>NC_135481.1:116833178-118313613 GCF_052094955.1 Ictidomys tridecemlineatus | reverse complement strand
AGCCCCTTCAACCTGCTGCGCATGACGGGCCCCATCCTGCGGGACCACCCGGGCTTTGGTGAGGGCCGCCTGCCAGGTACGCCGCCCCTCTTCAGCCCGCCGCCACGCCACCACCTGGACCCGCACCGCCTCAGTGCCGAGGAGATGGGGCTCGTCGCCCAGCACCCCAGTGCCTTTGACCGAGTCATGCGCCTGAACCCCATGGCCATCGACTCACCTGCCATGGACTTCTCGCGGCGGCTTCGCGAGCTGGCAGGCAACAGTTCCACGCCGCCACCCGTGTCGCCAGGCCGCGGCAACCCTATGCACCGGCTCCTGAACCCTTTCCAGCCCAGCCCCAAGTCCCCTTTCCTGAGCACGCCGCCGCTGCCCGCCATGCCCCCTGGCAGCACCCCTCCGCCACAGCCCCCGGCCAAGAGCAAGTCGTGCGAATTCTGCGGCAAGACCTTCAAGTTCCAGAGCAATCTCATCGTGCACCGGCGCAGCCACACGGGCGAGAAGCCCTACAAGTGTCAGCTGTGCGACCACGCGTGCTCGCAGGCGAGCAAGCTCAAGCGCCACATGAAGACGCACATGCACAAGGCCGGCTCCCTGGCTGGTCGCTCCGACGATGGACTCTCGGCCGCCAGCTCCCCGGAGCCTGGCACCAGCGAGCTGGCCGGCGAGGGCCTCAAGGCGTCCGACGGCGACTTCCGCCACCACGAGAGCGACCCGTCACTGGGCCACGAGCCCGAGGAGGAGGACGAGGAAGAGGAGGAGGAAGAGGAGGAGCTGCTGCTGGAGAACGAGAGCCGACCAGAGTCGAGCTTCAGCATGGACTCGGAGCTGAGCCGCAACCGCGAGAACGGTGGCGGTGTGGCCGGGGTGCCGGGCGCGGGGGGCGGCGTGGGCGGCACGGCCAAGGCTCTGGCCGACGAGAAGGCGCTGGTGCTGGGCAAGGTCATGGAGAACGTGGGCCTGGGCGCGCTGCCCCAGTACAGCGAGCTGCTGGCCGACAAGCAGAAGCGTGGCGCCTTCCTGAAGCGTACGGCTGCTGGTGACACGGGCGACGAAGACGACGCGGGAGGCTGCGGTGATGCGGGTGCGGGCGGCGCGGTGAACGGGCGGGGCGGTGGCTTCGCGCCCGGCGCTGAGCCTTTCCCCGGCCTCTTTCCCCGCAAGCCGGCACCGCTGCCCAGCCCCGGGCTCAACAGCGCGGCCAAGCGCATCAAGGTGGAGAAGGACCTGGAGCTGCCCCCCGCCGCGCTCATCCCGTCGGAGAACGTGTACTCGCAGTGGCTCGTGGGCTATGCGGCGTCGCGGCACTTCATGAAGGACCCATTCCTGGGCTTCACGGACGCGCGCCAGTCGCCCTTCGCCACGTCCTCTGAGCACTCGTCTGAGAACGGCAGCCTGCGCTTCTCCACGCCCCCCGGGGACCTGCTGGACGGCGGCCTGTCGGGCCGCAGTGGCACCGCCAGCGGGGGCAGCACGCCTCATCTGGGCGGCCCGGGCCCTGGGCGGCCCAGCTCCAAGGAGGGCCGCCGCAGCGACACGTGCGAGTACTGCGGCAAGGTGTTCAAGAACTGCAGCAACCTGACGGTGCACCGGCGGAGCCACACCGGCGAGCGGCCTTACAAGTGCGAGCTGTGCAACTACGCGTGCGCGCAGAGCAGCAAGCTCACGCGCCACATGAAGACGCACGGGCAGATCGGCAAGGAGGTGTACCGCTGCGACATCTGCCAGATGCCCTTCAGCGTCTACAGCACCCTGGAGAAACACATGAAAAAGTGGCACGGCGAGCACTTGCTGACTAACGACGTCAAAATCGAGCAGGCCGAGAGGAGCTAAGCGCTCGGGCCGGGCGCCCCTCACCTGTACAGTGGACCCTTGCCAACCGCGAGAATGCCGACCTGACTTGCCTCCGCGTCACCGCCACTTAGCGCCCCGTGTGTCCCCGGGGAGGCGGCACCCCAACCTAACCTGTGTCTGCGAAGTCCTATGGAAACCCGAGGGTTGATTAAGGAAGTAAAAAAATTGTGGAGCCTTTTAACTGTGCAATAATTTCTGTATTTATTGGGTTTTGTAATTTTTTTGGCATGTGCAGGTACTTTTTATTATTATTCCTTCTGTTTAAATTCCTTTAAAAGATTTTGTTGGGTATTCATCCCTTCTTCATTTTTTTAACCCTATAGTGGTCTGAGCAATGACTCGTCAGCAATGTAGAGGGGAAGCATATCTTTTAAATTATAATTTGGGGGGGGCGCTGCTTTTTTGAAATTTAAGCTAAGCATGTGTAATTTCTTGTGAAGAAGCCAACACTTAAATGACTTTTAAAGTTGTTTACTTTTTTATCCCCCCCCTCTTTTTTTTTTTTTGGTCCTGAGATAAAAAGTGGCATGCATTTTTAGGCTTTTTTATTTTATTTTATTTTATTTTTCGGGGGAGGGAGGGATGTACAGCGGATAACAATCTTTAAAATTGTAGCACTTTGTTTCAGAATTGGAATGGAGATGGAGCACTGATGATGTCCTGAGTCCCAGAGGCCTTTTCTGTGTTGATGTCAATTTTCACCTGGTATCGGGAAGACTTTTAGTGGGGTGGTGGGGGAGACACCCACAAAGTACCACTAGAAAAACCGATTTCGAGGGCTACCCTGGGAAGAGGCCCCGAGCATTCTGAGGTGGTGCATTACCAGCAGACAGCACCCTTTTCTTGGAATGTGGGGGTGCCCTGGGATGCCATCTCTGCCCTCTGCTGTAGTTTTGGCTGGAAAAAGTGGGCTGAGGCTATTTTTTGTGGGGTAGACGGTGGTGGTCTACAGTGACACAGAAAGGAAGGAACCAGCAGAGTTCTTTCAGGCTTCTTCTGACTTGACGACTTCTCTTTTTCTCACCCCCATTCTATAAATCCCAAGCGCATGTTGCTACCCGTGATGACTGATCATTTCTCAAGCAGACAGACGCCTTGATGGTGAATTGAGGAAGTTAGTGCCCTCTTATTCAGTGCACTCTGATGACGTTGTAGGGACAGGGGAACATCTTACAGATTTCTGTTCCCTCTCCCTGGAGAAGCAGAGGAAGAGCTCCATCCGGCGAAGGTGCCCAGCGCTACTTCCCAGTTGTTTTTTTCTCGGATTAGGTTGGAAGGTACTAACATTGGACTGTTGATATTAGACATTTGAATTCTGTTGACCCGCACTTTAAAGCTTTTGTTTGCATTTAAAATTAAATGGCTTCTAAACAAGAAATTGCAGCATATTTTCTTTGGCCCAGAGGTGGGTTAAACTGTAAGGGACAGCTGAGATTGAGTGTCGGTGTTGCTAAGCGTGGCATTCACAATACTGGCACTATAAAGAACAAAATAAAATAATAATTTATTGGACAGTTTTTCTACTGCCATTCAATTTGATGTGAGTGCCTTGAAAACTGATCTTCCTATTTGAGTCTCTTGAGACAAATGCAAAACTTTCTTTTTTTTTTTAAAATGAAAAGACTTTTTAAAAAAGTAAAACAAGAAAAGTACATTCTTTAGAAACAAAGCCACATTTACTTTAAATTAAAAATAAAATCCTGGTTGAAGATTCAGGACATGAAAATGCCATAAGACCCAATGAAGTGAGAAAAAAACCCCAGCACAACCTTGGCCATCCATTAGCTCGGTTATCCTCAGCCCCTTTTGTTTTTGGGACAACGCTGCTTAGATGTGGAGTAGAGGTGACTTACTGCTGAATTAAAACTCAAGTGACACAAGTTGATATCGTTGAATGAAAAAAACGACAAAACAATTCAGGAACAATGGCTAATTTTTTTCTAAAGTTAAATTTAGTGCACTCTGTCTTAAAAATACGTTTACAGTATTGGATACATACAAGGGTAAAAAAAAAAAATGTGTGTATGTGTGTTGGAGCGATCATTTTTTTTCAGAGTTTGCTTAATAGGCTATACAAAAATGCCACAATGGCTACGTGTATATTGTTTTCTTTTGGTGACGGGGTTTTAGTATATATTATATATATTAAAATTTCTTGATTACTGTAAAAGTGGACCAGTATTTGTAATAATCGAGAATGCCTGGGCATTTTACAAAACAAGAAAAAAAAAACTTTTTTCTTTTCCTTGAAAATGTTGCAGTAAAATTTAAATGGTGGGTCTATAAATTTGTTCTTGTCACAGTAACTGTAAAGTCGGAGTTTTAGTAAATTTTTTTCTGCCTTGGGTGTTGAATTTTTATTTCAAAAAAAAATGTATAGAAACTTGTATTTGGGGATTAAAAGGGGATTGCTACACCATGTAGAAAAAGTATGTAGAAAAAAAAAGTGCTTAATATTGTCATTGCTTTGCAGAAAAAAAAATCACATTTCTGACCTGTACTTATTTTTCTCTCCCCACCTCCCTCTGGAATGGATATATTGGTTGGTTCATATGATGTAGGCACTTGCTGTATTTTTACTGGAGCTTGTAATTTTTTAACTGTAAGCTTGTCCTTTTAAAGGGATTTAATGTACCTTTTTGTTAGTGAATTTGGAAATAAAAAGAAAAAAAAAACAAAAACAAACAGGCTGCCATAATATATTTTTTTAATTTGGCAGGATAAAATATTGCAAAAAAAAAATTTGTATGTTAAGTCCTATTGTACAGGAGAAGAAGGGTTGTTTGACAACCTTTGAGAAAAAGAATCAAAAGGAAGTAGTTAAATGCTTTGGGTCACAGATCATTTTAGTTGTATATATTTTTGTCAGAACTGGCCTGCACAGAGAACTGTTGGCTTCGGGCTTCCATGGAAGCCTGCCCTGACATCAAGGCGCCTTGGTGTGGCCGCGGCAGGCCGGATGGGAAATGCTTTATTTGTGTTGAGTGGAAAAATCAGTTTTGTCAAGATGTGGGTGACGTTCCACCCAGTCCTCCCGTCTCCAGGAGGCCATTTTGCAAGGTGGCAGCTGCAGGGGGGAGCCAGCAGGGTGGCCTTCCTTCTCTGCTGTCGCTGCATGGCGCTCCCCACCACCTGGCCCGCAGAGAGAATCGCAGACCGAGCTGCTTTAGTCCTTGAGAAAACAGGAGGCAGACAGGACGCGTAGCAGCAGGAGCTGTGTCCGTGGGGTCCCGCTGGAGGGGCCCCGCAGGTGGGACTGAGGAAGGGGACCCTCGCACCAGGACCTTCCGTTCCACCGAGTGGTGGCCAGTTTTTCTCCCCTGCTTCGCTGCTTCTGTCTCCGACCTACATCTGTCCGTTTCCGGATGCCGAGGGCCTGGGATGAATGAATTCGGTGCCTTTCGTATCTCTCCCTCTGCGTTTCCCCACCCTCCAGCCTCTGTTAGTACCTGTTCATTTCCTGTTGATGGAATTTCTTTTCTTTCTCCCTCTCTGTCCCTTCCACTCCTCTTTTTCTTCTTTCTTTCTTTTCTTCTTCTTCTTCCTCTCTCTCTCTCTCTCTCTCTCTTTTTTTTTTTTTGTAAAGCCAAGTAGCTTTAAGATAATAATAAAATGGTGGTTTTTTGGATGAGGGAATAAAACATTTTTAACAAATACCTATATCAGGAAGCCATTTTTTATTTCAGGAAATGTAAGAAACCATTATTGCAGGTTATAAAATGATAACCAAGCATCCTTCTGGGCAAATCTTTACCAAATGCAGAAATCTTTCTTCTGGGAGCTTTCTGTTTGCGCTGTCCCCCCCACCCAACCCCCCTGCCATTTACCTTTGCAAGGTTAAAAGAGGGGGAGGGAGAGGGCCATAAAGCTGAGATTTCAGTTTCCTACCTGCTTGAGCCAAAACCCAGAGCTGCCCTTCCCTCCCACCGCCCTCCTAGCTGCCGGGGAGCTCCACCGTGGTTCTCCTGTGGCTCTCAAAGCTAGCCAGCGCTCACCAGCTCAACCAAGTCACCAGAATGCCAGGACTAAGCCATCCTAAAGCACAAGGGTTGTGTCTCTGCCGACTGCAGAGATAAGAGAGCTTTGCTTCTCTTTGATGGTTAAGCAGGTGACCCAGTGAGAGGCCTCCAGCCTGGGTGACCCAGCCGACCTCAGGCCGGGTTCCACACTGCCACAACTTTGCCCAAAGTTGCCCCCAATCGGAACCTGCCACTTGCCATTGGAGGGTCTTTCATGGGGAGAGGAGACTGAATTACTCTAAGCAAAATGTGAAAAGCAAGGACATCAGCCCTTCATCCCGGTCCGTCAGCTGAAGGTTTTGTTGAACACAGGCAAATCCGTGATTTTGGTGCTCTTTGTACCTCAGCCCTGCAAAGCAAAGTTACATTGATTTCAGTCGTTTGCATTTGTACCGGCAAGGCGAAATATTTTTATTACCTTTTCTATTACTTATTGTATGAGCTTTTGTGTTTACTTGGAGGTTTTGTCTTTTACTACAAGTTTGGAACTATTTATTATTGCTTGGTATTTGTGCTCTGTTTAAAAAACGGGCACTCTTTTTTTTTTTTTAATTATGGATAAAATGTTGAGATGACAGGAGGTCATTTCAATATGGCTTAGTAAAATATTTATTGTTCCTTTTATTCTCTGTACAAGATTTTGGGCCTCTTTTTCCCTTAATGTCACAATGTTGAGTTCAGCATGTGTCTGCCATTTCATTTGTACGCTTGTTCAAAACCAAGTTTGTTCTGGTTTCAAGTTATAAAAATAAATTGGACATTTAACTTGATCTCCAAACCTTGTCCTTTTCTGTGTCTTTTAAAGGTGGGGAGTGGACAGCTTATTTCCAAGGGTGAACCGAAGGTCCTTCTCCATTTTCCTGCTGACCCAAACCCTTATGCCAATATCCTGGAGGGGAGGGAAAAATGGCCCTGAGGGACCAACAATTCTCTGCCCTGGGGAAGCGGTGTGGTTCAGAACAGTGTGCCCTGAGTGCACACAGGAATCTTCTAGAGCTTTAAAAAAAAAAAAAAAATCTCCGTGCTGGGGCAGCATCAGAATTGCTGGAGGTGGGACCCGGCACCCACAGTTTTGGGTAACTCTCTGATACAGTCAAGTTTGAGAACAAGTGGTTTAAACAAAAAAGTGGTTGAAAACCTGGCTGGGAATTGCCACTCAGGTCAAGCTTAATTCGGCCAACCTTTCCTGAACACCTAGGGAGCCACCCAGGAATCAGAAACCAGAGGAGGAGGCCTGCCCCGAGGGCACCAATGGCTCTGTGCACTTGGGCAGGGCCACTTGGTTTTCCTGTTTATAAAATGAAGTCTCTGAGCATCTGTGAGTTTTAACAGAACCACACGGGAGGACTCCCTTCCCTTCCCTGCTCTGGTTGTTAATACAGTTGTGGCAACTCTTTTGGGAGTAACCAGGTGGGTGTTGCAGAATGAGTGGTTTTAACTTGGCCTTCCCAGTGCAGCCAACAAGATGGGGAGGAAGAAAGAGGGGTCTGCAGGGTTCCAGCCCCGTGAGCAGGAAGGGACCTTCCGTCTTCCCCATGTGAGTGAGAGCCAGAGCCCCCCTAAGTGTGAGGGGATTAAGGACCCACCACTTCTGGAGCATTCTCTTCCTGTTTCCTTCTCTTAAAGGGACGAAGAACCTTCCACTCACTCCTCTTCTGCAAGTTCCCTCTCACTGGGCACCAGATGCAAACCAGCACCCCAAGTCTCCCTAAGGAGACTACAGGGCGTGGAAGCATCAAGCTGTGCTTGCTAAGGTGCTTTGTGGGTTCTGGAGGTGACAATATGAACAAGAGTGGCATGGGATGTCCTATCTTACCCCAAGCAAGTTTTCATTCTGCCACTGAAATGGGGCTTGAACTCCTGTCCTGGAAGTGGATCCACAGTGATTCAGGCAGGGGCTGCCCTGCTTTCCAGGGACGTAGGAATAAAACTTCCCAGAGGGAAATAATCACCTGTTCCCCAGTTGGTTAAAAAATGCAGGTATTTGAGCCTTTAGGTTTCTACCCCCAAAATTGTGCAAATAGCTCAGTTAATTTCTGATTAGCAATTCACAGTAACATATGCTCTTTGGGGGGAGACTTTTCACTGCAGGGTTTTTGTTTTTTTTTTTCTAAGTCCCAGACATTGCTTCAATGAGTAGGCGAGCACTTATGAACACCTGGTATTCACACTTATTGGCCTGGCCAAATTTGGGGCAAAGAGAAGGCTCCATCTGGCTCTCACCTGATTCCTTGGTAACTAGCTTCGTGACCTCTGGTTAATCCCCTTCTTCGCCTGGGCCTCTGTTTCCCCATCTGTAAAATGAAGGGTGAAGGTGCAGGAAGGATCCATTCTGCCTTCGGGCAGATGGACCCTGATAACGTTGTCTGACACAGAATAACAAAATTTGATGGGAAGGCAGAGGCTTCCCAGTCTAGGTTACCCATGGGAGGAGAGTGCATCTCAAGGACCGAAAATTCCATGTGGTTGTTGGTTGTGACTTCTACCACACTGCAGTCATCTTTGCATTGTTCAGTCATGGTTTGGGTCAGCCCTGTGGACAGTGGGCAGCTCACAATGAGCTCTAGATCCAGTAGTTACAACCAAACAATGATTTTGTCTGCTTTTGAGCTAACACTAGGAGTAGAACTTTGTCTCTCTGTCTCTCTTTTTCGTTTTGGTACTGGGATGGAACCCAGAGCCTTGCACAAGCTAGGGAAGTGCTCCACCACTGAGCTACACCCCAGCTCTGAGCAGAACTTTAGGTCAATATGATGGTGATATGTGATGAGTCTCATGTAACTTTTCAGCCAGGGCGGATGAAAATTCTTTCTGTGTGCCGGTGAAGCCCACACCAATTGCCTACCCCGCACAGTCTTTAGTTTTATAGGATTCTGATTATAGATCATCCAGGATGGTTGGAAGAAATAAAAAAAAAGCTGAACTTGGAAGTCAATTAATTCACAAAGCAAAGACTACTGGATGTCAGAACTGGGCACACAAGGAGGTCTCTGACTCTGACCTGGTCTTGCTCATAAGGAGAGAAACGTGTTATGAAACAGGACTATATGAGAAGGTAAGGTAGGCAGGGAAACAGGCTAGGAAGAGGGAGAAACAAGTCAGTCAGAAAGAAGGATTAGGGAAATTGTGCTGTTCCTGGAAAGGCCAGTAAGAATTCACCAGGAAGACACATGAGGGGAAAATGGTATGGCTTGCAGAGTGTTTGACACTGGAAAATGCTTGGAGGTTGGGGAAGCCCAGGAAAGCAGCATCCTGGAGGAGACTGGCTGGGATCTTTAGTAAAACCCCATCTAATGTGGGATCCTCTCCCAAATCCTATGTACAGCATATTCTATACTTTACCACTGGATCACTTACTTATCCATCCATACATCCTTCCATCCATCCATCCATCCATCTATCCATCCATCCTTCCATCCATCCATCCATCCATTCATCCATCCATCTACCCATCCATCCATCCATCCATCCATCCATCCATCCATCCATCCATCCACCCATCCATCCATCTACCCATCCATTGATCCATTCATCCATCCATCTACCCATCCATCAATCCATTCATCCATCCATCTACCCATCCATCTATCCATCCATCCATCCATCTATCTACCCATCCATCTGTCCATCTACCCATCCATCAATCCATTCATCCATCCATCTACCCATCCATCTATCCATTCATCCATCCATCTACCCATCCATCTATCCATCCACCCATCCATCTATCCATCCATCCATCCATCCATCCATCCATCCATCCATCCATCCATCCATCCATCTATCCATCCATCCACCCATCCATCTATGAATGCATCCATCCATCCAACCATCCATCCATCCATCCACCCATCCATCTATCCATCCATCTATCTACCCATCCATCTATCCATCCATCCATCCACCCATTCATCCTTCCACCCACACACAAGTTTGTTCATTAATAAACATTTATTGAAGGCTGTGTTGCACACCCTGATGGGAAGCTAGGGGCAAATAAGACTCTCCCCACCCTGCCTTCCAGGAGTTAACCTTTCAGGTGGCAGGATGGGATTGTCTCTGATATCCTTCACTCTCCTGGAGTTCCTCCTGAGTCCCCCAATTTCCAGACCTGCAATGCAGCCCCTGCCCTGGAATAACTCCCACTTAGCTGGGGAGAGACAATCTAGGCTCAGTCTGTTTCAGGGGAGCATGGGGTGCGGCAGGGGGCTGGAGGAAATGTTCCTGCCCTTCATTTCAGAGGGGGAAATGTCCCTCTGCACCCTGCCACAGCCCACCCTGTCTCCCTCTAATATAGTTTATTCCTCAAAGACCATGATGAAAATGAAATTGCACTTCTGCAATCTTTTATAATAGGATGCTTAAAAACTAGAAAGTGTCCAGTCACACCCCAGGATGTGAGCCCAGAGGTCCTGTCTGGAGAATGTGAGTGGTCACTTACCTGTCCAGATCCAAAGGCATGATGGTGATGCTGACTCTCACCCAAAGGCCAGACATTGGCTCAAAGTGCACTTCCGGAGCCACTCGTAAGGCCTGGCATCTCAGCAAAGCCAGGAGCACTGGGGCAGGAGCCAGGGTGCCTCCCCCGCTCTAGCCCTCCTTCTTCCTCCTTTCCACCAACTGAACTCAGCGCCTGCCATCTCCCGTGGGGCAGCACAGGTAACTCTGCAGCACCAATGGTTTGGTGAGTGGAAGGAGGAAGTCAAAGGGAGCCAGCAGGTGACAGCCACACTCCCGGCCACCTCCAGCTCTCTCTTGCCCCAGCCCTTTTGCCTTTGTTTGAAGATATAATTGAGGGATCAGTTTTCTTACCTGTATCATGTTTCAACCACATTTCCCTCTTCCCTTTGGAAAGCTCTGGGTAGTGTGTATCAGGGCCCAAATGATATCCTGAGTGTTTGATCTGGTGATGTCATTCTTGAAAGTCACACTAGGGGATACTGATTAGCGATTCCTAGAGAGGGGAAAGCCGGGCACCTGTAGATGGTCACTTTCACATTTCATTGCAGACTTTATTAATTATGGGTGTCCTTCCTTGTTCTACAAGGCTTTGAGCAGGCCAAGAGGAAGCATGATAAAATATAAATAAGCAGCAAAACATCAGAACCAGAAAGATTAAAAGATAAAGTAACCTGTGCACACCCAGGTAAAAACTGAGCCAAGAGAAGAAGGCTGTATGTTTCTGGACTCAAATCATGTGTCTGAATCTAGGCTTCCTGGTAGCCAAGGAGAAAGAAGGAAACAGACACAAAGATACACTGCGTATTACCCAGGCAGCGAATGACACGGGTGATGTCATTAGGAGCAGCCTCGTGTTCAGCCATAGAAGAATGCATGAAGAAGAACTTGTCTATCATAGAATATTTCCATCTATCCAGGGGAGGGGTTGGAGACTCTGGTATCAACAGGAAAACTGTATGTGGGATAATGTGAACCTTTTGAAAGATAGAAAATGTTGTCTGCTGTGATTCTCAGTGACCCAGGCCACTGTGTGGATACTGATGTGTACCAGGTGCAGGCGGCCAGGGAAAAGGCTCGCCACACACTCAGATTTGCAGGAAGTCAGTCCTGCTGCCTTTGCAACTGAGACTGGTCGAGTGGGTGGTGAATTGGCTCTCTGTGTCTCACCTGTCTTTGCCATCTCTCAGAACCATTGCTCCACCTAAAATGACTTTGCAGGATTCCTGAAGCCCCTTGGCAGAATCGCCCTGGACAGTGTGGACGTGCCTTCTTCTTTCCATCACCTGGCTCTCATGGCAGGAGAAATAAGCGTGTCATTTTTGCTTAATCTTTGAAATAATTTCTCTTCTAGAAAATCATCCTGAGGAAGCTAAAATCTGGCCAAAGATTTAGCCACAAAGATGTTTACAACAAAATAGAGAAATAGAGAAAATGCCCATGTTGGGGATTGGATGAGCAGGTGATGGGCTGTCCATTCAATGGAACCTTAGGATGTTATTAAAAATGATGTTGTTGGGACAATTTAAATGACATTGGAGACGTTCCTGATGGAGTGTTAGTTGTTAAAGCGAGCACGTGGCAGTCTGTCCTGTGCTTGGGATCTGGTGACGATGCATGAACTGAGAAGCAAGCTGGGAGGAAAGGCACAGGGAGGCAGCGGTGGCCATCTCCAGATGACCTTGTAGCAGGTCATCTGGCTGCATGTGGAGGACAGATGGCCACATAGGAGGTCAAGCTGGGCCTCCAAGGAGAGGACAGCAGCCCGCACTCAACCATAAAGAGGTGGAGGTGGTGAGAGGGCTGTGATTCAGGATCTCCTTGGGGACCTGCATAGGGTATCCGCATGAAGGAGAGGGCATCAAGGGCCACACAATGAGCAACGGGAGGAGCGGCCAGGTCCCCACCTTGGGAAGACCAGAGTGAGCAGGGTGAGGAGAGGGGAGGGAGAGGGGATGGAGGGTTCTCTCCAGCCCAGGAAGCTAGAGGTGCCGACCAGTTGAATGCTAACTGTCTCAAACTGTGGGATCTCAATTCAGTTATGCAACCCGATAGTCCCTCCATTTCCTGGTCTGTCAAAATGGGCCCAGTAGTGTGCCCACCTCATGGGGACATGGTGAGGGTTCTGTTAATTGTGACTTGCAAGTGCACTTTGTATCCAGTGAAGCAGAGACCTGGAAAGCTCTGAACATCCATAACTGGGCTAAGAGTCTGTCCCCTTTCCCAGCGAGGTCAGGGCTCTGGTCAGAGTGTGACTTGTGTTTATCAGCCAGGAGAGCCTGGGGAATCTGGTTCTGTCTGAACTTCAAGTTTCCTTCTGATTTCCAGGCAGAACACCCGACGGCTGCACTGGGGGGCACCTGACCTCTGCTCCACCCACATGAGCATCCAGGATGAGATTAGTTATGATGTCACATTCTATCTGCCAGTGACGGTCACTCCTAGCACTGGTTACAAAAGGGTCATGCTCACCTAGCAGTTGTCTCCAACAAGGGGACAAAGAAGAATAGGGCTGAAGCCGTCATTTCAGGCTGCTCGTGCCGTCATCCGCCTCCCTTGCGTCTTGCCTGTGAGGACTCTCGAGTCCTCCGTGTGGGGTTTCTGGTTGCGAGCTCATCTTGGTGGGTGTCTCCCGGGTTCCTCTGACGTGTCCTGATTACAGGAACATCCTTTGGAGCTTCAGACCCTCTCCCACCCGTGCCTGTGGGCGCCAGGGGCCTGTGGTTGGACTGCAAGAAGCCTCTGTGGGGTCCCCACACTCCTGGTCCCCCTGTGCTTTTGCTCCTGCTCAGGGACAGGGAGGTGGTGCCTCCCACAGCTTCCTGGGAGATTTTCTTGTCCTGGTTTTGATGACGGACTAGCTCTTTGAAGTCCAGGCTCTGTGCAGGGGTTCCATCTGGTGTCCAAGAAGACATGGACCGACGCCCCCTGAAGTCTCCTCCTAGTTCCATTTCTGGATCTGAAACGTGAGCTGCGGGAGCCACTTCTTACCTCTCCGGTGTCATTTTTACCACTCCCAGGGCTTCTCCTTTTGGGTGTGGTGCGCACACACAGGTGTACTGTTATACACACACCCACACGTGATTTTTTGTGTGAGTGCATACAGAGACACACATATAATTATATAATATATTCATATCTCATATACATACATGTTTATGTAAATAAAATGACAAATGTTTAGGGCATTTCATCCACCTGAATGTCCTCAATGATTTCTAGGACTTAACATTGGGAAATAAAGAGCTCCCTTAGTGAGTCAGTATGTTCCATTTTAAAATATATATATATATATAACTTGTTGCAATTTCCATTTTTGCCACAACTGCCAGGAAGCTCAGTGTTAAGTTTAATGTTCAATCAGGGCAGCAATATTGGCTTGAGATATTTTAAAAATGATTCCTGCTATAACTGTTTTGATGATCTTATTATATACATAATTTTATTACAACCTTCTGAAGACTGAAGACACTAGTGTAGAGAACTATCACCAAAGTGATAATTCTCTGCATTTCTCAAAGTGATCCCAGGGCGCTGCCCACGCGGTTCTCCTCCAGATTGCTGCTGCATGTATTGTGTGAACCTCTGGCTGTGACCTCTCACCACTGCCTTGTGATAACTCGGGCATAGCTAAATGGAAGGTTTTCTTTTCTTCCTTTCTATTTTTTTAATCATGTGTGTTGTTCTTGGTATTTTCGAGAACGGAGAAACTCTTGTGGAGCAGGAGGATCATGGAACTCAGAGCTGGACAGGCTTAGTCTGAGCAGGACACTCACTCTACTTCTCACCGGCTGAATGCCTGGGGTCTGTCACCTCAGGCTCAGTTTTCCCACCAGCATTTGGGGCAGGGGGATCTCTGCGACAGAGCAACTGGAGGGCAGGCAACGGGCAGGTGGAAGGTGCCAGGCAAAGGTCCATTTACCCTCCCTTTTCTTTCCAGGTTGTGATTCCTGTTGCTTCTAGACAGTCCCCCCGCACCCCACTCCAACGCCCCTGCCTCCCCAGCCTCTCCCCTGCCACGAGTGGCTGCTGGTGTTGGGCTCACTCCTCCTGCCCCACCCCGTGTGTGCCTGGGGGATCTGCCTGGCACAGTCATAGGGGTGCCCACTTGGCACAGCTCTGAGAGCCTGGCAGCTGGGCAGGGGTGGCCTGCGGGAGGCAGCCAGCTCCGGAGATGGCTGCTGATCTTCCTGGTCTGGCCCTGGCTCTCCGGAGGGGGGAGAAGAACTGGCCGCTCAGGCAGCAGGAGGGGCAGCTGTAGTGTGGTAAGTGAAACTTAGATCTTCAGCCTCCTGAGTCCCAGCTCTGCCCATGCCCTGGGGACCTGGGAAGTTCTGTCCCCTTCTCTGTAAATCGGGTGGGTGGACAAGCCACCTCCACAGCCTGGTTAGCAGGACTGATGGAGACTTAATGCCCACGGAGAGGCAGTGAAGAGCTTAAGTTCCTGCACATACGTCAGAAAATGAGGCTATATTAAATAGACACCCCGAAACCATGGAAATTTCCAGTCCACCTCATGGGGCATGAGGCACCCCTGGATGAGCCCTGTAGGCTCCTTCCCTTGCTGGCCCCATCCCCTGGGATGTCTGACCCTTCCATTCACGCCCCATGGCCCCTGGTTCAAGGTTGTTCCCCTCTGCCCCATCTCCTGGATTTCCGGTCTTCTGGCCCCAGGGACACCTGCCCCTTTTAGCACAAAGGTCTTGGAGGACTTAGGAAGGAGGAGGTGTCCTGTGGTGCCTGGTGGAAGGAACACTACCCGCTGGGTGGCAGAGTCCTGGAGAATCAGCTGCTCTCTGCTCACAGAAGGGCAGGAAGGGAGTTGGCACCAGGAAACAAGCACCCAAGGGCTGACCCAGGACTGTGCAGGAGGCTTGGCCCCCTCCTGCTGAGAACCCACCCTCTCTGAGACCCCTAAGATGCTAGAATCCTGGGGTTCATCTTCAACCTAGCCGCCTCCTCCATTCTGGGTTCCTTCAAGAGCTTCTTTTGTGGAACCCTTGATGACCCAGGGTAGGATCCTATTCAGGACCCTCCAAATCTGCATGACCACTCCATGTCTCAGCTTCGGTGAAATGTGAATAATAATAGTACCTACTACTTTAACTGTTGAGATAATTAAATAAAATACGGTAGGTCGAGTGCTGAGCATAGTGCACATAGCAAGCACTCAATTAGCATCACTGTGTTAGTCAGGGTACTTCATACTGGCTGTTGTAACAAACAATCTCCAGGTCCCGATGACTTGACCTGATAAAGGTTGGTTTCTGGCTAATGTTACAGTCCCATATGGAGAAGAGCGAGCAGCTTCCTACGTGGCTGCTCAGGGATTCCAGCTCCTTCCTTCTTGTTTTGTTGCATCTTCCAGCGTCCTGTGGTCCAACATGGTAGCTGCAGCAATAATTTACGTTTAAATCAATTAAAACTCAACAAAATTAATAATTGGGTTTCTCTCTTGCTCCTGCCAGTTTCCAGTGCCTCATAGCCACACGTGGCCACTGGCTGTCATACTGTACAGCATAGACAAGAAGATTCGTGTCATCCGGAAAGTTCTATTGGATGGTGCTGATCGAGGGTCTTTGCCTGAACCTCTGAATGGAGCCGTTTATGATTGAAGATAAGGAGGGTCCCATGCAGGGGGGTCCTCATGGGTCAGGCTTGGGAGCAGTGAATGTCACTTCTGTCCTTGTCTCCCTGGCCAGGAGACGGTGACACAGCCCTGTCCTGACTCCAGAGGAGGCTGAGGAGTGCTTCAGCACCACATGCATGTCCTTCACCTCTGGATTCAATGTGTCCAGTCCCTTCCACTCCATCTGTGACCCCGGCCACCCTCCCTTTCTCACCCCAAGTGGTCCTGGAGGAGAGAGAGAGCACCAGAGGATGCTTGGAGTCCTCTCAGAAGACCACAAAACCCACTTTTCAGAATTTCTGGCTCACTTTCCCTCACATCTCATTGGCCTGAACAGTGGCTATTCCTGAGCTAATTCTTACCCAGAAGAACCCCATGTGCCAACCGGCCATGGCTGCTGCCCGAGGTGGGCAGGAGTCAGAGAGGATGGGAGCAAACCACGAAGCCCTGCACAATGCCCTGCTTGGTGCCTGGTGCTCTGCAGGGCTCTGGAGGACAGGGCCTGGTCTTAGCGTGGTCTCTGCCTGCAGGGATTTCAGAGCGTCCTTACTTGTAAATAGGTAGGTCTGAGCACAAGGCCCTGGAGTTGCTTGCTGAACTGGGAAGAATCTGCCAGCACCATGCCATGCACAGAGCCATGTGACCCTTGCCAGTTAATGTCGATATGCTCAGACTTTTGTGTTTTTTAGATTACGGTCATCTCAGACAGCATCCGAAAGAGGGAGAAGGAGTCTGCTCTGCCACGCCTATTTCTCTTTTCTTTTTCATCCTGAACTCCCTGGTCCCTCTTCCTCTGCTTCCTGGCTAGCCGCCCTGGCTTCTCCTCTCCTCCCCCAGCTGGGTCTTAGTGTCCAGGTACCTTTCCCGTTCCCTCCCTAATGAATGCAGAGTGCTTTATTTATTTATTTTGTCAGAGGCGCCCAAGCATTTAGCAGTTACCAATGATCAACAGTACATTTTGCAAACAAGTAATAAATTTTAACAGCAATTTGTCTATGAATTGTGACCTTTTGATGATGTATTTGATTTTTCCCGAGAAGTTGAACTTCTTTGTCATCCAAGTTTGATTCATATTTTAATTTTTTTAAAAGCAAATGGTCTGTATAACACATTGCAACATTGAGCTGATTGCAAATGCTATTTTGGTTACAGTCAATATTTTTAATTTATGCTGTTGGAGATACACAGGGAGCCCCCGGCCCACTTTGCCAACAGCTGCAAATCCACACATCTCTGCCCCTGACATTTTATACTCTGTAGTTTTCTTAATGTTGTATGGATTTTTTAAAAAAGAAAGAATAATTTATGCCAGTGCCTTTTAATGATGCACCTTTAACCAAAGATAAAACGCGTCCTTGCTTCCCTCGATCCCACCCTTTTGGCCTGGGTGCCGCAGATCATTTTCCTACGGAAAAGGCTGTCGACTCTTTGAATCCCCCAACTGGTGCATTACTTTGTGTTAATTACCTCAGGACGGGAGAGTGCCTCAGAAGCAATCATCTTTGTTTGTTAACACACCCTAGCTGCAGCACCACTCCCCATAAATAAAACATAACTGAGATTACAATGTCATGTTCTCCGGGACTCCAGACCCTGGTAACCGCTCTAGCAGAATGCACAAAACACCCCCCGGCAGCCCAGGTCCCTCTGATGTGTATGCTCAGGATGGCTTCTCGTCCTCAGCCACTTGGTGCCCACCAGACCCTGGCTGCCTCTGGGATCCCCAGGTGTTGCAAGATCTGGAAGGCTGGTGGCCACTAACTTTCCTTGGAAGGGTTAGGCTTGTGAATATGCAGAGGTATCTTCAGCCACTTAGAAGGGGTCTAACAGAGTGCAAAGTCACGGTCAGGGATTTAGCTTCCATGAATTGGAGAAGCATCCGTGGGACCCTCAGACAGAATCACACATTTATTCATTTATGCCGGTCATTTGTTCCACTTGTATGTGTGTGCATACATTCACACAGGAGATGGCTGATAAAAATATATTTAATAAATTACAACAATACAAATAGTAAGATTAAGGCAAACACCAGTTTGAAACAAGAAGAGAGATGAAACTACCCAAGGAATAGGATTCTAAAGCCTGATTGGCAGGTTTGGCTCTGAGCTTCCTAGCTGTTGATGGAAAAATGGATGATGGTCATCAGGATCATCCTGGTCATCAGCATCTACTCCCTCAGTAGATGCCACATGTTCCTGGCATATGAGTCTGAAAGCAGTTTCTCTGATGGGTCCTCAGCTGGCATTGTGCTCCTCAATGTGGTCCAGGGCCCACTGGTGGGAGCTCCTGCGGAGCCACAGACTGAGGCATAGTACCCACTGAGAGCCCAGTTCCTGCACCAAATGGCCACAATCCTGTTTATCTTTGCTATGTATAACTTCTGTCTGCTTTTCAGTGACTCAGTTACGAAGATCACCTAGTCCAGTCCTCAGGAATTAAGCCCAATGCACCTCTAGAATTTGTAAAGGACTCTATTTATATTATTTTCAATTTTTTTTTAAAAAAAATTCATTTGTTGTTTTTTAGCTATATATGACAGTAGAGTATATTTTGACATATTATACTACATGGAGTGCAACCCATTCCAATTAGGATCCCATTTTTGTGGCTGTACATGATGTGGAGTCACACCGAAGGACCCTATTTTAGCATTCCATTGAGAAGTCTGAATTCCTGGTAATATTGTTAAATTCCTAGTGATCCTCCTTGGCAAAAAAACTCTTCACCAAGTATGTAGGCAAAGAATTGAAATGTCCTTCATTTTCAGTAATCACACTTTGTTTTTACTACATTATCCATGTGATCTTGAATGCATGTGATATTAAATTGTTTCTAATGTTACATTGGAACATATATTGGTAGAAGAGCTTGTAGATTTTAATTTTGTTAATCTTGTTTTTTTTTTCTCTCAGTAATTTGCTTTGGAAAATGAAGATCATTTGCTCCACCTAAGTGGACCTCGTACAAAAGAGTTGAGAATCATTTATAGGAGCAACCACAAAAAGTCACAGTAGCTTATCTACAAAAACATGCTCACAAAAAGAATGTAATAATCCTAAATGCACAGGCATCTGAAAATAACTTCAATCCCCATGCAACAAAAAACAGATAAAATTAAAAAGAGTCACACTTTCAGTTGGAGATTTCAATATTCCTTTCTTGAAACTAGGTGAAGCAAATACAGAAAATAAGTAAGGATGTAGAAGACATCATTATCAACCAACATTAGCAAATTCATTTGACTGAATTGCTATTTATAGGACTCAATCAACGAAGTCAAAATAAACATTCTTTTTAAGAAATCAAGGAACATTTACCAAGATGGGCCATATTTGAGTTTATAAATTGTCTTAATAAATTTAAGTAACTGGAAATCAAAAAATATGTTTTTTTTGTGTGTGTCTGTATATATATATAATATATATATATTACATATATTATATATATATTATATATATAATATATATTATATATTATATATATATATATTTGGGGGTCACAGTTGACCTGAACTAGAAGTCAATAAAAAGATATCCGAAATATTCTCAAAAAATTAAAAAGTAAATATCATATTTTTTGATAATTCATAGGTCAAAGACCAAATCATAAGGAAAATTAAAAAAATAATTTGAAGTGAATGAGATTATCAACTAAATATATCAAAATTTGTGGGACATAGATAAAACAGTGCTTACAGAGAAATTTGTAGCAATTAATCCTTATATAGAAAAGAGATTCTCAAGTCAATGATCTTATCTATAATTTTAAAAAACTAGAAAAAATAGAGAAAATGAAACAAAAAATAATTGGATAGGAGGAACAAAAAAAGCAAACCCAGAAAGCATTAAAATAGAAAAACAATTATTTTCTACTTTCTAAATAATTTTGTAAGCCAATTTTCTCTATTAGAAAATTAATACAACTAAAACCTTATACATTGAAAATATTGATAAAATTCAAGGTCTTTAGCTGAACTGATAGAGAAAAGAGAAAGACACAAATTAAAAATATCAATAATGAAAGAGGGGACATCACCACACACCCTTCGGATATTTGAACAATAATAAGAGAATGATATGAATGCTTTTATGCTAGTAAATCCTACAACTTAGAAGGACATGTTGCTTGAAATACACAAAGCCCTCACAAGGAGAAATAGACAGCCAGAATAATTCTAATTGCATTTAAACAATTGAATTTGTAGAAAACTTTATTCACAAACAAAAGCAGAAGATTTTCCTGGCTCATCTGCCTTCAATGGTGAATTGTATCCTCTATTTAAGAAAAAAAATATTAATCATATGCCAACTCATATGGAATCTTAAAAAGCAGTACCATTTATAATTATATAAAAACATTTTAAGGGATCAATATAACAAAAAGTACAAGTTTCTATATTGAATACTGCAAAATATTGCTGAGAGAGATTAAAGATGTAAATGAATAAAGAGACATACTATGTTCATGGATTACAATACTCAATAGTGTCTCCCTGTGTTTTACCATATATTTAAAGCAAACTAATTGAAACCCAGCAGGATTTTTATGATATCATTTGACAATCTGATTCTAAAATTTATCTAGAAATACTACAGACCTCAAGTTGTCTAAATAATTTTTAACAGTTGGAGTACTCAATGTGATTTCTAGACCCACTGTAAAGTTACAATGATCAAGACTGTATATATAAGCAGACTGGCTTACATATACAGGAACATGGGTGAATCTCAATTGCATTATATTAAATAAAAGGAGCTAAAAAAGAAGCTAAGGACTTCATCTTTATTATCCTGTTTATGCAAAATTCTGTAAAAGGCAAAGCTGTGGTTGCTGAAGTCCAGCTGCAGCAAAATAACCGGGGGGCGGGGTGGGTGAGTGATGAGCAACTTGTGTACATTGATACAGCAGGAGTGGGAGCCGTTTATTGTAGGACAGGAGGGGCATATATACATTCCACACAGCTTATCTAATTAACATAAACTAGATACAGCAGCCAACCAATCAGGAATCTCCACACTTAATGGCTCGCTGGCGTTACTTCACAAACCACTCCCTCTTGCAAAATGCCAGGCGCCATCCTGACTTGTTTACAGACCCTAACATGTGGTGATAGAAAGCAGACTAGTGGATAGGAGGGCTGGATGTTGAAGGAGTGGATTGATATCAACAGGGCACCAGAGAACTTCTTGGGGTGATGGAAGTGCCATAGGTCATAAATTTTGTGGTAGTCACAGGACTGTACACACTTTTCAAAACTAGCCACACTGTATGCTTAAAATGGGTGAATTTTACTGCATACAAATGATATTTCTCTAAAGTTGAATGATTAAAAAAAATAGAATGCCTAAACTGGATTTCTTATGTTCCCAAGGAAGAAGGAAAGGTGGAGAGCTGGGGAGAAATACGTCACTCTGCAATATTCCAGAAAATTTTAATCATCTTAGAATTAATATACCAAATATTTTGATTAAGTTGTTGAATGTGAGAACTTTGAGCCAGACAAGAAATTCCCAGCATTTTTACTGTCCCTCTGCCCCATGTCCACTGCATAACATAGTCTCTGTCCATCTCCCCAGCACTTCCTCTCCCCTTCTCTGCTCTTGCTGAACACAGAGCACCGGGCCCAGCTCTGCAGCAGCTCCCCTTCTCAGGAGTTTCAGACCTGAGTTCCAAGGTCCGAAGATGTCCTTCCTGGCTCACTTCCTCAAAGATCCAAGGAGATTTCCCTAGGTTTTTCTCTTGTACCTCCTCCCATTCCAACTCCTCCGAAGTCCATCCTACCTATTCTACACTTAGTTGACCCCTGGAAAGCCTGCCCCCAGGGTCCCGAGTCATGCCAGGCTGTCTGGGAGGCAAGGGTGAGCTCAAGTTAGAGGTGCGCGTGGCTTCCCATGTTGGCCCCTTCTCCTGAGTCAGGCCACCCTTAAGGGTCAGGTGTAGGCCAGGGCTGACTCTGCATCTCCAAGAACCAGCAATGGGGTCTGGCACAGGCTCAGTGCTCAGAAATGAGGAGTGAATCCCCGGGGAAGATGGAGGGCTGTGTTGCTCTTTCCTGGCCACTGGGAATGGATGGGTGGACACAGAGCCGAGAGGCAGGGTAGGGGCCCTGTTGCTGTTGTTGAGTACTTTGGACTGTCGTGAGTGGCCTTGGCTCTCTTCTGGATTTTAGCCTTTCCCTGTCAAGGGCACCCAGCACCTTCCCTGGGTCACCAGAACTAAACGCACGCGCGCGCACACACACACACACACACACACACACATACTTGCACACTCACACACACTTAGAACAAAGGGTGGGGGCGAGGCACCAAAGTCTAATGACTGGTTACTCCAGGACAAGTCAAGGTACACGGCTCTGGGGTGAACAACTGGAAGCAGGGGCCTATCAGAGACAGAGGGGGCGGCCGAAGCAAGACCTGGGGGGCTCTGGGGGTCCTGGAGGCTCCTCTAGGCCTGCTTCCCACGTTACAGGCAAGGAGACAGGCCCGGGAGACGGGGACATGGAGTTCTGGTTGAGGAGGCCGGCTCTGCAGGAACACACCGTCCCACGAGGCACAGTCCCACACTGTCCTTCTTCATGGCCCATGTACATCCCTGGGAGTCCCTCCCTCTTTCCCTTTCTTGACTGACTGTCCTTCTATGCTCCTTCCCTGAAGGTCTCTCAGAATCCCTGAGACCCCCATCTCACCAAGACCAATGGCATTTTCTGTGACCATATGTCATGAACTCTTAGCAGCTTTGGGGTGTAGGGCCACACTCCCTTGGAAAGCCACTTCCCTTGGCTTCTGGTAGCTTCCTCCCAACTCTACCTCCCAGATGTCTGGCCATCATTCTAGCTGCTTGGAGCTCGTCACTGCCGAGCTGCCTGCCCCGCACTGCCGAAGCACGACGGGGGGCACCCGCTTCTCTTCTTGCTCAGGGAAAGGCAGCACCCCAGCTTTGACCTCCTGCCTCTCTCCTCCCCAGTGCCCGTCACGGAGTTCTTGCTGAGAGCGGCAAAGAGAGCGCGGAGTTTGGGGGTTAGCCAGTCCCCGCCCGGATCCTGGCTCTGCCCTCCACCAGCTTTCTATCTCATGTCAGCCACTTCCCTCAGTTTCCTCTCCGTGAGAAGGTTATATGGATGTCACAAGCCTTCGTCCAGAGACCCAGGCAAAGTGCCAGGTCCACAGGAGGCGCTCTGCAGACCCCAATATTGTTTTTTGAGGAGATGGATCACGGTGGCAGCTTACAGATCTGGGTCCTGGCCGGGAAGAGATGACACCTGTCAAAGGAGGGACTGCAGAGAGCTCACGGAAGGACATTATGAAGTTGTGGCCAGAGCTGAATGAAACCGGCAGGGGCTGGGGCGGTGTCTCAGGGCCGTCCCATGCTGAGCAGTCTTCTTCCCAGGCCTGAATCCCAAGCTGGGGGGCTCCCGGGATCAGGGGAGCCTGGCAGATGGGCAGGGGGGCCTGACTGGAGCTGAGGCCATCCACAAAGGACAAATGGGCCAGGGGAGGCTCTTACATGTGCTCTTCTTTTGCTTGGAATGCAGCTCTGCGCTTCTGCCAGTCCCTACCTAGCACTCTCCCTGAAGGCTGCATGGCCCTCAGCCTCCATGGGGACCCCTCCCACACAAGGAGCACACTGCCGCCCTGCACCCTCGGGAGCCCACACTGAATTATTTATACATATGCATATATATATATATATGCATATGTATATTTTGAAATGCGCTTTGTGATCTCAAACACAAATATACATATTTATATTTAAATATACATCTATTTACACACATATTTATATTTGAGATCACAAAGCACACTAAAAAATTGTATTCAACATGGAACCCAAACAGCTAATATAGATGAGAGTGTGATTTCTCATAGACATTCGTTTTGTAAGTTGGCCTCACAGCATGAGTGGGAGTGGGAGCGAAAGGGACCCTGCCAGTGTCCACTACCTGCTTGGCAGGCTTGAGACTGGCTGGAGCTGCCCTCGCCACCCTGGGCAAGGACTTGGCCGGCTGCAGCTAATGGGGAAATGAGAAGGACCTGGCTAATTTTTGCTGAGGATGTTCAAGTGGGGCTCTTGGCAAAGCTAATGATGGCAGAATTCTTGAAGGATGGGTGGGGTGATGTCAGGAGAAGATGGGCTGGGGAGGTGGGGCAGGGGGAGGTGGCTTGCAGAGTTCAGGACCTGCTGAGATGGCCTGGGATCTAGGAGGAGCCAGCAGCCTCCTGGGAGACCTGCCAAAGCTCTTGTTAGGGAGCCACCATGGCGTGGAGCTCAGAGGCTCCAGGAACAGGGTCTGTGTTGCTGTATCACCATGTGAGCAGGAATTCCTCTGGAATCCCCATAGGGCTCCCAGACGGTCCCTTCAAGGACTCCAGCACCAGGTACTGGGCCCAGGTTGTTAAGCCTTTCTCCACGGGGTGCTGTGATGTTCAGGAAGGCGGGGGCGTTTTGCAGGTCCTGGGGCTCTGGATCTGCCACCTCCTGAGAGCTGGAGAAGGCAGGATGGCACAAGGCAGCGCTGGAGGGAAGAACAGGACCTCTGCGCTGAGTTAATCACCACCTTGTAATGTGGCAGAAAATAGGGCCCCGAGGTCCAATTCTACCCTGTAACATTTGGACATTTTATGGAAGGTGCCATGGTTTACGACAATGCACAAAACAGGTAATTGTTTAGCAAAATGTGCATGTCAGAACGCGGTGACCTCTGCAGCCTCCTTCCACTCCTGGTATCTTCTTATGGTAATGAGGCGCACTTCTGCTCTGTTCTTCCTGAACTCTTCTCCTCCGCCCAAGAATAACTGGTGAAATGGATGGGCGGGAGGTTTTGCTTTTTGTATGCTGGGAAAATGTTTAATCAGGTCTTCAGAGAAATTTCCAAAGTTTGGGGAAAATGCAAGGAGCATGGTGAGACCATCTAGAAAGATCTCCAGGGCGTGGTGCAAGAGACCCCAGATGGCCACCACCTTGAGGGTGGGGTGTGCATGGAGCTCTGAGAAAGCAGGGGAGTAGGGTTGGGAGAGCAGCCTCTGACCCCAGCCCCATGTGTGCCAATCACTTTATTTTTGCTGTAATTTGCATCTAAAGGAGTGCAATAAACAGTACAAAAGATAAGAATAATGGTGAGTGAGGTAAGCAGGGGAAGGTAAGGAAAGAGAATGAAGGCAGGGGCGAGGTTAATATGCTGCCTGTTCTTTTGTGCTTTCTAGAAATCCAGCTCGAAGTTTTCTAACCAACCCATTTCCCATTTCCAGGGTCCTCAAGATCCAAATCTAAATTCAGAAATGTTGCTCAAGAGCCCATCACTAAAATGCTACCTCAGAAAAAGCCTGAGCTCTTGGGACTCAGATCGAGTTCGAATCCCGGCGGTGACACTTTCTCAGAGGGCAGCTGTAAACAGGTCCCTCCCTTTTCTGAATCTCTGTGCCTCCATCTTTAAGATGAAGGTATTAGGTTTTGTTCTTTTCAAGGTCAAGTTGCCTGGCCTAGGACTTTGTGAACTCAGCTTCCCCTAAATCAACAGTCATAGATTCCCTTCCACAGGCCAAGCACCATAGTAGGTAATGGAGGTAGGTAAGAGCCATCTCTGTCTTCCCTGGCCTCACACTGTAGTGTGAGTCCCCAGCTGAGGAGGCCAGTGTCTGACTTGGTTATCAAGAGGTGAATGCTTTGGCCTGGTTGCACAAGTGGTAGGAATGGAGGACTAGAGGTGAGGGCTGGGGGTGGGTGGAGGAGACCCAGGGGAACCTGCAGGTCTCCTTCATGGTACTGGGTGGAAAACAGTCCAACTCTTCCCCAGGGAAGGTTAATGATGTTACACAGGAAGTACTACAGGAAGCTGCTGTGTCATGGAGGTCCTGTTTGAACTCCAACCAGGAAGTGATTTCCCTATCTCAGTAGCCTAGATGGGTCTCTTCTATCCTTATGGTCAGCAAGGCACCAAGGGCACAGAGGAAGATAAGACTTAGGTGTCAGGAATCTTCAGGTTAGTGAGGGCAAACTGCAGATCCTGGGAACAAGGCCACAGCTCGAAGCTTATTAGAAATGCAGATTCTTGACCTCCTCATAGTATGTGCTGATGTCCAGGAATCTGTATTTCAGTGACCTCTCTGGGAGGTCTGGCACATACTAAAGTGGGTGTGGAGCCCGTGGGGCAGGGAATTAAACCATTCCAGAAACCAACTGAAGTCAGGAAGCTGAAGGTGGCCTCAAACCAACATCCATCCTATAGTTAGAGATAATGTCCCTGAACTGCTGGTATGTGGGCGAAGGACAGAGGGTCAGGAAAGAGGCCTAGGTGGGATCAGAGAGCGGTGATCACCTGGCCACCTGCCTGAGGGTGTCCTTGAGTTTCATGGGACCTGGAGCTTACGGATGGTGGCCTCTCCCCAGGAGCTGGAGACAGCAGGGAGCTGCTGGGAGGTCCCTTTCAGGTCCCCATGCATTTCCTAGGACTGGTCAAGGGCATTGTCATGAGTGTTTGAACGACTCTTTCCCCAGATATATGCAGATAACTGATGACTAGAGAAAACAAAATTATTTAAAAAGTCTGCTCCTTTGTGTACTTCCTTAATCCCTGAAGTAGAGGGATTATTTGGTGGGGCCTTGTGAGATTTTTGACATCCTAAAGGGGTTCTTATCCTCTGCGGGACTGAGACCCAGTGACCCCAGGTTCCCTGTGAATGCAGCGATGAGGGGCCATTCCTAGCCCACAGCTGGGCACCGGGATGCTCACACATCTTTGTGACATCATCATCAAGACCCTCTGTGGCATATTAGTTAGGAGTTGCTTGATGACAGTGACATAACTCCACTCAAATGGTTTTGAACTAGAGGGGAATTTATCGTTTCTAGCCGCCTTGAGATACAGCTGGATCCAGGGGCTCAAGCAATGCTGTGAAGCGCCGCCCCACCCGTTGCAGGCTTCATCTAGCAGGTGAGACGTTGTCGGCTTTCTCAGAAGTGTCCTTCAAGCTCAGCCGACTTTGTAGAAGCCTCTGATGGACCTTACCTGGTTCATGAGCCATCTCTGATCAAGCTGCTATGTCCAGGGGGTAGTATTCTGATTGGCCTCATCAGAGATTGGGGGACAGGCTCCATGACCATCCCGCCACTGCTGTGTGGAGTTGGAGTGTCCTCCAAGTCACCCAAAGGACGGGGCAGGGAAAGAGGGTGACGTGGACAGCCCCTAGCCAACCCTGCTTACTGGGAGGGTTTGTGTGAAGCCCATGGTGGTCAGAGGTCAGATTCAGAGGTGCCAAGTGTGTGTTCAGCTGAGGGAGCTGCTGGGCAGTGTGCACACTCACCTGGCGAGACCTCTGCCATGAAGTGGCACCATATGGGTGCACACAGTCGCACTCCAGAAGGCTTCTCAGGGAGGTGTGTTGTGGTGCTGTGTGCAGCCCGTTGGGAAGCTGGGCAGGGGCAGGTGCTTCGGTCTCTAGGGGCACAGCCAGGGCCAGAGGCATGTTACATTGGTCACTGAGGTCTCAGGTGAAGAGCAGGGCCGCAGGTTCAGCCTGCCCACTCGGGTGGAGAGATGTCAGAGGAGCCCCCTTGGACACATGGGCTGGAAGGCGGTGGCTGAGCAGGAGTCAGATTTGTCAGGGCTGCAGTTGGACAGTGGCCTCAAGATCCAGAGGCCCACTGCTGGCACTCTGCCCAGGTCCTTGGACTTCACTTCTCAGCCACTCTCAGGCGCCGCCAGCCCCTGCATTAACCATTCCTCCATGCATCCTTCAAGGTGGCCACCAAGAGGGCAGAGACTCAACGCTCAGCCTTGGCCCCAGGAGCCCAGGTGAGGGCAACCCCTCCCTGCAGGCAGCCACCCCAGCCAGGCTCATCAGAGGCCCCCTGCTTCTCAGGAGGGTGGCCCCCAAGTGCATCCCACCCTCTAGGGACCACACAGGGAATCCACACCCGCAGCCCAGCCCTGGGCTGCAGGCCAGTGTGGGAGCCCACAGTCTCCCCTGCAGGGCTTATCTTCCCCAGCTGCAGAGCAGAGAGGGGGCCTGGGTAGGACCCCGAGTCCCTGGGTGGGAAATTATGCCATTTTCTCTCTGCCTAATCAAAAGCACAGCTCTTTGGAAGGGAGGAGAATGCAATTTCGTGATTGGTTTCAATTAAAGATTTGCTACTATTTGATTAAGATGTATTATTGATTTGGGATTGTTCCAAGCAAGCCCAGGCTCACTTCCTGAGGGGGAGGGGCTTGGGGATTGATTGGCGCCAGGCAGGCTGGGAGCCCTGTGGCCAGCTTCACCCTGCCTGGCTTTCTTTCACAGACTCGGTATGACCATGCCACTGCTCTGGCCAGAGCCCTGTCACTGGTTGGAGAAGGGCCCTTCTTGATCTGAGGCAGAGGAGGCCTCCACTCTGCCCGCCCTTGCCTCCCTGTCCCCAGCTGCCCTTGCTGGACCCCAGCAGTTCCCTGTGCCCCATGTCCTGTCCCTTCCTGGGTTCCGTTCCTTCTGACCTGCGTGTGGAACACCCTCCTCTTCTGGGTTTATTCCTGCTCACCCCATCTCCTCTGTGCGCTGTCCCTGAGGCTCCCCCATCCATTCGATATGGCCTCTGCTCTCCAAGGCCAGGTTGCAGGCCAGGTCTATGAAATGTCAGGGAGTGAGCAGGGGACATGGCCAGAGTGTGAAGGTGGCCTTTCTCCAGCCCGGGGTCCTGTGGCAGGGGAGCAAGGACTGCCTGGGGTGTGAGGACCCGGGTCCCAACTGATGGGACACCCTCCAGCTCTGAGTGGATCCCTGAGGTCAGCCTGTCCTCTGCATATGGACCTCTGGGCTCGTCAGGGCCGCTTTTATTTGGTATGGAGCTTTGGGCTGTTTTGACATCCATCTCCTCAGTGGGAGCTGTTTCTTTTGGGGCTCCTCTGTGCTCCCCCAAGGCTCCCAGGGCTATGTCCATCCCAGCCTTTCTCATTCAGCACCTGGGGCCTTGGGCACCCCACCCCAACCTTAACTAGCACCCGCATACAAGTGACGCCTGAGTCCAGACCCTGCCACCCAGGGGCCCCTGGGTTTGGGAAATTGACCCAGTGATGTGTGTTTGGAGCAGCAGGCTGTGGGGTCTCGGGAAGGTCAGGAGAAGGTCCCTGGAGGGGGCATTACCCTGAGTCTCTGGAAGGACGAGGAGGTGTCCCTGGGGTGGATAAAGGATGTCAGTCCTGGGCAGCTCTGCAGAGGTGCAGGGAGAAGGCCTGGCGGGCTCAGGCTTCTTGTTGTCAGGCCTGTGGGGTGAACATGCCAAGAGTGTGGTGGGGACAAGCTGGGCAGGTGAGCCACACGCATGCCCTGCCCCGGGTTGCTGGACTGGCCTCCCTGAGCAGGGGACTGTCCACCTAGGGCTCATGCTCCTCTCCCACTGCGTGGTGATGGACTGCGGGAGGTCATTTGCAGAAGAACTGCATTTCCTAGAAGGTGCAGCCAGGTGCAGTGGTGTGAGCCATGATGGAGGTGGCAATGATGGAGGAAGCTCGGGCTCCTCGAAGCCCACGTCCCACTGCTCCTTTCTTGCCCACTCTCTGAAGCAGAGTCTGAGACCCAGGGGCCGGAGCTGCCACAAGCCACAAGGAAGTGGAATCCTGGCATCGGCACCTGCGGGCCTCGGTGGGGAAGTTCTGCCACACTCAGCCTCTGATGCTGTGGTTTTATCTGTAATGGCAGCTGGCACTGCCCAGGGGAGGAGAAGGTAAATAGGGGCAGGAAAATCATTTAAGAGGTTGTTGGGAGGGAGGAACAATGAGACCCAGGCCCGAGTGGAAGGAGAGAGGGATGGGTGCGGCCTGGGCCATGTTCAGGGTGAGCCCAAGGCCACTGGGTTGTGGCTCCTGGTCATCTACTGAAACAGGAGAAAGGCCATTCAGGGTGGTGCGGTTGGGCGTTGAGGCGACAAGTTTGGTCCTGGCCACACTGAATCTCTAAGGCGCATTGGACTGTCCCAGGGGTGCAAGGAGTCACACCTGAGCGCGGGGATGGGCGTGTTTGCCCAAGTCTCAGTACAGTGGTAGAGGAACTGCTGTGGACTCCGTCTGAGGGGTCGCGGAGGCCTTGGAGGGCGTCGAGCCTGGGTGAGTGCTGTGACGGTACTTGCGTGTGGCCAAGTTCCTTCTGGAAGCCGGGGGCTGAGTGAGGGCTGAGACGGGAGGGAGATGGTGATGTTGATGAGGGCATGTGGAGGGGGCACCCTCAGCCCCGGCTCTGCTGTGGGGGGAGGGTGGGAAGGCCCCTGGGGCGGGGCCTGGTGCCCACAGACCCCTGGCTTTTATTCACGGAGTTAGTTTTGGCCTTTGGTGCTGGGGGTGGTGCTCAGGGCGTCCCCCAGGCTCAGCCTGTGCTCCACCCTGGGCTCACCCAGCCCTGGGAGGAGGCTTTTCTGCAGAGACCACCGGGATACGCTGCAGGTGCTTGTTCAGATGGGCTCTTGGGCGCTGGGGGAGTGCAGCCCTGTAGCTGTCATACTTAAAGCGATCTGTTCCCCTCTGAATCATGCAAGTCCACACTTCACCTGGCAGAGCAGCACGCTGATGTTTTGTTGCTCTGATGGTCACTACTCTCCCGTGACGGATGGGGACTGTATTTTCTGAACTAAAAAGCTGCTCTGCTGCCCTCGGCCCACTGGACACGCTGCCTGAGTGCAGCCGGGTCTGCAGCTTTGCAGCCTGTTGACTCACCTGGTGCCCGTTGACCGAGCCTCCTGTGGGATGGGGCCCCTCACTGAGTCCCCTCAGCTTCTACCCTGGGCACAGGGGCACTGCAGGTCGAGGCTGAGCGTGGCTGCAGCTCTCTGACTCTCTCACCACTCTCCTGACCCCTTTGTCACCCTGCAGCTCCCAGGTAAGAAGAGGTCCTGTGGTGTCACCAGTGGGGCCACAGCCCTTGCCTCCACCCCGATGCTGGGCTTCTTTGTCCTGCAACTACTCATCATCCATCACAGGCTGGCACTCCACTCACAGAGCCCCACCCTAGGAGCTCACAGGCCACATTCTGCTGGAGGAGAGAGGTTCCAGGCAGTTCTGTTTGGATGCAGGAGTTCTGCACAGGCCCGCTGGGGGGATCTTGGAGGTGGAACCCCAAGGCGCAGTAGGCCCATGTGCCTGTGTGCTCTCACCTGTCAGTGGAGGCCGTCATCCCTGCTCCACAGGTTACGCCAGGACCTCCCCTTGCACTCTCCCTTACACCATCCCTCTGGAACTCATGCCCTGAGCTGTCACTCCAGGCTCTTGGAGGTGACAGTGACTGGTCCTTTGTCCTCTATCTGTATCACTGTAGCAGGCTATGGCTATGCCTGGGCTTCTCCCCAAGCCTCTCCTCACAGAGCTGCGGTCTAACATTGATTTCTATGCTTCCATTAACATTTGACACCCACCCTGACTGATAGCACTGCCTGCACAGTTTTAATCACCACTGAATACCCAGCACTCGGCATGGTGCCTTAAATAGCAACGATGACTGGGCGACAAACCAGCACACACACACCTCGGCCTCTCCCTCGGACTCAGATCCAGCTTCTATTTTGAGCCTTTTGGGGACAGAGCTCTTGAGGCTTTGACTAAGGCCCTCTATGGAAGTGGGCCTGGGGGTAATCACACACAGGGCCCCTCGCCCCTTCTGAAGCCCCCACGGGTCCCAGATGACCGGCTCTGTTTGGCCCAGGTGGATAGCCTCCTGGCCTTAAGGCCTGGTTAGCTTCCGAGCAGCCTGGAACCCGGGTTCCCCCTGCAGAGCAGCTGGACAGGAGAAGGCTGGAAGTGAGAGCAAGGAGGCGAGGCGGCGGGCAGGGGAGGCCAGAGAGCACAGGACGGAAGCTGCGTTCAGCGTGCCGAGGGGAGAGCCACCCCTAGGCTTTCCAGGAAGACTTGGGCCATGGCTTTGCCTGGGGCTAAAGGACTGCGTCTTGCCAACCTGGACTTTGCTTATTCCTGGGCTTTGCCCTGGGTCTGAGTTTTTGTGAGGACCCCTCTGTGGGCTGAATTCAGAAGGCAGAGTCTCCAGTCTCTACAGTGGAGTGGAGTTTCTGATGTCACATGGTCACACTGCTTTTGAGTAGCCACAGAAGCGTGGCCCACCAATGGGACGGGACCTGTGCAGGGTGGACAGTGTCTGGGAGGACGTTCTCTGAGCAGGAGCATTCAGCTTTCAGATGGAGCTGGTGTCCTGGAGGTCATTCAGCTGGGCTCTCTAAGGGGTGGGCCCACCTGGCTTTGCCCCAGTGTGGTGTGAATGGTGACTGAGTCAGGTGGGACCCACCAACTCCACGTACATGTGGACAGTAGCATTGGGTGGGCTCTTCATCTAGGAATTTAGCAAGAATGGCCCAAAGGTAGGCGGAGTGTGCCCAGACCTACACTCTCAGAATGCCCTGCAGGGATAGGGGACTCCTGTCTATGCCTGCTGGGGAGCTGGCACGACCTGCACAAACGGCCCCACGCCCACCAGGGTGGACCTGTGCGGCTCTGACTTCAGCTGCTGGTCTGGTCTGCACTTGGCCTTTTGCCCCTCACTGAGTCCCCTCAGCTTCTGCCCTGTGCACAGGGGCACTGCAGGTGGAGGCCACAGTGCTGAGCGTGGCTGCAGCTCTCTGCCTCTCTCACCTGAAGCGCTCCTTTCTGATGTGATCATGACAGTGGCATATGAACCTTCCCTAGACCAAGGGAATAGGCATCTATTTGACTTTCTGCTGGGACTTCCGGTTGGAAATGCATCCCCCAGTGAGTACAAACATGCTACTTCCTGTGTGACATCCTAAAATGTTCCCCAAGGAGCAGAAGCCCAGGAGTAGCTGAGGGCCTATGTTGTTTCATGGCCCTGTGTCCAACTCTGTGGGAACTACCAAATACTCTGCCAACTATGCCCACGTGTGAGTGATTTGAGCAATTATAACTGGTCTTGGAGACGGCATGGTTGGAGTGCATCTTAGGTGTATCCTGGGGCAAGGAAAGGTTCTGGGTGGGAAGCTGCAGGACACCTGGGGAGACAGATATGCCAGAGACGCGTGGATGTGCTGGCCCTGGGTGGGAGGTGGTGTGGCTGACAGCTGGGTGTCCTTCCTTGACGGGATCATGTGGCGTCTTGCCCGGCTCCTCCTGGGAAGTGATGTCCTGGTTTGACTGTGGGTCTCCCTCCCCACGCCCGCCGGCTTCCTTCCAAGAAGTCTGTTTTGTAACAGTTGGCCCTGGCTCTCCTGTTCTCGCCTGGAGAGGAGAGTGTCATCCTTGAAACAGGGCCTCATAAACCTGCAGCAGAGACAGGACATGTTTTTAACTGGAGTGCAGAGCGCAGAGGGCGGGCGGGGAGGTGGTGCCCGTGACAGGGAGATCCGCTTTCCCTGGAGAGAAGTCAGTTCATCGGAGACAGAGGAAATATGCCGAGGGGAAGGAATTCTTCGACTCAGCTGCCACCTCTGCTGATGGCCAAGGCCATCTCCCTTGTTCCTGGTGTGAACACACTCTGTGGCAGCAATGTGACATGTCCCTTCTCCCTCCCCAGAGCTCCTCATGCAAATGGAGCCCTGATCATGTCAGATGCTCCCAAATAAGGTACCACCTTGGGAGGCAACAGGGGGCAGCCACAGTGCCCAGCGTGGATTCGCTCTGATGGTCTTTCCCGAAAAACACACCCCTGTCCCCGTCCCTCACCCCACCAGACCAAGGCCCCGCGCTCTGGCTCTTGATTACAAAGTGACTAAGGACCGTCATCACTGACTGTCAAGGAAGGAGAACTTGGAAGCTGGGGGTGGGGATGTGGCTGTGTCTTCACCCAGAGTGGAGGGAGGGCCGTGACCACGAGACCCGTGGGAGGAGGTTAAAGAGCTGACACATGGAGAGGCGCTGGGAGCCCGCCCGTGGCGGGAGAGAGCTCTCTGGGTCACGGCCTTATTGTGATCATTTTATCTTATTTTTCTGGGGAAAAGACAAAAGCAGGGGTGGGGAATGCCTTGAACTGGAGGAAAAGAGGTGGCCTACCCCCCGGGAGGCATGCTCCCCTGCCTCTGTTTCTCCATCTTTAATGGGAACCTACCCAGAGCCCCCGGGCCTCACGGGTTTGCTATCCGGATAAAAGAGAAACAGATCGGAACAGGAGCCGCTGTCTCAGGCAGTGGGTCTCTAATATTGGTCCCCGTCAGAGTCAGAGTTCTCTGTGCTGCTTTTAAGGCCCTGATTCTGAAGCCCAGGGCATTTTTTTTAATCACAGAATCATGCTGATGTGGCTGGACCAGACGTGGATGGGCCTGGGTGGACTTTGACATGTACATCTTGATTTCTCAGAGGGGAAGCGAGGCCCAGAGAGAGGGACTTGATCTAAGGGACCCTGAGGCAGACAGAGGTGGGTCCAGGATTAGGACTGTCGCCTGATTCTGGTCCGTCTTCAAGGCCATAGCTATTCACACATCTCGTACATCGCCAGGGGCTTGTCTAGACAAAGGTCAAGGAGCCTCATGTCCGCTGAGCCCTTGTGCTGGGTCAGCCCTGAGCTGGGCCCTCCACAGATGGCTTTTCTCCACAGCGCTGTGAGAAAGGGCTTGGAGGAGAAAAGCAAGGTCCAGAAGAACAAGTGACTTACACAGGCCCGCAAGCTCGGAGCTGGGCTCAGAACCTGTCTTCCTGACCCGACTCCCCGGGTCAGACTGCAGAGAGGGAGGGAGGGAACAGCAGGCTAGGCATCGTTCCTGACTGGCGCTGGCACCCAGCGGAGCTGCCCATGCTCTGCCATCACATCCCTACCTCCTTTGCTCTGATGTTCTGCTGGTTCCCAGGGAATGAACCCATTCTCTGCTGCCGACCCCACCGAGCAGGGACTTTGTGGTGGGCATGTCCTGGCAGTGAGAGACACTGCTCACGGATGCCGCAGCCTTCCACACTGGCAGGGGTTCCCAGGCCGCATGAAAGCCCAGACTCAAGACTGGGAGGTGGGGCTGGCTGCTTCTGATGCTGCCCGATGCCTTCTGTCCTCCCTGGCCCAGACCTCCACCTGAGCTGCCTCGAGAACCACGAACCTCCAGAACACAGTTTTCTGTAGAAACCTTTCCTGGGAACACTGCCTTCCCAGCATCCCTCACGGGCAGCCCTGCAGCCGCTGCCTGCACATGGGCCTTGGTGAGGAGCTCACCACTTCACAAGAGGACAGCAGCGTTAACATGCTACAATGTTCTCATCTGCACATTGGCTTATCTTAATATTTTATGTATAAATGATGTTATGCAGTTTTATAAATTATATATTCTAATATGTAAATTTACATATACATTATGTAAAAACTTATTAACACTAGGTATGTGTGTTGCATGTTCTTACACGTGCTTCATAATCATGACATATTAACATAATGTATATTTTATGTTTTTAATCACTTTATCTGCTATCATCCCTGCTGGGCTCCTTGTTAGCTGTGTGTCTCTGGACAAATGATTTAACTTTTCTGTGCTCAGGGAAGTGTTTGACAGAGGAAATATAACATAAGATTTATTTTAATAACAAATGAAAAAAGATCTTTTCATAATATTCACTTTAATTCGTATCAAAATATCTTCTCGAGGTACTTGTTAAAATGCTTCTCTGGTGCTCCTCTGCTGTCCTTGTCCTGCCCATGTGCTCGTCTGCCGGCGCTGGGCACATGGAGTGCTCGAAGACATCATCTCCCCCTCTCCTCCCACCCACCACCCGCGAGCTCGCACACCCCGGCTCCCTCATAAGCTGGTGCTACAAGAGCTTCTTTAACTTTGCCAATTTTGTAGGCAAGAAGGGGCCTCTCCCTCCACGTGGCAAAGCTGTTATTTCTAGAACTCTCCATGGGCTTCTCTTCCTGCCTGGCTCTAGCACGGCTCTTTCTTGGGGAGATAGTAGCGAGGAGGAGCCCAGAGGCTGAGTGGGACAGGAGGGGAGCGTGGGCAAGGCTGAGGGCAGGCCGGCTGTCCCCAGTCCCCTCTGCGCTGTTGCCCATCCTGTCCCTTCCATGTGTCACATGTCCACTCTTTGAAGCCCCTGAGGATCCCGTGACCTGGGTGGTCACCCATTTTACTCACCAGGAGGCTCTGAGGAGTGGAAGGGTCCACCTTAGCCAGGTGGCTGGGAAGGGCTCGGGCTGGATTTGAACCCGTGACTCTCGCATGTTCCACGGTAGAGCAAAGGAGAGATCCTCACAGGGTCGTGAGGCTGGAGAGGTAGATAGAAAGCCAGAGGCAGCGACGGGGGCAGAGGGAACCCAAGGACTAGCGGAGGCCACCTGGAGGAGCCGGAGGGAGAGGCAACTCCAGGGAGGACGGTGGGGCGGCCGAGGAGGCCTGGGAAGACCCTGGGAAGACCTCCCCGGGGTCTCTGTCTCCTCCTTGAAGGACCCTGAGCTCCAAGTGTGGTGGCTGCTGGAGAGGGCGAGTCCTGGAGTCAGAGCAGAGGAACCGGAGGAGCCCAAGGGGGCTGGAGCGCCAGGCTGTGCACAGAGACCCGCCTCCCAAGCAGGCTCCGGGCTCCGGGCTCCGGGCTGTGACCACCGGGCCTCACACCAACCAGGAGAGCCAGCCAGGGCGCCACCTTTCAGGCAGGCTTTGATGCACAGGTCGAGTCTCAACAGGGAGACAACAGAAGCCACCAAACCAGCGCATGCCCTCTGACCCTGCCCTTCCCCCAGGCCCAGGGCACTGTCAGGAAGCCAGTCCTGAGCAAGCAAGAGCCCAGCGGCTCCCTGGACCAGTGGGCCTGGCTGCTGGTGCCATGAGGAGCAGTGGACACTCCTCACAGTGCCACAGGACTGCCACCGCCCGGGAGAATCACGAACTCCGCCTGTTCCAAGCTCCCGCTGGCCGGTCTCTGACGGCCTGTGAAGTCCAGACACGTCTCTCTTTCGCACCTGGTGTGAGTTCGTGTGTACCCATGTGTGTGTTCACCCGCGGGTGGGTGTACACGGGGGACTGTGTGTGAGAGTGTGTGCTCCAGTGCATGCTGGCGTCCATGACGGTGGCATCCATAATGGTGGCATAGGACTGTCGCTGGCTTGGGGAGGCATCACAGAAAGGTCAGGCTTGCTGTCCCTCTTATGCTAGGTGTCCTCATCCACGACAAGGCTCCAGCTCCTTCTAGTGCTGGTGTCCAGTGATGTGCTGGACGCCGATGGGCTCAAGGGACCATTCTGGCCCAGGCCGGGTGCTGTCTTCCGCATCACACAGAAAACCTTGTCTCCTGCCTCTGTTCCCATCAAAATGTTGCTCTTCTGTACAAACATCTGGGAGGGACTCAGGGCTCCGGATGGGGAGAAGGAGGAGGGGAGGAGAGGCTTTCCTTGGGAATTCCCTCGAGGAAGCGCTTTTTCACGGTGTCTGGGTTTAAATCTGGGCTCCGGCCTTGGCAGTGACATTCCACGTGGAACATTCCTGTACAGGGCCTCCCTCCCCAGGCTCTCACCAACGCGCCCCGTGTGCCCTCGTGCACAGCAAGCCCTCCACGCACACACGCATCAGTGCACACACACGTGTGCTCACACAGGCGAAGACACACTGGGTGTGAAGGAGAGAATGCATCAGGTTTCCAAGAGCAGCGGGAGCTGTGTTTATCCTGGAGCTGGCTGGAGTCCGCCTGCCCGCTCCCGGGGCAGCCCTGCATTCCTAGCCTTCGCTGGGGAGACAGGGCGGACGGTGAATCTCCTGTCCTCTGATGGGGCGCCCAGGAATGAAACCCCAGGGCAAGTTGCAGCAGGGAGGGCTGCCGCGGTGCCCGTGTGCACCCTGCTTGCTGGGTGGCTGGGCTTGGCAGTGCTGGCAGCGGGAGCCTGCCGCCATTGGAGGTCTTTGTTGATGGTTTCCACACTGGCAACTGCTCTCGGGTGGTTTGCAAGCTCAGGATTCTCTTCCTTTCACTTGTGATGGTGCTGCCCAGCAGTGTGCTCGAGAGAAAGTCTCCTTTCCCCCTGGGAGGGCTCCTGAGCTCCTCCACCAGAATCAGAGGGACTGTCCAAGTGGGACCCACAGCCACCCTGTCAGCTGGCACTGCCTTAGCAGCAGTAATGAGTCGACCACGTGGGGCACCTCTCTCTGGCCAAGGGCTGAGTCTCCCCACGAGGCCACCTGGGCTAACAGCCCCGATCTTTCTGTCCCCAGCTGTGGAGCCCTTAGTTCTCTGCAAAGCAGCGGTGGTCACACCAGGGGAACTGCAGGAGGACGTGGTCACAAGGACGTGGTCACAAGGACGTGGTCACAAAAGAAGAAATGGAAAGTGGGGAGCGTCTGGCTGCTGCGAGCCCCAGTGAGTGGGGCCACCTGCCCTGTGGTGTGCCCAGTCGTTCCCAGACACACTCTTTCCACAGAAGCTGCAAAGGGCAACCCATGATGGTCTCCACGACGATGGTGCATGCCGAAGGACGTGGTCCAGGCTGCCACTGGTCGGTGGAGGAGCAGAGGCAAACTCCCTGAAGCCAGCGAGCTCTTCCACGGGGACAGAGGGTGACCCGCCCGTTCCCACGGGGCCTCAGCTGGGAACGTTCCCTAACTCTGCATTGGTGGGCCCAGGGGACAACAGTGACTGCTGGCCTTTGAGGCCTGCTCAACTGCCCAGGAATGGGGGACGGGTGCCCGGGACACTCTTCCAGTTGCTGGTGGTGGGAGGACGCTCCTGGGGCTGGCGGTCATCAATCAGCACTTGCGTGGCCCCCAGCATCATTCATGCTTCACAGCCGGCAGAGGGCTGGGCCCTGGGACGAGGCCCTGGCGGCTGAACTGCGGAGTGGTGTGAGGGTGATGTGCTCATGTCAAACCCGTGGACCAAAAGTATAGACTAGGAAAACCCAGAGGCCGCACAATTAGTAATAGGGAGCAAACATGCTATTTTCCCTCATTTTTTTCCTTGACTTTGCCATGAAGGGTTTCCTCGCATTCATCAGGAGGAAGAGCTCTGTGACAGCCAGACGTCCTCGGGCTCTGGACTGGCAGCCTGGGTGGGCGGGGGCAGGGCCAGGGGCTCCTGGGTGCCAGGCAGGCTCTGTCTCTGACTGGCTGCGTCTGGACTGGCTGGTCTGGCTGGATCCACAGCCTGTAGGTCTACCCGGCTGTACTCTGTAGCTCTGGCTCTGGCTGAGGGGCTCTGGGAGGGGCCGGGGCTCTTCCACTCCGTGGGTGAGGGGTCAGCGTGGACAGAGCTGCTGTGTGGAGACCATGGGTAGATCTGCCTCCCTCCTGCCCACCTTGCGCCTGGCCCCTGGCAGCAGGCTGTGCGTGTTGGGCAGACCGTGTGTGCCGCCTGCTTGGCTGCAGGCCCGGCAGCCCTTCCTGGATTTTCCATGTCCCGTGTGCCGTCTCCGCCTGGGGAGGCTGATGGTGTGGGCAGCTGCCAGGCAGCCCTGACGACGGGGTCTTGGGGACCCTGGCCCCAGAACACTGGCTCACAGGCAGCCCAGCCTGCTTGGCCCTTGGAGCCCAGGACTCAGAGCTGCTCATCAGCCACATGTCCCTGCAGTGACTCTCTGCCCTCTCTCTGGAGGACAGGCTACGGGGTCGTGTGAGACACCAGGGCTGGATGCACAGGAGGAACAGAACTCTCCGTTGGTTCAGAGGGCCTAGGCAGGAGGGCTGTGCCCCTGCCTGACTGTGGAGCCGTGGGCAAGGTGCCAGCCCCCTCTGAGCCAGGGTCTCCTCATCTGGACCGCAGAGGCTTCGTTGGCCTCCCTGCCTGGGTACTGAGTGTGGAAAGAATCAAGTGACGGAATATGGAGGAGAGTACCCAGAGGGTATTATGTGACACTGCTCAATGACGGTGATTCAGAGCAAAAGAGCCAACCAGCCAGGCCACCAACCAACCAACCAACCAACCAACCAACCAACCCATCAAGCTACCTGCCGCCTAATCAGCCTAATAACCACCCAACCCACGTACCAACCAACAAACTGCAGCTCCATTTTCAGGAAGGGACACAGATCTCCTAAACAACCAACCAACCAACCAAACCTACCTACCTGCCTACCTGCCTACCTGCCTGCCTACGTCCCTCCCTACCAACCAGTCAACATAATAACCACCCAATGAACCTCCCCCACTCACAAACTGACCAACCAATCAGGTAACTTACCAATGAACCAATCGACCCACTAATCAGTATGATAGCCAACTTACCAAATATCCAACCAATAATCCATTGACCAATGATCAACCAACCTGCCAATTAGCCAGCAAACCAACCGTCCTATCTGCCCACATGCCAACTGGCCTACCAGACACCTAGCAGTGGGGCTTTCTACCTTTCTGGGGAAAACAGAGGCACACCACAAACGGACAAAGTCCTCTCTGGTGAGCGCGGGCATGGAGAGGTGTGTCGCCATAGGTGCCCCTCCTGGGCTGACCTGGCCAGGAGTCCTGAAGGCTCTGGAGGCGAAACCCAACTGAGACTTGGTGGAGGACAAGAGGCGCCCAGGGACTTAGTCCTGATGTCAGGGGCCCCAGGCCCATTCCCGGGGTTCCACCAGGCCCTCCGCTGTGACCTCCTTGTTTCCATCTCCATGGTGTTGAAAGGCCAGAATGTGACATTTTTCCTGCCTGAGACCTTGTGGGCTGCTCTGTGTTCTTGGCCTGGGGGGAAGACCCTGTCGGGCCCAGCCAGCACCCGGACCTTGACACAGGGGCCCCGTCCAGGTGTGCTTCCTTTTCTCTTTAGAGATGGTCTTGCTACGCTGCCCAGGCTGGCCTCACACTCTCGGGCTCCAGTGAACCTCCAACTAGTTGTGAAGAGGAGTGCACCCCACCCCTGGCCCTCACTGGACAGAACTCAAAGCATCATTCCTACGGCAAAGCAAGCTCAGGCGCAGGGAGGAGTTGCTCCTTGCTGGGGGGGTGGCCCACTCTGGGCATCTCTGTGGATCCTGGAGCTCTGCCATCCTCTGCAGTTGGCTGGGACTCTCTTGGGCAAGCTCAGGAAGAGCTGCTCTTGCATGGAGGCCCTTCTCCCCCTCCACCTGGCAATCCCCACCTGGGCCTTCCTGGCCCAGGGTCTCACTGGGTTGTTTAGCACCTCGCTTTTGCTGAGGCTGGCGTTGAACTCACGATCCTCCTGTCTTAGCCTCCCGAGCTGCTGGGATTACAGGTGTTGGTTTGTTTGTTTATGTAGGGGACACAGGGAAGAAGGGGACACTCAGCAGCCCCTCCTCAATGCAGTTCTCCTGAGGCACCCAAGGAGGAGTCACCTGCAAGAAAATTGGAGCCTCATTGCAGGTGCCGGTGGAGGAGAGGAGAAAGCACAGGTAGGAGGCCCACCCTGAGGCTCAAGTTCACCCTGAGCTGTGTCAGAGGGTTAGTCCGACTATTCTGACTTCCTTGACTGTAACAAGAGAACAGCGTGGTCACTTATAAAGGAAGGGATCGGGTCCACAAAAGTCGGTACACCCAGTGGCGCCCAGGAAGCAGCAGCTCTGTTCCTGGGGCTCTGCAGATGGAGAGGCTCTGGCCCTCGCACGGGAAGACGCGTTTCCAAGTGGGGGCTGAGGGGCTCTCTGATGGTCCATGTCTGCAAATTATCGTAGTTTACTTAGCTTCAGAAAATTTGCAAAAAGGATTTCTTTTTGGTGACATAAACTTCCTATTTGCTACTTTCCACTATTTTTCTTTTTTTTTTCCAAAGAAACCAAAAAACCCAGGACAGGTTGTCGCACCGGAAGCTGCAACAGAAGACGCAGGGTCTGATAGATCTCCTTCTCCTCCGCCAAGTCCCAGAATAAGATACACATTTCCAAATTGATCCGGCTTATAACAATGTCACTTACAATGAAAGGATGAAATCCTGGGTTTGGGGGGATCAGGGAGATTTGGGGTGAAGCTTCCTTGGGAAGAGCTGTCTGCATTCCCTCTCTCGCTGCCTGAGGGGCCTGAGGAGACCTCACTTCAAGTTTGTTTATTTATTGGTACCAGGGACTGAAGTCAGGGGCACTCGGCCACTAAGCCACATCCCAGCCCTATTTTGGATTTTATTTAGACACAGGGTCTCACTGAGTTGCTTAGTTCCTCGGTATTGCTGAGGCTGGCTTTGAACTCCTGATCCTCCTCTCAGCCTCCTGAGCCACTGGGATTACAGGTGTGAGCCACCACGCCCAGCTCCACCTCACGGTTAGGGAGAAGAACTGTGTTGGTCCCTTGCAGAGTGGAAGGTGGGACCTGCTGTGCAGCCCCTGTCTGAGAGAAGTAGGCATCGTCTACTGACTTCTGGAGGGGCAGAGCGGAGCTCCTGTGCTGACCCAGGCCTGTGCTCACTCCCAGAGCCACGGCCAAGGACGTGTGTGTGTCTGAGGGACTCAGGGGTGGCCCTGCACAGTGAGGGGCCGTGGGCCCTGCCCAAGACAGTGGCAGGGAGAAACTGGTGCACCATCATCCCTGGGGTAGGAAGTGACCTGCTGTCAGAGGGACGCACTGACCTCACTGAGGGGATGTCTGGGAGCGTCCTCCACAAGGAAGTGGCCAGAGTGGCCTTTGCTCTGTCCCAGGATGAGAGCAAAAAGCCCGCCACACCTGTATATGAAATGACACTCTGGTCCTGGGTGGCTGAGAGGTGTCAGGCCTCTGGGGTGGCCTGAGCTAGCCTGGGCCCCCAGAGCCCTCCGCAGGGGGTACATTTAAGGGGGCCATGGGAAACCAAATGAAGGGGCCTGTGGATATGCCCATGAATCCAGCCTCCCCCAACCACAAACAGATCCTGCCTCTGACCCCGTGTGGCCTTGGGCAGCCCCGGCCATCCTGAACCCGGATCTCTTGTCTCTGGCGGAGGCGTGGCCCACCTCATGTCAGGTGCCTGAGCTGCCTGCTTTCCCTTCCTCCTAAGACCCTCAGCCTTCAAAGAAACCTGGGTCCCCAAGGTCCTGGCCTCAGAGCTCACAGTAAAATAGGTGCGGCACTGCCCAGGATAACAGGCTGCTGGACGTGCCCGTGAGCAGTGGCTGCTGTCTCACCGGTGGCCTGGAGGCTTCTGGGGAGGTGCTGGAGAGCCCCGCTTCTCACCTGGACAGAGTGGGGCACTGGGGCCTGGCCCAGGCCGAGGTGGGCTGCCATGAGTCTCCTGCAGGAGAACAGGGTGCAGAGCAGGAGGCTGCGGGAGGGGAGGTCAGCAGCCCGGGGGTTCAGAGCATCTGGGGCCTTGAGGGGCCATGTGAGGGCAGGTTTTGGTCTGGGGGAGTCAATGGAGGGAGGGGGGCTCCGAGTGCAGGAGAGGGCGGGTCTGGTTGTGGGTGGGAGGTGGGGTCTCTGGCCGGAGCCTGACCAGGGGGAGCGCACAGGAGCTGACCCTGCAGCACCCCGGCTCCTGTTCTCCCCACAGCCACACGGCCTCAGGGGAGCACCTGGGTCAGACGAAGGGTGCGTCTGGACCAAGGACATGGGCAGCAGCTTCTGGGCAGCATGGAGACGGGGTGGCAGCAGAGTGACATCGGTGTGAGCTGGGCAGGTGCCGGAGCGTCCCCTGAGTCCTCTTCACCACAGCCCCACATTCCCAGCTTCCAGATGGGGAAACCGAGGCATGGAGTGGCTTCACGCCATCCCCAACGCCCTGTGGCCCATAAAAGGCAGAGGGGTTGAGCCCAGGTGAGCCTGCGGTCAGAACTGGGGCTTCTGCACTCCTGCCCAGGAGACTTAACCAAGCGGCAGGAATGAGAGGAGGTGCTGGCTTTGTCCTTGGAACCTGCCCCTGGGGGTGGTGGGGCCTCTGCTCATCCTTGAACCACTTGGTGCTCGGGGAGTCTGGCCAGCTCTCTTGAGCCCAGTTACTGCTGAATTCTTCCTGAGAGTCCACTGCGGGACAGCCAGAGCCTTTCCCAGCGGTCCTGATCACCGGGGAAGGACGCTTTAGTCCCTGTCACTGAAAGTTTCCATTTAGCCATTTAGTTTTGGTGGCAAAGTCTGTTCCACATTTCCTAAGAAAACGTATTGCTGTTTGCGATGGCTTCGATGTGGTCTGTCCCCATCAGGACGCATGTTGATGCACGGTTGCCCGTGCGGCTGGTGGGGGATAGGAGGGCAACGTCTTAGGGGATCAAGGCCAGGCTAGCTCTCTGCAGCACGGTGGTTACAAAGCAGTCAGCTACTTTGTCCCCTACTGTCTCCCGCAGGCACCCACTTGCTTTTCTACTTCCTGCCTTGAGTTGAGGCAGCATGAGGCCCTCACCGGAAGCTGAACGGGCACCAGCAAGCACCCTGCTCTTGGACCTCCAGAAGCTTGAGACAACCTAAACCTGTTTTCTTTATTAATTTGAGCTTGGGGTGTTCTGTTACAGCAACGGGAAGCAGACTTAGGCCCTGTCTTATGACATGATTGCTGACCTCAGTAAAACCCAAAGGCAGATTCTATTTGTAGCCATAGTACAGATGGGGCCACCAAGTGCAGCGAGGGCGGCAGACCTGCCCAGAGCAGTGACCGAGCTGGACCCACGGGTAGTCACCATCTCCCAAGGTCCAGCGGTGCTGATGGGAAGTTTGTGTTTCCTCCCCATTTGAAGAGCAGGGAGCCTTCTGAAGGGACTTGTTGTTCATTGCTGTTGGCCAGGTGCCCGAGCGCTAGATGGGATTCGTCTAAACTCGGGCTCTGGCAAATTTGATTTTTACTGAAAATTACCCATTTTTTAACATTTAAAATGTTATCGAGCCATGTGGCCATTGCCGTCTTGGGCAGAAAACATCTTGGATGAATTTGCATTTTTAATTCTTGGCATTTTTATTTTGCTTCAGTTCCCAAAGAGCATTTTCCCCCTTCTTTACAGAAAAGTAAAGGGAGAGGCAGCCCAGGACAGGAACGCAGAGCCGGGCAGCTCTGTGACCAGCACGGTGACCATGTGCGTCCCTCCTACTGGTGGCACTGGAGCGTCCCGAGTGCTCCCGAGGCAGGGCTGCCTGCCGCTCTCTGAGCCCCTTCCTCCTGCAGCCCTGGGAGGTGAGAGGAAGGGGCTCCTAATGGCCCCTCCTCCCCCAGTGGCCGCCCGGGGCCTGGACTCCTTGGGCTTTCTCGCTACCTTTGTCCTGGCTGGACACCAAGGTTGGCACAGGGCTCTGTCATTGTTGGAGGAGTCGAGTGAGAGGGTGTCAGAGCTGGACAAGAGTGGGCCCCATGGCAGACGGGGACTGAGGCTGCAGAGGGGAGAGGGCGTGGAGCTCTGATTACCCAGCCATGGTTTCCTGAGTGCCTATTTAGTGCAGGCAGCAGAGAAGTTAGCCTTGGTTCTGCCCAAGCCCTGGGTGGGACTCAGGCAAGGACACAACACAGTCTAGAGCACAGGGGTAAATGCTGGGACCATGGCAGGGTTTCAGGAGCCCACAGGCAGGGCCCGCAACCCTGGGGTGGGGGCAGGTGCTTGGGTCTCCATTTCACAGATATGTACGTGGAGGCTCAGCTCTGTCTTGTGTCACTGGCTGAGATGGACGTGGGTCTCACCTCCTTCCCACAGATGCCTTGTCAATGCCCACTGACTGCTGGGCTCCATGCCAGGCCACGGGGAACTAGTCCTGAACAAGGCAGCCAGGAACCCTGCCTGAAGGGAAATGACATTTTTGGTGACAGGAACAGAGACAACAAATGAATTAATAAGGAAGATGATTTCAGATGCAGTTGGTGCACACAGAGAAAAATGCAGCAGACCATCTGAAACCAACCACAGGCCAGGGAAGCCAGCCTGGGAGGTTGCAGACCACACCTGGCTCCCTGCCAGGGTTACCACTGCTTGCTGTGTGGTCATGGGCAAATCGCTCAACCTCTCTGTACTCCAGTTTCCATGTTTATAGGACAAGGATAGTATCTGCCACATAAGATTGTCGTGCAGGCTGCAGACTCACACATGTGATGTATGGTCCAGAGGCGCTGAGCCTGGAGCCTCAGCGCCAGTCGGTGGGACCACCCCTCCCCGCCCAGAGCCAGCGTGCAAATTCCGCGCTGCATCCATCCCTCTAGCGACTCTGTGGGCCACTCTGCCTGTTTTGCGAAGTGAGGAAGCTACATTTGAATTTGTTAAAAAAAACAAATAACAAAAAAACAACAAAAGCCCCAAACCAAACAAACACTGCGCGCTGCCTTCCCTTCCGCGCCTCCGCAATCTGGTGCGGCGGCCTGGAAAGCCCGGCCACAGATGGCGCGCTCGGGACCAGCCCTGTTTTCTAAATAGCGGCTCCTGGTGTAAATGAGGACGCGCAGACACTTGGCGCTGCCTGGTCGCGCGCCCCGCCCGCGGAGGCGGGGTCCTTCAAGTCCGGATGCGGGGCCCTGCTCCTGGTGACACCCCGCAGACCTGTCCGGGTGTCCCTGTGTCTGCAGGCATAACCCCGGGTGGGGGAACAGGTGCGGCGACCTGGGGACAAGCCAGTCGCCAGGTCTTGTGGCTGAAGTCTTGAAAGTGCGCCCAGGAACCAGCACACCCGGAATGGCTTGGAGTGCTGTCCTCACTACGCACTGGGGACTCCACGTCGCCGAATCCAAAGTTCAGTGCATCTCCTTTGTCTTTTCATACTTTCATTCGTGTGCTCCAGTTATGCAGATTCCAGGGTTCATTTTGGTATCTTCATAAATGCATCTAATACAACTTCCTTTCAATCCTGGTACTTCCCCCTTTCCTCCCCTCTCCCCTCCCCCCCCCCCCCCCCCGCCCCGCCACCTTCTTCTACTTTATTGGTCTTCTTTCTGGTGATTTATGTATTTTTTGTTAATTTGGTGCATCATGGTTTCACATTAAAGTGGACTTCGTGGCCACAGAGTCAACCATGCGCACAGCTGCTGTCTGCCTGGCTCACTGCCGGTTCCCCTTTCCCATCCCTCCTCCCCCCTTCCTCCATCACTGTTCTCCCTTCCTTTTCCCTGAGACCCCTCTACTCCTACACAGGACAGAAAACATTTGACCCTTGACTTCCTGAGTCTGGCCAAGCCCAGTTTTATTCTGTGAATGGAGTAATGGACCCAAAGAGGCTCGTGCATCTTTCCTGAGGGACAGGAGCTCGAACACCCAAGCCCTGGCAGCTGGAAACAGGGTCAGTGCGGCTCTGCTTTCTTAACGATTGCTGCATGTACAGTCTGGAATGGCTCAGGCTGACACTGGCTGCCCGGGCTACTGGGCATTCCTGTACCTTAGCAGTAGATAGGACCATTCCACACAATAACAATGGCGGAATGATTGGAACGACAGAAAGCAGAGGTTGAGTTACTTGGATTAAATGAGATTGGGCAAGGGACATAGGAGTCCGAGGGCAGTACCTGCTCTTGGCTGGGAACTGGCCCTTAGCTGTACAAATGACATAATAGCTCATGAAGTGTTGGTTCAAGTCCCAGCTGTCCCACCTGGTGGCCTATCAAACAACTCCATGGGGTCTCGTTTCCTTTTCTGAAAACTGCAGCTCATCAAATCCATTCCCAAGGATCCAGGGAGCCCACTGATTGGGCCATGGGTGCCTTGTACTAGGGCAGATCTGGTCCCACTCAGCAGCTGACTCAGGCTCCATGTCCCCTTCCTGGCTTATTTCCTTTTGGAACCCACCCAGCGTTGGCTTCTGATGATGGCTCTTCTGCAGGGCGTGGACCCTCACACCTCATAACAACGTGAGGTTGCTTGCCTGGCTCAAAAATCCAGTGTGATCCACATAAGCTGAGCACATGGGGCTTGAGGAAGGGATGCCTGGGGTGTCTGTGCGTTGGAGATCAGCTGCCCCCTGAAGTGGAGGGAAAGCCCTGAGACCAGACTGGAGGTGGGCAGACATGGAGAGAACTGCAGCTGTGGTTCAGGAAGCAGGGAGTGCTGGTGGCCGGGGCAGCACCTGCCCCGAGACCCCTGGCACCACTTCTCAGCTGGGCATCCCACTGGAATTCCTCCTCTGTCGCTGCAGGAGATGCCTCAAGATCCAAGCATTGCAAGGCAGGCACCGACTGGCTGGGTTTAGATGACTGTCCCCACCTCCCCCGAGACTCTGGCCTCTGGAAGTAGGAGGCCTGTGCTGGAAGCTGTGTCAGAGACCCTCTTGGGGGGAACCAGTGCTCTAAATGATCTGCCGTCAGAGAGGGACAGAGAATGAAGGGGCACCGCGTCAGTTAGGAGTTCTCAGTTGTGACCAAAATACCTGGCCAGAACAACTTAGAGAGGAAACCTGATTCTGGCTCACAGGTCTAGAGGTTCAGCCCCCTCCGTTGCTCTGGGCCCAAGATGAGGCGGAGCCTCCTGGTGGAAGGGCATGGTGGGGGGCACTGCCCTGTTCATGGAGCCAGGAAGTCAAGAGAGGAAAGGAAAGAGGACCCAGGAGGGCTGGCACCCTCCAGGACACATCCCCATTGTCCTACCCGCTCCAGCCAGGTCCCTCTTGCCTGTAGGTACCACCCAGTCATTCCATTCAAACTAGGGTGAACTGATTAGGCCACAGCTCCCGGAATCTCACCATCTCACCTCAGAACACTCCTTCAGTAACCCAGGAGCCACTGGGGGAAGCTCCCAACACAGTATGCACCGAGTCACCCTGGGCTCTTCCCACTTTCCGTTTTTGTGGCAGGGGTCTTGGCTGGCCTGCCTCTTGGTACACCCAGGGGAGTTCTCACAACACCAAATGGAGTGACCAATTTGACTTCTAGACCTATTTCTGAGGTGGAAAATCTGCTTCCTGATTAACAAACAGCCCGGCATTGTGTTGCTTTTGGTCTGGTGGGAGGGGTGGGGGTGGAAAGAACGTTTTTAATGAGTTTCTAGTATATGCAAGAGGTTGTGCCGTGCACTTCACATGCATCTCTTTTAGAAGTAGAGATCTTGGACGTATGCTACTTTATTTTTCAGAGAAAATACTGGGATTCACAGGACTCAATACTAGAAACCATGAGTAAGTCCACTAGAAATTGTCTCTCATTAAATTAAGTCAACAGCTTAATTGGACGGAAATGGAACAGGGGCTGACAGCGTCAAAGAGGGGAAGCAAATGGATCAGATTTGGTTGGACACGACAGGAGCCAGGACTCTTGGGACATAGCGGAAGCCAGTGGGCCTCCCAGGAGCATCACCCTGGGATGTCCCCAAGCCTGTGGCATTGTGGACAAGATGCACTGTTTTGGGCGGGTGAGTGATTTTCCTGGGTGTCTCCCCTGGATAGTCCTGCACAGCCTCCTTGGTTTAATGCTCTGCCGTTGGCATTTTAAAACTCTTAATCACGTTGAACAAGGGACCCACACTTTCATCTTGTTTTTGGCCCCATGAAGCACATGCTCGTTCTGCTTTGGCCAGAACAGTGCAAGGTGCTGTGGTGGACAGCCTATCACGATGCGTACCAGGGTCAGTCAGGACTGGAGACCACCCTGGCAAGGGAGACCCAATGCCAGGCACGCATGTGTGCAGAAAAGTGGATGTTCCTACGATCCCCACATGTTAGCCAACATCCCCACTTGTCCTCTCCCAGGGCAGTGTTACCCACAATCCCTTCCACCCCAGGGTCACTGCCCAGGAGTGGTCATAAGACCTGACCCAGCTGCAAAGAAGGTCAGAAATGAAACATCGGGCGGCAGAAATAAGGCTAATGAGACTCACCTGCTCCAGATCCACTCTGATTACACAATGCGTGTGTGTCCTATGTGTTGTGGGATGATTCTCAAATGGTGAACAGGGAATGGCAGTTGAGGCCCAGGATGCAGAGGAAGAAAACCCCAAAATCAAAAATAATGCTGTATAAACACGTGATAGCAAAAATCTTTCAAATGGGGATCATTATTAATGTATCTAAAAATAGATACTGGGGCTTAAAACCCAAACCTCTCATAGATACTCAGTGATCATCCAGATGCTGTTGAGAAAAGGACATGTAATTAGACAAATGCCACAGAATAAGTCTTCTAGACCTAGTAGACAAAGAGACAAACTGTTGAAGGCACAGAAAACATAAAAGAGAACTTAAGAAAATCTGGAGTCAGAAGAGGCACTTCAGCATGTAACTAACAGGGGACCAGGGAATAGAGGGCAAATAAGAAAGAGCAGCAATTACGAGAGCCACAGAGGGATGCAGAATGAAGGATGAGAAGCCTCCACATCTTTGGAACAGGGTGAGAGAAAATATGAAAGAAGAGATGTTGAGAGCCTCAGCCCAAGCAGCCCCAGCAAACTTCCAGCTGATTGGCTCCTCTGCGGTGATGCTCATTGGGCTGTTTCCCTGCCCTTTCAGACCATGGAGCTGCTCATTGGGGGACTCTTTTGGCTCTGCCCATGCGACCCAGCCAATTGGCCTCAAGAGTGGGAGGAGAGGGGGTTGAGAGGCTCCCAGGAAGCTCGTGGTGGCGGTTGAGCTCTGAGGGAATTCCTGAAGAGCTCATGTGGTGCAGTGTGTGTGTTCTAAAAATAAAGTTCATTTCTGCTTGACAAGTGGCTCATGAATTGTGCCCAGCCAGACTGCGGCATTTGGTGGCCCGCACGGGGAATGACTGAGGGTAAGGGATAAGGTAAACTGCTCGCTCCTGAGGGCAGGGCGAGAGGATGGGTAGCCATTAATAATGAGATGATTATTATGGGACCTGCTCAATCAGGGATTCCTCAATTGTCTGCTTTGCCAAAAACCTGGTATGTTTTAGCTATAGATATTAAAGATTGTTTTTTTCAATTCCAATTCATCCTGAGGATAGTCCACGTTTTGCATTTACTATCCCTGCACTGAATCATGAAGGTCCTGATCAGAGGTATGAATGGAAAGTACTCCCTCAAGGGATGGCTAACAGCCCGACTATGTGTCAAATTTATGTTAACAAAGAAATCCAGCCACTTAGAAATCAAAATCCTGAATTACAAATATTTCACTATATGGATGATGTGTTATTAGCACACAAAGATAAAAACACATTGCTAGAATGTTATGCCACACTTAGAAACTTATTAAAAAATTATAATCTAGAGATAGCAATAGATAAAGTACAATTAAATTTTCCAATTAATTATTTAGGAGTTCTATTATCCTCAACCATGGTCCATCCACCAAAAATTCAAATACGAGTAGATCAACTCAAATCACTTAACAACTTTCAAAAGTTATTAGGAGACATAAATTGGATAAGGCCTTATCTAGGCATACCAACAGGAGAGTGGGGACCTTTATTTGATATCCTAAAAGGTCCATCAGATCCAAATTCACCTCGCATGTTAACGCCTGAAGCAAGAAAGACATTAAAAATCATTGAAACATATATGGAAAATATGCATTTGGATAGAATTGATATGTTTGCCTTTATTATTTATTGTACTACCAACAAAAAATATTCCTACAGTAGTATTTTGGCAAGAAGGTCCATTATTATGGATACATTTATCTTATTCTCCTAACACTATTCTTACTAGGTATCCTGAGGCTGTAGGACAATTAATACTCAAATGAATAAAAGCAGCAAAGGGAGTGTTTGGAATTTCTCCCAATAAAATTATTACTCCGTATACTATGGATCAAATTGATGAGTTAGCTAATGAGTTAAATACTTGGGCAATAATCATGTGCAAGTCTAATGTCTCATTTGATAACCACTTACCATCTAATCCTTTGTTGTCTTTTTGGTCTTCGAATCCTGTAGTTTTTCCAAAAATGACAAGAAAAACACCTATCATGAATGCTCCAAATATATTCACTGAGGGGTCAAATAATGGTACAACAGCAGTAGTTACCCCTGATCAAACTTTTACATTTTTAGTACCCAAACAATCAGCTCAAAAGGTAGAGCTTAATGTAGTATTACAAGCTTTTGTGATGTTTAAAGATTCTGTATTTAATTTATTTTCCGATAGTCAGTATATAGTTAATGCTATAGTATCCCTTGAAGATGCTGGTAGGATTTCCCCTTCCTCTACTGTTTTCTCTTTGTTTTCCACTATACAAAGTCTAATCTGGGACAGAAAAGATCCATTCTTTATAGGACATATCAGGGCACAAACAGGATTGCCTGGAGCCCTTAGTTTGGGCAATGATTTAGCAGATAAAACTACACATGACATACATATTTTCTCTAGACCAGAAGAAGCTACAAATTTTCATAAAAGGTTCCATGTCAATGCTAATACTTTACAAAAGCATTTTTAAATCACTAAGGAACAAGCTAGACAAATAATAAAACAATGTCAAAATTGTGTGACCTTTTTACCACAAGTTAATCTTGGAGTCAATCCTAGAGGAATGATACCTAACCATATTTGGCAGATGGACGTCACACACTTGCCAGAATTTGGAAAATTAAAATATTTGCATGTTACAGTTGATACTTCTTCAGGATTTTTGATGGGCTCCCTTCATGCTGGAGAAAAAACTGAAGATATTATAGCTCATTGCTTACAAAATTTTGCCACTGTGGGCATTCCAAAACAGTTAAAAACAGATAATGCCCCTGGTTATACTTCTACCTTTTTAAAACAATTTTGCTCATCATTTGGCATTGCTCATATAACAGGAATCCCATACAATCCAAGGGATAAGGCATAGTTGAAAGAGCTCATCAAACTATTAAAATGTACTTATTAAAGCAAAAAGAGGGAATTGGGAAGGGGTATATATCCCCCAAAGATAAACTTAAAATAACCCTTTTTACTCTAAACTTTTAAAATTTGGATTCATCAGGGCTTAGTGCTGCAGAAAGGCATATGTGTCCAAAAAATGTACATAAACCCAAGGTACTTTGGAAGGATATTCTAACAGGACAATGGAAAGGTCCTGACCCAGTAATTGTCTGGAGTTGGGGGTCTGTTTGTGTGTTTCCACAGGGAGAACAGCAGCCGATTTGGATTCCAAAGAGATTAACTAAGGTTCTGACCCAGTGATTGTCTGGAGTCGGGGGTCTGTTTGTGTGTCTCCACAGAGAGAATAGCAACCAATTTGGATTCCAGAGAGACTAACTAAAGCGATTTCTACAGACCAAAAAAAAGATGATTTGGCTCAAATCCATAACAGCTGATATCCAGAACTCCAGTCTGGCTATCCTTACATCTGCAACAGTGGTTCTCCCACACCTGGAGGCTATTGAAACCAGGATGCTTTATTTATTTATTAATTATTTATTTATTATTGCCCTTTCCCACATCATGACGTTCTATTTTGATTTTTGAGCTCATACAGACCTAGGTTAATGTTTTGCTGATCAATTCTATTTTTTGACTATGGAGTTTTTAAACATTGCAATGGAGATTTCATCTGTAAAAAGTTACAAGGCCTTTACCATTATGTTATGTGTTGTATGTATTATATTATGTGTACACACTTGTGTTTTGTGTTGTATGTTTGTATGTGCGTATGTCCATATATTATATATGACGAGCACTCATGAAAAAAATGGATCCAAATATTTTTTTCTTATTCAAGTGATTTAAATGGTTTAATTTAAATTAGGTAAACAGCTGTTGAGGATTGTTTTAATATGTGAACAAAAAAGGAGGCTAACAGATCTGTTTGTTTACTTTCACCTTTCCTTTTCATTATATTTAATAATTCTATTCAGGATAATGTAAATTGCTCAGAAAATTGCTCTCTTTTAGTGCCTGCTGGAATGTTACATAATTTTTTCTTTAGCCATCATTGCCAGAATTCCTATCTTCATCCCAGTGCTGGTGAAAACAAAGATAAAACCAAACTACAGCTTCTGCAATAGCTATCACTGAACTGCTTGCAGAACTTGCCTGGACTATGTGTCACTTGTATGCATTGTGAACTCACCTGTATGCATTGTGAACTATCTGTTGGTGCAGCAACTTGTAGTCGTGCCTGGGTATTTTTGCTGATGATGTCATCGGTGGTACAATTTTTCCAAAAGGAGCCGTCAATTGGCTTGGTGTATCCTCCTCCCTTCTTCTTGTGATGGTCTTTCAGCTAAAATTTGGGGGCCAACAGAGGTGAGGCAAAGAACCTCACCCTCCCACTAGTACAAAGGCCTATCCACAGGTGTGGCTGTATGTTGGACCGGTAGTCAATGACAGGTAAGATCCAATTGCAATGGTACCAACCTAAGACAGGAGGCTGACACCTTGAGGTCAGCTCATCTGATGACAGGTAAGGACCATATGTAGTATTGGACAACCTAAGGCAGGCACAGTCCCTAAGCCACATGCTTGTTGTTTAATTAAACAGAGAGGGGGAGATGTTGAGAGCCACAGCTGAAGCGGCCCCAGCAAAATTCCAGCTGATTGGCTCCTCTGTGCTGATGCTCATTGGGCTGTTTCCCCACCCTTTCAGACCACAGAGATGCTCATTGGGGGACTCTTTTGGCTCCGCCCACACAACCCAGCCAATTGACCTCAAGAGCGGGAGGAGGGGGTGTTGAGAGGCTCGCCGGAAGCCGGTGTTGGCAGTTGGGCTCTGAGGGAATTCCTGAAGAGCTCGTGTGGTGCGGCGTGTGTGTTCTAAAAAAAAAGTTTATTTCTGCTTGACAAGTGGCTTGTGAATTGTGCCCAGCCAGACTGTGGCAGAGAGAGACAGAAGCAGAAAATGAGGCTCCCACATTTCAGAGAAAGAGATGAGCAAGAGGTAGAGTCAATATTAAACTAATGATAGATGGGAATCTTACCAAATGGAAAGAGACCTATTACCCTCGGCACCTAGACACTCTCAGTGAAACTCAAGAACCTATAGGATAAAGAGGAAATTGTAAGGCCCTCAGAGAAAAAAACAGCTCACCCTATGCAGGACAGCAAAATGTTGGCCAGCCAAATTCTCAGGAACAGCAGCATGAGCCAGAGAGAAGTGGAAGGACGTCTTTGAAGTTGGGAGAAAATAATTGTGAATCTATAATTCCATATCCACTAAACTAAACTTTAAGAGTGAGGATGATGTAAAGGTGTCTTAGGTAAACCAGAGCTTAGAATAGCCACATGTGGGTGTCCCTAATGTAACTATCATCCAAAATGAGAAAAAAATACAAAAGAAGGGAGGAGCAGGGTACAAAATCAAAAATATTAAAATGTAAGAGTCAACACCAGACTAATGGAATAAGTAACTTCTGAACCAGCCATGAAAATCAGTGAGCATAGAAAACTTGGCCAGTCCAAAAAAAGGAGTAAAATGGGAAAACCAAGAGAAATAAAAAGAAAATGTGAAGTACAAATAGAACCACATGAATTGCTAAACACAATAAATGTAAATAGGCTAAACTCACAATTAAAGGACACAAACTTCATATTACATCAAAAATTTATGAATATATGATGCCCTTTGAAAAGTAAAGTTTAGAGCAAAGATAAACTAGGCATTTACTAACCAAAGGAAGTCAGTTTTTTTTCTTTTGGTATTAGAGATTGAACCCAGGGGCACTTAACCACTGTGTCACATCCTCAAACCTTTTTATATTTTATTGAGACATAGGGTCCTACTGAATTGCTTAGGGCCTCACGGAGTTGCTGAGGCTGCTTTGAATTCACAATCCTCCTGCCTCAGCCTCCTGAACCATTGGGATTACAGGTATGTGCTACTGCATCTGACTGTGTAGTGTTCTTTATAATGGACAAAGTAGAACTTAATATGAATCACATTTTGGTGATGATGTGATGTGATGATGGTGATGATGTAAATTGTGGTGTTGATAAAAAACACAATCTATTGAGTTGACATAACAAACATTAATTGTATATAAATAACTATCCAATCCCCAAACACAAAAATCAGCACCTGTCATACGGACAGGATGTGATTGATCAATATGCAACAGTGATACATTTTAATATCCATCTCCCATGTGAAGAATAATAAGAATCCAAGAAACAAGTCTGATCTGGCAGAAGATATATACACATTTGCACTTCACAAAACATATATTTTTTTTAAACATGCATTGAATATTTACAGAAGATGTCAGTTTAGTGAACCATTAAAGAAGTCCAGTGCATTCCAAATAATAGACTTTACAGGATCCATCCACCTCTTCTTACCACAGCGAATTAAAGTGAAATATAAACAATAAAAAGATAAGTATTCCCCATGCATCTGGGAATATTAAATAATCTATGTTAATGAGAAAATCACAAGGAAAATGATAAGTGCATGAAACTGAGTTACAATGAATACATTACATTTAAAAACTTGGGAGATGAAGGGAAGGTCTTTCTTTTCTTTTCTTTCTTTTTTTTTTTTTGTATTGGGGATGGAAATGTGGGTCTTGCACAGTCAACCGTTCTACCATTGAGCCAAATCTCTAGCTCTTTTTATTTTGAGATGAGGTCTCACTAAGTTGTCTAGGTTGGCCTTAAATTTGTGATCCTCCTCCCACAGCCTCCCAAGTAGCTGAGAATATAGGCTGTGCCACTATACCTGGAAGATTCAGGTAAATTTTTACTTAAAGGAAAATTAATAGTCTCATATGCATTTATTAAAAACATTAAAGGCTGAGAACAGATGACCAAGGCATCAGTCAACTCAATTTCTGGTAAGAGTGCTCTTCTTGGCCTGTAGATGGTCACCTTCTTACTACATCCACATTTAGTTATATATTCATTCTCTCTCTCTCTCTCTCTCTCTCTCTCTCTCTCTCTCTCTCTCATTCAATCTTGGAGATAGAACTCCAGGGTCTCCTCTTATCAGGACATCAGCCATCTTGAGTTATGACCTCACCCTTATGACCTATTTTAACCTTTACCATCTCCTCAAAGACCCTACCCACAATGCAGCCACATTGGGGATCAGGGCTTCAAAGTGAGAATTTGGGGAGGATACAGACATTCAGCCTTTAATGCACATTATTGGGTGGTACACAATTTAGGTGTGTACCCATTTGTCCCCATTACTGGCTTTTTCTTAGGTGGCATCTGTCAAGTTTTTTCACTATGAAGTTCCTCTTTCTCCTTTTGTAATCAATAATGTTTTGTGTGGAGATGCTTGTAAACTATGTAAATATCATAATTCCCATAAATATTTATCCTAAGTATCGATTTTTGTTGCTTCTTGTTTGAATTACTTATTACTATGCTGAATACCAAATGGTGATATTATAATACTACCATCCCTTTTCATTTATTAATTGGTATGAATTTTAAGGGAAAACTTAATTTTCTCCCTATTTACTTACTTATTTTTATTTATAGCAGAATAAATTTATATATTAGATTTTATTCAATTGCTATAATTTACTAGGAATAATATTTCTATTGGTTTTTAAGTTGTCCTTTATTTGGCACTTCCACAAAGGAATTAGATTAGCTTTTGCATCATAAACAAGTAGAACATTAGATAAAACATATAAACATATTTTCAGACTTTTGACAACAGGAAGATCAGGTAGTGATCACTAGAAGTGAAACAAACAAATAAGCCCAACAATTACTCCAGGTTTTGTCCTGAAAGAATTCTGTGGCTCTGATGTAGGGAGGAGGAACTCCAGCAAGCAAAGTAGGCTTTGTGATCCAGGGCAACAGGAATCAGAGTTTAAGGGGGAATTGAAATCTGTCAGAGTACTGGAGATAAGGTAGCTGCACAGAGAAAGGCTTCCAGAAATCTTCAGGGGCTTCCAGGAGTATTTGGATGAATATTGGCTTATACATGGGTAGGGGGAAACTCTATGAGGCTGGACAAAGAGCGCCACAGACGGCAAAGAATCAATGTGTAGTGATAAGCCAAATAACCACCACGACCCACACAGAGTTGTAAATTATTGAGGTTCCAACCAAACAGAGTGGAGGGCTCTTGTTCAATAATGGTAGCATCCAGTGGAGACTCATGTCTTAGGAGTATGTCTCAGGAGGAGGATGCCTAACAGCATGTCTTAGGAGTAGGAAGGAACCACCCACAGGGTAAAACCAACTTTTACACTTCCTCTAGTAAGCCCAAAAGGATGATGCTAATCTGGGAGTAAATTAAATGCCTACTCTACTTCTTGAAGAAAGCTAGCAAAATGTAGCCACTTGACAGCATCACACAATGTCTAGCACACAATAAATAATCACTAGATATGCGAAAAAGCAGAGAACATGTGGCAAATAATCTGGAGGAAAAAAAATAAATAGAGTCAAATTTAAAAAATGACAGAGGTAATGGAATTGCCAGGGAAAGGCTATATAACAGCTTCTACAAATATGTTTAAGATATTAAAGGAAAATATGGTGAAAAGAGAAATAGAAACCACAAAAAATAAACAAATGGCTGCTTTAGAGCTGAAAAACATAATCTATGAAGCAAAAAAAGCACACCAGATCTGCTCATTAGTATATTAGTAAGTTCAGAAGAAAAGGTGAGTAAACTTGAGAACATAGTCATAAAAACGATTCAAATTGAAGAATAGAAAGAAAGAGGTCTACAACATGAACAGAGCCACAGAGCTCCTTGGCACAGCAGTGCACAAGTTAGAACATGTATGATTGATGTCCCAGGGATGGAGGAAGAGACAATCAGGTGGGTGTGTTGGGGGGAGTATTAGAGGAAATAGCCAAAATTTCCCCAAACGTGGTGAAAAATATTCTGAATTTTAATGAACCCCAAGCAAAGTTAATAAAGAGAAAACCACTTCAAGTCATGCCACAATTAAATTAAACCAAAGAACACTATAATACCTTAAGACAATTGACAAAGAGAAAAATTCTAAAAGCTTTTGAGGAAAAAGACATATTACACACAGGATAACAGAGATGGAAATGTCTTCTGGCTTCTCCAAAACAATATGAGCCAGGTGATATTATAATGACATCTTTAAAGTGCGGAGAGGAAAAAAATCCCAGCGTTGGTTACACAGAATTTTTTTTATATCCAGTAAGAAACCTTTCAAAAATTGAAGGTGAAATAAAGACATTTTTAGACAGACAAAAGCCAAGGAAATTGTTACCAGCAGACCTGAACTGACTACATAAATGTCCAACCAAGTTTTCCAGGCTGAAGAAAAATCATTCTAAGTGGAAACTCAAGGGTGCAAAACAGAAGAAAGGTACCAGAAACTTAAAATATGTAGATATACAAAAGATCTTTGTACCCATTAAATATTTTTAGGAAAATAATTGTGTAAATAAAAATAACAATTTATTCCATATTTCACATAGGAATGAAATGGAGGGCAAAATAGCACATGAAAGAACCATCAAGGCTTGCCTTCGGAGAAAATGCCCAATTATTGAGGAACAGCTCTGCATATTTATAGAGATGGTGGGTGGTTTGACAGTTATAACAGTTTAATGGTTGAAGGGTTTGACAGTTGGCATGGGGTGCTTTTTGATTGGTGGGAAGGATCATGTGAGCCAGCAGGGTTAGTCTGATTGGTGGGTAAGGATCATGTGAGCCAGCAGGGCTCATGATTGGACGGCTCTTCTTGGGGGATGGAGAAGTTAGTCTTTGGAGCTGGGGCGACACCCAACAGCACAGAAAATGGAAGAAAGAAAATCTAAACATATTGTTGTAAGGTTCTAACATTGCATGTAAAGTTTATGCTATTTCTTGATGTTTAAAGAATCACATTTGTAGGGAAACAAAATGGATTGAAGCATAGCTAGTAAGCCTATTGACTTGATGAAACTGAATACAGATTGAGTGTCTCGTATCAGAAAAGCTTGGACCAGGAGTGTTTTGGAGTTTGGAATAACTATGTATGTATGTATGTATGTATGTACCTACCTACCTACTATCTGTCTATCAGTCTGTCTTGGGGGAGGGTACCTAAATATAAAAATTCAATTGTTTCATACGTACATGTCTTATACACATAGCCTGAAGGTGATTTTATAGATGATGTCAGTGATAAAAATGTTTCAAACTTTTGAGCATTTTGGATTTTTAATTTTTGTTATTAGGGCATTCAATGTATACTATAATACTTATACTTAAAATACTTAGTTAACTCAAAAGAAGACATGGAAGAGGGGGAAGGGAATTAGGAGAAGATAGGAGAACTATCAAAGGAATAGCAATAGAGTGAACTTAAATCCATCTCTATCTTTAATTACATTAATTCTAAATGGACTAAGCGCATCAGTTAACAAGCAGCCAAGTCGTATCTAACTATATGCTGTTTACAAGAAACACACTTCAAATATGAAGAGATAGGCAAAAAGTCACTGGATGTGAAAGGAGTTATAGGGCAAAGACCAGTCACAAGGAGGCCAGAGTGGCTGTATTAATATCAGATATATAGGCTTCAAGTAAAGGGTACTACCAAGGGTAAGGGGGATATTTGCAAGTTATAAACAGCCAATTCACCAAGAAGATGTAGTAGTAGCACTTATATGAATAAAAAGTGACCATAATTAAATAAAGTGAGAAAATTATAAAATAAATCTAGAAAATTTGCCACTATTTGGAAATTATGTAACATACCTTTAATATATTTTAAAATTATCCATGGGTCAAAGAAGAATCATAAATAAAATTAGATAATGTTTATTTATTTATTTATTTATTTATTTTTTATTGGTTGTTCACAACATTACAAAGCTCTTGACATATCATATTTCATACATTAGATTGAAGTGGGTTATGAACTCCCAATTTTACCCCAAATGCAGATTGCAGAATCACGTTGGTTATACATAGATAATGTTTTGAATGGAAATAAAATGAAAGCAAAATGTATTTATGTTTTTTAGAGGAAAATACTTTTAAATCATTTTGTGAGAAAAGAGGAAAGGTTTAATATAAATGATCTAAGATTTACATTTTAAGAATCTAGGAGAAGAACAATAAAATCCCAAATAAGAAGAAAGAAGGAAAAAGGATCAAAACAGTAATTAAGAAATAGCAAATGTAAAAATAATAGAAGAAGGAATCCGTGAAACTAAAAGTTTGTTCTTCATAAAGCTTTATAAATTCATATCTTTGAATTGATTGATCAAAAAAGGGTATCTGTGATTATTTTCCAAAACAAGGAATAAGAGAGGATATCACTGCAGAGTCCACAGACATGAAAAGAATGCTAAGAAACTATCTTGATGATCTTTGTGCCAATAATATAAATAACTTAGATAAAATGGACAAATTATTTGAAAAATACTATTTACCAGAACAGACACAAGAAAAAATTAAAAAATGAATAATCCTATAATTTCATGCCCAAATGATCAACTAGTAAATTCTATCAAATATCTAAGGAAGAAAAAAAATACCAATATTATGTAAATTTTTTCAGAAAATAGAAAAAGGGACCACTTTGCAGATGATGTTGTGATGGCATGACAAAAAAACAAATATGAAGAAAATATGGGAAAAGTAAAGACTAATTTCCTTCATGAAAACAGAGGAAAATCCTTAGTGACATATTGTCAAATCAAATTCAGAGGTATTAACGATATACTGCTAAGATTCAGTGCTGTTTTGACATTAAAAGAAAGAAGTAATAAATGTAATTTGCAATATTGCAAAAAGAAGGAAATCATGATTATTTCGGTACAAGCATAAAAATCATCTGACAATATTTAACATTCATAGATTATAAAAACTCAGAAAACTGGGAATATAAGAAACTTTTCTCAACACAACAAAAAGCATATATGAAAAACATATAGCTATACCATACTTAATAGTAAAAGAGTAAATACTTTTTCCTTTAAGAACAGTTACAGTAAGGATGACCTCTCTTACCACTTCTTTTCATGGGGTAGAGATCCTAGCCAGTGTAATAAAGCAAGAAAAGAAAAAAAAATAAACAGCACAAAGATGGGAAAGAAATAAATAAAATCATCTTTATTTGCAGATGATATAATTATGTGGTTATTAAAACTTAAGGAATCTTTGAAAATGCTACAAGGTATATAATTTTTCAAGTTTCTTTGATACAAAGTCAATATACAAAATCTAATATATTTCTTTTTAAAAAAATTTTTTATTTATTTTTTAGTTTTCAGTGGACACAACATCTTTGTTTGCATGTGGTGTTGAGGATTGAACCCGGGCCACATGCATGCCAGGCGAGCGTGCTACCGCTTGAGCCACATCCCCAGCCCCAAAATCTACTATATTTCTAAATACAGCTGGCTTTCAATATCCATGGAGGATGGATTCCATGATCTCTTATGAATGCTAAATCTATGTTACTTGGGTCTCATGTAACATGATGTGGGATCTTTAAGTCAACTTCAGATCACTTATAATACAAATACTATATAAATGCTACAAACATTTATTAAATGCTATGAACAATTGCCATTAAATATTGCTTAAATAATAGAAACAATGAAAATGTGTGTGTATGTTCAGTACAGATGCAATTTTTTTCCTAAAATTATAATTCATGGTTGGTGGAATCCATGGCTGAAATGGGAAATCCATATGAGTAAGAATAATTGGAAACATAAAATATATATAAATAAATTGAATAAAATGACACTATGAAACTATGAAATACTTTTGAAGGAAGTTAAAGAATAACTGTACATAGGGAGAGGTACACTAAATGGATGGGGGAGATGCATCACAGGACAGAAAGTTGTTGTGATATCCAAGAAGTTTCTTCCTCTTTTGGGAACACTCTTAACACCAAACATGTGGGTTTTCCATACCAGTTCACCAGTTCTCCATCAGCGGGATATTGACAGTTCCATTTAGGTCTGACACCAACACCTGGAGTCAGCGCAGACCCCAGGGGTCAAGACTTGGTTCTCCAAGGCTATGGGAGATGGAGATGCCAGAGGCTGATGAGGTGCCCAGGTTATTCCCACTTGCCACCCCTCAAGTTTGATGATATGCTAGAATGGCTCAGAGAGTTCAGGAAGCCTTAACTCATGTTTTCTGGTCAGTTATAAAGCCAAGCACCAGGGACACAGGAAGCCAAGCTGGAGAGCCCCGGTCCTCCCCAGGAGTACTGCCCGCCCAGCACCTTGATGTTCTCACCACTGGAAACTCTCTGAGTCTTCTTGTCCTAGAGCTTTCCTGGGTCTCACTCTCTGGTCCCCATTCTTCTCCCAGGAGGTCAGTGGGTGGGCTGTAGGTTCCAACTCTAATCACTTGGTCTCTTTTTGACCAGCCCCATCCTGAAGCTGTGGAGAGGTCCCACCTTAAATCACCTCATTAGCCTAAGTCCAGGTAAGACTGAAGGGACTTGATATGAACAATAAAAAACACTCTTATTTCTCAAAATTCCAAGGGTTTCAGGAGATCTGTGCTAGGACCAGAATGAGACCAAATATATTTCTTATTGTATGATAACATCATTCTACTCGAATTTATTTTTAGATTTAATTCAACTCCAATGACTATGCCAGTAGACTTTGGGGAGAAATTGACAAACATTGTAAAATTTATATGGTAAAGCAAAGGACCTAGTGTAGTTAAAATAACTTTTAAAAGGGAAGATCTTTTTGGGAGACTTATACTACCTAATTTCAACAACTACAATGTAATAAAACTGCAAAATTCAAGTCACTATAGGACTAGACATGAAAATTAATGGAACACAACCACACAATGCATGTGATCAACTGATTTCAACAAGGAAGCAAAGGTAATTCCATAGCAGGAGGATGATCTTTTCAGTAAATGATTCTGGGATGATTGAATATCCATGTGGGAAGGTAAAGCCTGGCTCTTCTTGGCCTCACCTATCAAGATGAACTCTAACTAGACCATTTACTTTGGCACAGAGACTTGAATTATGAATCTTCTGAAGAAATCATAGGAAAATCTATGTCTGATCTTGGAATAGACAATGGGTGGAATATCACCAGCATTAACCGTAACGGGAAATTTGAGAAAATGAGCTCCCACAAAGTTAAAAACTTCTGCTCCTTAAAAGACAGCTTTAAGAACACAGAAGACTGCTATGATTGAAGAAGATATTGTTGATATGTAAGTACAGTAAATAACATATTCAGAAAGATTCCAACAACTTAATAATAAGTAGATGACCCAATGAGGGCGTGCAAAAGCTCAGATGTGCACTATGCAAAACAGCCATACGAATGGCCAGAAAGGTCAGGAGAGGCTGTTAGACATCCCCAGCCACGGGGAAGCTCAAGTAAAATGACGAGACACCACGATACATCCACTAGAATTGCTAAAATTAGAAAAGGTAACCAAGACAAGCACTGCTGAGAAGGTGGGGCACTGGAGTGCTGAAGCATCATATTGGGAATGCGAAATGTACGATCATTTTGAAAAAAGGAGCAAAAGTTTCTTACAGTATAAATAACCTTATTAGAAAACCCAGGAGTTCTATGAATTACCTTAGAGAAATGAATACAAATATCCAGACCTGTAGGTAAACATTCAAGCCAGCATTACTTACGATATCCACAAACTAGTACAATATACATAAATTTCCATCAATTGGTGAATGGATATACCCACTGCATTTTTAACAGATTCAAAAATTATTCAGCACCCAAAATTAATGAATTACTGGTACGTATGGCCATCTGGATGAATCTCAAAAACTCTACTAGCCAAAGAAGGCAGATAACAAAGAACACGGATGGTAAGATCTCATTTATGTGAAATCCTAGAAAAGGTAAGATAATCTGTAGCAACATCAATGAGATGAGGAGGTCTCTGGGAGGGGTGAATCATTAGGACCCTTTCTGTCAGAATTTTGGGAATAATGGGAATATTTGGTGTCTTAATTAGAGTCATAGTCACATAGTTATATATATTTGTCAAAAGTCATTGACCTGTAATTGAAATAGGTGCCTCTAATTGTATATCAATTATATCAGATCAACTCAGTTACAATGTAGATTTTTTAATTCCCAAATTTGGCCCATGTGTGCCTCTTCAAGTTGGCTATCCTTAGAGGTTACCGTCTTTCCTTGAACATTTCTTTAGCTTCTGCCACAAAATGTTCCTGGTGCATCTTGTTCTTTGTCGGTCCCAAACCTGGAATCATACGCTGCCCCGAGGATCCCATGTTCCCTTGAGTGGAGAATGGTCTGTTGAAACCCAGATCTGAAGCTAAGTGTCACTGGAGTGTCACACCGACAGTCCTTTCGGCAGACAGAGCAAGGAGACAGAAGTATGGACATCACACACACAAACCTAGGTTCACACCTATAGTTCTACCTGTCTTTCTCTATCAAAACCCAAGAGCTCACACCAACACTTCCCACTTCAGTTCAGCCTGCCCCATGCCAGACCTTCACCCTTGAAGCACTTCTCCGAGGTTATCACGGGTGACAAGTTAATTAGCCCTTTCTCTTCTGGTTGTTAGAGTCTCACCCTGAGCACAGATCAGAGCCTCATTATCAGAGTCTTATTATCTTTTCTTCCTCTTGGTCAGAAGCGACTTCAATATACCCCACATTTTTCTGAGGTTCTTTTATCTGAAAACTCGTTCTCTGCATTAATTTCTGTCACTGTTGGTTCTTTGTTTTCCAATCACATATCAGATTCAGACTAAGGAGGAAAAAGGACATTGATTGGAGGCTCAGTGGTGGCTTGCGGAATCTAAAGGAAAGTCAAAGCATCAGAGTTGGGAGCAACAAGAAGCTCGAGAGATTTGGGGGGGGGGATCTAAGAGGCCAGACTCAAAGACCCTTCATTAGCACGTCACCAAGGGGAAGAGCTGGTTCCTCCACTGTCCCATCTTATTCTTTCCCTATTGGACATGTGGACCTCAGGTGAGTGTCTGACTGAACGCTCTTGTGTCATTGATGGGGTTCTTTGCTTTGCTGGATGGGGCCAGACCCCCTGAGTGAATGCCCCACCAAGCTGTGCTATGGAGTGGAAGGCTGGTGGGCAGCCCAGCAGATGCCTGAGACCAGACCCTTCCCCTTTCTGCAGGTGCCACCTGCCTTGCTCTTCCGGAGCTCTTTGAATGGCTGGCTTAGTCTCAACTTTCAGGTCTCTTTTCAAATGCCATCTCCTCAGAAAGACCTTTCTCAATTACCCTACCTAAAGCCGGCCTTCTTCAAGTTCCCTCTTTCGAGCACTCTGGGTCCCTCCCCCCAGAAATAATTACCTCTCCAGCTGCCTGCTGCTCACTGTCTATCGATGGCAGCAAGCCTCTCCCCTGCAAGGCAGAGGCGCTCAAGAACGGCTTGTTCCTCTGCTCACTCCTCAGACCCCGACCTTGACCTCACGTACTTGGGGACCAAGTGAAGGGTGCGTGCCCAGGGTCTCATCCCTCCGTGTAGCAAAACTGGGCTTCCTACGCCAGCAGGCTTGGTGCTGGAGTCCCTGGTTTTCTAGTTGCCTGCCCCCGGCCATCTACTAGAAGACAAGACAAAAGCAAAGCAAACCCGACTCTTGCAGTAAGAACAGCACACAAACCGAGGCTCTCTCAAGGAAATGTCCATTTATAATTAGAAAGTGCCACAGCGACGCCAGATGAAGGGTTAAACCAACCCCAAATAAATAAGTCACCATCAAGAGGGTTAGGAAGAGTGAGGGAAGCCAAGAGGGTTAGGAAGAGTGAGGGAAGCCGGTTCGAGTTGCTTCTTTCTCTTTTGCTCTGAACTCTGTTTTCCTCCTCCTCTTCCTCTTCCCCCACCCGGCAAGAGGCCCAAGTCCGCAGAGCCACCCAGGGGCTGGCGGAGGCCTGAAAGGGACCAGAGGCGCTTGCTGACAAAAGCCTGAAATCCTGGTATCTCTTTTGTTTTCACCCAAGTCTGTGGCCACTGACATTCCTCTTTCACACCGCGGGTGGATAATAAGCCCCCTTCTCAGGCATCGAAATGCTCTTATACATTTTAATGTGACCTTAGACAGTGCTTTTCAGAAAGCACGGGCCCATCTGACTACACTTGAGGTTGAATTGAGCTAATGGTATTCACCTCATCTTTAGATGCAAAATTGGAAGATAAAAAGACCTTGATGTGAAAGGAGGGGGGGCGCGAGGGGAGTTGGGAGGGGAGTCGGGGGTGGATGGGTTGAAGGGGGTGTGGGAGGGGGGAGCAGATTAGAGATTCTGCTCAAAAATCTCATGATTGCGCGTTGATAACGAAATGTCTCCCCTTTCTAAAATCCCCCATGGGCCCCAGAGATGTCCTGATGCTTTTATTTTTAATGATAGAATCTTTTTATTCCCGGGCCAGGAAAATTTGAATGTTGCTGCATATGTGGCCAGGAGATACATTGACCTTTAGCAAATCTTAGTTTTTAAAAAATCAGATGGAACAGTTATTGCAATATTCCAGCCCCATAAGATGAAAAAGAGAGGGAGAGGGAGATCGAAAGCGCTGCCTCTCTGTAATCAGACGTGGCTTAAATTTAATAAAGATGCGGTGTCTCCTTTTAAATGGCCGCAACCAGCAGTCTCTGGGAATGATAAGGAGCTTGCTGGAGACGTGGCGCCTTCTAGTTTCATCTCAAGATCACAGAGAGAAGCGTTCTCCAATGGGAGCAAACTTGGTTTCTCTCTGCTGCTCTTCGGCTCAAACTTGGTTCTCACCCTTGGAACCAAAGGCAGGCAGGAGGAATGGGAGGGCGTGACTGGATCAGCCTCCCAGGACAGAAGCCAGGAGGGAGCCCCTGCAACTCAAATAAAAGGCATGTCCCCTGGAGACAGCCTGCCCTGCTTCCAGTTTTGACGTGCCTGCTGTCTGTCAAAGGCCCAGGGAATGCTTCCCGCCACCGGGGCTCAGCGCCTCTAGGATGGAGGGGCCAGTTGGGCAATCCATCATGCGCACACCTGGTCTGCCCAAGGGAGACAGCAGGTGGGGAGGGGTGGGTGGATGGCAGGGAGAGGGGGACCCCAGGGTGACTGGTGAGAGCGGATCCGAATTGCTCAGACAGAACCCCATGCCCCTGGGCGTCTCCATCCAGAGGGTGTACATAATTTATCGGCGCAGACAGGGCGACGGATGGGGCTTGCTGGCCTTTGACTCGGCAGCGTCTGTCTGTATTTAGAGATGGGATGCTAGGGCCTGCGGCCACGGCCCTCTGACGTTCACGTTGGGCACTGACTCAGATACAGGTGGCGCATGGCCTTGTGTTTTTGTTTTTCGATGTCTTGTTTGTTCCCCGGATGGCAGCCACTCAGATGTGCAGGGAGCTCTTCTCTTTCTCCATGAGAGTGACCTCCTCCTGTGTGTGCCCTCAGAAAGGCTGAGCCCGAGCAAGGCAGATTCTGCAGTGGGTGTTCAGTTCCTGGAGAATTTCCTATGTGGTCCCTGCTGAGGACCAGAGGCTGGGGGTGGTGATCCAGGGTCTCCGGTGCACAGGGCATGATGGTCACAGGTGCATCTCAGCTGGGGTTACCTGAGCTCGCTGTCCACCCACCTTGGCGACCTTCTGTTTCTTCGACTGACACACACAGAAAAAACTCCTAATTTGCTTTTAGCTCAGAATTCATTCATGCTAGGAAATCCAGGCCAAGAGATGGTCTGCCTAAAACCTCTGTGACCAAACGCCCAACTGAACACATGCGTGAGGGATGACGGAGGGGCCACCCACAGTGCTGGTGGAAGCTGGGCTTGGAAACCAAAGAATGAACAAACCTCGAGGAGAGGAGAGGTGGGCTGGGTGGAGGAGGGGGACTTTGAACATGCTCTGAAGGTCAAGTGAACAGGGGACCAGCCCCACGGGCTCACAGCTCAGCAGCAAAATGGCACAGGCATCCGTGGTCTCCTTTCCCCATGACAAGCGGAGGGGTCAATGGCAGGGGTGACTTCACCGGCCCCTTCCTGCTCAGGGGTCTTAGAGGTCACGTGGCTGCAGAGCTCCTGGGTGGTGGAGTCAAGAGCAAAGCCCAGTCTCTCTGATCGAATTGTGTGATTGCTCCTATGTGCTGGGAAGTTCCGCTGTCCCCTTTGGAGCCCTTGTCCTCAGGGTGTGGCCCTGTGGAAGGCCGGGCTGGCTCCCTGCCTGCACAGCACACCTGCAGAGCTCACCGCCAGGCTTCGTGCTGGGAATCTTCTCGACACAGGGGAGGTTCCCACCCTTGCCCTCCAGGGCCTGAGAACTTTCTTTCCATTGCATGCTTCAAGCCCAAGGGGGAACTGGCACCGTTCCTCCTAACCTTGTCCTGACCAGTCCTCAAAAATGCAGTCTTGGAGGAGTGGAGGCTAGGGAGGGGCACTTGGTCAATTCCTTGGAGCAGGGCCACCTTGCCTGCAGGATCCTTCAGGTCTGAGGCCCCTGCCAGGGGTTTCAGAGAGAGTGGCCTGGATCCCTGGACCTGGCCAGGTCACCTCTGGGAGGTGGGGTGGGGTGCAGGGTGGGGCTGTGACTGGCTGTGTCATCTGCGGGGGCTGACTTCTCCCACCCAGGAATGTGCTGACAGTTCTGATTTTAGCGTCCCCCTAACCTTCATCGGCAACTCAAAATCTAAAAATGTTCCAAGACTCAGATAGAAAGATTGATGATTCATGTGCCATGGCTACTTCTGAGTCTGACTTGCATCTGGGGGAGGAGAGCGCTGGCAGGGGCTGTAGTGGCCCATCTTGGCCTTCTGAATCAGCAAGCCACGGGAAGCTGTGAGACTCTGGGCAATAGGTGTCCCTCTCTGAACTCTGGCTTCCTCTCTGACAAGGATTCTATGAAGGTCGGTGCTGCAGGATTGGCTAAGGCTGAAGACCCTTAGGTGGAAGAGTGTTGCTGTGGAGTCACTTGTGAGGGTGAAGAATGGTTATTTTTGTTTGCAGAGTCAGTGTTTGATGAAGAAAAAAAAAAAGAGGTGGAGGAAGAGGAGGAGGAAGAAGAGAACATTATAGCAGCTATCATTTTTTTTGAGTTCTCACCGTGTACCTGCTGTCAGTTAGCCTTCACCAAACACCTTGAAGAATTCTGAAGACTGTCATCATCCCTTCTTTCTGGCTAAAGGAACGGGCTGAGTGAGGTGATTGGCTGTAGGTCACACAGCTAGTAGAGGCCAGGGCTGGGTTTTGAGGGCAGGGTCAAGTCTGCATGACAGGTGGTCACTGCAGGAGAGGACATCTTACCTAGGACCCTTCTTGGTGCCACTAGGCCCAGGGGACAGAGGCAGAGGCAGAGTGTACCAGGTGTGACATCTTGGGAGTTCATGGATGAGGCTGGGGTTTAGCGACTTGGGTGGGAGGGTGGTGCCAGGGCCCAGTGCCCCCAGCCAAGAGCTCCCCATGCACCCCAGGGGCTTTGACTGGGAAAACTGCCCACACAGGCCCTGGTGAAAGAAGGCACTATTTTGCCATAAATATTTGGATCAGAAATTGTCTTTGAAGATAAATGGTCTGGCTGGTGGCAAAGCCTGAGCTGGGAGGGGATGGGGAGGAGGGCCGGGCGGCCAGACCTGGGGGGGCCGGGGAGGGGCAGCCAGGGGCCTGAGTGGGTGGAGGGCTGCCAAAACCCACCAGCCTTGGCCTTCAACAGAGGGGAAGGAGCTGGATCAGTCAGCCGTGGGTGTTGAAAAGACTTTGAAATGGCCATCCTGGGAATGTCTGGACTCCCCAGGAAGAGCCGTGCCCGCACAGTGACATTCCTAGCTCTGATCCTGGATGGGTCCCTTCCCCTCTCTCAACCTTCTCTTTCTGCCATTTGTAAAATAGGAGACACAATAAACCTCCCACGAAGAGGTCAGGTTTAACTCAGTTAGGATATAAAGTAATGGAGGCTCCATTCGGTTTTAAAAAACATCTTTATTGAGCTGTAACCCGTGGACCATGCACTTCAGTCTTTCAGGTTTACAATCCAATGGCTTTTAGTGTATTCACAGAAACGTACCAGCACGGAGCACATTTTCATCACCTCCAAAAGAGACCCTGTAACGGCCCCTGTCCCCTCCAGCCTGAGGCAGCTGTTGGTCTATGTTTTTCGTCTTGGACTCCTCTGTCCTGGCTTCCCAGGTGACTTGGGGACATGCTGCGTGGATTATGTTGCCTGCTGCACTCAGCGTGATGTCCATGCACAGCTCTGCTGATTTATCACTCAGCGCCAGTGGACACTCAGTGGTTCTCGCCTCTGTTAGGAACTATGTGGTCTGAACGCTTGCGCATGCCCTCGTGGACGCGCCTTTAGCGCCTTTTCCTTGGTCTCAGGATGTTCCTGGGAGCACAGTTGCTGGCTCAGATGGAAATGCCCCGTTGGACCGTCTGAGGGATGTTTTCCACGGGGTTCTCCACACAGCTCTCAGGTAAGTCCTTCTGCACGGGACAGCATCTAACGATCCCCAAGCAGAAGCCCAACCAAGGTCCGCAGTGCCCACCGCATCAAGCCCCATCCCTGTTCCTTAGCAGCATGAGTGGAGCTAGAGCCTCTGTCGCTGCCACTCCTCCTTCCCACAGTGACCTCTTCAAGTATGGCTCTCTCCTAGAAGCGGCCCTCCTCCACGACAGGCCTTCCATGCCACTCCCCGCCTGGCCTGGCCCACTCCAGGCACTTGGGAAAGGCTCCCACCAGCCTGGCCTGCCTCATCCCTTGCAGTACCTGCAGCTGTGTGCGGGGAGCGCCTCTGTTCAGGCCCAGGCCCACCAGGCTTCTGAGGTGCTGCTGCGGTTTACCAGCAGCAGGACACCAGCCATTCAGCTCTCTCTCCTCCTCCTCGGAGTCTGCACCCTGAACCCAACAGCAGCGACCCAAAGCTCAAGTACTAAATGCCCCTAGAAAACCTGAATATACAGAGCAACATGCAGGGGGTGACTGAAAGTGGCATGAGGCCATCCCCAGGGAGCTACAGGCAGGAAATATTTTCTTTTTTTAAGTTCCAGTATTTTATTTTATTTATTGATTTTTTCAGTACTGGGGATTGAACCCATGGACTCTTCCATTGAGCTACATCCCCAGTCCTTTTAATTTAATTTTTTACAATTTGAGACAGGGTCTCTCTACATCACCTGGGCTGGCCTTGAACCTGCGATCTTCCTGCCTTGGCTTCCTGAGTCCCTGGGATTACAGATGCGCATCACGGTGCCTGGTGAAAGGTTTTCTTTATTCCTGCAACATCTGTCCAGCGGGTATGATTCATGACACCCATGTTACAAGGTCAAAGCCCAGGCTCAAGAGCTTCATTTGTCAAGGATGCACACGTCTACAGGACAACGTTGAAAAATCCACAGCGGAGTTAGGTGCGGTTAAGAAGCACAAAGGTGGCATTTCCCAAAATGTGTCTTTGAACTTGAGTCCTGTTAAGTACCAGGGGGAACAGAGACTCCTAAGCCCAAGGAGGTGGAGGAACACTTTGCAGGGGTCATCCTTGAGGGTCTCCCTCAAAGCCTCCTAGGAACACTGCCATGCAGAAGGCAGTGGTGTCAAGATGTCCCCAAAGGCTCCTGGGGCCACTTCCCAAACAGACCCTGTGCCCTCACCTGAGAATATAGGAAGTAGCTCCTGGCAAAAAAGACCTAGGCTATTTTAGGATGGGAGGAGCACGTTTTTGCCCACGCTGACCTGCAGGAGACACAGCCCTGCCAGGGTCTTCTGGGAGAAGCCTTCTGACCACAGGGGAGAAAGGGTGGAGGGATGGGGCAGGCAGGACTTCTGGAGGTCAGCCTCCCCCCTGAGCCTGGAGCTGAGCTACTGGGGCCTCCCGAGGATGCCCCTGCTCTTCCCAAGGCCTCCATGGCCCCTGTCCCTGGGCAGGCTCCTCACTGCCAGAGCATGGGCAGGTCAGCTGTGGGTTTGCTCTTGATGTCTGTCCCCTTCTCTTCCCATCTCTACCTCTACCTCACCCATAGGGGACAGAATCGTGCAGACCACTGGGAGGAGCAGCAAGCCTTTGACCTTGCCTGTGACTCCCGCCAGCCAGGGCCTTGGTAATGCTCACTCCTGGTCCTCAAGAACAAAATGTGTCACTCATGGGAGTGACCGCAAGAGAGAAGAAGGCTTTGTCGAATGGCTTCTATGTGCTCAGCACAGAAGGAAGAGTTGGCACATTCTGTGCAAGGATCCTAGTTCCACTTTGAAGACGATGCTGCAGTTCACAGAGGCCACGGACCCCTGCAAGGTCATTCTGTGGTGGTGCTGGGAAGAGGAGGGCCTTCTGCCTGCTGCGCCCTTGCCCTTCCCGTACCCCTGCAGTGCCCCATGAGGCACACCCTCCTCAGCTTTCCGCCTCCCTCTGTGGGCAGGAACATGGCTCTCAGGACGGGCCCAGGGGATACAGGGATTAATTTGTTCCTTGAAAGAAAAGAAATGGCTTCACTGACCTGTGGACTGAGGCGTCTCCTGGGGGAGAGAGGGCACTCTGGGTCGGGCTCTGCGTGCAGCCCTGCCCGTGGCCAGGGGCGCTGCCTCTTCCATGCCCTGGGGTCCACCCAGTCAATCATCTGCTGAAGGCGGGAGCACATCCCCCCTCTGTCCCACTGCAGAAATGACAACCCCTGACAGCTGCTCACCCTTCACAGGGCACCACAGGGGCCAGTTACTATTTATTTATTTATTTTTGGTGGCAAAAATGTCCAGTGACATAACATGTGTCATCCTGGTCATTCCGAAGTGTACAACTCAGTGGCACTGAGTCCACTCCCAAGGTTGTGCAACCATCTCCAACCACCGTCTACACCCAAACCCTTTCGTCATCCCCGACAGAACTGCACCCATTAGTAATAGCGCCCTCCCCCTCCCCAGGGGCCAATCCTCATTTGGAAGAGGCCTCCCTCCAGCCCCCCAGCAGGCTCCCTCTTTGGGAACACATGTCCAAGCTCTGAGCACAAGGATGTGGCCTGGATGAGCCCAGGCTCAGAAACCTAATTAAGGAAAAGGGGAAATCAGGAAAGAAGGTTCCAGAAGAAAGCGACCCGGTGGTGTGAAGCTACCTTCCTCCTGAGGGCGGGGCCCGCCTCAGGACCTGGAAACCTGGACGGAGGTTTGTTTGTGCAACGTCTGGGCTGGGCTTGGCCTCCTGGCTCTCCTGGACGCGGCTGCCGTCTCCTTTGCCACACAGACCATGAGCTATTTTCTTTTGCTGTCTGTTCCAGCTGTCCCCGAGGCTCAACAACTGTCCCCTCCCTCAGGTTGAAGGCAGCTGGGCAGAGGCAGGTGGCTGCCAGAGAGGCCAGGGGCTGGGGGCTGGTGGGTTGGTTGGTTTTAATCCTAGGCTGCAGTTGAGCCAAACAAAGATGAGAAGAAGACTTAAAATACCAATCTCTGGCCCCCCCAATCAAAGGGGTGTGAAAAGCTCTTGGGAGCCTGGATTTGAATCTACAGTCTTCTAGCTGTCACCTCAGACAGGGGCTTCAGACCTTCCAGGCTCGGTCTCTGACTCGGCAAGGGAAGGTAACCGGAGTCGCTGGCCACTCATTTCTTTATTCTCTGCTGCAGGAACCTGACTCGTGCGCCTTTGCAGTGCTGGTAGTTTGAATATCTTTGCTGTCTTTGCTCATCTGAAAACTCCTATTCATCCTGCAAATCCCACGTTACTGACTCTCCTCCATGAAGCCAACCCACCGGACCCCAGACGTTGGTCGTTTCATCTATTTCAGGACCCAGTGCTGGTTTTGTTCTGTTTTAGTCTCTTCTGTCGTTTAAATGTTCACTCCATTGCTGGTTTGATGCTGGGTCCAGGACACAAAACGTGCGGGACAAGCATGAGGTTCTCTTTGCCTATGGCCACACAAGGTCCATATCTGAATGGTTTGGGCCCATGGGGACACGGTGTGTGTTCCTGGGCAGGGACCACAGGCACACGGACAGAACTTCTGCCTCCTCCCATGAGCAGACCCACCTCCTGTGTGCCGGAAGCCCAAGTGGGCACTTGGAGTCTGGTTTCACGGTTAGCCTTGGAAGGCAGGGTCACGACTCCTATCTGGGGACAGAGGAGCCTGCTCCAACAGGCCTGGCCTGTCGCGGGATCTGGGAAGCCGCAGCCTGGCCTCCCTGGGACTTGGTCACGGTGGCTGTTTCTCATCCCCGCTCAGGAGCTGGCGTGCCCCAGCCCCGCATCTGTTTGTAAAAAATAATTATTTGCTTAAAACATGTGAAGTGCTCCTGTAATTTTAATCGGTTTAATTTAAATTTTAAACGACGGATCTTCAACCTCTAATCACTTTGAAACTGAAGTGCTTTTCACCAAATGTGAAGTGCTTTAGGGTTGGAAATGATTATGGGTAGGACAGTGAAGGGGTGCGGGAGACAGGGCCAAGAAGACAGGAAGGGAGGAAACCCAGGACAAGGAGAGCAACTCAGAGTCGAGTTGGAAGCCATTTCCAACCCAGGGCAGAAGCCAGTGCTTCGGAAGGCCTTCACTGAGGTGAGACAGGGATGCCCACAGCCCCACATGGTTCAAGTTCAAATCTGCGTTTTATTTTTTACATGGACGCAGGACTTGGTGCACTGTGAGCTTCACAGTGAGTTCGGCTGGGCTTTGGGATTGCAAAATTCCGGTGAGCCCTCTGGTGCTGAACTTGTGTGTGCACGTCCCTGCAGTCCTAGCCTTGTGGCCCATCCCTCAGTTAGGCCTCCCAGGGCCGGCCACAGTGCAGCTTAGACAGCAGGACGGAGAGGTGGGCTGATGACTGATGATTTAGGAATTTGACCTTGGTTTGTGACTCCAGAGCTCAGATCCTGCCAGAGGGCTGTGGACCCTGCCCAAGGTGTCATGACACATGAGTTTCTGTGTAGATGCGTGTGCAGGCTTGCAAGTGTGTCTATGCGTGCATGCACACATGTGTGTCTATGCACATCGATGCATGTGTGTGTGTGTGGGCATGTGTGTTAGTGCTGGGAACACCTGGCTGCAGCTGGCAGGGCTGGGTGTTCCTGGGAAACATGAGGACGGTCATGGATGTGGGCACTGTGCAACCAGGAAGTCTGGCCTCAGAGGCCAGGTGCCGGAGCTGGCTCTGGCAACTGGGGTGGTGGACAGGCTGCCTGCAGCTGCTGCCCGTCCCACCAGCCACCTTCCTCTTCCTTTCTGTCTGTGCAGAGAGGCTGAAGGAGCAGGAGAAACCAGATCGGTGTCTTGCAGGCCTGACTTTCAATTTCACTCATTGCTTTTTTCCATGTGTGATCTTGGGCTGGTTACTTCAAATTCCCAAGTGTCGTTTTGCTATTTTAGAAAATAGGAGCTGGAGTTGTAGCTCAATGGCAGAGCACACCTGCCCCATGGGGCCCTGGGCTCAGTTCCCAGCACCACACAAAAACCATACAAAACTCCCCAAAGATATGTGTGTGTGTGTGTGTGTGTGTGTGTGTGTGTGTAGAGAACACAAGGAAATAAGCACTTTCCTTGTGCTCTTAGCTTCAGGCAGGGTGTCCCCAGCCCGGCCTCGGCCCCACAGTGGCTCTGTGCTTGCTTCCCCACTCTGGCCTCCAGGAATTTACAGTCCCCTGGCCAAGCACCTGTCCTTACCCTGTCCTACTTCAAGCTCCTCCATGGAGGGCCTGGTCCTGTGGATCTTTGTGGTCAGGGCCAGGAACTGAGTGCAGCTCCAACTGGAGGCTTCTGGGGGGGAAGATAGGGTGCAGGGCAAGACCCATGGTTTGGGCCAGAGGGATCAGCCTCTGACTCTTGGCTTTGCCACATGCAGCCAGAAAAGTGTGTTCACCAGTCGGAACTAAATTTCATCTACTCTAAACTGTTTTACAAAAATCTACTCTATAAGGAACGCAAAGGCAGGCTGCAAACTGGAAAAAGATATTTACAATACCCCAAACCAATGAAGAATGGTGTACGCAGAATGAAGAAAGACTTCTACAAATCAAAACCTGAAAATAAAAGCAGATGAATTTAAAAAGCAAAATATCCGCATGAATAACTCACAGAGAGGAGTGTGTTAGTCAGTTTTGCAAAGCTGGGGCAAAATGCCTGATGAAAACCACTTCAAGCAGAAAAGGTTCATTTTGATCCTGATTTCCCTCTGTGGTCCCCTAGAGCTGTTGGTTTGGGGCCTGTGGTGAGGCAGAACATGGTGGCAGAAGGGTACGTCAGAGCAAAGTTGCCCAGGTCCTGGCAGCCAGGAAGCAGAGGCAGACAGAGAGGAGAGAAAGGAGGGGCTGGGGACAAAACGCCTAAGCACCTACCCTCTTCAGCTGAGTCCCACCTCCTGAGGTTCCACCACCTCTCAACCGGCCATTCAGCTACCATCCCTCCACGGGTCACTCCACTGAGGAGCCAGATCCCTCCTGACCCAATGACTGCCCTGAAGTCCCACCTCTGAGCCTCAGGGCAGCAGAACTATGCCTTGAACACAAGGCTTTGAGGAACATCCCATATCCAAACTCGGACAATGAGTTCCCAGACACCTGAAGAGATTCCCCATCTTAGCAATCAGGAAAATGTAAATGAACAGCGTACGACGTACTGGAGTCGCAGAAATATCTGGCAGAATAAGATAATGAACAGGAGACAGATACAAGGGGCTGACATTTGGGGGTTACGTCCCCAGCTGAGCTACCTGCTCCCCAGGTAGCCCATGACAACCTCTAAAAACAGCGTTCCTCTGCCAAACCTAGGAGAAGACAGATCCCAGACCTTGTAGCAGCTACTTCTTCTGCCACTCTGTTGGGGTTTGCTATTGTTTTTCCCCCAGTTCTTGAGATGGATGTTTGGAGCATTGTCTTTGAACTGTTCTTCTCTAATCTCTCTCTCTCTCTCTCTCTCAATATATATATATATTCATACCAATTTTCCATAAATTTGACTTTTGAGCTTTCCACAAATGATCATAGTTTCATCATTTCTTAGTTAAATATTTTCTGATTTTCATCGTGATTTTTTTTGGTTAGAATTAGCTTAATTTTCAGAAGTGCATTTATTTCTCAACTTCCTCCAATTCTTGCTTTTCAAGAGCATTCTGCTCACTTTGTTATTGCAGCCTAGCTGAGTTCCACTCTGATCAGAGAATACACTCTGTGGGGTTGAATCTTTTCAAACTCGTTGAAACTTGCTTTTCGGCTCAGCATGTGGTCAATTTTGGTAAATGTTTAAGTGTTCTTGAAAAGAAGGTATGCTCCGCAGTGGTTAGGTGCAGTGTTCTATTAATGCCAATGAAGTGAGCATGGTTAATTATGTTAATCAGAACTCCTATATCCTTGCTAGTGTTTTTGGCTGACTTGTTTTATCAATTATGAAAGTATGTAAAAATTTGGTGTTTGCATCTATTTTCCATTTCAGTTTTGTCAGTTTTTGCTTTATATATTTTGAGGCTGTGCTATTAGGTCCATGCACATTTAGAATTATTATACTCTTTCTGGGAAATTGGACTTTGCGTTTTCTAAAGTCCCCCTTTTTATATGTCGTCACGGTTTCTTCCAGGAAGGCTGTGTGGTCTGATGTCACTGTAGCTCTGCCAGCTTTCTCTTGATGGGTATTTATATTTAGATGTTTTTCATCAGTTTACTGCCAATCTTTCTGTATTCTTAAATTTTAAGTGTCTTGGTCAGCTTTTCATCACGGTGACCAGAATACCTGACAAGAATAACTTAGAGGAGGAAAAATTTATGTTGGGCTCCTGGTTTCAGAGGCTCAGTCCATGGATGACCTGCTCCATTGCTCTGAGCCTGGGGCAGAGCATCATAGTGGGAGGTCATGGCAGAGAAAAGCTTCTCAGTGTTGGCTTCCAGGAAGCAGAGAGAGGGAGGAACCAGAGGGACAAGATAGAACCCCAAGGCTTGCCTCCAGTGACCTGCTTCCTCCAGCCACCCCCACCTGCTTAGAGTCCCCACTCAGTCCATTTAAATGATTAATCCATCAAGTAGATTAACCTACTGATTAGGTTCTGGCTCTCGTAACCTGATCAATTCACCTCCTGCTCAACACAGGAGCTTTTAAGGCATACCTCCAATCTAAGCCGCAATAGAAGTGTGATCATAAGCAGGATACAATTGGATCATTTTCTGTCGTGACCTCTTGCCCGCAAGGAAGACGCAACTCGAGAATCTTCTTTCAGCGGTTTATTCAGGCCCTTAATATTTCTTCTACTGATCCCTCGGATGCCCCTCCCAGCCTTAATATAGCATCTCAAGCCCCAATGCGAAGCTGCCACGTGGAACTTTCTCATAGGGTGCTGAAAAACCATGCGCCAACTCTCCCAAATAAGGAGTTGTTTGTCACATACCACAGTGGAGCCGGCGCCATCTTGTAATGGCGACCATAGTCTGCATAAACGGCAGAGGCGGCTCACCACTATTTTCTTTTCTTAAATCCCAACAATGCTTGTCCATCACACTGAAGAAAGTAACTGGGATGGTCTATTTCTTTTAGTTCGTATCTTTTGTTTGATCTGTTATTTTCATTTTTCAAATTTTTTGCTTTCTTACTTTCTTTTAGATTCACTGAGTCTTTTTTATTACTTATTTTCTCTTTTTAAAATTTAGTATTAATACATTATTTTGTTATTCTTTTTTTTTTATTGTTGGTCGTTCAAAACATTACATAGTTCTTAATACATCATATTTCACAGTTTGATTCAAGCGGGTTATGAACTCCCAACTTTACCCCGTATACAGACAGCAGAATACATCAGACACTAGAAAGGCAATATGTCAATTAATGGAAGGGTAACTGATGGGATATTTTGTTATTCTTTTCATGGCTCCTCTAGAACTGAAGTCCTCAAACTATTTGGTCTCAGGACAACTGTTCTTCTCCTAGAAATCATGAGAACTTAAGGTTTTCCTCATCTGGGTTATATTGTCGATATTTTGTTGTCTTATGTTAAACTGGGAAAAATTTAAAATATTTGTTAATGCATCTCAAGGTAGCAATAACAAATATAAGCTATTAGAAATTTTTTTTTGTGAAAAATAACTACATTTTAAAAAATTCAGAGAGGATAGCATCTTTCCCCTTTTGGCCTCTGTCTTCGATGTATAGCTTAATGGAAGACAGGCTGGTCCCCATACTGCTTCTGCATTCAGTTTGTTGTGATGTGTGGCTTTGGTTGGAGCATGTAGAGAAGATCTGACCTCACTCAGCTGCGTAGTTGGAGGAGGAGGAGCACTGTGACAGCATGTTCAGGATGCGGTGCGTGGGTTTGATCCTACACCCAACTCCACTAAACTAGACTCTTCAAGGTTCATTACAAGGCGGAATCTGAAACAAGGTTAATGAACTTTTCTTATGCTATTTTGTTAAAGTCTATTGGCCTCTCTTGCAATTTGAATAGTTTATTTTTTTTTGCTTTTGCATAATTTTGTAGCACAGTGCACTGATCATTTGGAAGATGTGGTTCTGATGCATTATGCAGGTCTTCCAAATATTGACACGTTTGATTGTATGACATCAAAAGCTGCATTTGCTTATGCCATCATTGATTTTATTAGCAAATTCTTGAAGCATTGGGGATCCATCAAGCTCATTGCGGCCAATACATCACTTTCCAAATTCAAATTCAAAACTCAAATTAGAACATTGGTAACATACACTGTAAATTGTTTTCCTTAAAGTGACTTGTTTACTTTGTTCATTTTTTAAAAAAAATTTAAACTTGTTCTACTTAGCTATACATGACAGTAGAGTGCATTTATGCTCCTTTATATATCATACATAGATGGGATATAATTTCATTTTTCTGAGTGCACATGTTGTAGAATCACATTGGTCATGCAGTCACATATATACATACAGTTTCATTCTACCATCTTTCCTATCCCCACATCCCCATCCCTCCCCTCCCATCACTTCCCTCTACCTAATCTAAGGTGATGCTATTCTTGCCTAGTGCCCCCTGCCTTATTGTGAATTAGCATTCACATATTAGAGAAAACATTTGGCTTTTGGTTTTGTGGAATTGGCTTATTTTGCTTAGCATGATATTCTCTAACTCCAACCATAGACTTAAAAACAAGCATCACATGATCATTCTCAATAGATGCAGAAAAAGCAATTGATAAAGCACAGTACACACCTTCCTGTTCAAAACACTAGAAAAACTAGGGATGGTAAGAACATATCTCAACATTGTAAAAGATATCTATGCTAAACCCAAGGCCAGCATCATTCTAAATGGAGAAAAATTGAAAGCATTCCTGCTAAAAACTGGAACAAGACAAGAATGTCCTCTTTCACCATTGCTATTCAACATTATCCCTGGAACTCTAGCCCAGAGCAATTAGACAAAGAAAGAAATTAAAGGGATACAAATAGGTAAAGAATAACTCAAACTATTGCTATTCTCTGATGACATGATCCAAAAAATTCCACCAGAAACTTCTAGAACTAATGAATGAATTCAGCAAAGTAGCAGATATAAAAATCAATACCCATAAATCAAATGCATTCCTATATATCAGTGATGAATCGACAGAGAAATTAGGGAAATTACTCCACTCACAATAAGCCTTAAAAAAATACCTGGGATTCAATCTAACAAAAGAGGTGAAAGATCTCTACAATGAAAACTACAGAACACTAAAGAAAGAAATTGAAAAAAGACTCAGAAGATGGAAAGATCTCCCATACTCATGGACAGACAGAATTAATATTGTCACAAAAGCCATGCTAAAGCGTAATGCAGATTTGATGCAATTCCTATTAAAATCCCAATGACATTCTTCATTGAAATAGAAAAAGCAATCATAAAATTTATTTGGAAAAAAGAAGAGACCGAGAATAGCTAAAGCAATCCTTAGCAAGAAAAGTGAAGCAGGAGGCATCACAATATCAGAACTTAAACTATACTACAGAGCTACAGTAACTAAAAAGGCATGGTATTGGCACCAAAATAGACTCATAGACCAAGGTACAGAATAGAGGACACAGAGACAAATCCACATAAATACGATTACCTCATACTAGACAAGGGTGCCAAAAATATTCACTGGAGAAAAGATAGCCTTTTCTACAAATGATGCTGACAAAACTGGAAATCCATATGTAGCAAAATGAAATTAAACCTCTATCTCTCACCCTGCACAAAAATCAACTCGAAGTGGATCAAAAACTTAGGCTCTAGAACAGAGACCCTGCACCTAATACAAGAAAAAATAGACCCAAATCTTCACCATGTTGGCCTAGGATCTGACTTCCTTAACAAGACTCCTAAAGTGTAAGAAGTAAAATCAAGAATCAATAAATGGGATGGATTCAAATTAAAAAGCTTCTTCTCAGCAAAGGAAACAACTAATAAAGTAATAAAATAAAGGAAACAATTAATAAGTCAATAGATTGGGAGAAAATCTTTACGACATGCACCTCTGATAAAGTGTTAATCTCTAGGATATATAAAGAACTCAAAAAACTTAACACCAAAAAACCAAATAACCCAATCAATAAATGAGTTAAGGAACTGAACAGACACTTCTCAGAAGAAGATATACATTTGATGAACAAATATATTAAAAAATGTTCATCATTGCTAGCAATTAGAGAAATGCAAATCAAAACTATACTAAGATTTCATCTCACTCCTGTCAGAATGGCAATCATCAAGAATACAGAAAACAATAAGTGTTGGCGAGGATGTGGTGAAAAGGCACCCTCATACATTGCTGGGGGTTCTGCAAATTGGTGCAACCACTATGGAAAGCAGTATGGAGAGTCCTCAAAAATTGGAAATGGAACCAACATTTGACCCAGCTATCCCACTCCTTGGTTTATACCCAAAGGACTTTAAATCAGCATACTACAGTGACACAACCACATCAGTGTTTATAGTAGCTCAATTCACAATAGCTAGACTATGGAACCAACCTTGGTGACCCTCAACAGATTACTGGATAAAGCAAATGTGATATATATACTCAATGGAATATTACTCTGCTTTAAAGAAGAGTGAAACTACTTTGTTCATTTTTGAAAGGGTTTCTGCCAGACATCCAAGTTGGAATAACCATAGTTTATCTGTCAGTTATTCTTTTGAGTAAAAATGATGTTGAATGAGAGAGTGGCTCTTTCACCTTACAATGTGGCCCCACAGATCCTTTTTCTCCAGACAGCCGTTTGATCTCTGGATATGTCAGTGCTTTGTCCAGTGTCTGAGCTCATCTAGTCACATAGAGTATTAGAAAATATATTCTCTAGGGTCATGATTTAATGCAAATTAATTCTCTTACTGTTTCCTAGAGGACAGTCAGGTTAAATCGCCCCTCTCTCTTGTTTTCCTGCAAGGCAGGTGGTGAAGCCTGGAATGAGTCGCGATATGGTTTCTTGCTGTGGCCCTGACCTTAACTTCCTTTACTCCTTTCCGAGTTGTATTATGTTGTAGTTTTCATGCATTCTTTAATAGTTCATGCTCCACAGGTCATCCCTACTATAGAATCTTCATTTACATTTATCACATGTTAACCTTTCTGTCATTTTCCATTTATTTCTACATTTCCAAGCTTCTTTCTGAAAAGTGTCTTTTAGTGTTTGCTTTAGTGTGGGTCTGCCAGTGTGAATTCTCTCAGTCTGAAAATAACATTTCTTTCAAATTGAATGTATCTTCATTTCCCTTTATTGTTGAAGGGTATTTTTGGCTGAGGAATTCTAAGTTGGCAAATTTCTTTGAAGATGTTGTAGATCACATTCTATTGTCTTATTTAAAAAATTGTTTCTGTTGGGAAGTCAGATGTCACTATTCTTCTTTTGAAGGCTATGTGTCTTTCTTCTCTGTCTGATTTTATGATTTTCTCTGCCTTTGGGTTTCACTAGTTTTAGTATAAAGTACATAAGTATGGTGAGCTCTGTATTTATTTTCCTTGGAAATACATAGTGCTTCTTGAGTCTTTCTAAATATAATTCCTCATTTTTAAAAAAGTGTCAGCTGTTATCTCTTTTCATAATGCCTCTTCCTCACTCTCCTGTTCTTTAGGGACTCCAATTTCTTGTATGTTAGATCTTTTCATGGTATCTCAATGTTTCTTGCACTTCTTCCCTTTCTTTCTATTCTCATCTCCCTCTATGTGTTGCTCTAGGTATTTCCTTTGGACATATCCTTCAGTTTACTGATTATTTCTTTAGCTCTATCTTATTTTTTATTTGATCTATCTACTGAATTTTTGTTTCAGTTATTTTATTTTTCAGTCCCATAATTTATATTTGATTCACCTCTAGTAGTTCCTGGTTCTCTGATGTAATTCTTACTCTTTTGCTTCCTTGGACACATTAAACTATTTTTAAAGTCTGGGTCTCCTTTATCTGGAAGTCTTATGGGAAGTTTCCATAGTTTGTTGTGCCTCTTGTTTCCTGCCATTTTATTCTGTTTCCTTGTGTGCCTGGTTTAAATTAGCTATTGGAAAAACTGTAAAGATAAATTGAGAACTAGAATGGTCATATCTTTCTCCAGAGAGGCTTACTGTTTGATTCAGGCAGACTACTAGCAGATCTCCTTAATCCAATAGTAACATTTTATCAATTAATATTAGCAATGAAAATATTTTGAATTGGGTTTCAATCCCTTGAAAGAATAGCATATTTCTGGTTTGTCCTTATTCATAGGGTATATCCCCTTAAAGTCAGTTAAAAAACAAAACCTAATAAGTTGTTCCATGAATTCAAGAGAAAAGAAGAGAATCCTAGTTAAAGTGGACACCATTTTTGGTGCTGGTTTACTAATCTCTTTAAATAATGATCTCTGAATCTTAACTTTTATCTTTCTACTTTTATAAATTTGTCACATTATAAGCCAACCAGAATCCTTTCCTGGAATCAGGAGACACCTTTAGGAGGAAAAGCAATCCAAATGCTGGGTTTGTTTCATTGAATTTCCTTTTTTTTTTTCCTGAATCTTGGTCCTGTAATTCTTCACCATCTTGATAATTCTCCAATTTAGGCACTTAATTTTTAATTTAAAAATTCACCTAGATTTTCTGGGTTTTAGAGCAGAGATGTTGGTCCTCATAACCTGGTCTTCTATTGCCAGAGACAGTACAATGTGTTACAACTTCTTTCAGTTTGCCAATATCTAGGGGAATTGAAAATACTTACATTCTACGAGCCCCAAATTCCATACCTAAGACTATTAAATGTAGAAAGGAACTTCTGCAAATATAAACAAGGTGACATATGAGAACATTCTTACGGCAGTTTTTATGATAGTAAGGCCAACCCACAGAAGAATGGATAAGTCAATTGTGGTATAGTCTTTCAAAAAATAAAACAGTAGTGAAAGTTAATCAAGCTACATGTACCAAAACACCACCTCATGAGCATATTGAATAAAATACGCTGAAAAAATTGTGAGTGAAGTAAGGTTTTGTTTATAATAAAATATATAGACATGTTTGGCTATTATAGACACAGAATCAAATATATTTTTTTTTTCTGGTGGAAGGGGATTGAGTTTGTGATCAGGAAGTATTTTATAGATGCTTCAGTTTTGCCAAATAATATTTTGCTTCTTAAACTATATGGTGGCTAGGTTTTTCTTGTAGTTAAAAAAATCTTTTGGACAGTTTTGTCTTAAATAGATTAGTTAGGTGGGCTGGGGATGTGGCTCAAGAGGTAGCGCGCTCGCCTGGCATGCGTGCGGCCCGGGTTCGATCCTCAGCACCACATAACAACAAAGATGTTGTGTCCGCTGAGAACTAAAAAATAAATGTTAAAAAATTCTCTCTCTCTCTCTTAAAAAATAGATTAGTTAGTCCATTTATATCTATTTTGATTATTTTTAAATTGTTTCTATTATCTTACTATGTAGTTTCTCTTTTCTCACTTTTTCTATGATTCTATTTTCATCTTTCTTGCCTATTGAGGAAATATTGATCAAGATTTAAAAAAAATTATCTATTTACTTTCTTCCTTATTTAAAGAATTCTCTTTTCCTATTTAAAAAAAAATTTCCTGGACACTTAACCCCCTTTGAACACTAAAAGGATGCTAGAATATCCCAAATCAAATCAACCCCACTCCTAACTAACATGATTTTGTTGTTTAACATTTTAACTCTGTTATATTTCTGTAGCTTTATAAATTTTTTTTATTTTTTTAAAATTTTAATTTGTTATACATGACAGCAGAATGCATTACAATTCATATTACACATATAGAGCACAATGTTTCGTATCTCTGGTTGTACACAAAGTAGAGTCACACCATTTGTGTCTTCACACATGTATTAGGGTAATGATGTTTATTTCATTCCATTATCTTTCCTACCCCCATTCCCCCTCCCTCCCCTTTTCCCCTTTGCCCTATCTAGAGTTCATCAAATCCTCCCATGCCTCCCCCCACCACATTATGAATCAGCATCCTTAAATCAGAGAAAACATTCAGAATTTGTTTTTTTGGGATTGGCCAACTTCACTTAGCATGATATTCTCCAACTTCATCCATTTACCTGCAAATGCCATAATTTTATTCCCTTTTAATGCTAAGTAATACTCCTTTGTGTATGTATACCACAGTTTCTTTATCCTTTCATATATTGAAGGGCATCTAGGTTGGTTCCACAGTTTAGCTATTGTGAATTGAACTGCTGTAAACATTGATGTGGCTGTGTCCCTGCAGGATGCTGATTTTAAGTCCTTTGGGTAGAGATAAAGAAGTGGGATAACTGGGTCAAATGGTGGTTCCATTCCACGTTTTCTAAGGAATCTCCAGATTGGCTGCACCAATTTGCAGTCCCATCAGCAAAGTATGAGTGTGCCTTTCCCCCCACATCCTTGTCAGCACTTATTATTGTCTGTTTTCTTGATGACTGCCATTTTGACTGGGGTGAGATGAAATCTTAGTTTTGATTTGCATTTCTCTAATTACTAGAGATGATGAACATTTTTTAATATTTGTTCATTGAATGTATATCTTCTTCTGAGAAGTGTCTGCTCAGCTCCTTAGCCCATTTATTGATTGGGTTATCAGGTTTTCTGTTGTTAAGTTTTTTGAGTTTTTTATATATCCTGGAGATTAGTGCTCTCTCTGACGTGTGTGTGGCAAGAATTTGCTCCGAACTTCACCTCACTGTTTGTTTCTTTTGCTGAGAAGAAGCTTTTTAGTTTGAGTCCACCCATTTACTGATTCTTGATTTTATGTCTTGCACTTTAGGGGTCATCTTTGTGACCGCTTCCTCTTCCTCCCAAGGAGGGGCTGCTGGACTTCACCTGTCCTGGACGTCCGGACACAGCCTTGTTTCCCTCTGTGCTGCTGGCTGTGCAGTTTGTGACCCACCATTCTGGGTGACAGTACTGCAGTGCCCCACTCTGAAGGCACAGGGACGCGTACTCTGGCTGCTTCTGTTGGAGCTGAGATGGACTCTGTCTTCTCTTCACTGTTGAGTGGTTATCTCATCTCTTTCTCTGGAGGCTTTTAAAATCTTATCTTTGTCTTTAGTGTTTTAAAGATTCACTCCAGGATGTCAGTGAGGATCTAAAACATTCAATCTTATTTGGAACATATAGTGATTATGGAGCTTGGATCAGTGTCTCCTACCTATTTGGGAATGTTCTCAGCTATTGAGTGTTCATATGTTACATGTTCATATATTCTACCCTCTCTGCATTCTCCTTCTGGGGCTCCAAGTCTATGTTCATGCTTTTCCTTCTAGTTCTCATGTCTTTTGTATTTTCCTATATATTTTTTTTATCTCCTTATCTCTTGCTATTGCATTTTGAGTAATTTAATCAGACTCTTATCCTTAGGTTCACAAAATTATTAACTCATCTACCATCTATTGGGTTTTTTAAATTAATGAATATGTTCACTTTTGGAAGTTCCATTTGGTTATTTTCAGAGCTGCTTGGTCACCCCGGATGGTCTCCTGTAGACACCTCATCTCTGTGATTCCCTTTCCTTCTCCATATTTCCGATACACTGATGCTGCACGGCACGTGTTGGACCAGTCCATATGTGCAGGCTTCAGGTGTTTGAATCTATTGCTTGCTCTATGTGCTGACTGCCACCTGTGGGCATTTGCCTCCTTCTGTTTTGTGACTTTTCATTGTGAGCTCATTTATTATTATTGTTTTTAAATCTGTAGGATGCTCATGGGCCAAAGTAGGAAATGCGTTCCTCTTGAAGTTCCTATCTGGTTCTGCTGTGAATCAAGGACATCAAGGACATGGAGGCACTTCAACCACCTTTGAACATCCCTGATCTGCAGGGGGCTGCCAGCCCAGCCCCACTGCCTCTTTAGGCTCAGAATCCCAGTAGTGATGCCATTTGGTGCTTACCCTCAAGGCAGGCAACCTCTTCTGTCTGTGCACCACCAGCTCTAGCTCCCACCTGGAGGAAGATTAAAGGGTTTGGAGATGTCCACATGCCTGTCAGCCCAGCACTGTCTCCCAGGTGCATGCCTGTTTTTCAGGGTAGTCTTGTTCTGATATGGGAGTGTACTTTGGAGCACTCAGTCTGCCACACTGCCAAGAATGGTCATTACTGTAGGATTCCGTATTGACCATTTTTCTTCTCCAGCTCATGTAAACATTGCATAAAGGCAAACATACTATTTGCCTTGAAGGGTTCTGGTGAGGATTAGGAGGACTGAAAAGGTCCTGGCACTTAGTAGATGCTAAGTAAGTGATATCCAATAGCAAAGATGGTGATGATTAGTACCCCAGCTTAATGAAACCTACACTACTCGATGTGCACACATTTAGATCCTGTACTATCCTATCTCACTTAATCTCATCATACTGTGAGGTAGACTGTGTTATTTCTTCTATAAATCAGGAAACTGAGGCTCTGAGGGTATAAAGAACAGCATTCCTGTATTAAATTATATGAAATATACAATGGTACTTATTGGAACATTTGGCTCATTCATTCTTTTAACACATTCTCATTGGGTGTCTTGGTGCCTGGCATGTGACAATATTAACTAGGTGTTTGTCTTAGTAGGTTCTGGATAAAATCTCCTTGATGGGGGCTTGGGTCCTTGCAGTTAATAGTTCCTTGTGATGAACACTCTCCTGTAAACTAGTTGGTGTTTGGAGGTTTTTTTTTTTTTTTTTTTTTTTTTTTTGTGCTGATGTTTGAATTTGGGTGCAGATGTGACAGGCGAGTTGCCATGTGTCACTGATATTTAGTAATTAGTGATGCCATTGGAAGGGAATAGGCACCTTGTGTGGGTGGCCTGTCCCCAAACTATCTGATGCTCTTGGTGAGAGCAGGGCCCCTTGATCCTCCAGCTCTTTCTAGAACACCCCTGACAATAAGAAGTGTTCTGCATTCTGGTTCCTGCTGGTCACCTTCTGGAATCTTCTATTACTCCTCACCACACTCAGCTTCTCTAGGAACCCTTAGGCTGCTGTGACCATGCTTCAGCCCTCCACCATCCCTGGGTCCCTGGGAGCTGCCCAGGTCTGGGGAAGATAAGGCCCAGCGTGGGCAGTGTTCTGCTGCAGATAATGGTGAGTCTGCTTTGTGGCGTGAGGGTCTCCGCTCAGGAGACAGAGACCTGCCTCAGCTCCACCTTGAGGACTGGGAAAGTCTTCAAGCAGGTTGCACCCCCTCTGTGCATTTACAGATGGGGATGTGTGACGGAGAGGGAGAGGGTACGGGAGAGAGAGGGAGAGGGAGCTTTGTGTCTCATCTTCTGCTCCAATAAGAATTCACTTATGGAACATGGAGTTTGCACAGCAACCGAGACTCTAAGAGGGAATTCAAACCCACTCTTGTCTGGATTCTGCAGCCCACACTCCTGCCACCCGTAAGACGCCCACCCCAGGGGAGTTCAGAAGGTAGGAGGTACGGCCTGTAGCGTGGCCAACACAGTGCCTGGCATTTAAGAACTCAGCGTGGTTTGGTAACTTTCTGTCTTGAGCAAAAAGAAACTTAAATGGAAGCAAATTTCTGTTGCCTTGGAGAAGAAGCCAGAAAGTGTGTGGGAAGGATCCGCTCATCCTGGGCTGCCGCTGGTCCTGTGGGCCTCCAGTCCTGGTGTCCCCTGGCAGTGGGGCCCTCTCCATCCGCTCCAGGTTGTCCTTACCCTGTTTCCCTTGTGGCCTGGGGCTCTCATGGGTGGATGGGACGGAGAGTTTGCATCTTTGATGAACTGTGCTACGCTAAGCCTTATCTTTTATTTATTGTGATTATGCTCGTAATGAAGGACCGCAAATCTGACAGATTGAGTGTCACCGTGGAGGCTGTACTTCTCATAGTCCTTGTGGTTTGGATTGATTTGGGAGCGAGCAAAGGGAGAGGGGGCTCTCTGTGAAGCAAACATAATTTTTCTCTGTGCAGTTGTTACAGAACATGATTCTATCAAATTCATCTCACTAAGCAAAAATAATGCTGGCAAACACCCTTCCTTAATTTCCCAGAGTCAAAGAGCCCTTGTGTCTTAATAAACTGGAGGGACATGGCCATGGAAGGAAGGAGGGGCAAAGTGGTGGTTCCGCCCTCTGCCTTGAGATGTGCCATCGGGGCGTCCAAGGAAAGGTCAGACCCTTCAGCCAGAGAGAGCCCACTTCCCCTGGGAGGAGTCACTGTGCCTGGCAGGGGTCACCAAGGCCAGGAGACCTGCCCCCCACACCTCGGGGCACATCCCGATGGCCTGTGCTGGAAGGCTCCCCACAGTCATGCGGTGACCTGGGCATGGTCGTCGTCCTGAGAGATGTGAAAGCCGAAGCTCAGAGACGGAGCCCAGCTCATCTCAAGTTTCTGAGCCAGGTCCCACACCAGGTTGTGTGGCCCAGAGCCCAGCATGGCCCCTGCACAACAGCACCCTCTACACTCTCGGACTCACACATGATGTCGTTGTGCTGTGATCAGGAAGAGGGGCGCAGTACATGAGCACACAGTCCATGAGCACACGCCCCACCTGCCCAGATCAGGGGACTGCAGATGGGGCAGCACTCAGGGCCTTGCAATCTCACGGTCCCTCAGTACAGTCCCGAGGAAGGCCTCCGGCAGCCAAGCCACCAACAACGCCTTCCAGGTGCAACAGGGAGGTGCAAAGGGAGCATCTGGAGGAAGTGACAGGGGCCCCACATTCACCCCCATCCCTCGTCCATCAGGTCCTGAATTATGGAACCCTCCAGAACTTGTCCCACAGCCGGGCACTGGCTGAGTCACAGTGAGATCCCCACCATGCCAAGCCCAACTCTAATCTCTCCCCTGGCCACAGGATGGTTCCTTTGCTCTCGTGCCTGGTGGTTGCTGCTGGCTGTTGGCTGGGATTTCAGGAGGGACTGCTGGCCTGGGCAGCTGCGGTGGCCTCCTGGGGTGCCTGGGTTCCATGCCTCTGCCCTGAAAGTCGTGAGGCTTGGCACCTGCTGTCCTTCCATGTAAGACACTCACTGTAGCCTGCCCAGGTTCAAGGGCAGGGGATCCAGGCTCTGCTTCTGCAGGCGAGGTGATGCTCCATGACGGGGTGTGGATGCTCTTGGAGAGCACAGTCTGCTACCACGAGGGGGATAATAACTGGTGTGGGGATGACCATGAGTATAAAATGGCACAATGACACCCAGCTTCCAGGCTGGACGTGTGGATCGAGTGAGGCAAGGTCTGTGTAAGTGAGTGCTTATTAGACAGCCCAGGTGGGACTCTAGGTGCTGGAACGTTAGGACAGGCACAGCTGGGATGCTTGAGGGTCAGAGCAGACGGCAGTCATGGAATTGAGTCTGATGGTGAATGGTGACTGGAAAACAAGGGACTGTAAGGGGTGGAGGTTGTGCAGTGAGGTGCAAGCTGCCGGGCTGCTGGGGGGCTGGAGTGGAGCCAGAGGAAGGGCGAACACAGGGCCTTGTGTGTGCAGAGGGCAGGTGACAGGGAGAGCAGGGGTGGAGACTGTGCTCGCAGTGTGTGAAAGTTCTGGAAGAGTGCAGGGAGGTGTGTACCACAGGGTCCCACGGGGGCCTGGAGGGAGAGGAAGGGGCCGGATGCACACGGCCTCTGAGGCTGCCGACACCGAGCCAGCCTGAAATCACTGTGATGCAGAAAGCCACGGGGGTTTCCGAGGATGGCCGATCCTTTCTCTTATATTTAAACACACTTTAATATGGCTTGAAGGAATGCACCCTATTTGTAAATAACCTTGTAAAATCTCCGCAGGGTTCCCACCGCCCTGAAGAACAAAGGAAACGGACTCCTGATGCAAAGCGAGTCTGCCCCTTCGTGGCTCCCTGGCATTCCTGTGCCCCTGGGCACCCAAGAGCCAGCAAGGGCAAGTGCAAGGTCCAGGATACTCGGCCTGCAAGGGGCAGGCAGGACTCCAGCCTGGACGAGCCGAGCCTGGTGTTCCCTCGCTCCTGGCTGATGGTCAGGCCCGGAGCCTTTGCCTGGTGCCAGCCTCCCCTGTCCCCTTCTGTTCCCTCCCGAGTTAGCTCTGTGGCCCAGGCTGGTGTGTGAGAGGCAGGCTTTTCTGTCACCTGCCAGCTGTGACAGGGCTAAGTGAATTTCTTTTGGTGATGATGGACATAATTAATTTAGAAGAGAGATGTCTCATTGCTGCTGGTGTCAAATAAAAGTGAGAAGGGAAGACAGGTTGCACACCTGGCCAAGTGTTCTTAGGAGAGGGTGACCCAACCGAGCACTGGCTCGGGTCCTAGAAATGTGTCACGTCCCCAGTGATCTATAGAGAGCAGGTCCCAACAGCGAGGGCGGCAAACGTGGAGGCCCTGAAGCGTACCTCTTCTTAGAATAAGCAATTGGTGGCCTGCCATTTGCTGGTTCTCAAACTTCAGCCTCCACGCCTGTCATTTAGAAGCTCACGCAGAACGTTCTTTGGCCAGACCCCGAGAGCCCTGGTCCTGTCTCTTCCTGGGTGCAGGGCTTATGAGCTTGGAGTTTGGGGTTCTGGGTTTGAAGCTTCCAAGACCCAGCACGCGTGACCCAGCCTCTTTGGTCTTCACTGTGCAGTGAAATGGGCCTGATAATCCCCACCTCAGCAGACCGTGGGGGGAGAATACAGGATCTTGCTTATAACGCTGCTTTGCTTCTGTGTTCAAGGTCGCAAGGAGTGGAGACCTTGGCCCCCGAGCAGAGGACTACCTGGTGAGCTTGAACTTGGGTGCCTGGGGTCTGGCGGGCGCCAGCTCCATCAAGGGCACCCATAGGTCCTTCAGGACTCGGTGGAGGCATTGCCTCCCCTGAGAGCCCTTCCCACGGCCTGTGTCCCCTCCACTGCAGCATGTCTCCTGGCGTTGAAGCCGTCTGCTCCTCCGTTCTCCTCCCTGGCCTGGGCTGCGAGGTCCAGGGGAAGGGACGAGCTTGCTCATCCTGAGTCTTGGGGCCCAGCACACGAGACACTGTGCCGATATTGGGATCAGAACATGGAGGTGATTTTGCAGGCTGGCTTTGGCCTCCCTTCCTTCAGCCAGCATCCCCCTGTGCAGTCTTTGTCACCACCACTAACGGCTCTCCAGTGCTCCACACAGGCTGCACTCTGACACTTAAGCTATTGCTTTGCCTCATTTTTTGCCATTATAAATAATGCCGAGGTGAATATCTCTGTGTCCCTGATTTGTATAATGAACTCCTGCCGATAACGGAGAAAACCGTCAGATCCTGATAGTAAACAATTTCAAGAGATAATTCCCACAGGATGGGGTGTGATCTGCAAGCACAGAGAACAGTGGTCAACCTCTAAATAGAAACACAAAATAAAATGGCGCACAATCTTGCACCTGCTAAATAGCAAAATTAAAAATAAGGGTGATCTTGAGCACTAATGATGACATAATGAGTTAGGAGCACTTCTTCTGGCTTGTCTTTGGCAGTGGAAATTTACACAATTTGGCGAGGAGTTAGAAAACTTTAGAACACTAGTTTGAAAAACAGACTCCTTGTATGCACTGGAAGAAACTGCAAGTCTGTTAATGGTTACTCCTTGGCCATAGCGTCTTCTGTGTACAGAAGCCAGCTTCAGCAGGATTCTAGCAGAGCATGCTGAGGCCCAGCATGAAGGGCATCCTCCCTGGGGTTCTTGATCTTGGACTTGTAGGGTCAGTCTTGTCCAGTAGGTGAAGGAGCAGATAGGGTAGGGACAGGTAACACAACTTATGTGTGTTTGCAGGTGGGGTACTTGATATGTCCCAGCAAGAGGAGGGTGGGCAGGGGCTGCAGGTCATCAGGGACCTTCTAGGCTATGCTGGGCTCTCCCCTGAAGGTGATGGAATGACACTGAATCAGGAGAGTGACACAGTCAGATGCAAATTTTAGAAGAATCTCTCTGACTTCTGGGTGAGGAGGGAGGCAGGGAGGCCAAGAGGCTGTTATAATGGTCTAGGTTGGAAATACTGAAGCAGGGCCTGTGTGCAGGCAGATTGGTTGGAGAGAAAGAGGTGGATTCTGAGATTTTAGGAGCTGATCTCCACTGTTCTCTGGAACCTGTGCCAGGCCCCCTCATTGGGGCAGAGGTCACTCTGCTGTGCTCCCTCCCAGCACCCAGGGTCTCCTAGAAGCCCGAGGTGCACCTGTCAGCTCCTGCACACTACAGACTCACTAATTTTGCTTTGGTTGATTGCACGACTTGCTCATCTGCCTGAATTGAGGCTGTAGCGTTGCTCTGTGCAGGGTGATTATGCCGGTAAGTGACTGGCTGGAATATTTACAAGATTTTGTCCCTTGGTCGATTTCCTTTCTCAGAAGACAGCCGCTGTGTGGGGTAAAACATAAGACAGAAAATATCTCTGGGGCTTGCGCAACATGGCGACAGGAACACTTGTGTTTCAAAGAGGAACATGCAAAATATTAAGTTTGGGTAGAAAAGAGCATACAACTGTTCTGTCCTTGAAATGCATATGCTCCGCCGGCTGATTGGCGGGGCTCGCCTCTGCTCTTGCCTGTTTGCAGCCAAGGAGCGCGTCTCACTTCAGTACTGGGGGGTATGGGTCGTGCACCCCGGTGAGGCTGGGTGCAGGTCCATACAGGGCCCCCAGAGGTGTGGCTGGGTGTTGGGGTCCCGCAACCTTGGATCTGGACCCACAACCTGGGACATCTATGGTTGTGATCTTGACTGAGTTGTTCAATGACTGCAGGCTCCGCTTCCTCCTCTGTCAAGTGGGGAGAACGCTGAGTCTTTGGAGAGTTGTCACGGGAAGTCTAAGAGGTGAGGTGGCTGAAGGTGAACGGTGTGGGGCTGGGATGAGTGTGTCCTGCCCTCTCCCTCCTATGGGCCTCGGGACCAGCTTGAAGCTGGCACAGGGAAGCTTCCTGAGGGCTGGGAAACCCTACGGGTTACACGGCACCTTTTTTCCCATTAACCCAGCTGATGGGAGCAGGCTGGGGCGATAGATCTTTAGTTAAGACTCTGCTATCTTCCTAGAGAAAAGAGAACCCATCTTTCCCACTAAGTGCCAAGCACTGCTGGAGAAAGTGTTTCTGTTACACTCAGGCCTTGAAAAGTATTTCCATCTCCCTTCTTTGAAGGAGCCATTTGAGGCTCAGAGATGTTACATAATATTCTTTGGGTCACACAGCTCACAAAAGGCAGGAACTGCGTTTGGACCAGTCTCAAAGTTTGATCTCTTTGGTCTGGGAAGCATGTAGGAGGCTCCCCTCGCCTTTCGATGGGTGTGAGTGAAAGGTGTTGGCCTGTCATCCTCAAATGCCAATTGTGGCCCTTTGTTGGTGGGGAGGTCACAAGGAAGCTGCCTTAGCTCCTTAGGACAGTGTGGCCTCTGCACCTGACTCAGAGTTCCCACCCTGGTGTGGCTCACAGGGTCTCCAATTCCTCATCAGCTCCTTTTAGCTGCCTGGCCTTGGACAATTGCCCCAACCTCCATGAGGCACTGAGGAACACTGAGTGACATTTCCCCAAATGAGATTGGGCTTCCTGACCAGGTGCCACTGACCCCCTGCAGTGGGAACGTGTCATTCCGAGACCTCCCATCTGGGCAGCTGCCTTCCGGGCTCCACCGGTCTCTCTCCCCCATGAGAGGCTCCCTTGGGTGATGGGCCAGCGTGAAGGTGGCTCTATCAGGGCTCTGGCAGGGTGAAGCTGGCCTGAGCCCACAGCCCACGGCCTGGGGTGAGGACGCTGCTGAAAGGTGAGCAGAGCAGGCCCGAGTCCCGGGAGAGAGGCTGGCTGCCTCCGAGGCGTGTGCTGTGTGTGGACAGTCCTTCACCTTCTCGGCCTCAGGATCTCACCGTGTGAGGCTAGCAGGCCCCGCCACGGCTGTTGATAAGGGGAAAACAAAATCATAGCAGCAGGTCGCTGGCACGGTGCCTGGCTTAGGGCAGGTGGCCTGCCTCAGGCCTGCTGTCAGCATCGCCACCGTCTCTGTCATGGCCCTGAGTGCTGGGGCCTGGCGTGAAGAAGGGCTGGAGGAGCCAGGCAGGGCTGGGGTCTCCACTTGAGGAGGTGAGAGGTGCTGGGTGGGGGCGGGAGCTCAGAGAAGATCCAGGCAGCAGCCTGGTTGCCTTAGCCTCGTGACTGGTTCAGTCCAGCCAAGTGCTTGCTGAGCACTTACTGTGCAGGTGCTGGGGTGGGATGGGTGCAGGCAGGTTCTCAGCACCCAGTTCCAGTAGACAGAGCACCCAGAGAACTACAGCCCCATGGGAATTTGGAGGTGGAGGGTTCATGCTCCCGTCTCATGCTGTGATCTCCTGCCTTCCTATCTGCCAGGTCTTGGCCACACCAGCTTTGAACCTTCCTGGTCACGTCCTGACCCAAGCTTGGCAGCCTACAGTGACACAGGGTCATCCAGGTGCCTGGCCCCAACCTTGCCACTCAGCACTCTGAGGCTATGCCGGCCCTGGGCAGGGCCCAGAGGGTGTGGGACTAGGCATTGTCCCTCTCAGCCATACCCCTGGGTGCCTGGGCAGGCCAGGGCACACAGGGAACCTGGAACGTTTGCATGGATTCCTGATTCCTGCTCTTGGTGGCCTCCTTTGCTGTGTCCCCCACCCTCCACCATGTACCTGGCATCCTGCAGGGCTCAGGAGCGTTTCTGCAGGAGCGAGAGAACTTGCACTGGTGAGTTGGAACTCCTGAGATTGGTGAGTTAAAAGAAGAAAGGGTCAGAGGCACTGGGTAGGATGTTGTGAAACACGGTTGCGTTTTAAGTCTGAATGGACTAAATGTGCCAAACGCAGTTTGAAACAGGTTGATATCTTGACCCAGCAAAAGCTTTTGAAAAGTTTAAGAGAGGAAGAACTTGAAAGTGGGGAACTCCACCCTATACTGTCATGCGTGTGCCCGCGTGCATGTGCCCATGTTGGAAACATCTTCCACAGCAGTGGCTGTGGTGGATCCACGCAGCCTATTTCATGCACATGGCTGGTGCTCAATAATTGCTCTTGGGTTAGATTGAATGAAGCTCCCTCTTTGCATCCCCATGCTTCTTGCTGGGATGCACTATTTGAAGATTGCTGAGGTTAAAAAGGAAGCCATGATTATAGCTTGATTTAGTTTGAAAACCTGCGAAGACTTCCACTCCGGCACGTCAGACAGACCCACCTGCCTGCTCACTCTTGGGTTCGCACAGAGTGGCTGCCGCTCAGATGGAGGCCCTGACTGGGGTCAGCGTGCAGATATGAGAGGAGAGTTTGGCTTTGTCCGTGCTTCCGATTGCCAGCGCCGCCCCAGCCAAGCACCACAACTGGGCTGGGCAACAGAAGTCCACTGTCTCGCGGTTCAGAGCTGAAGTCCAAGACCCAGGCTGCGGGTGGCTGTGGTTCCTTCTGAGGCTGGGGGCAGAATGGGGTCCTGGTGGCCTTCTTCACTTTCGTGTGGTGCTCGGCGGTGTGTCTGTGCTCAATGTCCCCTTCTGAAGCCACCAGTCTTACTAAAGTAGGGCCCACCCCAATCACGTCAGTTTAACTTGATCATCTCTGAAAAGACCTTTTCTCCTGACATAGTCACATTCTGCAGTCCTGGGGTTAGGACTTCAACATGGAATTTAAGGGGACACAATGCTAGGAACCCAGGGCCCACTGGGAAGGCAGGAAGTCCAGTGCCTCTGGCTGGACAGCTGTGCCCTGGAAGCAGAGGACATGGCTGAATCTGCCTGGGAGGGTCAGGAGCCTTCTAGAGCAGGAGGGCAGGCCCTGTGGGAGTTTGCTGGCTTGCTGAGGTGGCGGGTGGAGGGCCACGTGCTGTGCTCAGGAAGCCCAGAGGCCTGGACGCCCGGCCTGGGGCCTTGGGGCTGCACCAACAGCAGAAGGCAGAGATGCCCAGGGGGCAAGGCCGACACTGGGCCCTGGAATGCCGGGTACCTAGAAGAGGTGTCAGGATCACCCTGGCCTGACAGAGTCCACTCCTGCCTACGTCACCCTTTAACCCCCACCACTGAGTCTGCCGCTGGTGCTTGACTGAGGGATCTAGGGCTTTGGAGTTGTTCTGTTGATGAGCTCAGGGACCTTGACCAGGTTTCAGACCTCCCTGAGACTCGGCTAAAAATGAGGACTTAATATCACCTCCCAGGGCCAAGGTCAGGGTGAGGGTGCTGAATGGGTGAGGTGTCCTGAGGGGCTTCTGCACTCTCCTTTGAGCCTGCCTGGGAGTACAGTGGTCAGCAGCTACTGTGATGGAGGGGAGGGGGAGGAGCAAGGAAAGACACAAAGAAGACAGGAGGAAAGAGGGGCCGGCAGGACAGAAGGAACGGGAGGGAGAGCTGGTCAGATGCAAAGCCCCGAGCCGTGCACTGGGGCAGCACAGATTTGAAGACAAGGGAGTCCTGAGCCCAGGGGCCCAGCCAGGAAGGGTGCCAGGAAGGGGTGGGTGGGAAGGGCAGGGCCCCGGGGTCCAGGGTCCCCTCTGCTGTGCCTTCCCTCACCAGTGGGCAGCAGATGGCTCTTTTTCTGGCTCATATCCGTGGGCTGGGTCTCTGTCCTGGAAGGCCCCCCACCTCTGCTGCTGTTGGTTGGAGGGCCCCGGGTTTGGCTGCTGTCCAAGGTGGATGTCCTCTGTGGTGGGACTGGCTCTGCCTCTCTATTTAGGAGTCACAGTGTTCCATGTGGCAGTCAATCAGGGCCCCCTTGCTAGGGGCCTGTCCATGCTCCCTGAAATTTTAGTTGCCTCATGTCCTCTACAGAAGGACTCGGGTGTGTGGAGAAGTAGAATCTGGCTCTGGAGAAGCCAAGGGGCCAGAGCCTGCATTTGCTCCCTGTGCATGGGGCCTTGTAGCCCACAAGAGTCTCTCAAAGATGAGGAGGAGGAGCCTGGGCTGTTCTGGTGGTTTCTTTCTTTCTTTCTTTTCTTTTTTTTTTTTTAATTTACTTTTTAGTTGCAGGTGGACACAATACCTTTATTTTATTTATTTTTATGTGGTGCTGAGGATCGAACCCAGGGCCTTGCATGTGCTAGGCGAGCGCTCTATCACTGAGCCACAACTCAGCCCCTGTTCCGGTGGTTTCTGAGCTGTTCTGTTCAGGTTTCTTGGAGTTGTTTGGAGAGGAAAGGAAATAACGTCTTTGATCAGTGGTGTGCTGGTAAATGTTTAACAAAAGGCTCTCTGGAAAAATTCCAATTTGTAGCACTGGCCGATTTCTGGGGTGTAAATGCTTCACCATTGCCAGTTTCAGGGATCAAAGGCTGTCACTGGACACTGGTGTGTGGAGAGACACACACCATTGCAGCATGTGGGGGTTCATGTGGCATGCAGTTGGTGGGGGCCATGTCTTATGGTTAAATCTGAGGACCAGAAAGACCATGTCCATCTGCTTCTCACACTCGGGTTGCCAGTCCCCCCTTAGGGCTCTCGCCCCATAACTCCTTGTGATGGTAATGATGTCTACTTTAGTCTCCAGACCTGGGTCAGACACGAACCCCATTTGCCCCTCTGTCTAGTGCAGGTGGACCTGAGGCCTGGTGTAGCTGCTGCCGCAGGTGGACTCGGGCTGGCTGGTGCCGGGCCCAGGTTCAATGTCCGGCTGTGAACAGCTCTTCTCAGCCTCCCCTTCATCCGTGAGCCTGAGGCCTGGTCCTGGGAGGGAAGGCGGGTGGGAGCCATAGCTGTGCTAGCAGGGGAGCCCTGCCCTGTCCCCAGGGGACCCCGGGCTTGCTGCAGGTACAGAAGAGCGGCCCCTGGAGCCCACAGAGTGAGGGTCGGAGCCTTGGAGAGGCAGGTTCTGGTGCCTCCTGCTCACCATCTCTGGAGCACAGAGAGCGGGAACAGGACAGTGGGCCAGAGGCTGGTGACAGAAGAATTCTACAGAATGTGCCCCTTGCTCTGGAAGGCTGTGGTGGAGTGGGAGGCTGAAGGAGGTTGAAGCAATGGGGCTGGTGGGGCTGGTGGGGTGGCTTTGGGGGAGCTGGAGTGGGCTGGGAAGGGTGTGCCGGGCTCCCTAAGGCACCCACCTCTCGTGCACGGGAGGCTTCTCGCAGAGTGGTGGGTAGGGGGAGGCATGAGGCAGGACGCAGAGCTCGGCACACAGCTGTCACTCAAAGGACAGTGATTTCTGCCTGTTCCTTGGTTCCTTCCCATCTGCCCATAGCTAGGAGCGAGGCTGCCGTGTGACATTGCTTGTACTCCAGGCAGCTTCAGGGAGAGGTGCTGCAGGTGGCCCCTAACCCAGGGCCTCTTGGGAACCTTTTGTGTGTTTCCAGGCTCCGGAAGGAGCCTCCAGAGATGGAGGGTGGCACCGTGCACGTGGGCTGCTGCCCTGGCCGCCCAGGGCTCTGCAGACGCTGGCTCACAGGAGCCAGGACAAAGCCCCATTATGAAGGGCGCTCGCTGTCATGTCTGCAGTGTGTGAACCTGCCGACCTGGCCCGCCCCTGCCCACGGAGGGCTGGGGCTGCCCTGCCTGCCATTGTTCCCACAGTGTGAGGGAGGTCACCCGGGGTGAGCCTGCCCAGAGGCATCTTCTGTGGGTGTGGAGGGGTGCCCGTGCTCTTGTCCAGATGGGACTAGCTGTCCTCCTACCCGTTGTCCTGATCAGAGGTGCGGGGCTCTGGCTGCAGGGAGCAGGTCAGGAAGGAAAGAAACTGTGGTCAGCTTTAGAGTGGGAGGCCAGGTCCCAGACCTTCTTCCAAAAGGGAGTAGGTGTTTAATTGAAGGGCTCTGGACCTGCAGGCAGCAGAGGGTGGACCATGTGCATGCACTCAGTAAATATTTGTTGAGAACCCACGATGGGCCAGGCACTGTGGATGTGGCAAGGAGATGGGTCTGTTCTCATGGAGCTTGTCTTCCATGGCCGAAGGTCTATTCTGCCCTCTCCCAGCTTTCCAACTCCAGGGTACGACTTGTGTATGCATCTGGCACGACTTGAAGCCTCCCTCCATCCCCCTTCCTCTCTCCCTCCATCCCCCTTCCTCTCTCCCTCCATCCCCCTTCCTCTCTCCCTCCATCCCCCTTCCTCTCTCCCTCCATCCCCCTTCCTCTCTCCCTCCTTTCTTCTATAATGTTCCCCTAGGAGGCCCCACTATGTTCACACCCTCTTTGGGCCATCAGGATGCCTTACCTTTTGTCGCCCAGAGGCAGATTGGAGTCAAGGACTCACGCCTACGGTGATAACTAAGGAGGTGCCCCTGGAAGACCTGGCCAGGGGTGAGGGCAGGGGGAGAAGCTGATTAGGGTGCAAGGTCAGAGGACCCCTCAGGTGCAGCCTGATGCCCTGAGTCTTTAGAGCCTCGGTGGTGTCGCTGACCTTGACCTGAGCTGCAGTGTGTGAACCTGCGGCCTGGCCCGCCCCTGCCCATGGAGGGCTGGTGTTCCTGGGCCAGGGCCTGGTTGGGGGCCTCTCTAGGGGAGTACACTCCCAGGTATTTTGGGTCCCTGAATACAGATAAGGTGGCTGCAGTGGCCCAGGCCTGTCCTCCCAAGGGAGCAACCAGTATTGATGGACAGAGGCAGGAGAGGGCTCACCCAGAAATATGAAGTAGAAAGGGCCCCAGAGCTGCTACTTCTGTCACCATGGTGGGACGATGATATGTGGGGGAGGGGCCAGGCCCCACCCCAGGAAAGAGGTGACAAGGAGGGTTTATTGGAGGAGGTGATACCATGGTGCAAGAGGCCTGGTATACACACACACACACACACACACACACACACACACACACACACACACACCTGGTGTCAGGGCTGGGTTTGAACCTAGTTCTTTCTGCACTGAAACCTGTGCTGGTCTCTTGATTTTCTTGGCTTCATGGATTCAGAGCTCCTGAGGGGTGGGAGAAACATCAGTGGTCACCTGACTGGTTTGCCAGGGCCACACAGTGTCTTGCTCCCAAACCCAGTCAGATGGCCCTCCTGCAGGGCCTCTGAGCCCCAGCTGCGGCTTGCCCAGGACCCAGGACGGGTCCCGCCAATGCTCACCTCTTGCGTCAGGGGCTTGGGCTCTTTGGGTGTATGATCCAGTCAGGACACAGTGTCCTTCCCGGAAAGGGCCTCACGGTGACCAGGAAGATGAGAGTGGAAGGAGGGACAGTGGGAGCGTGAGTCGCACCCTGCCTGCCTCCTGCTGCAAGGCAGGGGACTCGCCCCGGGGAGGACAGGTCACCTCTGCAGCAGGGGAGTCGCACAGCTGCTTTGTCAGTTCTGACTAGTGAATCGGCTGAATGCTGGCCATCTGGACAGTGGTCCAACAGACCCCAGACGTACCTGAAAGGTGACAGCATCCTTGTAGGTCCCTTTCTTCCCAGTCCCCCATCAGTAGGGGTAAGGAGTAAAGATCACTTGAAAGAAGCTCAGCTGGAAAATCAGTCTGTGCCTCATATTTGCCCGGGGTGCATTGCTTATCTGTGAGTAATAGGGTTTTCACAATCTACCTTTTATATCCCTCTCGATACTGGCCTTGGGAAGCCAAGTTCTCTTAAAGGAAAAGGCCTGCTCATTGCCTGCTCCGCTTCTGGGCGAGCCTTGGAGGAGTCTTCCTCCACCCCCAGCCCCTGAAGAATCAGACCAGCCGTGTGTCCTGGACGGAAGAACACCAATTCCTAAAGACTTCAAAGCACACACAGCTTCAGGGGCTTTTGAAGGTGTGAGATGAAAGCCCTAGTCAGCAAAATAAGTGTGTGTCATGTGTCTTTGGTGGCAATCACTGGCCCGACATCCCAGGCCGCTGGCTGGCAGGAACCTGGTTGCTGTCATTGTCCTCCATCTCAAGGTCCTGGAGGTTTTCCTCTGAACCTTCTTCAGGGGCGTGGCCTGTGTTCTGATTCCCTGCATGAACCTCCCCCTCCCCAGGGCCCTTCCATAGTTCCCCTGATTCAAGAGGTGGACGTTTGTGTGTTTGCTTCTAGTTTTGCAGGAGACAAAGGCTCTGAGAGGGGAAGCCACTGCCTGGAGGTCACAGAGCTAGTTGGCCCGTGATGCAGCTAGCCGTGAACTTGCCTCTAAAGCCCTTGGACCTCTTACGGGAGGCCCCAGGGTAAGTCCACCAAGAAAGAATGACCCTGTCCCCTCCTTTCTTGTCCCTCCACATGGAGTTTGGAGCTGTTTTTCTTTTTTTTTTTTTAAGTAGTGTGGTCATGGGTCAAGGACAGCTGTGGTGAGAATGAACGCCTGGGGGTCGGGGGCACTTGGAAGCCTTTAACTTTTAATCTGCTCCTAGGAAGGTGACCAACCGTCGCTCCCAGGACTCACTCTGAACGTTTTCTAGCGTCTTGCATTTTTTGGTTAGTGACAGTTTTGCAAATTGCGGGTAAAGAACTTAAATGTCTAATTAAACCCCGAAGATGTACAGGAGTTTGAAAAGAGTGATTGATGTTCACGGAGGTGCGGATCCCTGATGGGGGCCGCCTGACAGGGACTGCAAAGCCCGCTCCGCGACTGATGTCTTGTTGTGATCCATGTTGTCATTTTTTCATTACTGATTAAAATTAAAAATCTGCTTGGCAAATCCATTGTAAAAATTCCCTTCATGAGCATCGACGGGTACAAATTATTTTGTCAATCGTCTGGCAATCAAAATGGGGCTGGAGACGATTCTAGCCCACACTTTTTTATCCCCCTCTCGCTCACGCCAGTGACTTTTCACAACAAAGTTTTAAAAAGCGTAGGTAGCAGTCTTGGCAGCATTTTTTTTTAAAAAAATTAAAGATTCATCTCTATTTTTTAATGAAACGTTCTGTTTGCGTGAGCCCCTCCCCCACCGAGAGCGGAGGGAAGGTTCGCGGTGGGAGAGTCAGTCTGTGCTCTGTAATTGTCTAATGCTGTGTAATGACAGGTGGATGATAGTAATAAAAGCCTTTATTAGGATAAAAATCTGTTTTGAGAATGGAAGCGTAAATTGTCTAACACTTCGAGGCAGAGAAGAGCCTTGCTAACCTGCAAACCAAGTGGAAAATATTTACAGCTACTCCACTGAGATGGCTTTTGACCTGGTACATTGTGTCGCGGGGAGGATGGGGCCGCCAGGCAGGAAGGACTCACGGGTGGCATGGGGCTCTGCGTGTTGTGCTGGGAGTTGTAGGTCCTGGACTCTAGATTTAACTCTGGATAGTCACTTCCCTTACTAGGTCCCAGCTTCCTCCTTCTCAAGTCACGTGATCAGCTTGCCTGGGCAGTTCCTCATTCCCTGGGGCACAGCTCCTGATGCCTGTTCTTTGCTGGAAGTCGCAGGGCAGGCACAGCTAGGCATTGAAGGTCCCCGGGCTCACCCCTAGATACTGGCAAGAGACCATGCTGGGTTTGGAGCTGGAGGTGTTGGGTGGGACCCTGATCAGCCACCTATGTGCCCTGCACATAGGTAGGCATGTTGAGAAATGTACTCACGTCTTGGAGCCTCAGTCCCTTGAGTCCCACCATGAGCACTCAGCATGGTGCCGTCACGTGGGAGGGACGGAATCTAGGAAAATTTAATCTAAAAAATTGCAGACACCCAAGAAATCTTTGAAGGCCCCTCTGAGAAAGAAAAAGACTGTGTATGTGTGTGTATGTGTTGCCCAGGTCCCCAGATCCCCAGAGCTCCCATGGAAGCTCCATGGAAGCTCCTGGGTCCCCTGCATTGTGTGAGCAGCTTTGGGGTTGACTGCTCCTGCTGCCAGTCTCTGGAAGACAGGATCTGAAGCCAGCACCTGGGTTCAGGATCCCAGCAGCACCCAGTTCTGATGTCACCGGCCTCCATCCCACCAACAGGCTGGTCTCTGTCCTCAAGGCACCGAACTCTTTCTGTCTTTCTCAGACACACAGAAGAGTGAAGCTGTGGAAGGTCCTTTTAGGATATTCTTGAACTGTAACTTAGACTTAATTAAGAAATATTTCATTCTGTTCAGTGTTATTTGTTTATAATTTATGCATTTCATTTTCTCACCCCCCCCCCTTTTTTTTTTGCACGAAAACCTAAAGATTTTCATTCTTCTGGAAAGAAAAAAGTAGAATAGATTTCTAAGGGATTAGGATTGCAGGGTCATCTTTAATGAGAAATAATATGCCCCCTCTCTTTTTATAGACTCATCTGCTTTTAAAATACCTTGAGCAAATCACAGTACAGAGAAAGAACTTGGAACAATGAAATCAGGAGGTTCGGGATTCCAAATTGACGGACGCCCTTTCTAACTGAATTGGAATATTTATGACTCTTCACACATAGTTGGCATGTGAGCCTCAGATGGAGAATAGGGATATTATAAAATGCAAATAAATCCACATTTTCCTCCCTCCATAATAATGGGGACAGGACTATTGGGAATTTTAGAGGCCATGGATATTTGAATGGTTAAAAAAAAAATCCCTTTAATGATTGGGCAATTTTCTTTTGGAAAATGCTTCATTCTATTTTATAGGATGATTTCCCCAAACCTATATTTTTCGGATATTTTGCTAATGTGCCAACCCACAGCTGGAAAGACAGGCATTGCCTCTTCCACACCCCTGAAATGTGAACTGATGCGTTCGGCGTTGGTGAGAATCCTGCGTCCAGAAACCCCCAGGGAGCCCGGCTCCCTCCTCCACTCTGGGACAGTTGAAGAGGTGTTTTCTGAGACTGGTGCCCACCCACTTGCCTTATGGACTCATCATGCTGAACATAGTTTAATTAAATCACAACCCCCAACACCGAAGACCTTGTATGTAGGGGTGGGAGTCCAGAAGTGCACTTCATGCAGGCTTTGTCCTAGAAGAGCACCAGTCTGATTGGAGAGAAGGGGGAAAAGGAGAGGAGGGCAGGGTAGGAGAGGGGCGGGGAGGTTGCAGAATTCATCAATGAACACAGTAGTTCCGGTGGACATGTTTGGCGTTTAGCGAGATCTAAGGCCAAGGTGAGCTATTTCTATCACTCCCATGCTCTGCCAGTGTCAGACATGACCAATTGATCCCAGTACCTTTCCCATGTGGGCAGGGGCCACCGTTGCTGTCTATTGAGATTGGCCCAGGAGAGTAAATCCAGGTGTAGGTAGGAGCTGGTCCCTGGGAAGGGCCCTGGGTAAGAACTCAGGGGACATGTTTCCTGCTTCCCTCTGGGTGAGACTTTGCTAAATGGTGACTGTAAAATGACCTTTAAAGTCCTTTGCAGCTCTGACATGTTAGCTACGAGCAGCTTACTGAGAAAGTGTTTCAGTTAGCACACACTGGCTGAGGACCTACTGTGTGTTGGGCACTGTGCGTCTATGGACATTAGGGGGGAGATGGGCATGCACTTGACCTGTACTAATGGCAGCTGGAGTGTGGAAGAAAAATAGTTTTGGCCAAGGGCTCCAAGAGTTAGGGGAGGGAAAGCTATGGGGCAGACCGGGAAGGCTTCATGGGGCACCTGGCAAGCAAACTGGCCTGAGTGGATCAAGAGGAGTCCCGTGGCCACAGGTCTGATTAGTGCCCAAAGTGCTTGGCTTTCTGTTCTTCATCCTGGATCCTCTATTTCCTCATCTGCAAGTTGGGGACCACGTCAACTACCTCTCCAGATGGAACAAGACAACAGTGTAAACAGGTGTTTTATTCAAATGCCCCTTACGATTGTTGTTAATTATTCATTTGGTCATACTTGTTGAACACCTGTCTGCCAGACCCCGTCAAACCCTGGGGATAGAGAGGTTGACGGGGAGGGGATAGTCTCCTTCCAAGAAGTCCACCTTCTGGCTGGGTGTCATGGCACAGGAGTGTGCGAGAGCAGACATTTCAAACTGTGTTTGGGTGCTGGGAGGAGAGACGTGGTGGATTTAACCCCAAGTTATGAAGAGGCTCAGCCTCTGGGAGTAACCATCTGAAGGGAAGAGCTTGTCCTCAGGAGGCAGCTCTGCTTCCTGGAGATCTTCCAGAAAACACTTTGCCACTGTGTGGCTGAGGATCAGAATCAGCCCCGTGTGGAGGGCTTAGCACGGCCCTGGAGTGGAGAGGGTGGTCCCGGGTCCCCACTGGCTGCAGGCACCTCACCACCCTGTCCCTCTTGACCTTGCCAGGGGAGTTGCTGGGCCCCCTCAGAGATGCGGGAACTGGGGACTGCCAAGGTGAGTGTCTGCCCCCCAGGTGATGTGGCCAAGTAACCCCAGCTCCATGGGGCCCGTCTGAACAGGCTCATCTCCGCCCCGATCCGGTAGTCTCCCCCTCCTCTGCACGTTCCCTGGCATTCAGCTTAGGCCTTGTGGGGACAGTCAGGTGGCCAGTATTGGGGCATGGATATGGAGCCAGGCTGACCCGAATGGAGACCTGGCCTCACCACTATGAGACTCTGGTCACCTGGCTTTCCTTCCTCAGTTCCTGCATGTGTCAGAGGGGATGTAGAGGAGCTGGCTCGTGAAGGGCAGCAGGGACGAGCAGGAGAGCCAGGAGTGGCAGCAGGCCTGGCACGAGACTGCTCTTATGTGCGACCACGGTACAGGCAGCTTTCCAGCGGGCGCCTCTCAGCCTCCGGGAGGGGCCTCTGGACCACTTTGCCATCCACCCCGAAGCTGACACCGCCAGGCCCTGAGCACACGGTGTCCTGAAACGCTCTCTCTGCCTCTGTCGACGCTGATACATACTTGTCGTGGGCGATGTTCCCACTATCAGACATTTGGTGGAATCATGAAAATCCATTCCCACCCTGCTTAATACATTTTCATGTTTCTTCCTTGACAGGCCTGGGCATGCTGGATTTGGGGGTCTCACCATCTTGGGGCCCACACCTCTGATTTGCTTGGGAATGGAAGATGTTTGAGGACTGTCCAGGTAAGAGGCCCAGGTCACTGAGATGGTCCTGGCTGCTGTCGAAAAATAGAAAAGTCAAGGTCAAGAACAAGGTCAGGGTCCTGCCCCTATCATGTGTCCATTTGCTTCTTCCTGCAGCCTCCAGACTCTCCAAGGCCCCCACACAGTCTAGTGCTGGGGCTCATCCTGATTCCAGCCATGTGCTCATGGTTAATCTCTCCAAACCTCAGTGTTTATGAAACAGGAATAATAAAAATACCCACCCATGCAGTTCAACGACTAAATGGCCTGGTGCACGAGAACAGCTGTGCCCAGGGCCTTGCTCCTGTTATGCACCCTGGAAATGTTGTCACAGGAAGGTATTGAGACCACAGTCTGCAGCCAGGCTGAGTTCCCATGCTATGGAGGAGGGGTTTATCACTGTCATCTTTATTTTGTAGATAGGGAAACCAAGGCTTCGGGAAGCCCAGGCAGCTTGGTAAACATGTCAGTGTCACCTCCCAGTCTACCCGTCCAGGCCCAAGCTTGCTGGGAGCACACTGGAGACGGGGTGCGGGAGGCACAGGTCTGGCTGGGGGTTTGGACCTCTGGAAGTTGCACTGCTTAAGCGGAGGCCTCGTGGCAGCTGACTGCACCCTGAGTTTTACTGAGGGCCTCTGGAGAGTCCTCCCCACGGAAAGGCAAACACATTGGTTCCCAATGACTGGACACATCAAACATGTGCGGCCTCCAAACCTCAAAGGGGGGTTGGCAGCTGGTGCCTTTCTGGCAATGAAAGCTGTTGATTTATTTTCCAAGCCAAATGGCTAGCTGGGTGTGCCCGTCACAACCTGCTGCTAGACATTCCTGCTAGGAGAGGCTTGGTCTGCATGAGGGCCTAGGGTCGCCGAGTCCTTCCCTTCAAGCTCCTGCAGCCTTTGCCTGTCCCTCTGTCTGTTTGTGGCAGGGCAGGGAATCCACAGTGGTGGTTGTGAGCATCTCTGTCATTTGTTGGATGCTTCAGACTCCCTCAGAGCTCATCTGAGGCAGTGGCCCGCATTTGATGTTGGCCTAGAGACTGGTCTCCTTTTCTGATTGGGGTTCCCAGGACTCCTCCCTCCCTCCCTTGCCCAAGCTATTTTCAGTCTTTCAGTGTTGCCAAATGCTGCTTTGGGACCAGCTCTTGGAGAACTTTTGCAAACATAGATGTACACAGAAAAGCGGGTGCCCAAAGCTCCTCAGTGACTTTGGCTGTCCCTGTGGAAGGCTCTGTCCTACCAGAATGGAGGACAGCAGGTACCCAAGGTATCCCGTGGCTGCTTGGCTGGATGGAGGTGGTGTGCTTCCACCGTCTCCCGAGGGGTCAGGCCTGATCATCCCCAAGCAAAGAGCTTCTCCAAGGCAGCGCCCTGCCACTCTGTCTCCCCTTCCCATACCTGCTGTCTGCACAGCCCTGCCTGTTCGTGTTTGTTGAGATGAATAGTTGGTGTGGACATAAACCATGAGTCAGGGCTTCTTGCATTCCAACCCACTTCCCACCCCAGGACCCCGCCTTTGTGATCTCAGGGTCCTCTGTGTAAAGAGCTAAAATGATACCACGGGTGTTCAGCACCCATAAATGCTCTCCATACCTCGAGTCCCAAATAGGGTCAGAGTGCTGACCCTTAAACAGACACAGAGACAGGCATTTCTGCTGACATTATGGGCTGGAAACAGAGATGGCAGTGTTAGGGTGAGGATGGCCATGGCACTTTCATCAGTCAGGATAGGTTAGGTTATGCTGGAGTAATAAATAAGTCCTCATCTCAATGGTGCAATATAGCACAGACTTACTTCTTACTCATATGACAGGTCCCATAAGTACCAGCTGGGGCCTCATCTATGCTGGGGCTTAGGCCAATAGAGAAGCCATCATCTAGAATGTCATGTATTCCATAGTTGGAAGAATTGCATTCTGATTCTTGAAGTTTCCACCAGGAAGTGATCTATATCACTTTATCTATGTATCTATCTATGTATCTATGTATCTATCTACCTACCTACCTACTGGTACTAGGGATTGAATCCAGGGGTGCTTAACCACTGAGTGTAATCCCCAGCCCTTTTTATGTTTTTTTTTTTTTTCTTTGAGATGGAGTGTCACTAAGTTGCTTAGGGCCTCACTAAGTTAGTGAGGCTGGCTTTGAAATTGTGATCCTCTTGCCTTAGCTTCCCAAGCCACTGGGATTATAGGCGTATGCCACACCACACCCAGCCTCATCACTTCTTTTTAAATGTCATTGGCCACAGCAAGGTTTACAGTGACATCTAACTTCAGTGTCCCAGAGAATTGAACCCTACCATGTTCTCCAAGGGAGAATTTGGATATTGGTGTACTGTGCGCTAAGAAATTCTGCACCATGTTTTGGAAACTTAAAGGATAATTCTTGGGGAATGGCTTCATCCCCTGAGTCTTAGTACCCTAATAGGCTAAGGAGGGAACAATGTTTATTCCACAGGTTAATGGGAGGGTTGGATGAGATGATATATTTAAAATAGAGTCAGCTCAATACTCACTTCCTCAATGTGTGCATGAAGACTCGGGAGAGAATGGTGAGGAAAACAGATTTGGTTCCAGCCTGCCCAGGTCCCACTGAACAGTGGATGAGAGGACATCCACATAATTTAAGGGGGTGGCAATTTTGATGTGTTCATTAAAGGGAAGTGAGGCACATAGATGGTGAAATGGATCCAGTGGCCGCCCTCGCCTGCCTCAAGCCCTGTGCCTGTGCCTTGGCTGTACCCCTTATCAAGAAGCAATGCCATTTCTCCACCTTTTGAGTGGGGATGGTCTTGGCTTGTTTTGGCCAATAGAGTGCAAGTTATGCTGTGCTGTTCTGGGTCTCAGCCTCAGGAGGCCTTGCGTGCCACTGCCACCACCATGAGGTTGTGGCTAGGTGAGCCTGCTGCCCAGGAGACCATGGGGAACACAGGGGAGTCCCCTCAGCAGAGCTGTCATTTACCAGCCATCCCCTAGCAGGCTGACAGGCTGACCGTGGACACGGAACCTGTCCAACTGAGATCAGCTAATCTGGCCCAGGCTGACAGAACTGTCCAGCTATCTCATAGACAAATAGAAATAATGCATGGCTGTCATGTTAAGCTCTGGGGGTGGTTTTGTTACTCAGCATTATCGTGGCGATTATGTGACTGATACAGGAAGAGCCATGCTGTCACGAGAATGCATAACCAGAGAATTGAACTAGTCTGGGAGTCACATAGGGCTCCCCTGAGTGAGCAGAGACTGACTGGGATCTTGTGGAAGAGGGGAGTAGGTGTCCTCTGGGTGGTGGAGGAGCAGGCAGCAGAGGACGTGTGTGTGCAGATGAGCCCCTGTGGGAGATCACAGCCCCTTCAGACATGGAAAGGGATCAGAGAGGTGGGTGGCAGCAGCCACCTGGGAGTGCCGGGTTCCTTCCCAGGCCTCTGTAAATAAGCCTTTTCATTTCCAGGGAAGCCGACGTCCCACTCTGCATGAGCAATGTGCATGACACCATGTTTTGTGCCGTGTTTGTGTAACACAGGCCTCGAGGGCTCTGCTTTCTTGGGTCCCAGGGGAAGTCAGTGGGTGGCCTCGACGTCAGAGCTGAAAGGGCTCCTAGAGGTTGTCTTTCAACCTGTCCTGTGCGGAGACGGGGAGCAGTGGCCTGGAGAGGAGGTCCTGGGTGACCAGGTATGGACAAGACATCCTACTGCTTTTCTTCCAGTGCGTCTCCCTGCGTGGTGGGTGAGTCTTGGAGGCCTGGTGTCTTGATGAATAGTTTCAAGGAAGACCCACAGCAGGCACAGGTGGAAGTGGCCCAGAAAAGAGGGACAGATCCTGTTTAACTCCCTACTGTGTGTCAAAGGCTGTGTGAGGAGCTTTATGCAGATCATTTCATTCTCTCGGCAACACGGTAAGACAGTTGAATTTATTTTTATTTTATTCCATTCGCCTGATACACTGAGAAACTGACATGCAGAGATTAAATAATCTCAGCGCACCTGGCTGACGAGCGTGAGACTCTCCTTGACTTCAAAGTCCATGTCTTCTCTCCCCCAAAGCTGCCACTCTGTGCCTAGTTCCTTCCTGGTGGAATCCCTTGACTTCCGTTGCTTGCGAGGGACTTCAGATGGAGCAGATATTTATTATCATTATTATTATTTTTGTCTAGTCAGTTCTCAACCTTGGCCTTTCCTTTGGAGAACCTTGACATGGCAAAAAGCCCAATCCTGCCAACTCTTCTTCCCTAGCCTAAGCCATGGGGCAACTCTGCAAAGACAGAAGTTACAGCAAACCTTCCGGAATTCATTCCAGATGGAGTCTGGCCTGTCGGCCTAGGAAATGTGCAGGATTCAGCAGGCCGCATGACTCGGCTGCCCCCACCCAGCCTCCCTTGGGGAAGTCAGCCTGCGTAGCTTAGGGCAAGAAGGTCAGGAGACTCTTACTGGGAGACAAACTAGCACTGCTTAGCTGGGAGTTGATGGCAGAAGCCCAAACTGCTGTGAGAGGTTTCTAGGGGTCAGATCAATGCAGCTCAGTTCAGTTCACCTGGACTCAACTGGACCGAGCTCGGCTCCGCTTAACACCAATAGGATTCAGCTCACCCCACTCAGCCTGGGCAGCTCAGCATCCAGAAAGAGGGAGCATTGATGGCAGGGGTAGAGTGAGCAGATGGTCAGAGAGAACAGAGGGGGCAGAGGGAAGAGGAGACGGAGGTAAAAGGCAAGAAGTGAGATTCAAGAGAGCTCTGAGTGCATGCTCGGGAGTTTGGACTTTCTCTGTAAGAACAGTAATCTGTGAGATAAATTTCATTTTATTCTTACAAAAATCCTGGGAAACATTCAGGGCAGGGATGACTGTCTCAACCACATCGAAAAAAATCATGTCTTATTGGTTTCTGTCTCCTCAGGTCCACAGCTGGCCTGCAGCAGCCTTGGTGTGACTCAAACTTTCTTTTTACACCATGAAATATCCAGAAAACAGAGGGAGGATGGGAGGCAATGGGGGCAGACAAATGGCCAGAAGAGAATGAGAGTTTGGAAAAAGGCAGGCGTCCCACAGATTGTCGAGAGAGGATGTTTGCTAAACATGTCTTCAAATTCCAATGAACGGCATGCCACATCTAGAACATATTTAGTTGAATTAAAAAATCATGATCCCATTTTCCCAAATCTCTTACTTTTCTAGAACTTTAAGTTTCTTATCTGCAGAAATGAAGTTTGTTCCCTAAATGATTTTAATATCCAAATGAGAAGGAAATGCTTCAAAGAAATAACTTTTGATCTACAGATTCAATGCAATTCCTGCCAAGTCACCTATGATGTTGTCACAGACCTGGGAAAAAATGTACTAGAATTTCTTTGTAAGGATAAAAGACTTAGAATAGCCAAAGTAATTCTAAGTAAAAAAGACAAAGCTGAAGGCATCACAGTATCCAACTTCAAATTATACTCCAGAGCTATGGTAACAAAACCTGCAGGGTACTGGCATAGACCAAAGGAATGGAATAGAAGACACAGAGACAAAGCCTCAAAGATGGAACCATCCGATCTTCGGCAAAGGCTTCAAAAACCTCCCTTGGAGAAAAGACAGCCTTTTCAACAAGGGGTGCTAGGAAACTTGGATATACCCATTTGTAGAAGAACGAAATAGAACCCTGTCTCTCACCCTGCAAGAAAGTTTACTCGAGTGGATCAAAGATCTAGGGATTACACCAGGAACTTTGCAACTCCTGGAAGAAAACAGAGGCTCCATGCACCGACCTATGAGTGCAAGCAACAACTTCCCAAACAGAACTTCTACAGCTGAGGAAACAAAACCAAGAATTAGCAATCAGATGGCATCGAATTTAAAAAGCTTCTGCACATCAACAGAACCAAGAGCATGAAGAGGGAACCCAAAGAAGAGGAGAATATCTTTGCTAGTTACTCTTCCAACAGAAGGTTAATATCCAGAATATATAAAGAACTGAAAAAGCTTAACGTCAGAAACCAAATAACCAGATAAATAAATGGTCAAACAAACTAAAGAGACATTTATCAAAAGAAGAAATACAAATAGCCAATACATGTGTAAAACGTGTTCACCACCTTTAGCAATCTGGAAAGTGCAGATCAAAGCTACACTCGAGTGACATTTCTTCTCACCTGTCAGAATGGTGGCCAACAAGAATTCAAATAATGAATGCCAGACAAGATGTGGGGCAAAGGGAATGCTGTTTTACAATGTTGTGAATAAGTAGAACAACTATGGAAACCAATATGGAGATTCCTCCAAAGACTAGGAATGGAACCACCATATGACCCAACTATACTACTCCTTGGTATTTATTATAATTAAATTCATCATACCACAGAGATACATACATACCCATGTTTAGAGCAGCACAATTCACAATAGCAAAGTTATGGGACCAGCCTAGGTGTTTTCAGTGGATGAACGGCTAAAGAAAATGTGTTGTAAATTCACAATGGAGTCTTCTTCAGCCATAAAGAAGAATTAAATGATGTCATTTTCAGGATACTGGATGGAAATTGAGAGCATTATGTTACGTGAAATAAGTCAAACTTGTATGTTTTCTCTAGTATGTGGAAATAAGAGTGAAAAATTTGGTGAAAAGGTAAGAGGGCAATGTCATGAAAACAGAGGGGAGACCCACAGGGCAGAGGAAGGGGCCAAGGGAAGGGCTGAGGGGAGGCAGGGGAGAAGTAACGGGGAATGAAATTGACCAAATTTTATTGTTCTATTGTGTGCATGTACACACGTCTAGTAACAAATCCCACTATTATGTACAATTATAATGCCTCATTAAAAAAGAAATCAGTACCAAACTTAAGAAAAATATGGGAAATATTTCAACACCCTTGTACTCACTGCCTAGAATAGACTAAGATTAATGTTTTGCCCAAGTGGTTTTGGCTTTTTGTTTGTTTTGAAAATAAAATCATTGACAGTTATGTTACGGTTCCATTTGTGTCCCTCTCAAATCCGTTTTTCTCACTTTTTGCCTAAGGTCAAGAATTAGAAGTGTCCTGTTCTGGACTTGGACAAAGAATGGACTTCTCTATCAGCATGGTGTCCTTTGAGTACTCCACAGCACTATGTACAGGACATGTTACTCTACTACTCTGCAACTTGGATATTCTAAGAGATGAGTTTAATCCATTTACATTTATTGTGACTCCTAGGAATTATTTTCTGTTTCGTTCCCTACATGTAATTCCTGGGTATCCATGGGCATTTGATTCCAGGAGTGCCATAGATGCCAAAATCTGAGGATGCTGAAGACCCTTTTATAAAATGGCCTAGTATTTGCAGATAACTCATGCACGTCTCCTGCATACTCTAAGTCTTCTCTAGATTATAATATCTAATACAACGTAAATGCTATATTAAGAGTCACCATATTAAGAGTCACTATGTTAAGAGTTTTTATACCGTATTGTTTAGGGGATAATGACAAAGAAAAAAGTCTATGCATGTTTAGTACAGATGCATTTTTTTTTCCAAATAATTTTGATCCCAGCTTGGTTGAATCTGTAGATTCAGAACCCATGGTTATGGAGGGACACTCTATGTTTTTTCCTTATTGCTACTTTAAAAAAACCATTTAATTTGTCTTCTATTGTAAGAGGTGGCAAACTGTAGCCTGTGGGCTGAATCCAGACAGCTACCTATTTTGTGAACAATGTGATATTGGAACCCAGGCATGCTCAGTTATTTCCTGCTGGTCTCTGGTTGCATTTGCCTGGCAATGGTTGAGTTTGACGGAGCTGCGTGGCTTCCAGAGCTGAAAGGGTTTGCTATGTGGCTCTCTGTAGATAATATAAAGTTTGTAGTCTTTGTCTCCAGGGTTGGTTTTATTTTTGTAACTACTGGTTTTGAAGTAACATATCTTTTTGAAAAAGCAGTTGTCCTTAAAATTTTAAGGTGAATGTTTAGCAAAATCTAATGCAATTTCTATTCTCTTCCTTAACAATTTATCCCAGAACTCTTTAAGTCTGAACTCTCTCTTTAAAAAATAATTACTTAATTTTTCAATTCTGTCTCATTGAACCCTTCTAGTAGTCATTCTTATTTTTTTTGCAGCCAATGTTTATCCAGCCTTCTAACATATTTACCTATTATAGATTCCCACTCTTTAGCCTTATACTTCATTTTGACTTTTTTTCCTTTTTAAAATTTTAACACATCTAACTGACAAAGATTGTCAACGTTCAATGTGTGCAACATGATAATTAGCTATAGGCACACCCTGTGTAATGATTGCTATATTCAAATTAATCAAGAAATTCATCACCACCCGTTCTGTACATTAGATTCCCAGAACTTGTTAATATTGTGACTTGAACTTTGTACCCCGGGCCAGCATCTCCCCATTTCCCTCACCCCTTAGCCCCTGAACCATTCACTACCTCTGCTTCTCAGTCTGGCCTTTTTAGATGATACCTACATGTCAGATCACAGAGTATTTGTTTTCCTGTGCCTGCTCTATTTTACTTGGCGTGAAGTCTTTCGGTTTCTCATCCACGTTGCAGATGTCAGGATTTCCTTCTTTTTAGGGTGTTATGTGTCCTTTGTACATTTATCACATGATCTTTATCCAGTTGTCTCTCAATGAATTCTTGGATGTCTCCTATACTTTGATGATTGTGAATAATGCTACCGTGAAAATGGGGTGCAGGTATCTCTTGAGATACTGATTTCGTTTCCTTTGGGCATACACACCCAGAAGTGGACTTGTTGGATTTTGGGCAGTCCTATATTGAATTTTTGGAGGAACCACCATATTGTTTTCCAGAGTGGCTGTACCTATTTCCAGTCCCACCAGCAATACACAAGGTTCTTTTCTCTCAACACCTTCTCCAACACTTGTTATTATCTGCCTTTTTGATAATGGGGGGAGGTGATATCTCTTTGTGGTTTGAATTCGCATTTTTCTTTCTGATTTTATTTCCTTCGTGGAGTAAGTAGTTTTGTTCAGTGAGATTCGGCAGATGATAAATTCTTTGGGTGTCTGAGAATGACTGTTGTGGTTGTTACTCTGGAACAGCAGCTTGGTTGGACCTTCTGGAAGCTTCAATAGGCTGTGCTGTTGCCTCAGACTTGAAGGGTGCTGATAGGAGTCAGCCATTACTCCATCCTTCTTGTCTCTTCTCTCTGGTGATCTCTAAACTTCCCTCTTTATCCTCGACGTTGGCTAGTTTCGCTCTACTTCATGTTGCTTCGAGTCGGTATGACATATTTTTTTTTCAGTTCTGAAAAAGCTGTCAGTTCTCAGCTTTTTCAAATCTCTCTCTCACCCACACTCTTTCTCATTTTTCTCTGTGCAACTCATATCAGACATAGTGGATTGAGGTGGATGAAATTGCTGAGAACCAACTCTTGGTGACCTACAAAAATAATTCAACCTAATATATTGGAGCTGCTCTTGTTTCCATACAGATCTTACATGACTCTTTAATTTTTCCCATTTATCTCTCTTTTTTAATGTTTAGTGTGATTCCTCAGTTGTTTATTTTAGAGTTCAATATTTTTGCTTCCACGTAGCTATTCTTCTGTTTAAATGGTCGTTGAAATTCTCAATTTTAATTATCATCTGATTCATTTCTAGAATCTCTACTGAGTTCTTTTAGAGATGGCTCTTCTTTCCCATACTGTTTTGCTCTTGTATGCATTTTTTTGCTTTGGATTTCTTCCTCTCTCTTTGAAGATTTTAAGTGTGCTTATTTAAAAGTGTCTTTCAAATCTTTCCTTAATTTCTACTTCTGAAGGTGAATTTCTCTCATTTTCTAGAGCTTTTGATTGTACCGTGCTTCATGTGGTTTTCTCACTCATGTGAATTCTAGTTTTTTTATTGTGAGCTCCTCTTCAGCAGGGGTAGCTTTCCACAGGCCCTGGTGTCCTGAGTTTTGAAAGTATCTTCTCTGAGAAATTTACCTCTGTCTTGGCTAGGCTCCTATGTAGTTTTATTATGCCTGCGCCAATTTTATATTAAAATTTTAGCTTGGGATTTCACGAATGGGCCACACTTTATAATGCCTGGTTTCACGTGGGGTCTCAGGGTCTTACCTCTGCCTCCCTGAAGTCTGAGATCTCCTTCCTTCTGCTCTCTAGTTTCTAGAAATCCAGTCTTGATATTCTGGGAGTTGTCTGCCTTCAACTTTTGTCAGCTACTCTGTTTTGAGTTTTGTCTTCACTTTGTGTTCTTGGAAACCTTCCTTTCCTTGCTTTTGAGCTTGGCTTGATACTTCAATGGTTGGTTGTCATACTGGTTGGACATTTGTATTTGTTTTTACCAGGGAATGGACACTTTCCTGTGTTGGCTCTGCCCACCGTATTGACTGGACTTCAGAGTATCAGATATTATTATGGATGTTTTTATTATCCTGGTGGGAGATGCATAAGTCAGCAGAAGTAAGACAATGGATGTAAGTCCGGTTTGTAAACGTTCAAGTTCTCTCTTAATGGAAGACATGGGGTGCTCAAATTTTTTTCCTAACACAGGAATTTTAAAAATATCCTCTACAAATTGAAATTAGTGGGAGAGCTGCCTACAATTGCCATTTCTGCTTTTTCATCTCCTGTACAGAAATGTCACATATCTAGGTCACTAATGTGACCTCCACCCAGCCGACTCCGCGGGTAGCTCTGCAGCCTCTTGCTCATTTGGTTCAGCGGCAGTGCTCCGGGACCCCCCTCTCTCCTTGCGGACCCTGCAGTCCGTATGCTTCTCCTCAGCTCCTCTCCAAGGCCACTTCTTTCACACATGTCAGCTTCAGCTCCACACACATCCTGCAGGAGACCTCTGATTACCCTCTGAAGCCGCCACAGCCTCTGCCCCTCGTTTTCTCTGCTATCACCCTGCTCTGCTCTCTAAGCCCTTGTCACCAAATGGCATCTTGCTGACTTCTCTACTCGCTTGTGTTCTACCCCTCCACAAGGGTGCACATGCCATCAGGGCGGGTACTGGCCTTCCCTTTCCACACCCATTTCCTGGCACTGGGAACTGAGAGCCATGCCCGGCACATAGTAGGCTCTTCATCGTTGATTGTCTCAATTGTCATTCTATTTGATGCATGTTCTCTCCTTCATTTCTGAACAACTCTGCAAAGGAGAAATTCCTTTGCCCTTTATTGAGAGAAGGAAAGTGAGAAGCCGAGAAGCAAAGTGTCCTAATGCCAGGGTCCTGATGCCAGGCAGAGGCAGAGCCGGGCTCAGGTTTCCCCACACGATGCAGGCCTAACTTCTTCTCTCACATCAACTCACTCTTGCTCTTACGAACAGATCTGAGGTTTGGGTGCCGGGGTCAAGACACAAACAGTTCAGTCAAGGTGTCCCTTTTGTTTGAGAACAAACCCTTTTCTTTAAGCCAACGAAGACCGTCCGAGACCCTGAGTCCCCACACTGGGTGGCAGGGTTCCTTGTAGATGCCCACATGGTTGGCATCATGCAGAGGCATTTTTTAAATCAACTCTGTTTTGGAGTCTTTTAAACCATAAAAAGACCAGTGTGAAACCACAGAACTTCTATGTTTCTTGCACTTTTAAAACTAAAGACGAAAAAAAAAAAAAAAGTGGAGGGGTGGGGGTTGCTGGCTTATTTGAACCATATTTTGTAAACGCCAGCTTCTCTCCCAGGCTGCGGCGGCTGGTGCCAAGTTGTGACTCGCCACACATTTTTACGGGCCTGGTTGTCAACCTTTGCAAACAGCTGCCTGCAGTGGATGACTGACAGCGCCCAGATCCTGTGCAGGAGCAGGCACCACCGTGATGTCCGCCGAGCATCCAGATTCCGTTCCCGGCTCTGGAGACGTCATCTGTCCTTTGGCTGCAGATGCTAACTCACCCCTCCAAGGTTGTCCTGGTTCTTTTGTGCACTTAAACATTGGGGGAGTTGGCACTAGCAGTGCATCAGGACATAAGTGAGCCCCATATAAGAAGAGAATGCAGCTTGGTGTCCACTGTGCCCAGAAATAGCATGTGGCCAGGCAAATGTTTTGGGTCTGAGACTGCAGTTTGAATCCTGTCTTTAGTTGCCAGCACTCACTGTGAGTGACTTTGGACTAGTCACTTACCTGGCCCATCCTTGGTTTTCTTACCTGCATAATGGGACTTCTAATCCTGCCTTGGAGGCTGGGCATGAAGACAGAATGAGAGAGTGCTCAGGAGCGGGCTTAACATGATGGACTGCATTGTTGGTGAGACCCAAGTTCAAATCCCGACTCCGGTTCCTACCAGCTGTGTGCTCGGTCTCAGCTTCCCTATCTCCCCACTGAGATATTAGAGGTTAAATGAGATAATGTGTATAAAGGTCTTGGCACAGAGCCTGGCTCATGGCTCTCAGTAAATAGAGATCATTTTTGTCTTGTTCCTAATAACCAGTCCCCAGGATGGTGCACAATGCTAAGCATGTCCTCAATGAGAATCATCAATTTTGTGAATGTGTTGTTAGGCCATCTGGCTAACTTAAAAAGTTTTCTAGGTTGGTAATCACAATGAGGGGTGTGTGTGTGTGTGTGTGTGTGTGTGTGTGTGTGTGTGTGATGTTTTAAACTTATAGAAATTAGGGGAAAAAAAAGAAAGAAAGAAAAAGAAAATCCTTTGTTCAGCAAAGAACATGTTTCAAAGCAAAAGTCATGAGCCAAGAATACGCAGGTCCTTTTGTTGTCTGTGGAAGAGATGATTATTTTGTAAGGCTCTGGGGCACTTAAACTCTGTCCAGAAATTCCTTTGGTAAATAATAATAATAGAAAATATCCTTTGGAAATAATAGAGGGGATTTAGCACATTCCTTTCTTTCAGGGATCTCAAAGGCTTTCGCATAATTTTAGGGCTTTAGTGATTTTCTTAAAAGGGTTTGACTTTCTTTCCTGCATCAGCCAGAATCGCGTTCACAGGAACCGTCGCGCTCTCCAGCTGGAACGGGCTGGAAGGGGTCCTGGGGCAGATCTTGTCTGCCTATCTGGTACACCAGCAGGGGAAACTGAGGCATGGGAGCTGGCCCTGTGGCTGTTAGTAGGGCTCTTGGGCAGGACTCCCCACGATCAGCCAGTCGCTCTGCCCGCTCCGTAGTCTCCGGGCTGCTGGGAGCTCCACACCCAGGCAGCCTGACTTGACGTCTGACTGACACCTGACGCGCTTGCTCACTTCACCGGGAGCTTTCTCCAGCGACAGTTTGACAGCTCCGGGCAGGGGCAGGTGAGCCAGGAGGTGCAGGCTTCTGGGTCTCCCGCCCTGGAGCACGAATGTTCCCGCTGGCTGTGTGACCTCAGGCAATGCGCACGAGCACTCTGGATCTCTTTGGTTAGAATTAAAAGCCCACCTGTCATGGACGTCCATCCCAGAGTGAGGACTGTCATGATCCGTGCGGTCTCCCCAAATTCTGAAATGTCAGTTTAACATTATTGTATTTTTAACTCATTCTGCATTTAACCCTTGTTCATTTGCTCATTCAAAAAAAAAAAAAAAAAAGAGTCCCACTATGTGCTAGCCACTGGGTGTACGAAATGAGGCCAAAATGAAACGTGGATCCTGACATTATAAACCTTCCCCAGAGAAAATAGCCCGAGTCACTCAGCAGCACAACAGACATGCACATCTGTCGGGTGACATGGCTCATACCGCAGCAAAAGCAGCCTGCACATTTTGGGGCTGAAATCTAACAAAACCTTCATTTTAGCTTTTGCTGTGTGTCTACGGCCCGTCTGGAGGGCTCTGTTTGTCATAGACATTTGGAAACTCAAGGTGACACAGGATTACCCCAGCCAGGCCCCCTGCAGAGGCTGCCGCAGGGGGAAGGGAGTCTGTGGATGCCACACTGGCTCTTGAGGTCCACCAGAAGTGACGCTTTACCCTGCGTGCTCGCTTCACGGAACTGAGACCCATAGTCACTTCTAAGGCGGTGGGAGCGTGCACCTCCGGTCCAGCCTGGAAGCTCAGCTGGCAGAGCCCTGTTTCCCACCTGCAGAGACAGTGGCCCTTCCCTCTGGCCGCGGCGGCTGAGGTCTGGGCTCCATGCATCCTGGAGCAGCACCCGCTCTGCCCCCCAGGCTGGGAGGGGAGGTCACCCATGCGCACCTCCAGGAGTTGGCGGAGAAGTGGGTGCAGCGGGGCTTACGACTAATTTCGGTTTCTGATTTCCAGAGAGATGCCTTTATTCTGGACTCCTTCCCCTTGTGCTCTGAGATTCTGGCAGGAGTATTTTCAAGGTTATGGTTATTACTGCAATTATTTTTCTAATTTCTTTTTTGAGTGAAATCCATTTTTGCAGAGCGAAGAAGGAGTGGTGTGAAAGGGGTTTAACAAGTGAAGGGAAGCCATAATTTTGGCAGGAGAATCGTGACACTCTGGAAATGAGTAATTACGGATGGGGTGGGCTGCGCTGGAGACCGCCTCGCACAGCAAATTCCCCTGCTGTTTCCAATTGGTTTTGCTGGTGAGTTTCAATCCGGCCTTGGCTGGCTCCTCGGCTGCTGGAAGTCCTCCCTCCCAGGCTGTCCACCCTCCAGAGGTGAACGCATGGGGCCCATTTTGATATATGAGTCTGGAGATCTGTGCCTTGTGCAAATCTCAGGCCACTTCCTGGGGATGTGCCACGGACCTCCGTGAAGGTTTTATGACCACACTGACTTCCAAGTGACAGAAACCTTACCCAGTTGATTTAGGGTCACCCCACTCCTGGAGCTGGCTCTGCATTCTGAGGGGCTTGCAGAGGGCAGCCTGCGTGGTCCACTGAGGTCCTCATCTGTCCACTTTGGCCTCTGAAGGCCTCAGGTGACTTTATTCCCAGATGGTCCTGGACAGGCTCCTTGCCTTCCTAGGTGGTCCGCTCCCAGCTACGTCCAGGCCAGCTGGGAGACCCCGGGGGCATCTTTCCAGGTCACTGAGAGCCTCTTGGGACCGTAGGCAGCCCTCAGGCAACTGTGGCTCTGCATTGCCCCTGGGCGGCCCTGCGGGGTGGGAGCAGAGCCCTGGCTGGCCACCCTGGGGCTCCCTGTGGGCCGAGCCCTGCCTGCAGCTCCACCCAGGACTCAGCCCTTCTCAACCGCAAACCCCACCTGTCCCCGCTGCCCAGGCGTGGCTTGGACTTTCTTGCCCGACCTCCACTCTCCATGATGGGGACTGCAGGGCTGCAAGGGCCGCAGCCCACATTGGGTTTGTAGCACCCTCGGGCCTGCGAGCAGGAGCTGGGGACCTTGGTGCACTCCTTCCACGTGGTGAGTGGCTCCTGCTGGGGCCTGGAGGGGCCACTTGGGTGTCCCTGCACCCTGTCTAGATGCCCTGCATGCCCAGGAGGGTCTCAGGTTTCAGCCCCCTCTGGCTCCCAGGGTGTTTTGGCAGTCACAGACTCTGGGCATCTCTGTGCTGGAGTCCAGGGGCACAGCTAGTGTCCATTCTGTGGCAGTGGCTCTTGACCCCAGATGCTGAACCCCTGGGAGGCCTCCAGGAACACAGACAGAAAGGGAGTTGCTGCAGGGCTCCGGACTCACCCCGTGGTGCGAGCAGGCTCAGCTGCAGGAGCTCAAGTCTCAGCTGCATCTGGCTGGGAAGTAAGGTGGGCAGCAGGCGGTCAGGGGTCAGCCAAGGCCAGAGTTGGAGCCCACGGACATGCCTTGGTTCTCGCTGCCTCTAGCCCTGAGGTGCTCACCTTCCAGGGGATCCTGCCTGAAGAAGCCAGTGTCCTGCGTCACAGCCCCAACACCCTCAGCTCAGGGGCACGGGTGGGGAGAGAGTGCACCAGCCGGCCTGCCCGGGCTGCAGGGCCACGCTCAACAGGGAATATCGCTTCACTTCTGCCTCCAAGTCCACAGGAAAATGTCCCTTATGCCCACACTCTCGGGACACCTTTGGGCACTGGTGTCCTAGGAAATGTGGTCCAGCCAGGACCCAGTGGGGCATTCCAGAACCACTGCCTCCTCTTAGTCTCGAGCCCCTCGGCTGGGGGACAAGGTCTAGTTTCACTGGGCACCTACTTGGTGCCAGGCCCCGTGCCAGGCTGGCATCACAAAGACGAGTTGGATGCAATCCCTGACCTAAGGGCCTGCCAGACTGATGAGGGCAGGCTCAGAAGCCAGTGGCACTACTGCGGAGGTGATCACAGAGCTGCATGGGTTGGGCCTGGGGGCTGGGCGGCAGAGCCAGCCTGTCTGGGAGGTAGCGAGGGATGGGTCGGGCTCCACAAAGCAGCACAGGCAAAGGCCCTGGGGTGGGCAGCGCTCGCACTGGGGTTGCCCAGAGTAACTGTCTGATGGTCTGCCGACTGAGATGAGAGGCAGGAAGGGGCGACATGGCCAGCATTAGTAGGGTCAGGTCTGGTCTCTAAAAGGTTCTCTGCCAGCCAAACCCAGCATGCATGGTGGGGCACAGGAGCTGGCTGGGGTAGGGGGTGAAGTGCAGTGGGCTTCATGATATCACCTTCCTCCTGCTCCCAGAGAGAAAGGGGAGGAGCACCAGGTGAGGGACAGCGTGGCCCAGTGCTGGGGAAGGAGGACATTTCAAACAAAGGGTGAACTTCATTTTTCACACTCCACGCTTGGAATCCTGGCTCTCTCCTGTCACTGTTGGTTTGTGGGTGTCCTGGGCCACCGTTGGTGCTCCCTGTCTGGGTGGGTGCTCCCTGCTTGGCTCTGGAGAGGGAGGGCAAGCTCGAGGGAGGCTGACGGGAGGCCGTAGAGGTTGGCAGACTCCTGGCCTCCAGTCCTGGCCACGTGGGCCCCGCCTGCCCTGACCACACACACACAGCCTTCCATCCTGGCCCAAGAACACCAGCCACTGGGGGACAGCGAGGAAGGCCTTTGCGCCTCGTGGTGGCCTTTTGTAATACGTGATAGAATTCTCCTGAAGTCTCTCACAGAAATGTTCATCCCAATCGTTTTGGGAAGGGTATCATCTCGGAGCTTCTGATTCCCACTGCCGCTGAGTGCGTATTAATAACAGGAGAGGTGTAGGAGCCGCGGCTCCAGCCAAGGGGGCTGGCATTTCGGGGCTGAGTTCAAGTTCACAGTGCGATCGATGGGTTTTAACTAGTGATATTAGCCGTCTTTGTTCCGGGCTTTGATCCCACAGCCGCCTCCTCTCCAGCGTCTTTTTCTGCCCTTCCCTCCCTCTCTTTGGGTGATGGAGTTGAGCCCCTGCTGTCCCTGCTTCTCTGGCACGAGCCCAGCTCACACCCTCCCTGGGGCTGGCGTCCGGGGGCGGAGGCCGAGCGCAGGGTTGGCAGCGGGTGAGTGGCAGGCTTGCCGTGCACAGCCAGGCTCGGAGGGCACTGCAGGGGGCCTGGGGCCAGGCGGCTCTGCCCGGGCCTGGAGCTGCTCTGCCACCTCTCGGAGCCTCCTCTTGCCCTCAGGGAGCAGCCATGTCACCTCCCAGAGTTGTGAACTGATAAAGGGAAAGATGTCAAAGGTGACGTCTCCGATCTCGGGCGCTCAGCCAGCTGCTTGGATGCGGGTTTCTTTGAGTCGGTTTTCTGAAGGACCAGGCTTGGGAGCTGGGCGGGGGTCAGCGTGGGACAGGGAGGAAGGAGCCTGAGCCTGGGACCCATGGGACCCTGTGAGAGGTGCTGTTCTGCATTGGTCCTCGGCAGCCCACCTGTGTGACGGAGCTGTCAATCACAGGCTCAGCAAGCCCCCTTGGGTCTCCACTGGAGAGTCCTGCCTGGACAGAGATGGAGGAGGAGGAGCAGGAGGGGGACTCAGAGGCCAGAAGGGCAGGAGTGGTCATTCCAAGTACTACAGACATCATCTCCCATCCATCCCGTCTCCCTGGGCCCCGCAGACTCAACCCCAGGACAGGCGGGCTGGGTGGTGTCAGTCCTATCTGATGACACTGGTGTGGTCAGAGTCGGGGGGCCAGAGGTCAAACCAGGTCAGGCCTTTCAGGAGGACGAAGCCTCCCCAGACCTCTGGACTGAACCTGCAGTCTGTCAGGAGTGCGGGCAGGTGAGCAGGAGGCCGGCAAATGCTGAGTCCAGCCGTGAGGTGCTCAGCCTGCGCCTGGGCAGGCCTCGGGGTAAGTGGTGGCCCCGCTGGTCTCCTAGATGCAGAGACCCCAGCAGAACCTTTGAAACTGGGGGCCTGGCAGGGGTGCCCAGGTACCTGTGGGAAGCCAGCCCAGCTGCCCTCCCGCTTCCTTGCTGGGAGGAGCCAGCTGCTTGGCAGTGCTGGCCCTGGGGGCTCTAGGCTCTGGGTTGTTACAGCAGCTCCCTTACCCTAATAAATGCAGGGCCAGGGAGCTCCACTGGGCAGGAGCTGGCCTGGACTGTGAGGATCCACTTCTGGATCAGAGAAAAAGCCCACTCAGGGATGGCTTGAGGTACAAATGGAATTTAAGGTCGGGGAGAGGATTCTAGTCTCAGGCATGGCTGGATCCAGGTGCTCAGAAGCAGTCTCCATCCCTCCCGAGTTTCCCCGTTGGCTTGATTTGCTGCTAGGTGGAGAAGATGGCAGCAGCGGTTCCAAACGTGGCAACCCACGCATCTTTGAGGAAAGCAGTGGTGTTCTTCTTCATCACTCCAGGAAGAGGCCTGGAGTCTACACACACTCATTTGGGGCACAGGTTCATCTCTCGCGCAGTCTCGGGTCAGCTGGTCATGGGAGTTCAGGACTCTGATTGGCCAGGCCTGGGTTGCGTGCCTGCCTTGGAGCTGGGGACAGGGACAGTCTGGTCAGCCTCTGTGGCCTGGGCACCATTAAGGTGAGGGCAGTGGTGAAAAGGCCCACTCTCACCACCCTGCGCCCTCCCTGCATGCTCTGCGGAGGGCACTGGGCAGGAGCAGCAGGACCCACAGTCAGCTTCCTGCCCTGCACCTGTCCCTGTCCTCTGTGTGTGTGTGTGTGGGGAGCTGAGGAGAGAGGGACAGAACTGCTCCTTTCCCAGTTGTGTGTGACAGGGACAGGGGTGGGGCAGGGGACCCTGACTGCCTGCGCTCTCTGCCCTGCTGAGCGGGGCTCGCACATCAGGCTCAGATTCCCATCCTCCTTAGCTTCTGGGGGGCGTGTCCTCAGGCTCTGTACAGTGCCCTGTGAGGGTCAAATGAAGCTGAGTCCAAACCCAGGAGGTGTGGAAGACTGAGTTCTTCAGCATCCCAATCACCTGTAAGCCCGCAGTTTGGAGACTGCTTCTTTTTTTTCTTTCTTTCTTAAATCATTTTTTTAAAATTGTGCAAAAATACACATAAGATGGAATTTTCCATGGTACCATTATAAAAGGTGGATTTTCAAGGGTGCGGTTCAGAGGTAGCGAGTACATTCACACTGTTGTGGAGCCATCGCCACCAGTCTCTCCGGACCTTTTTCATTTTCCCAAACTAAAACTCTGCATGCATTAAGCACTAACTCCCCATTCCCCTCCCCCAGCCCTGGCAAACACCTTGCTACTTTCTGTCTCTGATATTGACTGCACTAGGGACCTCACGTAAGTGGAATCATACAGGATTTGTCCTTTGGTAACTGGGTAATCTCACTTAACGTGGTGTTCTCAAGGTTCACGCATGTTGTAATAAGGGTTGGAGTTTCCTTCTTTTCAAGACTAAGTAATATTCCATTGTACATATAAACCACACTTTGCTTACCCATAGATCTGCTGAGGGACACCTGGGCTGCTTCCACCTCTTGGCTATTGTGACTCTGCTATAAACATGTATGCACAGATACTTGCTTTCAATTCTTCTGGGGTATGTACCTGGGAGTGCAATTGCTGGATCATATTCTATTTTTAATTTTTTGAGGAACCACCGCACTGTGAAAGTCTTTTTTTAATAGCTCTCGGTTCCATTAGCAAGGATTTATAAATGGGGGCTGGGGGGAAGATAAAGGAAACAAGGAAACGCTCTCTCTTTGGGGGCTGAATGGCAGTCCTAGCAGGGGGAAGGATTTATTTTGACTAGCAAGCCAGGCGAGCATAATCCAGGTGCTGGGCAGGAGGCAGAGGGCGGGGCTGGGGAGAACAAGGAGCTTTGTGCCCGGATGCCCGGCCGGCTCCAGCGCGGGCAGCCGGCTTTATGTGGATGGCAAATTGTCACTTTGGTGAAATTCAGGAACGCTACTTATGTCATTAGGCGGCAATCTATAATTAACTCACTCAAGGCTGTGTGAAGGACGGCCTCTTCCAGGGACAGCCAAGTGACTCCACCTGCACCTTCTGGGTGGGGGCGCGGGGGGCCTCACTGCAGCCAGCAGCGGCACCTGATTAGTGGTAATTGTGGAGCCCCTGTGCCCCCTCCTCCAGGAAGACCTGACTCCCTGCTGGAAGGGAGGTGGCAGAGGTGGGCACCAGTGGATCGAGGTCCAGCCAGGGAGTGCGGCCTGGCCCGTGGAGTCCCCCTGGCCCGCAGAGTCCTCTGGCCTGCGGAGCCCTCTGGCCTGCAAAGTCCTCCTGGCCTCTGCTCCTGGAGGAGTTAAGCAATTGCAGCTCGTGGACAGGGGAGGGGAACCCTCCGGGGCTCTCTGACCATGGGGCTGCCTGCAGCCTGGTTTCCCAAGCCCTGGGTGGGATTGGCGTCTGACTGTCCCCTCTGGAATGTCTGGGCTGCAGCCGGGGCTCGCTCTAAATGAGAAACAGGCGGGCAGGGCTTAGCGGGTCTGGCAGGCCACGGCCAGCTCCTCGTGCGGTCTGGGCAGGGCTGCTTGGCACAGCCCCGGGGAAGACACACTGGCTGGGCAGGCTGCCCTCCCACCAGCACAGGGAACGTGGGGGCCCCCAGCCAGCTCAGGCCAGTGCCTGTAGGGAGGTAGGGCGGGCAGCATCCACCGAGGCCATGGCAGGGCACGGCCCTGGAGGCAGAGAGAGCCTGCTCTCCTGCGAGCATGGTTTACTGCGCCCTGAGTTTGCCCGTGAGGAGGAAGGGGCCATGTGCCTCGGGTCCTGTCTCTTGGCACAGAGACAGCGGATGGCAGGGACACTTCACAGACTCTTAATACCTGCGAAATCTCAAGACTGGGCTGATACCTTGGTTTCATACCTGTGGGAACTGAGGTTCAGAGAGGTCAGGAACTTGCCCAGGGCTGCTGGCTTATAGGCCTCTCCTGGCGTCCCCAGCACGATCCCCCTTCCCGCTTCCTGGGGCTCCGGCTCCTCCTCTCTGTCCTCCTCCCTGTGACCTCCCACGTCTGCCAGGCCCTCTGGTTTCCAGCCTGTGTCCTGCGTGTTTCCTAGGCCCAGGGTGGGAGGGTCAGGGGCTTTGAGATGGGAGTCATTCCTAAAATCTGGGGCGGCTCAGACCAAGTCTCCTCCCCACTGGTCACTCGTCCACTGAGTGGTAAATTGGTACAAGCCACAGCTGGTGATGTCCTGACCCCACTCTGACAAAATGCCCAGGAAGTGGCCTTTCCATCCGCCATCGTCTCCAGCCATCCAGGCTGTGTTCTCCCACTGTCCAGGCGCAGCGCAGACAGGTCCAGTGGCCCACCAGTGGCCACTCAGGGCACCCACACCCCTGGAGGAGCAGCTGCATCTCAGGGCTGCAGAAGAGAAGCCGCCCCTGTCTGGCCCTGTCTCTGGGGAAACGCGAGGAGTGGGCTTTGGTGGCTTGCAAGGACTGGGCCTGGGCCCGCCGCTCTCTCCCCCTGAAGTTAGAGCTAAGACACCTGGATGTGAATAAAAGAGGGGGCGCGAGGGGGCCAGGTGGGGACTCTGAGCAGGTCCAGGTGCCTGGAGGGGGGCACATGGCTGTGGGAGGGGCAGGGAGGTGGGAGGTCTCCTGGGGCCGGAGTGGAGCTGGAAGAAGGTGGAGGAAAGGGGCTGAGGAAGAGAGGAGCCCTCTAGCCCCGCCCTCCCCTGGCTTGCTCCGTCTTCTTCCCCCTGTTTGCAGAATAAAATCAGCCTCATCTAATTCCAGGCCTTGTTGGGCGTGGAGAGACGGAGCTGGTCTTGGGCATGACGGAGCTGGCCTTCTCAAGGTTAGTGACGAGGCAAAGCTGGTCCCCTACTGCTGCCCAGCTCTTCTGCTCTTCTCCAGGAGACTCCGGGCCCCAGCCCTTGAGAGGTGTCCACTGGACCCTGGGATGGACCAGCATGTGTCCTCTCCAAGAGGAGCGATGCTGGCAAGTCACCCATGCCAAAGGGACGCTGTGAAGTGCTTTCTTTAATTGAAAAGGTAAAGGTACAATAAAAATATTTTGAGATAGAGACCGCATTTGTGTAACTTTTGTTTCAGTGTATGGTTATCATTATTCAGTTTTATCATTGGTTATTGCTAATCTCTTATTTGCCTAATTTATCTCTCTTGTTCTCAGATAGGCAGGTATGTCACTGGTGTATAGGAAAAAGTAAACACAGTAAAAATACAGTTGGCCCTTGGAGTCCATGGGGAATCGGCCCCAGAAACCACTGCAGACCCTGCAGAGGCTTAAGTCCCTTATATAAAATGGTGTGGTGGTCCCTGGTCCACTTTGAGTTGAGTTTGTGCAGGGTGAGAGATAGGGGCTCAATTTCAGCAGTTGGTTCCTTTTAAAAATGCAATTCGTGTGGCTCTTCAAAATCTAGGACTGGGAAGGCAGGGCAGCGTGGGCCTGCTACTATTTAGATCCAGAGTGTTCCCCAAAGGCTCATATAGGGGTGTCCCCAAATGTTCTTATGTGTCCCCCCAAGGCTCATACCTGGGTGTCCCCCAAAGCCACATACCTGGGTGTCCCCAAAGGCCCACACTTGAAGTATCCCCTAAAGGTTCATACCTGTTGTGTCCTCACAGGCCCGTACCTGAGGGTCCCCCAAAGCCTCATACACTAAGGCTCTGTCCACAGCGAGATGCTATTGGGAGGTGGGGAGCCTTTAAGAAGTGGGGCCTAGTGGGCAAGCTCCCCTTCAGAGGGACCAATGGGACCGTGCCCTTGAGGCGGGGACTGGGACCCCACCCTTCCTCTTCCTCTTCTTCTCTTCCTGGCGGCTACAAGGTGAGGTTCTGCTCCACCAGCTGCCCCTGGGCTGCCTGCTACAGGCCCAGAGCAACACGACCCCTTGTTCATGGAGGAGCCCTTTCCTCTTTATGAGCTGACGTCCTCGGGTATTTGGAGCAGTAACGGAAGCTGACCCACCCAGGAGGAGTCCTACCTCCCTGGACTCCTGCCCAGGGCAGTGGCAGGCCTCCCTCCCTGGGAGCAGATGCTGAGATGGAGCTTGACAGGGTGCTCAGGAGGGGACAGGCTGTGGGAGGCAGGAGAGGAGCAATTTGGGTAAATGCATGCAGTGGACATGGCACAGGCCAAGTGGGAAAGTTTCTGCAACACGTGTCAATCTTAAAAAAAGAGAGAGAGTCACCCCAGGAAGGGGCTGCCCGAGGGTGAGGCAGGTTGCTGTGGCAGAGGGGTGACAGTTGGAAGCTGCTGGAAGTTAGACCAGCACATCCTTTGTTAAAGGGGGACCCTCAGGGTGTTCTCTGTAGCCAGCTCAGGGTCCACTCTGCTGCTGCAGTCCACCTCTCCTGGACACATGGGTTCTGGTCACGGTCTTCCCAAGGGGATCAGAAGAGCAGGGTGAGTGGTGGCCATTGTCCAGGACTGTGGCTGAGGCTCCTGGTCCAGCTCCTCTCTCTTTAGATTCCTCCTGCTCTCAGCTGGTCACAATTGTCCACCTGGTGACACGAGAGGGCTGAGGCTCTGGTCAGCAGGGCCTTCCCAGGCAGGGCCACTGTGTGTACCCACTGACAGTCATAATTCAGAAAGCATCCAGGGAGGACCCCCGGTGGACCTCACGTGCAGCTCCATCCCCCCGCTGTCAACAGTCCATGTGGAGCCGCTGGCCGGGGCCCTGTGGTGGGCATTAGCAGGTGTGGAAGTGTCAGAAGGAAAATGGAGACACTTGTGCCAACCCTAAGGAAAAAGAGCAAAGCGCCAGGACCTGTTAGGGTCTGTAAACAAGTCAAGATGGCGCCTGGCATTTTGCAGAGGGAGTGGTTTGTGAAGTAACGCCAGCGAGCCATTAAGTGTGGAGATTCCTGATTGGTTGACTGCTGTATCTAGTTTATGTTAATTAAGATAAGCTGTGTGGAATGTATATAGACCCCTCCTGTCCTACAATAAACAGCTCCCACTCCTGCTGTATCAATGTACACAAGTTGCTCCTCACCCCCTGGTTAGTTTGCCCAGCCAGCCGGGCTGCGGCAAGGACCCTAGGGAAGAAGCGTTCTACCCAGGACGGCAGCAGGAATGTCACAGGAGACTGCCTGAGACCCACCCTGCACGGGCACCACAGGGCACCTGTGGAAGGCAGGACCCTTGGAGACCGAAGGTTATAGGCAGGTACAAGAGCCTCACTCATGACACAGAAATGGCACATCTGGGACCCATTCTGAGCAGGGCCAAGGGACCCAAGCAACTCCCCTGGGGGGCTGCTAGACCCTCCCGTCGGGCCTGGTATGCCAGTCCCCCCAGCTCAGTCCTGTGGCTGAGGGGGCTGCTTGGGGAATCCCTTGCCAATCCTCCAAGGGCCAGAGCTTCGGGTCTCACAACTGGTCATCCACATTGTGTAGAAAGAACAGGGACATCAGGTCTGGACCCTGGGCAGTGGCTGGACAGGGCTTGCAGAGAGAACTCAGGGCAAGGTTTGGGTAAATGCATGCAGTGGACATGGCACAGGCCAAGTGGGAAGGTTTCTGCAACACGTGTCAATCTTAAAAAAAAAAGAGAGAAATTCTCCAGAGATTCTGAGCCTCACCTGGGAACGGCAGAGCACACAGTGGGAACTCAGTGCCACAGAAAGCTCTGGTCTATACTGCAGGAGGTTGAGGCAAGGGTGAGGTCTGAAGGCAGAGCTGGGAGGATTACATCAGGGGTTTTGCAATAGCAGTCCTCGTCCCGGTGATCAGTACCGCGAGTGGCGTCCGCAGAGGCTGCGCAGGCAGGTGCAGGCTCAGGGGACTGGAGGAGCCCAGGCTTCCACGGCCCAATCATCAGGCTCCCACCCTTTCCCAGCCAAGGTCATGGCTTCAGATCCCAGAACTGCCCTGGTCAGGGGTCAGTCTTTCCTGGAGCTGGTCATCTGGTCATTCTGACTACTGTGTCCTGGTCTGGGCCTCAACTTGCCCTGCGCTCCTGATGCAGGAGATGAAGTCTGCTGGTGAGCCAGTAGGGACGACCTTGCCTTCACCTTTGACCTTCGACAGCTACTTAAAATTGTCCAGTGTTTAGATTCTGTCCTTCTTGGTGTCCATAATGCTAGCAGAGTCCCTCAGCCTCCTGTCCTGGTCTTCTTATTTCCCAAACACCTGAAAATCACACCAGTCAGTGCACGTCCCTCACGGCACAAGTCTTCTGAGCCAAGCCACCACTAGAGAGGGGCTGACAACCAGACTACCACCTTCTGCCAGGGGCTGTCTCTGATCTGCCCGTTTCTAGGTCAGATGGAGGAGATGACCAGGTCCCCACACCCATCTTAGCACCGGCTACCCTGGATCAATCCTGGCATTAACTCCAGCTGCCAGGCTCTCCAGAAGCAGACGCTGATGTGGAATTCTGCATACAGGTGTCCTTTGGGAATCCACACCTGGGTAAGGGGTGGTCAGAAAGCTGAATAGGACTCAGGGAGAAGCCCAGGGCAGGCATGACCTCAGAGAGAATGCATGCGTGACCGAGCTGATCAATCCCACATAGGGCTCACTGGGTCTGTAGTGACAGGGCATGGTCCCAACTGGAGGGAAGGTTCTTTTATTTCACTTCTGCAGCCCAAAAATGCATCAAATGAGAACCCGGTGGACTTCCCCAGCCACTCCCCTTGCAATATTAAATAGACTTCAAATTTGCTCCAAAGCAAACTAGGAGTGAAAACTCTTTAAAATAATAATATAGAAATTTCCAGAACAAGGTTTTAACCACACATTATTTTAGCCAGAACATCCTGTGGCCTATATTGGGTACTTGGAAAGATCTCTGCCTTCTTAAGGAGACAACTTATCTTGTGTGACCCAGAATCTGACACTGATGGTCAGGTGGTCTTCTTGTGCAAGTATGGACAGTAAGATCTGAATGGGCCCCAGCTCAGGACTTGGAGGAAGGTGATGGAAAGTCTCAATAGAGCGCAGGTGAGCTCACATCCTGGGATGGCCCAGAGTCACCATCACACCTGTGTATGCAGTTGAAGCACTGCCAAGGTTACAGAGGCCTTTGATCTTGATCTTTGACCTTGGTCTCCCTCACTGGGGGCTGGAGAGGGCCATCAGCTGCCCATGGGGGAGAGCTCTGCCTGTCTGGATCTCTTCTCTGTCCTTCTGCCCTGCCCCACACTTCCTTGATGGAACTCATTCCGGGACCCTTCTTGTGAGGTCCTCCCTTTGCTCACATGCCCTCTCAAAGCTACATCTTTCATGGCTACAGCTCTGAAATCTCTGCTTCCCTTGGTGGCTTCTGGGCTGGAGGGGGCCATGTGACTCCCTCTGATCCATACTAGCTCTGGCTCTCAGACATAGTGCTACGGTCTCTCCAGTGCTAGCTGTAGACAGTAAGGGACGAGAAAGCTTTTGAACCCACTTTGTCATAAAGATCCACCTCCTGCTCAGAGTGCAACCTGAAAACAGGTCCCCCAGTGTGAAAGGCATGCTGGGAAACTTCCTGTGCAACCTCATTAGAGTTCCCCCAGATGCAGAGGCATGGGAACACTCCTGCTTCAGCACCCCATGTCCTGTAGGGTGGTGATTTCGTGCATAGATCACCCAAATCACCACATTCCCATGAGCATCTGATATTTTTTACTTCTCCGTTTAGGACACTGACTTGCCTTTGGTCACCTGCTCAACACTGAGCTTCCACTGAGGACAGCAGAGGCAGACAGAGGCTCTCCAGGAAATGACCAGCAAGGCCTGGAGGGAAGGGTGGACAAGCTGCCCCCAGAGGTTCCCTCAGGGATCAAGTTTTGTGAATCCAGCAGCATTTGAGGACAGTGAGGGGTCCGTGGAACTGTCATTCCTCAGAGTTTGTGAGAGCAGCAGCGGCAGGGCCCGTGCTGCTAGGACACTAGCCAGGGGAAGCTCGCCGGAGCTCAGCAGTTTTCTACAGCCGTTTGGTTTTCTCAGAAGATAGTTAAATGGTAACCAGGGCTGCCTCTGATCAGCATCTGGGGGAGCAACACCCAAGGCCGGGTTCTGTCCAGGGCGGGTCTGATTTGGTGGGTGGGTGGCCCTGAATGGCTTCTTTTCTGGAATGTGGTTAGGGTCAATCCTTTCGGCGACCCTGTGTGGTCAGCAGGGTCTGGACTATGACGATCATTTCAAGAAGAACAGACTGAGGATCGAAGGAAGTGACTAGACCTAGGCCACGCTGACCTTTCCTCCTGCTTCATTTGTTCTTTTCTTGTTAAACCCTTGGCACGGTTGAGGATGAAGTAGATGTACCATAAAGTAAAGCGAAGGGAGACTCCCCTCACATGGCGATGGCTCCCAAATGGCTTTTCTCTAGGGGTGGGGGATACTAGTGGGGGTGGCTTTTATCATGGGGCCTGGGCTGGGGGTGCATAACCTAGGGGAGAATAAGAGGCCGACTCTCACACGGGGAAGGTGAGGTCGCTGGGGACTCCTCATCAGATGGAACAGCCTCGTTCGGCTCTTTGTCTTGGGAAAGAAAGAGTACCTGCTTGACTTCAAGATGGAGTCCTCAAAAGGGGGCAGAAATTTTGTCAAATGCATGAGCTACCTTCCTAACAGTGCAGAAAAGCTTCACTAAGCACGCTTGCTTGGGTAACAACAAAACGTCAGCACAGATTTTTGCAGATTGCTGGCCACTGTGGAACCCACCATCCTGCCTGTGCCCCAGGGCCTTGGGCTCAGGTGGGCAAGCATAGACCTGAGGGTTGCAGGAGCCTGTGGTGCAGGTGGGCTCAGTCTCAGGGCACGGTTGCATTGCTCAGGGATGCTAGGCTGAGAGTGGGGAAGGGGAGCTGATCCCCCAGGATGGTATGTGTCTTTTGCAGGAGTGACTGGGTCAGAGGCACTGCCCTTGCCCAGCATGGAACATGCGTCCATGAAGACTCTCTTCAGCCTACGGATTATCCTGAGGGGGTGGGGGGAGGCTGATTTGAACATGTTAATCCAGCCCCCGTCTGCTTCTTTTCCACCAAAGCTTCAATATGCATCTGATCTCAGGATATTGGATTTTTCTTTGAGGGAAGAAAGAAATGACTTATCTGGGGAATAAGCCCCAAGTTCCCTCCATGCATTGCACATTCTCTACACTAGGCTAAAATAAGGTTTGCTGATTCTCATGTAAATCTCTAAAGCCTGGGTGTCATCATAGGAGTATTTTATGTGCCAGGTAAGTAGGTTGCATCCCCAGGAAAATAAAAAAGGAAGAAGGCAAGAAAGATTAGCGATCGTATCCAAGGAGAAAGAAAACAGCTTCAAATGCTTTAAGTGCCTATAGCTTCTTGATACAGTGGCCAAGAAATACGATTCACTCTGAAAGCCGTCATTCTGGTTTATATTTGGAATTGATCTTGAAGTCTGGCAGATATGTTCTTTTCATGGTTGTCGTTGCTGTATTTCTTTTCCACCTAAGCCTGACAAAATGATGCTTCGGAAGAGCCTCGCAGGTTTTGTTTCTTTCCTGGGTGGCTGGTGCAAGCCAGATGCGAGAATGAGCTCTCCTGTCTGTCGTCAGTGTTCATTGGGTGACTGTTGACCAGATGGGAACCTCCAAGGAGAAGCCTGTTCATGTCTCGCTAGCTCCGAGGAGTGAAAAGTGAGTGTAGCCCACAAAGATTTTGTCAGGATGAATTTACCAGCCTAGAAAGAGCAGAAAGAGGTGTCTTTTCTGATTCTAAAGCTATTGGGGGAATTTCAGAGCTTATCAAGAATTCAAAACAAGAATTGAGGTGAGTCCGAGGGGCTGATTTTAGCCAATGCCAAATGCACAAAGTGTTAGAGTATCTCCAAGTGCCCCTAAATTTTAGCCTGAATATGAAACTTCAAAGTGGGAAGGTCTTCTGACCCATTTAATTAACGTTGTTCTATTGATGAGAAAACTGAGATGGTGGTGGATGAAATGACCCATCTTAGAGCAAGCTGGGATTGAGAAAGGCTTACCCTATCACCAATGACAGTAGGTTGTATTTTCCAAGGATGTATGCAGCCACGTCTCCTCTTCCACCAGCTCTTCTGCAATGTGACCTTGAGATCCCTCCATGAAGACTGCAATCTATTTCTCCCCCTCACCTCTGTGACTGCTTTGACCAATGGGCTGAGGCAGAAATTTAACATTGTGCCATTTCCAATGATCTGACAACTTTGCTTTTGGTTTCTTGGAACATTTACTGTTGAATCACTGTGGCTGTGCACCCAACCACCATACACTGTGAGAAATCCAAGCCACATGGAGGAGTCATGTGTAGACAATTCAGTTGACAGCCAGCATTGACTTTTGTCCATCTGGGCGCACCATCTTGGATGTCCAGCCATTGAACTTTCAGATGAGTGCAGCTCTAGCTGAACCTAGGAGAAAAGCTGAGCTCAGTCAACCTCCTTGCTGTGAGGGTTAATGGTTAGCTTAAGGATTTAGATTTTAGGATTATTTGTTAGGCAGTAACTTTTAGCTGAAATGTTACTCATAATGCTAATTTAAAAGCTCATGCCTGACTATCACTCTACACTTTTACCAATCACTCTCCCACTTGTTCTGAAATTCGGCATTTTTCTAATGGAAGGTCATGACTCATGAGTGGATCATAAGATCATTTAGTGGGTTGCAAAAAGTCAACTCAAAGAGAATTGAATGTGTCAGAGTGCACTGTGCATAATAAGGATACAAATTATTTTGTGAAATTTTTAGTTCAGTTGCATGTGTGCACTTGATTTGCTGCACCATCTAATGTATTTCTCATTGTGGGTTTCAGTAAAGATCGCTAAGAACATGTCAATCTAATTTGACCCTGAGTAGGGCTTCCACAAGCGAATGGCAGTGGGTCGGAGTCTATTCCAAAATACCACAGACTGGGTGGTTTACAAACAACAGGAATTTATTTCTCACAGTCTGGAGGGTAATAAGGCCAAGATCATGGGGCTGGAAGATTTGGTGTCTGGAGAGGGCCTGCTTCCTGGTTCACAGAGAGCAGCCTTCTGTGCCTTCACGTATAGAAAGGGTGAAGATCTTCATGAGGTTCCTTTAATCCCATCCACGAGTACAGAGAGCCCTCCTAACACCTCCCGTCTCCCACCGTCATGCACACATTAGGATTTCAACATATGAATTTGGGACAATGGTCCACTGAAGGAATGAGGAGACCCAAATCAGAAGGCAGGCGATGTGGCAGCCCTGGGCTCTCTGCACCCCGCATCCCAGGTCCAGGAGTCACTCTGCCTCGTTACCATTCTTACCATTTCAGACCCTTCAGGGAAGAGCCACCTTGTTGACCAGGCCACTACAACACTGGCGACACACATGCTTGCTCTGTGTGGCCCCCTGTGCTAAGGTTGGCTCATGGGGCGCACGCTAGACTCAGGCCGCTCTGTAGATAAAGCTGCTTACCTTATAGGTGAGGAAATGAAGCTCCTTGCGGCTGTATGGTTAGACAGCCTCACGCTGTTAGCCGGTTGCAGAGCCGGGACCCAAACCATCGTAAGTCAGCCCCCGTCTTAGCCATGATGCCACGGCTTCTCTCCCACTTTGGAAAATTCCGGCATGAGAAACCTCACAACCTTCGTTGTTTCTTTGCAGCATTAGCCAGCTTCCGAAGCTGGGCCAGGACCTCCCTTGGGACTGTCGATGGGGCCTCCTGTCTCCCCAAGGCACTGGGGTGACCCTCAGTGTTGCCACCCTGTCCTGGGCCTGGAGAGGGCCACGCCTTTCCCACTGCCTGGGAGCGAAGGCGCTGCTGGGTGAACCACTTCCCTTCTAGGTAACAAGATGAGAATCTTTACCCGGTGGTGAAGGTTGATGCTGGCAGAGGAGCGGAGATAAGGACGTCGGAGCTCACTTCCTTTCTTCTTGCTTGACTTTCACCTCTCTCTGGGCTGTTTACTTGTCTCCTGGAGTGCTCTGGGGGACAGGAGCAAGAGCCCTGCGGTCAGGGCATCTCTGTGCCTCCCCCTCCCTGCCTGCAGAAGGAAAAGCTTGAGTCGGATCAGTCCTGTGGCTTTAAATTGAGAGAGGGTCTCCCTCAGGGGACATGGGTGATGTCTGGAGTCACACGTGTGGGTGTGCGTGTATGTACACTAACTGGTGGCTCAGAGGTGGCCTAGCGATGGTGCTGAGCACTCTGTTGTGAACAGGGCAGTGCCCACAGCAGAGAAGCCTCCAGCTCCACCCTCCAAGTGGCTGAGACTCTGGAGGATTCTATTAAGATGAACATCCCCCCCTACTGAGTACCCACCAAGCACCAGAAAATAAGAAACCAGAGATGAAAGAAATCTAAACAGAATCCCCGCCACCTCCCTCCCCAGACACTGGACTCCAGCGAGGAGCACGAGTTAGTGGGGAAATCAAGTATACATTTTTCCCCAGAGAGATAAACACCAGAGAGGAGCTAGGTATTCAGGGCTGCGGGGGTTTCTAGAGGGGTCTTAGCCGGTGCCTGGGCACCTTTCTGGATTCTCATCTGGTCCTCTCAGCCCTTTGGTCCCTGTCCACCGTCACTTCTTTGGGAAGTCTTTCTTGACCTCCCCAAGGCCTTCACAGCACCGCAGTGACGGGGGCCTTAGCATTTATCCCAGTTTCTAATTTAACGTGTTCATCTGAGGATTGACTTTTGCCTGGCCCTTCTGCCCACACCACCATTCACAATGGCCTCTCCAGCCTGGAGATGACCCCACAGATCCCACAAGGTCCATTAGGCTCCTTCCTCCTAGGGCAGCCAACCAGAAGCCCCATGCCCTGAATTCTCAGGAGTTCACAGTAACGGTGGACACTGAGCTCTGGCACACGGGGTCTTTGCCCTTGGCTATCAGCTCCTGCAGCCTCCTGTCCAGAGGCCTCCTTTCTAGCTCCCATGACCCTTGGTTCCAGTCCCAGCCGTCCTGCGAGGGCTGAGACTAGCTTCCTGCTGTCTTGAATCTGGGATTTTGCTCAAAGCGCTGGGCAGGGTTCTCCCTGTTTCTGGTTACACCATTGGCCCCCTTTAGTCTCTGCTCCTAGCCTCTTCTTCCAGGAAGTCTTCCTCTTCTCCTGAGGTCTGAGTTCGTTTCTTCCTCTGTGTGGTCACAGCACTGGCTGACAGTGCTTTCCCCCAGTTCAGTGCCTGGCAGATTCAAATAACCACCCCATGGGCAAATTCACTGACCCCAGCTCAGGCTTCAGGCTTTCTCCCCCTCTGATCCTCCGCTCCTGGTTGAAAAGAGGGGTGGGCTTCTTGGGTGCTGCCTTATGTGGGAAAATTCTCCCACCCCTGAAAAGCAGCTTTCTTTTTTGTTAAAATCTCCTTGAAGATAAATTTATAATAAACTTTTTTTTATCCAGGAATGATAAAATTGATGCCATACTCTCATTTCAGTGATATAATGGTGACATAGAGAAGGAGAGTTTAAAAAAATCATGAACATGACCAGGGCAGCTCCTGAGAGACAGGCAATTGCATCACAGGGAGGTGTTGACCTTGACCTGTGGGGTGAGGACACTGCACTGGCCGTGTTAGTGCTGCCTAGCACTGATGGTTAATGGTGGGATTCACCGTTCATACTTTCCCTGATGGTTTAGGTGTTGTTAGGGCTCACAGGCCAGGCTGCCACCTCCCTGCTCCTCTGGGATGTGGTGAGTCTTGGGGAATGTTGGTGGTGGCTTCTGCAGGCTGGGCACTGTGAGAGGCTAGAGCGTAACTTAGCCCTGCCTCCGAGGATCTCCCTAGTTATAGAACAATTAGGATGTAGATATCTGTGCCAGGAATTCTAGAAAGTCAGGCAGAAATGCTAAGAAACTAGAACAGATGTGGAAATTTCAAAACCAGGGAGAGAAATTCCGCCTGAAATGTAGGGAATGTGGAAGAGATGTCTCACTTGGGTCTTGAAGAAGAACAATTGTTCGTGTAACTACTACTCATGCATAGAGTTCAAGGAGATATTAATCCAGTAGAGAGACTAGCCTGAGGAAATGTCCAGAGGTAGAAACATGAGGTATAAAAACTTTTTTTCCTACATTTTCTTCTAGAAGATTGGCAACTTACGTTTTGCATTCAGGTTCATGATCCATTTTGAGTTAATTTTTATATATGGTATGAGGTGTGGATTGAAGTTATTTTTTCCAGCATCATTAACTACATCAGGTTTTCTCATCATCCAATGGGTGATAGGCTTTTTATATAGAATAGAGTTATCCATATAGTTAGGTTTAAATTTATCATATTTCTATTTTATTTTTCTACTTGTCCAATCTGATGTTCCTCTTTTCCTTTGATTATGCCTTACTTTGGATCAGTTGTGTTTTGTGATTATATTTTATCTCCTGGGTTGGATTATTAGCTGTAACTCTTTTATAGTTTTCGTGTTTTTTGAAACTTATCAAGTCTACCTTGAAGTGACACTTTATCCTTTTGAGTATAAGAACTCTACAATGGCATATTTAACTTTTCTTCCTTCCTGAACCTTTGTATTTTCGTTGTTCTCTATTTTTTTCATGTTATAGACCCCATATTACATTGCCATTATCTTTAAGTTATAAACTATTTTAAAAGATTTTTTTTAATAATAAGAAAGACATCATATACTTTCCATGTATTTACCATTTCTGTTGCTCTGTGTTATTCGTTTGAATCCATGTTTCCATTTGATACATTTTTCCTTCTACCTGAAGGACTTACTTTAGCATTTGTTGTGTGGAAACTTTCTGAAGACAAATGCTTTCAGCTTTTAGGTGTCTGCCAAACTCTTATTTCCCCTTTGTCTTGGAAGATAGTTTTGCTGGTTATAGAACTAAAGGTTGGCGGATTTTTTTCTTTCCAGTATTTTAAAGCTGCATTGTTTTCTAGCCTGCATTGTTTCTGACAAGAAATGTGGTATCATCCTTATTTTTAGTCCTCTGTTTGTAAAGTTTTTCTCTTTTCACTTCAAGATTTCTCCTTATTGATTTTGAGCAATCCCATGATGTATAGTTTTACTCATGTTTCTTTTGCTTGGGGTTCAATTGATTCCCTTTCATCTTTGGTTTTCATTTCTCATCAACCTTGGAAAAACATTTCAGCCAATATTTGGCAAATATTTTTTTCCAACCTGTCTCCTCATCTTTTGGGACTCCCATTTCTTGTATTTTAGGCCCCTCAAAGTTGTCACAACTCACTAGTGCTTTGTTCATTAATTTTTCTCTCTGCACTTCATTTTTGATAAATTCTCCTTCATGTTTTGAAATCCATTTTTTTCCTTTTTTAGCGTCTAATCTGTTGTTAGAATAATATAGGAAATTTCTTTCTTTGGCATTATAGTTTTCATTTACTAAAGATTCTATTTTAGCTTTTTATTGGTGATATTTCTCTGCTTCTTTGTAGATATATCTTTTTATATTCTTGAGCTATGTTATGTAGCATAATAAATTCATGTGAAAACAATTTGATCTTTTCAAGCCTTGCTTTTAAGTTTTGTTAGGTAAGACAACAGTAGTGTTCAGTCTAAGACAAATTATTTTCCTTTTCTGAACCCACAGCTTCCCGGTTGCTCTAGGACACAGGGATGGATTATGGTCTCCCCAGCCTGGTGGGTGGGAGCGGGGACTGCTCCTTGCCCTGTGTGAGCACTGGACATCTTCTCTTAAGTCCCACTGGGTCGTGTGTGCCCAGTCTTGGGTAATCTCTTACACGCATGTTCTAGTCAGACTGAGCTGCACACGGGGGCACCTTCTCAGCTCCCTGGAGTTTCTCAGTGCTCTGTTCTGTCACCGTCCACTCCATCCTCCCCCCCACCCCAGCTCCATCTCTGCACCCTTCCTGAAAACTCTCCAGGCTGTCAGTAACCCAGGACAGTTGTAAAGCTCGCTTCCTCTGTTCCCGCCTCGCTGGGATCACGGTCGGTTGCCTGAGGATGAGTGTCTTGAAAACTCTTATGATATAAATATATATCACAAAATAAAGTCTCTCCTGCTATTTCGATTGTTTGAGGCAGCATAGAAAAATATGGTCCCTGTCCTCTGTCTTGGTTGGAGGGAAATTCCCCCTGAGTGTCTTTCTCTCCGGAGAAACCACTCCGTCCATTCTCAGTCCGCCTGGGGACTCCCTGGCTGTGATAGTTTAGCCTCTTCTGTCTGTCATTGGGAGTGTGGCGACTTCCCGAACGGTGTCTCGGCCTCTAACCCAGTGCCTCTCCAGTCCATTCTCGTGAATAAAGCCGTTGTTCTTGCTTACAGAAAGGTCTGGCTTTTCCCTTAGCACCTTGGAGAGGACAGGTAAGACCCCAGATTGCTGTACCTCAGAGGAGTGTTCCTCTTGCCTGTGGGCCTTGAGGTCCGCCAACAGTGTGACTTAGGGTGAGGGTTTTGGGTCACGTGATATCAAATGGACCCAGCTTGACCTCCGGAGGGGTTGGGGACTGAGGCCAGCCAGGCATGTAGCCAACCGAGTTTATGAGATTCAGCCCTAGAAAAGGCTCAGGCTGTATGAATACGTAACAATGAACCCCATCATTACACACAAGTATAATGAACCCATAAAAACACGGAGGAAAAACACTCAGGATATCCAGGCTCGGGTGAGCTTCAGTGGTCGTCAGTATTCCGTGTATATTGTCACATACTGGCACCAGGAAAGTGGTGCTGTCCACAACTCCACCGCAAAAGACGACCAGAAAACCTGCATTTGGAACTTTCCCAGACTCTGCCCCTTGTGCCTCCTCCTTTGGCTGATTTTAATGAACTCTTCAGCTGTAATAAAACCTCGTCATGAACAAGGCAGTTTCCCATGTATCCTGAGAGTCCTTCTAGGACATTATAGAAACTAAGAGGAGTGTCAGAAGGAAGGGCAGTCTCACGGACTCTTCCTCTCACTTTGCTCCCATTTCCATGATATAGTTCTGCTCAACATTCTTTTAGAAAGAAATCTGGTCATCCTGTTCCTTAAGTCCCCTGGGTGGCTTGGTGATTCAGGGTTCAGGGCAAACTCTTTGATGTGAGCCTGCCCTCCCTGCTCGCCTGCTCTCTGCCTCACTTGCTCATGGCCTTCCCTTTGTTCCTGCTTCTGGGACCTTCCCTGTCCCCCTTTTTTCTGTTTGGCTCTATGTGGTCTTTACATCTCACCCTCTGGGCCCAGTCTGTCCTTCCCTCCCACCGAGCAGGTATCTGCCCTCCTTGCCCAGTGACTCTCGAATTCCCCTAACCCCTTGGGAAGGTGCCTCCACCCGATGACAGTGGAGGGCCCTGGTGAATCGTTTGTCTTTCTGAGGCCAAGGGCGGCTCCGCTCTCTGCAGAGCCTGGCCCAGCTTGCTGAGGCTCTCTTTTAATTAACACAGTGGAAGCTTTAGAGATGGCCTTGGTGTCAGGAAGAGCCATGGCCCACGGGTCCCCCCCTGACTGAAGACCTCGTATTCCCAGGAAGAGGTGTCACCTCTGCTGTGCACCCACCTCCCTTTCCCTTGGTTTCTCCCCCCTACTCTCCAGCAGGGAAGCAGAGTGGGAACTATGACTCGTATCTCTGGGTCACATTTCTTGCCACGTCACTACCTTCTTTTATGATCCTGGGCAAGACACTTCCTGGGGCCTCTGGTTGCTTCCATGGAAAATGAGGGGTTTCAGCTTGTTCTGTGGTTCCTACCAACTTCACCACAAAAGTCCCCTCCTATTTTCCCTTCCCGTTGGAACATCAATCACGTTGCAAATGGCAGAAAGACTTGGGTTTTGGTTAATTATGTAGCCTTATGTGTGACAAGGCCTTCTCTCTCTCTCTGTCGTCTCTCTCTCTGTCTCTCTCTCTTTTGCCAGGTGACCATGGACTGGAGTCTTCTAAGTAAATTTATGTCAAGTATCTGTTATAGGAACAGAAAGCTGAGTAATACGATCAATTGCTTTGTTTGGGGGAACTTTATGATCTCATTAATGTCAACTGATGGGTTCTCAGCAGTGGACACCTTCCTGTTTCCTGTATATAGCCAGGAGTTGGCCTTCAGGTGGGATTCTGAAGGGGCCACATAGCTGGTCAGGGTCTAGAGGAGCTGAGATGCCATCTGCCAAGGATGGGGGCTCCATCACTATCTGGCATGAGGGTAACCCTTGACATCACATGGATGAGAGGTTTGATATTTAAGGAGTAGTGATCTCAGGTGGCCAAGTGCAGGCAGCTCCCCCACCATTTCTTCCTTTCTTTAACAGATCTGTACTAAGGCCTGCTTGCCCAGGGCCTCAACCAGGCATGGAGGAGACTGGAAGAGAGAAAGGTGGTAGTTTATGCTCTCAAGAACCTCACATCTGGATTAGGAGTCAGATTTACCTGCCGCAGCTTGCAGTCCAGGATGGAGGACAGCTGGGACCACAGGAATGTGACAGCCCAGGGACTTGGAACTACAAATGGGGTAGTGATGAGCACTATAATTGCCACACTTAGTGACTCTGCCCTGTGAACTGGGCCCATGTGAAGGGCTGTGTGTCTCTTCCTGTCACCATGTCTGCATAACCTGCCGAGGGGAACACTGCATCTTCAGATAGGAAACGGAGGCACGTGTAGGTGGAGTAACTTGTCCCCAGGTCTCATGGTCAGTTGGAGTGGGGGCAGGATTCACTGCCCGACTCCAGGAGGCCCTCATGCACCCCTTTCTGCCACCATTGTCCAGGAGGGAGGCAGAAGTGGCCGGGAACGGGGAGCTGCATGTGTGTGGGGGCAACTCCTGAGCACAGCCCTGTTTCCTGGTCGCCCTGAGGCAGATTCCAGCACAGGCAGGGACTCTTACCCTCAGAGGAAGCAGGGTGGCGGCACAGCAGAATCTGGTAGTTTAGAAAGTGCCGTTGCAGGAACAAATGGCTCAGTGGAGCTGGTGACAGGAAGGCTTGATGGAGGGACTCAGGGGACTTCACAAAGGGTGGGAAGAAACCTGGGGCAGCTTCAGCTGGCAGCAGGCAGCCCTGTCTGCAGGACAGAGGGTAAGGCGGGGGGAGAGGGCCCTGGCCCCTGTAGGAACCAGACAGGGAGCTCCAGCAGGGCGGTTGCAGGAGGAGTCCTCCCTGTCCCCACCCTGATCTCCTTCCCACTGGTGCCTCTGTCCTGGACCCAAGCAGAAGTAGGAGGTGGAGGGAGGCTATTGACAGCTTCATCCAAACCAGCCCCGTGACCTGGGGAGGGTGGCGTGTTTTATAAGGTGGATGAAAACTCCCCTCCCCATCAGGCCAAGGAGAGGCGACCACAGCTGTGAACCTGGTGCTGGCTTGAGGGCAGCTGTGGCCACCTGTGGTCAGCCCTGCTGGAGATCGTATTGGCGCTATCCTAGGTTCCCTTTAAAAAGAAATCCCTACTGTCCAGGAATGTTTCAGAAATCACTGAGACACACAGACAGAAATGGGGATGGGGTGGGAGGCGGGCTCTGCAGACCCTGACGTCCCCGTGGCTGGCAGCCGAGAGAAGGCCAACCTCCCACCAAAGGGTGGGAGACCCACGTCCCAGGCCTGCAGTGTTTCACTCTAACAGGACCCTGCGTGCCATCTTTCAGTTCCTTGCTGAAACCCACCACATGTTCTACCTCACCTGTCTGTCTCCAGTGCTCTCTGAAGATGTCATGAGTCCAGGTGTGTTCCCCTCACCTCCAGTGGGTGCTGGGGTCAGGCCTCTCAGGCACACACAGCAGGCGTACCCCCTCAAGGCCACTTACATTTCCATACGGAACACAGCCAATGCCCAACCACCAAAATACACCTGCCCTGTGGGTCAAGAGGGTGTGTTGGAGCCGTTGGAGCCACCTGGAGGGCTGCAGGGGCCTTTGCAGGTAGGTAGGCGAAGGACCTGTGGAGCTCTGGGCTTTGGAAGGTTCTCTGCTGGCCTTGGGGTGCAGGATGACGCTGGTTATCAAGGGTGGGTGGGGAGAGAAGGGGCGCGGTCAAGAAGGAGTGGGCAGGGCCAATGCATCCTCACCTGGGGGGCCGGGGATGCAGGGAGGTGGGATGCCAGGGACCCCCAGCTGAAGGAGATGGCTGGGCTCACCAAGAACCACCAGGATGTCCTGGGGACAGAAGCACACAGGCCCCGGTCTCCAGCCTCGAGACCTTGCCCCTCAGGAGCTTTTCTGGATGGGGAACGCCCTGTTTCCGGGGGCATCTTGAGGCCATTGTGCGGCACCAAGTGACCTCTGGGCTGCTTCTTTTAATCAGCAAAATCGAATTGCCAGCTGGCTCCATGCCACCCCCACCCCCAGCCGCAGGTCTCTAAATAGAGAGGCCCCCGAAGCTGCCGCCACGTGAAGTATCATTAAATACACCTTCTCACACTTGGCACGTGAGCCCTGATAAAGTTTCACCTTTTAACGAAATAAATGACTCAATTAACAAGATGAAAAACAGCAGTGTGGTGGCAGGCCCACTTGGTGGCCAGGAAAGAAAGGCTGGAGAAGAATTATCCCAGCGGGGAGTTAATGTGGGCAGAGGCCAGCTCGGTGGGTGTCCCTGCCAGCCGGCCTGCCAGCCGGGGACCAGGCCTGCTGACCGCTGCCGGGGGTCGCCACATTCTGGGCAGGGGTCCAGCAGGGCTGGGGGCTCCAGGGCGCTCCTCCAGCAGGGCCGGAGTGTGTGGCTGAGTGAACACACACATACACGTGTGTGCCTGTCTGTGTGCACACGTGTGTGCTGGTGAGGCTTGTCCTCCCTGCTCATTGGAGGACAGAGGGCTGGTTGAGGGGACAGGGCATCGGGGTCTGAATTCAAGGTTTGCACAGAGCTGTAATGAAGACCCTCAGGCCACCGTTTCCTCCTGTGCAGGTAGAGGCGGCTGGACAAGGGCAGGGGTCTCAGGCCCAAGGCCAAGGTCGGCAGAAAACTTGGCTGAGGAAGTCTAATTCTTCCTTGGTTTCCACTACGGCCTAAATGAAGCAGAGCCCTGGGCAGCGGGGTGCGGGCACGGAGGCCTGGTGTCTCGGCGTCAGGGACTTGGTCACCGCAGACATCCTAGCTGTTTCCCTTTTCCATTGCAGTAGCCGTAGAGATTTCAAATGCCGTTTCCTCTCCTCTCCTCACGGCTTTGGAATGATGATGGTTCCGAGCCCTCTGGGAGGGCTGGTTATTTAATGCATTAATAAAGAAGCACATGTGTTTCTAGGTCACAAATCCGTTTTTAATATTTGATAATTTTCAAAATAATGGGCTTTCTTTGTCATCACGTGCATTTTATTTTATTTTATTTTATTCAGGCAAAACTTAATTCCAAGAGGGGGTCCTAGGCCCTGCCCACCTCTCAGGAGGGTCCATGACTGGAAGATGGTTGAGAGCGCCTGAGCTAAGAATTTCCAAGTGTCCATCAAACTCGGGAGTCCAGTGAGTTTGTGGAGGTGGGACTGGACGCTCCCTAAGTGTGACACCTTGCCATGGGTGCCTGGTGCTGGGAGGATCCTTGGCCGGGACCGGGGTGCATCTGGGCTCAGTGAACCCTCATTACTCTTACTCTCTGAGTGGTCTGGCTTGACCTTAGACTCCCAAAGCATGGCAATGACCCAGAGGGTTCGGGAGAAACTGGTACACCTTCAATATGTGACAGGTGTGGTCACAGCTTTCCGGAAGTCTCCCAGGAGGCAGACAGCATGGCCTTATTTCACCCTCCAGCTAGCATGTGAACAGAAACGGAAACCGAGAACTGCAAGCTTGGGGTTTGTGGGTGACCTGGATGGTAGCTGGGGGGGGGCCCTAGCTGATGCCCTGGGGAGGCTTCCAGGAGGGGGGAGGTCTGAGCAGGGGGACAGCTGCTGGCGTGGCTAGCTGGCAGCACGACGCACTGGGATGGGCAGGAGTAGACGAGAGGGTCGGAGGGCGTGTACTGCTGCCGGAAGGAGGCATTCTGTTAGTGCAGGAGGAGGGGATCCCAGGGTGGTAGGAAACAGGGGCAGCCATCGGGTTTCAAGTGTGGATTGTGAACGTGAATTCTCTTCAACGTTGGGGGAGATGAGAGTTGAGAGATAAAGGAAAATTCCAGTTTGGGTCCTCTTTGAGTCCATTTTGAGCCGCTATAATAAAATCCTTTAGACAGTGTTTTAAAACAAACGGATTTATTGGCTTGTGGCTCTAAGGACTGGGAAGTCCAAGATCAAGGTGCCAGCAACTGGTGAGGGTCTTCTTGTTGCATCATCCAGCCATCCTGTGTGGGAAGGGCGTGGAGAGGGCGTGAACTTGAAGCCTTAACCTCTTTTTTTTTTTTTTTTTTTTTTTTTGAGAGAGAGAGAGAGAGAGAGAGAGAGAGAGAGAGAGAGAGAGAGAGAATTATTTTAATATTTTTTAGTTTTTGGCGGACACATCTTTGTTTGTATGTGGTGCTGAGGATTGAACCCGGGCCTCACTCATGCCAGGCGAGCGCGCTACCGCTTGAGCCACATCCCCAGCCCCTGAAGCCTTAACCTCTTATAACTGGCAGCTTCCACTCACAGGCTGAGCCCTGTGACCTCCCCTGTCCCCACCATTAGGCACCTCCTCCCAAGGCTGTTGCCTTTGGGATTAAGTTTCCAGTGCCTGCTTTTGTGAGGACAAGATCACATTGTAACAGGTCCCTCTAAATAGTACAATGCTCTGAGACTGGACCACAGGGAGACAGCTTTTTAGGCTAAGTGACACATTTCATGTTTGCTCTAGCGACAGTTTATTTCTATTTCCTCCTCTGAACTACACACCAAAACACATTTCCAAATCATGCATCATCTACATCTGCTTTGAAAATGCCCTTTTGTTTAGATATGCTTGTGTATTATTTATATCTTACTTCCAATTATCTGACCTTTTCGTTATTTCCCTGTTTTGCAGTGAACCTTTGTAGATAAATCCTTCTCTATTTTGCCAGTTCTTCGATCACATCTCTAGAGAGAGGCACAGATCTTTTTTGACCTGTTGAGACATATTGCTAAATTGACTTCCAGAAAGGGAGAACCACATCTTGCTTTCAGTAACAGTTTTTGGGACCCTCATTTGCCTCCTCCATAGCAATGCTATAAATAATCTTGTTGGTTTCTTTTTGAAACAACTTTACGAAGAGAGAGAGAGAGAGAGAGAGAGAGAGAGAGAGAGAGAGAGAGAGAGAGACCATTTTTGCTCTGTTTTAATTTGCATTTACTTGATTGATGGCTGCCATGGTCTGAAGGCATCCCCTGATGGTTCATGTCCCGAACCTCATATGTTAATGATATTTGGAGGTGGGGCCTTGGGAGGTGGTGGGGTTGGATGAAGTCATGAGGGTATGCTCTCAGGACAGCCTTAGTGGCTATAAAAGACAAGGAAGAGAGACCCGAGCTGGCAGCTGGCTCTGTCTCTTCTGGTAATGCAGCAAGAGGGCCCTCGCCAGAAGCTGGTCCGTGTTCTGGGCTTCCCGTCCTCCAGAGTGTGTGCCAAATAAGCTTCTACTCTTTGTAAATTACCTGGTCTTGCTGTTTTGTTATAGCAAAAGAAAACAAACTGAAATGATGGGGAAGCTGGAGAGTTATTTACAAATTGAAATTTGCATAGTTTTTATTTGCTGGGAGTTGCTTACTTATGTCCTGTGTCTCTTCTCCAGAATTCTGAGTGGCTCCACAGACCTCCCGGGTCTGCTCTAGGCCTGTTCCCCAGCAGGCTGCACTTGCCTTGTGCTGCTGACCCACATCACCCAGGCCCCAACAGGCTCCTTCTGATCCCAGCCTTAGCTCTGACCCCCAAACAGGCTGCTCCCCTCGACCTGGTAACAGCTGCAAGCTGGGCTCTGCTTGTGTTCCAGCCTGGCATCTCCTCTCCATTGCTGAGTGCTGTGCTTGTCCCACCCCCTCTGGCTCCAGCCTGGCTGAGGGAGCCTCGTTGGCTTCTGGGGTTTTCTCTTGGGCTCTCTGCCCTCCCTCCTGATGGGCCTGTTTCAGTCTCTTGGGCAGGATCTCGACCCTGAACACTGATCATAGACACATGGGAGGAAATACATGACGTTTTGGTTCCCAGAGAGGGCCCAGCAGATGGGCCTGCAAGTCTGTGCCTCTTGTGCCTGGAGCTCACTGCCTCTGGGGCTGGCCGCTCCTCTCAGAGCAGCCTGGAGTGCTTAGGCCGTGACGCTGTGCATACCCAGACTCGTTGGGTTCTCCTGGAAGCTGAGATGGGAGCAAGGTCTTGGGTGAAGATGGTTTATTTGGGAGGTGACCCCAGGAATCAGAAAGGGAGTTGGGGGGTGAGGTGGAAAAGAGAAAGAGCCGATAGAGAGACATCACTTGGCTGGTCCCTACTGCGAGTAGCTGGCCCCGTCTTCCCGGGACCTCTGTGAGGAAGAATGGAGAACGTGCCTCATGATTTTTCCTTAAGAAATGGGGAGGAGAGTGGCTGGGACTCAACCCTATGGCTCCCTATTTTCTTCCAGGCTGTACCTCTGTGGCTTGAAGACTGTGGGGACAGAAGCAAGGAGACCATTCTCTCCCTGTGGTGAGATGGGGACAGGGGGCCTGGGGGTGACCCCTCGAGCTTCACTCACACTAGGGGACAGGTGGGTGGTCAGCGTCTCCTCTGTTGGCATCCCAACCATGGGGCAGAGGGTCTGGGTCTGAGATGGCTCAGCCCGTACCTGCATCAGACACTTGATGGGCCTCAGTCCATTCTTTTCTCCCCACAACCACCAAGAATAGAGATGCCCGAGCCACACCTGAGGTTTTCTGGACTCTCTGCATTCAGCTGTGGGTCTCTGGCCTCCCTCCCCTTCACCTGGGACGTTTGCCTGAGCAGAACACCTGTGTCAAGAGAGAAGATTTGGTGGCCAACTAAGTGTGGGAAACCCCGGATCTTCTGTCCCTTCTTGGGGAGTCACAGTGGAAGTGCTCACAGTGAAGGCTCGTCCTGCAGAAGTCCCACAGCTGGGAGGCCACTCCACTTTGTTCACCCTGATGCTCACCCCTTGACGTCTGTGAGGCACCGGCTTGGTGGCGACTGTGGGGTGGACCTGGGGCAGATGGTGCCTGGTTTCCACCTGGCCTCCTGCCCACCCTATGCTCCCGGGCCGCCTGGCTGTTCTCTTGGTTCTTGGAGCCCGTGTGGGATGCACATCCACTTCTGGGCACCCGGGGCGTCTCCCTGGCTCCAGAGGACTCGATTCTCTTGCTCCTCCGCCTCTGTGGAGGCCCGGCCATGCTCTCCATTATCAGCTGACTGGCTGCAGCTCCTGGCCAGGGCCCAGGGCCTTCCCAGGGAGCCTCGTGCCACAGCCCTCTGTCAGGCCCTGCCACATGGTCCCTGGGGCCCCCCCACCTTGCCCTCTGGTTTCAGTGAGTGGCAGAAAGTTCCGAAGCTCCAGGAGTGACCCAAGATTCCCCATGACCACGGCCTGCAGAGCTGGGTGGGGACACACCCAGGAGGTGATGCAAGCACCTGAGAGCAAACCCTGGGAAGTGTCGGTACATCAGGTGGAGGCAGCGCTGGCCTGGCTCAGATGTCACAGAGACAGCACTCTGCAACGCACAGTTGCCGTCAGTCTCACCACAGGCCGCCGCCTCCTGGCCACACCAGCGATGTGCTAGTGAATGGATCCTTGGAAGTTGGGCTGTTGATTCCTCAGCCCACAGGAATCATCCACAATTAGTGGTTCTAGGCGTCTCTGTGGGGCGGTGGGGTGTCGAGGGAAGGAAAGGGGGGCTTCTGCCGTGAGACACACCTAGGCGGAGCTGGCTCGTGTATGAGGTGTCACCAAGCAGGTGACTCCCAGGATGACCAGGCTCAGTGAGGGCGCAGGGACGGGGCACGCTCTGGGATGGGCTGGGCTGCAAGAGGGGCCCAGAGCCAGCCTCGAGGTGCTGGGAGATGTTCCGGGTTTGGCGTAAGATGGTCTTTGTTCACGTTGGGCCTCCCTCGGTGGAGGGAGGGGTGGGGTGCGTGGCCTCTTCTGGGCACCTGGGGCGTCTCCCTGGCTCAGGGACTCACTTCTCTTGCTCCTCCCTCTCTGCTGAGGCCCGGCCATGCTCTCCATTCTCACCTGACTGACGGGAGCTTCAGGTCCTTAGCTGTGGGCGTGGATTCCTGCAGTGCGAAGCCCCAGCACCCTCACCCTGTCCCACCCTCCCCAAGCGGGCTTCCTGCCCTTGACTTCAGGGTGCCATCTCTGGACCCCGGAGGCATCTTTGTACCTAGTATGTGACCCTATGTTCAGCAGGTGACTGATGGCCCAGTGCTTTCTGGGTTATAGTAGCACTTAAAGGAAGGGGCTCAAGGACACTGGGGCCTGCTGTGAATTCTGGCACCTGGGGCCGTTGGCCCTCCCTGTGGCCTGGACCAACCAAGCCTTAGCACTCAGAGAACGGCCAGAGAGTCGGGGATCTCAGATTGGTTTCTCAAGGCTTCTGCACAACCAGCCGTCCATGTCTGCAGGCTCTGAACCCAGAATTCAACCAAATATTGCAAATATTTGAAAGTTTTCTTCTATATTGAACACATAGAGAGTTTTAATGCTGTTATTTCTTAAACAGTACAGTATAACAACTATTTAAATGGCATTTACACCCTCTCAGGTATCCTACGTCATCTGGATGTCATTTCATGTATTGGGGAGCATGTGTGGAGACAAAACTCCACATAAAGCAGATATGACACCACATCATGTAACAAACTGGACCAGCTGAGCATTCTGGTACCTGAGTGTGGGCTCCTTGGATACCCAGGACACCGTATATTGCAATCCCAAGAGGGGACCCAGGCGGGATCTGCTCCCCATTTCCAGTTGCCTGGAGTTGGTGCACAGAGAAAGCACCACTTAGTCAATGCCTGGTCTGGAAGCCTCCATGGCCTCCTCCTGGGGTCCACTCTGATTGCTGAGGTTCTGTCCTGTGAGTGAAGAGGGTGGCGCAATGAAGATGCAGGTCCACGTTCTGGGTGGAAGCCTCTCCTGATCCAGGGGCCAGCTGCTCCCCAGTGCTCACTGTGGGTGCCTCTCGAAGCCACCTCTTCTTCTCCATGAAAAGCCCTCCTTCTTGTTCTCTCCAGATTTTTTTTTTTTAGAGAGAGAGAGAGAGAGAGAGAGAGAGAGAGAGAGAGAGAGAGATTTTAATATTTATTTATTTATTTTTGTTTTCGGCAGACACATCTTTGTTTGCATGTGGTGCTGAGGATCGAACCCGGGCCGCACGCATGCCAGGCGAGCGCGCTACCGCTTGAGCCACATCCCCAGCTCATTGTTCTCTCCAGATTATTTTCTTTTTAAAAATTCCAATGGTTGTAAGCGATTTCTCAAAGGTAAATGTCCTAGAAAGACTTCCCTGAGGATCTTTTTCATGGAAGTGGCCCTTAGAGGTGGCTCAGGCATGAAGATCTCACAGGGGCTGGGGTCATTTAGTGTCACTAGGCAAACCCCAGACACACACCTACTTGGTTATCACTGTGTTTTTGCAACCACTAAATAGGGGGCTCTGGCTTGGCTTCTCCAGGCCATGGTGGTGGCCAGGATCATAGCCCCATTGAGTTGGCTTGAATCCAGAGTGCCAGGAAGACTGGGCTTGGAACCTGTCCTGTGTCACAGGTCAGCAGGGCCAACTCACCCCCCTTCTCAGGGTTCCCACACCAAGAGCACTGAGATAGCTTCAGTTGCAAACTTATTCTGAGCATCAGAGAAGCACGTGGAAAGACAGCAGATTTAGCCCATTAAATACCCAATTTTCAATTCTAATATTTTAAGGAAACCAACACAGGTGCACTAAAATAGGTTGGAAATAAAAATCTAGAACATTCACATCCTTATTTTTATGTATATGTGAAATGCATTTCAAACACTCTAATACTTCACCTGTTATTTTTCTCAAAAGAATACAACTCTAAAACATACTATTTATTTAAAAGTAACTGTAAGTTGTGTATCTGTTTCTCAATTTTTCATAGATCTGAGCTATAGATGTTCTCAAGGTGGTGCACACCTGTAATCCCAGTGGCTTGGGAGACTGAGGCAGGAGGATCATGAGTTCAAAGCCAGCCTTACCAACTCAGAGAGGCCCTAAGCAACTTAGAGAGACCATGTCTCTAAATAAAAAGCAATATGTAAGAAGGGCTGGCGTGTGGCTCAGTGGGTAAGCACCCCTGAGAACAATCCTTGGTACCAATAAATAAATAAATAAACAAATAAAATAAGAAAAAAAAAAGAAAAACAAAAACCCCCTGAGCTGACCATTGAAAGGTATTACTTTGCCCAAAGAGTGACTCCACATGTTTCATTCTGCAATTAGTAGGCACCATCTGCTTTCAATGAATGTTTATTTATTTTCATTGAAAAGGAAATGGCTCAAGACAACATCTTACCAGCTGGCAGAGAAGAGGACTTGGGGTTCATGATGGTGACGCTCCTTCACCCCAAGCTATTTGTCTATTTTTATCTTACTGAAGGCACTTTGGTAAATCAATTTAAAATCAGTTTGGAATAAGGCTGGGTAAAAATGAATTTAGCTTTTACCGTGTTTAAAATGAACAGACATCGTGTAGAAATATGGGTTTTTAAAAATCTGGTTGTTTGGCATGAAACGTACCGGGCACGGGGTGGGGGTGTGGTGTCTGGGGGCGGGGTGTTCCCAGCTTGAGTGTTTGGACTTCGGGTGCCCCAGAGAGTTCTAGTGGGATGGCTTGACTGGTAAGTGAGGCAGAGTCGGCAGCTAAGGCCAGGGCTGGCCTACGGGTGTGTAACCTGGGTAGCTGTACCTGGCCCTGTGCCCAAAAGGGCCGCCCTGGCTTAATGCTCTGCACTGGAAATTCTTAGTGATTTTGTCTTTGAACTTGTCTTTTGTAACTGAAGCCCGGTGGGACACAGGAGCATGTGGCTGAGCAGAGGAGGTGGTGAAATGGGCAGGTCCCAGCCTCCTTGCCTCCCTACCTTCGTGTAAGGCTCTCCACAGTTCCCCGGGCCCAGTGTGAAGGTGAGTGCAAGGTCCCCGCTATGGAAGTCACTGGCCTCCACGGAGTATGCTTCGATCAGCGAGGGGCAGGAGCGGCTCCGGAGCGGCTAAGTTGGTTCCAGCCCCTCTTCCACTTCTCTGGCCAGAGTGCCATGTGCAGCCGTTCACAGATGACCTCCTTGGGGTTGACAATGGGCCCATCCACAGTGGCCCATCTCTGTTTCCTGGTGACACGGCAGCCATGGTGATGTCCCCTCACCATGCCTTCCTCTCGAGCTGGTGGTGGGTGACAAGCTGGTGGTGACGCTGGCGAGAGCAGACCTACTTCTGTCTCTCGCTGAGTGCCTGGGGGGAGCACAGACCACCACGCTGATTCACTCTGCTGTACTGGTTAGCATTACAAAAGCGTTGGTGGTAAGACATCCTCACTCAGCCGGGCTTCCCTGCTCTGTTGCACATTGACTGCGCCCCTTGCTCCTGGGGCTGGCTTCGTGTCTCCTGGTTTCCTAGGTCACGCCCGCGTATCTGCACCTCGCAGCCTAGGTGTACAGGCCGGGCCATCTACGTCTGCCTGACTCTGATGTCCACGGAGGGATGGAATGGGCCCACGACACTGTTCCTGGGACGTGTCCTATTCTCAAGCAACCTGTGGCTGCACGGGCGTGTACACGCTGCTAAATGCCAACTGCGTAGCTTTGTCCAGGGCTCTCATATCTCCATGTGAACTGGAAGGTAGAGTTGAGCGGCGAGATGCATGCTAATAATCTTACATTTAATGTTTCTCTTCTGACGTTACATGGTAAACAGAACACTAGGCAAGCAGACTGAAGAGAGGGGCAGCCCTGTTGTAGCACCTCCCAGGCTCCTTTCTCCTGCCTTTGGAGAAAGCACCTCTGCTTTTGTGTTTTATATTGGTCCCCACCCCGACTAAGTCTATTGGGACTGAGACACAGAGACATTATGCTGTGAACCCAGAGGGTAAGTCCCTGGTGGAATCTCAGTACTGTGTCCAGAGCTGGAGCTGGGCTCCTGTACATGGCTCTGTGGAATAACCAACTGGTGAAAAGAGTCTCTTCCCTTCGGAGGTTGGATTATCTTTGGATTTTATATATCTGGGATACTTTTCATGGTGGGCTAAAGCCCAGAGAAGTGCTGTAACCTGCAAAGGTCACACAGCTTATCAGTGGCAGAACTTGGCCTCTAACCCAGATAGCCCATGTCCTGGAGGCCAGAGCCTCGGTATACTGTTTCCACCCACACTTAGAAGTCACGTGGGTGCCTTCTTTCTGCTGCTTTGGCTATTCCATGGGGCATTTGCTCACCAAGCCTTTGGTGATGCCTGCCTGTGTCGGGTGGCCTGCCTGTGCTGGGACCGCAGTGGTGTGAAGGGGAGTGTGTGGGGGGGGGGTTGGTGACCGTGGTTTCTGGAAAGAGACAAATGGGACCAGATCACAGCTCTCCCCTTGTTATCCAAGGGACGCTGCCGCGCAGGCAGAGCACAGATGGAGCCCTGCCAGGTATGGGGTCCCCGGTGCCGTGGGGGCAGCCGGGTCTTCTGTCCCTGGGGTGAGACTTGGGAGGCAGGTGTCAAAAAAAAAAAAAAAAAAAAAAAAGACAAACGAAGCCTTTTCCAGGTTTGGGTAAATCCTGGAAGGAAATATGCAGGGCCTGAGGGAGTTCAGAACAGAGAAAGTCACGGCCGTTTTCAAGCCTCGGTGACCCCATCTGCAGAATGGGAACAATAAAACCTACTGCAGAGGCTCGCAGCAGGAGCAAAGGAGACTCCATGCATCACAGCCCTTGGTACAATTCCTTGTTTGGGAAACTCCAGCGGGGCCAGGGAGCAATGCCACCTTCTTGCCTTCTTTTAAGGTGACCATCATGGCCACACTTCATCCTTGAAAGTGGAAGTCAGCTGTGTCACTTTCAATAAGCATAAGTCCCTTTCATATGTTAGTCGTCATTTTTACTTGTGTTTATCATAAGCAGAGTTCTAGTTTAAAGAAACCAGCGAAAACCCTAAGTTCTTAAAGATCTGGCCCCCAAACTTAAGCATCTCCCAAGTTCTCCATGATGGAATTTACTGGGACCATGTACCCATTAAACAGTGTTTCAATTTACTAGAGTCTTCTTCCAAAATTCATTTTCGACCCATCCTTGAAATCCAGAGGGACGTTCCGCGGCTAGGTAGTGATGGCCTGTCCGTAGAAAGCAGGCCCGCCCCAGGTATGGGAAACGGGCCCCAAAGAGAAGGAGGAGGCCACAGAGTAGCCCCTTTGCAGAAGCCATGCTTGCACCTTCTGCCGTCTTCTTCTCTCCTTTCCATCCGTCACCGGGGCCGTGCCCCCCAGATCAGTGCATTAACTTGTTTGTTTTTGACAGTGAAGGGAAACTTCAGAGCCTCATCACTCATTCTAGAGTGTGGGGGAAAAACAAAAGCCAGCCACCAAGATTTGCATGGTGCTCAATTATACATTAGTGAACATCACTTGGCAATCTGTTCATATCAGTTTAATTGGATTTTAATACTGCCTCTGATCTTGTTTTCTAATTAACAGCAGTGCTTGGAAATAAAGCAGAACCATGCACCCAGCAACACCTTTGATCTCGACCATATGGAGCTCCACCAAGCTCTGGAAAAAACCTCCCCTGCCGCCGCAGCGGGCTGAGGGAAGCGGGGGCCCCCAGATGGCCAGATACCATGGGCACCCGCACCCCATGGATCGTCTTGTCCTCCGATTGGTCCCCACTGGGAAGGCGGAGGACTTGCTTCACGTGCTAGAGGCAAGTCCGTGTCCCCAGTGCGGGTGAGGTTGATGGATTTCACAGCTTAGTTTTTGGGGACAAATATTTGAGTAAATAGACCTGACCCTGTGGAGATTGTTTCAGAATGGGGTCTCACCATCAGGACGGAGTTGGTGTGTCATCGGCTGATCACGGGGATGGAAGCCGGGCTGTCACGTCCCTCGTCAGAGCTCACCCTTAAGCCACATGTGAGGCCCGCCCAGCGTCTCCCAGCCAGGCTCCTGCTGAGGGCGCGGCACCTCTTTTTTCTTCCTGTTTCCCAGATCTTTGTGGCTGACTTTGCGGATTCTTTTCCTATGGAGTGGTGGGTGGGGAGATTGAGACACCGGAGACAAGCAGAAGACAACGTCCAGCCAGACCAAGGGGTCCAGAGGGCGGTGGCTGGTGCAGGACTCGGGAGGGCCAAGGAGCTGTGCCCAGCCTTCTCTTTCAGCATCACGAGGCCTTGGCCAGCTAAGGGGCAGACAGAGGCAGATGTGGGTGATGGGAAGACTCCTGGGGCTCACCCTCCACCCAGCCAGGCAGCCATGTGACTTCAGGCACATTCCTTGGTCTCTCTGTGTGGCAGTTTGCTCCAGAGGAGCCGTGAAATCTCAAAGCTCCCAAAGCCAGCTCTTTATTTTTGTGGGGGCGGGTACTGGGCATGGAGTCTGGGGATGCTCTATCAACAAACTATACCACAGCCTTTTTCATTTTTATTTTGACACAATGTCTCACTAAGTTGCTGAGGCTGGACTCAAACTTGTGATCCTCCTGCCCCAGCCTCCCAGGTATCTGGGATGATAGGTGAGCACCACCACGCCTGGTTAAAGCCAACTCTTTGACAGGTTTGAGGCAGACTCTTTGGGCATCAAGCCTCACCTGAGTTGATATGTATTCTGTAATCCTTGTTCATCTGACTTATTGTGAATACTCGTTCAAGCTCCTATGGAATATAGTCAATCTTGGATGATGGGGGGCTGCCCCGGACTCCACTGTGATATTATATATTAACTTTTCTAAAATCCAACACTTTCTGGATTCTAGACCACACTGGATAACAGGTTGTGGACCAGCACCTCCCTCACAACCAGGGTGATCGTAACCCCACAGGGGACATTTGCCACTGTCCAGGGACAATTTTGATGGGCACAACTTGCAAGTGTGGGGTTACAGCAGGCACCTAATGCACATGCTCCAGTGTGCAGGACAGTCCCCAGAGCAAATGGTGATCTGGTCTGCAGTGTCCCCAGTATTGAGGACAAGAAGCCTGCTCCACAGTGCAGGCAGAGGCCAGCTCTACTCTCCACTCACCACTCTGAGCTCCTCTTTCTTCATGTGCCAATTGCAAACCACGAACTTCAACCCCCAAGGGCTCCAGGGAAACCTGAGATCACAGACGTGAACGTACCCCCTACACTTCCCCCCTCTGTAGAACTGTGAGACGGAGTGAAGTGTTACTCAGCTTCATGTCACTGTGACCAAAACACCCAACAAGACACCTTCGAGGAGGAAATGATATTCTAGACTCCCAGTTTCAGAGGCTCAGTACATGGTCAGCCAACTCCACTACCTTGGGCCCAAGATGAGGCAGAACATCATGGCAGATGGATATGGGGGAGAAAGGCTGCTCAGCTCATGGCAGCCAGGAGTTGGGGTGGGAGAGAGAGAAGGAGGGAGGGAGGGAACACGCAAGTGAGGTACCTGGGAAAGATAAAGTCCTTGGGCATGCCCCCAGTGACTGACTTTCTGCTGACAGTTGCCAGTTAGTTGATTGAAATGATCAATTCATCAACCGGATTAATCCACCAATCACTGTGTAGCATTTTAATCTCATCATTCCATGCCTGAACATTCCTGCCTCAACACAGGAGCTTTAGGAGGCCACCTCGTATCTAAATCACAACAGTGTATTTTTGGTAACCCTTCTTTTCACAGAAAACACTTACCTGTCTATACATCTCAAGTGCCAGGCGATGTGCAAGACATACCAAGAGAGAATCGTGGTCTCCCCTTACACGGTACTTGCAATGTGGTAACTGACTTGTTACAGGGAGCCATTTATAGCTTGGTCTGTAGCTTGGGATATTCTTGAAGCAGCATTTCCCTTGGCTTATTTGAACCTTTAGATTTTCCACTTTCTGAAGAGCCCTTGTAACTAATTAGAGAACTTGGATATGCAGGGTAGCAGGTCCTGGCCGGCTCCTACCTCCCCAGCTCCTCTCCCTCCAGCTGGGACCGCTTCATGCCCCTTTGCAGGTGTGGGCTCTGTCCTTCACTCTGGCCACAGTGGTGCCTGTCCAGGGGGGCCCAGAAGAATAAAGCACTCCCCACTGACAGCTCAGCTTCCAGTCTCCATAGGGTTGATCCATCCCTGTGCCGTGGACCATGTGCGCTCTGTGGGTTTTGGTTTTGTCCCTGGATGGATTCCTCACTGGGATCCAGGTGTGGACACTGGGTTTCTTTGCAGGAGGTGCTTTCTGGAGACCCAGGTCTCTCCACTCCCCTTTGGCTTTGTACCTGCATAAGACCTTCCTCCTGAAAACTGAGTCCTGCTCTAAGCAACCAAAGAATGACAGATAATTCAGAGAGTGCCCACTTGCTTCTGATAATTCATATGATGCCCACTTGCCCCATGTCCCTGGCATCTGGCATAGAGTTTAAATGTGTGCGTGTGTGTTTAATCTTGCTACATTGTTCAGACTGGTCCCAACTCCTGGGCTCAAGTGATCCTCCTACCTCAGCATCCCAAGAGCTGGGACTACAGGGGCACACCACTGTGTCTGGCTTTGTGTGTATCTTCTAAATGCAGACCAATTATTGATTACCTGCAATGAACTTTTTCTCATATTTTAAAACCCTCCCCCATTCCTCTTTGCAGGTGACTCCTCCCCACCTCAGACCCCAGAAACCCCTAATTTTGTTTGCAATCCTACAGTGAGGAGCCTTTTGAGTCTGGCTCCTTTGTCTTAGCCCAATGCATCCAGGCTGTTTCACGTATCAGTGATTTATTCCCTTGGCTGCAGGTAGTACTTCCTAATGTGGATGTCCCCCTTGAAGGACATTTTGCACTGTTTCTTATTTATTTATTTACTTGGCTAGGAACATGAGAAAAGCTGCCTTGGACGTTCATGGATAGGTTTTGGTGTGAACCTACATTTTCATTTCTTGGTGTAAATACCCAGGTACGGGATTTCTGAGTCCTTTGGTAACTGTGTGTGGAAGTTCATGAAGCTCTGCCAAACCAGTTTCCAGAGTGAATGCACCGTGTGCCCTCCTTCCAGGAAGCTGGGGAACACCAAGCACTTTCTTATTTTGACAGTTCTTGGTAGGTCTTCTTGATTTCAGCCATTCTGAGAGGTGTGAAGTGGTGTCTGATACTAGTTATAATCTGCACTTCCCTCCCTAATGACTAACCAAGCATCTTCTTCTGTGTTCACTGGCCATCCACCGCTCTACCAGATCTTTTCCCATCATGTTATTGAGTTGTTTTCTTTTCATGTCAAGATATCTTACTTTATTTGAGCAACTGAAATAATCTGCGTACTTGAATTGTCTGTAGCCAAGATCATTCTATTTTCTATTTTTCTCATGTGAAACATTGCAAAAAAAAAAACCCACAACCTTCTCTCTTTTTTTCCTTAGAAATGACTTTTGTTTTAGCTTTATTATTATTATTATTATTTTAAAATTAGTTAATTAATTAATTTGTTCTAATATGTTATACATGACAGCAGAATGCATTTCAGTTCATAGTTCACAAACGGAGCACAACTTTTCATTCCTCTGGTTGTGCACAAAGTAGAGTCACACCATGGTGTCTTCATGCATGTATCTAGGATGAGGATGTCCACCTCATTTCACCATCTTTCCTACCCCTATACTCCCTCCCTCCTCCTCCCTTCCCTTTCCCCTATCTAAAGTTCTTCCATTCCTCCCCTGCCCCCACCCCCCTTATTATGGATCAGCATCTACTTTATCAGAGAAAGCATTCTTTGGTTTTTCGGGATTGGCTAACTTCACTTAGAATGATATTCACTATTAGCATGATATTTTCCAACTCCACCCATTTACCTGCAAATGCCATGATTTTCTTTTATTTTGATGCTGAGTAATATTCCATTGTTTATATATATCAAAGTTTCCCTATCTGTTCATCTACGGAAGGGCATCTAGGTTGGTTCCACAGTTTGGCTGTTGTGAATTGTGCTGCCATAAACATTGATGTAGCTGCGTTATTGTAGTAGGCTGTTTTTAAATCCTTTGGGTATAAACTGAGGAGTGGGATAGCTGGGTCAAATGGTGGTGCCACTCCAAGTTTTCTAAGGAATCTCCATACCAGTGGAAACATACTGCTTTCCAGATTGGTTGCACCACTTTGCAGTCCCACCAGCAAAGTAAGAGTGTGCCTTTTTCCCCACATCGTCACCAATACTTACTGTTGCTCGTATTCTTAATAACTGTCATTTTGACTAGAGTGAGATGAAATCTCAGAGTAGTTTTGATTTGCTTATTTTGAGTTCATATATTTTGAATGGAAGTTCTTTCTCAGATATGTGGTTTGCAAAGGGTTTCCTCTAGTCTTTTAAAGTTTGTTAACAGAGTCTTTGGAAGACAGAAGTTGATGAAGTCTAATTTATCAATATTTTTCTTTCAGGATTGTTACTTCTGAAACTATTATTTGAGAAATCTTTACCTAAGCCAGGGTTACAAAGTTTTTCTTCTGTGTTTTCTTTTAGAGCAACATGTGTTTTGAGTCTTAGATAGTGAAAGTCTTTTTGTTTTCCATCTCAACACTAGGGATTGCTTCCAGGGATGCTCTACCACTGAACTATATGCTCAGTCATTTAAAAAAAAATTTTGTTAAATTAAAAAATTTTGACACATGTTCTTGCTAGATTTCCCAGGCTGGCCTTGAACTTCTATCTTTCTGCCTCAGCCTCCCTAGTAGCTGGGATTACAGGTGTGCACCACTGCACCAGTGTGAATAGTGTTTTCAGACTCCCTGTTTCTTTAGCAATGCCTCTCCTTCCAAAATTGGTAAGCTGCTGAGCAGTTGCTTTGCTCCATCTGTGTAAGTCTCTCCTGAAGGTGATCTCTGGGGAACTTTGCTTTCTGCCCATGTCTGTCTATATCTCTCCCCATCAATGTGCTGGTATTTCCTTGGAGTAAGAAGACTTAAACAAGAACAACAACAACAAAATCACATTCTTGATCTGATCTTTGCTTTAGATCATTTTATCTAACTCAGAATATTAACTGGTCTTTGCCCCTCAAACCTCTTGAAATCCCATTTCTAACTATTTGGGACTGGAAACAATTGGTTTGTCCAAACTGGAAAGGCCCACAGATTTCTGGACTCTCTATTCTCTTTCTGTTCTTCTTGCAAACTAGTCAACTCTTTTCTCAGCTTCTCTTACTATTTTTTTCCATTTGCTGCCAACCTGTAGGTGCACAGAGTATGAATGCTGTATCTTCCAACCTCTCCCCTAGAACTGTAGGTTCAGCTGTGGCTCTTTGTGGCCTCGTGATCTGTGAACTAAAGAGACCAGCTGTATGTCCCCCATACACCCAACATGGGACAGGATGGATCATTAGAATACAAACTGCTTGAGGAAAATGGTGAGGACAATAGTAGGCTCAGGCTCTGCCCTCCACATGTTCACAGGTAACAGCTGAGAAAATGCACCTTGCCCTTCATAACCATTCATTCATTCTACTATGAGTTTTCTCACTTCCTGCCACTTAACTGATACACTGATGACACCCATGTTAGAAATGGGAGGACTCTGCAGTCCTCTACTAGCTTCTATTTTTGTATTAGTCAGGATGAGTAGCAGTAGCTGCTACAACAAACAACCAGGCATTTCAGTGACTTAACCTAATAAAAGTTTATTTTTCACACATGTTAGGGTCCATGGAGGGTTGGTAGATCTCCTATAAGAATTGACACAGGAAACTGGGCTCCTTCATCATGAGCTGCCCTCTTTCAAAATCCCTAACCCCCAGCCATAAGAGCAAGGGAAGAGTGGGCATGAGGAGTGGATTAAGGCTGGGGTTAGAAAGGTGCCCATGGTGTCCACTCACATTCTATTGGCCAGGACCCAGTTCCATGATCTTCTGTGTTTTGAATGTGTTCCCCAAACATTGGAAACTCAATCTCCAATGCAAAAGAAGAGAGGCCTTTAGGAAGTGATGGAACAGAGTGGATGAAGACTATTATTGTGAGAGTCATGGCTAACACGAGGAGAGTGGGCCTTTATAAACCATGTATTCAGGCCTCTTCTCTCTCTCACCTGTGGGGGGCTTTCTGCCACATTTTGATGTAGAAAGAAGGACCTCACCAGATTCAGCACCTTAGTCTCGAGCTTCCCCAACTCTAGAACCATGAGCCAGTTTGTTTCTGTTCAGTGTAAATTACCCAGACTGTGGTATTCTGTTATCACAGCACGACGGACCAAAGACAAAAATTAGTACAGTACAGTGGGACTTTGCTGTAACAAACACCTAATAATACGGAAGTGGCTTTGGAACTGGGCAGCGGGTGAAAGCTGGGACAGTTGTGAAGTGCACGTTGGAGACGTGAGGCCGACTCTGATGCCGGCTCGGAAGAGATGAGCAGGGGAAGCCTGAAGCTGCTCAGAGCAGATTTAAACGGCGTGACCAGGATGTTGGTGGACCGCTGCGGGTGAGGCCAGTTCTGACGCGGTCTCGGGGAGAAGTGACGAGCACCGTGTTGGAAGCTGAGGCAGGCCACCTTGTTACAAGGTGATCAAGACTTTAGCTGAACTGTGCCCATGCCCAGGGACATCCTGAGGGCGTGCAAGAGGAATGGACCAGGACTCCTTCAAGGTAACTGTCAGGGATGCTGGGAAACGTCATCTTTCTGTGGGTCGAAGAAGAAAGAAGTTCCGGGGGTGGGGACGAGGGTCTCTCTCCATCCCTCTGCCTGGGCATTCTCCCTTGGGCTGAGCGACGGGGCTCTTCGGGTTTTGGGGCTCTGCTTACTCCTTTAAGGACAGTGTCTGGAGTTGAGCCTCAGCACTTTAGCATCATCCACTCTGTGGCTGCTCTGAGCAGTCACTGGTGAGAATCTCAACGTGCTGGCCACAGTGCTTGGCATGGGAAAAGAGGGACAGGGGTGGCACCGACACCTATTAAGTGGCCTCTATGTTTCTAGCTCTTGAAATGATTATTCAGCTCCCAGCAATAGAGCTCATAATTTCCATCTTCTTGTACAGAGGGTGGATTGGTTCAGAAAGGCTGTTTTGCCCGAGATCCCAGGGGTCACAGGGCTAGTGACCCCACGCTTAATGTCTGCGTTCATTCTGGATGACCGACTTAAGTTGCACCGAGGAAGTTGCTACCTGCAGCCTTCAGCCTGGGGGGAGAAGACACAAAACCAAACAACTGACTGAGGGAGGCCGTGGGAGCCGTGAGCTCTCTAGCTGGCCGAGGAGCAAGTCCTTACAGAGGAGGACAAGGGACTTGCTCCCTGGGCTCCCCGTGCCTCTGCTCCAGGCCAGGTCCTATGTGGAGGGACTCCCTTCAGTTTTACTCTGGGGTTTTCATTTTCATCTGTGGGCCTGTGATGGGGACTTCTGGGAGAAAATCTAAAGGAAATTGCTCTTCTAGCCCACTGGGCCATGTCCCCAGGAGGTGCAGATGTTCTGATAAGGTGTGGCGCTTGCGGCTGGCCATGCAGAGCAGAGCAGCTCTCCCGGAGATAAGAGCAGCGCTGCTGCTGAAGAGGCTTCCTGCCCTGGCTGGCCTGGCGGACTGAGCTGCAGGGCTGGGGAGGCGGGGAGGTTCCTGGGTCATTGAAGTGCTGAGGCTGCACTTCTTACCCTGCCTGCTGTCTCTGGGTCCCCTGTCCCTTCCAGGCATGGGAAGTGGGAGAGAACAGGTTTTAGAGGCCCCAGAGCTGAATATCAGCCTGGCTTGGTTAATAGTTAGCTACCAGACTGGGGTGAGGTCATCTCACCACTCAGATCCCTTTCTGTCATCTACAGCATGGGTTATCAATTCCTTTTATTTTTGTAGTGCTGGGGATGGAACCCAAAGCCTCACATATGCAAGGCAAGTGCTCTACTACTGCGCTCCACGCCCAACACAGGTTATCTGTTTTTATCTCAAAGGAGTGTTTGCTGAGATCAGCAGTTGATGAACCTGAGAAACCTCATTCCTCCAAGGTGTCTGGAGTACAGTAGGTGCTCAATACAAGGTGACTACACTTCATCACCATCACCACCACCACTATCACCATCACCATCATCACCACCACTATCACCATCACCACTACCACCACCGTCATCACCATCACCACCACCATCATCACCATCATCACATCATCAACATAATCATCACCATATCACCATCATCATCACCATATCACCATCATCATCATCAATATCAACATATTCATACCATCATCACCATCACCATCATCACCATCATCAACATAATCATTACCATATCACCATCACCACCATCATAATCATCATCACTCACCATCACCACCATCATCACATCATCATCAACATAATCATCACCATATTACCATCATCGCACCACCATCACCATCACCACCATCACATCATTCAGCATCCTGTTCTGACTGCAGCCTCCGCTTAGTGAGGCATCCCTTCTGATTCTTTCTAGAAAGCTCTGCAGCCATGCACCAGACTCTGGGGTTACAGTGATGTTTCAGTCAGCTTTTTCACTGCTGAGACTGAAAGGCTTGACAGAGAACAATTTCAGGGGAGGAAAAATGTATTTAGGGGATAACAGTTTCAGAGGTCTTCAACCAGGGACAGCAGGCTCCATTCCCTGGGGCTCAAGGTGAGGCAGGACATCATGGCAGAAGAGTGTGGCGGCTACATGAGACTACACCTGCCAGATGCCAAATATATACTCCAAAGGCACATCCCCAGTGACCCTTCTCCTCCAGCCACCCCCTGTCCCCTTCAGTCATGGCGAGTAACTGACTGGGTCATGGCCCAGTCATTTCTCCTCTGAGCCTTCTCGCTCTGTCCCACACATGAGCTTGGGGGACCCCTCACATCCAACCATGACGAGTGATAACCGGTCCTAAAACGATGCCTCCTTGGTTCCAGGTAGGAAGGGAGATGGGGGGTTACTGATGAACCCCATAGCCCCCCGCTGCTCCCTTTGGATGCGGCTTCGCAGGAGCCCCCAGGCTTCCCCCCGCGTCCTGTGGATGTTGCTGGAGCTCCTAGTGGCCCATGACACTGGGTCTACCTAGAGCCTTCTGCAATCCTCCAGTGGCCCAGGACTTGCTCTCTGCGCCTTCTGACTCTCCCCACGTCTGTGGGAGGAGCCGCAGCCTGAGGAAGTCCCACAGTCAGGAGACAGAGACGGGACTGTTGCTCATTCACCAGGACGCAGCGCCGGGGCCCTGGGCCTTGTGGAAAGGACATTCCCGTGGATGCTGCAAACTCTTCCAATGTTAGCGTGTAGTGAGGTGGGGGGCTTTCCACACGGATGGGAACAGTGACCAAAGCGGGCGGAATATTAATTGGTGTGCCACATTCATAAGATGGAGGGGGGAGGAGAGCTTGGAATGACGGGGACACAGCAGTAAGACAGATGATTCCTAATGGGAAACAGTCAACATACATACAGTGGCAGCAAATTGGATCCGTTCACAACAGATTTCCTCCTAACCCAAATTGGCTGTTAGCCTCTTTACAGACAGAGGAAGCTGGCATCTCGGTTTGGACGAAGGGGAAAATTTTAACCCTGTTAGGGAATGCAAGGTGCCAGCAGCCACACTCCCTCGGAGGCACCTTGTGAAGTCCCAGCAGAGGCGAAGAAGCCACCTCGAAGCCCCGACTTCTCGTTGGCAAGGTCCCTCCGTCGTCCTCTCATCATACGGATGTCCCTTGCAGCAAGGAATCTCAGAGCTGTGTGTGCTTGGTGGCCTGTGTCTCCCGGTTCTGTGGTAGACGCAGTGCTTTTGCTGGAAACGTTCTAGGAGTTTTGCGGCTGCTCTATCTGCAACCTGAGAGATGGCTCTGCTCCTGCTGAAGCAGCCAGGCCCCGGAGAAACGCAGCTCTGGGTTCCACCTAGGTCCAAGGGTACATTTTACTGCCTGGCCACCATCAGCGTGACCCTGGGTGCGCCGGTCCACGTCTCCACCGTCAGGTTCGTGATCTGCAGGGAGGGAGAGCAGGACACTTGGTGGCTTGGTGGACAGGGCAGCAGTGAGCACAGGATTGCTGGAGTCCCTTTGACATACTGATTCCATTTCCTTAGGAGAAAGGCCCAATAGTGGGATTTCAGTTCTATTTTCCACCTTTTGAGGCACCTCCATACCGTTTTCAGTAGAACAGTTTTGGTGTGAACAGGAATGCACTCCAACAATAAAAGTACAGCATAGTCAGTAGATAAACCAGTGTCGTGGGTGATGATTGTCATCAGGTACGATGACGTGTGTGTAATTGCCTGTGCTGGACTTTTCTACAGCTGGCAGCACAGCAAGTGTGTTTACACCCACGAGTCGTGTGCTTGCCGTGAGTTCACGGTGGCCAGGACACCACTAGGTGGTAGGAACTTCTTATGAGACTCCTGCTGTCTCGGCAGTCTGTCACTGACCAAAACATCACGACATGACGTGCTCGATGGACACAGGAATTCTGTGCCTGAGAGTTCTTTCTCTGGTTGGAAACGGTTCAGAAGCCTTGTTCTGACGATGATAGAAATTCAGCAATTTAGGCTGGGAACAGCTCTTTCTTTAAGCACATTAAATAGAAAATAATTTCATCTTGGGCGAAGGCAGCGGGATGAGCGCAGCTTTCCCTGTGGATCCTGGCTCCCATCTGGAGTACCAGCTAGTCCAGGCTGGAGTACCACCGTGACTTGTTGGGGACTCCTGGTTTTCATGGACACGGAATGGCCCCAGCTCTGCCCTTGCCAGGTTTCTACCTTTTCTGGGAGCAGTTCTGTGTCTTCATCAAGCTGCCGCATAAAGATGAAGCCTGAGCCCGTGCAGGGCCTGCGCCTGTGATCCCAGGGACACGGGAGGCTGGGGCAGGAGGATCGCAAGGTCAGGTTAGGTTCAGCCACTGAGACCCTAAGCAACTTCAGAGACCCTGTGTCAAAATAGAAAGGGCTGGGATGTGGCTCGATGGTAAATTGCCCCTGGGTTCAATCCCAGTACTGAAAAACAAAAATAAAATAAAACCAACAAAAATCAAAGGGAGCCTGAGCCCGATAGGGCACAAAACCTGTAGTGACGTTTTCTGGTTATCCTTCCAATATCTGTAGGATCTGTAGTGATGCCACTTCTCTTACTCCTGTTAGGATGACGTTTTTCTTTTGTCTTTTTTCCTGATCAGTCTTATTAGAATTTCAACAATGGATCCTAGCAAACAACCATTTTTTTAGAATTTTATTTTATTGATTTTCCCTATTGATTTCTTCTCTGATTACTTTTTAGTTTCCTTGTTTTTATTCTGCTTAGTTTTGGACACACCCTTTCCTCTTCATCTAGTTTTTAGAGTTGTAAGCTGAGATAATTGAATTGAGACTTTTCTTCTTTTTCTAACATATGCATTTAAAGCTATAAATTTTAGCCATGAATGGTGGTACACACTCGTAATCCCAGCTTCTGGGGGGCAGAGGCAGGAAGATTACAGATTTGAGGCCAGCCTGGGTAACAACCCAGTCGCAAAATAAAGTACACAGGGCAGGTGATATGTCTCAGTGGCAGAGTAATTGCCTAATCACGTGCCTACCAATGTCTTGGGTTCAATCTCCAATAATGCAAAAATCAAAACAAAACAAAGACCAAAAAACTAAACTTATGAATTTCCCCCTGAGTGCTGCTTTATCAGCATCCTATAAATTATGATGTATTTGCATTTTCATTCAACTCAGAATATTTTCCAATTTTCCTTTTGTTTTCTCCTTTAACCAATGGATTATTAGAAATGTATTGCTCAGTTTCTAAATATTGGCGATTTTCCAGATATCTCTGTGTTTTCAGTGTCCGATTTAATTTCAGTTTGGCCTGTGGAAAATGTTTTATATGACATGGATTATCCAGGCCCTTTTTTATGGCTCAGAATATGTCTTATTTTGGTGACTGTTTCATGTGCACTTGAAAAGGATGTGTATTCTGCTATTGTTCCCCAGAACACCCTATAAATGTCAAATAAGTCAATGTGGTTGATAGTGTTCTTCAAGTATTACTAAAGACTTTCTGTCCACTTGTTCTGAGAGTTATTGAAAAGAGGACATTGGAACCTACAACTGAAATTGTAGATTCTTCTATTTGTCCATTCAGTTGTGACTGTTTTCCTCCATGTGTTTGATCATCTGTCAATAAGAGCATAAATATTTAGGATGAATATGGCTTCTCGATGAATCAAACCCTTTTCCTTCAGAGGTGACCTTTGTCCCCTCTTTGCGATCCTCTGCTCTGAAATGTACCTTGTCTAATGTCAACAAAGCCACTCTATTGTCTTCTGTTCAGGGTTAACTTGATGTCTCCTGCAGTCCCCTGTCTTTACCCGATTAGTGTCTTACTAGTTAAAGAAAGTTCCTTGTAGGCAGCATAAAGTTGGATCTTACTTGTTTTGTTTTTTAACTCAACTTGAAAATATCTTGCCTTTTAATCAAGGTGCTTAGGTTGTTAATTTTAATGCCATTATGACATGAGTGAGTTAAACAGACCGCGTCACTGTAGTTTCCGACGTGTCCCACCAGCTCACCTGCTCTTTGTCACTCCCCCCCCTCCTTTTGGCCTTTCTTTGGGTTGAGCGTTCTTTCTCTCTTTGTTGTGTCTGCTTTGTTGGTTTATCATTTCTGACTTTCATTTGGTTACTTAGCCGTTGGTTTATGGTTTTACTGTCACCTTTCATTGATCACGGTCAACCTTCCAGTGATATTAAGCTACTTTACAGAGGTATAAGGAGCTGATTGCATGTTTTGAAATAGTTTCCTTCTTGCAGAATATTCTACAGGGGACAAGAGGAGTCCACATGGGCCTGGCCTTTGCAGAGGCAGAAGATTCTTCATCCTGAAAACAGGAGTGACAATGAGCGAATCAAGGACAGCATGTGGGTGATGGCAATTCGTCACTGGCAAGATTAAGATGATTTGTGTGAAGAAGAGACTTTTCTTTTACATTGAGAAAAACAGCTCCTTGTTGAATCAATGGGGATGCATGAATCCTTTCGCCACCAGAAATTAGTGTCATTGTGTTTCAGTGACAAAGTTTTAAGTTTCCATGTAGCCTCAAAGTCAAATGTACTTTTTGTGTTGTGTAGAAGGAACCAGATTTGTGGAAATTGGTATTTATGGCTGTTTGCTCGCAGGGGACCTTTACCTTGTCCCCCAGGGAATATAGTAATGTCTTGGCTCTGGTGAAGTTCTGAGTCATCTCAATCTTATATAATCTGGGTGGCAAAGTGAAACTAAAAAAAAAAAAAAATCAAAAAAACAAAACCCTCCTTTCTGATCAGTTTCTTCCATATGGTGAATTTTGCTTATTTGAATGTTCCTGGTACTTGCACTTGAAGCCCAGCTGGTTTCTTGGTGTGGTAGAACCTGGGGGAAAAGGCAACCAAGCAGAACAATCAAACCTTGGTGTCTTAGTCCATGTTGTGCTGCTATAACAAAATACTGATGCTGGACCATGTACAAAGAAAAGAGGTCTATTTGGCTTGTGATTCTGGTGGTTGGAATGTTTGAGTAGCATGATTCTGTGTCTGGCTGACTCATGTTGTGGAAGAGAAGTGGGAGAGAACTAGCTGTGTATAGAAGGAGCACTTGGGTGAGCAAAGAACCAAAGTGGGAAGGGGCTGGGCTTGTTCTTTTTTAAACCTGCTTTCTGGGAATGAATCCACTCCTACCTGACCTGGTCCACTCCCTCTAGGCAGCTTTCCTTCATTCAGGAGCGTGGAGTGCCATGACCTAGCACCTTCCGATGGCCTCCAACACCTCAGTACTCTTAACCAAGGACCAAACTTCCAGCGCATGGACCTTTGTGGACCCACAGTAGATCCAAAGCACAGCACCTGGGCCACAGGGGAGTCTGCAGTCTGGTGGCCTCAAGGTCAATCCTGCTGCCTTTCTCACCCATCACCTTTCCAGGTGTCTCCCTGCTGCAAATGGATCTTGAGTAATTTCCTTCCCAACTCTACAGACCCCACCACTCTAGATCTCCTTCCTTGTTTGAGCCGCATTGGATATTTCATCTGTGTTTAGCACGTGGAGGATTCCATTTTGATATTTTCTTGACAGGATCATTAACTTTTTGTAAAAAAAATCATTTTATTCCATTTTCACGAGTATCTTTCCTATTACAAAAGTAAGTGTGTGAATTAAGAAGCTTAAGAAAATGCATGTTTAAAAAGAGAAAAAAATACGATCATTTTAAAAAAATCACTCAAAGTGGCTGCTTTTGATTTTTGGTTATATATTGCCAAAATTTTTGACAAATTTTATATATCTATATCTATATCTATCTATCTATCTCTATATATCTATATATCTCTATCTATCTATCTATCTATCTATCTATTTATCTATCTATATATATATATATCTCCTCCCAGTATTTCTTCTCTGTGTTTATTTAGGCATGGATTTCTGCTTCTTTTCTTTATAAATGATATTACAAAGGATAAATGGCTTTGTAATTTAACTTTCATCTAACAGTTTCTGTAATCAGCCTTCTACATCCTTAAATATCCTCTCACTCTGTCTTATTTATTTATTTATGTTTTTATTTTATTTTATTTTTTTGGTGCTGGGCATGAACCCAGGGTCTCCAGAATGCAAGGCCAGCCGTCTACCACTCAGCTAACCCCAACCCCCACCATATGGATTTTAATGTCGTCAAAGCCTTCTCTTTTGGATGTACCCTGATTTATTTTCATTTTATTTTTGTGTCCTGTTGGTGGACTTTTGAGTGATCCCAGGATCTTGCTCTCATGGTCAGTTCCATGCTGCCCCTCTGCACTGGGGTCTTTGTACCCATCTGTGATGATTCCCTGAGGGTCAGTTTCTAGCAGCAGGACTTCTGTGACAAAGGATATCTATTTTTTTTTAAAAAAAAGGATGATGTATTCTGCTGTCTATCCAGAATACATCAGACACTAGAACGGCAATATGTGAATCAATGGAAGGGTAACTGATGTGATACAGCAATCTGTATACGGGGTAAAGTTGGGAGTTCATAACCTGCTTGAATCAAACTGTGAAATATGATGTATTAAGAACTGTGTAATGTTTTAAACGACCAACAACAATAAAAAAAAAAGAATGAAATGTATTTCACGCGCGATTCTAGAGAAGATTTCAGGAACGTAACCTTCCATTCATAAGGCGGTTTCCCGCCAGCTCTTACTCTCACTCACTCACCCAGCCCAGGCCTTACTCTCAGCTCCAGTTCTTCACCTGCGGCTCATGCTGGGCCCGGGGGTGAGTCCAGGCCTCAGTGACGTGGGGCGTTCGCAGCCTCTGCTCCTCGAGGTCCGGGTGGACACTCACGTTCTCCTTTGGCCACATTTGGGTGCTGAATTTCGGGGAGCTGCCCCAGATGTTTTGGGGTGGGGGGGGCTGCTCAAGTGCTGCTCATGTGCCAAAATATGTTCCCAAATCCGACAGTTTCCCAGTTGGAAGCGCATCTGGCCTCGGGAGTGTTTTGGGTAAATCAGTGTGAGCCTCGACGGAAGGAGAGATGGATGCCCACTTGGCCGCAAACGCTGCCTCACTCGCTCAGTTTCCACTTCTTTGCTTCCTAGAGAGGCTCAGGCTACAGGGCATACCTCCAGGGTTGATGGGAGTCCTGGTTTTGGGATGTTCTGATGGAATTTTCCTTTTGAGGTTATCCTCTCCTCCCCCCGGCTCCCAGGCACGGGAGGCCAGGTCTCAGGGGCCTGATTTCTGCGGTTGTTGTTTGTTGGAATTTCTTTTCTTTGTTTTCAGTTTTTAGAAACTTTTCACCTTCTGGGGTTTTACGGGTGCCCTACAGTTAAGTGTGACACGCAGGGGGTTTGCCCTGATCCTGGAACTTGCTCCCACTCCGCTTGGAACCCTCCTCCGTCTCCCTCTCTGAGCCCCTTTTCCTGGCACGGCCATCCCTGGGCCGCTGACCCCCCTTGCTGGCCTGTGCAGACCGCTCGGTTGTGCTGCCTGCTGAGGTGTGAAGGCAAGGTCTGAAGTCAACTCATGTCTTCTCCCAGTGGGTGACCGTGAGACGCCGTTCTGTCCTGTAGTACAAAAGAAAGAAAAATCGTGTGTGACGCTTAGAGACTGTGAAAATGAACACAGGGGACATTGCCTGGTGGCAGGGAATTGCTTTCCTCCTCAGGCCTGCTTTCCGGGTGATCTGCACGCCCAGGCGCCTGCTCCCCGCGTGATTGTTGTGTCCTGGGGCAGAGTTTTCCTGCCTTACCTCTCTGCTCAGCCTGCTGTCTGTGAGCCTATCTCTTGGCTACAGGAGGACTGCACCACTTCCTGTCTGTGGCCCTGAGTTGGTTTCCTCTCCTGTCATGCTGCTCTTCCCTCCCTCTGTCTCCCCGCTTTCCCGCTGCAGGGTGGGTGGGGGAGATGCACTGGACACCCCTGTCTTAGTCTCTTTGTGTTGCTATAACAAAAGATAGGAGGCTGGGGACTTTATACAGAAAAGAGGTTTAAGTCACACACCATGTTGGAGGCTGTGAGTCTGCTGCTGGCACTGGCTCAGTTTGGTGAGGGCCTCCTGTGCATGGCAGGAGCCCCTGTGGAAGAGGCAAGTGGCTTGTGGGCAGAGAGCTTGAGGAAGGTGCTAGCCTGCCTTACAACAACATTCTCCAGGGGCTTGGCACAGTCCTGGGGGAGCTGCATTAATACCACCCAGGGAATGTCCCCTGATCTAATGACCTTCGACTGCACTCCACCTCACTGGAGACTGAGCCTCTAGTCCATGAACTTTTGGGGGCAAAACTTGAAATCCAACCACGGTACCCCATTATTCCAAGAGGTGCCCTTGAAATTTCTATAAAAAGAGAAATAAGAAACGTTTGTCCCCACCCTGCCCTCCCTTTGGTTGGAGACACTGAGTGGTCATGTGCTCTGGACCAGAAAAAACCCATATGAACGCACAAAGGCGCCCCTCTGGTCAGACTGGCCATACCAGGATTCAGAGGAGTCAGGGGCTGCTGGGCCACCCACCCACTGGATCCCAAGTGCACCCCCCTCTCTGTGGGTCTCAATCTCCCACCTGCAGTGTGATATATGGGGGTTGCCTGAGCACGCTCAGGCCCCTCTCACTCCATGTGACCCAGGAAGGACAGCTAGTGAATGGATGGGTCACTTCCTAATGAACATGGTTGTTCTCTTTCGCTGGACCCTTCAAAACTGTGACAAAGAAATCCTTAGCAAGAAGAGTGAAGCAGGAGGCATCACAATACCAGACCTTAGGCTATACTGCAGATGAATAGTAACAAAACAGCATGGTATTGGCACCAAAATAGACATGTAGACCAATGGTACAAAATAGAGGACACAGAGACAAACCCACATAAATACAGCTAACTCATATAAGACAAAGGCATCAAAAACATATATGGAGAAAAAAATCGCCTTTCCAACAAATGGTGCTGGGTAAACTGGAAATCCACATGCAGCAACATGAAATTAAGCTACTATCTCTCACCATGCACAGAACTCATCACCACCCATAAATCAAATGCATTTCTGTATATCAGTGACAAATGCTCAGACAGGGAAATGAGGAAAACTACCCCGTTTACAATAGCCTCAAAACAAACAAACAAAAAAACTTGGGAATCAACTTGACAAAAGAGGTGAAAGATCTATACAATGACAACTACAGAACCCTAAAGAAGGAAATCAAAAAAGACCTTAGAAGATAGAAAGATCTACTTTACTCTTGGACACGCAGAATTAATATTACCAAAATGACCATACTACCAAAAGCACTCTACAGATTTAATGCAATTCCAATCAATTCAAAGTGTATCAAGGACCTAGGAATTACACTAGAGACCCTGCGCCTAATAGAAGAAAAAGTGGCCAAATCTTCATCATGTTATCACGACTTCCTTAACAAGACTCCAACAGGACAAGAACTAAAATCAAGAATCAATAAATGGGATGGATTTAAACTGAAAATCTTCTTTTCAGCAAAAGAAACAATCAATGAAGTGGAGAGAGAGCATACAGGATGGGAGTAAATTTTTACCACACACACATCAGACAGAGCACTAATCTCCAGGGTATACAAAGAACTCAAAAAACACCAAAAAACAAAACAAAACACAAACAAACAAGAAAACCCCAAAACCCAATCAAGAATGGGCTAAGGAACTGAACAGACACTTCTCAGAAGAAGATATACAATCAATTAACAAATATATGAAAAATTATTTAACATCTCTGGTAATTAGAGAAATGCAAATCGAAATTACTCTAAGATTTCATCTCACTCCAGTCAGAATGGCAGTTATCAAGAATACAAACAACAATAAGTGTTGGTGAGGATGTGGGGGAAAAAGACACATGCACACATTGCTGGTGGGACTGCCAATTGATGCAGCCAATCTGGAAAGCAGTATGGAGATTCCTTAGAAAACTTGGAATGGAACCACCATTTGACCCAGCTATCTCTCTCCTCGGTCTGTACCCAAAGGATTTAAAGTCAGCATACTAGAGGGCCACAGCCACATCAATGTTTATAGCAGCACAATTCACCATAGCTAAACTGTGGAACCAACCTAGAGGCCCTTCAATAGATGAATGGATAAAGAAATTGTGGTATATATACACAATGGAATATTTACTCAGCATCAAAAGAGAATAAAATCATGGCATTTGCAGGTAAATGGATGGAATTGGAGAATATCATGCTAAGTGAAGATAGCCCATCCCAAAAAACCAAGTGCCAAATGTTTTCTCTGATAAGTGGATGCTGGTCCATAATGGCTGGGGCGGGGCCTGGGGGAAATGGAGGAACTTTGGATAGGGCAAAGGGGAGGGTGGGGAGAGGGTAGGCACAGGGGTAGGAAAGATGATGGAGTGAGATGGACTTCATTACCCCAGGTACATGAAGGAAGACATGAATGGTGTGACTCTACTTTGTGTAATAATCAGAGACCTGAAAAATTGTGCTCCATTTGTGTACTATGAACTCAAATGCATCCTTCCGTCATGTATAACTAGAACAAATAAAAAAAAACCATGATGATAGAAGAAAAATGTCACCCCTGGGTTACCAGGCCCTGGACTCTGGACCAACCCTAAAGATAAACAACACAGAATCTTTTGGTGCCTCAGCCAGATCCGTGTTTGACTTGCCGGAGTTCGTCCATCTCCTGAGAGTCCCTGGGGAGTTTGCCTTTTCCTGAGCGTTTAGTGTGGACTCCACAACGTCTGCCCTGGAGTCAAAACCAGGGGAAAGCAGAGTCACCCCTGCAAACGGGTTTGCATGGCCATCCCAAGAGGACGTCATAAGCAAGGCCTGAGTTTGTTTATGTGACCTGTGGTCATATAAGGAATTGCTGGTCTTGACTCTGGCTTCTGTCCTGCTGTGCGGCTGTCATGAGATACCCGAGACTGGGTGATCTGTAGGGAGCATCGACTCATTTTCTCATGGTTCTGAAGACTGGGAGTCGGAGACCCTGGTGCTCCTGGTGTTAGGTGAGGGCCCTGCTGCATCCCCAGACCCCTGTGTCCTCACGTGGTGGAAGGGACAGAGGGCCTGCAGGAGCTCCCTCAATCTCCAGCTCTTCTGTAAGAGGACAGGTGCATTCACGGGGCAGAGCCTCCCACAGGCAGCGCCTCGTCATACTGTCACGTTGGGGTTAAGTTCCAGCTTGAAGTTTGAGGGACCGCCTTCACCCTCACATGGCGGTTTCGTGTGTGCCTTGGGCTGCAGGTTCTGACCCCAGTCTTTGGAGGTGCCTCCAGCAGCCCTTTGGCGTCCCACACAGATCTCAGAGGCCACAGAGCATGGATTAGCTCAGCTGGGCTGCAGACCAGTGGAGGTGCAGACCAGTCTCCTAACCACTGAGAGCCTCAGTTTCCTCATCTGTAGGATAGGACATGCCCCTTCCTTCCTGACGTGAGGCGAAGGTCATGCTAGAGCACCCTGAGCCACGCCTTCCTTCCCTGTGTGTGTTTCTTCCTTAGTGAACTTGGGGCTGGATTCAGATGGGAACGGGATCACGTATCTGCAGCGCTCTTGACACATCGGACAGGAGCAGCTGGTGCCATGGGCGGCTGCCCGTGCCTGGAAGGGTGCATAGCAGCATCCTGGATACCTGGTGCATCCGGGGAGACCATGGCCCAGGCGGCTCTCGCAGCAACAAGGGAGGCTGGAAGGCCAGACTCCCTGCCTCCCTCCTGGCAGAGGAGAATGCAGAGGTTCAGGGAGGACACCTCTCAAGATGCCCAGGGCCCTTTCTTGAGCAGTGATGAGCTCTTTGTCCCAGAGGGCCCAGTCCTGGGGACCCTGGCCTGGTGCAGGAGTGTGCCGGGCCTCTGCCGAGCGGCGGCTGGGCAGTGTGCCTACCCCGGAGACCACACTCAGCTTCCTTCCTCAGAGGCCACCCAGCTGGCTCGGGGCTCTTCCCGCTTCTCCCTCCTCCCTTGGATCCTGGTCTCCATCCTGTCTCTGAAGTGAACTTGCTCTATAAGTTCTAACAAGAATTATTATGATCTAACTTCTTGTGGCTTCAGGAGATACCAATCTGTGGTAACGCTTCAAATGAAGTGTCGTGAATGAGTAATTACTTTCTGAAATCCGAGGCGTTCTGTTGAATGGGAATCATTATTGTGTGTTAATTAAAACCCCACTGATTATTAAAATTATATTTTGGTGTTTTAATAACTCTATAAGGGACATGTAGATAAAGCTCAGAGATACACATCGGTGTGGGTTCTTGTTAAAACCCCATAAATATTGGTATTAATTCAAACATGTACTTATTGGATCATGAAAGTTAAAAGGAATTTCTGCCCCGTATGTACAGTCTGGCTGTTGCAATAGGCCCATCTCTCTTGCATGCAGACAGCTTTTGATCGTTGTGACATCTAAGAGCTTCCTCAGGGTGCAGGGTGATTGGGGACATAAGAGATTAAGAGTGGTTGGAGCACACTCCCGTCCAATTCCTTCTGGGCTCTTCCAAGGAACAGAGGGGAATTGGAACTCAGGACCCTTTGAATCTCATTAATATTAGATCAGGGAACCGCCACTCGGGGCTGGTAGGAATGGTCAGTGGTTTTCCCACCGAGCCTGGCTCCTCGTCAGTCTCACCTGGGAGAACATTGTGCTTCTTGCTGCTCCTTGGTGGTGGTGACCTGTCCCTGCTGGGTTTCTGCTTGGGAAAGTGTCTGAAGGTTTCACCTCCTTCCTACTCTCCCACTTCCCCCTGGGCTCCCATCTCCCGTCCATTCCAGGCCTGCAGAGGAGGTCCCCAGAGGAGGCTTTGATCCTATGGGGGCTGTCCCACGGCCCTGCCCTCTGCAGGTGTGTCAGCTGATGTCCCAGTGTGCCCAGCCAGCCTCGCCTTCCTGCTGCTAGGACTGAGCTCCCCGCCTGGAGACTGTGTCTCTGTGGGGAGTGGGTAGAGCAGAGTCCCAGGAGTGGGACGGGGGACATGGCGTCATCTGCTAGAGTGAAGCAAGACCCTTGGAGGTCCCTTCTGTCAGGGCGCATGGCGTGGTTGTGGGACGTGTGTTCCTCGGGCCCTGGCAGGAAACAGCGTCCTCAGATTGGGCCACCTGTAAGGGGTGAGCAGGAAAGAGGGATGTCCTGGAAGAGTGCAGTGCCACAGCCCTGGGGCAGCAGGGAGGGCAGGGCAGCTGCTGCCCTGGGCCGAGAGGCAGAGAGCACGGGAAAGTGGGGACGCAGTGGCGGGCCGTGGGGACGCAGTGGCGGACCGTGGGGAGCCTGGAGGGTTGGGGTAAATCCCTGGTCCCTGGCTCCCCTCCCCTCTGGCCTCCAGCCGTCCAGCCCACAAGGCCTGTGGGCTGGACGGAGCGGCTCCCTGGCCCAGAGAGGATACTGGAAGGAGGTTCAGGAGGACAAGGGAAGAGGAGCAGCTCTGCCTCATGGCGGGTGGGGCCGTGGTACGTGGCCAGTGCTCACCACTGACCAAGGGGCAGCTTCTCCACAGGGGGCGTGGACTCAGGGTAGGTGGGAGTGAACTCGGGGGGCTGGTGGCAGCAGGCCGAGGTCCCGAGGAAGCTGCTGCAGGCTGTGAGTGGGTGAGGAGATCAGGCCTCTGGGTTCTGTAGGAGCTCGGGCACGAGACCAGAGCAGAGGCTGCCCAGATGGACCAGTGGGCTGGTGAGTCTGGTGGACTCCTTTGGGGGAGGGGACAGGATGTGAGTGGGACTGGTGGGTGGTGAGACGGGCAAGGCTGGAGGCGGGGCCTGGAGGGGCGGCTGGGAGGAGTTTCTGAGAGTCCTGGCCCCCTGGAGGGGAGAAGGGAGGAGAGGAGGCTGGGGTGCTCAGCAGAGGACGCTCACCAGAGGAGGCCAGTGCTGGCTGACTGTGGGTGGAGGGAGGGAGAGCACGGTGCCTGGGCGTGGCTGCCTTCAGAGAGGCCAAAGGCTGGCCTGCGCTGGGGGTCACTCGTTCCCTAGCTCCCTGGGTGTGGGCCCACGCAGGGTCCTCTAGGCCAAGGTCTCGCGCACCCCAGCCTGGCTTCCCATCAGAATCCTGAGAGTCAGCTGGAAAAGCAGCTTCCTGGGCTCCCAAGAGGGGAGCTGGCCCTGGAGTAGTGTGCGTTTCTACAGTCCCCAGGACAGCCATCCAGCCGGGCTGTGGACCATGCTTCACCTCCCTTCATCTCCTCACCCCAGGGACAGCGGAAACTGAGGCTCTGGGGGCGAGTGGCCGGCCCGGCTTCCTGTGGCTGGAGCCCTGAGTCCGTCCTCAGTCCTGGGGTTCCTTAAAGCCACGCTGGGGGAGAGAGAAGGCTGGGGAGGGGGCCCACCTCCACTCCTCTGTTCTCATCTCTCTCTCTGGTAAGCAGCTTCCTGGGAGGCCGCCTCCCGCAGGGCAGGCAGGGCAGGGCCACACAGCGGCTGGGCATGTGGGTGCCAGGCCCTCCCTGGTGGCCAGACCTTGGCAGACAGAGCCTGCTGGGCCTGTTGGGCCTCAGCAAGCCCCACAGAGGGAGCTGGGTTGGGGTGGGGGAGCCTTTGTGGGCCCCAGGGTCCGAGCCTCGTTTGAGCATCTTGAGGAGCTGAGCTTGGGCCTGCTCTGTGCAGCTGGAACTGTCCCGGCAAAGCTGCCCTCAGGGCTCGGGTCTCTGACTTCCCCGCGCACTGCCGGGGCAACGCACAGGACCTCGGGTTGTGTGGGGACGGGTGTGGGAGTCTGGTGTCAGGCAGTCAGACAGACCTGGCCTCACACGCCCCTGTGCCCTGTGGGTGGCCTCTGTCATTTGGTTTCTTCATGTGCAACACAGAGGTAGCAACACTGGCCTCTCCGATCTGGTGCCCAGCCCAGTGTGGGGGCGTTGGGTGAGACAACTGGCCGGCCAGCCTCTGCTTACCGCCACGGGTGGGCCTTGGTGGGTGTATGGACACACAGGAACCTGGCCACCAGGACCTTGTCCTAACAGGGAATGGAGCTGGTCCCAAGGAAATGAACAGCGCCAGGCGAGTCTTGAGCACCAGGCCTGGAAATGTCAACGTGTGAAAGGGAGTGAGTTGCCACACTCTCTGGAAACCCCCTTGATGACTGCTGGGGCTCCTGCATGGCCGCTAAAACCCTAATCGCACGTTCCTTCCACCGAGGATTGTTCCCTGTGTCCCAACCCGGGCTGGGCCCGTGTCTTCTCTGTTTCCTCAGCTGGGTGCCTGCCACATTAATGCTCCTGTCACTCTGTGGGGGAAGGGGTGACTGTCTGACTCTCCATTGGACCATTAGCTGTTGGGGGCACAAGTCTCATTCACCCCGTGTCCCCGGTGCCCAGCCCAGATGTGGCAGAATAAAGGCCAGGTTTCCTAAATGAATGAATGGACGTTGGGAAAGAGATCCTAGTCCTCTCCTGGAGGGCAAGTGGGGGTGCAGAGTGTTGGAGTCTGAAACACAGTGTCAGAAGTGACAAGGGCAGCGATAAGTGACACATTGGAGGGTGCCAAGAACCAGAGACACTTGTCCCAGGGGATCCAGAGGTCTTTGGGAACAGGTGGCCATTGAGAGAGGGTTTGAAAGAGGAGGTGACCACTTGTTCCTAAGTCTGTTCTTCTCCATCTGCAGGGGGGTGGGAGTGGTCAGAGACAGGACCCCACCCTCCGTAAGCCCCTGGACCACAGCAACCTTCCAACATTCAGGTTTTGTTTCAAAAGAGTGGAACATGAAGAGCCAGAGGGAGCCACAGGACAGTGTAGTGGGCAGAGAGTGCCAGGTCTGCCCAGGCTGGCCTCACACCCAAGGAATTCTGGGTAGTGGACAGGGGTGGAGGGTCAGGCTGTGGACTCTTCAGCAGAGCTGCTGATGTGCTGCCAGGGTCCAAGCTCAGCTCAGGGCTCCTCCACTGAGCTGGGCCTGGGGCAGGGGACAGTTCATAGTCACTGGAAGAGATATGGAGATGACTAGGGCTTTAGGGCCTCCGAGGGTCTCCGACAGCAGACGCTCTGGAGACATCTGTGGTGGAGAGGCCATTCATGTCCACGCGTGCTCTGAACACGTCTGTGTGCCTGGCAGTGGGACAGGACAGTAGAGCTCACACCCTAGTGATAAGCCGGTCATCCAGCAAGCTCCCTGGTGGGAGTGAGGGAGGCCGGGGGAATGAGGTGTTCTGGCTGGGAAGGCCGTGAGCAGAGAGGCCAAGGACAAGGACATAGTTATACAGGAGCATCCTAGGGGGAGAGCAGCACATGCCTATGGTGGGAGGGACCAAAGGAAGGCCATTATGGCTGCAGGGGAGGGAGACCGAGTGGACAGAGGGGAGGAAGGCAACTACCTAGCACACTGACCCCAGGCCAAAAGAGGCCCCATGGCTGCCTGCCCTTGTGGCTATAAGCCAGGCCAGGCATGTTCTATGACTGACCGCCAGTGGCCAAGGAAGGCCATGCAGGCCCTGGTCTCTATGGGGCTGAGTTCTGAATCTTGTGCCTAAACGTGTTTGCAGATGTCGCTTTGAGCAGGGCCTGTCATGGTCTCCCACTCGTCACGCCTCCCTCTCACTGAGGGCACCATAGGTGTGCTCTCTGCCTCCCCCTCAGTCCACCAGCAATGGTGTCCACCACGCACGGGACCTGCCTGGCGCTGAGGCCGGCCCTCTCCCTCGGCGCTCGCAGCTACAACGCTGCTGCTGGGACCTGGCAGTGGCAGAGCAGCTGGCTGTCTGCGGGGCGGGGGTGCAGCCAGACTTGTGCCTGGGCTGGTACTTGAGAGTTAGCCGAGTGCCCAGCAAGGAAGGACATGCCACACAGAGGGACAGCAGCTCGGAGGAGTGGAGATCCGCGACGCGAGAGTCAGCAAGGAAGGTGGCTGGGCAGTGGAGAGGGAAGCCGAGCAGGGGAGGGTGGAGAGCTGTCCTGGCCAGGGGGGCTGTTGGAAAAGCCCGGATCCGGCAGGCGGGGTGATGCGGCCTGGGCCTGCTCCAGGTGGTGGGGCGCTCCCGCAGGTGGCCCTTTGATCTCATAAGAAATGCCCTATTCAGCATCTCCCAGCCTGGGCCAGCTCCTGGCAGCCAGGGTGGGAAGGTGGGAAGACACAGGGATTGTCTGCCCAGCACAGAGCCGGAGTCACTCAGCAAGGCGGGTGTGCACCGGGCAGCCTCCAGGTTCCAGCAGGGCTGGGTGGCCGCTTGCCAAGGACCCCCCGTGGGCTGTGTGCTGGCCCCAGGCTGGGCGCAGGCTCCTCGGCCTGCCCTTGCAGGTCCTGGGGCAGGAGTGGGTGTGGGGGGACGAGAGGTTGGGGATCACTGGGATTGAGAGTGGGGGACTGTTGTGTGACGTGTGCACAGATCCAAGGGAGACAGATCCTCTGGCAGGGCTCAGCAGGCTGCAGCCTGGAACTGACTGCCACAGACGCCCTTCCTCTCCCAGAGACTCCCCTGGCCCCCTTGTTGGGAGGGGCAAACTGGACACGTGGCCCTTGATACCGAACACGCCGGGTTCTCCTTGCACCCTCCACCTGACGTGAAGTCAGGCTGCAAGAGACAGTTTTACTTTGTTCTTCAAAATGACAATGAACGCGATTAATGCTGAAAACAACAGCTCCTTCTAGACTTTTGGCTTGGTTCTCTTTGTTTATTTTGGGTGTCTCTGATCTCCTGTCTGAAGTGCATGTTTCGAAGGCCCATTGGATAAGGGGTGATACTGAAGAAAGCTCACTCGCAGAGTGCCAAGTTCAAGAGAGAGAGAGCTTGGTTGAGGGCAAAGGAGTGTTTGGGGACAGGGTGGGTAGGTCAGGTGTGAAATCACACAGTCCTGACCTTTAATCCTCCTGGCTTCTCCAAACTATATGCCCTCGGCAAGTCACATAAACACTCTGAACCTCAGTTTCTTCCTTTGGTAATAATGGCTGGTAATCATATCTATGTGTAGAGTGCTGTAAAGATCAAGTGTTTGTATATATATAATAGCTGATCAAGAAACATTAGTTCTCCATGCATTAAGTTTGAAAAATTAGCTGGCACATGCCTATAATTCCACAATTCAGGAGGCTGAGGCAGGAGGATTGCAAGTTTGAGACCAACCTGAGCAACTTAGTGACACCCTGTCTCAAAATAAAGAATAAATAGGACTAGGGGTGCAGATCAGAGGTACAGTGCCCCAGGGTTCAATCCTCAGTAGGAAGAAAGAGAAGGAGGAGGAGGAGAGAGAAAGAAAAGTTGGTTTGGGAATAAACTTTAATTAAAATATTCTGCCATACTAAGAATGGGTCAGGAGACATAAAATCATTTAGAGCTTGTTGTCATTGAGTTAAAAAATCCAGGAGGCTATTTAGTCAACATCTGTTTTCTCCTCCCAAGCCTCACAATGATGGACTCATCTTAAAAAATTCAAATAAATCAATTTAAGTTTTCAAATCTATTTTATTCATTTGCTCACTTATTCACTTACTCTGCAGACAAGCAGTCAACACCTCGCTGTGGGAGGTCTGGGGCGGCTCCCGGGGACACAGACAAGAGCAGAGAGGAGGGCTGGGCAGCAAGAAAGGACAAACTGGCCCATTGGGTCCCTGTAACTTACTAAGTGAGTCATTTACACACCGCGGCTCGGTTTTCTCATTTATATAATCAGGACAATAATATTTCCCTTGCAGGGTTGTTTGTGAGGCTTACAGATAATGCATGTAAGATGCCTAGCGAGGAGCAGATGACAGCGGCCATTATCACCAGGCCGAGGTCCCTGCCCTCTGTGGCTGATGGTCTTGGTGGTGACAGGCACCTGAGCAGGAACAGCCCACGAGGAGAGGATGTGCCCCAGGAAGAGCACGCGTCTCTTCCTGCATCCGTGCATAACAGACCCAGAATAGAGGTGTGGGGACTTCTCAAAGCAAAGTGACAAGGACTTTTATTTGGGTGGCCTTCTTATCCTGTCCACTGTAAAGACCCCTGAAAAAGAGCCAGACCTCCCTTGTGCTTTTAGAGATGTTGCTTAGGGTGGCCGCAGAGTGGGAGCTGCCCGTGGCTGTGGGGTCCCAGGGGAGCACCCAGCCATGAGGGACTCTAAGACTCCAAATCAGCCAGACCCAGGGGCTAAGCTACCAGATGGCCTCTTTCCCGGTGAGGGTTGGCCTGAATGGCAGGTGAGAGCCAGGTGGAATAGCCTGGGCTACATGGTGGGATAGCCTGGGCTTCGTAGTGGGACTTCTAGTTAAAAGGATTTTGCTCAGGACCTTGCGCCTCCTCGCAGAGTAGGAAAATATGTGGGGCGTGGGACCAGCCTGGAAGTCAAATCTTAGGTCACCCGTGACACACCAAGTTCTCGGGAAACGGCCTGTCTCTCTGGTCTCCGTCCTCATCTGAGAAACGGGCATACTAAGGAGATCCTCCTGCACTAATGCCAGGATTTTTCTTCTTGAGGCCTGAGCTTCGCCTTTGGCAAAGTGGACAACTTCTCGGGTGCCTCCCAGTTTTGTAATCCTATGACTCTCTTATGGGCCAGTTCTTTCCCGTCACCGCCCAGCGAGGCCCCTGAGAAACACCTGCCCGGGACAACCTGGACCTGGTGTAGCAGCTGCTGGAGGTGGCCTTCGATGGCCCGGGCGGCTGCCCACCCGAGGCCCCCAGGGCAGGGGTGGAGGACTATATGAAGAGTGGCACTTGCTAGTTCCCGCCCCTCTTGGCTGCCACCAGGTAAACTGGACTGGGAGATGCTGAGGCCCCAGCCTCCTGTAACTCACACGATGCAGTCATCCCTGGTGAGTGAGGTGCCCAGAAAGGGGGTGCCGCTGTCCGTCAGTCGGGGGCTCCTACAGCCCTCTGTCCCTCCTTCAACCCGCTGCTCTGGCTTTCCGGTACCCGCCCTCTCTTGGAAGCAGGAGCGTCCCTATCAGCTGAGTCACCCGCCCAGGACACCAGCCAGAAAATGGCAGCAGCTCCAGGACTCAAACCCCTGCCCCAGGGAGGGCCTTGCCTTGTCTCCACAAGCCGCGTGGGTGGGAGCCCTCGTCCCTTGGGATATTGTGCCTTCCCTTCCCATCCTACAGACATACGTGGGAGGGCAGAGGAGAGGCCACCACCTCCCTAAGGCTTAGCTGCTGGCCTGCGTCCGACCTCAAAGCCCTCGCTGGGCAGGCGATTTCTCGGAAGCCTCCTCACTGTGCAGCTGAGAAGGTGGAGAGCGCCTGTCCCCGTCAGTGGCTTCCGCTGGCATTGCCCTGTCCCTGGGTCTGTTGAGTAACTGCTGAGACGCTCTTGGCTATTCAGGAGTGGGTGTCACCGGCATCTGGAGGGCAGAACCAGGGAGCTGCTAAATGTCCCCCAGCACTCGGGTCCGCCCCCCACAGGCCAGGCCCCCAGCTCAGGGCTGAGTGCAGTCCCCGGCTTCCCACAGGGCACTCTCCCTTTGCCCTAGGACTGGCTGTCCTGCCTCCTGCCCAGGGGGCCTGATGACACCAACACGCTGTTCTGGGTGCAGGGTGGCGCCCGTTCCTGATCTCCAGCTCTGATCTCTACCTGGGGCTATTGTCCCACTTCTCACTGCTGGTGAGAGGGTGACATCGGGTGTCCCACCTACGGCTCAGCACGTTCATGCCCCGACCTGAGCTCGCGTCCTCACTCCCAACCGCTCCGGCCTGCAGGCCCTGTCCCCTGCCATGCCTCCCCACACCCTGCTGTGTTTGATTCATGGCCACCGTCGCCTTCCATGTCCCTCCCTGGTGCTCCTTTCATCTGTTACCTGGATGAAAACTCTCCTTCTCTGTGTCCAGGGTTCGGTTCCAGCCACTGCGAAGGTCATCTTTCCAAAGCCGACTTTCACTAGGCACCTTCCGGCTCCAGGTTCTCCCCAGGTCCCTTTGCTGGGAGGGTAAGGAAGGCCCAGCTCCTTAGCTCGGGTCCTGGGGCTCACTACGGGCTGTCCACTCCCTGCCCCTCCCTTCTCTATGCCAAGACCTTGGCAGTGTGGGGCACCCCTGGGGCTGCACCATCTGCATGCCCCCAGGCCGTGAGATGCAGGAGTAGGAAGCCTGTCCAGCCTGCCCGTCACTCCTGCCTGAAGTCATAGTGACCATGATAGCAGACAGTGATGACATCCCACTGCCTGCAGAGTGTGGCATCTCGCTGCATCTGCACAGACCTCCTGTTCCCACAGCCATCCACGGCTCATTTTATAAAGAAGACCAAGACGGGGCAGGAGGCTTCCCTATTTCAGAGCCAGAGGCTGTATCCTCCACGGCGCGTCCTCCACCTGTGTCTGCATGGCTGGATTAGTGTCCCCGCTCGTTGACTGCCAAGCTCTGGCCATAGGACTCTCATTCATTCATAAATTCACGAATTCACTTATTTGTGGGGAAATGCATGAATCAGTGGAATGAGGAGCTTATGCATTAAGTAATTGAGCATTTTCCATGTGGCAGACTCATCAAAGTTTCTCTGTGTCTTTTTGGAGGAGGGTGAGATGAATACACGGACAGATCGCACTGGTCTACTGAATTAGGAAACAGCTCAAAAGCAACTTTTTAATTTTAGAAACGTAACTTTTTAAAACTAAAAGTGATGGAAGCAGGCCATTCTTACCCAGCGAACTCATGTTGCAGAGGAGGGCACTGAGAGTCTGCCCGAGGGGCATCCCCGCCCGGACAGCATCTGGATTCAGGTTTATGGCACGTGCTGAATTTCCTCCAGGAACTGCTCTTCCTTGTGTCTGCAGGTTGGATGGTCACTCTGGGCTTCGAGAACGTGGCAAAGGGCAAAGCGCAGCCTGAAGGGGTGAGGAAGAGGGAGACCCCCAAATCCTTCAGAGGTCTTTGTGATTTCATTTGGCAAAGGGAGATACCATTGTCCCATTTCATGGATGGATCTATCCCTGAACCTTAGACAGGACTCAGCTGCCCAGTGGCACTCAGGGCTGAGTTGCACCAAAGCCCCTGGAGTGGAGAGAACGGGGCAGCCAGGTGCCCCTGCCGTCACCTGGAGGACCTGAGCTCGGCTCTGCCACCTGCTTCTGCGTGGCCTGGGGCAGGGCACTTCTTTTTGCATCTCAGCTTGCTTGGGTACAAAATGGGAAGTTGGGAGGCTTGAATGAGTCATGCCTGTGGGGGACCCACACCGGTGCCCGCACCACCCCATGCTCAAGGTGAGTGTGTATCACGATTGTTTTCATCCACGGGACTTTTAGTTCTAGATTCTGGCGGTCACTCCTTGGCTGACCTGGGCAGTCGGGGAGCCTAGGTTTTCTTGTGTGCAAAAGGGGCTGACGGCTCCCACCACGGGCTCCCCGAGATGCTGGAGCTGCCATCCTGCCCAGGCCCCGAAGCTGCCCAGACAGCGGCAACTCTTTATATTTCCTCTTCTCTGTAGAGGCTGTTGGGATTGAAAGAAAAGGAGCTTCCATGTAGAAGAGAGAGGGCAGGGGAGTCCTTGGGGATTCTGGCCTTTGGCAGTTTTCCTGAGCGTCTCTGGGAGTGCTGGGCAGGCTCCAGGAGCCCCTCTCGCTTCACCTGCTGGGCACTGCCACACAGGCATGGCCGCAGAGCAGGGCTGCCCTGGGAGAGCCGCCTGAGTCGCGGGAGCCTGGGGACGCCTCGGGAGTGTCCTGCAGCTGGGTCAGGCCTGCATGGCAGAGCGTCTCCGACCTCTGTGCCCGCAGACCTCACCGTGCCTGGGCGGGGGGGGGGGGGGGGGACGAGGGGGCAAGGCTCAGCTAGGACTCCCGCCACTTCCCGAGCAGGCCAGGGCTCTCCTCCTGGCCCCACCTGCTGAGTGCACTCGGGCCAGTCTGGGCCTTAGGGTTTCCAGCTGGAAGAGAGAGGCAGGAATCAGATGTGGCCTCCAGGGTCATCTGGGCTTGTTTCTCTGGGTTAAGGTCTTGCTCCTAGTCAGGCCCAGAGCCTGGGGCCCAGCAGGTTCCAGAAGCTGCCATTGAGGAAGTGAATGAACAACTCCGCTGGCTACTTTGGAGTTCTCGCAGGGATTCCCGGAGAGCTCCCATTGGTTGGAGAAGTGCGGGAGGAGGGATTTCCGGAGGAGGGATTTCCGGTTGGTGTGTGGTGTGTCCTGGAGAAGGACACGTGCGTGGTGTTGGCGGGAGTGCGGAGAATAACCGAGTTCCTGTTTTGAACCTACAAGGCTGGGTGGCGGCTAGGTTGTTTTGTGCCCAGCCAGACTGCAGCACCGGCCCCACCGAATGCCCCCTGGGTGATGGCAGAGTAGGACCTCGGGTGGTAAAGGTGGCTTTGCAATGGTCGTGGACACACCTCGGCCACTCTGGTCAGTGGATGAGGCTGGCCAGTTACGGGTCTGCATCTGTGTATGTAGCATTTCACACTCAGAATACTTGAGGGGAAGGCGACCTTGGACATCAAACCCAGCCGTGGGCTGACGTTGGCGTGAGGACTTCCTGGAGACAGGGCCTGGAGGCGGTGGCCAGTCCTCCCATGAAGGGCCAGATGACTGATCCACGAGGTGAGGCCTCATCACCCCAAGTGGCCTCCTCCTGCAGCCAACAGGTTCTCCTCAGTCCCTGTTAATTACTGCTGCTGAGAGCTGCGCTGGGCAGAGGCGCTCCTGCCCGTGACTCAGGGCTGACTCAGCACTGAGGACCGAGTTTCCATGGCCTCGAGCTGGGCTCCCTCTTTCCTGAAAGTGCCTCGGCCAGACCATCCCAGGGAGGCTCCACTTCCCAGCTGCCCCTGGGGCAGGACGTGACCAGCTTGCCTCCAGCCCCGCGTGGCTGCCCAGTGAGTGCTCCTCCAGGAGCCATGTGTCAACCTGCAACAGTCCCCAGAGGCTGGCCTCCACGGGGTCCTCGGGACGGGAGGCCTTGGCTACGGAGCAGTGGAACGTGGGTTCTGACTTTGAGCCTGGTGCCTGTTCTGGCTCCATGGCTCTTCGGGGTCTCACTCAGGTTCTTGGCAGGACAGGAGGTGGCTGTCCCAGGGGCTAGGTGATCTCAAGTAGGGGGACCTGGCTTAGCCTAAGCTGTGGCACAGTGCTTGTAACAGAATGTGCTTCTGGTCCCCAGGCATGGAAGAGTGGCCGAGTTAGGAAGTAGCTGAGGTTTGCAGGTGGGGAGCGAGGGCTCTGTGGTTAACCCTGGCCTCTGGACCAGCAGACCGGGCATCCAGCAGTGTTGGAAGACTCTCTTCCAGGCTCATTTGACTCCCCACATGCAGCTGCCTGAGGCCCAGTGGGCATCCTGGGCGAGACCTGGCCCAGCACATGATGGGAGGTGTCTGGAAAGCTCCCAGCTCTCAGTAAACGGCCATTCCCTGCTGGCCACTGTGCTGTGCAAGCCTGACAGCCCGAGCTCCCCTCGCTGGAGGGAGTGCTCCACAGACCCACCTGTCCGACGAGGACACCCGGGTTCAAACAGCCCGTGGCTCTGCAGCCAAAGGCCATGGCAGGGTTTGGTGTCCTGGCTCCAGACCTGCTGTGGTCTTTCTAGAAACAGAGCCAGTGAGCTGGCTCCTATCAGGCTCCGATCGTCACCAGTCAGCCTCTCTGCTGCTCACTGGGTCACCAGGGGACGGCCCCAGGTGTGCTCCTGTGTGGGTGCTGCAGGTGACTTGCCTGACCTGGGGACTGTTTGCTCTTCCTCTTAGGCGCGCTCAGAGATGGGCTCTTGTCATCCCACCTGTTCAGAGGAGCAAACGGAGACATTGAGAGAATCAAGGTGTCCCGTCCACCACGGCCCAGCTAGGTTCAGAACAATTCTGCTCAGACACTCAGCCAAGAGTGCAGCCCACAACTACCCAACGCACCCAGCTCCCCACGCTGCCCCTTCCAGCCCCACTCGGCAGTCCCCCCTCCCTGGGCTCCAGGGGGCCACAGGCAGTGCCTTCCAGGGCACATGGGGACGGGCTCCATGGCCAGGGGCATGTGCAATGCAGACGCTGCTCCTTTTGGAGCTCATGCCAGCTACTGTTTGCAGGACACAGAGCAGAGCCACCCGGCCTCGAGCTGTCCAGCTCCCCAGATCCCAGACTTCCGGACCACAGACCCACAGAAAGCATCCCTACCTTCTCTTCCCTTCCTAGTCTCTCTCCCTCTTCTGTCTTGTCCTGAGTCTCCCAACTCTCTCTGTGTCCAACTGTCTCTCCCTCTCTCTTCCAAACCACTGAAGGCCATAGACTCGGGGGAATTGGGCCCTAAGAGACTGGGAGAAAGCTACGTGGCCCCAGGTGAGCCCCAAGTGAGCCCCAGGTGAATGCCTCTTAGTTCCCACGCTGACTTCAGCCAGTGCCAGCTCTGACCCTCCAAGCCCCTCAAGGCCACCTGCTCAGGAGGAGGTCATCACTGCCTGCTGCCCAGGGAGCACAGAGGCTGGGCGCTCACAGCAGATGGTGGCACACAGCCCAGCAGGGTCTGCGCTCTGTCCAGCACTGCACGCTCCTCCGCACGTGAGCGTGCCTCTGGACACCTCGGGTGTGGCTGGCCTTGCCTCTCCTGCTTTGGCCTGACCATTTGGGTTGCCCGGCCAGCTCCTGCTCAGCTCCAGCTCACCCCATGTGATGACCTGCCCGGCTGTTCCAGGACCCGGGGGAGGAGTTGGCTCACCTTTACACAAGTGAGCCGGCCAGTCGGCACTTGCACCCATTCCCACGGTGGCAGCAGGAAAGACAGGGTTTGCAGGACCTGCCTCAGGGTTTCTTGCTCTTTGGCCTGAGCCGTGCCCAGCTGTCAGAGTGACAGAACACCTCCCCCCCCACACAATAGCCATTGCCACACCTACTGCCCCTAAGACTTTGAATGAAAGGATGTAAGGACGTGTCCAGCCCCTTGGAGACTCCCATGGTTCCCTCTGCTGCCAAGGGACGGTCTTGTCCCCAACATCCTTTTCTCTGGATTAGTAAGACCTAATGCTGTCAGTAAACTTCCCCAGGGTCTTGCCACACCTTCTAACCAGGTAGTGATGATTCACTGCTGAGCCATTGAGCAGATCAAGGTTTGGAATCCCCTTTGGGCTCTCTGCCCTGGCATCTCCCTCCTCCTTCCCTTTCTTCCCCTCCTGCCCGGCCCACCTTCCACAGCCTCCCCTCCAGTCCCACTCAGCAGACAGGAGGGCTGCCTGGTCCAGGGGCCCACCCTGGGTGGTCTCCTGCTCCAGAGACACGGGCTGCTGACATAGTGGGAATATCTTCCCCGGAGATTTCAAAGCACTGAGACTGAGCTGTTGGTTGTGAATTTAAAAGGAAGAAAAATAAGAGTCAAAATCTCCTCAAGGCAGTATCGGGACCCCACCATCCGCCCCACCCCTTCTCCACCCTGCCACCCCGCCACCCCATGCTCCACCCTAGATCCTGACCACTGGGTTTGCTATTGATGAAGAGGCTGCCTTTGGTAAGGGGGATGCCGAGGGGAGGAAGGAAGAGCACTAAGGCTTATGTGGACTAACTCTGGGCCCCTGGCTTTTTTTTGTGTGAGCACAGATTTTGTTCCTCTTTGGGCCAATAATAAGAATGATGATCATAGCAAAAAAGTGAGGCATTGCTTGTTGGACATTTTTCTCAGGCTTTGCGTGCACTGGGTAATCTGATGTTCACAGCAGCCTTCCGAAGTGGGAACTATTGTTTTTCAGTAGAGGATACTGAATCTCAGAGATGTTCAGTAACCTGATGATGGTCACACAGCTCAGAGAAAATCGAGCCTGACATGAGAACTAAAGAATATGACTCCAGGATAACTGTGTTGCTATCTATTTTGTCAGACTACAAGCTGGGTGTTAGGGATAGTCTCCTGTGGACTGTCACCGCTGCCAGATACAAGAAGGGGTTGCTGAGGGGTGGACACAGGAGCACAGCCTAATGAGACCTCATCACCAGGGCTCTCTCTGTCACACCTCCTTGGGCCTGAGCTGGGATCCTTGGCTTCTGGAGTAGGGGTAGTGGGGTGCATGCGTCTGTAGGGCCTGGCCCACCTTAGGGCACACAGGAAGAGGTCCACAATCTCAGATAGGTGGGGACAGGTCATTGTCCATTGCGTTTGCTGTTGTGGCTGTTGTTTCCTAGAGGAGGAAAAGGCTGACCCCAGAATCTGAACTACAGCCTCGTTCACGGCCAGTCAGGGGCCGATGAGGTCTCTGGGAGTTTTAGCTTCTTTCAATTCGCCCTTCGATGGTCTGAGTTGCAGAATCCCAGCCAATGTTATTCCAGGTGAGGTGGCGGGTGGGCATCTGGGATGGAGGTGCCGTAGCAGCGGGGGGGCAAGCTGTGGGCACAATCTGGTGCAGCCGTCTAGCCAGGTGCATTCCGGACATGCACTGTCCCACGCTATTTCCCTCTTGCTGAATATTTCCTCCTAAGGCCTGGGTGCCAATTTCCACTCACCCAAAGACTAAGCGAAGGTGGATGGAGTGGCCTGTGGCACCCACTGGGGGTCACAGTGTAGAACCAGGATGTGGGCTTCCCTCTAAGTCTGCGGGGGCTCCTGGTGCTAGTCCCACCTGGGGTCCCTTTGCATGCAGGCTCCTGCAGGGCTGGCTGTGGGACAGGGGAGCTGGCAGCGTGGGGCTACCCACACAGCAAATGCTCTCTGCGTGGCCACGGCAAGCCCAGGCCTTGCCAAGTTCGGAGTCGGCTTGGCCTTTGAGAGGGCCGAGTTTGGAACCAAACACTGCAGCCCCTTTTGGAGTTGAAATTTGGTTTCCTCTTGGAGAAAGGCTACTTCCTGATTGCTAGAGAAAGAGAAGAAAGTCTTTAAAAGGCTCCAGCATTCCTGTTGGCCTCCAAACCATCGGCCTCCAGCATTTTGATGATTTAAGTGTCGATGGATTAAAAACATGTGGTCCGTGTTTCCCCTGAATTCAAATGCACGCTGTACTTAAAGAAAAGTTAAAAAGAAAGAGAGAGGGAGAGAGAGAGATGGAGAGAAACAGTCCGTGTTTTACTCCATGTCCTGGCTTTGAAAGCTTGGCTTAAGGTATTTATGGAGCACACACTCCAAAGGGGCTCTCCGGGCCCTCCGGAAATGTCTTCGGTTGGCAGGAGGCAGAAGGAGCTTGTACTGGGGTTGGTATGGGAGTGGGTGTGGAGTCCAGATCCCCCCAGGCTGGGCCAGGTTTGCTTTGTCCAGCTCCAGACACTGGGGCAGGGCTGAGGTTCGAGGAGTAAACAAATCTTTAACTTCCTCTCTTGCAGAGACCTTTCCCCCTCCTAATCCCCCATCTACTGAGCAGCACGGTGCTCCTCTGTGCCTGTGGATTCTCTGGTAAGCTCTGACGCTCGTTCCTTCTTATCCAGTGGACATTGTCCAGCCTCTCTGCCTTTGCCTAGGCTCAACCCCCTCCCTCCCTCCCTCCATCCAAATCCTACCCACTCTCACCTGGAAGATTCATGACTGTGTCCGGGGTGTGTCGCATGGACACGTGGGGGTGACAGTGGAGGACTTGTGGAAGGACGTGCCTTCTACAGCTCCAGACTGTGAGGAAACCCACTGTCACCCTCTGGGACTGAGGACGGAGAGCAAGCAGGGGATCCTGGTGCTGGCTCCTCACGCACGGCACCCCATGGATTTGGAGGGTTTCCTCGGGCCCCGTCCTCTCAGCCCGCTTACCGCAGGGAGTGATGTTAGCCTCATAGACCAGGGAGGCCTTCGGCTTTCATGTGGCTGGGAAGGGAGGCCACTCAGATATCCAGGAGTTTCATGGCCAAGCTGAGGAGTTGGGGAGAGCCCTGAGCCGAGCAGCGTGCTGGGATCGAGGCCTATAAATAACTCCGCCAGCCCAAGCAGGGTGATCTCCGCCTCCCACTGCACAAACACACGCTAGTGCCCAGGAGCCTTTGCTGGCTGCAGGTTTGGCCTCCCAGAGGCTCACAGATGGTCCAGCTGGATGTGCGACAGAGGCAACCGCTCTGACATTCAGGCAGTGACTGCTGTGTGTCTGGCCCCGAGTGAGGTATGAATAGATTAGCCCCTTGAACCCTCGTGCCAACCCCAGAATCAGCATCGTTCCCACTTGACAGATGAGGGACGGAGAGCCCAGGCTGCAGGACCTGAGCCCTGAGCCGGGGCTGCCGGCCAGGGAGGGAAGTGCTCCGTCTCCTGGACCACGTAGCGCTGGCTCCCTCCCTCCCCTCTGTCATCCTACAACCACCCTACGAGACAGGGCCTTCTGTACGGCCTCTGTTTTTCTTTGGTAATATAAGTAACACATGTTGCTTTCGGGAAAGTTGGGAAATTCAGAAATGCATAAAGAAAATGAAAATCACCTGTGTCCTCGCCCCTCCCAATGACATCCTTGTGTGTCCTGCGTGCTCGCCTTCTGTGTTTAGATGTAGGCGCAGGGACACAGGACAGATGGCTACAGAACTACCTGCGGACGGATGATGGAGAAGTTCTGTTCCACTGGCTTTTGTCCCTTGGCATGGACCAGTGGCTGTTTCTCCACTTCCTGTTGAGACACTCGAGGCTCAGGGCAAGTGACTTGTCCACACTTGCAGATGCGTCTGACCCACGGTCCTCCCCGCCACCTCCTGTCCTCTTGCTCTGCCCACATCTCCAGTGTGACACATTTTGGGATGGACCTAACCACTCCGCCCACATTCCTCCGGGGGCTAAGGCCACTGAAGCTCAGCCCCTTACTCTTGACCAGCTGGTGACTGATGCTGTGTGGCCTCAGGTGACTCTGATTTTGGCTCCCCTCATCCACACAATGGGTGCACTTGGACTCAAGGCTCCAAGCAACTGTAGAGAGGTGTGTGTGTGTGTCTCCTCTAACCTGAGAACCCGGAGGAGCACAGGCTGGTGATGAAGCCGGTTTTGCCACTTGCTCTTTGGGGAAAGACATGGAGCCTGTGTCAGTCCTGTGTCTGCAGCAGGACCCCGCTGCCTGCATCCTGGGGTGTGGGTCATCATCCTGCTCACGGGGGTGGGGGCTCACCGCGTCCTCGCTGTGTGGCACGGCCTGTGTGGAGATCTTCTCCTGCACTCCTTCATCTCATCCTCACAACCACCTGCGAGGATTAGGCGCGATTGTTCCGCCCACTATACAGATGAGGAAGCTGAGCAGGAGTGAAGGAATTGAGCACACAGGACCACAGGAAGAAGCACTTGAGGCGGACCAAGACCCTCGGAAACTGGAAATCCCTTTTGCTACACGAGACGCAAGGCTTTCGGTTGAACAAAGTGGTTCAGGACGTTTTCTCTGTTCTCAAAATGTATCCCCGTCAACAAATAATGAAAGTGAAAACCCTTCTCACTTTCCCCTACATTAGAAAGACCACGGCCCCAAACTGTGGAACACACTTCCGCAGAAGGCGTGCTACCAAAAGTCTGGCCAGCAGGCACACTTGGGCGGACAGTCCACCTGCTTCACCCCTAAGGCAGCAGGGCCCCTTGCTCTGCGGAGGAGCTGGGGTTACAGTCTAAGTGGCTAATTTTAAAAGTGGGGTGGACAAAGGGAAGGACTATAATCAAAATGGCCATGATTGGATCTTACCTCCCACTTAAGGCTAGATGCTGTGCTCTGAAAACGGAGGACTTTCTCTTTCTCACATGTCCCCCTTTTCTTTCATGCATTTGGATCACATTTTCCTCTGTTCTTGTACCTTGGGGCTTGGCCTTTGGTGTTGCCGACCTCCCTAGGCAGGCTGAGGTAGAGATCACTCAGGGCTTCGGGAGCACTGGGTAGGGTCCTTCTCAGCGTGGTTCAAGCTTGTCATCTTTCCAGGTCTTGATTAAGATCAAGTCGCTGGGCTGGGAGGGGTGAATTAAAGTTTGTATCTTCCAAAATTGGTGGAATGCAGATCTGGGGACCTGAGTGTGGCACCCCGAAGGAAATCAGGCACTTTGAGGCAAGGTCTCTGCCTTTCCCTGTCCTCCAACCTCCTGCCCCTCCTGTCTCCCAGTCAGTCATGGAAACCAGAATTCCTCTTACCCCAGGCGGATCACAGAAACTGGGACCCCTATGCCCCGGTGCCAGCCATGAACCTCCTCTTGAAGATGGTCATCCTGGAGGTGACCTGCTCCAAGTCCAGGAGGAAGGAACGGCCGGCTGGCCGGGTCCCCCATCTTTGGATGTCAGGTCTGACCCTTTCTGTGGTCTAATCCCTTTGTCACATGGCTGTCCATCCTTTTCCGACTCTGAGCATAAAACAAACAGCTTCCCTGGGCTGCGGCTCCCTGCAGGCCCCCATGTTTGGTTAAACACATTTGTTACACTTTTCTCTTGCTAACCCATCTCTGGTGCAGGAGTGGACCATGGCCTCAGGAGAATTATGCCCTTCCACCCTCACGAGGCCCCTGCGGGAAGCTGGGGCTGCACCGACTCCCTAGACTTTGAGCAGGAGATGACTTCCCTTCAGAGTAAGGGGCTTGGGGCAAAGGCCCCTCCAGTGAGCCGCGGATTAAGACAGTGTCACCCAGGGTGCGGATGGGCAATGTCCTAGCAGTGATGGGTGGTGCGGGCAGAGGGACAGTGCACTCGGTGATTCATTTCTAGAACCTGCCACCAAGGTCCCTGGTTGGAGAAAAGCATTGGTATGAGGTGACATGGAGGAGAGAGGCACAGACCAATGGCAGCCCTCCTGGGGCCAAGAAAAAGCCAAGCCTTGGGCAAAGTGGCCAGCAGAGATGTGGGGGCTCCAGACCACAGGTGGGCCTGAGTGAGTGCTGGCCTGTCCTTTGTCCTCCCCGCTCTGTCACAAGTCAGCACATGGCTGGCTCCCTTACAGGAAGGCGCGTGCAGAGGAACCAGCCTGCGAATGACCTGTCCACCACAAAGATAAATTGATCAAGGCCTGGGGGAAGGGTGCCCCCTCACAGGGCTGACAGAGGGGACGGGACACAAGTCACCCCAGGAAACAGTGCAAAAATTCATAAAGTTGAAAAATCGTGTAGAAAGTTCGTGGATTGTAAGATGTCTGTTGAAGAATTCGTAAAATGGCAAAAGGAGATGGAAAGAGAGCTGACCGAAATCGAGGAAAACAACTGAAGGGAAAAGAAAAAATGTTACATAAAGAAAAGCCTCATGAGAATCTTGAGGTGCTAGGAATGTCCTCAGGGACGTGGTGGCCAGGCTGACTCTGGGAGGCCTTGGTGGCAGTCAGAGCAGAACATGCATCACAGGGCGAGACTCCTGTATTGAAAGACATCCAGGATCCTGACCCTTCCCCCAGTGTCAGTTATGCCCCTCAGTCATTGTGTCCACCAAAATCACCACGCCCAGTTCTCCATGTCTGTAGACATAGGAATGATTGTGAAGGTAGAATGTGTTCACAACAGACAGGAGGGTGAGAAGTAAGGCAAAGATTGGGGTTCCTTCAGGAAGAGACCAGAACAGAGGACACAGAAAAATATTTAGTGATATAACTGAAGAAAACTTGGCTGAAGTCAGGGCTGTTCAAAAGTAAAATGTGATTCAGGAACAGCAACACCAACACGTGTGCTCTTGAAAATATGGACTTTCTAGAGTAAGAAAATAATTCTATTAGCTTATAAGAGAAAACACAAAATTTGAGGTATAACAGAGAAAAAAATGTCAGGATTACCTTACAGTCTTCCACAGACATCTTCAATACCAGGGAACTAATGCTTCCAGAGAGATTGAAGGTAAGAAAAAAAGGTACGCTCTGAGAACTTTGTTGATAGAACTGGGGATTGAGCCCCGGGGTGCTTTACCACTGAGCTACAACCCCAGCCTTTTTCATTTTTTAATTTTTAAGACAAGATTTTGGCAAGTTGCCGAATCTGGGCTGGAACATGCGATCCTCCTGCCTCAGCTCCTGAGTTGCTGGGATTACATGTTTATGCTGCTGTGCCTGGGTTTGCTCAAAGAACTTTAAATAAAATTATATTTTACTCTGGAGAAAAAGGTTTTAGGAATATAGACAAGCATGCATGCACTTTCAGGTTACAATGCACTTTGAGGGAAAATAAACCTTTTCCCAGACGGAAACTTCTAATCTAGACCACAGAGAGATAAAGTAACAGAGGAACGAGGGAGTCAGGGTCAGGTGGTAGACACCTCAGTCATGAAAACAGATGCTAGAATAAGCTGAAACCTTCTTCACTGGGTGAAATGTAGCTATCATGAAGCTGGACCAAAGCAGAACAACTGGAGGGTGGCAGAGGGGTAGGTAGGGAGACACCTGGTGTTTATTCCCTCCTCCCTGCAGCAGGGACCTCACAGGGTGACACTTGCACTTGATTGGAACCCAGCTCCAATTCCGTGGGCTTCAACATCTTCCTTGATGTAGACAGATCTTCTAGGAAGAAAGTCACATTCCATATACTGAAGAAAACCCATTTGTAAGCATTCCTCCTAATTGTACTCCAGTTTCTTCTTTATTTCATTAAATTCAAAAAACAGAACCCAGTGTAAGTATTTGAACTTGTGTGCGCTGGGCACAGCTCATGCCTATAATCCCAGCGGCCGGGATGCTGAGATAGGGGGATCATGGGTTCAAAGCCAGCCTCAGCTAAAGCGAGGTGCTAAGCAACTCAGAGACCCTGTCTCTAAATAAAATACAAAATAGGGCTGGGGATGTGGCTCAGTGGTCAGTGCCCCTGAGTTCAATCCCTGGTACCAAAATTAAAACTTGTGGGCATGTTACTATTTTTGTTCTTCTTTCTTTCATTCGATTCTATCTATTATTTTATGTATTTTGATACAAAGAATAAGGCTTACGATGACGTTTACCAAATATTGATGACCTTTGTTCCAGGGGTGGAATTTTGATAGTTTTTTTTTTGTGTGTGTGTCGGGGGAGGTATGGCTGGGTATTTCCACAATGTTCATGAATTATATTTACTAAACAAATAACGTCAATATTCTGGGGGGAAAAAAGATGAGCTCACATGGAAGCAGAAAGCAAGTGTCATTTTGTTTCCCTGCTCTGTCTGTGGTGGGAGGCAGCTCCCTGGGCCACGCATCCTGAAGGCTCAAGTTCTAACGGTGGCTGTGAATTGACCTTAGGGATTCCCAATGTCTTCTTCCAAAAATATACATGTGTTGTGAAACCAAGGCTACTGCTGAGTTAATAACAATAATAATAATAATAATAATGATAATGAAAGGAGCCAGGTGGTGCACACACCTGTGATGCCGGAGCCTCAGCCGCTGGAGGCTGTGGATTATTTGTGAAGCCAGTGGTGTGTCACTCTGTGGAGCCCAGCACACCAAGGGCACACAGCGGCTCCTGGCACTGCCTACTCGACCAGCATGGGGCTCTTCTCATCCTAACACCCAAGAACGTGCAGGTGGTCTGGTCACAGCACTTGGTGTGTTCCATGGATCAGGGCACTTGGACTAGTCAGGAACAAGCAGTGACTCCAGGCAGCCTGGATGCAAACACTGTGACTGCTCCTGGTGTGATCCACAGGCAGGGACTGTACTTTGTGTGGGCACAACAGCAGGGCAGCATCCATGTACCTGTAAAGGCCTGCCTCAGGGAGCCAAGGACGAAGCCAATACAGAGGGAAGCAGCCAAGAGGGAGAGACATACTAGCTCCTTCTGTGTTGCTGAAGCACCTGGATCCAGCCATGCCTGAACCTAGTCTACCACAGAGTTGGGGGATATGCAGGACCATGAGTCCTCTTTTCACTTTATCCATTTGGCTTTTCATCCCTTGAGGCTGAGTGGTGTTGATGAATTGGAAAACATCAGGCCAGGTATACCAGAGCCAGCTGCCAGGCTTTCCTGTCTACCAGTTTCTACCTGACTGTCTGGGGCACGTCTCAATGAACTCAGGGAACGTTTCAGTCCCCAGGGTCGTGGCTGTGTTTGTGGAAGTGCCCGCCTCTCTTGCTTACTCTGCCCCGTGTCTCAGGAATGGCTTCCGCCCTGAAAACCGAGCTGCACTAGATGAATGAGTTACAACTAAAAGGTAGTCACTGGCAAGTTTTGTTTTAAATGATCTAAATTAAAGAAATGGCCTTTCCCTTTTAATGTGCGTATAAAACCGCTGCACTTTTCTGGTTAAGAATCGAGCTTCCATTACCATTATCAGAATCATAAAAATGAGTGAGGTGATGGTTTCTTCTTAAAATGCAAAGTGTTTTATGCTGGAAGTTATGAGAAATTGGTTGAGGACTTTCCCTCTATGAAGGTGCAAAAGGCTGTCTTCCTTTTTTTTCTTTCATTCTTTAATTTCCTACCTTTTTTCCTCCCCCTCCTTCCTCCCTCCCTCCCCCTCCCCCCTCCTTCCTCCCTCCCCCTCCCTCTCTCCCCATCCCTCTCTCACTCCTTCCTTCCCCCTCCTCCCTTCCCTTTCTCCCTCTCCTCCCTCTTCTCTTTCCATCCTTTCTTCCTCAATTCTGACCCAATTTCCTTGATTTAAAACCAGGAATGCCTGTATAAATCCTTAGCCAAAGCAGAGGAGAGAGCCCCCCACAGCCCCCTATTTATGGAGACAAAGAGGATGCAGTGAGCTGTTCACAGGAAAGTTCTAAATGTGATGATGGAAAGAGCATGTGAGGCACATTAATTCCAAAAGGCCCCTTTATTGGATTGCGATCTGATTGTGTTTACAAATATATAGCCAGAGGCTTTTAATTTTGGGGCAATTTCATTGTTCATAGATATATATCTGGCTGCAGATATACATCTATGAAATTATGTGCTTATGTGTTTTAAATGAGATACGGCCCCTCTCCTGTAATGCAATAATATTCCTACTTTATGATCTACAGTTGCCCAAAGTTGGGGCAATTTTATAACAATCTTATTTGAAATACCGTAATAGATGGAAGATGTAAATAAGGGGATGTTGAGAGACCCGGTTGAAATCTGAATTCGTCGGGATTGAGCAGCCGCTGAGCTAACAAGGACAGACTTTATTAAATCGCACAATCCGGTTCTTTTGCATTTCCAGCCGCTTTTCGCCTCTTTGCTGTATATTTGTCTTTTAAGCCCAAGTTCAATAAATAAACCCAACTAACAATTAAAAAGTCCCCAAATGACTCTAGATTGAAAAATGCAAAAATAGCCTTGCTGGCGCTGCCCTCGCCGTGGAGTTTGATTAAATTCTCTAATTGCGTTGGAGGGGCCGGGGGCTCACAATGCGCAGGCGCCTTTATGGGGAGCCGCCGATTAAAAACTTCAATTACTACTAAAAATGGAAAACGTTTGTGATGGATAAATGCTCTTCCTTTTTTGAGAGCTGCCTTTTCAACACCACGTAACTGATTTGGTGAGATACTACTCTATTCCCCCCACCCGGTACCCTGTGGATGGATTCATGTCCCTGCCCCAAACCTGGCCCCTTCTGTCCTCCGGGTGCGACCCTTTGCCTGCAGCTTGTGTGGCTAGACAGCTCTTCCCCCGTCAGAGACTGGCCACCCTGCAGGAAGTGGGACCTGAAGGTTCCTGGGGAGAAGAACCAGAGGTCTGCAGGACACATTGGTGCCCAGGGTGGTGTCTCTTCTTGGCTGTGCCAGGTGCATGCAAGAGCAGGGCGCGGGACAGGAACAATGGCCCTTAAGCAAACAGGCCTGGACCTTTCAGGAGTCTGGGTACTCGCTCATGACTTGGGTTCCAATGTCACTTCCTCACCCTGTCCAGTCTCGCCCTGTGGTGTGGTGGGCTGGAATAATACCATGGCTCCTATCACCCACAGCTGCCCTGGGTTTTCTGTGGTTAGCTCAGAGGTTGGCTCCTGGTGGACTCAGAAAACAGGCCCTGCTAAGCACCCATCGAGAGTCTGCACCTGGGCCACCCAGCGTCGCTGGTTGCTTAGTGGGCTCCTGAGGAACAGACCATGGAAGGAGTCCGCATGTGCAGACCCTCCCTGCACCAGATTCTCCTCCCTGACCAGATTCTCCTCCCTGCACCAGATTCTCCTCCCTGACCAGATTCTCCTCCCTGCACCAGATTCTCCTCTCTGACCAGATTCTCTTCCCTGTACCAGAAGCCAGGGGCTTCAGCATCCCACAGACCTGAGTTTGGATCCTGCCCTTTGAGCCTTGTCATCCCCATCTGTGAACGGGGCATCAGCCTATCCAGCTCATAAAAGTGCTACGCAAGGAGAGTGCAGGTCAGAAGGCGAGGGTCGCTGTAAGTGCCAAGAGTGGGGGGGGGCATCCGCAACCCAAGTTCATTTCCTTACTCTTAGGCCCTGCTTTCCCTCCGTTTAGCCTCGGCCTCCGTCAAGGTCACCGTTTAATAAACTGGGCATGGCAGAGGGGCCTCACACCAAGTAGGACGGCTGCCAGGTCCCAAGGCCACCGCCATCACACACAGGTCCATTTGTGATCTGTGACCGTATGGACAAGTGCGGGTCCCTGTGCAGAGGGGCTGGTGCGTAGGCTGTAGGGGTCCCCGCCACCCGACTTTCCCTCCTCGCGGATCTGCTGCTCCTTCCCCGTCTGCGCCTGGCTCCAGAGGCAGTGCCACCCTGCTCAGGTTCCTCTCTGAGCCTTGGATGAGTCCCCAGAAGCTCTTCAGACACAGGTCTAGTCCCTGAGTGACCCGGTTCCCACCTCAGGCCGGGGCTCCCTGCTTCCTCTCCAGCTGCCCCTAGGTTAGGCAGGAGTGGGACCCACCGCAGCTCTGAATCCCCTTTCCCAGGCCTGCCTCCCTTACTCCTTCAGGTTAAAAAGTTTTCTGGGCCACGAGATGGGGTGGGGCTCCCCCTCAGGTAAGCAGCAGCGTAGTAGAGATAACGGCTGCTGATCAGAGGAGGCAGAGCTGGTAACAGGAGGGGACACGGAGTCTGATGTGGCTCTGACACCAGGGTGGCAGCAGTGGCTGCAGAACGTTTCAGTGACCTTCCGCTTGTAAGATGTCTCAGGAGGACAGACCAGTCAGGATCCCGGGACCCCTTTCCCAGCTGGAGTGACCTTCGCTAAGGGAGCACGTCCAGACAGCCCGGGGTGGGGGTGGGGGCTAGGCTCGGTGCCGTGGTGAGCTGCCCAGGCCCTGCTTCAGGACAGGGCACTTGGTGCCTCAGTTGCCTGCAGTGTGACATGTCATTATTGCCTGGACATGGTCTTCCACCAAGAGAAGCTTCGTGACCCAAGGTCACTGACCTCCAGAGGCAGCCTGCACGCTGTGTACGGTCAATGCCACGCACAGAGCCTCCGCTCCTTCACGGTGTCTGGAGGCGCCCCTTGAGGTCAGCTCTGCTCCGGAGCTTCCAGGGGGGTCGGCTGCCGCTCCTGGCAACATGATTGATGTTCAGGTTTTCCTCTGCCAGGTCCTCATTTCAGCCCCCTGGACCCCTCCTCTTCCCAGGAGCACCCCAGCAGACCCCCACACCACGCTCAGATGTCCAGGGCCCTGCTCCTTTGCCTCTGTCCTGGGTTAGGGGAGGAAGTGCAAGGCTTCTGTTTACCCTGAGGGCGCTGCTGGGACTGACACCTGCCACTCTGTCCCCTGGATCTGAGTCCACTTGGAGCTGCAGAGTTGGTGGCTGGTCACAGTTAAAAAATCTTTTCAAGTGTTTGGCAAAGTCCAAGTTTTTTTTTTTTTTTTTTCCCCTCTGTTAGGTTCCAAGCCTCCTGTGCTTTGAGGGATCTTGAAACTGGACGTTTTGGATTCATTTATATGAAACTCACCCAGGGGCTCTTTGGTAAGAGGGGTCAGATAGCCCTGCTCTGCTGTTTTGTTCCACCTCCTCGACCTGATGACTTACGCGTTACTATCCTGAGAGAACTGCCCGGGCTCTTGTCAGGGAGCTCAGATTCTTTCCTGAAGGCAGCCTGTCCGACGGCCTGGTGAGATTTCACAGTTGGCACCGAGGCTCGCTTCCTAGGCCTAATAATTTCCATGCTTGATCTTTCCCCAGAAGGGAGAAGGTTTGGGAAGAAAAGGACTCTTTCCCCTTCTGTGGCCGGAAGAGTCTGAATTACAAGAAGACAGCAAAGGCAGCTGATTGTCTCCCCGACTGTGGCTCCGCTGCAAAGGCCCCTTTCTATGGGCCTCGCCGTTCTGGCCAACCACATCCTGCAACCCCATGGGCAGAGTGGACCCGAGAGAGCACAGTGTGGACACGCCGGTCGGTGTCCGCCACCAGGAGAGGACAGGCTGGGAGCAGCTGCGACTGCAGGCTGATCTCAGGCTGAGGGACTTGCTGAACCCCTTCCTGCTGGGGGGCCTCTCGCACCTGCCTGTCACTCAGCCCTACAAGGAACCCCGTGACGTGGGCACCCTTGGGCCCATTTTAAAGACAGAGAAGGCAGGACATGTGAGCATACCCGATGATGCAGAGGGCAGGGGACTGGACGCCGCTGCCTTCTGCCTGGAGTGTGGAGCGATTGTTGAATGGAAATAGTATTAATAATGTGACCGAGGTTTCAGGGCCCGGGGCCTGTCTTTTGGTGGCTTCATGATCTACGAACATTCTGAAGCTTTCTTCAGGGTAAAAAAGCTTGAACTTGGACCTGGCTCCAAGGTGTGGACTCAGAAGACCACTCTGAGTGTGAAGCCAGGACCCTGAGACCAGGCAGGTGGCATGGTTGGCCCTTGCCAGCCATTGTGACCAGGAGCAGGGGTCTGATCTCTTTTCTTGCCCTGTGACTAGTGACCACTGGGGTTCTATCAGACAGTGGCTGTCTGTAGTGTTTTGTGTGAGTGGCTTTTATCTCCCTGCACAGGGAGGTGGCATGGAAACGGGCAGAGAGGGTCCTGACTCTACTTGCCCTATGCATGTCTGTGCATTTGCTCCTGGGCAAAGGGACTAAAGATGGGGGGAAGGTAGGAAGCCAGGGCAAGGTTTAGCCCCAGGCAGCGCTGGCCTGAGCTCCGTGATGAGACTCTGCCGTAGAACTCACGGAGCCATTCAGGGGAGGCAGGCTGGGTCTGAGCTAAGTCATTGGTGCAGCCATGTCGTGTGGCTGTGTGTCTCTGTGTGCCTGTGTGTGTCCCTGTAGGCGTGTGCAGTTGAACAGTGTGAAGATGCTCGTGTCGGGGTGACAAGACACTGGTGGCCGTTTCTCAACATGGATCCTGAGTTGATTGCTTCCTCGTTTCTTCTCTCCTTTCCCCTCTCCTCTGCCCCTCTCCTCTGCTTTGGCAATTTTGATGCTTTTTCCCTGTGAAACATCTGACTTATTTTCAGGCTGGCTGGAAGCTATCACCTGGGGGTGTTCGGGAGGGCTCAGCGGGGGATCTGCTCTCTGGTGTGCAGGACTCAAGAGCCAGCTGAACGCTGGGTGTTAATCTGAGCCATTGCCTACCCTACCCTCCAGTCTCCAGCGGGGAGACCCCTGTACATGGAGAGCTCAGGGATCCCGGCAGTCTCTTACCTTGTTATCAGCAAAAATGGGATTGGAACCTGGATTTCTTTTCATAGCATTTTTAGGGATTTGGGGTGTGGGGGGGGGGAGGAAAAAGAAACCTATCAAAATGGTTTGCAATGACCTTATATTCCTATAACTTAGAATTAGCCATTTACCTTTTCTCACATTTGCTTGCTACTTTTCTCTGTAGGCTCTCAAATGATCCTGCCAGAGATGAGTGTACTAGACACTTTAAAAATGACTAGAACCTTACCGAGGAACCCACCCCAGCCCGCAGCTGCCTCCGGTGACGCTGTTCTCTTCTGGGTTGGTCTATTTCATTTTCTAGGGAAGTCGCCATTGCTGTGAATTTAATGTCCTTTCTTACAATCCACTACAGCGGAGCATACAATAGATACCCACACAGCACCCCGGCACACTGCGAGTCCTACACAGATGACACAAATCGCACCAGGTATCGATCCCACAGACCCACAGCCATGAGCTTGTTTCCCTGGTGGTGTTGTGGAGACCTGCCGTGGGACAGATAACATCAGGCTGGCTTTCCTGGGTGGCGGGGCTGATTCCATCACATCACCCTGCCGTTTCTTAGTCACCCACACGCCCAGGGATTAGCACCAGGCTGTGTGACTCGCTTCCCATAAACCTCTGAGCGAAGAACCTGGAACCAGAAGCACTTTTACCCATGACCAGAAATCACAGGGTGAACCCGAGTTGAGACCCTCCCCCATCCAGGCCCCAGGTGAGTTTCCTTACCTGTTAATTACAATTTGCCTCAGGATTGTGTGGCTTAGTGCAAAGTCCCCCTACAGCTGCAGTGCCCCCACACCTGAGGACACCAGTACAGAGGCTCTTTTTTAAAAATTAACTAATTATTTTTAACTAGGTCTAGATGACAGCAGAATGCGTTTTGATTCATCATACACAACGGCAGCACAACCCTTAATTTCTCTGGTTGTGCACGATCTTGCGTCACACCACATATGCCATCATACATGTACCTAGGGTACTGGTGTCCATCTCATTCCACCATCTTTCCTGCCTCCATGCCCCCTCCCTACCCTTCCTTCCCCTTTGCCCAATCACTGTTCCTCCATTTTTCCCAAGCCCCCCCCCCATTATGTATCAGCACCCACTTATCACATGGTCTTGCTTCTACACGGGGCGTACCCCTACCTCACTGCCATGGGAAACCTGCGTTTTGCATAACGTCTCAGGACACGGAAGGTCTGTAGTGGGGAAGCCACCCCAAAGGGTGGAGAAGGAGGATGAGGTCATTTCTTCTGTCACCTTGGGAACAGGTGGATTCTTAGACACAAAGCCACCTGGGCAGACGGTGACCAGGAGGAATGGAGATACTTCTCTGGCAGCTCTCTGGAGAGTCCCTCCACCACGGGGCAGCAGGGGACAAGGGGACTTTCCTGTGATTACAAATCCGGGGTGAGAAGATGCCTGGGGTCCAACACAGACGTGGTTGGCTGTCCATGGGCACCTCCTCTCTGCCCCTTGGTAGAGAGGGCTGGTGAGGAGAGTGCAGTGGTCTCCCTGGAGTGCATGGTGGATGTGGGATTTCAGGAAGGGATGAGAGTCCAGCCACTGGGGAAGGGTGAGTGCCTCGTCGGGGGGCCATGGAGACCTTCACAGCAGAGGAGACTTGCAAGCTGAGTGCTGAGGTGTGAACAGGAACTGTCCAGGTGAGGTGGTGGTCAGAGAGGTGCAGGGAGCCAACAAATCGGGGCAGACTAGGGACGGGAAGCTGCTCAGGGTGTCTGGAGGACGGGAGGACCTGGGAAAGGGAGGACACTGCAGAGAGCCGGGGGCTGGACATAAGCACGAATGTCACCAGGAACTGAAGGAGGATTAAGGGCAGGAAAGCAATGGAGCAGGATGAGTGTCCCTGCAAGATGTCCAGGGTGGACTGGAGGGAGTGCGGCTCCAGGCAGCGGGGCAGTGCCTGAGCAGCCTGCTGGGGCCTGAGAGGGAGGATGGAAGGCTGTGAGGGTGGGGGGGGGATGGGAAAGTTGCAGCAGTGGTTGGTAGAGTGTGTCTAGGCCTTCACTGTGCTCCTGCAGTGGGGCATTATTGCCCCTTGAACACACAAGATGGTGAGGATCCATCGAAGCCAAGTAGCATAGTCCCAGAAGTCCCTCACATCTATTCCAGAGTCAGCTACGTTTCCCCTGATTTCTGGAACAGGGAGAAAAAGCATCCAGCAATCCTAATGGCCAGGATTGTAGCTCTGGGAACCAGGTGGAGAAGAATAAAGGCCGACACCCCTCCTGCTTCAGCAAGGAGTTAGGTGTGGTCACTCAGTCTAGCCAATGGGTTTTGAGTCAAGCTGACAGAAAGTATTTAATAGCTGATGTGGGACCTTCCAGCTCTATACTTCTCTTGTTTGGGTGATAGGAAAACTTGGGTAGAGACTCAATGCCCAGGGAGCATCACTTCTCAGAACGCTGCCCTGAAAGCCTGAGTCACCCTGGCCTTTAGGAATCGCCAGCTCTGAGGGCCAGTCTGCCCTGGCACACAATCCCCTGCCCAGGTTTGCCAGGAGATGCCCAACTGGCCCCTGCTAGCAGGACACTATTTCTACCTCTGAGACCCTTCAGGCCTTGAGTCCAGGTGCCTGGGAAGCCCGCCACCCAGGAGCCACACCCACCACCCATTTTGTACCTAGGTCTGGTCACATCCCGGATGGCCCCGACCCCTGCCCGTCTCAGACCCCACCTGCAGATGGCCAGGAGAGGACCTTGGCAGGGCTGAGCTGGCAGCAGCCTCTCTCCTTCCCAGGGAGACCTGTGTGGAGCAAGTCTGTTTATCAGACCACGCCTTGTAGCCAGAGGTGGTGGCCCAACAGGGGCAGAGACGCCCGCGTTGCCTCACAAGCTGTGCGTTGCTCCCATGCGCCCGCAGCCTCAGCGGGCAGATAAGCACCTGCGTGGGACAGGGAGCTCTTGATCCCGGGCTGATAAGCTCAGGCAAGGAAATTAAAAAAACACAACAACAACAAGAAGGGAAAGGAGAGCGGCCCAAGTCGGAGGCTTTTCATGTACACACGGGCGTGTCCCTCACCTTCGCCAACACACCGTGATGCAAAAGCCTGATTTTAATTTAATTTGGTGGTCACGCAATCATGGAAGGAGAGCATGTCAGAGCTGGAAGCGACTCTGGGCATTGTCTAGCTGAATCCTTTAATCTTCCAGGTGAGGACACCGAGGGCCACAGAGCTGCAGCAGCTGGCTCAGGATCACCCAGCGAAGTTTCGACAGAGTTGGAACCAAACCCTGGGTCTCCAGACCCCAGGGCCTGCCATCCTTCCACCACGTGGGATTGCTTCACAGGCTGCCACCTGACTGCTGGGTGCACCCTGCAGGCTGCACGCTGGTGCCCCAGTGTCCTCATTATCATCCCAACGTGTCCTTGCTCCTCTGGAATTGGAAGCACCTTCTGCACCCACTTTTGGCCAGGTCGACCAGTTAGCCCAAGGCAACCAGGGTGGATGTCTTGGACCCAGTGATTTCAAAACCTGCCATCCCATATTAGAAAAAAAAGGGAGGCCCAGATCACAGAGGTGACCTGCCTAGGTGACACACAGCCACAGAAATCAAAGATCTGGGTCTAATATTTCGAAACTCCTGACATTTGTGCTTTCCATCACGAGTGGATCAAAACCCAGGTGGAGTTGAGCATTCTCACGAGGGGCACCAGCCTCTGCCACATTCCCCAGTGACTGGTTTTGGACAAAAGCCGCCCATATTACCTTTGGGATAGAAATGGAGTCTGGCAAGCCTTTGCCATGCAGAAATAGCCCTGTTCTCAGCTCCATGAATGATGCGTTGACGTGTGGATGAGTCCTTCCGGGTTTTGGTGGGGGATTCATATCTCAAAAACAACAACAACAACAACAAAAAACCCCACACACATTCAAGCTGCATTTTTCTCTGTAAGACTTTCTTTCTGGGGTTGATCTATTAATGGAGTGAAACAATCTAGATTTTAGTTTAAAATAGCTTCTTGATGAAAGCGATAGATAAATGTCAGCAGCAGCAACAAACTATTATCATCTCAAGAATAATAAATATAATTGGTACTTCCTAGTCTTTATTTCCTGTAACTAGCCAAGCCAAACTTAGCCAGAGATGATATCTAAAAATATTTACCAAATACCTACATATAATTAAAATATTATGCAGAAGACGTGTATTCCTAATGAGAAGCAGGAAGCTCCTGTCACCTCGACCTTTCACCCCAGTCCTTGACTCCTGCGCAAATCGCTTCTGATTCTGTTAACTGTTCTTACTTGTTTGTTTTTCTTTATCCTGGTGATTAACTCCAGAAGTCCCTGCACGTGTTAATAATGTTCCTTCTGATTGATGGAGTTTAGACACAGTATCTTGGCTCCTGTAACAGATTAAGAATTTGTTCATTTAGACCCTCACCCTCATCGGTCCTTCTCTTCCCCTCAACTTATTCTGCAAACACACACTCCCACACAAACACATCCACACACACTTGTTTAGTTTCTTGCAAATCTAAATCACTTATGCATACATTTTATTTTTTTCAACTCTTCATGATAACATTGGACTCCCTAGTGACAAGACGGGCATGTCAGTTCTCCACCCTGTCTTCTCCACGGTCTGCACACTTCGAGTTTTGCAAGAACTTGACTTTTGCTTTTATACTGTTAAGCTTGATAACATTTATTTTTTATCTTATTTTTATAGACAAACTCTTCCATACTTTGTCCACAAGGTGATTCTAGAAATTGAAATACAGGAAACAAATCACATTGTCTTTACTGCAAATCTGTGAGCAGGTCATCTCCCAGCCAATTCGGGACTGTGATTACTACCGGAATTACTGCTCATTTCTTTTTCTTGTTTTAGTTTCTAACTATTTGCCTTCTCTGTATTTATCACCTCCTTAATTCAAATCCTTAGAATTCTACTTCCTTTTCATAGATCCTCCCGGTTCCTACCCCCAGATCCTCCATTCTGCTCTGATCTAGACCAGTTGCTCTGGGTCCAGTTGAGCTGTCCCTGTTGGACTCTCTTGTATGATTGTCCGGGTTGAGCACTGACTCCTCTTCATCTTTCTTATTTTACATGCCTGTGTTGTGCATGCATATCCGCTATACACTTGCTAGGAAGTGTTCATATTCCTGATGCTGTCTTCATTTTTCCCTCACACTTTATTCTCACCCTCCAGTGGTAGCTTAGCAGGGTGTAGAATTCTACGTCGACACTTAGTCTCCTCCACAGCTTTGGAGGAATTTCACCTCTGTATTCATAGACCCAGTTGTGCGAATGACAAATCATGATGCCAGTTGTGTTCTCTTGCTTTTGTGGAGGCTCCATGACTGATTTAAATTTTTTTCTTTATGTTTGCTGTTCTAAAATTTCATGATGACGTGCTCAGTTACAGGTTTTCAGAGCACTTACTGGACTGACCACTCTGTGGGCTCCACTATTCTGAAGACTTTTTTCTTCTACCTTTGGGACATTCCCTTGTCTTATTGTTATTAGATTTATTTATTTTGGGGTGGGGATGCACTTTCCTTTATTCTAACCTGTTTTCTTCTTTCTAGAACTTCTGTCCGTTGGATGTGGAACCTCTTTTGTGTCTCTTTTGCCCTCCTGTTCCAGTACCCAGACTGCTCAGATGACAGGCCTGTGCCACTGTACCCAGCTTCTCTAATTTCTTTAAAGAAAATTTGTCTTTTTTTTTTTTTTTAAATAGGACAGGTGTTTGGTCACTCTTTTCCGTCTGTGGGGGACGGGCAAGGGAAGCGTTCCCTTCATCTTCTGCTTCACCTCTACTTCTCACTCCCGCCTTTCCCCCGTGTGGCTTCTGATCTCAGGAGACTTTCTGGGGTCCTCTGCTCTCTGCCACACAGGTGTGGCCTCTGTGTGTGGCCCTGTTCTGACCCTGGGGCCAGTCCTCCACTCCCTGCTTCTGTCCTGGAGATGCTGTGGACTGTCCTGTCTGTCCATGGGCCTCCAACGCTGGTGGCTGACCCGCTTTTTGTTATTCTACCTTCATTTCAACAATCACAGAAGGGGAGGTGATTCGTGCATCTGGCCTGGTTAACGTTCTGTCTGCGGGTTATGGTGGTCCTGTCTCTCTCTGGTCTGCCCGAGGGCTCTCACCGTCTATCGGGATCTTCCTGGATCTGAGCCGAGGGCTTCTGTGCATCCCGTGGCTGCTGGTGCCTCATCATGTGGCCCTGTTCTGTATCAGGTGCTTGCTCTGTCCCAGCCCTGCTGTGACCCAGCCCTGAGACAGGTCTCCTTGGCTGGGCTACCCCGTCCCTAAATGCAGCGTCCAAGGGACAGAGGATCCTATGGTGACTACTACTGTCCCCCGGTGGGTGCCGCCCTAAAGTGGCAGGTAACAAGCGGTTCCCTCCTGCTGGCAGGTCCAGAGGACCCCTCCAGCCTGAGGCTGCCACCGTCCTGCCTCTTTACACTGCTGTCTTCCCAAAGCAGAGGAGAAGGGACCTGCCTGTTCTCTGGGAAGCCACCTAACTCACCATTTTCTTAAAAACCAACCAACCAACCAAACTCTTAAGTCCACAGTTTTAGACCCGTGTTAGGCTCACAGTGAAATGGTGCAGCAGGCAGCAGGCCCCCGTGCACCCCCACCCCGCACACCCCCCTCCTCCAGGATGCACATCCCCACCGAAGCAGGACATTTGTCACAGCTGATGAAGCCATGGCATGTCACTGTCACCGAGTGCTCCAGTTACCCGGGCTGCTTGGTGTGGTCCTTCTAAGGGGTCATCAAAGTGGGGTGACTCTGATCCCCCAGGGCTGCGGTAGAGAGTGTCCGTGGCCCTGACGATGCCCTGGCTCTACCTGTTCGCCCCCCAAGTCCCTGGGGACTGTGGTTCCCATATTGTCCCCACAGTTTCCCTTTCCAGGGCACAGTGCTCTGCACTGACCCTTCCCCTGGGTCTTCCACGGCTTCATGGCTCATCTCTTACTCTCCACCTTGTGGGGGTGATGGCGGCAATGCTCCCTCATCTGGGAGCATTTCTTCATGTCTGCTCCCTCAGGTTTGGTGGCACCAGGTGCGACACATGCATTGTCCTCCATCCTCCTCACCGGGGCCTCTCCAGCTGGCTCTTGGGCCTGCACACACCTGGGCCAGCTCTTGGGTCTCTATCCTCTGGCGACACAGCTCTCTTTCCTTCCTACTCACAATCTGTCAATCTCACCTCCTTCTGGCTCGCTCTTTCCCTCAGTCACCTCGGGGCCTTTGCACTGCCCTCTCTGCACCTGGAATACTCTTTGTGAACACGGTTTCTAGCTCTTCTTCCCTGAGAATTCCCTTAGGAGCCCCTTTGAAATGGCTTCCCTGGTTGTCTTGACATCCACGGCTCTCCCAGGACTCCCTTCCTTTCCTTGCTTTTGATTTTCCTCCTTGGCATTTAACTTCTAAAATCCCCCAAACCCCACTCACTTATTGTCACATCCTCCTCCTCTGTCTGTCTGGTTTGATGCCATTCTCCAGAGCTCAGAATGACATCTGGCACACACGGGTTCTTAAGGTGGCACGCAGACCGGGGCAGGATAGGGAGGCTTGTGGAAACCCCATCCCAGCCGCGGGCCTTGGCTTTCCACCCCGGGCTCTTCTAGGGGGTTGCTTTATCACAATTCTCTTTTTTGGAGAGTAAATTCAGGTCTCTATGTATTAAACCCCCCCCCCCAAAAAAAAGAAAGAAAAAGAAAAAAGAGACAGAGAGAGAGAGTGTGATCAGGTGGAAGTGCTGGAATCAAACGCCCCGACAGTCTTCTAGTCCAAGCTGCGGTTCCCCCCCTCCCCCTCTGTATCCTTGAACTTGGCCCCTCCAGAAGGGGAGGGTCTTCTGTGCCAACCTAGCCCACCGCACCTCATGGAAGCCGTGGCCCTGTGGTCCAGGGCCTGGGTGGACACATGGGAGTTCAGGCCGTCTGGTAAAGCCAGTGACAGGCCCCTCACTGCCACCTGCCTCTCTCCAAGGTCACTGGGACGTCATTTGCAAACGTCACAGTTGTTCGTCTCCACGTTTCTCCCCTTGCCCGCTGGGTGACTCCTGGGAATGGGCTGCGCCGTCCACCTTCTGGGCTCTTCTGAGGAGCAAAGACGGCCCATGCACAGGACGCTGAGGCGGGGCAGGCCCCTCATGCTGGCCAGGGGGCCATGTGGCCCTGGGGTCCTGGCTGGGAGCTCAGGGGTGCTGCCTCCCCTGCGGCTCTGGGTGGCCTCCGTCCTGGTCCTGCTGTGCAGGGCCTGAGTGAGGGGACTGGGCTGGTCCTCCTTCCGTAGCATCTGGGGTTCCGGTCTCTAGGAAAGGGGCAGGGTCACTGAGACTCTGACACCAGGCACACCTGCAAAGTGGGAGTGGTCATCCCAGGCCAGGGCCAGCAAGGAGAGATGCTGGGGCAGGGCTGGCCACCTGGTGATGTCCCCTCTCCGCACATCCGTGACCAGTCCCATCTCCCAGGCATCCTTGAGGCCATGGAAATGCAGGGGAAGCGGTTTTCAGAAGACGTGTCTATGATTTTCTTGAAATGTTGTTGTTAGAAATCCTTGCAAAGCAGACCCGGGAGGAGGCAGGAGCCCGAGTGGACACAGCCTGGGGTGATGACCAGCTGGACCGCAGAGGGGAGCTGCAATTATCCCCCGAGCGACAGTCCCAGGACGTCTCTGCCCAGCACTAGACCGCGCGCGCGCGTGTGTGTGTGTGTGCGTGTGCGTGTGCGAGAGAGAGAGAGAGAGAGAGAGAGAGAGAGAGAGAGAGAGAGAGAGAGAGAACTGGATGTTTTATGTGGATGATTTTCTCTTGAACTCCCCCTTCCCTCCCTGAATAGGTTCTGGGCTGTGTTTTGCGTCCCCGGTCCCCTCTGCAGGCTCTGGGAATACCAGGTGGCATTCTCCAGGGTTACTAGCTGTACCCAGGGCAGAAGCGTCTCCGCAGGTCTTCTTCCTTCTCCTCGCTCCCCTTAGCTCCAGACCTTACAGGCTTCCTGTGATTTTGCCAGCTGCTGGGAGCATTTGCAGAGTTTGGCACATTTCACCCACAGTCCCCCTGGTCCCCAGCAAACCTGCTCACTCGGCTTCTGGAAACGGCAAGGTGCTCCCGGGCCTCAGTTTCCCTACAGACGCTGCTTTCTCCGCAGGGAGATCCAATGAGATCGATGCACGTGAACCTCCCGCGCCACTCCGCACTCTCCTTTGCATGAAGGACTTGGGGCTTAAACAATGCCTCTGCATCTGCTCTCCTTTAGAACGTGGGACAGGGCGGGAGTACGAGGTTCGAGCCACAAGAAAAGTAGGTGGCCTTGTCTATTTCAGTGGGATTCTGCAAACCAGTGATGTCGTGGGTCCCTGACGCTCTGCTTTCCCCGATCCCCCTGGCCCCGAGGCTGTCAAGCAAGGATGCCACCTCACACGGGCTTCTCCCTTAGTCAAGGCTGGGATAACTGCTCCAGAGGAAGGCTTGGTGCCTTGTGAGGGACAAATGGCTGCAGGTGACACGGGAGGAGGCTCAGTCCAGACTTTCTCTCCATCTCTCTTCTTGAGGTAGAGAGGGGTGGAATGTGGGCTTAGGACCTCTGGATGGGAAAGGACAGAGACTCCGCACGCAGAGATGCCTTAATAAACACAGGATTTAGGACTGAAGCGAGGGGAGCCGGGGTCTTAATCAATCTATATGAGACCAGTTCTGCTACAGACGCAAGAGCAGGTCTCAATCCTCAAGACTTAATTGGCTCCTCTCATGTCAGAGCAGGAGTGCACGCACTGCCCAGCTGCCAGCGCTGAGAAATTAGTTATGAAAGGACAAGTTCCCCACAAGGCTACCCAGAGAAGGGGGGACACACGGGGAGCCTGAGGAAGAAAGGCGAGAAGGGGAAGAGCAACCAACAGCCCCGCGCTCGACACCGAAGGCTTAACATCAAATGCAGCCAGAAATCCATTTCCACACTTCCATTGGCCATCCCGGACGCCTCATTTCAAAGGAAAAGATTTGAATTCAGAGACATCACGCTCCCTTTGTTCTCTTGCCCTCCAGCCTTTGGTGCCAGTGTGGACTGTACTACAGGGAGAGGGTGAGATCAAACCCCCTCTCTGCTCTGCTACCTGCCCCCGGAGCTGGCCCTTGGCATGCTTAATGAAATCAGCTTTGCTATAGATTGACAATGCCCTGTCAATTATAATCATTTATCTTGGCAAGCAGAGCATTTGAACACTTGAAAGAGCAGAGGTTCAGCAGGCCCAGAAAAACCAGAATAAAATTATACTGCATGGTAATCAGAGCGAGAGTACATGCGCACATAAAATTTTACTTTAACTGTCAGAAGAACCGATACGATCTTACGTCTCATTTTCTGCCTGTAGGGTGTCGGCAGCTCCATCTGGTCACTTTCGGCTAACGGTGGTGCAACTGGGGACTTGCAAGTCCCTTGTGTAAGTGGAGGAAGGGAATTGCCCGGTGCACAGCCAAGGTTGGTCACTGCTGTTTGCTGGGGACACCAGGTCGGGTGTGCACAGCCAGCAGGACTGGAGGAGACTCTTCCTCCACTTGTGACTGTGTGAGCAGGGACAAAGGTTCCACCTAGCAGGGTCTCGGGCTATCTTCTGCATCATGGAGGAGATAGAAATGTCTCCTTACCAGGTGGCAGGGCACGGTCTCAGATGTTCTTGCACAGTATCATGAAGTCCTGAGTTTCACTGGGGTCATGTCTGCCCAGAGGACGTACCTGCCATCTCCTCTGAGCACTTCGGGGTGGGAGCAGGGGCCATCAAGGCCGGACCAGCCGGCCGCAGGCAGCCAGCCACTGTGCGCTGCTCCCCTGTGCGGGGTCTGGTCGGGAGGGCGAGGCCCTGGGTGGCTGCAGAGCGGGAAGCAGCGGGCAGAGGTGAGGAGGGTGCAGGCAGAGGGCTGGACCTCGAGGATGGAGAGCACAGGAGGAGGACAGCAGGGTCCTCAGGTGCTGGGTTGGAAAGAAGGACAGAGGGGATGAGGGAGGACGTCGGCGAGCCAAGGCCGCAGGCACAGCGGGTGGGTGTGGCAGGGTCCATCCTCGCCTGAGGCCGGCTGACGTACCCTCCCGTCCCTCCTGGCTAGTCAGGCCTCCCCTGGAGGGAAGGAGAAGCCGGTAGATCAGGAGGCTTTGGGTTCCGTGAGCCGAGGGGTTCTGTGATCAGCAGAAAGAGGCCAAGCTGCCTCTGGACTTGGCTGGTGGACACAGGGAGCCCGCAACACCTTCCTCCTGCCTTCTGCTGCAGCCCTCTGGGGACACTCGGGTACATAAAGTGACAGCAAACCCATCGACGGCAGGTCAAGGGGCTCTCCCCCTGTCCCACGGGCATCCATCCCGCTGCCCGTAGCTGGCTGGCAGCAGGGCACAGCCGGTCTGGAACCATGGGACCTGCACGGCGTCCACCTAAGGGGTGGCAGGGGGAGAGGTGCTCGTGGCTGGGGCCTGGGGACCGGGTGTGGGCGGGGCCTGGGGACCGGGTGTGGGCGCGTCCTGCAATGGCAGAACTCAGAGGCCAGTGTGGGCGGGACTGTCAGGGGAAACTCCAGGACGTGTCCTGGTCAGCCTGGCCCTGGGCGCCTCACCTCCGCCCTCCTGACTCCTCCCACCCTCCTGGGTGTCCTGGGGAGAGGGTCTCTGTGCTGCTAGCTGGACGTGGAGGCTGCAGAGGGCAGAGCGGGTCCTCTTGCTGCTCCTCCGGTAATGCTTGGGCTGCTCCTGGCCCTGGCCCCGCGCCCCAGCCCCTCAGGTTCCTCGGCTGAGGGCCAATTAGCTGAGAACTTAGTTCTGGGCAGCTGTGCACAGCTGTTTTGGAAAAGGGCTTTTAAGAGACCAAAACATGGGCCTCCTGCAGCCTTACCGGATTTCTTCGCTGTGCGTCCACCCAGGAGGGGCCCTGGCAGCTGAAGCTGGACACAGGGTGGGGGTGAGTTGCCAGGCCTTGCTGTTTTCCCAGCTGGAGCCCCATGAGATAGGACAGGGTCCACGGCCAGGATCCTAAAGTTACTTCCCCTGTTGATTATGGCAGCAACCATACCCAATTCACAGGGTGTTGTGATGGTTAATAGAGACACTTTTCAATGACACTGGAAAAACCACCCTTAGAGAGAGAATTGTCAGGCCCAGAGAGGTTAAGCCCCTTACTGAAAGTCACACAGCACTTTGGGCGCCAGTTCTGGCTGGACACTGCTCTCTTTACCACCCAGGGCACTCCTCTTTCCTTTGTACTTACTTTCTCTGTCCTCAGACAAGAAGCAGCTCACCCCCTGGGACCTTTCTAATAACATTTCCTTTCTCTAATTCATACATCACAAATGTACTCCATAAATTAAAGAAAAAAAATCATCCTGCCAGTGGGAATGAATGAAGCTATTGTAAAATGACATGAATAGGAATTCAAGTCTCTCTCAGCTACATTTTTGGGGGTGGGGAGGGACACTAAATCTCTCAGTGGGGAGCAGGGTGCATTATATCCTGGGGCCTGAGCAGGAGCAGGGCCCTTTGGGAGAAGAGATGGGGGTGTCCAGGCTTGTCAGCCTGCTCCCCTGAGGTCACGTGGAGCAGGCCAGAGACAAGGGCCTTCTGTGTGGGGTCAGGCGGTGGGGGACGTGGTGTCAGCTTCACACTGGCCACAGAGAGGCTTTGGGGACAGGTCTGGATGCTGATGCGTCCCGTGCTCTCCCTCCTGCTCCCCCTCCCCCTCCCTCCCTCTCTCATCTCCTATCACCTGCCCTGCCCTAGGCAGGGCCTGGTGCCCCAGTAGAGAGCTGACCACTGGGGCCCTCTGAGTTGTGGGGTCATTGACTGAGCTGCCCCCTCTACTGTCCAAGGTCTTTCCTCCACCAGTTTCCTCTACACCCTGCTCTCAGGGAGCTAGTTCTTCTTCAAGTCCTCTGCAGGGCTCTGCTGGCACACCTGGTTTGAGCAGGTGCAACCCTCCCCATGTATCCTGCCCCGCGAGCCCTCCTGGCGTGCTGGTGTGCGGGCTGTAGGACATTTCTGGAGCTTCATCAGCTGCGTGGTCACTGCTGGTGGAAAGTGTTCGGTGAGTGGGTGAGAGCGACTCCTGGGCAGAGAGTTGGAGGTGGGCGGGGAGCTGGGCAGGTGGGCGGGGAGAAGGAGGTGGGCGGGGAGAAGGAGGTGGGCGGGGAGCTGGGAAGGTGGGCGGGGAGAAGGAGGTGGGCGGGGAGAAGGAGGTGGGCGGGGAGCTGGAGGTGGGCGGGGAGCCGGAGGTGGGCGGGGATCTGGGCAGGTGGACGGGGAGAAGGAGGTGGGCGGGGAGCTGGAGGTGGGCGGGGAGCTGGAGGTGGGCGGGGAGAAGGAGGTGGGCGGGGAGAAGGAGGTGGGCAGGGAGAAGGAGGTGGGCGGGGAGAAGGAGGTGGGCGGGGAGAAGAAGGTGGGCGGGGAGCCGGAGGTGGGCGGGGAGCTGGGCAGGTGGGCGGGGAGCTGGAGGTGGGCGGGGAGCTGGAGGTGGGCGGGGAGCCGGAGGTGGGCGGGGAGCTGGAGGATCAAGGCAGGAAGGTCCCACTGTTGGTGAGCAGTGGAGGCCACACCCCAGCTCAAAGTGACGGGGTGCCAGCGATCACTCTCCATCCTCTTCCCAGGCCTCCCCTGCGCTGTAGCTGGCCCCTGTTACCCTTCTGAGGGTCTTGTTTCAGGGTTATTTCTGGGCCCCTGACAGCGGGGTTGAGGGGAAAGACCGTGTCATCTGAAGCCAGTCTTGTGCAGCTGCCCCTGAGCGTGTATTAATAGAGGGGCCTCCTGTCGCCCTGGCCAGGGGCACGCCCTGTTCTCAGATCCTCACGGACAAGGAGCCCCACACCACCTGCGGAGCGGGGACCCTTACCATCCTGGTTTTCCGTAGGGGAAACCGAGGCACAGAGAAGGTGTGCCTCTTTCTGAGGCTCCCACAACTGGACCAGGTAGCCCCACATCAGCACCCAAGTGCCTAACCAGAAACTTCCTGCAGCGTGGGTATCTGGGCTGAGATGAGAATCAGCTGGAGTGCAGGACACGGGTTTTGACACATTGACCCTCTTCTCTCACTAAGTCCCCCTGACCAGCTTCCCTGTAGCCCCCAGCCGAGTCACAGTGGCCCACGTACCCCCACAGTGTCCTCATGCAGAGGAAGCCCACGTCCCCCCAGGAGAGCTGGGCAGAGGCGTGCTCTCGAGGACTGGTATAGGACACTTGGTTGCTGAGTCTGCTTTGGGGTCCGTGAAGCATGTTGTCCCAGAGTGTCATGTTTCCACGCCATGGGAATAAACAGAACTCTGGGGAAGGTCCCAAAGATGGACTTGGTTATGAATTTTGTCAGCAGATTCTCAGTGAACACACGGCATGACTTCCCCGTGTTGTTAAAACCCTTCTCCCTGGTGATTGGACACCACGGACTAGTATTTAGCTGTTAAAAGGAATGAAAGCTTATCGTTTGGGACAGCATGGCTGGAACTGGAGGTCATGATGTGAAGTGATATAAGCCAGGCTCAGGAAGGCAACACTGTCTGATCTCACCCAGGCCTGGAATCTAAAGAAGTTATTCCAGTGGGAGTGGAGGGTAGGGACAGCAGCCAGAGGCAGGGCACAGGGGTGGCGGGTGGGCCGATGGCAGGTGAGGTGGACGGATGGGTGCTGAAGTGCTGCGGTTACACAGGAGCAAGGCGTCTGGGGTGCGGTCGCCCAGCAGGGTGGCTACAGATATCGGTGCACTAAATATCTCAGGAAGTTAGAAGAGATGATCTTGAAATCATTTTCACCACAAAAATAAATAAATACATAAATAAGTGTTTGAGGATGTAGATACGTTTAAGTTGATCTAAACACTACCCAATGTAAACATGCATCAAAATACCACACGGGACATAAATATGCAAAATAAAAAAAAATATAAAAGCTCTTACAAATCAGTTAAAACTACGTCTGAATCAAAACCCTTGTCCATTCTGCAGAGCATTCCATGGTCTGAACTTGCGTGGGGGCACAGCCTGGCATCCCAGTCACCTGGGGGACCAAGACAGGAGGCCAAGTGGGAGGGCAGCCTGGGCAGCTTAGCAAGACCCTGTCTCCAGTGAAAAGGGAGGGCAGGGCTGGCCGCCTGGGTAAGATGCCCCTGATTCAACCCTAGTACCCGCCGAAACAGAAAGAAAGCAAAGCATGTCCCAGGTCCCGAGCGTCTCGGTGCATTTACACACCCTCTGTGGCGGACTCGGTTCAGGTCCCCTCCTGTGGGGCTGCCAGGGCAGGTGCGGGGCTAAAGCTTTGCCCTTCGGTCATCTGAGGGCGGGTTCTGCTGGTGAGATGCCTCGGTTCAAGGCGAGTCCGTAGATTCTCAATGCACCTGACCACCCCTGAGGTTTGCAGATGGTTCCTGAACTGGTGGAGCACACATCAGTGGAACATTCAGGGGAAGAAAACCATGTGATGTCGCCCCTGAGGGCCTGCTGTGTTGTATTTAGTCTGACCGAGCCTCCAGAGGGGGGAATTCGCATTCCTGACTCATAGATTTGGAAACCGAGGCCTGGAGGGCTGTTCAACTTGTCCAGGGTCACACTGCATGACAAGGTCACAGTATAGGCCTGTCAGGCCTAACACTGGGTCCTTCCTGGTCCCAGGCTGGGGAGGGACACATGGCGTCAACACAGTGCATGTTGGTGCCCACTGGCACTCAGACCATCTCTGCCCCTTGGGCACACAGGAGCCAAGTGTCTCGTCCTCCAGCTGCTCACGATTTGGCAGAAGACGAGGGCAAAAGATGGAGCTGCCAAGGACACACGTGCCGGGTGCAGGGTGCTGGCCTTCCCCACATGGCCTCTGTGTCTCGCCATCTTCCTGTGGATTCAACCAACATACTTACTTTGTGATCCCATCCCCCGTGAAGAGCTTGTTGCCTTGGTAACCGCAAACCATAAACACTTTATTAATGACTTTTTTTTTGTATGTGTGGTGCTGGGGATTGAACCCTGAGTTCATTAATGACTTTTTTGATGTTATTTTTCTGCATGAAATTGGTTGGAGAGCACCTCTATTTCCTCTGCACCGTATCTCCACCTGGCAAAGCCAAATCCATCCTTGAAGGCCATTTCCTCCTCTTCCAAGAAGTCACCACACCTGGCACCCAGATCACTCGTCCATTCCACTGATGCTTACGACAAGCCTTCTATTTCTGTGGGATTCATTAGCTTATTTCTCAGATTCATTTATCCATCCATCCATCCACTCATCCATGTATCCATCCATCCATCCACTCATCTATTCATCCACTCATCCAGCATCCATTCATCCACTCCTCCATCCATGGACCCATCCACTTATCCATCCATTGACGCATCCACTTATGCATCCATTCATTCCATCCACCTACTCATCCATCCATCCATCCATCCACTCATTCATCTATCCATCCATCCATCTACTCAACTGACCAACACAGAGCAACTTCAGGTCAGCCTGGGTGAACAATGGCCTCCAGGCCTGTCACTGGCCCTGTGGTGTCTTAGTGTAAATTAGAAAGTCACCTCTCTCTGGCACCTTCGTGCAGTCAAAAAACTGCAACCCTCCTTCATGGCCCTGCAGGTCCCTCTCCAGGATGCCGCTCAGCCCCCGGGATGCCCAGGCCAATCCCCACGACAAAGCCCCATCTGGCTCCAGATGACCATGGCGCTGAGGTTGGGGCCGGTCCTAAGGTCCGAAGGCCCCGGGTCTCCAGGGGATGCAGAGACAGGGCTGTGAAGGTGCGGGCCCTTCCCCACTGAGAGCTTTGCAGGTCAGGTCAGCTCCCCCGCTGGCCGCGGTCCATCCTGGGGAGGGAACCTGGGAGCTCATACCTGGTGGGTCCTGTGGGGCTCCATGTGTCCAGGGCCATGGTGCACATTCCAAATGGCAGCCGTCCTTACTATAAATAGGGCAAGAGGCCGCGCCCGGCCGGCTATTTGCCCTTTGGGCTGTGACCTGCTGGACCCGCCATTTCCTGGTCTCTTCAGTGGGGGCATAATGAGATCCCTCCCTCCGAGGGCAGTGAGACGGTGAGAGAGACACTGGCACAGGAGCCCTCCGTTGGTTAATTAGTTCCAGAACGCAATTGTCCCCCGCTGCTGTCCCTGCATTGGGGCGGGAGGACGGGCACGCCCTTCCTCCCAGGCTGAGTGGACAGATAGATCCAACAGGTGGGAAGGGGTGGGGACAGAGATCTGAGCCTGAGGTGAGAGGACATGGGACGGGGCACTTGGAAATGCTGCCACTGTGCCTACCCAGGGCCGGAGAGGGAGGGAAGCCCCGCAGCTGGGTGGGTGGGGTGGCAGGGATCAAACCTGCCACATTTTAATTTGGAACCAGTGCCCCAGGGAGGGATTTAGACACTGTCAGGCTGCTTTGTGCAAATAACCCCCCTTCCTGGACAGCTGTCAGGGTGAGTCTGGAAGAGCGCCTGGCCCCTCCCCCAGGGCAGGCGGGGTGGGGGCTCCGGGCCCTGAGCCAGGCCCTGCATGCACAGGCCCCCTCCTTCCTGCTGCAGCCCTGGGGCCGGGCCTGTGAGCCTGTCCTGCAGTGGAGGAAAGGGGACAGTGTGTGTGTGGGGGCACGTCCTTGAATCCCCTGGCCTTGAAGCCAGGACTCCTACTCTCTCTGTGGCCTTGCTTCTTGGCTGAAGAGACACCCCCATCATCGTGTCTTATACAGAGTAGGTGCTCAATAAAAATGAGTGTCAAGCTGGAGGATGCAGCTGGAGGGAAGCAAAGGAGTGGAATATAAAGAAAAAAAAAAAAAGGGTTATTTAAAAACCCACCAAACAGAGAAACTCTGCAGGGCTGGAGGGAGGGGTTCTTTCTCTCCTGGAATTTTGGAGCTCTGCTTTGTCTGTGTTACTCTGGGTCAGATGTAGTCTTTGGCCCCTGCTGGTCACCTGTCACCTGTGGGACAGTGGCACCGGTGAGGTAGGCGGGGAAGGCTGCAGGACCCACTTGGCTCACAGCTGGGGCTCCACCATCTCCTCTCCCCTTCATGGAGAGGTCGGAACTGGGGGTGAAAACGTCTGATGCGCTCTTAGCAGGAAATAAGACGAGTGTCCCCCAAGTCCCCAGCCAGCGCTTGCTGTCCTGATGTAGAGGGTGTGGAAGTCCGTCCCCTGCCATCGTCGATAGAGCATGAATAGACAGACAAACCAAAGAAAAAGGAATACCAGCCTCCTGGAGCTTGTCCCCCACCCTCTCCTCCCAGATTGAGCCTGTCTTCTCAGTAGAAAGACACTTGCTTTGGGGGGGGGGTGTTAGGGGAAAGGGGCTGAGGCTCAGAGCCACGTTGCGCTTCCTCCGTGTGGAACCTCAGGACCTTTGCTTCACCTGTGACTCAGTTTCCCATCTGTAAAGAGGGTGGTAGATACCGGGCGGAGACATCCGTAGCACTTAGCTGGGAGACAGCTGCAACCTGCAGCTGCCGTGGGGACAGTTAGAGGAACCTCCACCCCATTCCTGAAGGAAGTGAGGACCTGGCTCCCTGAGCTGCCCAGGCCTGCCTGGTGTGGTCATCGCCAGGTCTGGAGGAGGGTGGGGCCCAGGGGGGCATGGCTCTCCTCTCCGGGGCTTTTGCACAAACAGCTCCCTCTGATCTTAGCTGCCCTTGCTCCTGGGAGCACGGTTTCAAAGGATTCTCCGTGGGCCAGAGCCAAGCCCAGTCCTCTTGGTGTGCGGAACCCCCACCCAGGCTCCCTGAGCGGCCGAACCCCTGGCGCGGGGCCGAGAGGAGCCTTCAGAAGGAGCGCTCAGCGAAGAATGCGGCCATTCAGACGGTGACTGTCCGTCGCCCCACCCTCTGTTCTCCGCCTGGGGTGCTTGGCAGCCAAGCCAACCACAAGACAAGTTTTATCATCTGTTAAACCTGTCGTTCGGAAAAAAAAATGACTTCAATAAAATATTTCAACAATTATAGTCCATTTTAATTAGGTGTGTACCACATAATTATAGATTAAAAAATGAATAGGGTTTCAAAACCCAGCGCCGTGGTCCTGCGAGCTCGCTCCTCTCCCTGTGGGATTTCCAGCCCAGTCCTGCACCTGAGGAGACGCCGCATACCTGGCGGAGCCCCCTGCGCCCCGGGACTCACCACCTCCTCTCACCGTCCCCACCTCCAGCCGGAGTCCCACCCACTGATGAGCCACTGAGGAGGAGGGGAGCGGGTGGCAGGCTGCAGGGCTGGTGCTGGAGACAGGGATGCCCCACGGTGGGGGGCGGTGAGAGGAGCCGCTGGCCCGGCCAGCCCTGGGCCACTCTCTGCCCCAACAGGAACCTGCTGGGTAGCCTGGGCACACTGGCTCCACTCTCTGGATGGAGCTGCTTGTCTCTTAAAAGAAGAGAATTAGACCATCGCTTTCCCACAATGATTTTTTGGAGAGGAGGGGCACTATTTTTATTATCTATTTATTTTGATCAACAGTTTGCTCTATCTGAATGACACCCAAGTTGTCCATATTAATGCATCACGTGATGTTTGGATACCGTGTACGACTGGGGTTGTGGCTCAGTGGTAGAGTGCTCACCTCACACATGCAGGAACCTGGGTTTGATCCTCAGCATCACAAAAAAATTAATAAGTGAAATAAAGGTATTGTGTCCAACTACAACTAAAAAATAAATATTTTTAAAGAAGAATATATATAGGCAGAATACACACACACACACACACACACACACACACATATATTTGACCTACTGTGCATAGCACACCAGAGCTTCCTGCTCCTGTTTCACTGTAGCTGGTATTCATGGAAGGCCTCTCCCTTGACCCCTTCCCCAGCTCCTGGTACCACCATTGTTCTCATTTTCTATGAGGTCAGCTTCTTTGGATTCTGCATGTGAGGCCCTGTGGTACCTAGCTTCCTGAGACTGGCTTATTTCATTTAACACGATATCCAATGCTATCCACGCTGTCACGAAGGACTGCTTCTTATTCTTTTTAGGGCTGCATACTTTTCCATCATGTCTATGGTCTTCCCTATCCATTCACCCGTCCACAGACATTTAGGTTGTTTCCCTTTCTTGGCTGATGTGAGTGTGCAGGTGCAGGTGTCTCTTTGATAGACTGGTTTCATTTCCTTTGAATGCACACCCAGGAGTGGGATGGACGGGTCATATGTAGTTACAATTTAATTTTTGAGGAGCCTCCTTGCTGTTTTCCATAATGGACGTGCTACTTTACACCCCTCTAGCAGTGAGCACGTGCACCCTGTTCTCCCCCTCCTGTCCAGCGCTCGCTACCTTTTGTCCTGATAACGCCCCCTCCCCAGCAGGTATGAGGTGCAGCTCCCTGCGGCTTGGGTTTGCATTTCCCTGATGACTGGTGACGCTGAGCCTCTGGTCAGTGCTGGCTGGCCACTTGTGTGTCTTTTGAGAAACGTCGATTTAGGCCTGCTGCCCAGCTATGATTGGGTCATTTGCTTTTTGCCGTGGTGATTTTGGAGTTCCTGGATGTTAGACACTTGCCAAAGGTATGGTCTGAGAATCTTCTCTCCAGTTCTGCAGGTCATCTCTTCACTCCGCTGGCTGCTTCCTTGGCTGTGCAGAAGGTTTTTAGTTTGATGCAACTCTACTTTTCAAATGAAAATTTGGAAGAAAATCCCAGTACATACATAGTTAAAAATATAGGTGCCTGGTCCAGGGAGCCTGGTCCGGAACCTGCTCACGTGACCCTGCAACACTTTAAAGCTTGAGGAGACCAGGTAAGGTCATTTCCAGCTCATTTGTTTCTTGTTCAGCAAGTATCCATCGAGCACCCAGGTGCACCAGCCCTGTCCCAGATGCTCACGGGTAGCAGGAACCAGGGCTGGCCAGTGTCCCTGGTCCACTGTGGGACTTCCTGTCCAGTGGGTGCAGAGGAGGGCTTGTTCCCACCTCTGTCTTCTGGCACTCAATCCTCAGCATAATCCCAGGGAGGGGACTCGGGGCCTCCCCTCACCTGTGGGGCTCCCCCAGGCCTGGGAACCAAGGTCATAGACCTCCCCATGGCAGCTCTAGACCCAGCCTGGGATCTTGTAGCGCAGATCCCAGCAGCCCCTCAGGACCTCCGCATCCCCCATCTTCATGTACTCCCTGGAGTTACCAGTTGAGGTTGGGATTCTGCCTCCTGGGCCCTGAGTGACCAATCTACATGCCTCTGTCCCTGGGAGTCATTGACACCCTCGGGACACTGCTGTGGGTGGAGACCCCTGGCAGTCCCCCCTCAAATTAACTCCTGCCCTTCCCACCCACGTGCCCCAAAGAACCTCGGCACCCGTGGTCTCGTTGCCCATCATGCTAAGAACCACCTTCTTCCTTGCGGTGTGCTTGCCTCAGAGTGTGGCAGACACTCTGCACGGGACCAGAGGTGAAGAGCGTGGGCCACCACCTCAAGGTTTCAACATCCTCTCTCCAGGGAGAGCTGCGTCTGGTGCATGGTAAGAGGGGCCTGCTTCTGTGAGAACGTGCTCTGGGGGGGTGATTGACAGGAGCTGGGGAGGACACGGGGAGGAGGGCTGGGTGAGCCCACGGGCTGATACACCTGGACAGGCAGCTGCCCAGGGAAAATCTCGGTCCCAAAAGATTAAATGGAAATTCCAGAAACAATTCCCAAGTTTTAAATGACTTCTATTATGGTACATTGTGATTGTTCTACATCAATTATTGTTATAATTCTGATATTGTTATGATTAGTCGTTAATTTCTTACTATGCGTGTAGTAATTTGTAAATAAACTCCTGTAGGTATGTGTTTACCACATAGGGACAAAAAGCAGATCCAGGTTTTGGGGATTTGGTACTACTTACGGGTGTTTTTGGCTTTGGGCACCCAGGAATGTCTTGGAACAAACCCCCAAGGGATGGAGGGCTTCTGTAATGTGAGAGGGCGGAGAGGAAGTGGGGAGACATAGGTCGGGTGAGTGGACAAATTGATGAACGGATGAGGGATGAATTGATAAATGTGGCCAGGACACAGGGAGCCGCTGGGTCTCTTTCTCTCTGCATCTGTGAGCCGCACGCAGCAAGTGCCTGGGTGATGGGAGGAGTGGGCCAGGGTCAGCTGCGGTAAGGAAGAAACCCACGAACGGACGGCAAGTGTGTGTGTGTGTGCACAGGGGGGCAGGCGACGACGTCCTCTGGAAGCCAGCTCTGCCGAGTCACTGTGGTCCTGGTGGCGTGTGGAATCCACCGGAACTCAGGGAGGCTCTGCAGACAAGCTCCGGCCCATCCGAGGATGTGCAGGAGGTGAGTGGGCTCCCCTGCTGTGCGGCTACAGCACAGGCCGGTGACTCACCCCGAAGCCTTCCAGAAGCCGCTGAGCCAAGTGCCTGGAGCTGCTGCTGCTGCGCGGAGCCCTGGGAGATTCCAGGAGCCTCCACGGGGCCAGGCTAGCTGGTGGCAGGACGGCACCAAAGGGGCTGCTATACGGTTCTCCGCCATCGCCTGGATGAGAGGAGCCAGATGATTTCCCACAAGTTCTGGGACAAATGTTTGCCTTAAGGCTCAGAACGCGGTGCCAAGTTTCGGCCCAATCAGATACTTCTGGGTACTTGCGAGTCATTTGAGAAAGAAAGGGAGGGGTAAGAGAAAGAGGGGAAGGGAGAGAGGGAGAAAAGGAGAGAGGGAGAGAGGAACCCGAAGTGGGGCAGGACGGAGAAGGGAGAGGCTCCCGGGGGTGGAGGCAGAATGTCCCTGGAGGACAGCAGCCCTGCTGGGTGCACCTGGCAAGAGGGTCTCGAGGCTCTTCCCAGGGTGGGGCAGACTCGTGTCAGCCGTGCTGGGGGACAGCTGAGGCTCTGCACCTGTGGGGGAGCCCTGTCCTCCCTGTGAAGGGCTGTGTGGCCATCCCAGGACAGCTTTGGGGCTGGGGCTGGACACAGGGCTGCTTAGCATCGTATGGCCCCTGCCTGGCTTTCTGCAGCTGCACCAAGGCTGCTGTCCTTCTCCAGGGGTACCTGGCACACTTGGGAGGAAGAGTGTGGGTGCAGAGGTGTGGAGGGGCCTTCTGTGTGGGGAGGAGCTGGAGGCTCCAGGAAGGACCCAGCTCTGGGTTCCATACCAGGCCTGAGGATGGGGGCTCCATCCTGCAAGGCGGGGCCGAGGTGCAGGAGCGCCGATGTCCTAGAAAGGTGACCTGTAGCCACACATGTCAGGAGGACACCAGGGACGGGTGGGAAGCAGGGAGGCCAGACTGGAGACCCTAACAGTGGCAGGTGGAGGACCATCAGACCTGGCTGAGAGTAGCCACTGAGGGGAGAAAAACAGTGGTGATGGGAGGCAGGTGACTGTAGGGTGAGGTACAGGAGGACACCATGCCCAGGGTCATGGTGGCCGGGCTTGGCATTCATGCTGGCACTGCCTTTCTGAGTCAGGGAGGCAGGGGACACTGGTGGCGAGAGCAGGGCCTGCAGGGCACGAGCTCCTGCCTCTCTCTCCTGCTCAGCCCCCTGCAGTGCAGTCTCCAGGATGCTGTGGAGTTTCCCTGGACCCCTGGGTCCCTTACCTGGGCCCACGTGTGTCCTGGACACACCTGGTCATAGTTCCCACAGCTCGTCATGCACGGGAGGCACAGCAGCTGTCACCCACTAGCTCTGAGTGCCCTAAGGGCAGGGGCAGTGTGGCCCTGGGTCCAGCCCAGGCAGGTACAGCTCTGGGCTACTGAGTGAGGAGCCCATGAGAAAGGGTCAAGGAAGGGGGAAGGCGCTGGGAGGAAAAGAGGGCAAAGAAACACAGGAAGACAAGGGCCAGGGAGGGAGGGAGGGAGGCAAGGAGGGGAGGGCAGGGCCAGGAGGCTGGCCTCGCCTGAGCCTCTGCCTGCCCTGGTTACTAGACCAGAAACTTCCTCAAGAAAGGGGACACTGAAGGAGAGAGGGAGGCAGGGGCCCGGCTCTGGCTGTCACTGGGTCTGCTAATGACGAGGTTTGGGAGGCCCTGTTGTGGCAGAACAAGAGCTGATCCCCTGTGTTCCCCAGAGAGGGCTCCGTCACTGGGCCCGAGCCCACGCCCACTCTGAGGCTCCAGGGTTGACGCTTGCCCTCTGCCCGTGGTCACCCTCTCCCTCATTCGCTCACACAGGCTGTCGGTGCTGAGCTTGACCAGGCTGGGCAGGTGGCTGAGAGGGGGAGTGGCCAGGGGCTCCTGAGGTCAGTCCAGCGCTGCCCTAACTCAGGACTGGGCCTTCGGAAAAATCTACACCTGAGTTCTCTTCTAAGCAGATCAGCCCAAAGGTGCGCTGGGAGGCTGCAGGGTGGGTGGGAGAGGATGCGTGTAACCACCCCACCCAGAGCTTGCTCTGCTCAGCGGATAGAGCCCCTGAGGGTGTCCTGGGGGCCGGGAGGAGGGTGCGTCTGAGCCATCACTGCCATGCCGTCTAGGGGGCTCCATGAGAGGAAATGGGGTGGGGGAGGCTTGGGGAGCCAGGGTCAGCTTCTGAGAATGCTCTAGAACACGAAGCCCGAATCCTCCTAGAACCGTCAAGACAGAGGAGGGGCAGGGCAAAGGGGGCTGAGTCCTGGTGAGGCTCAGCTGGGCGAGGGCTCTGGGAGGCTGGGAAGGGTCTTCTGGATCACCTGCCCGGAGAGCGGGCCCACGGCCGGTTGCCCAATCCTGACCGTGGGACCAGTGATCGAGCGGCAGGTTAAAACACCGTTCTGACGGCCATGGCATTTGCCCTGCAGATTTCCTTGCACATTTTTAAACAAAGAATCGTGATTTAAAACAAAAGAAGGTGTGTGAGGCAATGGGTGTGTCCATGAGCTCCACTGAGCTCTTCCCCGTGGTCACATGTATCAAAACCACATGTGGACACCGTCAATATGTACACTTTTTATCTGTGGATTAAACATGTAAATAAATACATTTTAAGTTATAATATTGTTTCCTCTAAATCCACTTCACTGGATGGGCGGGACCTGCCCACCTGATGCAGGATCAGGGAGGGATGGTGGAGGCCGCTGCGTCTGGTGTAAGGGACACGGGATCTGCCCTTGCTGGGGTCACCCTGTGTCCCAAGGGTTTCTCCAGGAACCACTGCACACACTGCCAATTTCACAGCCACACCGAGTCTCTCTTGTTTTCCTGTTTCACAGGTGAGGGAATCAGCCCTCAGGTGGGAAGTGGTCAGCATTGGTCTCCGTCAGGGAGGACTGAACCAGGTCCTGACGGAGGCCGGGAAGGAGCCAGGTGGACCCCGAGGGGTGGGGCAGAGATGCTTGGGGCCAGGAGACTGCAGCCCTGCTGCAAGGCGTGTAGTGGGCAGAGAAGGCCTGGCTCTTTGCAGGGACCACCCAGGCCTGGGCGTGCGGTGGCTGTGGTTGCTCAGGCTTCTCCACATCGTAGACTCCGCTCTTGGATTACACTTCCGCAGCCATAGTCATGGGCTGGACGCAGCCTGGAGACAAGGGGAGCCTCCTCCAGTGCCCCAGCACGTGCCCGGGGGACCTTCCTGCCCGAGGGCCCCTCTCAGTTCAGCACTGCCCACTTCCTGGGCGCTTACCTTTATTCGCCGACCTCTTCTGTTAGTTAGTCTGTGTGTTTTGCAGTGGGCCTGGGTCTCAGGGTCTCCGGGCCAGCGCCCCACTTGGCCCTCATGCTCCTTTCAGGCAGACCTGTGCTGGGAGGGGCAGGGCGTTTCCTCTGTCGCTGTGGCGGCGGCGCCTAGGGAAAGGCCAGGATGGAACCCTGGGAGGGCAGGTGGCGCCTGAGGGCCAGCGGGTGGGAGGGAGCCGGCTCTGGAATTCAAGGTCCCAGCAAGAGCCCAGCTTGTCCACTTTTTGCAGATGGCCACTCAGACAAGCACCTCAGCTCTCAGAGCCCAGGGGTCTCGTCCACTGTGAGCTGGGAGGACACAGGGCCTCTGGCGGGCAGCTGGGAAGTGCTGGAGGTGCAACAGGAAATGCCTGTCAGCTCTGTGGAGGCCCAGGAGCCGGTGACCACGGAGGGGTTTGCAAAGCACTTAGCCGGCTGCTCTCCTAAGTGCCTAATAAATGTGAACTACTATTATTATTATTATCATCATTGTTACTACGACCGTGTTGCCATTCTGTCCTGGGGCTGTTTCACTTTCTGCCCAACTTGTGGCACCGCCCTGAGCAGCCAGTGTGACTATGCCACAGCACGTCCTCTGCTCTGCCCAGTGGGGTGTGAAGTCACGGGCATGTGAACCCAATCCCTCTCCTCCAGGGTGGGCTGTGTGGCAGCTGCTATCATTCATGCCACACCTTGCTGGAGGGGACGTTTCTGTTGTGAGCACACTGGCCTCTGCTGCAGGTGTGAGGACAACTCAGACCTCCCGACCTGTGACCACCCCCACCTGTGACCTCCCCACCGGTGACCTCCCCATATGTGACCTCCTAACCTGTGACCACACCAAAGTGGCCTCCCACCTGTGACTACCTGCTCCCCCACCTGGGACCTCCCCCACCTGGGATGCTTCTACCTCTGTCTCCACTTCAGAGATGAGAGCAGAGAGCTGGGAGGCTGGAGCTGGCACATGGATCAGAATTCGGGGGCAGCACTTCTGCCCATTGCCCTGTGTGCCAGGGCCTTGAGGGTTTTGCTCCTGGCTAAACTGGGCTGAAGATCTGAATCAATGGCCACTGCTATTGATGCCCAGTAATGGAGGGGCACCATGCACTGCCCTGTTGGGAAGAGAATCGTAATCCGGGGGAAGTGAGCCAGGCATCAAGGCATGGGAGTGCCACATGCTCCAGGATGTCATCTTCCTTGGTTGCTTAATAGCCATGTGACAGTTGGGAGCTGGCAGACCTCACTTTCAGGCCACACTCCGGCTGCTGTGTTTTAGTAAATAAAGTTTTACAGGAGCACAGCCACATCCATCTGTGCATTGTCTGTGTGTATGTGTGTGTGTGTGTGTGCACACGCGTGCACATGTGTGACATACTGTGGGTGGACCACTGGGCAACATTCCTGGAACAATTTTTTCAGACAGGATCTCACAAAGTTTCTGAGACTGGCCTTCAGCTCTCAGTCCTCCTGTCTTAGCCTCTTGCTGGAATAACAGGCGAACCCCCACCCCCACTCCCGTGCCCAGTTGCTGTCTATGCACCACAAGGGAAGAGCTGAGTTTTTAGAAAGGAACCATCTGACCTTTAAAGCTAAGATATTTACTATTTGGCCATTTATAGAAAAACTTGTCTGATTCCTGGGTAGATGTCATCTCTTGAATCTCAGTTTCTGAATGAAAAACTGGCTTCTGAATGAAAGCTCCAGAGGATGCAGCGAACATGAGTTCTTGCAGCCCTGGTGGGAGCTGGTGCAGGTGGGAGTTGGTCCAGGTGGGAGTTGGTCCAGGTGGGAGCTGGTGCAGATAGGAGCTGGTTCACAGTGGGAACTGTTTCATGGGAGTTGGTGCAGGTGGGAACTGGTCCACAGTGGGAGCTAGTGCAGGTGGGAGCTGGTCTAGATGGGAGCTAGTGCAGGTGGGAGCTGGACCAAAGTGGGAGCTGGTACGTGGGAGCTAGTGCAGGTGGGAACTGGTCCAGGTGGGAGATGGTGCAGGTGGGAACTGGTACAGGTGGGAACTGGTCCACAGTGGGAGCTGGTCCACAGTGGGAGCTGGTGCAGGTGGAAACTGGTGCAGGTGGGAACTGGTCCAAAATGGGAGCTACTATGTGGGAGCTGGTGCAGGTGGGAACTGGTGCAGGTGGGAACTGGTGCAGGTGGGGATTGGTGCAGGTGGGAGCTGGTGCAGGTGGGAACTGGTCTAAGTGGGAGATGGTGCAGGTGGAAACTTGTCCAGGTGGGAAATGGTGCAGGTGGGAACTGGTGCAGATGGGAACTAGTCCACAGTGGGAGCTGGTGCAGGTGGGAGCTGGTGTAGATGGGAGATTAATCAAGTGGGAACTGGTGCAGGTGGGAGCTGGTTCAGGTGGGAACTGGTCCACAGTGGGAGCTAGTGCAGGTGGGAATTGGTCCATAGTAGGAGCTGATGCAGGTGAGAGCTGGTGCAGGTGAGAACTTGTCCAGGTGGAACTCCTGCAGGTGGGAACTGGTACAGGTGGGAGCTGGTGCAGATGGGAGATTGTTCAGGTGGGAACTGGTGCAGGTAGGAGCTGGTCCATGGTGGTGGGAGCTGGTGTATGGTGGGTGCTGGTTCACAGTGAGTGCTGGTTACATGGGTGCTCATCCATGGTGAGAGCTGTTTTACTGTGGCAGCTGGTCCATGGTGGGTGCTGGGTCATGGTGGGTGCTGATTCACGGTAGGAGGTGGTCACCAGTGGGAGCTGGTTCACAGTGGGAGCTGGTCCATGGTGGGTGCTGGGTCATGGTGGGTGCCTGTTTAGAGTGTGTGCTGATTCACGGGGGGTGCTGGTTCACAGTGGGAGCTGGCTCATAGAAGGTACAGGCTAGAGGATGGATGATAGGAGGGCTGGGGCAGGACCTCTTGCCACATGAGGTGGGGTGGAAGAGTGACTTGGCAGTCTAGCCTCAGGGGAAGGTGGACCTGAGCCATGCCTGATTCTGCCCTATCCTTGTGACTTTGGGAAAGGGATTGCAACTTTCATCTTGTTGTGAATCACCGTATATTGGGGTATCTGCTGGGGTTCTGCATGTTAAGTCACAAAAACAAACGCAGACAAGTGTTGATGAGGTTGTTAAACTGCAGCCCTCATCTGATGTCGGTGGGAACAGAAAACACCGTGGCCACTGTGGGAAACATTTTGATAGTTTCTTAAAAATTTAAACCCATATTCACGAACGAGCAATTCCACTTCTAGATATCTACCGGGGTCTGCACCTGCTCTGCTGCCTGGGGACCTGCGGGCGGAACATCCACAGGAGGGTTTTTCACAGTAGCTCAGCTGGAGCCTGGATCTGGCATGTCCCTCCCAGGCCCATGTGTCCAAGCTTGGTCTCCAGAGGTGGTGCTGTTGGGAGGTCATGGAACCTTTAAGTGTTGGGGTGTAAGGGGCGGCCTTAGGCCAATAGAGGAGTGCCCTCCTGGGGACATGGGACGCCATTTCTTCCTCTTCCTCCCCACCCCCCATCCTGGCCCTGGGAGTAACTTTGCAGCACCACGGGCTTCCTGGCATGGGTGCCCTGCCTCCCTAGGTCCCAGCACCAAAGCAACCCTTTCCTGGGATTATGTCGGGTATTTGTTAGGTGACAGAAAACCCACTGGCCCTGGAGTTGTCAAGTGGAAGCAGCCTGTGGGCCCAGCGACTGACCAAGAGCTGTTGGAATCAATGGCGTATTATCTGGCAAGAAAAAGAAACGGAGCACCGTGATGCTGCCAAGAGCCGACCTGAAGCACGTTGGGCTAAGTGAAGTAGCTGGGTGCAAAGGGCCACCTGGGGACCGAGGCCCACAAAATGCCCGGCACAGGCAAATCCACAGATGAATGGCAACCGGGGGAGGGAAGGGGGGGTGACGGCCACGGGGCCTGAAGGGTCTTTATATGGGGTCATGCAAGTGTTCTGAAGCCAGGTGGTGGCTGTACAAGTGAAAATTCACCAAGTGTCATTGAATCGCACACTCAGAATGACAGGTGTCCTGGTTTGCCAATGAACTGCTAAGGTCAGCTCTTGGCGTCGCACAGAAGGAGGGCACCCTGGCTGTCCATGGAGCGATTCTCATTTTTCTTCTGGCCGGGGCTGAGCAGCCATCAACCTGAATGGTGGCCCCAGCCCTGGGCGTGGAAGACCTCTGAGCTCCCACCAGCCCCGGGGCTCTCACATGAACGAGCTGGAGCCTCCTCTGTAAGCTGGGAGTGGCAGGCGTTCCTGGAACCAGGGTGTTTTAATCGTGTAGTTCTGGGTCGACTGCTGTGTACCCCAGATTTATGGATTGAAGCCTTAGTCCTCAATGGGATGGAATTGGGAGCAGAGCCTTTGAGAGGTGATGGGGTGTAGATGAGGTTTGGGGGCAGAGCACCTATAATAGGTTTGGTGTCCTAGTAAAGGGATACAGAGACTAGAATTTTCTCTCTTCCTGTGAACACACAGCAAGAAAGTCTGTCTATAAACCAGGAGACCAGCTCTCCCCAAGAACCCGGTCAGGCGGCCACCTTGACCTTGAACTTCTAGTCTCCAGATCATGAGAAACAGATGCCTCTTGTGCAGGTCTATGGAGAGCAGCCCCAAGTAAGGCTCCCATCAATCACAGGCTCTTGGTACGCCCTCGGCACTGAATCCTCCCAGATCCACAGACGGATGCAGTGGCCACGTGGGGCTCTGTTTCCTTCCCCAGCTGACACAGATCTTCACTCCCTGTTCATGCTTCTGCTGTGGAAGTTTGGAGAACAGAATGAATCTTGTGCTTAGAGGCCAAGACCAGAACCAGCTCCTGGCTTGGCTGCCAGCCAGCCACGTGACTTCTCCCTCTGCATCCCTCTGTGTCCACTTTGGGGAGGGTCAGTGAGAAACCCTTGGCTGTGTGTGGACGTGCCAGGTGGTGTGGGCTGCTGTCCCCAAGACCTGCCGCATGACACGTTCTCCCAGGGTAGAGACCTGTGGTGGGAGGCTACCTGTGTGGGAGGATGCCGACGGGGCCTCCCAGAGCCCAGCAGTTTTGGGGTCAAGGGGCCGGAGGTTCCCGCTCTGCTGTGGGTCTGCCCTGAAGAGAAGGCCAACCTTGGTGGCCCTCTCCAGTGCCCGCAGCACGGGCTCTTGGAGCAGCTCCACCATGCGGGCAGTTTGGTACCGTCGGAAGCTTGCCAAGCCCCGGAATCATCAATGTCGGGCGAGGGTCAGGAGGCAGGGAAGAGGCCTGGGAGTGCCTGAGCTTTGATGAGTCTGAGGAACCCCGTGTTGGGTGGTTTGGGTTGGAAAGTCTTGAGGTAAGGACATGCCCCTCTCTGTCCTGGTCCCTATCCTCTGAACCGACCCCAGGAAACTTCCTACATCTCCCAGAGCTTCACCTCTTTCTCCAAGAAGGGAAGGTGCGGTGGGATCAGTGGATCCGTGGAAACCATGGCCCCCCCTGTGCTGGGCGGCAGGGGGTGTGGTGTTCTTGGTCTCCTCAAGTTCACCAGCATCAGTTCCCAGAAGCAGCTGCAGAAAGAGCCCACTCTGCTCCCTATTTACCCGGTCGCTTTAATTTGAGCAAATACGCAGAGCACAGATTGCTGGGTTGCGTTCTCCCTTGGAAAACACGCTTGGTAAATACGAGCTCGCGCTATTATCTCGGAACGGGCAGGGTTCGCCTAAACACAGACATTTGGTAATTACCCCTGGAAGCATTTGCTTTGTGCAAAGAGGATCGACATGGGGCTGCCTCCCCTGCTCTGCCCCCAGCTTGGCCCGCATCAGCTCCTCCAGAGCCAGGGGAGTTAGCGGGGCTCCCGCCTCCCTTAGCCACCGGCCCCGGGTGAGGATCAGACGTCCTGCTGCAGGGGACATTTTTCCCTTGGAAGGGGGCGTTGCACAAACGTGTCTCCAGATAACTTTAAAAATGGAAGCTTCTTTGCCCTTTTATGGTTTTTTTTCTTCTTCTGGTGAAATGGAAACTGGTAGGCCCGACCCGGCCAGGAGTGCGGCAGATCCACGGGATGAATCTCAATCTTCATCCTTTTAATTTTTTTTTTTTTTTTTAAATTCAATAAAGGCTACTTAGGGCCAAGAGACTTTTTGGCTCTAAAAAGCATGTAAACATGAGTCACTGTTAATAAGGTGAGCACTTTACTTTGGGATTAGGCCTAAGTGACAGGGCCCTGGTCCCTTATTCCTACTTTGGGACTGTGCCAGGAGAATGCTTTGTGCTGTTCTGGAAAAGGCAGAATTAGGCGTTCCATTTATTCTATTGATCTTAATAACCTCCTCTCATAAATACTTACTTCATGACATCAATGAGAGGGGCCAGCGGTAAAACTCAGCGCAACAGCAGTCGTTGCTTTGAGATGTCCTGTGAGCACCTTGGTGAGGTCGTTGACAGCCAGCTGTGCTGTCAGGACAGTTCCAAGGTGGCCTTCCACCCCTTTCCCTGAACGTGCAGGAGGACAGGGAGCTTAGCGTCAGCTCCTGTTCATTCGGTGCATTGCGTTTTCCCACTGGGAACTGGGATTTCCTGCAGATCCATGGACCAGAGAACGCCCAGTCGGTGGGTGAGACAGTGCAGTGCTTTAAGGGGTGCCACACACGCCTGCCTCCTTTGGTTTGTTCTCTCGGTTTTAAGAAGAAGAGCTTGAGGTTCCGAGGTGCGCCATGACCCCGTTGCCACATTGAAGTCCTTGGTTCAGTTCTGCATCATTTCTCTTTAAACAGTGTTGCTTCTCCTTTATGACTCCATGGAGAGCAGCTTCCCATGGGCTGGGACCCGGGAGCTGGTGGGTGGGGCAGTCCTGGGAAAGGGAGGTCTGGCTCGCCTTTGTTCTGGGGCTGCCGATGCTCGCTCTTGGCCGTGGAGCCCTTCCGGGGGGCTCTGCCTCACTTCCACAGGCCTGGACTTGCACTCAGGGGTCAGAGGGGGCAGAGGGGCTGCCCTCCCAGGACTGTCCCGTGTCCCTGGGATTCCCCACGTGGTGCTTTGCTCCAGGCCTTCTTTGGGAACTTTTGCTCCTGAGGACCTCACCCAGTGCCAGGGCCTCACTCCCACTGCAGTGTGGGGACTGATTTCTGCTGCAATGTAAAAAGAAGGAGGAGGAGAAGGAGGCGGGAAGTGGGGGAGCTAGGGAGGGAGGGAGGGAGGGAGGCAAGCCTGTCATCGATGACCCTACTCGGAGGACTCCTGCTTTGATCTAGTTTTCACCTAGGATTTCCACAAGGGCGTGTTGGAGCAGAGGGCACACGGTGGATCCCTGTGGATGTGGGCTTGGAGCTCATTCCTGGGGTCCGCTTGGGGCCTCGGTCTCCTCATCCATAAGACGGTGCAATATGACGAGCACATCTGCCTCCTTAAGCACTTCCCGCTCGCTCAGTCACCTGTACAATGCTCACACCCCTCTGCACAGAGGAGGAAATGAGACACGGTGGGCGTTTGAAACCAGAACGTCCAGTGCCCCTTGCCTCCTGAGACTCGGTGCGTCTTCCTGCTTGAGCCCGGCCCCGTGGGCTCAGAAGAGCTGCTGTGTGTGGCACCAGCCTTAACGTGGAAGTCAGTGGCTCTCGGACTTAATAGAGGCAGATTCATTTTTCATGTGATTCCAGGACAGAGGAGGAAGGGCAGCCCCATGAGGCTCAGGGGCCCCCCCAGGTCCAGCCCTCCCTGCAGCTGTGGGTCGCCCTACCCTGTGCCGGGCCCCTCCATTCCCAGGACACGGGTCAACCTCCTGGCCGTCACTCCATCCCCTCACCAGGTGGCTACCTTCCTCACCTGCAGGGCCAGCTCCCCCTGCAGCTGCCGTCTGAGCCCCTGCCCTCACCTGGGGACCCTGGGTGGAGGAGTCACAGCTGCCTGTCTCCGGCTCCCTGCTCACCTGAAAGGGTCCTCTCAGAGGTGGACTGCTGGCTCCTCTGCCTTCCAGAATGTTCTGTGGCTCTCTGGCTGCTGCCCTTGCCGGGACACCTCCTCTCCTTCTGCCCTCTCTCCAGGTTCCTGTCTTGTTCTCTGCTCTCTGGAATCGGGCTTCTCGTCCCCCCACACCCCAGGCTCCTCAGGGGGCCAGAGACCACCCCGTTTAGACCTTAGGCCCCTTCTTTCCCTGCCTGGGTCAGCTCTGTCCTGCTCTTCCAGCCCCTCCCTCCACTGCGCTGGAGCAGCTCTGTCTGCAAGAGCCAGCGGACACCCCCAGCAGCTAGCCTGCAGGACGAGGACGGGGTGCCGTTCTGCTATTTAATTGGATCGTATGAAGTTCCTAGATCATCCTTCCTACATTGTCATCAACCCCAGGACTTTTATCCTTGCTGTCCTGAGCCTGGAACACCCCTTTCCTGTCCCAAGTCTCTGCTTCTATTCAAATAGCGGCTACTCATCCCTCCGTTCCCTGGCCCAGGGCGGTTCCCAGCCTTGCCCCTGTTGCCTGTTTTCCTGGTGGTTTTTCTCTGAGCCCCAACCCTTTTCCTTCTCCCACCTCAGGGCTGTGACTGCACGTGCTCATGTGGGGTCATCTGGCTCTTGTCCAGCCCTGTCCTCACACACACTCCAAGCTCCAAGATTGTAGAGCGTGTGTCACCCCACTGCTGACCTCAGCTCTAAGGCGGAGCCGGGCTGCTGTGCTCTGTTTGCAACCTGGGCAGGGGGCAAGGAGATCACTTGTGCGACTGTAGCATGTTGCTGTGACCCAGGGCCTGCTAAGGTTGACAATCCAATATATACAGGAGGAAAGAAAGCAGGAAGGGAGGAAGCGAGGAGGAAGGGAGGAGGCAGCCCTGCACCTGGGTCCCTCATCCTCTGCAGGCCCTGGGCAGAGCAGGGGCACCACCTGCTCAGTCTTTGCAGGGATGTGCCCTGTGGTGTCCAGAGCCCCAGTGTGGCCAAGGGCCATTTCCTCTGTGGCCAGAGTTCTTGACACCTACATGCCTATAGTTGGCTCTGCAGTTTGTGGCTGCCTCTGTGCTGTGCAGGTGGGCAGCAGGTGGGCAGCAGGCGGGCAGCAGGTGGGCAGCAGGCAGGCAGCAGGTGGGTGGCAGGCTGGTTCTGGCTCTCCACAGTCTGCAAGGCTGGCCTGGCTTGTCGTGCTCTGGGCTGGGTCTGGTTTGGTCAGCCTGGCTTAAGCGGTCCCTTGGAGTCAGCGAAGATTCTCAATCTCACATTTAGCAAGGGACAGATCATTTTCTCTCAAGTAACCCATAGCACTCAACAAGGTGACAAGGAATGTGTCTGCCTTCCTTTGTCCTGACAGAAGCAGATGGCTTCCCCCATTTTGCTGATATAAGGACAGGGCCTGTGGGTCTGCCTGCCCGGTGCTGTGCTGACATGGTGGCAGGCTGGCTCCAACTCTGCATGGTTGCCGACGTACCTGGACATGCTCTGGGCTGGGCCCGAGGGGACATCCTGGAGGAGATGATGTTAACAGTGGCTTTTTATGGGTGATGAGAGGAGGAGGAGAGAGAGTCAATCCCAACAGAGGGAGGCAGCCAGCGAGCCGTGTGGAGGGTGGAGTCAGGACGAGGACCCTTGTCACCAGGACGGAGGAGGAGGCAGGGCAGGTGAGACGCAGAGAGGAGTGGGTGGTAGAAAGGTGCGCTCAGGTCCATGGGCCGAGGTGAGGCCTTCCTCCATGGATCCATAGAGAGTGGGAGACTGGATCAGCTGATCACGGGCTTGATGTGGAGAGATCTCCGCTGGTCACAGGGTAGAGAAGGGAAGAGGAGAGGGGGACAGGTTAGGATGTCACTGAGGACGGAGAGGGAGGAGTGAGGAGGGAGAAGGGAAGACAGTTGGACGAGCTGGTCTTGGAGCGGGAAGTGGGATGATTGGCAAGTCTCGGGAGCCTCCCCGCTCACGTTGATGGTCGGGATCTGTGAGTCACGCTGGAATGAGTGACTCATGAATGACCTCGTCACTAGTTTTTATCCTGTCCTGAAGAACCTTTAGTCTCATAAGTTTGAAGAGAAGGCCTTCTCTCAAGAGATTCAGAAGGAATAGAGTAAATATAAAGAGAAACGATCTCACTGTTGCACCCCAACAATGACTACTAAAGTCCCCATGTGAGGACCTGGCTCCTTTACCCCGGGTGACTCTGGGAACATGCTCGGTGTTGGCTCTGGGTTCCCCGGGGGTTTGGCTCCAGCTGCCCACGGAGGTGACAGGATCCATGGCCCCCTCTCGGAACATCTTGTCTTCCCCGGCTCACACTCCCTCTGGCCCGCTGTGCCCGACCTCAGACAGGCATATTCCAGAAGTTGCCCCTCAGCCACAGCAGGTGTGAAGCCTCCCAATCCCAGCTGTGCCCATCTTCCTACCAAGTCTCTTGGCTGAAGGGGATCAAGTAAACTTGAAGGACCCTGGAACAGGCTACTAAAATGGGATTTCTAAAACCAAGGGGCAGGGTAGGGGTATTAGCTCAGCTCTTGTGCAGAACACCACAGGCTCAGTAGCTTCAGCAACAGAAACTTACTTTTGCAGTTTGCTGCAGTCCAGCTGCAGCAAAATAACCCTGGGGGGTGACGAGCAACTTGTGTACATCGATACAGCAGGAGTGGGAGCCGTTTATTGTAGGACAGGAGGGGAATATATACATTACACACACTTAATGGCTCGCTGGCGTTACTTCACAAACCACTCCCTCTGCAAAATGCCAGGCGCCATCCTGACTTATTTACAGACCCTAACATTTCCCCCTTTTGTTTAATTTAAATAACGACCATAGTGGTTTTTACAGAAACACCATAAATAACCTGCTACAAGCAGAAGGGGAGGATACAAAATGCCACAATACCAAGCCAATTGATGGCTCCATGCAAGAAGCCCTTGGAAAAATTATACCAACAATAACATCGTTTGCAATCAGTCACCATCCCAATAATTACACACAGCTTAACTTAATCACCATCATCCCAATGGCTCGCTAGCGTCACCTCCCAACTACTCCTTCTGGAAAAATGCCAGACGCCATCCTGATTTGGCTGTGGCTCTCAATAGCATGGTAGCATTAATTGTTAAATTTAGGAGATCTCATGGTACAAAATACTCTGCAGGTGGGAAACTGAGGCTCAGAACGCTAAGCGCACACAACCTTGGAATAGAGGTGTCAGCGTGCAACGCCCGGGTTCCGACTGCTTCATACCATGACAACCGCCAATTTCAGTCTGGCTGTGGCCACATGTTAGGGTCTGTAAACAAGTCAGGATGGCGCCTGGCATTTTGCCAGAGGGAGTGGTTTGTAAAGTAACGCCAGGAGCCATTAAGTGTGGAGATTCCTTATTGGTTGACTGCTGTATCTAGTTTATGTTAATTAAGATAAGCTGTGTGGAATGTATATAGACCCCTCCTGTCCTACAATAAACGGCTCCCACTCCTGCTGTATCAATGTACACAAGTTGTTCATCACCCCCCCCCCCTGTTATTTTGCTGCAGCCAGACTGCAGCAGCCAGAGTGATTGAAGTTGATGGATCCAGTTAGGTGACATGTGACCATGTAACCTTCCTTATCTTTAGTGGACTTCTCAGGTCAGTGGTGCCCACTCTGCACCCCTGGGAACTCCTCGGCGCCCTCTGCATACCCTGAATACGTAGGCTGAACTGTTTCAGGGTTGGTAAACTATAGCCCAGAGGCCAAATTGGGCCATTGATTTTTTAAAAAAATGGTTATTTATCATGCAAAATGCACATAGCAGAATTGACCATCTTAACCATTTTGAAGTTCACAGCTCAGGTGCATTATTAAATGCTGCTGCGTTGGTCAGCCTTCTCACCTCTGTGGCCAAGAGAATAATTTTAGAGAGGAGAAGTTTATTTGGGGATCATGTGTCAGAAGTCTCATTTTGGGGGGCACCTCTGTCTAAACCATGACAAGTACCTTCACCTTGTGCTGCCATCACCACCAGCCATCTCCAGGTCTCTCATCCTCCCAGGCAACTACCGTGTGCCATGAAACAAGACCCCGGTCCCCTGCTGACCCAGAAATCTCCACTTGACTTTGCATCTTTGTGCATTTGACTGCTCCAGGTACTTCAAAGAATGGGATTATGAATGCACAACAGTGAAACTCTTCATCATTTACAACCACAAGAATGGGCAGTTATACCCATGCATACATGATATACTTTACTGTCATGTATGTTGTATGTCTAAAAAGAACAAATTGTGTGTATATGTGTATATATAAATTCCTTTCTTTATGAAGGCTGAATAATACTCCATTGCATCTACAATGTGGGCATGCCACATTTTGCTTTGCTTATCTATTCACATGTTGGTGGGCACTTATGTTGCTCCACCTTTGATTATTGTGAATAATACTCCCATGGACATGGGTGTTGAAATCATTGCTTGGTTTTGTAAATGAGTTTTCAGTGGAATATAATTGCACCCACCCATTTATACATGGTCTATGGCTTCCAGTGGTGGAGTTGAATGTTTGCACCAGAGATGGGATGTCCTCAAAACCAAGAATATTTGCTATCTGGTCATGTATAGAAAGAGTCTTCCAAGCTTTTAACTAACAGGACCAGGGCCTCAATCAGGTTTTGCCTAGCCTCTGAGCAGAGCATTTCCTATCCCTGGGACTCAGTTTCTCCCTATGTACAAGGAAAGTTGGGGTTATTCTGTGATTTTCTAATTGTGGTTTCTGGGTCTCTGGGGTCACCAGTAGTGCTCACAGTAGGGTCTATTGGTAGAGTGGACCCTGGTGGGAATGGGATAAAGCTCCAAAACTCTCCTGCCATTCATCCCAAACTTCTCCATCTTCTCTCTTCTATATCCCAGACTGGACGTGTTTTGCTCAAGATTTACTTGGAACCCCCCCCCCAAAATGTTAGCTTTAGAAAATGTTTTGGCCCTGGGACAGGAAGGATCTGGGTATGTCCTGGGTCTTTTGATCCCCATGTGGGTTCTGGGTGTCATGAGATTGTGAAAAGCCAGTTGGGAGGGGGAGACTCAGTCCTGCAGGGTGGGGCACATGGCATTCCTCTTGGACAGCAGCCACTCTGGGAGATGGAGGAGGCACTCAGAGTTGGGGGGCGCAGCTCTTCGGGGCCCTTGGGTCATGCTTTGTCACGATGTGGATGATGGAAAGGGAGGTGGAACATCTCTGGGAAATGAGGCACCAAAGGGTCTTTCAAGGCAGGGTGGACAGCGCTATCACCCCAGACCCCCCCTCTCAGCTCCAATGTGTTTGTTTGCTAGTTAAATAACTGGTGAGGTCCCCTGGGGTTCCAGATTGCCACACAGGAGGTGAACATGTCCTTGTTCACCTGCTGATGGCGAGCGATCTGTACTGTGGAACCTCCCGGTCCCTCTGCGTGGGTGCTGGGCCCGCACAGAGCTGTCCCGTTATCCTGAGCCTGTGTCAGGTGGCTAGGAAGAATGGCCCAGTCGTACCACAAACAAATAAGGCATGCATTTCTAAAATATCCCCCGTTTGTCTCCACACTGGCCTTGTGAAGAGATCCAAGTGGAGTCCTCACGGCCCCTCTAGTGTGTTACTTCACTTCACTGTTTTGGAGGCTCGTGCATGTGGAATGGTGGTGTCTGTGTTCCCGTTGTCCTGGATCTGGAGGTACAGTGTACCTGGGCCTGGGCCTCCTCTTGGGGCCGGGGCATTATTTGCTGTTGAGCTTGGGGTCCTGTGCATTCTGGGAGGAGCTGGTCTGGAGGACTGTAGGCTCTGCCAGCTCTCCTGACAGTCTGCACTTGAGCCTCAACGGCACACATGGGGGACACCTGTCCTGCCTGGTCCTGAGGTGGACGCTGTGCACCCTGGGAGGAGACTCTGATTATCATTCACATCAGGGGGAACAGACCTCAGAGAGGGAGGGCCCTTCCCCTGAGATGAGAAAGAGACAGATCTTATTTAGGTAAATTTAGGTGAATTCTTTACTGCAGCACACAGTGACTAGTGACAGAGTTGGGTTTCTGATTGGGCCCTCCACGTGACTGCTGTCCCTCGCCTGACGGGCTCCCCTGTCTGAGAGGAATGCGATGTGCTCTCGGTTCCTGTTCTAGAGCGTGGCTCTCTCCATTCTCCACGGCTTGGCTGCTTCTTCAGGTGGGAATCCCCTATCACAGAGGCCGGTGCGTCTGGAGCCTGCTCTCCTGAGATTTTCTGAGATGGCTGCAGGGGGCTGCCTGGGTTGGTGTTGTGGGCCCGGCCACCTGGGCGCTGAGGTTTCTCCCGCCACTTCCTGGAACACGGTCTTGCCAGTTCCCACCCACGTTCTCTTCCCTCTCGTGGAAGGTGCTCACATCGATGGCCTCAGGACTTGCTCCGGCCCCTGCCTCTTTCGGGTCCATACTCCACTGTCATTTCCCTCTGGAAGGTCATTCTCTACCTCAGAGAGTCTCCTGTCCCTGGCTGTCCCCTCACCCTGTTTTGTCACGACACACATCATTTTCCGACACTCTCCCAGGAATCAGCAAACTTTCTATCAAGGGACAGAGAGCAAACAGTTTCAGCCCTGGGGGCTCTGTGGGCTCTGTGGCGGCCACTCATTTCCACTGCTGCAGTACAAAAACGTCCAGGGACGAGGCGTAAATGGATGAGCCTGGTGTTTCAATAAAACTTTATTTACAAGAATGTGTGGCGGGCTGGACTTGGCCCACGGAGTATGCTTCATGTGCTTCCTGTCTCTATCATCTAACAGAAGGTAGGGAACTTATCTAGGGGAGATTCATTACTCTGTCCCAGAACCTAGAATGTAGTTGTCACTCAATGGATACTGAATTATCAATGAGTGAGTGCTTGAATTTCTCCCTTTCCTTTTAAAAAACAGCTTTATTGTATATTCTATATTGTATATAGAAAGGTAATTTGATCAGTTTCACTGACCAATACCTCCCCTCCCTCCCCTCTCCCACCACTCTGTAAAATCACTATGCACCAATAAAAAGGAAAAATGGCTTAACCAAGATATAATTTGCATAGGTAGAGTTCACCCATTTAGAGAGCACAGTTTGACCCTGTGCTGTCAACCCCTCCCTCCTCCTCCCCAGTCCTGACCCAGCCCTAGGCAATCACTAATTTATTTCTATCCCTTTGGATTTGACTTTTCTGGCCACTTTGAATAAGCGGAGTCACACAAAACGTGGCCTTGTGCAACTGCTGCTTTCCTGCACGATGGCATTTCTGAGCCTCCTCTATGTTGCCGCAGGGACCAGGACTTCATTCTATTTTGTTGCTAAATAATAAGACGCTGGGAAATACGCATTTTATGCACCACTCATTGGCTGATGGATGCTTGTGCTCCCCCGTTTTCTCCATTTTGGAACACAGACAGTGGCTGAAGCTGCTTGAACACTCTCGTGCAAGCTTCTAAGTCTGTGTGGTCTCACTTCTCTTGGACGTGCACCTGGAGCAGAAACGTTGGGTTGCACAGTAGCTGTTCACTTAGCGTTTAGGGAACTGCCAAATTCTTCAAAGAGGCGGCACCAGTTGACAGCCCCCAGGGAGGAGCCTCTCTGCATCTTGGCCCATGAGGGCTACTATCATCCTTTGGTTCCAGCCATCCTGGTGGGAGGTGGTGCCTCTCTGTGTTGCTGGTTTGCCTTGCCCTGGCCAGCAGCGATGCTGGGCTGTAATCTCTGTTCTCATCAGCCCCTTGCGTATCCTTTGTGGAGATATGTCTGTTCACATCCTTGTCCATTTAAGAGCTGAGGGATATGTGTTTATTATTTTTTATTGGAGGTGCAATAATTCATTATATATATATTCTGGAAATAAATCCTTAAGTAGGCACATGATTCACAAATATTCTCTCCAATCCTGTGGGCTGCCTTTTCACTTTCTTAATCAGATCCTATGAAACATAAAAGCCCTGGATTTTGATGAAGTCCAACTTATCTATATTTTTCTTTGGTCATTTGTGCATTTGCACCCACCAAGATCGACCTCAATTTTTCTTGGAAGAGTCTGTTAGTGTTAACTGTCTTATTTAGGCATAGGGACCACCTTGAGTCAGTTCTGCAGGTGTGAAGGGGAGGGTCGCATCCACTTCCGGCATGTAGTGGTAGTTCCAGGACCATTTGTGGAAAAGGTTTTTCTTCCTCTATTTTATCATCTTGACACCTTGGTAAAGAATCCCCTGACCATGAGCACCCAAAGGTTCATTTCCAGGTTCTCAGTTTTATTCTGTGGTCTGTGTGTCTGTCCCTATGTCAGCACTGCACTGTCCTGAGGGCTGTAGTTTGTAGCAAGCCTGAAACCAGGAAGTGTGAGCCGTCACCTCATCCTTCTTTTCCAAGGTTGTTTGGCATCTTCTCCTTTTTATCTATCAATGGCGGCAGTGGCTCGCAGGGTGCTGTCCTGCTCAGAGAGCTTTGGAATTGCCTGGAGCGAGCTTTAAGGCTGTTCTCTCTAAATGAGGAGAGACCTGTGGGGTGAGTTGGAGGCTCCTAGTCTTGTTTCTCTCTCTGCCTCCCCCTGGGGTAGTTCTCCTCCCTGTCTGCATCCGGGTCTCTCCATCTTGAAATGAGTTACTCAGACTAGATGGAAACTAGTCCCTGACACCATCCCCTCGTTGGAAAAAATCACTGGGCCCGAGAGAGCCACGTGACAAACTCAGGGTGAGAAAGGGCACACGAGGCTCACTGAACTGCCTGGAGAAGGAGCCCGGGGCTTAACCACATTAGAAAGTTGTTTCCTTCAACATCGACCTTAAAAATGAACTTGAGGTCCACCAGACTCAGTGACGTGGGATTGACTGGGGAAGGGATGATTGTAGTCCAGAGTTGAACGATCTTGGGTTTTTTTTTTTTTTTTTTGCTCTAAATTCAGTTCATCCATTTGTATCCTTTCTCTTATCTGAGTTCTTACCCAGATATTAAGGGGACATTTAAAAAAAAATAGGCTTCAAGAAAGGATTTAAAAATCAGAGTAAGCTCCCTGGAGGAAAGACATAAAACCTGGAGAGGTTGCTCACCTACCTCACCTGAAAGGCGGATCTAAGACCTTGATTTCTGAAGACTTACTTGGAGGGAAAGGAATGCTACACAGACTAAGAAGAATCCGAATCAACATGTGTCATTAAGTTTCCGCAGCTAGTTACCATGAGATCCTGCCTTTTTTTGTCCAATCACATTTATACCCAGCTGTCCCTTCTTCATTGAACCTGAATTTAAAAATGCAAAATAAATAAAATAAAATCTTTATTTCTGAAATCTCCTGAGACAATTAGAAATCAGATTGAATAAATATGATATGTTTTCTCTTAAAAAAAAATAAAAATCAGAGTAAGGGCTGAGAGAGTGCGTGCTTAGCCTGCCTGAGCTTAGAGAAAGTCTCCACTCCTTATGGCCTCTAGATCTTCTGCCTCGAAAGGGACCCAGATGAGATGCATTGTCACCTCCAGGTCATGCAGAGTCCCTAACCCTGTGCCACCCCTTGGCCCTCCTGCTGCTGTGGTTCTGTTCCTCACCAGGTGCCTGAACTGGGGTCCATTGTGGCTAGATGCGGTCCTCAGTGAGGAAGGGCAGCGTTTCTTCACTGACATGGTGGGAACTTGGGGATTTCATGTCCCCACAAAGATGCAGACAAATGAATGGTGCAGAGGGGTATGGGGGCGTGGCCAGGAGGCGTGGCCAGGGGCGTGGCCAGGAGGCGTGGCCGGGGAGCACAGGGCTCCAGGTGTTCACCCTGAGCTGTGATGGGGAGATGCAGGGGCTGGACCACATGTGCCAGGGAATTTGATGGCATTCCAGGAGTGTTTGAGTCAGAGAAGAGATGTGACTTTATCCTGAGAGTCCTCTTGGAAGGCAATGTGGAGAGCAGGGGTGGGGGGGACCAGCGAGAGGCTTGGCCCAGGTGATGGGGGTGGTCCAAAAAGGTACAGACGAGAAGGGGCAGGACAGCGGTGGGGACAGGAGCCTGTTCTGAGCTCGGTCAGGATGGTGGTCTTATGGGGAGGCTGCGGAGGGTGTGAGAGGCAGGAGATTCAGGTGGACTCTGGTGTGGGGCTTGGCCCCCAGGGGGAATGTGGTGCTATTGAATGGAAGATGGCACCAGGGAGACACGTTGGTTGGGGTAGTTACTGCAGCACTTGGAGGGTCTAGTCTTTTTGTCCCAGTAGACTGGCAGTCCCTGCAGGGGGTGCTGCCCTTTGCCCGTTCACAGGCCCTGAACCCTCGTTCTGTGACTGTCCTGGGAAGGAGAGTTGTGGTTGAGATTCAAAATAATCATGAAGGGTCCTGGCTTCCTGGTCTGATGTATCCTCTTCTCCCTGCTAGGACAGGGTGCTGCACATGCCATGCCTCAGAGCCCTAGCCCCCAGCCCCTGGCCCCTCATACTATTGACTGGGAGATTACATTCAAAGATTTTGCCTTTTCATTCGAAGAAATGATTCCCACTTATCTCTGATCTAGACCAGATTGGCTTAATATGAAACCAGAGACCCTTGGTGGCCCAGAACTGATGCTTACTGGGCTGTTTCTGGACTGGTGATCTCAGATGTGTCCCCAAAGAACAAGCCTGAGACCCTGTGTGTGTGTGTGGGTGGGTGGGTGTGCACGTGTGTCTATGCAACCCAGGAACAGATGCGAACCAGTTGAACACCAGCTGAGCACTCTTGCTGTTGACAGTGGGATGACATCAGACTCTGGTTTGGGTCCACCCTGGGTCTTGACACCCCGTTGACTCCCACAGCCCTTTCTCCGTGGGAGGCAGCCCTTGTTGTATGGTGGGGAAGGCACCACTCCTGGGTCCTGTCCAATCTCTGACTCTTACTAGCCCAGTGACCTTGGACAAGTCTTCCAACTCTTCAGAACCTTGCTTTGGCTATTGTGAAATGCGGAGTCACAAACCTCAGGGAAGAGCAGCTGTAGGGTCCAATCAAATGCAAAACAGATGTGAAAATGGCCCATGGCCCTGGCACCTCCTCGGCCACAGTATTTCCTTCTGTGCAATGGGAAAAGTGATTCAGGGATTGCTGGGGTGTTTTCTGGCTGAATGCTCCTGCTGAGACATGTTCAGTAAAACGTGTTTCTGTGTGAAACAATCAGAGTTTGAGTGATGGCATAGGTGAAGTCTGTGGTCTCAGAGTTACCAACTCAAATGTGCACAGGAACCAGGCAGGTAGAACAGAGCTGGCCAGGGTTGGGTGGGGGACCCTGAAACGTGAAGACAGCTCGTTCTGTCTAAAGTGGGTGGTGGCTATTGTTTGGCTCTAGTTGGCTGAATTCAAGCAGCCAGCCAGGTTCCGCGATGCTAGGTCTGACTTTTGTCAAGTCTGACTTTTGAAGTTGGCATCTCACCGTATTTCAGCCCTCTCACAGTCAGATGAGGTCTGTCTAGGAGCTGGGTGTGGCTGCAGTTTGCAAAGCCACTAATCCTTGGTGAAATTCCTCTTCCATTAAGGCCTGGCTCAAGCAACCCCCTCTGGGTAGGGCTGTCTGTCTGTCTGTGCTCCTGTCTTGTCCAGAAGACACCCCCCCCCCAGTGTCCACCCTCCTTCCTGGGTGCCATGCGTGAGTTGCTAGGTGTGCCCCCATCAGACAGGAGCGTCCCATGGGCAAAGCCTGGGTGTCAGTCACCTTGTTCACCTCTGCATCCCGGGGCCAGCAGAGACCCTGGACACTAAACTCTCGGTCAGAGTCACGTGGGCCAGCGGACTCTCCCTCCAGCCTCTCTCTGCTTTCCTTTGGTTCCCTCCATCGCGTAAGTCAGTGCAAAATTCTTAGAAGACCGACTGACTCAGGCGTCGGGCAGAGCTGGGTCAAAGCCGGCCTGTATCTCATTCTGTCGGTGACAAGTGCACAAGGAGGCAGCCCAGGGGGCCGGGGCCTCACCCTGTCTGCTCCCGAGCCCATGTTCCTGTCACTGCAAATCAAACTCAGCAGCCTCAAGAACCAGAGCCTCCGTGTCCTGAGCCCCTGCCTCGTGCCCTCTGCCGAGCCCGTGGTGAGAACGTGGTACAGCACTCACAGCAGCTGGCGGAGGGAGTCACTCAGGGGCCGGGATGCACTTCTAGGTACTTCCCAGGGGTGCTCACATTTGAACAAGGGACTCTCATTGTTCCCACTTTACAGATGTGAAAACTGAGTCACAGAAAGCTGGAGTAAGCTGCCCCACGCTCTGCAGGGAGGACAAGGCCAGTGGGGCTTCAAAGTCACCCCGTCTTGCTCTAGAAGTCCTGTTCTTGGGGGTTCCGTTAAACTCGCTGCGTCTGCAAGCTGGTTATGATGGGAATCACGCGCTCTCCAGCTTGGGGCCCGCCTTCTTTTCTCTCAGCAGAATGCATCTAGCACGACTCAGTAGTTCATTGCCTTTTTTCTTTGTTGTTTCTTGGTACCAGGGATGGAACCAGGGGTGCTTAACTGCCGAGCCACATCCCCAGACTTTTATGTATTTATCGAGGCAGGCTCTCACTAGATTGCTTGCAGTCTCGCTACATTGTCGAGGCTGGTTTCAAACCGGCGATCCTCCTGCCTCAGCCTCCTGAGCCTCTGGGATCACAGACGTGTGCCACCATGCCCGGCACTTCATTACTCTATTCCCCGGTAGTGTTCCCTGGCATGGACGTGCAGGCTCCTGCATCCATCGGCAGTTGTGAACAGCACTGCTCAAGATCCGTGTGCGGGCTTTTGTGGGGCATGTTTTCAACAAAGACCCAGGAGTGGAATGCTGGTCCGATACGTGGGCACCTTGACTGTGTCAGAAACTGCCAAGTGTTTTTCAAAGTGTTGGTGCTACTTTACGTACTTCCTGCCATGTGGGAGTGGAGCTGGCTGTATCTGTGACACTTTTTAGTATTGCCAGCTTTTAAAGGCCGCCTATACAGGTGTGCTGCGGTATGTCACTTCTGTGTGTGAATTGGTCTTTCATGACAAGGACATGGAACACAACTTTCCACTCTCATGGGCCATCCACATCTCTTCTTTGGCAAGATTTTCGTTCAATGCACATGAGTTCTTCATCAGATAAATAATTTGCATTTTCCCCACCAAACGTGTCTTTCGTCCTCTGAACAGTGTCTTTCGTAGACTAAGTGCTGAATTGTGCTGAGCTCGAGTTGTCAAGATCTTTGTCTTCCATGGTTTGTGCTTTTTGTTCTAAACTAGGGAATTCTCGCCTGGCCCAGGGCCACGTGGACATCCCCCCGCGTCTCGCAGCAGCTTCACAGCTCTGTGTGGAGCACTGAGGTCTCCTGCTGTGTTCTTCCAACAGCGAGGTCATGGGATGGCTCTGCCTATGTTGGGTTTACAGACGAGGAAACCAGGTGGAGAGCCGTTCAAGGGCCGGGCGGGAAGGCCAGCGTTCCTCAGAGCTCCAAGCTCGTCCTGATCTTGTTTGGCGTTAGGAGAATTTGTTGGAGGAAGTGGCCGTTCTCAGGACCCCCTGGAGCGTTGTTTTGGGGAAGTGGCAAGAATTTCCTTCCTATCCTCGGCCTTTTCTCAGTGTCCCCTCTGAAACAGACCCTGGTGACACAGAACCCCAGGTGAGTGTGGGGACAGCAAGACAGGGCCAGGAGAAACCGACAAATGGTGCCTGATGGAGCTGGTGGCTGCTGGGGTGACTGGGGCACTTGTCCCTTGGGCAGCCTCTGAGGGACCAAGCAGAACATGCCAGAGAATTGACCCCCAGAGGTGGTGGAGGCTGGCCTCTCGCCCCCCCACTCTCAACTGCACCACTGAGGGAAGCCCCCTTTGGACTCCATAACCACGCGCTTCTGGGGGACAAGCCAATTCCAGTGGGTTGGAAGAGAGCCCTGAGGTGGCAAAGCAGAGGGACGTCCCTGCTCTGCCAACATATGCAGAAGAGCCAGCCCAGCTGTGCAGAAGTCAGGTGTGGCCAGAGCATGTGGCAGGGCACCTAGGGACCCGCCACGCGCCACCTAGAGAGGCTCGCAGACCCTCTGCCTTCTTTCCAGGCACTCTGGTCTCGCGCCCTCCTGGCAGGTGATGAGCGCCTGGGGGCTCCGGTTGGCCTCCGTGGGGCAGCAGGGTGCAGGAGGGGCTGCTCCGTGTCCTCGCGGGGGCCACCAGAAGTGTAGAGGGTGCATGTTCCTTTTTAACGCAGCCCTGCCGATCTTGACAGCTGGCCACACCTTTCCAAAGGGACCTGAGAGCTTCCCTGTGGCTCAGGCTGGTGGCTTGCAGAGAGTGAGGACAGGACACGTGTTCTCTGGCTCTGTCCACCTCCATTTTAAAATTTGCCACCCAAAGATTTGTGCCAGCTCCTCCTTCCTTAGCTCCGGTGGTGTTGTATAGCTGTGTGTGTGTGTGTGTGTGAGAGAGAGAGAGAGAGAATCTTCTCTCCACAGCTGCAGAACCATGTGTGTGCATTTTTACCTTCTCGGTTATGAAGGTAGGTCATGGTGCACTTTATGCTGAGGATTTTATGAGAACGTCACATCCGGATGCTTGGAACCATCTTGAGAAAACTCCGTCTTATTGCAAAACCAGGACCCTATGAGACCCAAGTCTCAGTGAGCTGGACAGAGTGTTTCTCCACAAAACCAAACAAACAAATCAAAATACACCCAACACTATAGAGGTGTCCTTGCAACGTAAGCAAGACAGAGCAAACGGAAGGCAAAGACACTCGGCTGAGGATCAGGGAGACGAGGCCGGGCCTGGAGTCTGCCCTTGTGTGATCTCCGCACTGGGACCTTCACCATGCCACCTTGATGTGGCTCAGACACCAGCTGACATGCTGGCCCCGAAGGGTATCAGCCAAGAAGGTCTCCCAGGGAGGAGGGCCACCACACAGGCATGGGAGGTGCCGGCGTTGACTGGGCTTGGAGGGTCGCCTCTCTGCTCAAACAAAGCTTAAGGTGTCTGCTCGGCTAACTCTGCCCTGGGAAGGCCTCTCCCATTCTGGTGCTGGGCTGGGGGAGTGCGTGGAGTTCCTGGGCTGCTGTCACAAACTGGGTGGCTTAAAGCAACAGATGTGTGTTGTTCTTGGTTCTGGAGGCCAGAGTCTAAAGGCAAGAGGGGTGTGTGTGTGTGTGTTTGTGTGTGTGTGTGTGTGTGTGTGTGTGAGAGAGAGAGAGAGAGAGAGAGAGAGAGAGAGAGAGAGAGAGAGAGAGAGAGAGTGCGAGCGAGCAGGCTGGTTCTTCCCGCCAGCTCTGAGGAGGCTCTGTTCCGTGCCTCCTGGTTCCCTGTGGCTGCCATAGCCGGTACCGTAGGTTGCAGATGCATCACCCAGTCTCTGCCTCCGTTGCCACCAGGTGTTCTCCCGGTCTGGGTAGAGGCTGCCTCTCTTTTCTCTCATGAGGACATTTGCGGGTGGATTTAGGGCCTACCTTGACAATCCAGGAGGATCTCAGGGTGACACCCTCGGGTTGGTCACATGGGCAAAGACCCCTATGATCAGGTTCTCAAGTTCTGGGTGGATATCTGTTGGGAGGGCCAGCATCTAAACACTCTGTGTCCTCCCACCTGAGGCCAAGGAAAGGGAGAAATGGGTGGACTTAGTTACTGACAGAGATGAGCTTGAATTCAGGTCCATTTGACCTCTAACCTCTGACCTAACTGTCTAGCCCATGACTCCCTTGTTCTGTGTTTCTGATGGGGACAGCCATAGTGTACCTGACCCTAACTTATCAGTCTTTCCAACCCTCATGCCACCCCTGTGCGATGGCCTGACAGTTGTCCCCATGGGTGGCTGGGGTGACTAAGGTTGAGAAGGGTGGAATGTCCTGAGGGGTGTCACGTGGTGGGCAGGAGGCCCACTGTGAGCTTGCACCAGCACCACTGACCCCCAGAGGTTGGCCTACCTTTCATCCTCCCTCTGGAGCACGACAAGGAGCCGGGCACTGAGTGCAGCCTTGCTGTCTGCACCTGCTCAGCAGGCTGGATGCCCTGCTGCTGCTCCGGGTGCAGTCACGGGGCCTCCCAGCTCTGTTCCTCTTCCTCCTACCTCTGGGCCTTTGGTAGAGTGACGGGGAGGGCACGGGGCTGTGCGTGTCCTCGCTTCCCTCCTTACGGCTGTACTCAGTCACTGAGCACGATGATGAAGTCTGAGCCTCATTCTGCCTTCGTCGACTCCCGGGCTGGGTCACGGGCCGGCCTCCACCAGATGTGAGCCTTAGCGTTCTCACAGCTCAACTTGCCACTTGATTTGGATCACAGGAGCAGTGTCAGCCCGCTGTCTTTGATGCTGGCTGTTGGGTTTCATAAAAATTATATGAAAGTTATAAAAGGGTGATAAGGCCTTCCCGTTTTACCACCAAATGGAAAAGTTGTCCACACAAAGACTTTATAACCATCTTGCAGCAATTTCAAGGCTCTGCATCACTTTAGCAGATTATGTATTAAAAAGCCTTTGAAAGGAGCAGTAACCTTTGGTCCAACACAACAAGACAGGAAGGCAACGGCCCTGCTTCTGCATTGCACAGCCTGGAGGTGGACCCTGGGCTTCCTCTGAAGCGGTGGACCTGGGCACTGGTTGACGACAGGGATTTCCTAGTCACATTCTGGCCTTCTCAGAAATATTGTCATTTAGAAACAGGATTGATGTACAGCTGCTGTGGAAGTCCCTGAAGGCATGGAGGGGCTCCTGGCACAAGGGAGCCGGTGACGGAGGCAGCAGGCCTGGGTCCGTCCTAGGTGCCGCTCCCTGCTCTAGGTTTGGAAGCCTCTGTCTTCTGAGCCTCAGTTTCCACCTCTAACACCTTCACCCCGTGGGTCTCACTGGGGGTCAAGTGTCAAGTACAAGATGAGGCTTTGTCTTTCTCTGGGCCAGCTCAGATTGTCCTTACTGTTAACGTAGGTCCATGTCCTTTAATACCATTCTTGAACTGTGTGAGCTTATAATGCTGAGTTTTTCTCCTGGGAGAATCACGTATGTAGATCAGTAATTGTTTATGTAAAACCTTCACTTTCTGATCTAAAAACTGCATATTCATGCAACTGAGGTGGGTTTGTTCTTAGGGTGGCTTTCACGCATTCCATGGCTTTAAATAACAGAAACTGGTTCTCTCGTGGCTCTGGCAGTGGGAATCTCAGACCAAACCCTGCCGTGCCCTGGAAAAGGAGCCCACCTCCTCCAGCGTCTGTGGCTCCAGAGTTCCTTGGCTTGTGGCCGCAGAGCTCCAATCTCTGCCGCTGTCTTCTCAGGTGTCTCCAAACTCCCTCTGCCTCTCCCTGAGAGGGACACTAGTCACGGCATTAGGATCCACCCGATAATCCAGCATGACCTCATCTCAATAGCCGTAAGTTAATTTCATCTGCAAAAGACCTTGATTTCAGATAATGTCACATTCACAGATTCTGGATGGACACCGGTTTTGGAGGGGGCTCTATCCAACCCATTCCGTTAGGCAACTAAGAACCGAGAGTTCTCTTTGGGAAAAGACAGCTTAGCTCGGAAGGAGGCCTTCCGAATAAGCACCCCCTCTTATGGAAGGGGTGCTGCCCGGCACAGAGCACCCTCCCCTCCTCCTTACTGTGTCTCAGTGCAGAGCTTCTGTAGACAATAAGCCCACCACGTACAGACAAGGACAAAGAGACTCACCCGTGCAGAGGTGACCCACGGTCTCTCTGAGGCCCTGGGGCTGACCTCTTGTCTCTGCTGGTGTCCCCGCAACATGGTGGGGGTTCAGGGAGTGGCTTCTGGGCCGCAGGTTGAGGGGTGGAAACAGATGCTTGGACATACTTTGTCATTGCTCAAGGTCCTGGAAGTGTTCTGCATGTGTGACAGCCGGGCCACTCACCCTCTGGAAGCCCTGTCCCTCCTGCGTCTCTCTGGCCTTGTCCACCGGCCCATGAGGCCTGGCCATCCTGCTCCTCATCTGGCCTCTGAGGATCTTCTGTTGTACCTCGTGTCGGGGCCCTGGCTCAGGCCATCCCTGGGAGTCCCCTCGGCCACTGCCTGTCCTCCTGTAGGCCCCTCCTTCACTGCCACGCAACGTCACCCTTCTACAAGGCACCTGTGACTGTGTGTCTTCTCCACTTCCGGTCCTTTCCTCCTGAGTCCCCTACCTCTGTGGCCGTGTCCCTCCACTACCCTCGCTCATCATCCCTGACCCGCTCTGGAGCCATCTCTGTGCACCACAGGGCTCAAGGCCTGTGCGCTTCCTGCTTCCTGTGCGTCCACTTGACGTCTCTTCCTGGAGCGCCTTCCCCGGGCCCTGCTGGCTGCCATACACACCTTTCCTCTCCCTGTCCCTCTTCCTGGTCTGGGCCCCGGTGTGGGGCTAGGACCTGGCACATAGTAGGTGCTCAGAAATGTTTGCTGAGTGAGTGGGAGAGGCCTCCTCTCTGCCTCTGAGCCCCCACAGTGTGGACGCCGGAGCCCGAAATCAGCTGCTCATTCCTCCCTAATACCCCTTTACGGCTCAGGCCAGGTGTGGCCCAGTGACCCTTGGCTATCAATCTGCCACACAGCTGAGAGCAGGACGATTGGTTTGTAGCAAGATTTTCACAGGCCCAGGGTGAGAGGACAGGAGGGACCCTGCAGCCTGCCCAACCAGGCTCCCTGTTCACCTAGTAGGCAGTGCTCCCAGGTGACACTGCTCTTGGCCTTGTCCCCTCCAGGTCAGGACTGAGAGGCAAGAGCTGACCTCGTCCCCCTCAGCCCCTCCCTACTGCTGATCGGAGTCTATTCTCCAGCTTCTCCCTGGGCACCCTCCCCCACCCCAGAGCCACCGCGGCTTCCACGACAGCAACGAGCAGCTACAACCCTTCTGTTGCCTTTGGGAGCGACTCCGTCCTACCTTCCAAGGGCAGAGAGGTGAAAACAGACGCAGTCATGAGCCAGCGGGTGGCTCAGCCAGCGAGCCAGACACCGAGGGCCCTTCCTCCTCCTTGGCAGCAGGCAGAAACTCCTGGGCCTGGCCTCGCTGCTGCCCATGGCTGCAGGGGTCAAGCCTTTGGACTTTAACACACCCTTGCCCTTGCCCTGGGGACCTAGTCTCTGCCCTTGCCCTGGGGACCTAGTCTCTGCCCTTTCCTCCCTAGTGATCCTTGATGGTGGCCCTCTCCGTGTGGGCACTGCCTGCCTCACTCACCGTAGCCTGGTGCAGGCACGTCCTAGGAGCTCAGGAAACATTTGCTGAATGAATGGAGGGGTGTTGGAGCACATCCGGGATCTCAGGGCTGGGGGACCCCACTGGAGAATCCGTGAGAGATAAGGAGCGTGGGTCTCCAGGAAGGGCAAACACCAGGGTCCCCATCACGATTGGCCACGCGGGGAGCCTCAGGCATCAGAAGCCCCAAACCCAGGCTTCCTACTCCCAGCCCCACACCTGTCCGTCAGATCTGTTCCTAAGGTTAGGGCCCTCCCCATCCCCACCTCCCAAGCAGATTGACAGGAACAGAGGAATTAATTTCTTCATGCCAATTTTATGTCAGCGTTCACTGCTTTTACAAAAGTGATCGAATTTGGCAACTCACACCATGTTACAAATCAGGTAAGCCTCCCAGCTTTGCCCACAATGAGCTGGAGGCCAATCAGGTGCCAGCAGAGTGAGCCAGCACTTGAACTTGAACTTGTGAGGCCCATACTCTTTCCACCAGGCATTATGGATCATCCCGCTCACCAGGCTTTGCCGACGCTTCACTTACTGTTCCCAATAGCGAGCTGCTTGTAAATACAAATTGATCTCAACCTGCTCTTAAAATTTAGCCCAGTGGTTGAATGGATGCCAATCCCGTGGTCCGAGAGCCACAGGGCCATAAATCCCCACCAGTCCACGTGGCTTGGCTGTGAACCGCGGGCACCTGTTCTTGGCAGGAGCTCTCCCTTCGGGGTAGCCATGCATGGCCCTCCGGCTCCCCGGCCGGGATGAAGCTGTAGGAGCTAATGTATTCTGAGTCAGACCAACTGCCGCTCATGAAGGGGGAAAAAAAAAGACTTGCTTGAGTAACCGTAATAATTGGAAAATTATTTTGATAGCCTGAAACAATCTAATATATTACAGAATTTTATTAAAATAATATCAAATCAAATTAACTGCTATTCCATAATGAATTAGGTAACAAGGTAGGCAGATATTAATCGGCCTTGGCTTCTAGGCAGAGGAGCCCGGAATTTATTAGTTCCTGTGGCTGGCATGAGGGTGAAGGCAGAAACCACGGCTGCCGCCCGAGAGGGAACCCCCTGAGACGCACCAGCTCCGACGTCTCCCCCCACCCCCCGACTCCCACTTTCTAATCCACCATTAAACACTTGTATTTCTTTTATGTAGGGTCTTATGAAATTTTTAATTTTTTAATTGCTTTGTGATTTAATAATGAGGACTTTTCATTTGGCCCGAATAAGGAACGAGATGTGATATTGAAATTCTTTCACCTTCTCCACCCTGGCTAACCTTGGTCCCCTCTCGTGTCTCTCCTGTTTCCCAAGACACTAGCGAGCTCATCACCACGGGGACCTGTCACTGGGCAGACAGGCGGCGGCTGCCCGGACAGTGGATTCCCTGGGAGAAGAAGGCGTGGGGCTGGGCTGTGGGGACCCCCTACGGGAAGCCACTGTGAGCCAGGGGGGAGGAGGAGCGTCTCAGCTCTGTGAATGGGGGCCTCCAAACAAGTCAGCCCCAGGTTTCCCTTTTAGGATTTCTCTGCTCTTGACCTTGGTGTTTCCCAGCCTTTAAAAATGTCTTAAGAGACACGGAAACAGAAAGCACTAACAGTTCCGTGATGCACTGGGATAAATGAGGAGGGCCAGCAGGGTCCCCCTCCGCTCCAGCCTCTGCAGTTGCAGGGAGACAATACCCCTTGGCCTTTAGTGCCTGTTTGAGGGTGCCCTTGGGTGCTCCCATGAGTCACCACCATTTTCAACTGCTCAGGTCACCAGGCGCCTCTGAAAGTGCTGGCTGGCTTAGGGCCCCTTTCTCTGAGCCTTGGTTTTCTAACCTGTAAAATGGGGGAGCAACAACCTTGTGAAGTTACTCTAAGACCGAGGACTGTCACAGAACTGCCACTACAGCGAACGGCAGGGCGTTCAGCGTCACAGAGGTGCGGGGTGACAAGTGATGTCATGGAGGGTCCTCGCACTGAGCCTTCACGGTGACCCAGGTAAGGCAGATGCTGTTTTTATTCTGCTCTTATGGACAAGGAGTCCCGGGCTCAGACACCTGGCTCAGTGTCTTGCTGCCAGCCAAGATGGGGGTGGGCAGAGACACCACTTCTGCCCAGGAGCAAAGCTTCCCCCCATGCTGGGCCTCTGTTAGGAGCTCGGGTTTGGCTTTTTCCTGGTGTGGGCACATTGCTTGGAGGAAACTTGGTTCTGGATCAAAGCTGCAGCAGGAGACTGAGCCCTGGAGAGCTTTGAAAGTTCTGCATAGTAGGGAGAAGGGTATGTCACACCAGGGACCACGATGAGTGGGCAGATCATCCCATGTGACGTCCCTTCATTCCCCTCTGACACGGTCGCTGCGTGTGCTCCCTTGTTTGTTTCTCGAGGGGACCCATCAAGCTCTCTGACAAATGCCCTGGGTTGAGGAGCCAGCTTCTGCTCACCTGCACTATTTCCCAGGAGGGCTCTTGCCTTTGGTGAGAGCTGTGGGGTGGTGGGGCATACCTACAGGCAAGGCTGGAATCACAAACTGGCTCAGCAGCCCACAGCAGCCAGGGCCGGGGGGATCTGCCTGTCCCTCCTGCAGAGCATCCGTCACTCATTTCCTTCTTCTGGGCACCAGCGACCTGATTCCTTTAGGAGAGGGACACTGTTGTGTGCTTTATCAGAGGGTCTGTCAATTAAATGCCCCCTCTCAACTTAGCTGGGGGAAGATAAGTGACCTGGGACTTGTCATTTAGGCTATTTATCCGAGGATCAACAACAACTCACCAGTGATGAACTGCTTGAGCCAGCTCACTTATTTTCTGGCGGCTTGAGGAGGACAGACGGCTCCAGGGCAGGTTTGATTTGGAAAGGTTTTGACCTCTGGTCACATGCACACCGCGGGACGCTGCTCTTTACATACAGGGAGCGCCTACGCCCGGGTGAACAATGGCGAGCTAGTGTGCGTGGTCAGTTCCATCGTCACTGGAGGCCTCTAGTAGCCACACACAAGCCCTTCCCTGCGTTTAGTGGACACAAACCAAACTTGGGCTCAAAGTGAGCGCCCGCACACCTGCCCTGGCCAAGTCAGCGCCTGATTACGGGAAGCCATTTAACAGGATTTAAGGCCGAATGTGCTGGGCCTCGGAGGGGACTCATGAAGCACTCCCAATTTAGAGGGAGACAGAGAAGCCTGTGAGGGGACCTTGGTGGCTCCCTTTCCCATGTTTCGCTCAGTGGGAGGCTAGTTCTGGATTCCTGGGAGAACAGAGGCTGAGCCACGTTGTGACAGGCAGGGCCCCTCAAAGACCCAGAGAGGCCCTTGGAAAGGCAGAGGGGGCAGAAAGTGGCAGCTGGTGGCTCCTCAGGGAGGATTCTACCCATCACCCAGGCTCTGTCACCAAGTGTCACCCTCCTCTGAGAGCTGGCCGCTGTGGTGGAGTGAACCATGGAGACCGGATGCTGGAGAGGCTGCTGGGAGCCCCACCCCACTCCCACTGGTGGCCTCCTGGGTGGGGGTGGCCAGGGCTTGCTGACTTGGGCAGTGTGGTCATTTTTCTTCATGGAAAGAAAAACACAAGGTTCTAGGGTAAAATGTGAAAATCCCAATAAAACGAAGAAGGAATCGTTCCCATTGACCAGAAGCAGAGTTAATGTTCCTAGGTGCTGATACCGAGCCGAGGTCCATTTCCTTTTGGGTTAAAAGGTGCGCCATCAGGGTGCTCCGGCCAGGGGACATCCAGGGTTCGTAGAGAAGGGGGAAGAGGGCTGCGGGCTGAGTCCACTAAATGAGTTGATGGACGTGGGACCAAGACAGAGCAAACGACCAAAGGAAATGTCCACTGATGAGTGTTTTCTCAAGGCTGTAAAACAACCCACATGGGCAGCTGAGCCACTCAACAAGATTGTCTCATTGTCACAAAGGGCCACCTGCGGTACTGGCCCCTCTTTGGGCATGTTCAAGTTTGCTGTCTTTGATGAGGGTCTTGCATAGAGCCCTTGAAGCCAGAAAAGAGCCCACAGTACTGCTGCTCACATTTGTAGGTGAACTGAGGTTTTTAAATATTGCAAGACAGAGGTAGAGGGGAGAGGAATTGCTTATACCCCAGTTCTGATGCACAATTTGACCTTTGCTCTCTTTGGTTCAGCTGCCACCACGTTGTGTAAAAAGGATAAAAATCAATGTGATTCTTTCCTGCTGAATAGCTACAAGACACGTAGGAAACTTTTGTTATCTGTTACTGATGGCAATTAATTAAAAACATTGGTAGTGTGGTAAAATGAAACACAGACATATAATATCATAGGATACAGTATTCACCAAGCACTTGAAGATGCATGAAACTTCAGACACAAATGTTGTGGTTCCACTGAACCTTGTAAGGCCTGGGCTCCAAATCACCCTTTCCCACCTGCCCCAGGTGGGCATGAGGGGTCATCTCTAAAACATAAAGGTAATGAGTTTAAGGATTTCACAACCATGAAGCTCCCCCACACACACACACACACCAAGCAAGAGCAACTTTCCTTTCAAATTTGCAGACAGCTTGGGGTCTGGAAGGTCTGAAATAATGTGCAATTAAATGAGAATTTTCTATTTGTGCTCTTAGGCAGTCAAGAGATAATCTCATGGCTGCAAAAGAGGATGTGGTATAAGCGATTGCCACTCACCTTGTGTCCCAAAGAGGACCAATTCCACTGGTAGCTGAATGGGAATTCACAGGGAAGGACTTGGCAATGTCTACGTGGTGCAGGCAAAGTCAGTTTTGTGCATATTTTTTTTTTTTATCATGGTTTGGATATAAAATGAAGCCCAAATGAAGTGAACGTCTCTCTTGTGGATAATTGCTTCCAAAAGAACGAGTACCAAACAACACCCTTGGTGCTTACATGGGAAAAAATAATAATAAAAAGGATTTAAAATTAAGGACAAAAGGAATAAAAGGGTAGATAAAATCTGAGATGCATCGGAGGGAAGATAAAGTGACTTTCTGGCAGCAACTTTAATAGAAGCTTTGCTGCAAAAGTCATCTAACTGTGGTGTTAACTGTGCCTTCTTTACTAACCCTCATGAATGCACGCTTCTCTGTTATTATCTCAGTTAAAAAAGATATATATCTCACATCAGAATCAGCTCAAACTAGTTATTGCACATTATTCTGCATTTCCCATTTCCGTCAATGGGTAATGAGAGATCATGCTGCTTAGCCCATTTTGGAAAAGATTACGAAATGGCCTTTCTCAAGCCTGGCTCCAGGCCACTCCTGTGCACACAGGCTACTCAGCATCCTCTGGAGGCTGGATGTGCAGGCCAAGGAGTGAGCTCAGGTGACCAAGTGGGAGCAAGGAATGCCGAGGTCTGTTCCAGGCCTTCAGACAGCTCCCTTCTGCTGGTCTCCTGGAGCCCCGTGGCCTAGGGTCTGGGATGATTTGCATGGAAAGGGTTGGGCCTGGGCTGGACATGGTGGCCTGCTGGGGGTCTCTAGTGAGAGTTGGCTTTGGAATTCCGCATTTGTACCTGACACATTCCTAGTGCCAGAAATATGTAGGGGGACAAGACCAGCCACATACTCGTGACACTGTCTCTGCAGCCTTCCTCCTTCCCACCTGGAATAGAGCCACGTCTTCAGCAGGGAGGGGCCGCTGGGAAGAGAAAGGGGAGTTATCTGACATCTGGGTCAGGTCTGAGAGCTGTGCTTGCCACGAGTCACCGCGGTCTGATGGGGGCCTTGCTGGCCTCATCTGCAAGTTGGGAACAGTGATAGTTTCCTTACATGCATTGGGAGAAGAGACGACAATGTTATCCAGAACATCTTGTACGACTCAGGGAACATTGTCAAGGGACATTCTGATAGTTCTTTAATTGTGTGAGGGTAACTGCTCCGGTCACAATAGGAGCTGTTTTCTCTTTGAAAAAGAAACAAGTAAGCAAGCCGCCCCCTGGCACAAGAGGTGTGATTTAGAGTGTATGACCCACCACGGGGAAGGGCTCCACGGCTGCATGGGTTTGTGGGGCTGCCACAACAGGGTGCCACAACTCAGTGGCTTGCACAGCAAGAATGCGGGGCCCCGAAGTCTGGGGGTACAAGATGTGTGTGGGGCCACCCGTCTCTGAAGGTGCCAGAGAAGGCTCTGCTCCAAGCATCTCCCTGAGCTTCGGGGAGCTCCTGGCTTCCAGGGCCTCTGTGTGCCCAGGGTCCCCTGTCTGTAGAGACACCAGGCCTACTGGATTGGGGCCCACTGTGCTCCAGTGTGACCTCATCTTCACTAATTAAATCTGTAATGACCCTATTTCCTAATAAGGTCACCATTTGAGGTACTGGGAACTAGGAATGCACTGTATGAATTTTAGGGAGGGACATAACTCAACCCATAATGACGGCCAGCATGGAACCAGAAGGCACCGTGGCCTTGTAGAGGCTCGTGGTGTGCGTCAGCTTGCCTCCCTGATGGCCGGGAGCAGGTAAGGAGGAGGAAAACGTCCCACACTTAGCATTTTAAATGTTTTACCTAAAAAATCATTTTTGTTGAGGAACAATGCAACTCACAGCACGGAAATTTCCTTCATCTCAGAGGCCGTGCTCCATGCCTCCTCCTCAGGTGGAGCCCCTCCCCTCCAAGAACGAAAAACAACACCGTCGAGAATGTTTTGATCATGGGTGAACGGTGTGCTCTCTGGAACTTTCTATGCATGGGAATACACAGTCGGTGCTCTTTGGGTCTGTTTTCTCTGACTCAGTGTGGTTTTGAGATCTGCCTATGGCGTTCCTTTCTCCAGGACTGGTTTAGTGGATTTACTGGGCTTATTGGGCCCTTCACTGTGGAGCAGTATTTGTCTGTTTCCAGAAAAGCAGCCATGAGCACTCACGGGCAGTGTTCAGGGGAGAGCACGTGTTTTCATTTCTGTACCTGGGCTACTGGCTCACAAGGAAGGTGTGGCTTTAATTTTATAGGAAACCACCAGTTTTCCCAGGTGGCTGTGCATTTCCCCTTCCCCCAGCAAAGGATAAGGGTGTGCTCACTCAGGGTCCTTGTGGGCATCTGGTATCACCAATCTTTGTAGTTTTGCCATTCTTTTTCTTTCTTTCTTTTCTTTCTTTGGTGCTGGGATTGAATCCAGGGGCATGTAACCATGGAGCCACATCCCCAGCCCTTTTGAGTTTTCGTTTTGAGACAGGGTCTTGCTAACTTGCTTAGGTCCTCCCGATGTTGCTGAGGCTGACTTTGAGTTTGCACTCCTCCTGCCTCAGCCTCCTGAGCTGCTGGGATCACGGGTCGGCACCACTGAACCTGGCCTAATTCCAGCCATTCTGAAGGATGCTTAGATATGGCTCACTACGGTTTTAATTTTCATTTCTTTGATGAGTAATAAAAGCTACAGTAATCAAAACAGTGTGGTGTTGACTGAGAGATAGATATGCAGATTGAAGAAACGGAATAGAGAGCCCAGGCATGGGTGCGCACCTGTAGGCCAGTTGACTGCCCACAAAGACACAAAGCAGCTCAACAGACACACTTTTGTCAAAACAGTGTTGCAACAGCCAGACGACAGCCACGTGAAAACTAGCACATCTCAACCCTCATGTCATATATGAAAAATGAAAAACCAGAAAGAATACAAGCTCTAAGCATAAAAAGTAACTACATATATGTGTGTAATATAATATATACAATGTATTATATCTATTTATACACACATACAAAACACACATCTGTAATATATCTATGAATGTGAATATTTTTGTGAGCCAAAATACTTCTTACCAATAAAATGAAAGGGCAGGTCACACCTGGGAGTAAATCTGTGCACAACGTGTGTCATCTGGTAAGGCCTGGCGACCAGGATGTATAAAAATCGACAAATCAACAGTAAAAAGACAAACAACCCAATAAAAAAGGCACGAAATATTTGAGTAGATACCTCAGAAGAGTGTGGAGTGTCAAGGGGCATGTGAGAAGATGCTCAGCAGGACATGCTAGCATTTTTTTTTTAGAGAGAGAGAGAGAGAGAGAGAGAGAGAGAGAGAGAGAGAGAGAGAGAGAGAGAGAGAGAGAATTTTTTTTTAAAGAGAGAGAAAGGGAGAATTTTTTAATATTTATTTTTTAGTTTTCGGTGGACACAACATCTTTATTTTATTTGTATGTGGTGCTGAGGATCAAACCCAGGTCCCCCGGGCATGCCAGGCGAGCCGCTACGGCTTGAGCCACATCCCCAGCCCACTGTTTTTAAAATCCAGATTTCCCCTCTCCTCGGACCTCAGCGGAGCTGGGGATGTGTGGTGAAGGTTCAGAAGGTTCGGATCTGGGGAGCCCAGGTTTCACTGCCAGCTCCGTCAGGGATTAACTTTGTGGGCTCTGCAGCTTCTGGGGGTGCATTTGAGGAAGCGGAGATGGTGCGAGGGCCAGGAAGGCAACAGCTTCACGCCCTTCAGCCTCCCCTGGCCCGGAACCTCTACACTGTGGCCTCTGGAGGTTCCCACAGGAGAGGAAAGGTGGCACGCTCCTTCAAATGAGGACACCTCTGTGTTCCCCTGTGCCATGGCCATGAGCCTGGGCCAGCGCTGGGCATCCAGTGACCATTGACTGAGGGTACAAACGCCTGAGTTCCAAGCCCTGCGGTCCCCAGAGCCAGGTCTGTGTCGGCCTTTCCACCAGCAGCTCATGGGGGAGGGCCACCTCCAGTGGATGTCCTTCAGTCTGTCTTGGTCCCGCTGCCTCTGGAGCTGAATGCAGTGGCAATTGAGACCTGAAATGACCAACCAGCCACCACCTCTGGCAGGGCTTAGCAGAGCTCAGCAGCTTCGCAGTGAATGGGTTCCACATGGAGAAGGTCACACCTTCTCAACACTCAGAGATGCGATGCGTGGCTGGTCCAGTGCAGAGAGCCAAAGTCAGCCTCCAGAGCACCAGGTGGCCAGTTAGCGGGACGGTGGTCAGTGGAGACCAGTTGTGCAGCTCAGCCCTGGGAAGCAGAGCTCCTTGGCGTGCGTCGCTCCTCTCCGCAGGACCTCTAGATGCGCAGGTGGTCCTAGTCCTGGTCTGCAGACCGGCTGCGGCCGAATCACCTGGAGCTTCTCTCAGGACCGTAGGCGTCTCTTTTCCATCCCATACCCTCTGAAGAAGGATGGCTGCGGTGGCTCCAGAGATTCTGGTGGACACCACATCTTCCTGGAGGATGAGATGGGAGACCAGGTTGAGGAGGTGCTGGCCTCGAGGTCAGTGTCTTCTGTTTTTTAATTTTAAATTTATTTATTTATTCTAATTTGTTATACGTGACAGCACAGTGCCTTTCAGTTCCTTGTACACATATGGAGCACGATTTTCCATGTCTCTGTTCACAAAGTAGAGTCACACCAGTGGTGTCTTCCTACATGTACCTAGGGTCATGACGTCCACCTCATTCCACCGTCTTTCCTATCCCGTGCCCCTCCTTTCCCCTCCCTCCCCTTTGCCCTGTCTGAATGGAGGGACTTTAGGGAGGTTAGTGTCTCTTAACTTTTCTCTCTGAAAAGGCCTCTCTGCCTTCCCACGGCCACCTTCCTGCTTTAGGGATGCCCAACTTCATGCCCTTTTGGGATCAAAGGACACTGCATATATTCTGTGGCTGTGCCTTGGTGCCTTCCCCTCACCTGGGGTTTTCTCCACTTCCATAGTTTGCAAACCCTTTCTCTTCCACCCATGTCCGCTGCTTGTTTCCTGTTGTCAGGGGAAGCAGCCACTCACCTCTGGCTGAGAACAGCACTCCATCTGTTGGTTATCCCACAGCTGCTGTGAGTGGGGGGACCAGGTGGCCTGCCTGGACCTGCCCTCTGCCCCGGGTCTCTCGGGCCCCAGTCAAGGCCTTCTCACAAGGCTTTGCTTGGTGGGGGGACTGCATCCCCCACCCCATGGTTGCTCCGTTCCTTGGAGCTGCAGGACTCAGAACGTCGGTTCTTTCTGACCATCTTTCGTTTCCAGACTCTTCTCCTGGTTCTTTGTTCTTGGAGCTCCTGGGGTGGCTGTTGGCTTCCTCCCAGCCAGCCGGGGGAGGGGCTCCGCAGGGTGAGCCAGCCACAGTGCAGGCGGGGCAGTGGGCATCACATTGCATGGGTACACAGGGCCCCTCAGCTTCCTGTGTGCCTGGCTGGGTGAAGCCCCAGGTCCAGGGGCACTCAGTGGTGGGAGGCGTCACACAGGTGTGACTCCAGGGTGAAGGTTCTCAGGGCACTGAAGAGTCTGTGGTCACAATGCTGTTAAACCATCCACCTCCTTTCCCAGCGGTTCCCAGACAGCCTTGGGGAGAACTGGCTCCTGACGCTTAGGTGCTGCCTTGGCCACCTGCTGTTCAAGTGTGAACTGGCTGCTCTCTGTTCACACTGGAAGAGAGAGGACACAGCAGTTCACAGAGTCTCACCTTTTGGATTGCTCCCTTCCCTCCCTGTTTAATCCTCACATCTCTCATATGGCTGCTTAATTCAACGTCAGGACGTTTGCCCACGGGTGTCCGCAGTCACGTTCTGCCACACGGAAGCCATCGTCAAAGACGGGTATCTCTCTGCAAGCGGGAGCTCCTGCCTCCTGCCCCTGCCTGTCTTCCCCAAGGCGCTGGGTCTCCGGGGAACCTGCACTTAGATGTCATCTCTGAGTCGGGCTCTGCCAGGGATGGGACGTGGGATGACTTCCACAGTGGAGGAGCAGAGAATCCACAAACTGAGATGCACTGTGCATGAAAGACAAGGTCAAGGTCAAAGAACCTTGGCTCCTCCACCCCTTTGTCTTGCTCTGCCTCCTTCACGCTCCCCTGAAGCCTGTCTCCCTCTCTTCAAACATTTCTTAATAATCTGTAATTTTGTGGAAGGGATAAAGGATAAGAGAACCTAGAAGGTAACTGGATTTACATATGAATGTTGGGTTTTCATTTTAATTTTGACAAAGTGTAAAGGTTGCTAATAAAAGCATCATTACTGCCTAGCGGTTTCTTTGATGGACTATGGAACAGATTGCTAAGATATGGAGACAAATCCAGGGGTCACCGGTTTTTCTAGGAGCTATCGTTCATTCGTTAACAAAAAAACAAAACACCATGACAAATTTAAAAAAAAAAAAAGAATAAAAGAGAAATGACATTGTTTTCAAGGTAGTTTGGCCATTGTGAGCACTTCTTAGAGGGACGGAGCCTCTGTTGGCCTCAGGATGGGTTGATGTTTGCTGAGATGCTCGGAGGGTCATGTGGCTGGGTCTCCTGTGGGCCACTTAGTGTCTGTGACTCCTAACAAAGAGGTCTTGGGTCAGTCCTGGTGGTAAGTGGATCAGGGAAGGGAGCTGTCCTGAGCCACATGCCCGAGTCCTGGGTCTACCCTGCAGCTAATGCTGACTGAAATGGGAGATTCAAAATGGCCAGACAACCCTCTGGAGCGGGTGGGTAGGCAAGGAAGGCTGCAGACTGGCCCCCGGCTGCACCTGGTCCAGTGCCACCACTTCCAGGGCTGGTGTGTATGTGGGGGTACCTGGCATTGCCCAGCAAGCAGCCAACTCTGAGAACTGGCCTCTGGAGTGTCCATCCCCCTGAGATATGAGACGTGTGGCGCTGTTGAAGGAGCGGGACCAGTCCTGTCTCATACCAGCTTGCTGTGTGACCTTAGACAAGTCACATTTCCTCTCTGGGCACATGTTGAGACCAGTGGCTTTCAACATGTGCCCCATGGAGTCCCAGAGGTGCTCTGGTGGGACTTGGTGGTGCCCCTCCCCCGGCCCTGCCCCGTGGGTACCACATGACCTTGTGGGTGTCTGCCTCCGCATACCCTTTTCAGTCAGAGAAACTGTTTTTAACGGTTCTATGTAAAATTTCATTAGAAGGGTTTTTGTGGATTGACAGAAATATCAAGAAGCCGTGTGTGCTGATCTCTAAAGACCTTTCTCGTGCTATGACTGTCTGCCATTATTTAATAAGTGGTGTTCTGCATCAAGACCCGAGGCTTCCTGTACTGTATTTGAGGTGTGTGTGTGTGTGTGTATATGTGTGTGTGTGTGTGTGTGTGTGTGAGAGAGAGAGAGAGAGAGAGAGAGAGAGAGAGAGAGAGAGAGAGAGAGAGAGAGAGAGGGAGAGAGATTGTGCATGGTTTTTACAACCAAAAGTCTGTTTTCTGCCGTCTTTTATGAACCCTGCAGAGGTATTTTGTCTCCGTTCCTACCTGGTCCTCCGGGCAGCGGCTTATCAGTGTCAGGGTTTGTGTGTGTTAGTTTGGTTTAGCTTTGTTTTCTGTGTCCAGCTTGTCCCAGGTCTTTTGGGGGTCTCTTTGCGTAGGGTGTCTAGTCATTATAGCTTTCGTTGTTTCAATGTTTGGATGCCAACTTTTTTTTTTTTACTTCTTTCTTCTGATCATCCTTTTATAAAGCTACTTCCTGTAGAAATCTTCTAAATTCTTCTCTTTATAGGTAGATAAACTGAGGCCCCCGGAAAGGAAGTGGCTTTTACCCAAGCTGCACACTTCACCCCTCCTCTGGTCCCATGGTGGATCTGCGGCTCGCCGTGAGCTGCCTTGGGGTCCGCTGCACTTCCTTACATAGAGAGTCTTTCTGTTGTGAGGGGCAGCCTTCAGTTAGATGTGTGGAAGTTCACCTGCTTGTTACCTGGAGAGTCCTCCAGGTAGATGCTCCCGGTTGGGTTATTCCTTTCATTGATGAAGAGCATGGACTGCTCATCAGGTACCTGGGTCTTAGCCAGGTATCTCTCTGCTCAATGCAGGGAATTGTTTCTTTGAATAATGCTGATGCTTTTCTTAATTATACAAGTAAACCGTTATTTATGACAGACAATTTGGAAAATATGGCAAAGATTCCCAAGATGGCAGCCACCCACCATCCTGCAGCCATGAATCAAACTCCGCCGTGTTGGCATATCACTATGCGCTGCCCCCTGCATGCACCAAGCTTATGTGAATGGGAGTCCACTTCCATGGTCCACTTTTGTTTGCTACCCTTCTGTCTCAAGGGTCTGCTCCCATCTTTGCTGACCAAGTGCCAGCTTTCAAATAGCCGCGTGCCGGAGGGCAGAGTGGACTCCCTGAGACACGGAGAGCTCCCACCTACTCAGTGTGCGACAGAGGTCACCTTAACTTGGTTGAGGACATCCAGGAGCCACACAGCATGGAGAGGGTGGAGCACACTTGGTCTGTGCCCTGGTGCCATGGCAGGCCCAGGCTCAGCCAGCCTTTGCCTTCACCCCTCCCCAAGAAGCGCACATGTCCCCACATCTCCCTGGCTCTTGCCAACCAGGAATCAGACTCACACTCCCATTCCCCGAAGGCCAGGGGATAATCAGGCAGGATCCCAGAGATGTGGACTAGAAGGTGTCCCAAGCCACCTAGACTGCTGACCTTCCCAGAATGGCACGTGCCTAACCCAAACCTCCAAACCTGGAGGCACTAATTTCACGCATTCTCATTCCCACCAAGGTGAGGCCCCAGCCTGTGTCACTGAGACAAAGAATAGTGTCCCCAACGTGGAACCATGTTCGCCAGGTGTGTGCAGCAAGCCAGGCACTTCACATCTGGCTTTTCCTGTCCATGGCGCCATGGCAAGGTGAAGGATCCACTACGACACAAGAAATGGCCAAGGCTGAGAGGTCAGGGGGGGTCCAGAGCCACCGGCTGGGCCTGGTGGAGGTGATTTGACCCCACCTCTGTGCAGCTCCAGAGCCCTCCTTCTTCCAGCTCTGTCACCTGGCCTCTGACCTAGTGGGGCTGAGCTGGAAGAAGTGAACTCTGTCCTACCCTCCCTGGCCGTGTCCTAGGCTCGGTGGAGGGATGGGCTGTGGCCTTCATCTTCCACCCTGGTCCCCAGGAACAGGCCAGGAACCTCTGGGGACCAGTAGGGGCACTTCAGGTCTGCACAGCTCTGTGAGGCAGAAACAGGTGGCTGCAGCAGCTTCCGTGTGCACTTGAATCTGAGTCCGATCTACTGCCCCAGGAGCCCGTGGCTTGGGGTTTGGCAGAATGACGGGGATATAGCACAGTCTCTGTAACGACTGGATGATAAATCATAGTTGATAGTGAAAGAGCTGGTCCTACCCAGGCCACTGGATACCTGGCCATGCTGCCACCAGACAAGCCGCCCTGACAGCTGAGGGCTCAGTGTCCTCGACACTGCTCGCACCTGGTGGGACTCAACCTCATGCAGAGGTTGCCGGCTCAGGCATTTGCTTCTTGGAAAGGGCTGGAAGCACTTTGCTCTCCCTACTGTGCCCTGGGGACAGGGGCTGTTACTGTGGACCCTGGAGGCCAGGTGCACCTTCCTGCCTCAGAACTGTCCCTCTCCGGGGCTCTAACGTCCTGGACTTGAAGGTTCCTGGACCCACAATGGGGCAAACAGCCACCACTTAGAATTGCTGGGGGATCCCCAGGATGACGGCGCAGACTGCTGTCTCACCCCGGGGCTTGCCATGCAGATGTGGCTACTAGTGTCCTGCCCAGACCTTTTTGCTCCCGCCAGAGGGAAACAGGACACACACACACTACAGAGTCACACACACAGTTACACATCACACACCTGCACACACACACAGTATATATAATAGCACACACACCTGCATAACATGCACACACGTGTAAACCACATAGGTGTGCAATGTTCTTACACGTGTACACATGCATGCACACTCACAGACGCCTCTTCCCCCCCACCCTCCAACTTTTCTGCTTTCAGACATGAGCTCTTGCCCACTTTGCCAGGGAAGCGCCCCCTTCCCTAAGGACGCCTCCCCCGGGAAGCCTGCCCGGTGGCTGCCCACGGTGGCTCTGTCTGGGCTCAGCTCCTTCCTCTCGTGCATCAATCCATCCATGGTCCTTTGCTCGGTCCCCATGGTGTAATCAAGATGTCACACCAGAACTTATCACAGAGCTGCTGGGGACAGGTGCAGGGAAGTCCCAGCACCCTTTGTCCCTTGGAGACGAGGAGACCTACTTCTGGGGAGCACTAGAGCCTGGAATGTGCCTGGTGACCCGGGAACTCCCTGCTTCTCTGCGGTGGGTCCCCACCACGGGGCCAGCCTCCGACATCCCCAGATTCCTGGATTTGATCCTGATGACCGACTTGGGGACACGTGGCCCCCAGGGCCACGGGGTGCATTGGGTCTGCAGCGGCGGAAGGGGTCTGGGCTCACGGGAGGGTGCGTGCCGTGTGTGTGTTTACTCTTTTCCCTGCAAGTAACAAGTTCAATATTAATCTTCATTTCCAGGGAAATAATTAGTGTTAAGTGAACTGTGATTTCTATCTCTAGTTATTTCTCATGTGCTAATTTAAGCAGCGGAGAAAACGTTCTGTGGTGGCTGATGCGGGGCTGCTAAGCCATATTCCAACAGAGGCAGTCGCGGCACAGGCTGGACGGACCACCCACTCAACAGGGGATCGAATTCCAGTGCGCCAGGAGCCTGCAGCTGTGGGGAAAACGGTCCTTCCTGCCACAGGCCCCTCTAGTGGGACCAGCCCTCCCCTGCACTTGTGCTGAGCTCAGAGAGGAAAAAGAAAAGGATGAGTGTGGCCGGGGCTGGGCCCAGCTCTGGACCCTGTGGAGCCCTCCCTTCCCCCCGCTCGGCTTCCTCTCCTGGCTCTGCAGCCCTTCCCTCCAGGTCAGAACTGGGTTGTCATCTCCCGCATCCCAGGCTGGGGAGCGGGCCCTCCTCGTTGAGTCTGGTGGGAGTGGGTGGCCAGGGCCACGCCTCCGCACACCCCCTCCTGGGAAGCACGGTCCCTCGCTGTGGTTTTCCATGTGCCTGGGCTTCACGTGTGTGGTTCCTTGAGTCCTGGTCATTTTACCCCCAGATGAGGAACCATTCTCAGAGGCTGCCCTGCCCCAGGGGGTGGGAGGCAGGGCTGTCATTTAGGGTGGTACGACTCCAGGTCTCACACTCTTAACCATCATCTTGAATTGGAGAAAAGCAAAGGCCGTTCCTGGTGGGTACCCAACACAGGCTCTGAGGAGCTCAGGGTGACGTGGTGACGTCTCTGAACTCGACACCGGAGCTGGAACATGAAGCAGAGTCAATTCGTGGGCAGTCGCATACCCTCTGATCCACTCTGCATGTGCCTCCAGCTCTGGCTGGGTGACTTTGGATAAGTCATTTAGCTTCTCTAAATGTCACCTTCCTTGTCGGGAACATCAGGCCCTTGAGTAGCTGTGGACACTAAATGAACAGGTGCACACCACACCCTGAAGGCCTGTCCAGCCCAGAGGAAGTGACCTTCAGGGACAGTTGCTGCCATGCTGTGCCCACACCCCATGCATTCGCTCTTATGAGACATGAGGAGCCCTACTGTGTGCCAGGTGATAGAGGGTGCTGACCTCCTGTGCAAGCACCACGCGGTCCCAAGCTTAGGGAACGGTCGGTAGGCGATTCTGATGAGTCTGCAGGTGGGTGGCTGTAGGAGTGAATGGTTGCCATGGGAACAGGGTGATGGGAACGAGGGGTGGGCTCAGCTACCTCAGCAGGTCCAGGAGGCCTTCCTGGACGAGGTGATGCTCACCTGTGTCTGGGAGAAATTGCTCTGCTGAGGAAGAGGAGGGATGGTGCTCTGGCAAGAAGGAGAATCTGGGAGTGTGGACGAGGGAGACGACCAGGCACTTGGAGTTGGACAGTAACGGCCTTGCGTGAGATTCAGCACTACAGCAGCCTGTGGTGTGCAATTCAGCAGCAGCAAGTGCATCCACAGTGCTGTGAAATCGGCACCATTATCCATTTCTGGAACTTTCTCGTTGACCCAAACAGAAGCCACAGCTCCTTCAGTACTGACTCCCGTCCTTCCCTCCCCAGCCCTGGGAACTACCCTTCCAGGCTCCGCCTCCACGCACCGCCCTATCCTGGTATTTCACAGAAGCGGATCCTACAGTTGTCCTTCTGCAGGGGCCTCTCTCACTGCAGCGTGTGTGAGAACCCCCCTTCCTCCTGTGGCTGAGCCAGCTTCTCTGTGTCCTCTTCCCTGCTGATGGACGATGGGTAGCTCCTCCCTTCTGTCTCTAGGAACCACCTGTGAAGCAGTCACTCCAGAGTCCCTGCTTCCAGGTCTCCGGGCTCGCACCTGGGAGCGGAATCGCTGTATCTGGTGATTCCACGTTTAGCTTTCAGGCAGCAGGGAGAGGCCGGCTCCGGGGTGTGCACCCGAGTTGCCGCGGTGCTTGCAAAGGCAGTGGCTGGAAATGGCAGAGCGGAATCCGGCCCTCTCCACACTCTCTTGTGGCCTCGGAGCCTGCTCTGCACGGTCCCCCAGACTCACCCAGCAGCATGGACTGCGGCATCTCAAATGTGGCAGAGTCAGAGGTACCCTGAATTGTGAAAATACATTAAATTCCCAATAGTCGTGGGTCTCAGGTGCCCTGTGAGGAAACCGAGGCTCAGAGAGGTTAAGGGACCTTCCCTGGGTCACACAACTGTCACACAAGCTGAGATTTCAGTCTGGGTTTGCTGAACTTGGAAGTCCTTTGCCCTTCTCAGCTCTGTCCCCACCCTCACTGCTGCCCCCACCCACATGGCCCTGACTGGGCTCCCTTGAGTGGAACACCCCCAGTCCCTTCTGCCTGTGATGGGCCTCGGGGGCTGCAGCGGGGGCCACTGTCACGCCTCCTTCACCTACAGGTCTTCCTGGCCAGAGCCCGCAGCAGGGCAATCTCCCTAAGTATAGATGGCTGCATCAGGCTGGGCACCAGCGGGCAGGGAGGACTTTGTGGAGGCAGAGAGGCTATTGCCAGCCTCAGGAATAAAGTCAGGGCTTATGTGACTTCCACTGTGGCCCCTTGGAGTGTGGAGGTCGAGCAGGACCCAGGGCCAGGGGATGGCATGAGGGTCTGCCTTAGAGCAGGTGCAGGGACAGGAGAGAGGAGTCCTGTGGGTGACGTGCTGTGAGGCCGAGTCAGTGGACGGTGAGGACAGGATGGGGGGGGGGGTTTGCAGCAGATTTTTGGTCCAGATGCCTTGGGGGCTCTTCCTTCCTCCTCTTGGTGTGTTTTTTTCTGTTCTTTGCACATGTGTGCACTTGGGTGTGATGCACAGACAATGCAATATGCAGCCTTTAAAAAGACAGAGAAGAGAATCTTGATATTTGCTAAAACTCCTGACACTTTCTGAGGTCACTTGTTGAGGGCAATGACTTTTACCCTTTGTTTTAGTCAACATGTTTGCTGCTGTGACTAAAAGATCTGGCCAGAACAACTTTAGGAGGAAAAGTTTATTTAAGGGCTCACGGTTTCAGAGGTCTCAGTCCACGGACAGCCGGCTCTGTTCCTCGGGGCTCGAGTTGAGGCTGAAATTCATGGTGGAAGAGTGTGACAGAGGGACGCAGCTCACAGGATGATCAGGAAGCAGAGAGAGACTCCACTCGCCAGATACAAAATATACACCTTAAAGGCACAGCCCCAAACCTCACCCCCTCCGCTCACACCCTCCCCCCCTTCAAGTTAATCCCATGAGCAATTAACTCCCTGATTATATTAGGGCCGTAACCCCATCACTTCTCCTCCAAGCCTTCTTGCACTGTCTCACAACACCCTCTCATGGGTTTTGGACCCCCATGGGGTGGGACTTAGGCTGAATAACTGCCCCAGGGGCCTCCAGGCTCTGATCCCAAGAACCTGTGAACGTGGCCTTAAGTGAAGGAAGGGCCTTTGCAGATCTGATGGACTCGGGATCCCGAGAGGGGAAAGATGGCCCTGGTGATCCGTGTGGGCCAAAGTGTCCTTACCGAGGGAGGCAGGCGGAGCCTGGACCACTGAAGAGGAGGGAGAGTGACCGTGGCCAGAGGCAGAGTGATGGGTGGACGGGGGTCGTGAGACAAGGAGCTCTTAGCCACCCTGATGTGCGGTGGCAGCCATTGAAGCTGATTTCCGAGTTCTCGGGGGATCTGGGGATAAGAAGGGCAAGCTTCCGGGGGCAGCCGGAAGACTGTGTCACGGACTTTGGTTGAGCTGTGCCTTAACTAGGTCATGCAAACAAGAGCTAGATGAATTGGAGCCATAGACTGGCACTTGGGGGAAGAGCTTGAAGATGGATGCTGCTCTCATGGACTTGACCTTGGCCATTTCCTGACCCCCTTGCTGGCCAGTCTTCCTCATCAAGTGAGGGGCCAGGCCTGCAAGCCTTGCTGATTGCCCCAGCTCAGGACGCTGAAATAGCAGTGGAAATAGCCCAGAGTTCAGTGGATGAGGCCTCTGTGTGACCCGCACTGTGCAGAGAACTCGACTCATTCCTTTGATCAATGACCCATGGGAGTGGGTTTTACTCAGGACTTGCTTGGCCAGGACCTGCAGGAGGTGGACCCCTCTCTACCCTCCCCTGCCTTCCTGGGCTGATCTTCAACAATCTGACCCCCCACCACTACTTTTCCAATGGGAAAGGGTCTATTTTTCCATTTTTCTTGTCCAGAAAGTAAATTTTGGAAAGGTTTAAATAGTTTTTCTGAACGAAAATTCTTTGGGACAAAGGATTCTCCACAAAGGCACCCAAACTGTGCATGCCCTGGAGAAAGGACAGTCTCCCCAGGGAAAGGGAGGAGTGGAGATCCACACGCAGAGGATCGCACCTTGACCCCAACTCACACCAAACACAGAGGTGGACTCACAGGACCCGAGACGTCAACGTGGGACCCGAGACTGTGAAACTCCTGGAAGAGAACAGAAGGGGAACGCTTGAACACCCTGTGACATCCGTAGAGGTGATGATTTTTGGGATAAGACCCTAAAAGCACAGGCAAAAGAGCCAAAGCTGTACTCCCAGGTTTACTGCAGTGCCATTCACAGTAGCCAAGCTGTGGATTAAACAAGTGTCCGTCAGAGGATGAAGGGCAGACAGACACCGTGGAGTATTACTTAGCCATACAAAATGCAACCTCATCATTTGTGTCAAAATGGATGGAACTGGTGGACGTTAAGTGAAATAAGCTAGATACACAAGACAAGCACTGCATTTTCTTTCATATGCAGAAACTACAAAAATAGTTGATCTCAAAGTGGAAGGAGGTAGAATAGCAGATAGGGTTCAGGGGAAGTCTGAAAAATGGGAACCCAATGTTATTAGATAGGAGGAAAGTGTTCTCCTGTCCTGCTGTGCAGCTGGGTGACTATAGTTTACAACAGCATATTATATATTTTGGGAGAAAGTGGAGGAGAGGGGCTTGCAGCCTCCAGACAGAAATGCAGTAAGAGCTGGAGATGGTCATCGCCCTGATTTTATCATTGCCCACTGTCATTTGAATGTCTCGCTGAACCACACAAATGCATGTCATTGTATGTGTTGCTAAAAAAGATGAGTAAAATGAAAAAAAAAAACAGAATAAGGAAATTCTTTTTTTAGTGACATGACCAAATTTTAACCCGTGCTGGGTTGGGTTGCAAAGACCCTCTACTCTCCAGGACGCTGCCCCAGCTGGATACACTAATGGAAACTTGCTTTCCAGGAGAAGAGAAAGGTACTTTTCTTCAATTTCCCCTTTTGAAGTTATCTTAATCCTAAAAAGAAGGGACAACAGGGACCAGGCAGATGCTTCCATGCCCCTGCAGAAGGTACTATTCACAACAGGCAAAGGCGGGAGCAGCCCATGGGTCCAGGGACAGGTGAGGGACACGTGAAATGAAGCAGGGACAAGAAACGGAGTGTCCTTCAGCTCTGTGAAGAGAGGGGATTCTAGCGCACCCTCAGTCACAGTGAGCCCTGAAGACATTATGCCGCCACCCGAGGACACTTTCACCTGACTCCATCCATAGGCAGCCCAGAGCCTCAGGTTCAAGACTGGACATGTGCTGGTAGCTTCCCGGGGCCAGGGACAGGAGCAGGGTCCATGTTCCACGGGTTGAGCCTCCCTCTGGAGGAAGATGCAAGAGCTCTGGAGATGGGGGTGGTGACAGCTCCTCCACAGTGTGAACGTGCCATGTCCCCACGCTGGACACTGGGAAACGTCCACTGTGGTGAGTCCTCGGGGGGCGTTTTACGGCAGGTCCTAAACATTAGAAATGGAGAACTTGCTCTAAAGGAGTGGCCAGGACATGGTGCAATGCTCTTCACTTCTTCAGCTGCTGGAGGAAGAACTTTTAACCTGCAGAGCCCTTGTCACAGACGGGGAGGTGGGATGTCCCAAGTCTCCTTGAAGAATGGACCCCTCAACTGGTGGTTTAAATATACAAAGTAAACAAACCCCCCGGGGCGGGGGTTGATAATTAACCTGTGCGGGCTTCCACACCACATCAGGAGAATGGAGATGACAGTTGTTCCGAGAAGCCAGGCCGCAGGGCAGACAGCTGCTCACCGCCCACGCCACCTGGTCGGGCACTTCCTGTGGTTGTCCTCCCCTGGAACATCAGCACCTGGCTCCCGGGGGTGGGCAACGCACCAGGCCCTGGTCTGTCCACTCTCCCTGACTGCCCCCTTCACAGTGACCACGTGTAGGAGTGCACGGGTACCCCCAGTTAGACGCGTGCGTGTCCTCTGCGGACCTGCCCCAGGGTGAGAGAGCCTCAGCAGATGGTTGTCCGGGCCCCAACCCCTCCTGGGAAGTTGAAAGACATGGGAAGTCTCCACCTCCGAGTCTCTCTTCTGCAGGCTATGCCAGGGAGGACGGGAGGCAGGGTCTGCGTTTACCTGGTCTCCCAGGACAACAGACTTGCAGGCAGCCAAAGAGATCGTCAAGCCGCGAAGCGTGACAGTCGACATCAAAGGGGGAATGCCACTCCTTGATCCGGACTTGGCCATACCTGCCTGCCGGGGCGAGCCTGGGATATGACCACCCCGGGAATTCAAAGGCGCTCTCAGAACAAGCGGACACACACACACACACACACACACACACACACACACACACACACACACAGCCCCATGCAGAACCCTCCTCCTACTTTCAAATGAAAATAGAAGTCTAGACACCCTTTCTTCACAGTTCTTCACTGACCTAATTATTCAGATCTGCGCTTTCTTTTGGTCTTTTCAAAGAACAAGAAGAATGGTTAATTTCACTTAATGGAATAATTGAATATCATAATTGTTTTTTTACATTTCAGCACGAATGTTTGAGTTAAGCTGCCCCCCCACCCCCCAGAGCTCTTAATAACCAGGCTGCTCAAAGAGGCCTTTCTCTCCCATCTTTCTGTCTCCCAACTGGACCGTCTGGGCTGGCTTCTGGCAGCCGGCGTGTTTGGGGGGGAGTGCTGCCTAATGACTGTTTTGGTCTGGGATGCTCTGATCTCGCTCTAATTCATTATTTGTCAGGCGTGAGAGGCACCCGGACAGGGTGGGGAACAATGCCTTTCTATTCTGCCTCTTGTTCTTGCTCCTCCTCGCCTTCCCTTCCCCTCTCCATTCTGCATCTTGGACGAGGGGTGAGGATCACGGCAGTGGCAGGCCCAGGAAGTCGGGGAGGCCGGCCTCACGCTCGTTGATGGATTCCACCATTTCTGGACTACGTATTGGGAGATGGCGAGGTGCTGGGGCTTTGTCCAGGCCACGGGGGTCTGGTGGACACGACACTCCAGTGGAGACACACTCAGAAAACAGAGACACCCATGAAAAGCAGCTCCAGATGTGAAAGGTAAGAAAACGGAAAGTTGTTATGCAGTGAGACTGGGGAGGGGACCGTCGGCCCAGCAGACTGTCAGGGAAGGACCAGGGGTGAGGTGGCAAGGATCTGGAGAGAGGGCAAGAAGTTGCCCAGTGTGGGTGGAACAGGAAGAAGGTGCTGCTGATCACAGGTGAGGCAGGTGCAAAGGCCCTGAGAAGTGGGAGATGTCAAGGAGGTGAGGGGGCCTGGCAGAGGGCTAAAAAGAGCCCAAATAATTGTCATAGAGGGGACTGGAGAAGGAATACTCCACCAAGAACCTATATATGTAAAATCCCTCTTGCTTCTTTGTGGAGAAGCAAGAGAGGAAGCAGAGAGATCAGTGATCAGTGACGGAGCTGCTACTGTCCTTCCATGGAAGGCTGCTGGTGGTTTGAACAGAGGGTGGAGGGAATGGAGATAGTGAGAAGCAATCTGGAAATACTGTGGAGGTAGAAATGATAGGATTTAGCATGAAGAGTCAAACCTATGAGTCAGGACAGGAGATAAGGAAAGCACCTTCAGATTCAGCCTGAGTGATTAAGCAGTGTTCTTTATTAACAATGGAGAGACAGGCAGTATTAGTCAGCACGAGACAGGTTGTGCTGCATAACAAGTAAGTCCCCCATATCTCAATGCCTTAATAGACTGCTTTGTTCATGGTATGAATCCAGTGCAGGTGGCTATACCGTCCCAGGCACATGGCCTCCCAGTCAGCAGGGAAAGGTGGAATGCATGGAGAGTCTCTTCCTTTTCTCCCCTGCTCCAGCCAAGAAGGGCACACTTGTTTCTACCCTCAGCTCACTGGCCTGGATCACCTGCCTAACCAGGGCAAGAGAAGGGGTCCTAGACTGTGTGCCAAGAAGTGGGGATGAGCCTGCCACCTGTGAGTACTGCTGCTGTCTGCTGCTGAAGGGCAGGAGAGTACCTGGGTAGGGTCCCTGTTAGGTATCAAATGGGCAAAGGGACAAGTGGACTAGGACCTGGGCTCAGGGACAGAGGCTGCCACTGCCACTAATGACAGCTCTTGCTCTGTTTCAGGTCCCAGCTCTGCATTTTGAGGGCAGAGATGACAAGTGCACGAGTCTCACCCTTGGGGTGGGTTAGGAAGACACAGTGTTCATGTGATGTCCACGTAAGCCCCTCCCACAGCTTCTAGAAGCTGCCATGCCTAGCTGTCTTCACAGCCTGTGTCCAGCCTCCTGGTGAAGCATGTGGGTCCTGGGCACCCCCCATGTTCCAGGAGCAGACAGATTTCACGGGTTCGTGAATGTTCCACACCCTGTCTCTGGGCATCTGTCAGCGCCCTCCTTCCCTTGGTGTGCCCCTGCGTCCCCATCTGCCTGGAAAACTTCTGTGCACCCTCCAGTGTCCACGTCAAGGTCACTGTCCTGGTGAAGACTCTGCTCGCCTCCCACTGTTCCCCCCAGGAGCACCAGTGGACTCTGCCTGGGGCACTTGCTCTGACCCTTCATGATGCCCGCCTCATGGTGCCTCAGGTGCTGAGACGGTCGCCCTGCCATGGGACGCGATGGCCACAGAGGGCTGTTGACCCACCAGGTTCCTCCTTCCCCTTTGCTGGGAGACTTCAAGTTTTGACCTGACATTCCAGAGAGTGTGTGGGAATCAGGGCCTTGCCTGCCACCTCGGAGGAAGACACCCCCAGGGCAGGCTCGCCTCAATTCCCGTAGGCTGCTGTTTCCCTCCCTGGTATAGCTGACATCCCCAAATTTTCACAGAGGTGCCAGGCCCACCGACCCCAGCAGAACTCATGTCTTGATCTGGGCTGTGGCACTGGGCACAGGACGAGGACTGAGACAGAGAGAGCATTTGCTCCGTGACTGCATGAATGAATGAAGTCGTCTCCACTCTTCCAGTCGACAAGTTCTGTGGCCTGGGTCAGCAGAGACCCTTCCCCAGGCTGTCAAACTGAGGCCCAGTCCGCAGATTCTCCGTCCACTAAAATCAGGGCCTCCAGCTCCATGGGGTCCGTCCACTCCCACCATATTGCCCCTTCCTGCCACTCCTTAGCCCTGGCCTGACCCCACATTGATCACCCACCTGGGTCCCAGCAAGCCCCACCTGCTCTCTGCTGATCCCCGGTGCTTTCTCTCTGCCTTGCCTGCTCCACACGGCGGTCCACACAGGTCCACGGCTGACCTGGGTTTCTCAGTGCCCAGGACCCACATATTTGCAGCAGTTTAGAAAATCCATGCACATCTAATACAGGGAGACACTGGACCATTTATTTCCTGGCTTTCACTCCTGCAGATGGTGGGAGAATTGGGGGGAATTTAACCCGGAATGATCCTAGAGCACTGTGCCAACATCTGGCACTGGATGGGAATGGAATTAGAAGGAAGGAAAAAAAAAATGTTCCTTCTTTTGTGAACTTCTGGGGCCGAGGAAGACCACACTCTTCCTCCTGAGCTCTGCAGTGGTCCTGGACCCCACATGAACATTCTGGTCATATTCTACCACCCCAAGGGCCAATGGATGTCAGAAAATCATGTTTCTCAGAATTTTGCCTGTTTGAGGATTTTTTTTTTTAATGGGAACTAGATGAAGTACTTTATGGAAATGAGCTTTGTAAATGTCAGCATGTGAGTGTCAATCTGTGGGCGTCAACTGTGTGCTTGATGCAGAGCAGAACGTAGTAAAGACCACCCCTGCTTAGCTGCTCTGCCGGCCCAGGTGAAGTAGCGAAAGGGGCTTCTTCCAGGTGGAGGTGGCCTTGTTCCAGGACACGCAGCAGGGAAAGAGGTCCTGCTGTCCAGACGCCTGGTGCCGTCAGCGACCTGTGCCCTCTATGGGGCAGTTCTGGATGCACGGGCCAGCAGTGACGGCATTGATCAGGGGAGCAACTCAGGTGGGGGGGGGGAGAGGCAGGCAGGTGTGGCCTGATGCCCACTTCCTGACCTGGGACGGACACTTGATGTCCCCACACCTCTCTTTCCTCATCTGTAAAGTGAGACCACGCGGCTGCCTTCCCCAGAGTGCTTCACGGATCCCGTGCTTTCAGTGTCCACCGTGGCGGGCTTGCAGGGAACCCGCAGCCTGCCCTGTGAGCCCCCCTCACGTCCCCTCAGGTTTTCCGCTCATGCACATTGACATAAGGGAAATCACTTCCCTGAGTGCCATCCTGACTCCTCCGACAGCCGTGAACTGAGCTTGTCCCCTGCTCTCTCTTACTCTCTCTCAAGGAAGCAGACGTGAATACCAGGCAGGCCTTGCCACCGCGGGGACAGGAGGGCAGTGACAGCGAGCGCCTGGACACATTCAGTGCAGCTTAGAGAATGTGAGTGGATAGGAATGGAAAGGATCACGGCAGAAGCTCCGGGCAGGGGAGATCATCTTCCGCAGAGTGAATAAGGAGGACTTCCTGCACGAGGCTCATTTGCTCTGGGCGCTCGGTGGGAGTTAGAATCCAGCATGTGGAGCCGGGAGGGTGGTGTGGACGGAGGGTCAGCTGTGAGAAAGTGCACACAGAGGGCGGAGTGGATTGCTATTTGCTGAAGTTTGGGATGAGAAATGGGAAGGAAATTTTGAATAAATAGGACGAATCTTCTTTCTCTAATGCCTAACGAAATGGATAAAAAAATAAATAAATAAAACCAAGCAAGAATGCACAATCGGACCAGAGCAACGAACTGGACGCCATCCCACGTTATCCACGTGCCAAAGAAAGTGTGAGCCGCAGAGAGGAAGGTGAGTCAGAAACGGCTCTCTGCGTCACTTCTCAAAACTGATACTGGGATGAGAAAATGAGCTGCCCCAATTCTCAATAGTCTTTCCCAGTAGCCCCGTTTCCTTATTCTGAGAGAGGTACAGTGAGAGTTTGGAGGAGCACTCGGGAAGTCATTGACTGAACTTTCTTTAAGTCCCACTGGACTACACTGTTCAGGGTTGATGTGGGATGGAGTTGAGCTGAATTTCCTGCTTCCCAAGGTTCTGGGGTTAGGAAACTTGTCTCCACCTAGGGTGCCCAGTCCTGTAGGCTGAACTCGCCATTCACACACCCTATCAGGGTCTCAGAGAGGGAGACATGCCAGTTTCCACAGCAAGTTCTCTGTCTTGAAAACATAAGGAGACACAATTGTTTAGGACACACTAGATGAGAATAAATAATTCGGCCACTATATAGAGATGGCATATCAACTTTGTGATATTCAATAAACTCACGAGAGGAGAAAATAATGCAGGGTTAAGAAAGCCAATTAAGTCCTGAAATATAAATTACACACCAAAGAACAAAAAGAACAGAAAAATATGGTTCGAATACTGAGCTGCTGACTGTTGGGGAGATGCCTGATTAGTCGAATGGATGCAGAGGAAAAAGTGAAGAGAGGAATCAATCAGAGAAAAGGTATGAGCTACTTAGAACAGACTCACATAAGTCCTTACGTGAAAAATCGGTGGCCCCAATGAAACAACTGTTCATTGACACCATTAAAAGAAAAATTTCCCCGAAAATAAGGAAGAAATTCGTTCATAGTAGAAGATCGCATTGCCTGGCAAAAAGTTGATAAAGAACATTTCACACCAGGGCATGTCCTGTTTAATTCATTGACCAGAGCATGTCCCATGTAATTCATTGAACGTCAAAAGTAGGAATTCTTCATACATCTAAGCAGGAAGGAAAATCAAGGTTTGGGATTACCGACTGTGACGTGCCACGCCCAAGACAGGAAGCAGGACAGTGGGGCGCTAGGTGATAGGAGGTAGGAATTGAGACTCCCATCCCCAGGTACGCTGCATTTCAGGTATAAATGCAACAGGCAGAGATTTTAAAATATGAAACATGGTGAGTCCCAAGAGACTTTGAAAAGAAATGATGTCTAAATCCAGAAAACCAGAAAGGAGTGGATATGATGACCAACTGTGGAGCCGTCATTGCCCAGAGACAGAGGGCTGATGTATGCAGTTCTGAGGACAGAACGTCGTGCCCTGGCTCTCATGACTGGACCGAGAACTTGAAGGCAGGGGTCAGGTCCAGTTTTCCTCCTTAGGTTTAATGACACAAACAATTAAGCAGACAAATAAAATATAGGGAATCAATCAAACAGCAGAATTTCAGGCCATACGGCATGTGAGTTCCTTTCTGGAAAATAAATGTTGACAGAGAAACTTAGCTAAGCAAGCACTGAATCAAATCAACCACCCGAGAAAGGAGATTGATCAAGAAAGCCTAGAAATGAGGGTTGAGATTTAGAGATGTTGGATCAATCCTACAAACACGTAGAGATTCTGGTTACAGATGGAATTTAAGTGCTTGAACCCTAATGATGTAAAAATGATGGTATGGCTAAGTCGAATAGGGACTGGTGACATTTTGCTCTAATGGGTCAGATAACAAATATTTTGGTCTTTGCAGATCATCTGCAATGATCATTTTTTAAAAAATTTATTTACATCTCTTTGAAAATTTAAAAACGATTCACAGTTCATGTTCTGTATCACAGGCAGCTGACCCTAAGCTGTGGTATGACTTGGACAGAACTAAGTCATTGCCATTAAGATCTCAGAGTCAACATGGCCTTGCCTTTGAGGAACCCACTTTCTCTGGTGCTGAGTATTGGGACTCGTTGACCAGGTGGCTTTAACTAGGGACAGAGTGAAATCCAAGCCAAACCTCCCCATGCTGAGTCACGGCTGAAACTGCTCTGTAGGTAATGCTAGAACTTGCTGCCAGACACGGCGAATGGGGTCGCTCCATTCGAGATGTGCTCAGAGTGTGGGATAGACACGGACTTGTGAAGACTTAGTAAAAAATAGAAGAATATTATCTCACTGAGAAGTGATTCGCACATTGATGAAAATGTTAAAATTGTGGACCCATAGAGTTCAATAAAATACATTTTGAGAATTTTATTGTGCTTTTTTAACTGATTTAAAAATACCAGGAAATTAAAATGTTGTGGATTTGGCTTGCATTCTGTTTCCATTTGACGGTGGACTTGGAAGCACTGACAGGAAGGTAAAATCATTTCTCAGAAAGATGGAGGCTTGCCATCACAGAAACCCTCATGCGTACCGGCAAACGGATCCTCTGTCTTCTGTCCCTTTGTTTCCCCAGTTGAAAAGTGGGTAGCCGCCCGAGTCCCTCAGACAGAACATGGGGTTTCTGCTCCAGTGATGGACGTCGTGCCTGGCTTGGGGCTGTTTGGGTGGGATACGAGGTGTCCCCCCAGAGCTCCTATGGAATGCAGGGATTTCAAAGGTGAGATGATGAGATGGAGCCCCATCAGTCCATCCGAGGGGGAGTGGACTGGCTGGAGGTCACTGAGGGTGGGTGGCCATGACTGGAGGAAGTGGAGCCCTTGGGGGTGTGCTCTGGAAGTTGCATCTTTCGCCCAGCTCCCTCCTCCCCACTTCCTGCTGCCATGGACAGAGCAGCTTCCCTGGCCCACGCGTTTCTGCCCTGTGTCCTGCGTCACCTTGGGCCCAGAGCACGGCAGCCAGCTGACCACGGACGGAGCTTGTGAAACAGGGGCCAAGACATACTTTGCCTCCTCCGCGTGGCTCTCGCCGGGTCTCTGGGTCCCGGTGAGGGAAAGCTGACTAAGGGTGGATTTAGAAAGACCTCTGATCATCTCAGAGCTCAATGTCTCATTGAGAAACGGGGGAAAGGTTTGTGGAGGACATTTCACACCTTAGTAATGTCCCATGGATAGCTGTCCATAACCGGTGGCGGGTGTCCCGGATAAGGGGTCTGAGATCCCAGCAGAAGGATGAGACCCTTAGAGGTGGGCTGGGTCTTCAAATGGACACCCCGTCCCTGCTCAGCCTGCCTGCCTCCCGGATGCACCCCACTCTGCCCAGTGTTCTCGCTCCTCACCGGGCCTCACCCCGGGGCCTGACTCTCCGCTGTTTGGCTTCAATGGCCCCCTACCCCCCCCCCTAGCCTTCTACCTTTTCTTTCAGACCAACTCCCAGTTGGGACTCCGCTAAGCAGCTTGGAAGAGGTGGTCACGGGGCACAGTTCTGTCCAGTGAGACCACAAAGTGAGACAGCTCTAAGGGCTTTGGGGGAAATTCTTGCTCTTTGGATAAAAAGGACTGACATGTCAGGCCACATGAGGCAGCCCTCCTGCTGGGACCTGCGTGGACCTGTTACGTAAGGTGGGGAAGGGTCTGCGTGGACCTCACTCTCCAGTCATGGGACAGGACATCCCGTGCTGAGCCCCGTGGCTGGGCTGCTGGTCACCTCCCCTACAGCACCCCCCAACTGCACCCTGGTGGAGAGTTGGTGAAGGGATGGGGCTGGGTGGGGTGTCTACTGAAGGCCAAGAATTCCAGAGTGAGACACAAGAGGATAGCCCAAATTTTGGAGATTGATTTATTTGGTGGCAGCTGAAACAAATTACCATAACTGTGGCTTCAAGCCACACAGACAGGCTCTTCCATGGCTCTGGGGGTCAGAAGTGCAGCACCCGGGTCGGTAGGGTGCCGTCCTCTCCCACCAGACGATCCTGGCTCATCTCCGCACATCAAGAGCCTGCCTTGTCACATCTGCAAAGCTCCTCTGCCATATCAAGTGGCCTTTGCAGGCTCCGGGGTCTGGGGAATGGTTATCTTTGGGACAGGTGTCCATCAGCCCGCCACGGGAGACACAAGTGAATACTTTGCAAAGAGGACGCAGTTGGACTTGATGACTCTGGGCTGGGACAGGGAGTGGGGCAGCGTCAGGCACTGTGGGACACATGTCCAGGGCTGTGACACACTGTCCAGAGCTGTGACAGTCCAAGTCCTGGAATGGTAGTTGGGTACTGAGTTGAACTCCAAGTGGGGGAGGGCCCAGTTGAAGGGACGGAGGAGAATGAATGTCCACTTTAAGTCCACGTGTCCAGCCCGTCTCTCCTTCCTGGTAAGAGAAAGCGATTTGCCCCCTAGTCCCCTCCTCGGCTCTCAGTGAAGAGAGTAGAAGTGTCTGGGGGTTGGGCAGGCTCATCTTCTGTCCCCAAAGTTAGGACAAACCCCCTGAGCCTGCCTTGGGGACAGGAGAGAGAGCAAGGAGGTGAGGGGCAGGCGGGCTTCCTGGGCAGCCTCCCCAGACAGCCAGGCCTGGGAATCTGGGCCCCGAACAAAGCTGTTCTGCTTGAGCATAAACAGACTGCCAAGAATGTCACTCCACTGGTTCTTGGCCTGCCCGTCAGATCCCTGCCCTGGGCAATGTGGAAGAGCATCAAGAGAAGGAGAAAATAAATCAAACCCAGAAAGCCAACCGCTTCTTCACGGCTACTCAAATAATCTGCTCCATTAATTTCAGGTCCTTACTTATTTTTGTTTGATTTCTAGAAAGGGTGGACATGGATGTTGCAGAAGGAACAAGATTTACATAAGTGGAGAGTTCAGTTGCGATATTCCTGTGGAATAACTGGAAGGCCCTTGCTTTCGGAAGGAGGCTCAGAGATGTCAAGCCACCTTCAGAAGGTCACACAGGTAGGGGTGCGCAGAGGAAAGAGGATTCTGGTGTCAGTTGACAATGGGCTCCTTCGGCTGCTCAAACCTCAGATGGACATACACTTGTGAAACAGGCCGATTCTCTCCACCACTAAAAAATGGAAAATTCAAGGGCTTAACTGAGAATAGAGTGGGGGTTGGGGAGCCCAGCCATGCCAAGACATTTTAAGTCGGACTCCGTGATAAACGGAGATTTGATATTTCTGGATAATTCCCAATGAGCACCCTTCCCCTTTAATTATCTTGTGGTCGCCCTTTCAAAGGTGATTAAAGCTATTCTTCAGTAGATGTGGTTATAGATTGAGTGGGAACCTGGTCTTTCTTGTGGTTTTTATCGCAGCAATTAAATCTGGCCGGCTTGGAGAAGCTGTGTGGCAGGAGGGTTACCGAGCGAAACGATTTCCCCTTCGGGCAATGTTAAATTTAGGAAAAATACAATTAATTCCATCAGACAGGTATCTGTTCTACATCGCGGATGCGCCCAGGCTCCTGGGCTGGGCTCACGGGGCGGGGCCGCCCTTCCTCAGCAGCCTGGGGCCCCGAGAAGCCCCTTGCCGAGGTTCCCTGGGCAGCCCTCCCGGCCACACGGCCACAGCTCTCTTTGGAAGCAATAATGAAAGGAGTGGTGTTTGCCAGAACTTTCTCTAATGCCCTCAAACACGCATCCTGGTCTGTGTCGAGAAACGGGGGTGCCCTGAATCCCGGAGCACCCTACCCTGCACTCGCCGTGTGGGCCAGGGAGAGACCCCCAGGATCTCTGAGGCTCCTTTTACCCACCTGCAAAACGAGACGGTTGCTCCAGACGTCCTCAGAATCCCCTGCGGCTCAGAGGTAGGGACGTGGATGTAGCTCCGTGTGACAAGTGGTGACCCCACGTTAGAAGACTCACTTGAGTTTTCCTCTTGGAGGTCTGCTTTGTGTTTCCCACATGGAAAGGAGCTTGGGATTCCTTCACCTTCGTACTCCTTCCTCTTGGCTGGACGTTCACTGGCTCTCAGGTTCCGCTGGGAAGAAGGAGCCACAACCCTTATCGATACGCTCTCCTCGGCCTTGCTGGCGGGACATAGGAAGGGGACCGCTCGTGATGTCAGTGCCATGGAATCACGTCCTGAGCGTCGATTCCATCAGCCTGTCTGTCCCCCCCATGAGCCAGGCGTATTTGCACAGGGCTAGCCCCGCCTGGACCGCTGGTGGGCAGATGACCGCCCCTGCCCTCCAGGCCAGAGTCCGTGTCTTCCTGGTCCCTTCTCCAAACAGCACCTCTCTGTCTCATTCCTTCCCTTCCTGATGAACTGGGGGAGGTTTACCTGCCAGCTGTCTCACAGGGGTGTTGTCAGGATTAATGAGATAATATTTTTTAAGTACTCAGAGATCTTCTGATGAAAGGGGCTATAAAAGTACAAAGTGTCACTATTATTGTAATTAATGGCGTTTCCGAAGCTTTCGAAGCGCACGTCGGGCTGTACAAGAGACAGACGAGATCTCCACTTTTGTAGCCAGCGGCCTGTTGGTGAAAACAAGGCAAAGGGCCGATTTGAGGCTGAGAAGGTGGTGACAAGAGAGCTCACTGATCAGGGCGCTGCTGGAGAGGGCTGGATCCCAAGGCAGGGGACACTGCAGGGGGACAACCTGCACCAGGAGATGTAGGATCGCAGCAGAGATGGCCTCCTCCGGGCAGGGGGCAAGTGGAGGTGCTCAGTTTGGACACTGCAGCAAATACATCCCCAGTGGCCCTTTCTCCCATAGCAGCATGTCCACTGGGCTGCCAAAGAGTCCCCCTGTATGTCCTTGACCTCACCCACAATCATGGCCCTCCAGTGGGCTGGGGCGGAAGGGAGGGTTGACTGCGGAAGCTGCATTGTCGGTTCCCATGTGCGAGCTCTGATCTAGACTGTGGGGTCTTGAGCCAAGCCCTGAATCTGTCTTGGGAAATGGACGTTAAGGACAGTGCCAGGTTTAGGACCAGCCACACCCTTGGTGGGACATGCGGCTAAATGAGAATGTTATGTCCTTTGTCTAAAAATCAAGAATTTCAAGAAGGTGATGTTGGAGCAGCAACCAAGCCCCAGGATCTTCTGAGCACAGGACGCTGTTCAGCTGCACACCTTGAGCCCCCAGGAAGCCACCCCTGACGGGCCATGCTGCAAGTGTCGCCACGGACAAAATCGTCAGCCCTGCTGGCCTTTCCCCTCTGCACAGACCCCATTCCCACCACCAGCAGAGCAACAGGTATTAACTTGGAAAGGCAGGAGGAGGAGGAAATACTGGTGGCCTTTCCGTGTATATGCACAGGGACACCAGGGACACTTCCATTCTCCGGGTGCAGCTGTATGAATCAGCTCTGGGTTGGCACCTGAATGGTTGTTAATGCCAGACGAATCAGTTTAAATGAAACCGTGAGTTTACTTCAGTTAGTACACCCATGGCTGTGCCAACCCACGGCCCCGCACGAGCATCCACGGAGAAGCTCTGCGACGGGCAGACCTGCCTGCAAGGACTCTTCCAGAGGAGTACGTATGGAGCGTGTTAACAGATATGAAGCACGTTAATCCCCACATCTCTTAGTACCGACTTTGACAGCTTCTCTCCTGGGAATTGGGAGGCAGGAGGGAGCAAGACCAAGTGCTCACTGCTCTCATGGTATGAAAAACTCCTAGGGAAGAACGGATTCTACGGACTCAAGACACTGACCATTGCTAGCTGTGTATTTGATTATTGTCCTCTTCATCTCTAAAGTGCATTCTATTTCGGGCTGTCCCCAGTGCACGGCTGACTTTGAGTCCCTCCGAGGTTGTTTCTCATAAAATCTGGCACCTCAGGACTTTGCAGCTTCCTCCCAGGAGGACGGTGAGCAAGGTGACATCCTCAGATGAGGACCAGCTGCGACCCTGTTGTTTTCCAAAGTCAGCTGCCTGTTTTGGACCGCGCCAGCCCGGCTGTGTGCTCTGATTTACGTCTTGTGTTTTCCAGTCGTGTTTGCCACGCCTCCTCTCGTCTCTGGGCTCATTGGTGGCTCTTTCCTTCTCTATTAAGTATATTGACTCTGTGGTGGGGATGTCTGGAGTAAACCTCGCTCTGATTTTTAAGGAACGATTTCAACCGTGTTATGTCCTTCTTATCACCTGTATCTTGGAAGCTCCAATGAAGTGTGTCTGGAATATATGAATGTATGTGTGTACACGTGCCTGAAAATGTGAGTGTGTGTGCGTGTGTGTGTCCATGTTCCGTGACTCAGAATGCTCTCTTGTGCAAATCATTTGGGTAACGCAGCATTCCCGGTGACCACAGGATCTGTCACAGGGTGGGCACCAGGAAGATGCGATTTTGACATCATTTATCAACTTTGTGACCTTGGGCACACTATGCAATGTCCCCAAGCCTCTGTGTCTGAGTGATAAACTAGGAAAAATAGTTCCTTCCTCACAGGGTTTCCGTGCAGAGCAGAGGGAACGCTCCACACTACGGAGCCCGACTCCAGCCCATCAGCCACTCCTACAGGGCAGCTGCTCCTATCTTCCGCAATCTGATCTCACCCTTTCAGAAAGTTTGTTCACCAAGAGCTTTTGAAAAAAAAAATCCACCCAGACAAATTATCAGCGTGTCTCCCAGTTCCCTCCCCTGTCTCTTGTTCCCCAGTATTTTCACAGTTACATCCTTCTTTTCTGTGCCTATGTCTGCAAAGTCCTTTAACATTCAGAGAAGTGACACTGGTAAATACAGACCCACTGCTGCCTTTCCTGTCACATCTAATAACCAGGCAATGCTGTCATTGGTTGCTTCAGTGACCTCTCCCTTCAAGTCCCCCCAGGAGACCTGCCTGTCATGTCCATTGACTGACCACAGTCTGGGCCGTGATCTTCAGCTCTAAGAGTTCATGATGCTAGACTCCCCTCCAGGACCTTCACACCTCGCCATTAAGAAGGGAAGGCGAAGGGGCTGGATTCTAGAAGGGTAGATACGATCTCCTTCTCAGTGATTTCCTAAAAGAACAAGTGTTCGGATAAGGTTAGCAACCCAATGTCTAAAGGCAACTTCCAGTTTTCTTTGTAAGAAATATAATAAGGCAGAGCATGTTAAAATAAACAAGGAAACAACAAACAAAACAAAAAACTTCAGTGGAGGAAGAATACTGCAAACATTGAAGCTGTGAAACTATGTTTCTATTTGGGGTTCATTTCCACCTTAGTAGAGGAACTAGGGCAGCACCCCCTTGTCCCCCCAAGCCTCTGCCTCCTCTGTGAATGGGACTGGCTGCTCCTAAGGCATCAGGCAGCACGGGGAAGATGATAGGGGAAGGACCTAGGACGTGGCTAGCACAGTATGCTCTCTCTCCTGCCCTCCTTCTCCAAATGCTTCCAAATTGGAATACCAGGGCTGAAAAATGCTTGAGATGCCATCCGGTGTGCCGCCCCTGTGCTTTATAGACTCCAGGGGGGAACCCAGGTCCAAGTGAGTAGAGGACAGTGGTGGGGGGTTTGCCAGGAGAGGAAGACAGTGGGGGTGGGGGCTGCACTCCCATCCCCACTCCCACCCCCACCAGGGACCTTTGGTATCCATGCATAGGAGGCTGAGGTTCCCGCTCTCATTGCCAGCTGAAGATGTTTCTGATTTGAAGTTGAACAATAAATTAAAGAAGAAGAAAAAAAAGGAAGGCAAATTTGACCCAAAGTGGTTATTTAGTAAATGTTTGTGGGATGAATGGAATTCTTCAAAACTAGAGACTCAGATACAAATTCACTCAAAACACTGATGCTAAGAAATGTAATTTCAGGCATGTGTTGGTAATTATGCAGTTCTGCCTCTAACCCTCATTACTGATGGCTTGGATTGGATTATGCCATTTTTGGCAGCCAAGGGAAATGAAGTCAAGCAAAGCAAAAGATGTGGCAGGAAAGGGGTATCCTCTGGCCATCAGTTGGTCCAAAACGGAGTTCAAAGCTCTGGAGCTTTGAGCCTGGGACTTAAGTCTTCAGCTCTGCCTTGTTCAATAATTTTATTGCCAATGTGAACAACAGGGGATAATTTGGGAAGGATCTGAGGCTTAGAGAGAAGGTTAGAACACTGCTCAACCAAATCCAGGCTGATGCCGTAGACTCGGGCATCATGGTGGATCTCACAATATGGAAATTAATTAAACAGGAAAAAGATACATTTCTCTATTTATTAAAAACAAACAGACCAAAACCCCAACACAAGGGCAGAAAAATTGGATGGGGTGTTGTGATTTAATAGGTTTAATAAGAAAAGGACTGAGAGATTATTAGTCGACCGAAAAGTTGGTCATATTCAATATTGGGATGTGTCTGATAAAATAAAAATGAAATAAAAAGTGAATTTTGGTTGTTTTAAAATAAATTTTCATTTAATAAAAGAAGAAATTGAGAAATTTTCTGTTTTTTTTTTTGTAATAAAATTATACTATGTGGATATCATGAAACTCTGCAATGATGTGGTGAGAAAGGAACTTCATGTCTGTAGCATTATTTTCCAAAACCCATAACCTCAGTCCGGTTGGGAGAAAAACATCACAGGAACACAGATTAGGGGACATTCTACAGGGAACCTGGTCAGTTCCTTTCAAGAAGGTCAAGTCCGTCAACAATCAGGAAAGACTGAGCAACTGTAATAGATTGAAGAAAACTGGGGAATGAAGGTACATACAACATGGTACCCGTGGGAGTGAGAAGCATCCTTGGGAGTAGTCATGGCCAATGTTGGTTTCTTGTTTTGACAAGCGTTCTGTGGTATTGTGAGATTAACATTAGGGGACACTGGGTGGAGGTATGTGGGGAATCTCTTCACAATCTTTGCAGACTTTCTATAAATCTAAAATGATTCATTAAAATCCAGATTGAAGGCAGACTAGCTGACCCTTAGTGCCCCTCCATTGTTATCACCGTCATGACTGATTGTTGAACTCCTTGTCCTCCTCTGCTCCGTGTCCAGACATTGCTATGCTTCCTTCCTAATCTGTTAGGTATTTTTTTTCCCTTTTGCCAAGACCACCAGGAAACTGTGGGCCCAACTTTAATATTAAGTCGACTAGATAAGCTCTCATGATCCCCTCCTTCCCCTTTCTAATTTCTATCATTTAGAGACACAACATTTCTCTTTTATGTTCCCTGATTCCATACCCTAAGAAGCAGTGCAGGTGAGCAAGAGCGAGGCAGAGGGGACTTGAGACCCTGTTCCTTGGGGAACGAAGGCACCATCTGGGTGCTCTTGCAGATGACCAACGTGACATTACCTCACAATGACACCATGGTTAATAAAAAGGGTCAGGGTCTGTGGAAATCCGGTGTGGAGATTATGGAAAAGCATCATCTTCCAAAGCTGTGTGTCCACAGGACACAATGCTGGGGACTCCGAGCACACCCTGCCATGCTTGCTGAACTCTTGTCAAAGGCTTCCCTTTGCCTTCAGATCTCTAGTCTTGGAATTTGGGACCCTGCCATCTGCCAGTCTCTTTCTCCAGTTCCCTCCCCTGCTGCTCCCTTCCCCCCAGCACCCTTTCATCACTACCAAATATCTGCTCCTTCTTGGGACCTGCATGCAATTTTGCCTCTCCTGGCCTCTGACCAAACCCACTCACTAAACCCTGTAACAGCTACAGGAAGAAGTTTCCACCATCTGGTTATTCACGTCTATGTGTTGGGCAGTGTGCCGTGCTTTGTAAGTATTTTGGCGATTTTATCCTCATGTTAAACCCCTGAAGGAAGTATCTTTACTTCTGTTTAATAGATTAGGAAGCTTCAGCACAGGGCAGAGTAAGTCACACACTTAGCACAAGACAACGTTGGGATCAAGCTCAGGGGCACAGCCTCTAGGTCCACACTGCCAGCTACGCTCCTGCTTCGTGGAATTTCTCAGCCTGGAAAACTCTGGCTTAAGCATCAGGGGGACCTTCCCTGAAGATCTCCAGATGATCGCTGACATAAGGAAAATATGGGCCTGGTTGCTGGAGAGGCTATGGTCTGGCCCTGAAGAGGGAAAGAGCAGAAGGAAAGTAAGGACATAGACCTTGGAGCTGTAGAGCCCAGAGTCCATGTCATATCAGCAGAGTTTCTTCTCTGCTCTGCACCTCAGCTATCTGGCTGTGGGAGGAGGGTGGCGTGGTCTTGGCAGAGTGTTGAGTCTGTGCAAAGTGCCTGACACGAAGCGTGGCCCACGGCAGGCATCAGTAATGGGCAGCGATGGCAATCACTATTTACATCTGGTGCATAACAAGTACTCAGGAGCTGGTACCTCCCTTCCAGGGAATAAGCGGGTGAGTTATGATGACAGTGCTTTTGGTTGGCATCGAAACGTAGCATCGTGTCCTTAGCAGAGACTTCAGAGAGAAAGCGACATTCTTTTTCCATAGATGGGAAACACTGAAACCAAGAAGGAATAAATAGTAAATGGGTAGAAGTCTAGAAAATGTATTTTTTAATAATAGAGTTCCACACCACAGTGGGCTGTGAACCTTATTTGACTGATGCCAATCTCCAGGGTGTCTTCCCTTTCCGTGCTCATGGACTCTCAAGTCCACCTGGAGAGAGCAGGTTGAAGGTTTGTGTGTGCCCTTCCCAGCCTTTGGAAAGAAAAGTAGGTCCTTAGCTGAGGTTTATAGGCAACTAGCGAGCGTCAGCCCTTCTCACGTAATCTCCACGTGGTCCCGGGGAGTATGTCTTATTGTCCTGGTTTTACAGATGAGGAAACGGAGGGTCTGAGAGAGGAAGTGACTGGCTCAGTGACAGAGCCCGTGAGTGGCCTGCCTGCCATCTGAACACAGGGAGAGACGCCAGAGGTCTCCTGGAAACCTCTTCCTGTAGGAAAGGAGGGAGGTATGATGGCATCACTCAGGGAACAGGAATAGGGGAAAACGGGGTGGGGCCTGGAGACGAACAGAGAGGTGGTTTTTCTGTGCTGAGGGTGGGTAGGGAGATGCCTGGAAGCACTGGGTGATCAGGACAGAAGGACCATCTTCCTGGGGACTCCACAGTGTGACATGCCATAGAGAGAGGAAGGCACAAGGATCCGGGGTGTGAAGAAAGAGCCCCAAGCCTCCAACATATTTATCCTTGCTCCACTGTTTATCTATGGGTTGTCTGAGCAAAGCGCTTAGCCCATTGTGGGCCCGGACTACTCTTCTTCTCCGGCCCCAATTCCATCAATTTGGTTCCAATCAGGACCAGAGTTCGGCTCAGGAAGGAGTCACGGCCCCGAGCTTATTGATTGGAGCCAAGGAGCCTCAATTCTGGGAGCCGTGTTTCAGCGCTCAGGCAGGTGTTGTCTGCCCTGCACAGACTTGAACTTGAGAAGGTGGGAAGCTAGTTTCCTATCAAGAGGTAAGAGCCTGCCTGAGAGCAGATTCTAACCTGGGAAAGTGACCTGAGAGGTGACAGCACAGGTCCTGGTGACACCATGTAACACCCTGCAGCCAGATCACCTGTACTCAATCCAGATGGCGATGTTCTTTCCAGCCTGGGCTATTTAATGTTTGGGGTTTTAATTAAAAAAAAAAAAAAAAAAAAAAACAAAAAACTTTTGGTCACTTGCAGGCAATCGAGTATTTCCTGAGCTGCTGCCTTGTGCTGGGCCCTGTGCTGGGTAACTCATGGGGAAGGCGGGAGAGGGTGCAGATGAAGGAGCTGGGAGACCCAGCAGTGCCCCTCTGCTTGCTTCTCCGCTACTTCTCCTCTTCCTCCCCCAAACGTCTTGCTGCTTGCCCGCCTTGGGTCCAGAACTTCCAATGGCTTCTGTATTTTCTAAGATGCGTGGCCTGCCTTCTCTCTGGCCGGGACTGGCCTTCCTTCTTCATTTTCCTCAAGAGGACCAGGAACTTCTTCTGTGAGCCCTTTCCCCGTGAAGTGAACAGGTTCAGCTCAGTTTCACGAGCTCCCTACCTGCTGTGGGCATGAGGGCCAGTGAGGCGTGCGGCAGAATCCCTACCCACAGGGGATTCTCCAGATGCCGGCAGTGTTAGTGGTGCAGACACAGACAATTCCATTGCCATGTGACAAAGAACATGACAGAGGCAGGATCCTCAGCAACGGGAACATCCCAGATCTAATCATCACCCCTGAGAATGTCCCCTTGTAAGGACTCAGGGAGAGGAGGTCAGCGGGACTTGGCAACTTGCGAGGTTGGGACCCAGACCGGATGCTCCCCGTTGCCAGCATGGATCTGGGGAGAGAGTGGGTCATCTGGGTGCGTTTGAGGAGGCTCAGGAGTTGGACCACGTACAGAAACATGTCAATTCTTCAATTCTTCTGCCTTGGAACCCTTAGGAGGTCTTGGCTTTGCAAAACAACATATTACCTCTGAATCTGAATCTCTAAAATCCTGGCAGGGGGGCCGTCCAGCCGGCACTGTTGCCATATGTGTTTAGAATCCTATGCACAATAATTAATTTCTATCCTGCAAAAATGAATAATTAATACTGCATCCCACGTCCATTGATCCAAACAGAAGTTGACACATATTAGAGACACACGCTGCTGAGCAAACTTTTTTAAACGGAGGCATTTGATTAACAAAGCAACTTTTAAAAATTCCCCATCTTCCCCACAATAGGAATTGAACATCTTCCAACAAAGAGGACAGGCTGAGTAGGGGCCGTCAAGTTGCAGCTTGGAGAAGAGGAGGGAAGGAAAGGTTGCATGTTCTTGGAGGTGCTGGTGGGGGAGCTGGGCAAGAAGGTGAGGATGTTCCAGGGAGGGAAGGAGAAGAAAATAAAGGACAGCCTGAAAGAAACTAAAGAGCTAAATACTTGACTTTGATTTTTAATTATATAGCCATGGTATAGAAATGTGGGCACAGGGAGGGTAAAATTAGGGAGATAAAAAATGAGTTCAGAAACTCTCCATGACAGATGCTGCTGGTAGATACAATAGAGTCCCAGAGGCTTTATCATCATCCCTGTCTGATTCCAAAGTCCTCTTAATAAGCCAGGTGACAGGTTGACCGTGTTACCCATTTGTGGAGGGCGAGGGGCTGAATCACAGGGGCACTGGGTGGTACAAGGAGGACTACAAGGTCCCTTTTGATCAGAGACACCATGAAACGTGTCATCATGTATCTGCTATCACCTTCGTGATTATTAACACTGTTATTAATAGTAATATCTCCCATTGATTGGAGGACCATGGGCTGTTAAAATGCACCTTTGAACTTGCTGATAAGAAAGTGGTCAGGGCGGCCCTGACCCTCCAGGTTAGGTAGGAGAGGTGGACAAGGAGGTGCTGGCCAACACCCTACATGCAGAGGAGAACTGGAACCGGGACATGAGTCTGGGTTGCAGACGCCAAATGATCTGCTGTATTTGTAAAATGGCACTATTTTCCCCTTAACACGAGTGGAGGCAAATTCTGCACCTGGGATCCAGAAAACTAGCAAGTGCTTTTCCTCCATGCGGGAGTGGGGAAGTGGCATAGGAAGCACTTCTCCTGGGGATCCCTAAGGTCCTGGATCTGGATTTCTGGGTTTTACAAAATCCCATGTGATCATACGGGGGTCGGGGACGACAACGCGGGCTTTGGCTGCCTGAACAGGAGTGTGAGTCTCAGGAGGAGGGAGGTGACGGTCTGGGTATGCTGGCTTGTGTCAGATGTCTCCTGAGGGTGTATCTGGAGCCTTCTAGACCTCCAGGAGGGCAGTGAGGAGAGACCTGAGCGATGGTGGTGGCCGTTGAAGTTGCTACATGAAGTCAGTTTGAGGAGCACTTTGACCTGTGGAAGAGGGACCAACTGAAGGCAAAGTCACTTTCTCCGTCCTCCCTAATGGTTTTCCAATGCGCCCTAGAAACCCGAGGAGGGACTCCTGAGTGTCAGCACCCAGACTGGGGCTTGATGTCATGAAGGAAGCCCCCTTTGGAGAGAAGCAGCGACCTGCCTCCAGTGCCAGAGGGTGGGGTTGGGACGGACAGGGGTGAAGGAGCCACCGTCCTCATTCGCTGGGAGAAGAATGGCCACGGGGGAGTCCAGAGCTGGCTATGTGGGAAGGTAAGGCAGGATCCTGAGAGAGGGTGCATTCCTCTGATTTTACAAATAAACTGAGTATCCAGGAGGCTGTATGAGTTTCCCAAGGCCAACTGACCTTAAGAAGAGAAGAGGAGCAGAGTGGAGACGTGTCTGGCTCACCCTGAGCTGACCCACCCTGAGACACCAGACATGTGACGAGGACACCATCTTGGGTGTCCAGCCCATCAACCTTCATTGGCTTCAGACCACCCTGTGCCATGTGTCTGCAGCGTGAGAGACCCTCAGAACCAGAAAAGGTCATAACAAATGACTGTTTTTAAGCCGCAGAGTTTGGGATGGTTATTTTACAGACATAGACCCCTGGAGGAGGTGGCCTGCATCGGGCCTGGGCTTTCTCAACAGGCCACCTCAGGCCGGCTTCCTGGGGAAAGGGCAGCGTTCTCAAGAGCAGAGGCTGTGGGTGGTGTCTCTGAAGGTCTCTGCTGAGACCCATCACCCTGTCCCTTCCACTGCCACCAAGAAGGGGAGATGGGTTCATGGTCTCTTGATGGCAGTTTTTTGGCAAGATTAAGTGAAAACCTCGTGGGTCTTGGGAGAGAAATGATCGTGGCCATTTTGTGATCCATGGGTGGTACCTGTGAGCCATGCCTCTTAGACCTGCTCACAGAGATGCACTGTGACATAGAATGGCTGCCATGTGACCATCTCAGGTAGGGACCCCGGGATCTGAAGCAGCACATTCTGGTTTTAAGGTAGAAAACACATAAAACGATTTCCATGCATTCCTCTTATTTCACAAATAAATAACCGAGTGTCCAGGAGGCTGTATGAGTTTCCCAAGGCCAACCGACCTTAAGGGCCACAGTGGAGACGGCATAAGGATTGGAGTGCGCTGGTGCCAATATCCTGGCACCTCCTCTAGGCTCAGACCCCCTATAAACTGGGGCTGTTGGTGCTCTTGGAAATATAGGCATGGCGGCCACCTAGCCTGCTCTGCCCACATGGTCCTACTGGTGACTGCTGTTCTGAGACTTGAACCTGATCCTAGGTCTCCTGGTTCCCAATTCAGTCTTCCTCTCATCACATTAGCGACCACTAGGTAAACTCCCAAATCCAGACCAACAACATGAAGACACGCCAGAGAGAGAGAAGGGCTGAGTAGGCACCACCCACGGTACCTGCAGCCTTGAGCTGCACGTGGTGCCCTGCTGGGTGCCAGACAGAGCCCCGAGACACAAGGCCAGCTTCCCTCTGGATGCTCTGTTGGAACTACTGTGTGAGTCTGGAATAAGATCATCATCTTCTCCTAACAATTCCCACCTCATAGTGTCTGACAGAGTGGATTTACAGTTTCAGGTAAATGTTGAATTTCTCCATGATAGTCATGTGGACGCAATCAGAGGAATCATAAACAATTTATCAATTTTTTTCAAAAAGAAAATCAAGGCAGAAAAAAACTTACACTGTGATAACAGAAGGTGGAAGACCTGGAACTTGGGTTAAAAACAGAGCAGGAAATAATGTGAATAAATGTCTGTGAAACTCTTACAAACCAAGTTCTCAGTGGAGCAACCTTTGGAACGCGAGTCCCACCAGGGGCCTACAGACCTCTAGAAGCCAGGGAGTGAGGGGCACGGTTGCTGTTGAAAATCACCTTCACTCCCGGGGTGGGGCCTTTTGGACTAATATTTAGATGGCTGCCTGTGTTCGTAGGCAGCACCCTGGGCCCAGTTCCCAGGATCAAGTCATACTTTGAGCAGAGGCTGCTGCGTATTATCGGGGAAGTGGATGAGGAGAATGGAAAATTCTAGAAATGGTCTTGGACTAATACATGAACTCTGTGGGGCTCAGTTTCTTTCTGGGAATAGACCCGGGATTAGGGACCCTGGTATCTTCCAGTTCTGCTTGAATCTGAATGCAGAAGCTCTGTACATGGGTGGGGCATGCACGCACAGGCACACACACACACACACACACACACACACACACACACGCTCATGCGAACACACACACGCGAACACACACACACACACACACTAAACCAGATCCTGAAGACCTAGTTCATTAAATGCATTTTATGACAACTTGAAATGCTGCCAGAACCCATCTGGCTGAAAGAACTAATGACAAGTGTGTGTGTGCACACACAGGCACGTATGTGCGTGTCACGGGTATGTATGTTCATGCACACTCTCACACGCAGCTTGTAAATGACCACCTGCCAGCCAAGGCGGGTGCAGGGTGAGGCTTATGCCCATGGTTACTCTTAGCACTATACTTAGCTCGGAAGAGTGTTATCTATTGGGCTTTAGCACATCAGGGTTGGGACCTTTAGCTTTGGTTCTTTCTTTCTCTCTATTTTAGCAGCCACTACCACCCCCCCCCCAACACCAGTAATAGAAAAACATGGTCTTTAAAATAAAGGAAGCAGTGGAGCCCGCCACCCGTCCTCCCTCTGCAAGTGGCGGGTGCTTGTGGGAGCGCAATGTGGAAGGCATTTGCCTTGCTGTATTAGTTTTCATCAAAGATCCACAGCTCACACACAACAGCTTCTTTGCATTAAAATCTGTGACTGTAAAATTTCAGGGAGAAACATTGATCTTGTTGTTGCCGTTAACCCTCCCCCCACCCCACAAGCTCTGAGAAAATCTGCAACACCCGTCCGTCTCCGACCCAGAGTTCGTGCACGTCTCCCATCAAACACAGCTCCATCACTTTGGACCCCCAAATCTGGAGCAGCCTCCACAAGCCCACCCAGGTGCACAGGGAGCATCTGAGGGCCCCAGCAGGGAATGCCATGGGCGTCCTTGAAAGGGCACCATTTGGACCTTTCCTGAAGGATTCCCTGGAACAAAGCTACCTCTCTGCTGTGGGCATCCTGTTTGGGGGACGTTCTCCCTGGCAATACACCTGGACGATGGTGCTCCCCTGTCCACAGTGGAGGTACCCACTCATGCACATGCTGAGCCCAACTTTTGGAAGAAGTATCCTTGGTGGATTCATTTAGCTGACTTTTTAAAAATATAAATTGTGATCAATTATGTATAACCTAAAAACTACCATTTTAACCACTTTTCAGTGTATGATTCAGAATATTGTGTGGCCGACATCTCTCTCCATCCCAAACAGAGACTGTCCCCAACAGAAGCACCACCCCATGTTCCCCTCCCCGGCTCTGGCAGCTGCTGTTCTATTTTGTTTCTAGGAATTGGATGACTCTGGGGACCTTGTGTGAGTGGACTGCATGTGATGGGCTTATTTTCCTAGCCTAAGTCCTCAGCTTCCTCCACGTTGTAGCACGGGTCAAGATTTCACATGTCAGGGTTGCGTCTACCTCTCGGCTCTTGTGAAGGATGGTGCTACGTCGTGAGCATGCAGCTCGGTGTGGTACTTCCCGCTGTCCGTGTTTTTCTGCTCAGAGTGGACTTGCTGGTCACATGGCAATTCCTGCTTAGCTTTCTGAGGAGCTGCGGTATTGCTAACTGACTCTGCAGTCTTCTGTGTGCGCATCTTTATGGACCAACCGCTGCTCTTTAGAGGACCAGAGGGCTTCATGAGGCTTCAAGGGGTCCCTCCACCTGTGGTGGCCATTGCTGATCCAGAGCCCTGCTGGTGCAGACTGGGCTCCTTCAGCATTTCTTCATTGTTCTCTATGACTTTTCTGGAGCATGAGGTACTGAGAATCCCTTCGAGAGCCTGCACAGAGAGATGATGTGACATGTGACAGGAGACAACGAGGCTGGCATGCCCAGGTCCCATGTCAGCTCCTTCCCTCCTGGGAAGGGCCTCCATGGTAAGGCACAGATCAGAGACCAGGACACCATCCCTAAGTGACAGAGATCAGCAACTGGAGACAAGGTGCTCACAGAGCGCCAGGTGTGGAGTCCCATCATCAGTCCTGCACTAGCCCGTGGTGAGCTGGAATTTGCATCGCTATTCTCTGGTTCTGAAATCGCCTCTTCTACCACAGTCTTCTACCGCTGGCTGGACTCAGTTTCCTTATCTGTAAAATGGAGTTCTAACCATCCTCCTCTCAGACCAGGCTCAAGGAGCAATGGGGTGGTTGGTGTGAGGCACACACCTTTCCCCAGCATGGGCGAGCTCTTGTGATGTGCTGGGCTGTGTTGACGTTTTCTTATGCTCTATGTCTCCTCCCTTGCAGGAGCCTTGCAGGAGCCACGAGGAGCCTTGGAGAGGGGTGCCATCCATGGAGTACAAACCGATGACCACAGGGCTCCAAAGCCAGGCCCCCAGGGCTGGTCTGTTCTCCTCTTAGATTTCCATGGGCCAGCCTGTGGAACCCTCGTGCTGGGTGGTTTCTGGGTGATCCGAAGACATACTATCCCACCTCTACTCCAGGCCCCTGGCGCACAACCGGAGGGGTGGGCAGCGTCTGGCAGGGGGAGGCAGGCGGAGGCTGGCTGCCTTGTGCCTTGTCTTGGGGCTGACGCCGCTGCCGGCCGCCGCTGTCTCTGCCCAGTTTCCTGAGTCTGGACGGGTCTGAGGTTGCGAGTGGTTTCCTGTTTCTCGGCATCTCAGGACTGGTCTAATTGGAAAGACATGTTAGACCCATGTGTCCAGCATGCTGGAGATGAGGAGGAGGAAGAGGGGGAGGAGGAGGAGCAGCAGCAGGAGGAGGGAGGATCCAGTTTGCCCAGTCCACGCCTATAGAGGACCTGGAGGCAGATCCTGGGGAGGACTGCAGACCACAGACCCCACGGGGGTGAGCAGGAGGCGATTCTCTAGGGGCTTCCATGGACCCCATAAGCCAGGCCATTTGGACGGAGCCGTCTGGAGCAGGATGCGTCTGCTCAGCCGCTCTCCTGCTCCCTGAGCCTCTTCCCTCTCTGTTGGTGGATGCGGTTCTGCTCCCTGAGACATGGCCCAGGATGGCCCCGGGCTCTGTAGATGCCAAAATTCAAGGCAGTGTTCCTGTCTCTGGAAAGCTGGGGACCAACATCTGCAGAGGGACAGATACACAAAATTTTTAGAACCCCCTGTTTGTCGCTCAGAGAAGCATAGCAGAGCACAAGGTGGGGCTCACCAGGTCCCCTCAATGTGGCCATAGAAGGGAGCTGCAGAAAACCACGCATCCTGGCACCAGAGGAAGAGATAGGGTGGGGCTCCATAAATGTTCTCGGTTCCCCTCAGTGCTCACTGAGTATCTGGATTTGGCCAAAAAATCTCCAGACTCGAGTGTTGGTTTCTTGCTCCCAAATTGAACATCGAGGGTGGAATAGAAGCACTTTGTTCCATCCCCAGCTGTCTCAAGCATCTCAGTTTCCTCATCTGCAAAAATGACCATGGAGGCACCGTCTAGAGGCTAGCAGGAGGATCATCAGATTGCGGAGCTGGCTGGGGCCCGGCACGTGCTCCATCACAACCTAATGCTCTGAATTCTGGTCCTCGCCTCCCCAGTAAGGTGACCATGCCTCCGGAGTCATGGCTTCTGACCTAAATCTCCAATGTTCTTGTCCAGCAGCACCCCCACTCCTGCCACGGGACACATGGCAAGAAGGGCAGGCATGGGAGGCTCGATTTCGTGTTGTGGAGCGGCTCCCACATGCCTGGGAAACCATGGCTGCCACAAGCAGCATTCCATCCCATGGTCCGTGGCAGCTGGCCAGGGGACATACGCTTGGCTGGACACGTGTTGGCACATGGCTGTCTCCCTGCTGGGCTCTGGGAGGAGGGATCAGTGCTCTCCTTACACCACCCTCTACCTGACTGAAGTCTCAGGGTCCCAGTTCCTGCAAACTAGAAGCCTGGGGCGGTGTGCATGCCCGTCACCCAGTTCTTCGTTTCTGACTTGGCTGGTGTAGTGCCCCCGTCAGGCCGGCCAGCTCCCAGGGTCCCTCACTCCAGGGCCCGCGGGGCCAAGCAGGGGTCTACCAGCAGGCTGTCGGCACAAGGGCAAAGTGGACGGTCCTTCACTGGACACCTGATGGGGTCCAGCTATGTGGTCCTGATTGTTTCCGTTCTGTACAAATGAAGATAAGCCTGCTGTGTGTGTGCACATGACACAGGTGTGAACGTAGATGCACGTGAGGATTTCAGAGAGGAAACTGGAGACAGCATCGGGCACATGTAGCTCCCAGGAACTGGAGCCAGCTCCCCTCCCCTCTCCAGGCTGCTATCACAAGCCCCACAGCCACTTTTCAGTCTTAGGGTGCTAAGCACCTGGCGTGAACCAGGTGTCATGCTTAGCCATGAAATGTGACTGAGGTAACTTGGACATGGCCAGAGATGATCTTTCAACCTTCTGAGGAAGGACACCATGCAGACAGTCCTCCCTGGTATGGCACGCTCCATGGCAGGGGCCGTGTGGGGACGTTGGGGTGTGGGAAGCATATCTATTCCCTTTAATTGTTCCATAAATGTTCACTAGAAGCTTCTAGAGTGCCATGCCATCTGCCCGGCACTAGGTGAACTGAGCGGATGACCCTTGGTCTGGGCTCTGAAGGGGCTTGTGGTCCTTGGAGGCAAATGGTTATGTAAAGAGACTGTTCCAGGCCTGGGGATCAAGATCCCTCTGTAGCACGGTGCAGAAATACAGCTTTAAGACAGCAAACCACAGGGAGTTCTCACCTCCCCCGACCCTGGCCATCACAGCCTCTTGACTATCAGGTGGCCCAGGTGTGGACTTTGACTCTACTAGAGTTACAAGTGTCAATGTCCACCTCGGCTTCCCCGATTGCTAAGGATCTAATGTATGTGGGGATTAGTCTACCCGGGGCTGGAATTTGTTTCAGCCGTAAGGTCTGGATAGGTAGGCCAGATTCACTTCACATAAGGCTAAGGAGGCCAAGGGACTTTCCTAAGGCCACCCACCAGTGTGTAGTGGGGCAGGTTTCAAATCTAGGCGTTGCGTTAAAAAAAAAAAACAAAAAACATGTATTTTACTGTTAGCCTTGGGCTTTGCCTCCCTGGATGGCACTAATTAATATCCAGTGTCCTGACTTTCACCTAGACTTTAGCACAAGGTAAAATACCATGGATTTTCACATATGTCCCCCAGTGGCCGCTCCATCGGAGAATGGCGCCTCGGAACACGACACTGTTTAATTATAGGGCTCTGAGCATCAGCTCTCAAGTAGAAGGTGCCAGAATTGCCAGAATCCCACGGAGGTTATTTTCCTGCCCATATTTGGAGGAAACCCATTGCTCTCTATTTATCTAATTGATCCCAGGGCTGGGCAGTGGCGAGCCAGCGGGAGGCATTTGCTGACTGTGTGCTGTTCTATTTTTTGAGTTGAGATTCACAGGAAAGTGAAGCCACATTTTTTGCAGCCAAGGGGTAGGGGGTGGGGCCAGGCATTTGAACAATGGGTTGTCTCCTTGGCCACCAGACTGGGCACAGTCATATTTGGTTGTGTGTTGGGCAGGAAATAATTATTTATCGGTACATTTATTTTCAGGACTCTGGGTGACAGGCAATTATGAATCCAAATATGGTCTGAAGAAAGCTTTGATTCCATTATATACTGTCTTCTTCTCCTGGCCCTGGTTCTACTAGCTGTTGCAATTGGCCTTCAAACAATCCAAACTATGTTTTCCAATGAGTTGGCTGCATTAAACACATAGAGACATATACACGCCTTTATGCATGCTATTTTTTTTTTTCAAGAGAATGTTCTACAGGAAACTTGACATGGATTGAGCACAGTCCAGGGAGTGGCCTCTTAGAGTCCAAGGACTTTGGAGTCAGAGCTGAGTTGGGACACCAGCTTCATCAATTACAAGGTCTGGGATATTGTTCAAAAAGGTACTGGACCTCCCTCATTCTCAGTGTTGTCATTTGTAAAATGGACACAAGTATTCCTACCCAACAGGGATGCCCCAAGGGTAAAATGAGCTAATAGCTTTGAAGCATCAGGATGCACAGGAGGTGTCTATGCAGGCTTGAATAGTGTCCTTCTAAATTCAAGACCTTTTTAGAACTGCAGACTGTGACCTTGTTCAGAAATAAGATCGACGTAGATGTTATTACTTCAATTTGAGGTTACGTTGGATGGTGGAGGCAGGGCCTGAAGGCAGCACAGTGGTAAGAGGAGGAGACACAGGTGCTGCAGAGGGGTGCAGCCACGTGAGGACAGAGTGGAGTTTGGAGTCGTGCAGAAACAGGCCCAGGAACACAAAGGTCAAAGACCACTGTCAGAAACCAGGATGGAGCCAGGAAGGATGTGCCCGAGCCTCAGCACAAGTGCCGTCCGGCTAACGGCCTGATTCCCGGTGCCTCTAGCTCCGAGGGAATTTGTTTCTGTAGTTTAAAGCCACTCAAATTGTGGTGGCTTTGTTGTGGTAGCTGTTGGGAACTCCCCGACTTCTGGATAGATATTTTTATGAGGAGCCCAGCACAGATCCTGGCCCCAAGCTCCGCTGTGCATTAGTTTCCTACACACGGTGTCTGCAGATGCCAGGATGGGAGGACCCATTCTAGTTTGAGTGTCTGACCTCGAATGGCCCAGACCAGTAATTGCCAATTCCCTTTCCTCTCCCATCTTCTGTTCTCCGCTTAGTTCTCTGCAAACAGCATGGCAGGAAACTCTCAATCTACTTTACATGTGTTCCTATAACACGTAAATCCAGGGTACTTGTCTGTTTCACCGTAAGACCACATAAAAATTCTACTTGCACCCATAGCTCTTTATAAGGCACCCTGTCTCCTGTAAATAGCCTGTATGAAGTTTGCAGAGATGATCTGAGGTGCCATGCCCTTCCCAGGAGGTGTCTTGCCATCAAATAGTGCAGGGACAAATGGAATTTGTGCAGGCATATATCATGCTTCTAAAAGACAGTGCCAATTCTGCAGGCCCCCGTGCACACTTAGGGCTGACAGTGCCTAAATAAACGGGTTTATTTACTGCACTAGTTACCTGTTTAAGACTAGCCGTTATGTTAAGTAACACCGAGTGCCCAGACCAATAAATTTATGGCGTGCCTGTTTGTTTTACTGAAGAATTTATTGCAGTAGTAATAACTGTCAGGGGAAGGCAGGCGAAAGGGCTGGAGCCGCACGCGGGATCCATCACACTATCCACGTCCTGACAGTCACATGGGCAGTTCTTTTGTCACTGACTCAAGCACTGGAAACAAGACCTTGAAAAGGAAACAGCTTCTTTGGAACAGGCCATCTCTTCTACGTGACCCAGGTGGTCGTGAATGACAAGCTTCCTAGGCTGGGGGTGACTTACTGCAAACACCCCGGAGATGACTTTTGCAGATTTGAAGGGTGCTTCATGCCAACCAGAAAAGGAGAATACCTCACTCCCACCATGGCCAACTAGATGGTGACCCCGGGGGAGCACCAGGCATCTTATGTGGAGTCTTACACCTGTGTCCTTAATCCAATTTGGCCTTTTGTTTTAAGACTAGCCAGAGACTTGAGGATGGAAGACGAGTTTAGATCAGAGGTGTAGGACGGTGGAGTGGAGCTGTTTGAAGCACAGGCTTTGGAGACATGGAGAGTAAGTTCTAACCTCAGAATCGTCAATTAAAGCTGGGCGCTTGTATTCCCAGCGGCTTGGGAGGCTGAGGCAGGAGAATGATGAGTTCAAAGCCAGCCTCAGCAACTCAGTGAGACCCTGTTTCTAAATAAAATACAGAAAACCGCTGGGGAGGTGGCTCAGTGGTTGAGTGCCCCTGAGTTCAATCTCTGGTAACAGAAAAAAAAATAGCCACTTAAATTTGTGTCCACATACTTTATATATAAACAGATATGGAAAATTGTAATGCAAAAAAGAAAACAAAGCACATGTATACAGGCATGAATTGGCATGAACATACTCTATCTACAAAGATATGAAAGATTGTTCTCTATATATGTGTAATAAGAATTGTAATGTATTCTGCTGTTGTGTATTTAAAAAATAAAATCAATAAAACTAAAACAACAACAACAACAAAATTATGTGACACTAAGTTTCATTCTCTAAGCCACTCATTGCTCTTCTGAAACACTGGGGTAATCCTCCATCCTTCAAGGCTGGGAGGTCAGAGGGCAACCATTCCAAGAACAGGTGACCAGCGGGTGCTGGACAAGTTCTGGCTTCCATTGCTATTTTGGTTGACTATTTATAGACCCTCAGATCCAGAGAAGAGGGAAGATAAGAAAGATGTTATCTGGTCTGATCCTTCTCTCCCTATTTAGCAGAAGGATAAATTGCACACACGGGAGAGAACCATCATTGTCCAAGGTTATGTTGCAAATTAGTGGCAAAGTCTTGGTAAAAAACCAGGTCTTCTGAGACCCAATCCTGATTCCAAGTTATTTATTATTTCCAGAAATGATTGTGAAGCACCTTCTGTGAGCTTGGCAGAGATGGAAGACTTGTCCGTCCTCCAGATGGACTCTTGGGCTTTTCTGGATCCCAAGTGTCAATCATAGAACCTGGAATGGAGTAGAAAAGCAAAGAGGTTTGTGAAATGACTCAAGCAAAAGATTGAGAGAGCTTAGAGGAGGGTCAGGGATTATCTGGGGATGGAGAGGCACTCTGGATCAGGAAATAGCCTCTTTGCTTTGTCCTGGTGGTCCTGGGCAGCCAGCCAGGTGGAGAGGAGGGTGACATTCCAGAGGAGATAATGCCAAGAAGGCCAGGTGAAGTTGCTTGGGGCTACCAAAGTACAGGTAGAATGTGGGACGCTCTGTGCACTGAACAGGCCATGTCTTGAAGGACCTCCTCGCCCGCACTCTGCCTTCTCAGCTGTGAGCCTAAGAGACACTGGTCAGCAGCCAGGGCTTGTCATCATCCTGCTCAGGAAGTTGAGGCCCAAGTGAATATCCTGAGATCACAGAGATAACGTTCCTGCTCATCCCACACTCAACCAAATACATCATCTGTGAGCACAATGAAGATAGGGATCTCATTTTCCAGAATCACTAAGAATTCCAAGATAGTGACAGAGAAACATAAACGCAAGAGCAGGACCCTTCTGAACTTGGGACCAGGAATGCCAGTGCAGGTCCCATGCCCACGAAGCCAGCCTGGTTCCACAGTGCTTATTGGGTCTTCCTGCACAGCAGGAGGAGTTTTAGGCTCAGGGATGTAGCAGAGAATGAGCTGGAGGGACTCCTTCCTCTCCTGTGGTGTGGTGGGCAGCTCCTGACAAATAGGTAAAGGGGATAAATGAGCATGGTGGTTCCAGGTGATGGTGAGCACTGAAGAGTTCAGGGTTTCAGGTGGGGTGGAGGAGGCATCAGGCACTACTGATGTGCAGCCGACCTCCGGACAATGAAATGTTGTGAAGATCTGGGGGAGCAGTACCCTGGGCAAAGGAAAAGCAAAGTTCAGTAGCTCCCTCTGCTCCCTGTATCCATGGCTTTACTTTCTGTGCTTTTAGTCACTCACAGTCAAGCATGGTCTGGAAATATTAAATAGAAGATCCCAGAAATGAACAATTCATAAGTTTTAAATTGCACATCATTCTGAGCAGCACAATGAGATCTCCATTTACCCTGATCCATCATGCCTGGTACATGAGTCAGCTTCTTGTCCAGTGTATCTTGTCCAGTGTATAGATGTATCTGCCCATGAATCTCTTAGTAGCCACCTTGGTTTCCAGATGGGTTATCACAATACCAAAGCTCTTGTGTCAATTAACCCTTAAGTAGTAGCCTGATGCTATGTCACATGCCCATGTCATTCACCTCACTTTATCTCATCACACAGGCATCAAATCATCTCACACCATCATCATAAGAAGGCGAGTAGAATACAGTAGGATATTGAGGAAGAGAGGAAAGTGAGCACATTCTGTAACTCATAGTATATTGTTACAATTATTCTATTTTATTATTAGTACCGTTAATTTCTCACTATGCCCAATTTATAAATTAAATTCTGTCATGGGTGTGCATATATAAGGAGATAAAACAGTATTTATAGGGTTTGGTGCTACCCACAGTTTCAGCATACATGGGGGTTCTTGGAATGTATCCCTCATGAATGAGGGGGACTGACATATATAAATCAGGAACAAGCAGAAATGCTGGAGTGGCTCAGGAGCAAAGGTTCTTGTGTCTAGATCTTGGGGTCCCTGAGGACACGGTGAAGACTGGATGAGAAGGGTGCTCTCACAAAGCAAGAGGTCCTCCAAATGGTGCTCCATTGACCCCTCCCGTCAGTGGTCTGAGGCCCTGGAGGAATGGATGTTTCTAGTAGTACATCCCATAATGAATGATGTGGGAGGAATGTTTTTGACCCACGAATGCTAAATGCAGCATCAGGTGACCACTTTGCAGTTCTCATGTAACTCATGTCCACAAAACCATGAGAAAATGGAGATGGCAGTGGGTTCTATGGATGAACAATTTTCCTTTTATTAAAAAATCCTGAAAATTATTAAAAATGTTAGCATTTAAGAGAAATTTAACAAAAAACATCATTTTAAATCATTCAGAAATAACAATTGTCAAATTTTGGTAGTCATTATTCTGAGCACCTTTATGACTATAATGGGAAACAAATTAACATGTAGCTAGAAATAATATGTACTTCTAGAAAAAAAATTGTAACTCCATATTTCAATAAAAATTAAATGCATGTTTTTACTTCACTACAATAGTGGGGACAAGATCCTGAAGGACAACGTGATCTTCAGACAAATCTTTCCTCATTGAAAAATGAAACAAAAGTTATGGAAAGGAGTTGAAGGTGTTTTAGAAAAACGCCTTAACTAAAGATTCTTTTGGATTTTACTATGGAAAAAATGGGAAAAAATTAGCATTTCTATTCTTCTCTCCCCTTCTTTCTTCAGTCCCTGACTTTTCTCTGGTTATATTATTTTTACATTTATTACATTTACTTGCTTCTCTAATTCTTTAGATGACTTTATGAATTTTTTTTCTCCCTATTTGAGGATCAATCATTTCACTGGAATTTCATGTTAATATGTTATTATTTTTCCCCTGAGATGTAATGTGTTGTTTTCTCTATAGATTTTAATCTTCATCTCAGAACATTTAATTTTAGGATGTCACTGAGTATTTTTTTCTTTTCCCTTTCAGGAGCACCAATTATACATATATTGGTTCTTTTTATGAATTATACCAAATATAATAATTTTTTCTTGCTTTTATTTTCCATTTTATTTTAGGTGCTTTTTATGTTTACTCTCTTTTTTTTTAGTTTTTTTCAATTGTTGTGTGTTTTTATTACTTTTAAAATGACTTTCATCTTTAATATCATTTTCTTTTCCATTTTTTAATTTTCTAGATTACCAGCTTTTTGTGTCTTATGGTCTCTTCTTTGACCACTGCACAACCTTTTTGAATTCATTTATATAGAGAAGAACTCCTCAAGGTGATGTATGCTTAATTTTATGAGCTCTTTTCTCATTGACACAAATAATCATTCTTGCAACCTCCACATATGTGGATGTCTCAATGTCTCTTTTCTACTCTTTTCTTTGGTGCAATTTATTTTTTTTTCATGACTAACTTCCTACCCCCCACTTTCTTCCAGGTCAAGGTATAGAAAAGGACAGGGGTAAAGTGACTGGGACACACAGAGCCTCACTCTGGACAAACCAAATCTTCCACCCTCCTTACAGGGCTTATCCCTTCTTTGACCTGTGGGACATCTTTCTGAAGTTCTTAATACGTGAGATGTTGCTGTGGCCAATGGCAAGACACTGGTGCTTGGTCCTATGATCTTAAACATTCCCTTTCCTTTCCCTCCTGGAACCCACCTGAGCTGCACCAGGGACAATGACGTGATCAGCCTGCAGTCCTTGTGTCTTCAGAGCATCCAGGTTCTTGGGTGGGATTTCTGAAAGGGCTTTGCTTTGCTTTCCTATATTTTGTACAGAACCCTAGAATCTTCATCTGGAATCAGAACCAACAATTGTAATTGGTTACACTATTAAAAGAGTGAACGTTTCAGGGACCATATACACAGTTTGAGCCCCAAGGTGGGGTCGTGTTGGCTCTGTACCCACCACCTAGGTGTGCACCAGGTGTGTTTGGCAGGGGCGAGGTATATTTTGTGGTTTGAGGAGGTGGGACATCCATGTGCCATCTTCCCTCTTATTTTCTCTTTTTACAATTACCATTTTGGGTAGGGATCAAGAGTGGGAAGTAGAGCAAAATGCATTTTCTGTACCACCTGCAAGTGAAAAATTCCTGACTTTCAGATTGAGAGTGACTCAGGGCCTCTGATTCTCCATTCTAACTGACAAAACAGATAACAGTTCAGCTTGAGAATTTAGATTAAAATCCAAAGGATTAGACAGGGTTAGTATTTCTTTGTGGTACAGATAACTTTTGTCTGGGGGGCATTCACACAATGACAACATACACTAGAGCTGATGGAACATCTACTTGGCCCAGGGCCTTGGCCAGTACTTTGCCTGATTCCGTTTTGATCTAAAAATAATCCCTTCAGGTGAGGCTGGTTAACCCCACTGATTAACCATAGAGGAAAGAAGGATCAGAAAGGCCAGGGGTAGGATGGTGCATTCTGAGTTTGCCCTCAGCGTCTGGAGAAGCTTACTGCCTGCCTCTTCCCTTTCCTCTGTATGCTCCATGTTAGGTCTAAAGCAATATTTGGAGTTAGAATTTTCAGGAAACCCTAGTAGTGCTTTTACACCCATTTCATTTTCATCCCCAGAGTCTGTCTGAATGACACCTGGTGTCCCACCCTCTTTCATATCAAGTCCCTCTGGCTACTGTCCCCCAGGGTTGCTTGCTACCAGCATCTGTTCACTAATCCATTTCCAGTGGGAGTGATTAAGATGGTCTTGGGTAAGGAAGAGGCCATGGCTTGTCTTTGTTTATTTCTTTGCTTGCTGCACATTGACAGCTGCTATTAACTGGTGCAAAGATTTGGTCGATACCCAGTCAGCGTTTTCTATGTCAGGTGGAAGAGAACCAACTTCAAAAACCTTGTGTGGTCGGCCACAGCATCCTTCAACTCACACAGCGATTGTGGCTAACACGAGGAGGGCCCTGCTGAAATCCATACGCTTCCAGAGCTTCAAACTCTCCTCCTTCCCCGCCCCTGCCCATCTTCCTGCTGCATCTGGCCACCTATCCCCTGGCCCTCCTGTGATGACTCTCCATGCTTCACCAGATCAGCAAGTATTGTTGCATAGTCCTTTAATCTTTTGCTTCGCCAGATTTTTAAACGCTTTTATTCATTGCTTTGGAGAGACCAGAATGACTATTCCCACACGATCATCAGAACTGTTCTCAGTCATGGAAACCACTAAGACTCTGTTGAGGCCCTCGGCTGAAATGCAGCCCGGCAAGTTGTGCTTGACCACTTTGAAAAACTTGGTTTCCTTTTTCTTCCACCAGAGATAGCTACCCTCCCCCACTCTGCCATGGGGTTTCAACTTGACCCTCTCTGGAACTCCGTGGGTGCCTCTGTCCCGGCAGGAACCACATCGCACTGCAATCGTGTGTGGGTTCTTCTCTCAGAGGGAGTTTCCGAGTTGCCATCTTCTCTGCAGTGCTTCTTGCCACCTCAGCATCCAGGTCAGAGGCTGACGGGCGGAAACCGAGCTGCCCAGAGACTGTTTCCTGCAGAAAACACGAAAAGCTGCTGTTTACAGAACACTAAATCATGAAATCGTTCTAAACCAGGAAAAGCTGATGTTTACCGAGTGCTCTTTGAAGATTAGCCTCATGATTAAAGAGTGGTGGAGAGGGGAACTGGCTGCTGGGGATCCCTAAGCCGGGCTGAGGCAGCTGTGCACAGCTTCACCATAGCTCTCAGGGTTCCTCCCGAGGAGCAGTGTCTGAGAGGCCAAGTTCATGACCAGGCACCAAGAGGGCTTTGCCACATCCCAGCCTTGACTTACATTTCCAGCCATCAAAAAATCCAGCAGCCTGTCACCCACGACCTAAAGCCCTGAGCCTTCACGGTGCCCTCACACAGGATTCCACGCGGGCAAAGAGGCTCCACAGTCCAGGTGAGGGCCTGCCTGCACACCCACCTCATCTTTCATCTTCTTCACTGGCCGAATAGAAACATTGAATAAAAATCTGTGCCATCAAAATCATATCATGCACCATTTAATGCACTTATATCTTTGTTTTAAATAAATTTTTTTTTAAAAAAAGACATTATAACAACATTTGCATAACATTCTACATTTTCAGACAACACCTTTAGATCCTGTAAATCATCTGTGGCTAAGCGTGGTCCTTGGTGTGACCCGGTGTATTTAGGGGTAGGGGAAAAATCTCACTAAGAAACAACAAGATGTCATCGAGCCCTTCTTTGTCCCCCATATGGAAAATATATTAAAAGACGAAAGAAAGCTGGAGGGTCCCCGTAGTGGGCACAAACCTGGACTCCGTGCTCTTGGGACCTTTCTGTCAGGTCCCGGGAGCCTTCATTCTGAGGCCCTGGTTTCACGACTGCTGTGTAGTGGGCTGGAGGAGACGAGGGGGCTGCAGCTCTGAGGGTCTGGAAGGGTGTCTAAGGAGCAAACGGTTCTAAGAGACTAACCAGGACCATGGGAAGAAGGGGGTCTCTCCAAAGCCCCTGGGCCAGGCGGCATCAATGTGAACGTGAAAACTCGCCTGCCCTGGGCCAGCTGGCTCCCCGCCCCACCAGGACACCATCCACCCTGGCCTGAGTGGGAGGCGCCGGAAGACCCTGGAGCTGTGGGCCTGAGGCCAGCTCCCCTGGCTACTGTTTGTGCCCTGGTTTGGGTCACTATGTATCTCTTTGCTGCAAGACCCACGCGGGTTTAGCTTTGACCAAAGGTTCTGGGAGCCCCTGTGACAGAGTTGACTCAGTCCCTGGCCCCTCTAGGACTGAGCTGTACTTGATCCGTTTCTGAGGACGCTGCCGTCATCAGGGAAGGGGACCAACTAAAACGGGCTGAAACCAAATTCCAGGAGGCTCACTGCATCCCCAGCTGGAGAGCCGAGGGCCCCCTGGGGTTGTGGTGGTGGCCCAGCTGTGGTGACCCAGCCCAGCTCCTTCTTTCTCCATCTCTGCTCCGGGGCTGGCTTTTCTTCGGGAGATCTCTGTCCCTGAGGTGGCCCGCTAAGCCACCCCTGCTGCCATGATTTCATGGAGATGCTGAAACTGGCTCAGCGGTGTCATCAGAGAGAAAGGGTCCTTTCCCTGACAATTCTAGTGCTTTCTCTGTTGGACCCAAGTGAAGAGCACGGGTCCCAGGTGTGAGGGGTGGGGAAAGCAGCTGAGAGTGGAACAGAAACCGGGCACTTAGTGTCGGAAAAATAGGAGACGTAGTTTGAGTGGGCAAGCAGATGTGCAGATGTCTCCCTGCCCTCCGTCTTCCCAGTTTGGAGTCCTATCCGTGGCCACCCTTGGCCTGGAAGCCAGCCCTGAGACCCGCTGACCGCCTTCCCCAAAGCAGACTGCTCTGAACCTTGGCCAGGCCTCTGGTCCTTCAGATCAGAGTTTGCCATCCTCCCCTCCTGGAGATGGCTCACCCGGACCTCAACCCGCTGCTGACCTGTGACTCTGAACCCTGAATGATGGACAGGTGCTCTCCCTGCACGCGATGCTGGGATCTGTCTTATGGCAGAGACTGACCCCCTGTCCCATTCCCTCCCCACAAACCTTAGCCTGTCTCTGGGAGTGGGGACAGGTCCAGTTGGAGTCAGATGGCACAAAGGTCCCGTGGCCAGTTGATGGCTCATTGGGGACTTGAAGCCGGTGCCCTTCACACTATTTCAAGGAGCCGGCGCCTTAGGAAATCCAACAAAGGAACTAATACAAAGAGGTCCCCAGTGTGACTCTACCAGCCGGTCTACAATCAGAAGAGAGGAGGCTGCTGTCGGAGTTGGCGTCATCCACGGGCGCCAACCTACTGCCACCCTGGGAGCAAATTCTTTGACATGCGGGGGAAGCACCGACTTCATTAGCTTGCGTGGGAGTGAGGGGGAGACGTCCCTGGGAATTTCTGGCAGCCTTGCAGGAGAAGGATGGTGGCGGTGTGCTTCATATTGAACTTGGCATACACGGGAGTGATGGCCGTGTTCATAGGAGATCAGGTGGCACTTTGAGTTTGTCTGCAAGAGCCTAATTACTGACCTGACACCCATCGCTTCAGATGGGCCCGGGAAGCAGCTAACTGGAGTCTGGAAGCATCTGGTAATGCAATTACCCTGCCAGCTCTTTACCCACTTGTAGCCCTGTCATTAGACACTTTTTTCCCCCTTGATATTCTTAAAATGTAGAGTTACCAACCAGAGCAATTTAAAATGATATATAGTTATTTTTGACTCCTCTCCTGTCGAGGGAGAACTTCATAAACGATGTCACAATAAACGGAATGTGAGAGAAACCTCAGAAATGGAATTTGTAAGGGCAGAGACTGTAGGAGGAAGAGAAGGATCATCGTCGGGCCTCCCGGGTGCTAATGAATTAACGGGGAAGCCGAGTTAATGAGTTCCAAGGAGGAGTTGTTGTCAGAGGGTGGAGGTAATAGTGAGGAGTTATGGAGCCAGGAGGCAGAGCCAGACGTTCCAAGTGGCCCCCACGCTCCAGGAGGGGAAGGAAGAAAAGTAGGGGGAGTGGTCCCCAAACTCGGTCAAGATTTGGGAACACCAAGAGGATGGCAGAGAAAGATGGGAGCCCCGGAGCTCTAGCGAGATGGTCAAGCTGATGATAGAGAAGCCCCCAGGAAGCTCAGGAGCCTTATTTTTCTTGAAATGGAGAGAAAGGAAGGGAATTAGGGAGGATGAAGGCTTTCAAGCCTGCTCCCAAATTAATAGGAAGAGTCTCAGAGATGGAGAGAGGGTGACTGAAGAATGGAGGAAGGACAAAGGCCGGGTTACTAGGTTGGGGTTGGGGTCGGGGTCGGGTACCAGGTGATTTGCAACTGTGTTTTGAACTCATGTATTGTTTCTGCCTTTGACAGAGGAAGGATTGAAAACTCAGAGACGTTTAATATTTTTTTTGCCCAAGGCTTACCCACACGGCTTCAAGGTGGTATAATTCTGATCTAACCAAGCTTTCTGGAATTTACTGTAAAAAAACGTAGATGCTGTTCTGGGATCAGAGAGCTCACAGCACAGAGTCGGGGAGGCTGATCCACATGCCCCAGCAACACTATGGAAGAGCCAGAATAGAATTGCCCCAGACTTATCTCCTGTACCGTCCCAAAGGCTGATACCTCCTGTGCCAGGTGCTTGTGGACATCAGCTAAGATCGAGGTGTGAAATGGTCTCATAAACTTTGGAGGTCTCTAGAGAACTTACAAGAATCTCCCATGTGCTTCTTGGGAGCTTTGGAGGAACAGTGAAGCCCAGAATCCTTAGATGAAATCCTCAGCAGGTAATCTTGATTGTATGATCGATACCAATAAAACAATAATAATAATAATACCAATGAAACCTGCCACGTCTCCACCTTGCTCTGGTGTTCCCCAGTGCCTCTCTGTTTCCTTTCTTTCCTCCTTTAGGACCTGGAAGAGTAACATTGAAAAATCAGAAATGGTGTCAAGGAGCTCAGCCGGAAGGGGGGGGCGGAGGGACACTGAGCAGTAACCCCTCACATGGAGATGAGTCACGTGCAATCCTTCTGACCTGGGATCCTGCCCAACCCTCATCTTCTTCATGAATGTCTCTCTTTTAAAGCTTCTGTCATCCATGGGAAAGTCCTCAGCCACACAAAGTCCAGAGACCCGTCTAACCCAGGGGTCATCCCAGGTGGAAGCATTCCTCGTTCCGTGGTGGCTTCACTGCCTACTTGTCACATCCAGTGGCTTATACATACCTAGTGGGCAGGGGAGTTTGAACCAGCATTAAGGACTCAGCACCAACACGGTGGGCAAGCCCACACAGGGCTGGGGAGATGTTTGTTGATGAATCAGTTAGTTAATCGCGATGTGTTCGTGTATCCCTTCTCCAAATCCCGTCTAAAATCAGCCTAAGTGAAGCCTGACTTCCCATAAATCATAGGCAGTAGTTATTTCATGAGCCCCCAAATTGCAGACTTGATAACAGTTCTCTTATTCTGTGGCCTCTAGGAAGCTCAGAGTCCACCTTAAGGAAAATATAGAAACGGAAGGCTTGCATTTCTAGACAGTTGCCTAAGTAATAGCTTTTTTTAAAAAAAAAAAAAAAAGATTTTATTTTCCAGTTGTAGTTGGACACAACATCTTTATTTTATTTATTTATTTTTATGTGGTGCCGAGGATAGAACCCAGGGCCTTGCACATACTAGGCAAGTGCTCTACCACTGAGCCACTCCAGCCCAATTTCTTTTTTTTAATCCTTCTTATTTTAGGATCATACTGATGATGTATTTATGCAGCCATGTCAATTCGGTTTTTACGAAAGGTGTGCCATAAACTTTTGATGGGATCTCCTCCTTCAACTGTTGGGTCATGGGCTGTCGATTCACTGCATGCTCCTAAATGATAACCTGCCCTCCCTCCTTCTTCCTGAGGGTCTCTTAGACAAAATACGGTATTGCACCCAAGCACATTTAGATGAAAAATCCTATCGTTGGAGATAACTTCCCACGATAGAATCTTAATAAACTTTCTGTGTTTGATTGGCTGGGATAACGAGAGATACATATCATACGTGATCGCTGTACCACAGAAGATAAGCTGGTCATCATTTTCAGATAAAGATGCCCATCCATCCACAGATTGCAATCAGGGGCTGCCATGGAGTTCGTGGTCTGTTCCAGTTAATTAAATGCTAAATGAAATTCAGAGCTCTGGCTCCTAGAGATCCAACAATCTGTCGCCATGAGCTGTAGTCAGTGATACAGTCTGAGAGGTTTGATGGGGGTCTAGTAGTTGCTCAGGAAATACTTACTGGTATTATGATTTTATTGGTTTCCTTACCAGCTCCCTGAATTGAGAACTCCAGTGGAAAGCAGAAGGGCTGGTGTCTGAGCTCCCCTCTTCCTCGGGTAGCTGAGGGTCCCTGCTGTTTGCCGGTGGGGTCTGACTTAGGAAGACCTCTGTAGCAACCCACGCTAATTGCTGTGGGCCTGACACTTCTTAACCCAAACCATGAAACACATTCAGATGGAAATGACAGAAATAGATCTTTTGGAACAACTCTCTGCAGGGGGAGTGCTGTCCTGACTACCTTCCCCACTGGGTCTTGTTTCCTCTTTGGAACTACATCTAGAGGTTTTTTTTTTTTTTTTTTAACTTTACAAAAATGGGTACTGGCCACCATTACTGAGTGCCCATGGAGGCCAGATGCTGAGCTCAATGCCACACCCTCAGTTTCCTCCTTCAGTAATAGCCCTTCAAGGGAAGTGTTACTGCCCACATGCTCTTAGGGCTCAGAGAAGGTAAATAATGTGCCAAGGGTGACACAGCCAGCGAGTGGCCGAGCTAGGATTCAGATGTGTGTCTATTTCACAACACAATTTTTATATACTGAATAGTGACCAAACCCATCATTGTAATGATTTGTCCAACAAAGACACAACGGCCGATCCCCCCAGCCCCCCAGGACTCTGTGCTAAGGTGAGTGTGACAGCTGTGGCTTTGGCTGATGCCGCTGTCTTAGCATCTATGATGGCTACCAAGTCTTCCCTTCCCCCCACCGAGGTCATGCGCCTTGGGTCATGGGGTCATGGGTCATGGGGGATGGGGAGGCCTCTTACTGTTTGTCTTCGTTATCGTCCAGGAAGGGGAGATTTGCTCGTCTGCACTGTTTGTTGGCAACTAAGGTTCTAAGATTGTCTCAAATCCCAGACTCTGTTTCCTTCAAGAAGCTTTGAGAAGTGCTCACCATCAGCCTCCCAGGTGCCTGGAGGGCCTGGGAGGGGTGCCACTCTTCTCCCGGCTTTTACTGCTCGCTCTGCTCACCAGCATCTCACTCGACCGTCGTCAGTGGCCTCTCACTGGGCAGGCACCTTGGTCCACTGGAGCTGCCAGCGCAGAACACCTTAGACAGGAAGTTCATGAACATGGGAAATGTGTTTCTTACCCTTCCGTGGGCTGCCGAGTCTCAACCAAGGCACTGGTAGATCTGTGTCTGGTGAGACCCCTGTTTTATAGACGGTGCTTCCTGGCTACATCCTTACACGGTGGACAGGGCAGGCAAGCTCCCAGGACCCGCTTGGTGGGGACATTGCTTTTATTCCCAAGGGGGGAGTCTTCATGACCTCATTGCCCCCCCCAGAGCCCCCGTCTCTTGATACTACTGCAGTAGGTATGGGGCTTCCTCACACAACGGTGTCCGGGTGGTGGGCACCAATGTTTAGACTATAGCAGTGACCACAGATGACAGAAGGACGGCTCCCATCTCCTTTGGGGACTTCTATGTCACCAGAAGAATAAACTCTGTTCTTCATGCTTTTGCACGCTGTCACTAAATATCAAAAATAAACCAGCATTAAAAAGAAAGAGATGGATGATCAACACACACAGCCCAGGAAGGAATCAGAGGGAGTTGAGGGGCAGTTGCCTGCGGGCTTGGAGTTCTTTGAAACAATGTTGCAATAATAAGACAAGAAAAGAAAGGTCCAGTCAAAGAAAGGACAAAAGAAAAATTTTGAAAACTCAATGTTCAACTGACTAAAGGAGATAGTTGACCCAAATGGTAGGAGACAGAGTCAGCAAAGCTCTACTCCTAAACAAGAGAGTCCAAGAAAATACAGGGTTGCAGGAGTCAGTCCCAAAGGTTCAAAGTACAAAGTGCCTATTGCTTTTGTAACATTTAGTGGCTTAAAACTATCTTATAGTTCTGTAGTTTAGAGGTCCAACACGAGTCTCACTATGCTAAAAATGAGGTACTGGCAGGGCTGTGGTACTTGCTGGGAGTTCTAGGGACAATGTTTCTGTGCTTTTTCTACTCTTGAGAGGTCACCCACATTCCTTGGCTATGGCTCCCGTCTTTCATCTTCAAATCCCACAACAGAAGGCTTCGACCGTCTCATGTTTCATGTCTTCCTCCCACTCTTATGCTTCAGGAATCCTGAGATTCACTGGGTTCACTTGCATAAGATAGGATGATTTTCCTACACCAAGCTCAACTGATTAGCAACCTTAATTTCATCTCAACTTTAATTTTCTTTTGCCCTGCAACCTAACCTATTCTTAGGGTCTAGGAATTCAAACACAAATATTCTTGGGGAATTTAGTAGTCTGCTTTCTGTTGCAAAAAAAGTACTTGGAGATGAGTAACTTTATAAAGGAAAGAGGTTTTTAAACTCATATCTCTGGAGGCTGAAGGGATGATGCTGGGATTGTTTGGCTCTGGGGAGCACCCTATGGGTAATGGTGTGTGGAGCAGGAAGAGATCCCACCTTGAGATCAGAAGACAGAGAGCAATCCAGCAGCCCAGTACAGTCTTGAGAGAACTCTCTCATGGGTTCATGGGAGCTACCTTGGTGTCCTCTTAGTGTCCCCAGTGACATAAAGACCTCCTGCTAGGCCCCGCTTCTTCCACACCACCACACTGAAGGCTGAGTCCCCAACACTTTAGCTCATGGGGACATGTTCCGACCTTACGTGAACCATGGCACTGCCCTGCTCACCACCCCGAGACGCCGCCTCCTGAGAGAAGAAGAGAGCAGATGGGCACGACGTTAGCCAGGATTCACTCAGGAGGTCGTCCTTCCAGGGCTGGTAGGAGCCGGGCGTTCGGCTTTGTTAGAGGGACCGTGACCAGGTCCTCCACTGCTACCTACGATTTCTTGTTGAACTCTCTCCTCCAGGGCCACTCTGATGTGCCACCAGGCCGTGGACAATAAGCTGACCGTGTCCGTTACTAAGAATCAGCATCTGCCAACCAGCTAGGCACTTGGGAGTTTTCCAGTTTCTCATTCCACCAAGTCAGTCTGCATTTCTGGGAGTAGGACTTGTTACACTGAGTTGACTGATACCAGCTGCTTCCAGGGGGAAGCATTAGATTCTAGAATATTCCAGAAAGAGTCACATTGCTTGGTGTCATTTGGACAACGATGACAGCAAGGAAGGGGCACAGAGGCCCTCCGCAGAAGCCTGTGGTCACCGTCATGCTATGAAGTAACAGCTGGACTCTGGAAGCAAGCAGCAGAGGTGCGTGGGCTGGCTGAACCTCTGAGCTGACTCGTGCTCAGATTTTCTTTTCCCGACAGATCCATCATGTTCCCCTTGGCTCTCTCCATGGACTGCTGTCTATGGACACCCACTGGAAGGCCGCCAGACAGCTCTGGCCTGGCTCCTCCTGCACTGGTCAGCAGGTGCTCTGGCCCCTGGCACTGTGCACATCACTTGCTGCTGAGAGTGCCTGTCCTCTCCTGTCCATTTCTGGTCACCTCCAAGACGTGCTGAGCTCTCCCTTCTCCAGAAAGCTCTTCCTCACCCAGCCAGGGCCATAGCTCCTCTGGGCTCCTGAATTCACCTCTGATGGTAACGTCCTGCACGAGTGTCACCCCAGGGAAGAGTCATCTCTCCCTTCCTCGTGTCCTTCTTTTCAATTTCATTTTCCCTTCCCCACATGCTGTTACTGTATCTGTTATGAACTGCAGGGTTCGGTGAGGGTACAGGTAAATACACAGATGAGAAAACTGGAGGAGACACCCCAATCCTAAGTGCTGGAGAACCCACCTCCTGGTGATGATGATGATGATGATGATGATGATGATGATGACGACGATGCACTATAACTCATAGTGCATGGGACTTTTACTGATAATGGAACCGTTATGCATATGTCAGTCCCTGACGTCATTCAAAACTCAGAGAACTCTGTGACAATGACTTCCGTGCACCCTTGATTTGTCTGCAAGGTGAGACCAAACGCCGTTAAGCAAAACGTTTGCCCTCCTAACGCACCGTCCCTCTAGGTGCACGGCTGCCCTGCTCCCTGTCCCGTCTAGGAACCCACCAGGCTCGGTGCTGCTGACTCCCCTCCCCCTTCATCTTGCAGCCAGGTCTTTCCGTTTTCACCTGAATTTACCTGCTGTGGCGTTTCCACCCACTACCTTAAATCTGGTTGAACAGGATGAAAATCGCCTTGGCATGCACCCACCCCCTCCTCGTTGATAGCTTCACGCCTTGCACACATTCGGTGCCCAACAAGAGCATTCAGATCACGCCCAATGTGACTGGATTGTCACCCAGCCAAGCACATCTAATGGGGTTTTCCTGATGGCTCCAATCCCATTGTCCACCCACGGCAAAGGGAGTCAAGGGCTGCCCAGGTTTGACAGCGTTGATTCTAGAATATAAGATTGGAGAGACATGGAGCAGCTCAAGGACAAGATAGCTGCTGCTCACAAAGAGATTGCTCTCCTGACGTGCTCCGAACCTGTCTGTCACGGTCTGATTATAAGCAACGGCAGAACGGCAGAGCGGGTCTTGATGGTTTCCACCTGGGACTTTCTTGGGAACGTTCAGCTCGGGGACCGTTGGAGCTCACATCCTTCTCCTTCAGAGTCACCTGGTTTTCTCCTTTGCACGTCACATGTATTTATTAAACACCCACTAAATGCAAAACTTTGCTGTGTGCACCAAGATGCAGTCAGAGGGGTGCCAGCCCTCGGAGCCTCAGCATGGTTGTGCAAAAGATGTCAGATGCATCTTCGGAAATGCACAGCAAGTCACACTTGGGAACAGAGCGTGGGCTCTGTGGACAGCGAGGAGACCTGCGTGGGTGGGTTTGAGGGTGCTGGGAAGGGTGCTGTCCGAAGGGAAGCAATGGGCAAGATGGTGCTGGGGTGGCTTTGGGGCTCTGTGCAGCTGCAGTAGGGGCAGAGTGTGGAGGACCCCATGGCGTTATCATTGATGTTGCTGCACACAGTAGTGACAGTTCACACCAGGGCAGAGGCAGCGAGGGGAAGGGGGAAGTGTCCCTAGCCTGTTACAGCTGTGGAACCCAGGACTTGGTGACAAGTTTTATGAAAGGTGGTTGGGTTGGGAGTCAAGGCTGCCCACAGGTATCTAGGGTGAGCAGGTGGGTGCAGGTGGTGCCAGAACTATGAGATCCAAAGGAATGGAACGGAGCGGCCAGGGCTCCCTGCACACTCAAACCTAAGCCCACTTCATCTTCCCCAAAATGCTGAGATCGGAGCTGGCATTGTCCCCACGAGAAAACGAGGAGACTGAGGCATGGAGTGGAGACGTCACTTTGGTTGCAAAGCCAGGATCTTCACCTTGATAGTCTGACGTGAGTGTCCACATCCTTAATACTACTGCCCTGTTCGAAGCCGGGCACATCAATGGAAGGTGACAGCAGAGCAAGTTCGTGCTGAGTCAAATAGTTCCCGTGACACAAATTCACACTCACACACATGCACACCAACACTTACACACACCTGCCCTCACACATGCGAGCACACGTGCCTACATACAGACACACACGTGCACAAGCCTTCGAGGAAGCAATCTGTGGCATGCTGGACGGTACATGAGTGACAGGTCTCACTGTGTGGCTGGGAGTGACAGCAGCTGCCTGTGCCCAGTCAGTGCCTCTAAATGCAGGCAGCCCAGCCAGCCCTCCCCAGCAGCCCCCAGAGGGGACTCTCTGGACCAGGCACCCTGGAGGTGCTTCCGGGCTGTTCTCACGTCCAGTCCTGCTGGGCGTTGAGCTGGCTCAGGGCCAATCTCATGCTTGCCCTTGCTGTTGGGGCCAGGAACGGGCATTTCCATGTGGCAACAATTAGGCCAAGCCCTCTGTACGCACGTGATCTTGAGCGGCCAGCCTGTAGACATGGAGTGGATGCCACTTTGCAGGGAAGAAACTGGTCCAGGGAGGCTGTCATCTGAGGGAGGCCAGGTGCTCCCGGAGGACGCAGGCTCAGGTGACTCACTCCATCTTTCATCCACAGCCTTCAGGTGACTCTGTTTCTCTGTCCTCAGGGCCCTGGCCCCACACCCAGCCTGCTGTCCCTGAGCTGCCACCTGGGGCCCTTTGGCGTGGGCTGGGGGAGATCCTCAGGTGATCACATTCCTGGCTTCCACGTGCCAAGGGCCGTGGGACACCTTGGCCTCTGAAACCTCTCATTGCCCATAGATTTCTGGGGCCTTAAAGGAGTTTTTTTTTCCTGACCTCCCCCAAATAGAGTTTTTATACTGTGTGAAGGAGCAGAGATTAACAAAGGTGATTTGTTACTGCCAATGTGGGATTAAAAATGTAATGTCAAAAGAGAAATCCAACTCTCTCCTCTTATATTTATTAAAGAAAAAAGTCTGGATGATTACAACTTGTTAGATCTGCTGCTTCTCCAGTTCCATTTAGGAAAAAAAAAATGTGCCTTTATATTCCCACCCACTGGTTTCCAACTAAAACAGAACTTAGTTGCCTGCTGATCCCGCTGGCTTTTTAAATGAAAAACTTATTCTTTTTAAACTACTGGAAAATTATATTTAAAAATCAGCATAATTCCATTGCCTATTCTTTCTGGGTTCCTTGAATAATACAGGACTGGTTACCGGGACAACTCTGCCTAATCGGAGGTACAGCTTGGGCCGAGGTGCACGTTCACTGGTGACCTGCGTGTTGCTAAAGTGTAGCATCCATTTCTATGTGCTCATTGTTATAATCTGACTTGAGATTCTTTTTTTATAAACTTATCACTTCTAAAGGTAAGCCTTTGGTAGATTTTGGATATTATAAGAATATTATATATGTCCTATAATTTTATATATATGTATTCTGGATACATTCCATATGTGTATTCCAAATTTTTGACCCATAAAACCCTGAGTTGTAGTAACAATGAATTGTTGTTTTAAGCCAATGACTGTCAGAGTGGTTTGTTAGACGACGGTGAGTAACGTGGGTGGTGTGTGTCCAGCCGGACTCTGTTCCACATCACACCCCCTTTCCCCAGTAATTGGCTATAAATGATCTATGACAAATCACTTCCAACAGTTTCTCTGCACTTGGCCTCACTTGGAGAACTCAGAAGCCATGCCATGCTCTGCCCAGTGGCCTCCTTATGTACCTGAAGGGCATAGTCAGAGTCCTCACCCAGTGTGAAGGTCTATTCGTGGGTGCACCCAGGTGATAGATAGCCCACTGCCTGCTGTGAGCTCTTGGGGGCTGGACTGCTTCAGATATATGATGGCCTTGTGGATTAGAACAGGGTGAGACCAAAGTCACAGCTTCTGAAGACCATTCGGCAAGCTGTGACCTGTATGTATGATGCTGGAACACTGTCTTACTGAAGACATAAATACACATATGCAGAAATGAAAGGTAAAGATGGTGCCCATAAGGATAACCAGTGTCTCAGCACTCGTATAACAGACATGCATGGTGCTAGGCTTTCCTGTATTTGTACATCTTGCTCCTACAGCATTTTTATCCTGTTGATACTTTAAATGTTCTCTCTTCACAAAGGTGGAGACCGAGAGGTGAAAGCTTACTTGCCCAAGGTTACCCAGGATGATAGTGAGAGCACCTTCATTCGGATCAGAGTGACTGAAGTCCAAAGTCCACGGTCCCCAACATCCGGCCAACCTGCCTTGGAGGTGCAATGGCAGGCAATGCTGGCAGCTGGTCTCATGCAGAGATGTCCCTCCTGTCTCATCAATGGCACCATGTCTCATCTGCAATCCTGCTCATAAAGAATCAGCACAGTTCTCTTTTGAAAAACAGTGACAGTCAGAAAAGTTGCAGGAATGTGATGCACGGGTGTCACACGGCATGGAGAGGACTCCTAGAATAACATGCTTCTTCTCCTGGGAAACCTATACCATTCATTGGACAGAACTCAAGGAGATGGAACCCTGTGTAAGGCACAGCACTCCAGAAGGACACAGACAGTGGTCCGAGCCGAGCAAGTGAATGCACCAAGAGGAGGGCAGGCCCAGGAACCAGCTCATGTGTGTGGACACACTGCATCCTAGAGTGAAGGGACCTGGGGGGACAGGGCCATGGGTGACCATGGAAGGTGGTACAGGGAGAACGGTGTGTTCCAGGCAAGAGGGAACTGGGGAAGGCTAGGAGGGCGTTTCCCGGAAGGGTCAGTGCACTTGGGTGTGGAGGGGGTGGCCATAGGGCTCATCTGGGAAACTCAGGCTAAGTCTGATGCTGTCACTAGAAACTAACACCATCCCAACAATACAGAAGCCCATTGGTCCAGCGGGCAGGGAGGTCAAAGACAGGGATTGTACTTCTCACTGATCACTCCATCGACAGTGGCTCAGGTGTCCCCGAGAAGCACCCGGGGTGGGCGGGGGCGTCCGTGAGTGTGGGTGAGCGAGGCTCGGCTTGATGAAATTTGAACAGCATTTGTTTTGAACAATTCTATCTTCATTGTTATCTCATCAAAAACAAACAATTGCACAGTCAGCTCTGGAAAGACAGGTAATAATATGCAATTCCTTCACTGTCCTCTGTAACCTTTTCTATTTTCTCACATGTCCTTAAAAAGACAGATAGAGCTACAGATGATTATCAGGTAAGGAGAGAAAAAGATAAGCAAACACAAAGTAATAATATAGCTCTCTGAAATCATTGGTTGTTCCCCTGCCGAGGATGTGCCCTCCAATAAGCCATTACTTAACGTCTTCTTCTGCTTCTTAATAAAAATCCCACGAAGGCAGTGTGTTTCTCATTCTCACCCCGCCTCCCTCTGCGAGCAGGCTCGGGGAGGCAGAAGATTTCTCTGCCTTTCCTCCCTGCTGGTCCCTGCTTCTCTCCACCTCCAAGATCCACCCCAGTGGACATGCGGGAGCCCAGAGCTTCAGGGCCCCAACCAGGCTGTACTCCCCCCCTGCCCTCCCTTCAGACCAGCCCGACTTGCTCCTTACGCCCTGGATCACAGCACGCATTTCTACCTCTGCACCTTTGTCTGAGAAATGTGTCCAGCTCAATGAGCTTCCTCCTTCTCACTTTCCTGGTACCATTTTGAGGACATTGGGGGGGGGGGGAGGCCAAGCAGAGTAGAGAAAGGCTGGCCGGTCTGAGCTGAGGGGGAGTCCTACCTGACCAACTGTCCCACCGTGGGGCCTGAGCAGGACATTTGAGGCAGCCCTTGAAGTTGAGCCCTTGCTCAACATCTGAGGAGGAATGGTTGTGCCATCAACCCACGTCTTAGTCTTAGCAATTCAAGCTCCAGCCCAGTTCTGCAAGGCAGATAGAAGGAAATGGGCAGGCACCCTCTACTACCTCCCCACTACCACATGGACCTCGTGCTCTACAGGCTCGGACAGAGGACTGGCCCCAGAGTTCAGCTCATGGCTGCCTTCCTAGAACTGTGGTCACTGGCCTGACCTCTGACTTCTACAGACGCTGGACATGTTGGGCTGTGTGAGGCTGGGGTTTGAGTCCTGCTCACTGGCAGTCCTGCAGAAATTCAGAGATTGGACAGGTGCAATTTCCTTTCCTCCTTGTTCCCTTGGTCACATCCTGCTCATCCATCAATACTTGGCTTACGTGTGACCAGGAGACCTTCTCTGAGGTCTGAGGTTGGTCAGATTGCAGATAAAATACAGAGCAACCTTTGCAATTTGAATCGCAAATAAACAACAAATGCTTTATTTGGTGCATGACGCAGGACGGCATGACACATATTTATGATAACAAATTCTTGTTTACCCGAAAGTCAGATCTAACTAGGATTCACATTTTTATCTGCTGAATCTGGCCACCCAGCCAGGTGCCCTCTGTCGGTGCGTCCCTCAGGCCACTGCACATCAACAGCAATGTGTCAGGCATTCTGTCCTGGCTCTCACTACGCACCAGCAAACCCCGCTTCTGTCCAGCATCCCAGCCGGACAGAGCAGCCTCTCCCTTGGGCCATTGTTACTGTCTCCCACTTCTATTTCTTGCATAGAGAGATTTACCTAAAATGGAAATCACATAAGGCCACGACTCAGCTCAGAGACCTCACAACAAAGCCCACACAATCCAGCAGGCATGAGGATGTTTCTCCCTTCGTCCACTCCTCATCTCTGACTTCCCCTCCTGTCGTTCTTCCTTTGGCTTCTCCCCAGGTCCTCCTGCAGGTGTCCTGAGCTCCCGCCTACTGCTCGGCTTCCAGGTTCCCTGCACCTTCACCTGAAAGTGCATGTCCTTCTGTCCCTCTCGGTACATGCACACTGCCTTGAGAGAGGTACCCTGATGCTCCATCTAAAACCCTGCTTTTAACTGCCACTCCGTCCCTCCAACCTGCTGCCCATTCTTCATATGATTTATTGGCACTTGACAAGTCACAGATTCTCATAGTGTTTGTTCAGGGACCGTCTTCTCGATTCCCGTTCCCCGAGAGGCAGGAGTTTGGGCTGCTTCGTGTCCTCCTCTATGCCTGCTGCCCAGCGTCATGGCTGGCATGGAGTGGGGACTTAAATACTAACTCAGTGAAGGAAGGGAGAAGTGGAGGTTTCTGTGCTCTTTCTTCTCTATCAGGTGGGAACTTAGCTCTCTGTTGGTCCAGGGTCCTTCCAATCCCTGGTCACAAGCCCGAGACTGGAGACGTGGCAGTAGAAGAGGCAAGTCGAGGCAGCAGGCCCTGGAGTGACGCAGGGAGCACGTGGCTGAGATGCAAGTGCTCGGCCCGCTCCCCGCAGTGATTTCAACCAACGCCCACTTCTCAGCAGGCCCTGAGCGAGCGTCCCTGGGAGGCCCAGGCTGGCCTCGGGGACGCATGGCTGAGTGTACAAAGTGCTCCTCTCTGCTAATTACTGGAGCTGACCCTCTCCTCTCATCAAGAATTATCATAAATGTGTGAGAAGATCTTTGCCCTCACAGAAGCTCTATTTTTAGTCAGCACCGCCACAGAGCGCTCGCGGCGGACGCGTCCTCTCTGTGATCTCTGAGTGTCACTGGGAGCCGCATGGAGCTCTTGAGAAGTGACACAGTGAATACCACCCAGAAACTCCATCTTAAAATGTCTTTAATTGTCATGAATGGTCATGTAAATAGCCATATGGCGCTAGGGGCGCTGGATAGCATAAGGAAACAGAACTCAGACCGACACAGAGATGGCGGATGGTGGGGTGCAGTGGGTGAGCTCCTCCGGGCCCTGGGGTGGGGTGGGGTCTGAATTCCACATCAGCTCCAAACTGCTTCTCCCAGTGATGGAGTCAGCCTCTCTCTGTGCCTTTGATGTTCTTAGCTCGGAGGTAGGGATGGGGGCAGCTGTCCAGGAGGGCTGCCTAGTAGTCCAGTGAGCCCCTGTGGGTATGGCGGGTGGGGTGGTACCAGGGGCACAGGGAGCCCTGCAGGGTGCCTACTGCACTCGACTGGAGTGAGTGTTCATGGAGGTGGGAGCCCAAGGATCCGGCTGTTCATTGACCAGCTCTACAGCCTGATGCAGTTAGATCCTGAGACGTCGGTCCATCCTGGTTCTCATCGGTCAGCACATTTTGTGGACGCCCCGCTACGTACACCAGCTGGCAGGAGTCCCCCTGTGCACGTGGCGCCGTTTGTGTCCCGAAGGTCATCACAGTCTAGCAGCAGGGACCAGACACAGACCACAACGGTGTGAGTTGCTCCTTCGTTCACCCGGAGCTCACTGGAGACCTGCCGCACGCCAGCCCTGTCTTCGTCTACGGGAATTCATTGGAGAATCAGACAAGTCCAGGACCTCGCTCTTTGGATGCTTAAATTCTAAAGCGGCTCCATCAATCAATCCTGAGCAATGACAGACGTTGTTACATTTGTTACAGTTGTTAAGTGGGAAATATTAAAAGGAAATGTTGAGGAGGCTGAGCGGTCTGTGAAAGGCTCCCGAGGAAGCTGAGATTATGTGGAAAATCAGAGTGACGAAGACTCTCCCGTGGACAGTTCCAAGGGAAGGTCCCAGCAGCTGATGCTAATCCGCGGTGGAGGCAGGTGGAGGCAGGCGGACAGGTGGCATGGACCAGGTGGTCATCAGGAGCCAAGAAGGTGGGAGAACTTACTCTAGATCCGTCTGGGGGTGGATTCAACTGAACTTGCCTACAGTTCATATGTGAGCAGAGAGGGAAAGAGACATAATTATATCGGTGTCTGTGGTTTTGGTAGGAGCTTTGAGGACGGTGCTGTTCATGGACATGGAAAGACTTGGGAGAAGAGCACTGGATGGGAAGAACTGGACATCTATTTGGATTCTTTGGTGAAGTTTAATGGCTTAGTAGACTTCCATAGGGGGACAGAGTGGTCTCATTTCAGAAACAGGTTTTAGTTGGTCAAAAAGTAGGAGAAAAAGTACATGCTGCATTCAGTCATTGGGCAACAGGAGCCAGAAGAGGTGAGGAGATTTGGATCCTTGTGAGTGGGAGCACGGAACCAGAAAATCCTTCTTAACTGAGAGGTAATTATGAGTTCCACTAGCCAGAAAGTCTGGTGAGTATAGTCAAAAGGTAATGCAATGACCCCTGAGAGTTTTCCAGGCCTTTTCTAATGCTCTGTGTATGAAATTACTAACTGAAGAACATGGAGGGCAGTAGATTTTGAAGATTTACTGCATGCTTGATACTGTCCAGGCACCTGGCCTTTTCTTCCCCTTAGCTTGATATCAATCCATTTTCTGTTGCTACGACAAAATATTTGATGTTGGGTCCTTTATAAAGAAAAAAGGTGGATTTAGCTCACAGTTTTGAAGGTCCAAGAACATGGTGCTGGTATCTTTCCAGCTCTGGAAGGCCCTCTTGACTGCATGACATCATGGTGGATGGTACCATGGTAGAAGCGTGTGTGAGAGGGACCCATCACATGATGAGACAGGAAGCCAGATGATGGGGTGGGAAAGCCTCACTCTTCTAAGACCCCTCATAGGAACTAACCAGGTTCCCACAAGAACGGCTTTAACCCCTTGTGAGGGCAGCACCCACAATGACCTAACCACCTCCCGTCAGGCCCCGCCTGTTAAAGGTTCCTCCACCATCTCCATGCCACCACCCAATGGCCACGCCTCCCACCCAGGAATCCAGGGGACAAACCACACCCAAAGCACCTCGGCTTCTGTGAACAAGAAGGTTTCCGGAGGGTTCTTTGTGCAAAAAATATGAGCTTTCTTACAAGAGCCTCTGCGTACCTACTAAAAAATAAAAACAAAAGCAAGAACAAGACACAGCAGATTGCAGTTTGTGTATAAAGTGGAAGGGTGAATCTGGTGGGTTCTTCTCCTCACGATTGACCTGCTATTTTGCTGCTGTGTCAACAACCATTTCTTGCCCAGAGGGACGGATGTGACTCAACAATACGGAAAACAGGAAGATCCTTCTCATGTTCGATGGCCCCCTTTTCCACTGAAGGTCTATCTATCACACCCGGTGCTCTGTGTGGCCATGTTGGATCGGGATTCTCCACAATTTTATGCTTCCTGAGGCTGAAGTTCTTAATTTCCTATATTTACATGAAAGAGTACTTATCTGAAAATTACACTTCCACTTACATTAAAGTTGTTTCTATTTTAGTTTATTTTCCTTGATTATAGAATCATTATCTAATCTTCGTAGGAAATTTAGAAGGCAAAGTCCAAAGGGAACAACCTCTCACCCATAATCCCTCACTCTTATGTCATTAGAGTTCACCGATTTTTCTTTTTGGTCTGTCATATGAGATTTTACAATGTTTTAAAGTTATTTTTGAAAAGTCATTGTATAAACATATTTTAAAAGCGAAGACAGTGTGCAGAGTACATGGAGAAAACTAGATTTTTGAGTCTTTATCTAAGATTTCAACTTGGTCACTTATCAATTGTTCATCAATTGATTTCCAAGTGTCCCTGTGCTCTCGAGGGCATAGCTTGTACTGCCCATACATATCCTGATTTTATTATTATTATTTTTATTTGTGTATATTTGGGTGCACTTTTTTATTTCTTTTCGGTAACTGGGATTAAACCCACAATACCCTTTTTGTGTATTTTCTGTCTTGCTCTCTCTCCCCCCCTTAATATCGGAGGGCATTATGAATAGTACCTACTGATTATTTGATTGTTCCACTGTTAAGTGGCTAGACTATTTCAATGCATAGAAATGCTACAGTGTAGCTAGTCCTCTTTCAAGAAGTGTCCATGATGAGCAAATTACCTCAATTTTCGACTTTGGTTGTTTCTCTGAATTTCATCTGCCTCCTTTCTCCATATGCCTTTGAAGTTTTCTTTCGGCCCACAATATTCTGCCATTTCTCTACGGTGTGTTCACAAGTGGACTGCTGTTTACACTGAACTCAGTTCACACTTCCTACCTGGGGACTGCGTTGGAGAATTCTCCTCTGTCATGCCTTTCAATGTCCCTCCTCTTCTGACCTCCTATTACATGTGTGTTGGAGCTTCTCAGGCTTCCTCTGAGCATTTAAATTCCTCTTTCACATTTTCCATGTCTTCCTCTCTCTGTGCTCCATTCCAGTAATTCCTCACTTATATTCTATTTCAGAAATCCAATCTTTGATGGCATCCATATACATTTTGAGCACTGAGTTTTTTCATAAACATTCTGTATTTTATAATCGTTAGGTTTCTGGTGTTCAATAGCTATCTGTTCATAATTGTCATCTGTTTTTTTTTTTTAAAACTGTCATTTCTTGCTTTATGCATGTGATTCACGCTTATGTCACTTTAAGGCCTTTATTCTCGTATTTCGAGTCTTTTCCCAATTGCAGGGTTCTTTCCATTTTCTTAGAAAAGTGCGCCCTGTCTTAGTTGTATTTAGATAACATTTATGATGTCAGTTTTCCTGATGTGCCTTGAAATGTTAATCTGCGCGCCCTCTTGTTGAGTGGAGGTTTTAAACCTCTCTCTGAGTCATGGTTTTAGGGTGTCTCCCCCACCTTTCTGGAGCCTCTGAGCATGAAACAGCGTGCTTCTTGGGCTCCCCGGTGGCTCCCGTCCGAGGCTGAGGAGGAAGACCCGGTCTGGGCCATGGACGAGGACTCTGGGCCCTATGCACTGGATTTGGGGCTGTTTCCCAGGACTCTGATTTCTTATTTTTCTTTCATTCCCAATGCTTTTCTGTCTTTCCTTTTAAAATTTCATTTGTGGATTTATTTGCAAAGAAAGTCAAACGGGTGTGGTGGCCACAGAGGCCGAGGGAGCTGAACCGCGGTGGCTTTTGACCACGTCCTTCCCTGGCTGGCCGCTGGGTGTTCTCCCAGCCTCCCTGCAGGTGCCTGGAACCCTGGGGTGGAGCAGGGTCATGGAACATGGCAGAGAGAGGTGCCGCTGCAAGAGCTGGCCCAGGCTCTTGGCACTGCCGACCTTCCTCTCTGCCCTCCTCGCCCACGGACGTTGATCTCCGGTCCAGCTCAGGGGTCACTGTTGAAGGTGCGGAGCCCCCGATGGGCCGGCCCCAGGTTCAGGACAGCCCTGGTGTGACTGAGAAACCAACTTCCTTGGTGTTGAGTCACTGTGACAGGGAGGCTTAGCTGTACAGCCATAAAACTAATGCCTGCTCTCTTTGTCCTTGTGGGCTTATTCCCTGAGAAACATTACCTCACTGTCCCTGGAGTGGCTCTTCAGGAAGGGACATGTGCCAGCCACCACGGTGAAGAGCGTTTCTCTGGTTTCCTCTCTCTCCCTGCTCCCGTGTTTCGAGTGTGCCCCGTTTTATTTCTGAGTGTGTGAATTTATTTGTTTGTTTTCAAAATAGCTTGACTCTGGTTTCCAGGGATTGGGTGCGGGAGGGGAAGGCGCGTCTGTGCTCTGCCATCTCCAAACTGCTTTAATGTGCTGCTGGACTCTGTTTGCTAATATTTTATTTAGGAATTTGCATCAATATTCATAGATGAGATGGGTCTGTCGTTTTATTACACCCTGTCCATCAGGTCTTTAAACCAAGGCTAGGCTGGCTTCACAAAGGGATTTAGAAGACTCGACTCTCCCCTGTGTCCCCAAAGATGCAAAGAATTTGGGGAGAACTGGTTTCTTAAAGACAGGGACGGCTGTTCCCAGGAAGCCACCTTAGTCGGGGTTTCACAGAAGCACAACTTTTATAAAGTCTGCTTCTGCCGCTATTTCCATTTGAGTCCCCAATTGAGATGAATTTGTTCATTAATCGTTTCTGGAAAATTCTCCCATTTCACCAAGAATTACATTCAAATTGATTTGCATTGCATCCACCAAATTATTACCTTACTTTTAATTTCCATTATTTTTTTTTCTGTCTTTTCTTTTTAAATTTTATTTGTTGATGCTCATATTTAGGTATTTGTTCAAAGACTTCTATCCTCGGCTAACTTATCTAAGTTTTTTCTTTTTAATTCTTTGTTTTTGCTGGATGTGTTTTTCTACCATTTTCTGTTTTCAAATTCATGATTTTCTCTTTTTATCACTCGCTTTGCTTTACCTACTTCTGCTTCTTGTAGGTTTCTTGCCTTGATCTTTCTCTTGCTTCCCAATTGAGGATGCATTATATTTTCATTCATTCATCCCAGTAATATAAACATATTAAATTATTTTAGCACATTTTCTTCTGAGAGTAGCTTTAGCAATAGAGTATGAATCAGGTGCTTAGTGTTTGTATGATTGTAATTTTACATTATAAATATATTCCACACTTGGTGGCTGGAACTGGGGACTCTGGGTTGGGCTCCTCTCAGAAGATCCACCCAGTGGTGCATCTGCTTGGAAGACAGCATCCTTCAAACCAGAAAGTGTCCCTGGACGACAGATGTAAATTCAGCCTGAGAGGTTTGTGGTGAACGGGTGACAGCGTTGTGAGCAGGAGGGAAGGGGCTTCTCAGCTAGTGGGAGGGACTGGAAGTGGCAAGAAGGGCACTGCTTTGAGGGCCTGTCCTGACAATGTCACCACACAGTCCTCAGCCTTGCTCGCAGGTTGGGCTCCTCAGAGTCTCCTTTCTGTGCCTCCACAGCCAGAGGCGACTCCTGTCACGACTTTGAACTCTGTCTGTCCCATGAGCACACAGTGCCCTTCCAAGTGCTTTATGTAGAAGCACTAAGTGGCCGTGAGGCAGAATGTGGGGGTCGTGAGGTCGTTGCGATCTGACTTCTGGTTGCTGTCGCTTCCTAAGCCCTTTTATGATGAGGTCACTGTGGAAGCATTTTGTTTTACTCTATTTCATTAAAGTTCTCACTCTCGTGGACTAAAGAGGATGTGTTGAAATCTTCCACTACTTCCTTTCATTTTTTTGTTCTGTTTTGCCTTATATTTACTGTATCTCTGTTCATTAATTCTGCTGCGGTTTTAATTTTTGCAGCCCTGAAACACTCTGTGGTGGGTTTTGTAGCTTCTTTACTCGTTAACATGGTCCTACATGATCTCTGTGAAGACTCTGCCTTGAGTGTATGCAGGTCTGACATTTTAAGGGTAGAGTCTGCTCGGGTGTGTGTGTGTGTGTGTGTGTGTGTGTGTGTGTGTGTAATGTGTTATCTTCTAATCACATGGAAGGTCTATTGTGTGCTTTCACTTCTAGGGATTATACTTGTAGCTGTGGATTGATACACTACACACCATCTTTCTCTCCAGACAGTTCCACCCTGACATGCAGACACTACAGAGCTCTGACCCCTCCACCTGCTCCCTGCTCCCTTCATGCTACAGCACCAGATTTGGTTAATGAACAGTATTGTCTTTATTTCTTCAAGTGAATTTTTTAGACTTTCAATTTAGTGAAAGTAATAATTTTTTCTTTTTTTGTGTGAGATTTTAATGTTATGAATTATATATTACATGATATACATAGTATGTTATGTATATTGTCATTATATTTAATAGGTACTGATTTAAACTTCAGATTAAAAAATGTGAGATCAGCATCCATGTAATCTCTCCCTTTCTTTCTTCCTCTTCCAGTTTTTGACAGTTTCAATGTCATGGTTGAGAGAGCATATATTCTATGAGATGAAAAAATTTCCCCACAATTGTGTAATGTTAACTTAATTCCAACAAATCAACACAACAGCTATCAATTCCTTCACAGTGCCTGCTTCGTTGGTTCCTGGATTGGTCACAGTGTGACTTTTAACAGTTCCCTTAAGAAGAGTTCATGGCGAGCTGGAGATGTAGCTCAGTGGTAGAGCACTGTTTAGTATGGATGAAGATCTGGGCTCCATCCCAGGTGCTGAAAAATAAAACAACAAGAAGAAGATGAGAATCTAATCTAATCTTATCTAAATTATTGATATTGAAAAGCAATTAGTTTTTGTTTTATTCTGAAAGGACATTTTGGTTGGGTATAAAATTATTGCCTCATATTTTCCTGAGGGTTCTGAGATAACTTTCCTTTAATTTCCAACAGTGAATGTTTCAGAGAGAAAATTAAGGCAAGTGGATTTTCTTTCCTTGTAAATGAGTTTAAATTTCTCCTCTAGAAATAGATTTTTTCCTTTATTTTTGATGTGGACTGTTAAAATGTAACTCTCTGCTCATGGATCTGCCTCAACTTGCCTAGAAATTGTTGGTTCTTTCAAAATGTAGATTAAAATATTTTTTCAAAACCATATTTCTTTAAATAATTTTGATGTTCTCTTTGTTTTGATAATTAATTTTAATCATGAAATTTGCACATTTTGGATTTCCTTTATCGTTTTTTTTTCATCTGTTATATTTTCTTCTATACTTTTAAATTTGTTATGTTTCCTATTCTATTTTTTTCAGTTTTCTTCAGTATTTTCTTCATGTTTTTCATGTCCTTCATGATTATTGTTGTGACAGAGTCTATTTACTATGTATTGTGCCCAAATTACCTTTACTTGTATAATGAACTTATTTTTCTTTTTAATTTGTTTTGATCTTTGACAATTAAAAAAGTATTCTGTTTTCTCCCTTCCATATTTGGGTCCTTGAATTTCTGCTTTGACATTTGGTTTCACAGGGACAATTCTTCCTTTTATGGAGACAAAGGTAGGGTCCATGATGGGTCTTGCTGAATTCCAAAGTTCTTGTGAATGGTACTCTTTGAATGGTTGAGTTTCCTTCTGGTTGAATTATTGCTGCCTAGAAGAGTCCAGGGATGGAGGTGAATTAGTGGGCACCCTGGAGGGTAGGTGGGGAGTTTGAATGTCCACCTGTCTGTGAATCCTCTCTTGTGTCATTTTGCTTTTTGAAGAATATATGATCTTCAGGTCTTCCTGTAGTGGACAATCCTGTCTCGACATCTTTATGAGTGCTAACCCAATCTTCTCTACAAAATATCTTTCCCAGTGTTATGGAAAATACAATTTTCCCCTTCTCATTCTTCCTGTTTAGTTGCTTTTAGAAATAGTATGGATCAGAAGCACATGAACTACATACTTTTAAATTTGACAGTTCTCCATCCATGTTTGATCATTCTTCTGACACTTTATTTTGATTCAAAATTTTACTTGAGTTAATTCTGCATTGAATCTAAGGGAAGAATATTTTATCTTCATACATGGTTATTTGGGGGGGCAAAGTTCTATGAATGAAATCAATTTATTTAAGTTTTTTTTAAATAGGAAGGATGATTCATCTTAGTTGTTAAAATAATGTTACTTTCTTTGAAATCTATTTTTCCTTATGGTGTACTTTTCTTTAGGATTTTTATTTTCTATGTATGGAAATGATCTTTAAATATATGGTGATTTCTTCTTTGTTTTTAAACTTAGGAATCTCTTCTCTATTTAGAGACTGTATAAATGTTCACTGATTTATTTTAGCTTTTTGTTTGATTTAAAAGAATAATTCTCAGTTGCACACAGGCCTTCATTGTCTATGTAATTTGTGCTGTATATTCACTTATATTGCATTACTCATGCAACCTTGTTACTAAAGACATTAGCATACAACTCATTTTTAAACAATATTCTGTTGGGGAATATATCATAATCTATTTGACCCTACGGTTGGCTATCAAGATGGATTCTAATGTTTTGTATTATTTTAGAGTACACGGTATTGATATCCATCTTCCAAAAAAGCATTTAATAATAATATTTTACATGATTGTATTCCCATAAAGTATATGAACTTTAGGGTCAAAATTATAAATCTAATTAAATATTTTGATACAGGCGACTTTCTAAATGGGTTTCCCCCCACTCTGTAATCGGATCAGGACACGGTTGGGGAAACCTCACTCCACTAGAGGAGCTCCCTCAGGTGACCAGACAGCTGAGCTGGTCTATTACCCAGTAACCTCAACGGGGCACAGTTTCTTTAACAATTTCTAGTATGTAGACCTCATTTCCATTTTGGCAGCCATTTATGTTCTCATCATCCATAGAGGAAACATGGAGGTCAAGGAGTGCTCAACACCACTTCCCACGTTGACAGAGCCGGGAAGCGGGCCAGCCGGGATTCCTGATTCGCTGCCCAATATCCTCTCCCTGCCTCTCGCTGTCTCTCAACAGTGAGCACAAGCTCATTGACCAAGAGCCCAAAGTGGGAGGTGACTTCAAAGTCAACACGGAGTTTAAGTCGCAGAAGCATTTGGAAAATTCTACGAGAAGGAAGCTGCCCTTTTGCTGTCTCCCAAAGTAGGATGATATTCATGGAATCTTTTGAGCAGTTGCTTCTGAAATTTTGTGAGGCAAAAAACCCAGGAATTTGGCCTGGCTTTAATCAAATATTTATGACACCCTCATTAGTCTCCGGTCCAAGAGGTAGTACAGGTTCTCATTTGAATTTCCGAGCAGCGCGGGGGGTTTTGAAAGGCGATGTCATATTATATGCACTGTTTATACAGATCAAATATGCATGTGTTGGTTTTGCAGACTGGTGTCAGTGCTGCCGTTATTGACTGGGACAGGGATAATGAGGTGCAGCAGGAACCCTGTTGGGGATCCTGGGAACATCTGGGTTGGGCTGGGCCTGGGGAGGCTACTTCATGGCCCTCACTGCCTCCATGCAACCACAGGGAGGTGAGGTGTCCCTGCCACTGTGTCACCGGCAAGCCTGAGTGATGTGTAATAATGAGGTGATATGTAACCCCAGCCTGGCAAAGGGACCGGGGAAGAATATTCAGACAAAGAAAGCAAGATGGGCTTTCATCAGGGCAGGCGTGGCTTGGCTGAGGCATGAGTGTTGGGGCCCATGGATGGGCTGGGAGGGGCTGGGGTGGCAGTGACCTTGAAGGCACTGTTAGGGAATCTAGACACATCCTTGGGGCAAAGGGAGGGTTTTTTGTGGGTTTTAAGCTAGCAAGTGACATCATCTGGTTTGTGTTTTAAGAAGATTACTCGGGCTGCTGTGTAGAGACGGATTAGCAGGAGATGAGGCCCAGACAGAAAGTGAGGAGGGTGACTCAGAAATCCTGGAGCTAAATGGTGGGGACCTGGTGGCCGTGGGGAGGCCCAGGAGGGGACACGCACCTGGGTTCCTGGGTCAGCATGATGTGGGGGGCTGTTCAAAAGTGTGGGGTGAGGGCTGGACAGGAAGATGGCGGGAAAAGGGTGGAGGGGAGAATCGGGGCCTGCGGTGCCTGGGCCATCCCTGCAGAGGCTCTGAGCAGACGTGTGGTGTGCGGATCTGGGGCTCAGGAGGGAGCGTGGAGGCTTGTCCAGGCTGGAGGTCTTCACACCTTGTGATTTCTATTTCCTCTGAGAGGAGTACATCGGCTGTTGATCCCAAGCCTGGAGTATAGGGGGCATGTGGGGGACGTCCCCATGGAGGACGCAGAACTGAAAGACTGGAAGCCCTCGCAGTGAGGAGCTGGCAGTTAGCTGGGGGTTCAGGTCAGAGCACCACGGGAAGGGTAAGAGAGGGCCAGGGAGGGCACCTGGCCCAGCTGGGGCAAGAAGGGACAAGAAAAGGGAAAGATTCTAAAACAAATCAGCAAAAATAGCCACCCAGACAACCAAACAAAAACGGAAACCCCAAACCCTAATACTTGGATTGAGGCTCACAGGTGGCCTTGGCGTGGACAGTCCACGTGGAGGGACCGCAGCACAAGAGCCTGGAATGGAAACGTCCGGTTGTCTTAGAGACAGGGCACTGGTGTCAGAGTCCAGGGGACAAGGGCTGCTCGATATCTACTGAGAAAAAAGGAAGGGAAGAGAGAGGGAGGGCAGAAGGAAGGAAGGAAGGAAGGAGGAGAGCAGGCGAGGGGAGGGGAAGGAAACTGGACTAGGCTCGTAGGCAGGACGCAGGCGCTGAGTCGGGAGACCTGCAGGTCACGGCCGGGCACACCCAGGGCAGCCCAGCGAGGGCCGGGGCTTGTGGGTGAGCCGGTTCCCTGCACAGGCACTTGCTCCCGCCGCCGTGCAGAAGCGCTGAGCCTCCTTAGACAACCTCGTGAGGAGGTAGGTGTTTGGGTTTTGTTGACTGTTTCCAGGCCTCGCTTCCTGCCAGCTCAGCAAAACCAGGCTTCTGAGGGAGCTGAAGGTCTGTGGCAGCTGTCACCCAGGAGGCCACAGGGCTGCAGGTGGAGGCAGCAGGGCTCCCCCGCGGGCAGCCCTGGCTGCTCCACACCCATCTTTCCCAGAACCCCCGCCCACCCTGGCAAGAGGGGAATGTCACAGAAATGGGAAAACAGGGTGCAGAGTGGGCCTCTGGGGCAGAGGGTCAGAATAATGGGTGGATTAGCCGCGGAATGAGGCGGTGCCCTTCCCCGGCTCCGCTGGCTGGTGGGGGCTGGGGGCGCTGGGGAGGGAGGAGCGGCCTGTTCTAAAACGGCTCTCCTCCCCTTTACCCGGCTCTTCAGGAGCCCACAGCAAGCCACGTGGTTTTCCAGGGCTGCCTTTCCCTGGGAGGCCCCACAGCAGCCAGGGAACAGGCCTCCTGTATACAGAGGCAGCCCTGGTCGAGACCCAGCTCCCCTGGCTCTGACCAGTGTGTGACATAGGATGGCTTATTTCAAGGTTTTTGGCCTTTTGAAAAAAATGGGGGGGGGGAATGTTTCTTAAAGAAAATCTATTTTTCAATCCCAGCAAGAGCACAAAGCTGTGGTGTGTAGCACTTCATGGGTGTTCAGTCAGAACCAATTCTTATCCTCTCTCATCCTGGGAGCACTTTGTTATCTCGGGATCCAGGAAGGTTCTAGAAGGAGGACCAGGAAGGCAGAGGCTTTCAGAAAGGGAGCAGATAAGGAAAGTGGATCCATCTTTCCCCTGGTTAGTTGCATGGGAAAAGTGGAGACAGGTCAAGAAGGCCCGGGAGGCACATGGAGGGCAGAAGAAATGTCACCCACAGAAGGGAGGATACCCCCTCGTGGAGGTCCCTGCATAGCCTGCACAGTCCCTGTGCAGAGACGGTCCTGTGCGGACGCCCCAGGTGACTTGTCCTGCTTGCTCAAAAGGCTGCTGTCAAGGGGCATGTGAGGGGGTCAGACTCAGGGCTGATGTGGGAAGGCCCCGCCTGGCCCAGTGCTGTGGAGGAGGATCACTCAGGATCAGCTCGGGAAGGTGGGATCTTGGAGGCCTGCTTCCTCTGTGGGCACCTGTCTCGTGGGGAGGGACTCACCTGTGAAGCCTTCTGCTGGTTTGGGGCTAAGACATCCAGAATAGGACCCCCGCGTTGCCCTGTGGGATTATGAATAACGGGTGGGTCAGCTGCAGAATGAGGAGGGTCCCTTCTCCTCACTAGCTGCACTCAATCAATGCAACCTACCAGTGCTCAGGGTCTTTTCCAGGGTCTAGACACGGGATGGGAAGAATCAGCAAAATAAAAACAAACAGGGAAAGGCCAGCCTTGGCCCAGCGCTGTCCTGTAGGTGGGAGATGCTCATGGAATATTTGTTGCATGAACAATAAAATGGTCAGCGGTCCAGGGTAAAATCAAGCCCATGCCTCTGCAGGTCCTGCCCCTGTACCTTCCACCTTCCTTCAGAAGCCACAGGCTCAGGCCTTCATCCTTCAGGGACCTCCACACCACACCCATTTATCTTCCCTCTCAACTGCAGTGGAGCAGGTGCCTGTTTGTGAACTCACTGAGGCTGGGTTTTCATCTCTGGGTTCCTCAGGCCTAGCTCAGACCTGGCAGGAGTTAAGAGTCCACAGGTCTCTGGGGAGCAGAGGACCGTGTTTGGGTGAATCAGGTACGAAGTCAAGTCACCCCCTGGATCTTTGCTTTCTGTGGATTTTGAAGATAAGATCACTGTACTCTCCTGTCTTTAGAATGATTTTTTTTCCCTTCTTTTGCTTTTCCTTGTAATTTCTGTAGTTCTTAAATTCAATGATAGAAATTTTCATCTCTCATTTCCTTGTGCTTAGTGGCATTTCATTGAAACGTTTCAAAAGTTCTGCCCAATCTAATTCATTATAGAAATTTTTAAATCGATTTGGATAAAAATATTACTCGTATTCTACTAAGGGGCTAAAACAGTTATATTTTGATAATTCAAAAAAAAATTTCTGTGACTATACCTGAATAGTTATCTACAAATCAAGAATACATCTTTCAGTATGTTTAAAAGACTGAAGTCGTGGTTTATGCAGTTTCACTTCTTACATACTTTCTACTAAGCATTATGTCATGAGCAAGTGCTTATAATATTTTTTTTTTTAAAGAAACTTGAAGTTTCATTGTATGGCCATATCATTCATTCATTCATTCATTCATTCTTGTTTTGTTAAACAGTTTCAGGCTATATTTACCTTTTTAATATTATTGTCAAAAGAGAAATGAATATACTGCTGCCTAAATTTTTGAGGATGATTTTGGTTATTTCCAGACTATAAAGTTTCAGACTGGACTAAGCAGATCACTGCACATAGGGATTTTTAAGGCTTGTGATGTAAATTGCCAAGTGGTTTTTTCTGAAAAACCATTTACATGATTTTTAGCAGTTAGAGTGTCTGTGTTATATATCACAGATGTCTGTGACCAAAATTCATAGCGGTTTGGACCTATAGTCTAGATTTTGCCACCATAGATGCACATTTCCAGTTCCTAAATGTCATCATTCAGCTCCTAATGATGACTGATCTCCATGGCTTTGAAATGCATATTCAATCAAATCTTCAGAGAAAGTTTTATATGGACATACATACACCCTGACCTATACGACCTCTTGTCTGGCTGGCCCTGGAAGGCTTTGTTTCATTCACACAAGACATTTTTGCTGGGTATCACACTCTGGGGCCACAAACCTTGCTCTCCAAATCTATAGATGTTGCTTCCTGATCTCTTGTCATTTTCTGTCTGAAATGGTAGAATTCATCTTGAGTTTTCTTCCTTCCAAAGTGATCTTCATTATATTGCTACTTGCAAAATGCTTTTTCTTATTTATTCTTATAATTCATCATTTTTTTTTTTTAGTATTTGTTTCTCTTTTCTTTGACCCCCCGCCCCCAATAGGATCAGCCTTTCTAACTGAATTGGCCTGGTTTCTTCCAGAGCCTCTTGGCACTTCTGTGCTAGTTGTCCTAACTTCTTATACACAATCAACTCTTAAAGATGTTTGGCATGACAGGAAAAATTCAAAATAATCCAAAGTAATTATTTTTAATTCTTTTTCCTTTCATCTGAATTTTAAAAGGTCTTGTTCTCCACAATAATATTTTTTACAGTGTTTATTCTGCTCCTTAAGGTCTCCCTTGTGATCTTAGACATCTTTAGGGCTCACACAGTCCTTCCTGGTCACATGTCTCTCCTTTTTCTTCTCATTTTGTTGTTGTTTGACTTTGACTTTGTTATACTTCATCATTTCTGGCTGCTTTTTGAAGAAGATGCCAAATAATGCCAATTTTGCTGTTTTTATTTTTTTTAAATTCAGAACCAAATTGTTCTCTGTGTGCTGTGCTTTCATTGATTACTGAAACTAAAGATCACCCGCACCTTCTTCTGCATGTCATTGCAATTTCCATCAGCCTCTCTCGTGTTGACTTACCTTCAGATGAGGAATGAGCTCTCTAGACCCCAGGTGGACCAAAGACCAGATGTGCCTGCATGCTCCTGTGTGCTGTGCCACTCTTTGCCAAGATAAAGATCACATGCCTTTGAGCTCCTCAGTTCTCAGTGTCACCTGTACCAATGATAAGAGTAAACACAGCAGAAATAGCCACCTTGCCTGCTGTTGACCATGACTCAGGGTGCTGAGTGCTTTCTGAGCATAAACTTGGTTTATTTCTCCAACCCCTCTACCAGGTAAAAATGGTCTATTGCAGTGAATCTTGCAGATGAGGACATAGAGGGCCAGGAAAGTGTAGACCGAGGCTAATCAGCTAGCAAAGACCACAGAATCTGGCCTTTTCTCCCACCACATCATCTGGGGCGCCTCCAGGGACATCATTGAGGAAAACACTGCACCCAGATTTCCCTTTCACAGTCCCATGTTGGGCGCAACCTGACAGCACAAGACTGTGCGGGGAGGCCCACTCTGCCATGCTGTCTCCACCAGGCTCTCCAGCCTACACCCCTGCTCGCTGTGCTCCCTGTGCCTAAAGCGTGGAGACCAAGTCTTCTCAGACTTGTCGTGTGACTGTGTGTGCCTTGACTTTTGGCTCATGTGTTTTCTGCAAGTTACAGGCTCTTTGAAGCTGGAAAATAGCTAGACAAACATCAGCAATGGGCCTCAGGCTGTGTCCTGCAGGAAGTACTTGACCTCTATCGATCCTAGTGTTTCACTCAGTCTTTTCATCACTGTGACCAAAAGACCTGACAAGAACAATTAGAGGAGGAAAAAATAAACCTTTGACTCAGGGTGTCCGAGGTCTTAGTCCATAGATAGCCAGCTCTGTGGCTCTGGGCCCAAGGTGAGATAGAACAACCTGGTGGAGGGGTGTGGAGGAGGAAAGCAGCTCAGGATGTGGCAACGAGGACTGAGAGAGAGCTCTGCTCACCAAAGACAAAGTCACACGCTACCTGCTGAAGTTCATCCATACAGTGGATTGATCCAGTGGTGAGGTTAAGCCAATCATTTCCCCTCTGCACATTCTTGCCTTGTTTCACACATGAGCTTTTGGGGGGCACCTAATATGTAAACCATAACACCTACAAATGGGCATAATATCGTCAAGGGAAGGGGTTTGTGTTCCCATTTTACAACTAAAATTGCCGAGTCAGAGCCTGCCGTCTGGACACCTCCTTCTCCTTGGAGTGCAAGGACCCCGATGGAGGAGGGGCAGGAAGTGGAAAGCAGACTGCAGCCCAAAGCTCTGCTCTTACTAAGATGAGCGCCGATGCCTAACTTTGAGTGGGTCTCATGTTTCTGTCCCTGGAGGTCCCAGGGGAGTGGTGCTGAGTCTTTCCCCTGCCCTGAGGTAGGGGTCTCCCTGGGTCAGCCGTGGTGGAGTGGGGCAGGCCATGGAAGGACAGACGTCTTCCATCTGTCCTGAGATGTGTACCCAGGCCTGGAACTCTGGTGAGATTCCGTAACGTGGCTGAACATGAGTCCATGTTACAAGTGATAGTTTGTTGGTCTTCTTGATCTCTCTGAACCTCTGATTTCTTCTTGGTAAACAGGTGACCTTAGTAGCCGCTCCTGTAGGGTTGTCGCAAGCATCAAATAAAAATTAAGCCAGGCCTTGATCATAGGACTGGCTCAAGAACATCCAGCCTCAGAAACGTGTCGCCTGGCTTTCTGTGTTCCCATGTTTGCAGTCCCAAGTTGAAAGAAATTTCATCAGAGACTGCTAGTTTATGTCCTTTTAAAATCAACCCTGCAGGTTGATTTTAAAATGTCTGTAGCTGGTGTTCGGTTCACAGTGACTGTAGATGGGTGCTTATTACCAGGAGAATCAGATGGCGTGCAAAATAGCAGGGGCAGCCAGTGTCAGAGCCCTCGCTGCCCCAGGCCCCAGGCCCTCTTTGCTAACTGTCTTCCTTTCATGGTCCCTGTAATCACTCATTACCTTACTGTCCTCACTTATCATAGGTTTCACCTTTGCCAAGATCATCCCTTGAGACCTGAGAACATTAGCCATTCTGGCACGTATGTCTCACGGCAGGAAGCTCATCCATCCATCTGCGAGACATTTACTGAGCCACTCCTGTGCACCAGGCCTTGTGCCCAGTGCTGAGGACACAGGGATTATTGAGGTGCCGGTCCCGCCACCTTGGTACACATGATCCCAGGATTCTGATGCGGGCATGCCAGTGCATAGAAGAGGGATGGCACATTTCAGGTGACTTCCAAAATGGTTGGTGCCACCATCTGTTCCCGTGAAGCATCCTTCTTAGCACTTTTTTCCTGAAAGCCAATAATAGGGGACAGGCGGAAGCACCATTGTCTCCAAGTTCGGGAAATCACAGCCTTGGTCTTGCTGGTCTCTATGGAGGGGAGGGTCGGTCTGGGCAGTGATGAGGGCCGTGTCCAACGCCGTGTTCCTCGACGACTCTTCTTCTATGGCCTGTGCTGGTTGGTGCTGGTGGTAGCTGTCTTTGGAAGAGAGAGCTGGACGTGACAAGCTCTTTCAGAGGGAAGATGTTTTTAAAGATTGTCAGGATCCTGCCAGCAGCTCTTATTGCTCAGTACTTCAAGGCTTTTCACGGGAACAAAGTTGGGTGCAAATATCTTTCTAATGTGCAGTCGCCCTGACGGAGAGTGCGTTGCCTCTGCTACGGGAGGTTAACTTCCCGCTGAGTTTTCAAGTTGAGTCATTACTTTTTGTATGACTTATATTTATTTTTCAGCACCTGTGAGAAAATACATTGATATTTCAATACCCGACATCATCGACTGCCTGTTGCGTGTAAGCCCTAGTGCTCCTTGGAGGCAATGCATTTTTTTAAAAAAAATAAAAAGCTATTTAAAAGTTTATAATCAAAAGCGAGTTTATATTAGTCCTTTTAGCATCTGACTTAAGCCAAACAAATTTCTTTTAAGAGAAACAAACCTTCATCACAATTGAGAATTTGGATTTCAATAGTTCAAAAATGTTATTTTGAATTTAAGTTTAAAAAAAATACAGGCCTGGGTTATACCGATTTGGAAGAAATTCACCCCCAAATAGATCTCACCTAGTGGGTCCCAGCTTTGTTTTCTAAGCTCCTGCTGAATATCTCTCACTTAGAAGTTCCACAGACCAGGCAAGCTCAGCATGGGAAAAGAAAATGAATTCTCTTTCTCCCAATTCTGCCTCTCCTCCTGTGCCACCTTAGACGGGTTGAGCATCTGTAATCTGAAAGTCCAACATCTGAAATGCTCCAAAACAATGCAGTTTCTTTTTTTTTCCATACCAGGCATTGAACCCGGGGGCCCACAACCATTGAACCACATCCCCAGCCCTTCTTATCTTGAGACAGGGTATCACTAAGTTGAGTGTTTGGCTTTGCACTTGCCATCCTCAACTTCCTTGTAATCCTGAACTGCCTCAGCCTCCTGAGCTACTGGGATTACAGGTGGGGGCCCCCATTCTTGGCAAACTGGGGAAATTTTTGAGTGCCAACCTGATACCTCACGTGGAGAGTTTCACCCCTGATCTCATGGCACAGGTTGCAGTCAAACCACAGGGGGGCTTAAGGTACCGTAAAAAATCACCCCCCATAATGCATTTTGTATTTAGACTTGGGTTCCTTTCTTGAGATATTTCATTATGTGAATGAAAATATTCCAAAACCTGTAAAAATTCAAAACCCTTCTGGCCCCAGCATTTCTGATAAGGGGTGCTTAATCTCCATGAGCAAGCATCCGGGGTCCAGGGTCCTGCATTCACTAGCAAGCTGTCCCTCCTTTACCACTCCCCCTTCTTCACCACGAAGCCCTCCTCTCTGTGTCTCCAGAGCCTGTGACTCACCGGGGACCTTGATAAGAGGCAGGTGGCCTTGCCTCACCTGGAGATCTGCAGCAGGGTCTGGCGATTGAGTTTCCAGCACACTTCCAAGGTCCTTCTGCACCCGGGAGTGTGCAGTCTCTCAAGCCTCCCTCTCGTGAACCTGGGCCCAGGACTGGTTGATTCCAGTCCTGTTTGTCTGGCAGTCCCCTGGCCTTCTTCCTTCCCGCCTCCACTTGTCCATTCCTTCTGACTTCTTCTATGTCCTTCTGCTGACCAGAAAGCCAGTGGGACTCCACTCCTGCAGGATGACCTGTGACCGTCAGCGTGGCATCCTCGAAGCGCTGGTGCTGATTCTACGGTCACTTCACATTTCCTCAACATACTCATGTATGGAGCACGGGATATTTGCAAGAACACCAAGCTGAGGTCGGGGTACAGGAGGCAAGGGCAGTATCTAGGACAGGGAGGGAACTGCCGGGCTGAGGAAGTCTCGTCTACATCATTGCTTGATGACGGTGTTTTAGATGAGGTGTGGCCAACTGCATGCGGCCGGCTGGAGCATCTTGGAGGCCTGATTGACAGTTGGCGTGATCATCTCTGGGAGCAGCCAGTGTGTTGAAGCTTAAGGAAGACAGAGAGCGGTCCTCGAATACGTGAAGCAGGATCAGAAGGAGGGCTTCCGTTCTTAGGGACAAAACCAGGCCTGCCAGGGAGAAACCTAAGGACACGGTGCTGTGGTTTGGGTGGGTGTCCCCCTCATGTCCATATGTGAAGACGTGGTCCCCAGGGCTCAGGCTTGGGAGGTTGGGGACCTCTAGAGGAGGGGCCTATGGGGAGTCCTTAGGGGGTTGGGAGCACCACCCTGAAGGGGACTGTGGACCGGGAGCACCACCCTGAAGGGGACTGTGGACCCTGGCGGCTGCCTCTCTGCTTCCTGACTACGATGTGAGTGGCTGGCTCCACCCAGGACCTTCCTGCCCTTGTCACCCAGTTCCCTCCACAGGGGCCTCCCAACCTGGAACTAGAAACTGCAGAACTGTAAGCTAAATAGATCTTCCTCTCATGAGTTGATCGATGTTTTCAGTTTCAGATACAGCTGTCCAGCTGGGCTCTCCAGAGTTGACATGGACTTAGCCAGGAGGCAGTGAGCTCCCTGAGGGTAGAGCTATGCATGCTGAGATTCAGGAGCCTGTCCCAGGTCACAGGAGACCCAGGGAGCCCTTACACGGGGCTTGGCACATGGGGGTGTTCCGCTAGCACCTCCATCAACCTAACTCAGGAGTATGCCATCGTGTGACACTGGAGATCCCCTCTGACACCGGGGCTTGTCATGGAGAGAGACGGGCACAGCGGGTGACAGTGGCCATTCCAAAGTTCACTGGAATGTCTTTAAACCAGTGGCATGGCCACCTGGAGCTGCTCTCTCTTTTCAGACTGGCTTTTTTTTTCATTGCCGAAACAGCTTTTACATAATCGTCCCACGTTGTTTCATTCCATAGATTTATCCCTCACCTGCATTACCTTGGTTTCTGAGATGTTTGTGATCAGCCTTCACAGCTGCAGGACGGAATTCCACTTTGAAGCAAAGTAATGAGAGAGATTCAGAGGAAGGCACTGCCCTGCATTGTGACCGTGGTCAACCTGGGGACTTCCCAGGCCATTTCCCAGTTTGATGCCATCTGCTAAATTATGAATACATCCTTAATAAACCTGAACTGGGCCTTTTTGGTTGCACTACTGTACACCGAGGTCTTCCGTTTTCTTCCCAACTTGCATTTTTACATGCTAGCAGATAGTGACTGTGTATCGAAGGCACAACTAACTTGTTGTGGAGTTACGAGGATGACCTCAGTGAATGTTGAAGGTGTTTTCATTTTCTCTTTTTTTCTCAATGGGTTTAGAGCTTAAAAGAGCTTTGGGTATAATTATTTAAGAATAGTGTTACAAATGAGAAAATATTGCCACAGGGATGATCCTCTTGGAATTCTTCCTGGACAACAATATACATATGTACATAGATACTCAATTTTTGTTTGTTTGTTTGTTTTTTGTACCGGGGATTGAACTCAGGGCCACTCAACCACTGAGCCACATCCCCAGCCCTATTTGGTATTTTATTTAGAGACAGGGTCTCACTGAGTCGCTTAGTGTCTTGCTGTTGCTGAGGCTGGCTTTGAACGCTGGATCCTCCTGCCTCAGCCTCCTGAGCCACAAGAATTACAGGTGTGAGCCATGGCACCTGGCTGACTCAAATTTTTAAAATGGTGAACTATCCCCAGCTTCTGGAATTCTGCCTTCCTGTCTGTTCATCCGTCCATCATCATCTCTCTGCTATACATAGACACATACAAGTTGAGGTTGCCTTTTTCTCCTGAATGGCTTTTTGTTCCCTCCTTCCTCACAGTTACTAATTATCAGTCATCTTCTGGGACTCCTTCCAGCCCAGGCTTTCCTGTGTCCCTGCATGTCAGTCCCCGGGTAGCATATCTTTATAGTAAACAGTCAACCTCACCGTCCTCGGCCATATTTTGGAGAGCACCGTGGTTCCATTTATCTCGCACCTGGTTTTATACACCCAAGAGCTCCACCTTCACGATTCAGTATCTTTTCCCAGTTTGTAACACCCGCTGTATGAATGCACTCCATCTCATCTCTCCCTTTCACATTGGTGATTTTCAGGTTTTAGCGGTCACGGAGAGCTGGGATGGACATCCACGGACGTGTCTTCTGGTATCATCCGGGAGAGTCTCTGTAGGGCAGGGATACAGAACACCGGGGCTCGGGATCTGAAAGGGAAACTGATCGATTTCTGTTTTCACTAATCTTTGCCTGAGACGCGGGCATTTTCTCGGGCTCGGGACGCAGGCGGCAAGCTCCGTGGCACGCGCAGCACTGTGGCGTTGAGAGCAGTGGGAATCGCAGCTTCAAATCACATTACAGTTGTTGAAGGTATCTCAAAATATCGTTTACGAGCATCAGCACTTCAAAATTACAGTAATTATGAGAACGTTACTAGATTTCTATTTTAATGGGTTAGGAAAGAACACATATATTGCAATATGAAAGATTTGTTTTTTAAACATTTATAGCTGTTTTCAATATAATTGGCTTGCTTTGCAATCCTGCGTACTTTATTGTATATTTATATTTATTTATATTTATGCACACACATACATACACATCCGTACATTCACCCAGACACAGATTTATCAGCATCGCAGACGGCTGTGACGAAACCAACTGAGCAACCCTTCTCTGAGGTGTCTTGTCAGGGCACGAGGTGTCACAATTCTGGCTGTACTAGAAATGGACAATGACTCTCATAAAAGATGTTATCCTTCGTCCGACACACCCTCCAGCAGGATCTGGGGATCCCTACTTCCTGCCTCCTTGACATTGCTTTGGAAGACATTTTTGTATTTTCCATTTCCATACTTGAGAAAGAACTCTCTTGTTTTGATTTGTATTTCCCCAAATTCTAATGAGGTTGACGTTCATTTCAAAGGCTCACTGGGAAATACCTTTACTAATATGACCCTCCTAAGAGACTTGCAAAAGCATGACATTTTGGAAGGCATTCTTTTCCCCTGTGAAATTGCATTTATAAATTATCTTGAGACCCACATATTATACTCACGATCTTCAAAGAGGGGTGATTGCTCATAGGAGAACCCCAAGTGGTAGACCGTGGTGAGGAAAAACACTAGAGCTTCTAGTTGTACTTATTTTTATCTGAAACTTTATTAAAACTTCATAACCATAGTGGCGTCTACAAGTATCATTCATAGATTTAATACGTGCACATAATCAGGAGAGTGTGCTCAGTATTTCCCCACAATGTTTTGATACCATTATTTGAGACAATGTTCATGATCAAAATAGCAGCCTCTGTTGGTCCCTGCAATGCGCAGCCACTTCACCTGTATGAAGCCATTGAATTCATGATAGCCCTGTAGCGTGGACAAGTGCTTGATACCGGTGCCCTCATTTCTAGTTCATCAGGAGCCTGGGAAGGAAGGGCGTTGCTTAATTTGCCCTCATGTTGCTTTAAGTGAGTAGCGAATCAGGAATGCATTTGCATTTACGTGTTTATTTTAACTCCGTGGCTCAGTCTCTGCTTAGTGTCCCACTCTTCCTCTGCTGCAGTATTAGTTCCGTGAGGGCAGGGTCCCTCGTTCCTTCTCACCACTCCACTCCACACCCCAACCCAACGCCTGGCCTGCAGGAGGGAAGCAGTGCATTTTTATCCAGTGACTAATTGAAGAAAAGAGAGAAAGGAGTGAGGGGTGGAGAGCGAGGAGAAGTTCGGGGTGAGGCTTGTGTGCCTCCCATTATTGTCAGGCTTGAGCCCCAGGATCCTTTCTACATCAGTGGCACCTGAGGTGTCCCTTCCTTCTCTGCAGCCAGCTGGGGGGAAGGTGCAGGGCAAAGGGCATCAGCAGGATGCTGGGGGCCCTCCCTTGGCTGGCAGCGAGCTTCCAGGAGGCTTCTGTGGGCTGCGATGGAGAGAGAGGCCACTGGAGGAAGGACCGGCTGAAGACTGAGTGCTGAAAGGGAACTTTCAACATGGGTGGAGACAAATGATTCCAGATGTTGTGCACAACGGATTGAGGAGCCTGAACCCAGGGAAGAGCCCGTCAGTGCAGAAAGTGCAGAGGGCATGGGGCAAGAACACGGGGGATATCCGTAAGAGGCCGCAGGGCTTGGACCACACACGGACATGCTCCCGTCATGGCCTGTCCAGTGGGCAGAACTGGCCATTTGAACCACTCATGGTTGGTCCATGTCAGTGACCTGCTTGGAGCAGCCCCCTGGACCATGAGCTCATGCAGCCACAAACAGTCCTCTGGCTGGGTTCCAGTGTCCAGCAGAGACCCCAGGGGAGCCCTGACTGATAGGGTTAGACCCAGCCTGAAAATGGCCACTGGAATTTTAATGCCAGGAGTAAACGGGGCTGGTAGCCGATCTGCTGAGGTAACCCCCCGTGGCCTCGATAACAGGAGGGATGCAGAGGCTGGAGAGGAGCCACCTTGACCTTGAGTACTGTTCCAGTTCCAAGCTGGCTGGCACCTGGCGCCTGGGCAGGGGATACCTCTGTGACCCTGGGAGGGGCAGAGGCTGGCACCAGGTGTGGCAAAGACTGTGACTCTGTGTGATCTGACGTGTCCTGGAGCCTGCTGCCTGCCAGTGTGAAGTCTGGGTGCTCGCTTTGTCCTCTTCGCCCCCTGGGACGGGGATCAGCGGAGCTTGCTGTGTTTTGGTTTGAGAGGAAGGCTAAGAGAGATACGGGCCTCTGTGGGTGAAACTTGCCAAAAACCAGCTGGGGACACAGCTCAGTTGGTAGAGTGCTCACCTCTCATGCACAAGGCCCTGGGTTCAATCCCCAGCACCACACACACAAACCAAACAGATTTGCCAAAAACCAATTGGCCTCCTGTTCATGAGATGGGATTGGAAAATAGAACAGCTCTCAGTGGGGAGTGTCCAGGTTGAAAACACCACAGCGCTTGCGTGGTGAGGGCACTGTTTATCTGTCCTCTGTACTTTTTGATTTATATCCCCCCCCCCCCGATTTGGTGCTAATTGTACTATATTTGCAAAAATTATTATGACCTGTTATCCCATATATTTGGCTTAAAAGACACCGATGGGGGTGTACTTCAGAGAAAAGAGGCCATGAGAACTGTTCCTTTTTTTTTTTTCCCCTTAATGTTCACAAAACTGAGAGCAAAAATTGTAGTTCCAAACTAGAGAGAGACTTCAGGTAGGACTTTCTTAGGACCTCTGCTGAAAGCAGTCAGCTTTCACTGCTCCTTCTGCTTTTAATTTTTCCTTTTCCTTAAAAGTGCCTGAAGACTCCGAAGCAGTTGCGGTTGGCTATTTTGAGAAAATGCTACTGTTCTCCAGAAGCATCATCCATTTTTTTTAAAAGTATGCACTTAGCTTTAAAAATGTGGTTTATTTGGAAAGGTTACATTTGTTTCATGCTTTTCTAGGAGCTGGTCAGAGCAAGTAGCAGTTGGGAGAAAGGATGGTCTGTGTCCCTGGGTGGTGTGTGTTCATGATCATATCTCATGACATCAGATTTGGAGATAAAAAATTGCCCTTGATGGGCAGCCACAGGACCCTGCTCTCCCCTTCTCCTGGGTGCCCTCAGGACCACAGTCTCCCACACAGGTCCAGGCTGGGCCTGGCTTACTGGGACCATCCCAGAATAACATGCATCCGGGAGGGTCCCGGAAGACACCCTGCTCCAGAGTGGGTGATGGGCAAGAGGGGACCGGAGACCTGGCAGAGCCAAAGGCCATTGCTGGGGCCTGGTGAGTGCTCTGCTCATCAGTCACCACGTGTTCAGGCTGCTGTGGGCAGACTCTGGGCGGGATGCTGGAGACAGAGCCCAGGACAGGGTCCTGTCACTGTGGCTCACATTGTTGAGGGGAGACAGACATGGAGACAGACAGCAGACTCATGGCAGCTCTTTGGGCAGGGGGACAGGAGGAGGCCATGGGAGCTCGCGAGTGGCATCTTAGCCAGGCTGGGAGAGGCCACCACTCATTCCAAATATCTTGGGGCACAGGGCATTTACCAGGGTGCGAGGGCACAGGGGGTGCTACGCAGACCTGGATGTTCCCTGGGGTCAAGCACCAACTGCGAGATCCCTTCTGTCTTCCCACTGCCCTCTCAGACACCCAGACATACACGTCTGCACACATGTGTGTGCGCACACAGGCACGTTCACACACACACATACACACACAAGAACAACAAGAAGTTTCAACACAGAGGAGTGCGTGGGTGTCTGTCAATCTGCAGGCGGGCTGACACCTGGCCATGGCTGCTTGGTGAAGAGGAGACGGAGACCAGAAATCTCCTTCCCCAGCTGCCGTCATGGCCCTGGAGGACCCAGAGTCGGGTGGTGAGTCTGACGCTCAGGGACAAAAGCAGCGGGCAGGGAGCTGGGGTGGAGTAGCCTCAGAACTCCGCAGCCTGGGCTGGGGAGGCTTTGAGTGCCGGGGCCAGGGCACAGCAGGTCCCCACCTCAGAACCACCGTGAGCTGGGCACAGGCTGCCCTCCCTGGGCTGGGCCTCATGGCCCTGCCTCCCTGGGTTTCGTCTTCCCCTGGGACACCTCTGTTTCCATCCCAGAGCCACAGCTGCTTGGCCCTGGTTAAAAACAAGGCAAATGGGATAACAAGGGACCCTCCCAAGCAGGGATTGGGGGTGCCCTGGGGATTGGTCTGGGATTGGTTCAATACCCTGGACGTGGATCTCATCACCCCAAAGTGTCCAGAAAGATGACCTGTGGCCTGGGACTTGCCTGGAATGGTGTTGGGAGGGTGATGGGGCATGACAAGGCGCACAGTCAGCCTCCTCTTCCCTCCCCTGTGACCCCGCCCACCCCCACACACTCCTAGCTTCCCTAGACTAAGGTGGATCAGCACCTCAGCCAATGGAGACCGGGGGCTTCTAGAGGTGAGCTGGAAATCAGGAGCCACAGGAGCAGAAGGCAAGAAGGAAAGAGAGGAGGAAAGAGAATCGAAGGGGAAATCTCCCCCTATAGAGTGGAGGTGAGGCAAATCGTGATCACTACAGTCTCAAGCCACACAGTGGCATTTCCTGCTAGGGTGACTAACTTGGGACAGTGGTCTGTACAGCGGAGCTGGAAAGTCAGAATAGCCAAACCATCCTGTCACCTAGTGATGTCACAGTGCGATGCAGTAACACCAGCATATAGACCAGGACACACAGTTGTGCACAGGGCACAACATTTGGTAGTGAATATGACAATGTCGATATCTAGGTGTCCCCTGTCATCGTTATTGTAGAGTGTGCTCCTATCTATGGAAACCAGTTCCTAGAACAGTATCAGGAGCTGCTCTGGCAGCAGCCTCGTACCTCTTACGTGCCACTTCAAGAGGCTTCCCTGTGCCACCGGGCTCCTGTGAGGATCCCACAGTGTCCACTCACAGTGCAACTGGCAAGGCACACCCGTGTGGGGAGCCCGTGGCCGTCCGTGCGGGTTATTTGGTGAATTGAGAATGTGGAACAGTCTTTTGATATGTTCTGGCGGCTCGAGAGTCATTCTGATTGTGGCGATCGATAAAGGCTGCCGTTCCTGTTGGCACACACTTGCTCTCTTGGAGGTGGGGGCAGAGGGGACAGTTGGCAAAGCCCGTTTTAAGGTAAGGGGACCCGAGGCTTGAAGGCTGAGCGGCAGGCCAGGCTCATTTTGCTGGGAGTGACAGGGCTGGCCTCGGACAATCAGAGGGCGCTACGGAGAATGAGATTCCTGTGGGAGTGGGTCATTCAGATTTGACAGGACGGAATCTTCCAGAAAGGAGAGAACCTGAAAAGGACCTGGTTCTGTTCTGTCTGCCTGACATCACGGGCAAGGCTGACCTCTCCCGTTTTCCTAGTTCGAAACAGGTCGGTCACCAGATGACTTCTCAGATCCTGGGGACACCCACAGTGAAAGGTGCCTTTGTTCTAAGGGGTTTCCGCCTTTTCATTAGGGGTGTGTGTGACCCAAGGCCCAGGAGACGGGAGGCCGCCTGGGAGAGAAGGCCAAGGGCTTATGGAAGAGGCCCTCTCGGCCTCCGAGCCTCCTCTTCCTGCTCAGACACACAGCTACTCCTGACTCAACAGAAATTGTTAATTCCTCTTTCATTACCCTGCAAACAATTTTCTGCTCCCAAGTTTAACTCTAGTTAAAAACTACAGACGTTTGGGTGCGACCGTGGGCAGGTTTTTTGGTGGAAGTCAAGTTCATCCATATTTGTCAATTAAAACAGGACCCTTAAATCTCCAAGCTGGGGTAGGGGAAAAAGTTAAATCTTTAAATGCACATGTACAAACTTTCCTGTATGGCTGAGATTTTCTGCCGCTCTGTTTTTTATTTATGGATTTCTGCAGTTTACTCTGACGGGGGGATTACTTTTCTCTGCCAACTTTAGCTGATTGATTCAATGTGCCTGCTCACTTTCAGATAGGGCTGGAGAGACTGCAGCGCAAGTTTGTTTCTGTATTTAAAATGGGGAATACGAAATGGGTTTAAACTTGAATATTTCATCCAGACAGTGCATTTTACAAGTAATTTATTTTGGAAATATAGGCTTCTTCCTGGACAGTGTAGATTTTGAGTAATTTGATGCTCAGACTCACTTATGAATATTAATATTATGTAATGGGTTCACTTTGAGAGCTCATATAGCCTTATCATGGCTAGATATTAAACCGCCATGAAAGGGGAAAAGTGAACGCTTTATATCAGAGTGTTGGCCTCCTATACCACGACTTTGACGTGTGTAACCTAGACAGGAAGACAACTGTGTCGATGGCCGACATCAGAGTGAGACAGACTTTGTTAGGACCACAGAAGTCACACAAGCACCACGAACACAGTATTTTTCTTTCATCCACAGCCCTCAAAGCAAAAATTTCCTTGACACTTTTTCAAAGATGGAAGCTTCAGAATCAGGTTGAACAAAGAAGTAGCCATTCCCGATTCCATTTCTTCCAGTACTTTCTAATTTGGAAGGCCAAGCTCTGTGACTTCTAAAAAAAATCTGCAATGGAGAATTGGTGGCTTGGAGAGAGGGCACCGTATCAGAGTGGAGAACTGAGATTCTGGGGTTCCTTCCTCTCCTGGGATCAGTTTTCCCTTTAATCTTCATTGAAAGCCTTTGTGATTTTCAGCCTCAAGACGACTTTGATTTCAAGTGAGGGGAAGGAGCCTGGCATGAGGGGGGAGCGGGGAGGAAGACCAGGATGTGTCTTGGGTTGAGCCCTGTTCCCCCCAAAAAGATATGTCCAAGTCTCAACCTCTGGTACCTGTGAACGTGACCCTGTTTACAATGAGGGTCTCTGCAGACATAGTTAAGAGAAGGTCACACTGAATTGGGTGGGTCCAACCGGATGTGAAGGGAGTCCTTACACAAAGAGGACAGACACATGGGCACAGGGAGCAGGTGGCCTTGTGGAGACGGGGGCAGAGATTGGAGAGACACTGCACAAGTCCAGGGATGGCTGGGGCTGGGAAGCTGGGAGAAGCCAGGGTGGACCCTCCCCTAGAAGCTTTGGAGGGAGCATAGTCCTGCGAACATGGTAGCTTCTGGCATTCAGTCTCCAGAACTGAGACGGTGACATTCTGCCATTCAGCCACCCTGTCTAGGAGACTCCTTTAGGCATCGACAGCATCTGACAACAGCTAGAACTCAGAGGCAGAGTGACCGGTGGGCAAGTGTCTTGGGCTCTCGTGGGTTGTGAGACTGGACGAGCTCTTCTCTGTCTCTGAGCTGTGGAAGGTGGGATAAGAGACTCTTCACTTCATAGTGCACAGGGTAAACAAAGGGTGTGAGCCAAGTGTCTTCCCCAGGTCAGTCACTGCGTGTGCGTGTGCGTGTGTGTGCCTGTGATCATGTCAAACACCCAACGTGCCGTTGGCCAGTGTTGAAAGCCATGTCTCTGATGGCAAAAGCCCTGTGTGAGGCCAATACAGGCTGGTCCCAATCAATAAAAATCACTTCAATCCCGTTTAAAGAAGGTATTCATCTTCCAAAGCCTCTTGGTGGTAAAGAGGTTTATTAAATTGTAACTTACCAGAAATTATCGGTTGCTGAGAGTACTGCCCAGTAAAAGGTGGACCACGTCGAAGGTACTCAACCCAATCAATGTTTCTAAAATTGAACTGAGTGGGTCTAAGTATCACCTCCAACCCAGCAGGATGTTTTTTTTAGGCGAGTGGCTCTCTGGACCACAATGGCTGTTTGTTCTGGTGGGAACACATTTCTCTCCAGGGGCTGATGATCCGGGCTGTACCTAGACTTAAGGCAAATGACGGAATGTAAACACACGTTCCTGGTAAGAGGCCCGAGAGAATGAGTTTCCTTGAGCAACTGGAATGCCTGAAAATGGGGGAGAGCTTTCCAAGCCCTTTCAAGAGATCACGTTCTGGATTAGCCTAAAGGGAAGATGGCGGCACCGTGGCTGGGGCGGGGGTGGCGGAGTCACTCTTGCGAAGTTGGGTGAACTGTGGAAGGCTGCCTGCCAGAGCTTTCTCAGAGTAGAAGCATTTCCTGCCCTTCCCCTGGCCTTCCTCCCCACCTGCTCCCTCCCAGGTTGTCCTTCTGAGGACCAGGGATCGGGGCCTTGGGTCTTTGTAAATATTCTTTTCATCACTGCAACCTCCCAGAGATTATGCTTTTTGAGTAAAATAACTGAAGCAGAAACCTCGAAAACTCTCATTATAATGGGCTTGTCCTGATGCTTTGTTCAGGACCAGATCCTCGAGGCAGGGAATCTCTGTGGCAATTGTGAGGGTGTGGGTGGGAGGTGATACCTCTTTTGTCAGCTCCTGGGTTCTCCAAGTCTGCACTGGCCACAGCAGGCCCTTGGCTCCACCGCCATGGGAGGCTGCCACCCTGTCTAGCTGTGCTCTGGGAGAATGGAAGGGCGACAGGGAGGTAGGATTCTGACCAGGTGGGGCTCCAAGGCTGTCCTGCACCCTTCCCACACCCTGAAATTACCCAGATTGGTAGTTGACAGCGACACACACAGAAGAATCATACCTCCCACTTGAAGCTCACCTACGCATTAGCCGTAAAATTGCTGTGGAGAAGCCATCTCTTACCTGAGGAGCCAAACAATGCACCGGGGCTGGATGGTTATCTCTTAGAAGGTTTTTATTTTCTCTTCATCCAGCGATTTCGCAACGTAACCCTGACTTTGGGTGCCCCTGGTGGACACCCCACCTGAGACCCAGCTGAAGAGACCGTCTTTTCTCTATCTCCCAAGTCCCCCCAGGGACTTTTCTCTCTTTCCAAACCACCTCTGATCATTCCTTTGGAAGCATTGTGCTAAAATTTCATTCCACTGTCATGCACAGTGGCACCTAGGATTAGAAATAGGCAAGATGAGAACTCAGGAAGACCCTGGGAAAAGACTTCGAGCCTTTCCTGGACTTTTAGCGACTCTTGGCGACAGACTCTACATTGTACACAGAGACTCCCTGGCACTAGCCAGTTCCTGACAAGTGGTCTTTGGCCTGGGTCCTCCCTTATGACCTGCACTGGCCCCCGGCTGACAGTGGGTCCAATCCTCTGCTCCACCGCACTCTCTCGGCTCTGAATGGAGATGCCTTCCCTGGTCACCGCCGTGGCTGCCATGTCTGCTAGACGAGGCCACATCTCAGCAGGGACTTCACGAGTCCCAGGAGTCCCAGTTCTTGATCTGTGTAATGAGACTAAGTGGGTCTCCCCTGAACCCCTGCTGCTCTTCTGGGGGGATCACACTGAGCAGGAGCCACGGTGACTTATTCCTCTAATGTGGAACGCAGACTCTTTCTCTGGACTTCTCTTTCCCTAGGTGTGTGCAAGAGTCCCCCTCCGCATCAGGCTGCAGGTGTCTGCTCTCCTTATCGAATCCGTCCCCGATATCCACAACTGCAATGTCGACCCCGGCTCCTTGATGTGCTTCCTTGTTCTCTGCCACTCTGCTCGCTACCTGAAGACCTGTGTTGCTCTGTGTCCCGGGGGATCACCTCTCTCCCTCCCTACAAAGCCAGTGCTAAACAGGCAGAGTCCCTGGCCAGTCACCTCCGTGTCCCGATCACAGCCTGAAATGGAGACAGTGCCAATAAACACTTGTTAAGAGTATGATGGAAGGAATGAGTGGGTGTAGCAACCACAGGGGGTCCCCATAAGCGCTGGCTATGGTGTGCACCCTACCGAAATAGGGTCCAAGTCACATAGCAAGTGAAGACTGCGTAAAGCCACCAGCTCATGCACGCTTCGGGCTTATAGGGCCGTGGACCAGGAGGGTCCTCCTCTGTACACAGTCTCAGCCGTTGGCCTTCATGCATCCCTTTGTTTTGGCCCAGCTGGTGAAGACCTGCTAGGAAGACAGCCCTAGTTCCTCCAGGGACCCCCTGCTGTCCCTTCCTCTCCAGGACTGGGGTGGGGACCATCCCTCATTAGCCCGTGACACCCGACTGGGGTCTTGCTACCCCATTCTCACTGACTTATTTAGAGCTATTTTTTCTGTATTTTTTTTCCCTCCTTCAAATTGCGTCCTCTTCTGAAAAAACCCCCAGGCACAGAGACAATAACATCATTCATTAAAATATTTAAATCAGCTGCAGCAGCAGTAATGACCAAGATAAAACCTTGGAGCACAAATTGTCTGTAACAGAGGCACCTATTTTGCCAAAGGGGCTTGGAACAATCTGGATTTGGGGTGCTGGCAAGGGCTAAGCTCTTGTCATCGGAGAGTACCCTAGATTAGCATGAGGTTCTACATTTGCAGTCTGGATTCCAGTCTCTAAATACTTCCCAAAGTTCACCAAGCTTAGGGTTTAATAAGACTTCTGCTTTTAGTACCAGAAATACAGTTCTTGTAATAAGGTAAAAAACTGCTGTTTAAGATAAAAATGATTCTCACTCAATTATCTGACAAAGGCATCACAAATAATAGTTGTTTTTAATTTTTCATAAAAAGATTAATTTTTGCCATACCTCCTGAAAGCAAGTAATTGCCAGTTGATAGAATCTGGGATTAGAACAAAGACCCAGATAAGGTTTTTTTTCCCCCCTCTTTTTTTTAGAAATAAATTCAATTTGAAAAGTAGGAACTGTGTGCAAGCACTTTGGATATTGAACGAACAAAAGAGTGAAGGCTAAATATAGGGGAACAGTTTTACAATGGTCCAAAGCAGTCTCCAAGGAGGGGAGACTCCCCCACATCTTTCAAGGGACTGAAAGCGAATCTTCCCCTGCAGAGCCCAGGACCTGAGCTGCCCCCCCCCCGGGCCTCATGAGGAGTGGATCCACCCTGTCTGCACTCTCTCACGGGACTGTCCTCTAACATCTGGGTCTCCTGACCATGGGGGCACTGCCAGGATTTGGTGTAGATGAGGAGGGCACCAACGTGCCCCTCCCTTATTCTCCAGTGTCATTTCCAACAATGGTTATGTCCCTCTGGGAGTCCAGCTCCCACGGGGTGTCCACTGTGGATGCAGCTCCTCTCGCTGGCCTCCAGCCCTGGACTCTGATAACACCATAGAACTCTGTGGTTTCCCTCTCAGCTGGTGTGAAGCCCTGGCCACCTCACTGTTCTCTTACGTGGCTCCTCAGTAGTTCTGTTACCTGCATAGCCAACTCCTAGGACTGGACCCCTCCAGTTGAAGCGCCTAGAGGAGAAGCCTCCCTCCCTCTCTCCCTTCTTCTCTCCCTCCCTCCCTCCCTCTCTCCCTCCTTCTCTCTCTCCCTCCCTCCCTCTCTCCCTCCTTCTCTCCCTTCCTCTCTCCCTCCTTCTCTCCCTCCCTCCCTTCCTCCTTCTCTCCCTCTCTCCCTCCCTCCCTTCTTCTCTCCCTCCCTCCCTCCCTCCCTCCTTCTCTCCCTCCCTCCCTCCCTCCCTCCCTCCCTCCTTCTCTCCCTCTCTCCCTCCCTCCTTCTCTCCCTCCCTCCCTCCCTCCCTCCTTCTCTCCCTCTCTCCCTCCCTCCTTCCTTCTCTCCCTCCCTCCCTCCCTCCCTCCCTCCTTCTCTCCCTCTCTCCCTCCCTCCTTCCTTCTCTCCCTCCCTCCCTCCCTCCTTCTCTCTCTCTCTCCCTCCCTCCTTCTCTCCCTTCCTCCCTCCCCTCCCTCCCTCCCTTCCTCCTTCCTTCTCTCCCTCTCTCCCTCCCTCCCTCCTTCTCTCTCCCTCCCTCCCTCTCTCTCCTTCCCTCCCTCCCTCCCTTCTTCTCTCCCTCCCTCCTTCTCTCCCTCTCTCCCTCCCTCCTTTCTTCTCTCTCTCCTTCCCTCCCTCCCTCCCTCTCTCCCTCCTTCTCTCCCTCCCTCCCTCCCTCCTTCTCTCTCTCCTTCCCTCCCTCCCTCCCTCCCTCCTTCTCTCCCTCTCTCCCTCCCTCCCTCCTTCTCTCCCTATCTCCCTCCCTCTCTCCCTCCCTCTTTCTCTCCCTCTCTCCCTCCCTCCTTCTCTCCCTTCCTCCCTCTCTCCCTCTCTCCCTCCCTTCTTCTCTCCCTCCCTTCTTCTTTCTTCTGACTTCTTTAGCAGACTGTCTTCTTCTCTGTCCTTAACTTTTGGCATAGAGTGGAAATTAGCTGTTTTTTTGGAGTTAATTTGTTAGCTTGCAGGAGGGACAGCAGCAGGTACCCAGATATGAAGAGGGTGCCTGTGGTGGCTGCAAGGTGGCATCCCAGCCTCGGGGTCCCTTGTCTCTCTGATAGAAATTTCTCCTTTGGTTCTGTTAGAGCCAGGGAAAGCTTCAGAGTGATCTGTTTTGCCCCCATTATCCTATTTTAAAAGGCACTGTATAATTCATAAACTATCTGCCTAAATAAATGTTTATCTGAACACGGAGCAAGAAGCCTGCAGTATCTCCGCGGAAAACGAATCGTTTTTTTAACCTTTGATGAATTATTATTTATGGGACTCAAATGACCCAACAGATCCGCCCATTTCCTCCCCTTCCTCTCCCCTTCCTTCTCCCTCAAGGAAAAATAAACACAAATTTCCCTTTGTCCACTCAAGACAGAAACTAACTAATAATATTCCAATTGGGGCAGCTTCAGTGTCCATCCCTAAAATCCTGTGGAGGAGCCAGGCCCAGGCCAAAGCTGGAAGAAGATGTGATTCCCCTGTGGTCAGTGGTCTCACAGGACTGGGGCTCGGGGGATGCCCAGGAAGCAAGTCCTTACTGCCTGCTTTACATTTCTACCTACTGCCAGCCAAATACAGGTGCCTGATTTTTTTTTTCTTTTTTCTTTTTTAACATCAATCCCTTATTTAGAAAAACTAATCAGTATCACGGAGCGTGTATGATCACTGAGCATGGAAAACTTGATCTTCAAGAGCAGAGGAAGGAGAGGTTTAGTTATTAAGAAAATAACAGGAAAGGATTCCCCTGGGTAGACACCAAGTCTCCAGGGCTCACGTTGGCATGGAGACCCCTAGGATCCCTGTTCCTCATGCAGGAATGAGCAGACCTAGAGCCAACAGCCTGGTGATTGTGTCTCCAGGTCAGACCTGGTTGGGAGGCGGGGAGCCTCCCTGGGGCCGGATTGGCCTGCGGTCCTCTTGAGAGCTCACAGAGGCATTTCACAGGTGAATGAAGATGGTAGCCCAGGTGAGCCCAGGACCTGAGCATGTAGGGAGGGCCGCGTTTCCATCAACCCCAGGAAGGAGAAGAAGGATATCACCGGGCAATTGAGGAGGTGAGAGGAGTGAGTGAGCGGGTGGGAGGGAGGTGACAGCGCAGCTGGTAGGTTTGCAACGTGCTTTGGTTAGGGCCCCCCTCTTTGGGAATAAAGGGAGGTCTGATGGCAAGTAAAGAGTAGTGAGCTCAGGGTATTAACTCTTGGTGAGCACAAGAAGGCTCCCAGCTTGCTATGTAACCCTGACCAGGAACGGGCACCGAGTTTCCCATTTATATAATGGTGTGGGTGACACCCATCCTCCTCCACCTCCAAAATCATATAAAGAGACATGATGGAGGATATCCACCAAGGGCCTCTGGGGAGCCTGTGGACCCTAGCATCACCTTATGACCTCATCAGCTGGAGGGATGAGAAGGAAGACAGCTGGCAGGCTCCTAGGCTGTCTGCTTGGCCACCCCGACCTCTGGCACCACACCCACAGCGTCAGCAAATCCACTACATCTGATGACCAGATGACCTGGTGGAGAGCCTGCTCCTCCAACTCTGGGGGCTGCCTCTTTGTCCTCTTTTCCTTCCACTGGGTCCAGCCACGATGCTAAAAATGATTTGCCAGCGTTTTCATTGGACCGAAGTAAACTACAATTTCACCACTTAATAAACAGCTTTAAAATTTTTTTTAAAAAGGTGCAGGCATGCTCCATATTGCTTCAGCATTTCCCCTTCACACACACTTGCCTTGGTGAGCTTCCGCCTGTGGGGCCTGGCTGTGTTCATACCCTCATCTCAGCCCTGCTCTGTAGAGGACTAATTCCCTTTGCATGGCGAGGAAAGGCAATTATGTTTTGCAAACATTCCATTTGCTATCAGTGCCTAGAGTATGTTTTGGTTAACCCTACATCCTGAAAGGCTCCTTAATTTGAAGTAATTCAGTGGGCAAGAGGATTAGGCTGGGGTCCCCTCTTCCAGGATTCAGGCTGACAGCTGTCAGAGCTTGCCCTCCACACCTCTGCCTGGAGGCAGGCCTGTGTGCCCAGGGTGGTCTGGATTAACTTGAACATCAGCACAGAGCCAGGCCTGGAAGCCTTCCCCTAACAATGGCTGTGTGTTAGCAACGTGCTCCTGCACTCTGCTCTCCAAAATACAAGGAGTGGTTTGGGGCATCGGGAGCTTTCTGACGTCAGCAGTAACCTATTTTAATCCTTATGAGATGGACAGGGCTTGGATGGGGAATGGGTAAGGAGACCAGCACGTAAGCCAAAATCTCTAGTATAAACACCACTAGTCATCCACAACCAACTCTGTTAGGAAACAAGAGGTTTAACTAGCTTTGGCATTGGATGGTCCCCCTCCACAGCAGTCTTGTAGGGTCATCCAGGGTAATTCTAGCCAGAATACATAGGCTATTGTCCAGACAGAATCAGGAAGGCATCTGCAGTACCAGTTGATGATTGTGGCTACTCTGCACAGGACCCGGGAGAGGAGCCTGGTCTTAGTCTGGGAAGAATGGTGTCTGGACCTGATTCTGGCTCCTCCAGCTGGTGCGTGAGACTGTGCTTAATGACACAGCCTCCATATCCCCTGGATCTCCCTGGTGGACCTGCTTGTCCCCAACTTGGCGATCCCACACTTGGAGGTATGACCAGTGTGGTGTCGAGTCTGTCTGAAGACCCAGGGCAGCAGGGGTGGCCCTTAGACCTCTCTGTCTCCTCGGCTGCCTCCACTTCCCTCAGCCTCAAGTGTGTCTCAGGCACTGTCTTGGTCTCTTAGTGCTGCTATAACAAAACCCCCAAGCCTGGTAAGTTATAAAGAACAGAGTTGTTTCTTACAGTTCTGGAGGCGGGGAGGTCCAAGTTTAAGGCACCAGCTGATGAGGACTGACCTCTGCTAACAAGATGATGGCTTGATGGCTGAGTCCCCAGCCAGGAGAAGGAAGAAGGACAAAGGAGGTCAGAAATCCGTGAAGCATTTTTAAAGGGTTCCTAATCCCATGGAGGGAGGGCAGAGCCTTCCTGACTCTATCACCTCCCAAAGCTCCACCTTTGCATGGCGGATTCAAATTCAACATGGATTTTGGAGGCAAAGCAACCACTCAGACCCTAATAGGGGAGACACTGAAAGACGTTGATTAAAAGAAGCAGAGTCCACCAGGTGATTCCCTGGGTTGCCCACCTATCAGCAAAGGAAACGTTTCTGGCCTGACCCTTCTTGAGTCAAGGGACCATGGAAGCCGGTTGTACCCCTGCGTCGAGTGTTGCTGGGGAAGGTTGGGGACAGCCCACTGACTCTGGAGTGCCTTTCACCCAGCCCGCGTGCTTTCTCTGGCGCATTACCAACCCCACCCGCGCTTTCGGGAGTCACAGGCAGATCTGATACACCCCGGGGAACACAGAGGCACAGGCTGTCATGCAAACGACATAAAGCCGTCATCCTGACCTGATTTCTCCCTCCAGAACACGGTGCGGATGCAAATTCCCCAGCACCCTTCCCCATATGTGATGCGAACAATGTTTTTTTTTGTTGTTGTTGTTTTTTTCCCATCTGGAAATTATTCCTTTCTGATTGAGAGGTTCGAGTCCCTTCTGCTTGTAATAATATTATTATTTATAATTTATGTTCTTAATTTTTATAAATAGTGCTCGGTTGCCATGGCGATCGAATCTTCACAAATCATTAAATTAAATAATGAGTAGTCATGATGCTTTGCACTTATGTTCATTTTCTTATTAAAAAAAAAAAGAAGCTAGATCTCTACGTTCTTTAAAAAATACTAATTAATTGGGCCCTTCAACGAGCATTTTCCGAAGGTGGGTAATGAGGTGGGTAATGCCTTTTACCTTTCTGCTGCTTCTCTCTGAGTCAGGAGATGGCAGAGCTGAAGGGGCCTAGGGGTCATCAGGCATGCTATTTATCAAAGTGTGGGCCCTGATTCCTGCTCAGGGTCACCAGGATGACTGTTAACATGGACTGGGTCCTCAGTCCACACGCCCAGAGCCACAGAGTTCACGTAGGTTGGAGCCGAGCCCTGGAGAGCGTGCACTTTTGGCCAGCGTCTGCACATGACACAGTGCTCCCCGTGCTGAGCCCTGACCTCCCGGCAGGATCACCGCCTCTGCAGCAGGCCCTCGGCCTCAGCGCTCTGGACATCTGGGGCTGGACAATTCTTGTCGTGGGCGGTTGTCTTGTGCATTGCAGGGTGTGCTGCTGCGTCTGCCTGTAGCACCCCTTTCCCCCACTGTGACAACCAAAGAGGTCTCCAGACACTGACAAAAGTCCCCTGAGGGGAGAAATCACCCTGATGGAGGCTTGGCACTCACTCATTCTAGACTGGGGTGGGGGGGGGACGGCCCTCTTGTTTTGGTTCATCTTATTTTTACGCTGTTTTATTGTATTTGGTTTGTGAGGAAATTCTCCTGGTGTTGAATGAACACCGCCTTTTCTGCAGGTTCTGCCAGAGTCCTCTTGGCCCCCTGGGACCTGTTGGCAGCAGCCACTCCCTCTGTCGCAGCACGGCCCATCACGTGTGGTCCTAGGCCCTTTGGTCTACCTCTTCTTTAGGCTGAGCTTTGCTCACTGTTTCCCACTGTCTTTTCTGAGTTGAATTTGAATTCGCGTCACCCGTCTGCATCAGATCCCATTGCCCTGCCCTGCCCATGTCCCCTTTGACAGCTGGCGCTGACACATGCCTATTTCTTGAGTGACATTTATTCTACCTGTTATTCGTAAAGTCTACCGACGCCTGGTGATGGGGATACAAAGACAGATGAGGCTTCTGGGGGTTGGCGGAGGTGACTTAAAACTCTAACTCAAAGTCACCGTATTCCTACAAGCAGAGTCTGGACTAAAGGTCACCAAAATAACACCGAGGCGACCCCAGAGATGGTGTTAGAACAGAGCAGTTTAGCAAAAGTGAGAGCTGAAGGAAGCACTCTTTCTGCCTGCCGATGTCGCCGGTGGGGACAGCGAGGAGGAGCGGTGGCAGAGGGTGATGGGGAGGTTCCACAGTGGCCACGGGTACGTGGATGTGGAACTTGTGGAAGGAAGAGTAAAGGAAGGTCTGAGAGGAGGCCTGAAGGCCCACGGCCAAGTGAGCACTGGGTGTGTGTCCGGCCTGGGTCCCAGGGAGGTGCTTGTCCCTGAACTTCAGTGTCCCTATAAGAACAGGGGCAGTGATGCCAACCTCCTGGCCATCTGCAGACATCACGGAGACATGCCAAACGTCCTCAGGCTCCCAGGAGGACAGCCAGCGGGGTGGGGTCAGCACAGGGCCTCCATGGGCATCCTGCTGGGGCCTCCTGCAGATTCTCCCTCGGGGCCCAGAGGGACCAACCCTGCCCACACTGGGCCAGACTTCTGGCCTCCAGAACTTGGAGAGAACACATTTCTGTTGTTTAAGGCACCCGCAGGGCTTTGTTCCTGTTACCAGCAAAGGAAGGAAGAAGGTTCTAGGGTCACTAGAGCCCAGTGGGAAGGGGAGGGCGGAAACAAAGAGCAAAACAAGGGAAGGCGGAGGAAGAGGTTGAGGGAGGAGCTGCTCAGGGTCTCCACGGATGGTGGTCACACAGTGCACTGAGCCATGCCTGTGTCTAAGTGAGCGGATGACAGAGCTGGGCCAAAGGAGCAGCTCCCCTCTGTAGCACCTGCTCAGCCCTGCGGGCTGTGTTGGTGCCCAGCCTGGTCACAGTCCTTCCAGGTAAATGGCTCTCTCCCCACCAACGACACAGAAGATTCCCCAAGTTCCCAGGGATATCAGTTACCCACATCCTTCCATGTGCCAGGAAGATTTGTACCTGGGTCTCCAGAGTCTTGCTCGGTCCCTGGGACTGGGCAGAAGCTTGACTCATGCAATTGAGGACGGGTGAAATAAAAAAGGGGAGGGGCTAGGAGTCACACCCAGCACCTTCTCCTGCAGAGCCCACCCCTGGCCTCCCCCTGGCCTCCCTGTTGAACAGATGGCTTACTCGGCAGGACAGTGAGGAACGAGAGGCAGCCGCAGACTGTGATGACCCTCAGCTGTCCATCTGTGACTTAGGAGTAACGCGATGCCGCCCAAGGCTCTGTACTCAGGACTCAATGTGCTATTTTAAGTGAATGGGCCTTGCCAACCGCAAACTGCCGTGTAACTGCTGGGCAACGAAACCACAGCTAAACTGTCCACTCAGACGTTGTCCATGCTCAGGTGCTTTTATTTTGAACATAACCTTCCGCTGCTAATGCATCAATTTACTCCCAGAAAATCCACACTGTGCCCCTGAGCAGCTTCACCCAGAGCCAGCCACTCAATTAATAAGTCCCCATTACCCTGCAAAAAAATAAAATAAAATAACCAAACAGACCCAAAGCCATTTTCTAGTACCTAAACAACAAGATTTTCGACTTAAAACACAATGCCAGCCTCATTAACTAATTAGACAACAAAATAAATAATTATCCAGTGTATCAGCGAGAGAAAGAGATGCGTTAAAAGGTTACACAGAGGCATTGTTTCCCCTGGAAAGGGATCGAGAAGGCTGCACCAGGAGCTAGAGAATTTTATTTGTGGGCTTCCGTCAGAGACCCCTCAGAGCTGCCTGCTAATTACACACATCACCTGTACAGGCAGAGCCCTCCGCGCTCACTTTCTGGGTGATGGACGTGTCGTGTCTGTCTCTCTTCCTCCCTCTCCCCCTTTCTCCCCTTCCCCTCCCTCCCCCTCCCCTTCTCTCCCTCCCCCTCCTCTCCCTCCCCCTCCCCCTCCCCTTCCCTCTTTCTCTCCCTCCCCCTCCCTTCCTCCCGCTCCCCCTGAGCTTCACCCCTGCTGCTGTGCAAGCCCATTTCCCAATCCTCCCAAACTTATCAGAGCTGCAGAGCAGCACCCAAGTGCACTCAGAAGGGTTTTGGTCTCCTCCTTTGAAATCCTCAAGCCAAAGGCCTTTATATCATTGCTGCTGAGCTCCCGGGCACATTTGATCTGGTTGGCAAAAGCCCCATTTTTCTGTAAGAACAGGACTCACCCAAGGCATCCATAGAAACGCAGTGCAATGAGCCCAGCAAGGAGCGGCATCATTTCACAGGGGTCCCCGGCAGACTGGTCCCACTCAGGCCGTCTGGTGCTTCTTTCTAACAGCCCCATGAATGTGCCCAGTGGACACGTGTCCAATGGACACTGTCCTCCTCTTCTGGGATGATGGATTGGATGGCTCTAGAAAATTAAATTCAGGTTAGAAGGAAACTGATCTCTCCTTCAGGGGATTAAGATTCAAAATCTCAAAAGGGTGGTGGCATTTGGTGGGATGATCCTGGACAGGGGCTTACAGCTGTGAAGGTGGTCACCATCTCAGACAACACAGCTAAATGTCTCTTGGGTGCAGAATTGCTGGCCAGAGAAATGCATCTGGACCTAGAAGGACTGCTCCCGACCATCTTGCAGGAGTCCTTTCTCCCTCCACACTCTCCCCCTCTTCTCTCCCTCCATCAGGTTCCCTGCAGGCACCAAGCAGCAGAAGAGACAATGGCACCTTTTCCTTGTGAAAGGTGGGTTCTGGCAGGGAGGTGGACTTTACCCCAGCCGTGCTGTCGTGAGGTGGTGGAGGCTTTGAAGGCGAGTCCTGAACTTCACTAGCTGTTATGGTTTGCACGTGGAATGTCCCCCAGAAGCCCATAGGCCGAGTGCTTAGTCCCCAGTGCACCAATGTCCAGAGGGGGGGCTTTTGGGAAGTGACTGGATCATGAAGGCTCTAAATGAGTGGCTCTAACCATTAGTGGATTAATCCACTAATGATGGATTCAAATTGGAAAGGACTACTGGGAGGAGCTGGAAACTACGGGCAGGTGGGCATGGTTGGAGGAAGTAGGCCACGGGGGGCGGGTGCCACTGGGGACCCTGTCTTGTCCCTAGTTCCTTCCTGTCTCTCTCTCCCTGTTGTATGGGCCTGCAGTGGATCAGCACGTGCTTCTCCTTCCTGCCACGAGCAGAGCGGATTTCCTCTGCCACACCTCCTGCCACCATGTTCTGCCTCACCCTAGGCCCACAGCAACGGGGCCAGTCCACCATGGGTTGAAACCTCTGAAACCTGAGCCAAATCAACCTTTCCCCCTTTAAATTGTTATTGTCGGGCATTTTGGGGACAGTGATTTTATACATTAGTAAATGACAAAGGACCTGGGCTAGTGTATGTGGGGAGACCGTGACCTTGGAACTGAAACAGGAGCAAGAGAAGAGGGGCAGGGAGGGTAAGCTGTAGGGGAGTGCAGCCAAGGCCCTTGTTCTAAGTTGGGTAGGGAGCCCTGGAAACAGTCCTGGGCTGCATGACAATGACACTGCCCCCGATGATGACCTTGCCTCAGGAGTCATTAAGGCACTCCTTACTGTATATAAAACAGAGCAGTGCCAAGGTCAAACCTCAGGGTCACTCAGGCTGTGGTGGGCAGAATGCATTGGGCATGGTCAAGATGGGACGAGCAGAGATGGGATCTAAAGCTCTGAGGTGACAGGAGAGACAGTGTGGGCCTGGCTGCCAGGGGTACGGTGGCCACAGGGAAGCAGACAAGCATCAGAGACGTCCACCATAAATCCATGGGGCTTGGAGGGTGATCAGTAGGGGTGGAGTGAGGGACAGAGAGCTGTCTAAAACTGGCTCCTAGGGTTTAGCTTTTCCCCCTGGGTCAGCGGTGGTGCACGGTCATGGTTGGTAGAAAACATGGTACAATGTCTTTGAGGGCCTAGCTCTGTGAACTCTGGAAGATGATTCAAGGACTGTGTCCTCTGTTTCCTAAGTGGGGACAAACAGCATGGATATGGGGGGACACCAGTTATAGTTTGGATGTGAGACAACACAAGAACATTTGGAGGTGAGATGATTTGCTGCAGTCCGGCTGCAGCAAAATAACGGGGGGGGGGGTGACGAGCAACTTGTGTACATTGATACAGCAGGAGTGGGAGCCGTTTATTGTAGGACAGGAGAGGTATTTACACATTCCACACAGCTTATCTAATTAACATAAACTAGATACCGCAGCCAACCAATAGGGAATCTCCACACTTAATGGCGCGCTGGCGTTACTTCACAAACCACTCCCTCTGCAAAATGCCAGGCGCCATCCCGACTTGTTTACAGACCCTAACAATGATTGGGCTATGAGAGCCCTAACTCAGTCAGCCTTAACCCTGATGGGATCAACTAGTGGGGACTGAAGGTGTGGGCTGTGGCTGGAGGAGGTGAGCATGGGGAGGGCCTTTGGGGTTTATATTTGGTGAGCTGAGCCGTCTCTCTGCTGCCTGATCATCATGTGAGTGGCTTCCCTCTGCCATACTTTTCCACTATGGTGTTCAGCCTCACCTCGAGCCCCAAGGAATGGAGCCAGCTGACTATGGACTGAGACCTCTGAAATTATGAGCCCCCAAGTAAAGTTTTCCTCCTTTAATTGTTCTCATCAGGTCTTTAGTCACGCAGTGAACTGATAACACCTCGCGCTCATCAAGGGCAGAGTTGGTCCAAGCTGTGGAGCCTGGGGCAGAAAACCCAAAGCTGCAAACAGTGACAGGCCTTGAGGGTGAGGACCAGGGTGCACAGAGGCCAGGTGGGCTGCAGGAGAAGCTTCAGGTGGCTAGAAACCACTGAGCCCAGGCAGGTGCATAGGCAACTGGACCCGAGCAGCGCAGGTGCACGCGGAGCCCAGCACGGTGGCCATGTGAGCAGGGGCTCTGTGGGTGCAAATCTCTGATTCACTTACCCTGGAGTGGCTCTGGGCATGCATCTCGCCTTTCTGAGCCTCTGATCTGAGGGATGCAGATGAGGACAGCAGCTACCTCAAGTGAAGGCAGGGTCAGCTGAGGGTTGGAGCTGAGCAGCACATCTGCAGGTGTTCAGTGAGGCTTCGGCTGTGATGCCCCCTGCAGTCACCAGGAAACTCAGCCCATCCCAGGCAGAGCCAAAGTCAGGGGCAGCACCCTCTGAACAGCAGGGTCAGAGGTTCAGGAAAAGGAGAGACCAGGCTCCACCCAGGGGCAGGGTTCCTGCCCTTTGCTTTGCTTTCTTAAGCCTTGGTTCCTGAGCCCAAGCCCAAGCCCAAGTTACAGGCCAGCGTCTACCCCAGGGAGCAGTAATTGTTGAAAACACTCCATTTTTCTGAACCCACAGTGATGGTCTAACCTTGGCCAAGGCCAACCTGGCAGCTATTGTCGGGTCTGGCTTGAGGTATCTTTTGTTTGTCTTCTACATTATTTTATTTTTTTAAAAATAGAAATAGACATTGAAGACTTAAATTTGCCACATTATGTCAGCTTCTATGCATGTACAGGTGATTGATAACCTTGGGTCCCTGGGTAACACAGCTACAACAGCTTGGACCTATGGAGTGAACATTTCCTTTAAGAATACCCCTGCTCTTCAAGTCCACCAAGTCCTAGGGTGACTTGACCTTTTTTAAAATACCAACATCTAATGTATGTTCTAACAACAACCTCTTCTTTCTGACTTCCCTGAAGCCTGTAGTCTTAGGAATTTGAGGAACCTCTATTTAAAAGAATTGTTTTCTGACTCTGTTCCAATCAGGACTGCTATTTTTCTTTACAATGGATAAGTTGGTTGTATTAGTTTTCCTTAATACAACGAAATACTGGAGGATGGATATTTTATAAAGAAATAAGGTTATTTAGCTCACAATCTGGAGGTTCAAAGGCATGGTGGCAACTTTGACTTGGATGTGGTGAGGACCTCATGGTGGGAAGCATCCACCTTTGGGAATACATTGTGAGAGGGGAAGATCATACTGCGAGAATAGGAAGTACTGGTGAGCTGAGCTAGTCTCCAAGGTAGGCATGGGCCACCATTAATAGTGACTATTGGTGGCCTTTTAGGAATTGACACCGTTCGGTTCAAGGGCACACTACAGTGACACTAAGCAGAGCTAATGGATGAGGGTTTTCTTCCCTTTTTCTCCGGTGATGTTCCTTGAAGTCTTAAGCTTGTCTCTACTAGACTCTGGTGTCAGGATCAGATGGAGCTTGCCTTCTGTCTTTGGTTTTCTGCTCCGAAGGCATCCGCATTTCAGAGCTCTTCACCAGGTGTTTTGCCACCCGACTGCTTCTGAGACGCAGTTGGCCAAAAGTTCTGGTTCAAAGGAATCGAGACTTTTCTATGCCCCAAGGGAGACGTCTTTTGACAATCCCTCTTCTCCATTTTCCCTTGATGAACTTGTGAGGCCATCAAGAGACACAGATGAAGGATCTGCCTGTTCTGTTAAAGCAAAGCAAAACAAAAAGGGCAATAAAATAGCAGACAGGGGAGGTATTTCCCCCAGTAGCAAGATCAACTGCTGGCAGAATTTCGTTTACCCTAGGACACTAGGTTTTCTCAAATATTCCACAGTGATTATCTGGCAAAATCTCAAAACTTTTTTTTTTTTAAACACAACTTGTCTTTGGTCAATAAATACTGCAACTGAAATGTCCTGGGGGTGGAGATTTACGATCTAAGCACAATAAAATCATCCGTAAATCAGGCGGAGACAGCTCTCAGGTAGCCGGCCAGGCATGAGTGGAACTCTGCAGAGACCTGGGAAGCTGGTGGGGTCCTGGCAGGGCCAGGCTCGGACCAACCTGTGGGAGGAAGGGTTTCCAAAGTTGCCCTTGATTTAGCCACAAAGGAATGAAGGCCCACCTTTGCCTGATTGTTTCCAGTGTTGCTCCAGACATTGGCAAAGAAAGGCCTGTGGGGAGGGACTGGGGAAGTGGGCTTGCCTCCCAGGCTGACCAGGTGGTGTGTGAACTTGGACATGTCCCTCAAAGCCAAGCACATTTTGTGTCCTAATCCAAAACGTTTGGATGCTCCTCGCCATGCAGGGTTTTGCTAGGATTAAATGGTGTCTATGAGATGCCGAGCACCTTGCCTTGCAAATGGAAAGCAGTGGATACAGTTTAAACTTGATGGAGGATATTTAAGGGTGCCCCGCTCCTTGTCTCTACGAATCGCCTTAGCCTTTCCAGTGTGCGACTGCACGAGATGCTCTGTGAGGAATAACAGCTTGCTCCGGACCCCAAGACTGACGGGATCTTCCGTGGACCGTATTCTGGTTTGGAGGGGTTCTGATCACTGGGCTTCTCTTGGCCTTTGGCATCGTCTTCTCCGTGAGCCTCAGTCTGCTGACCGTGGTTCCATCTGCACTTGGCCCCAGGGCCTCCCAGGCTTGCTCCTCCATCTCTAAGTCTCTCAGCCCGGTCCTAGGCCTTCTGTGGATCCCTCCTTCTGTGTCTTTCCGCTCCTTTCCTCACCCTGTTCCTCTCTTCTCCTCTCCCTCCTTTCTTTGCCTTTTATGAGCTAACGCTTCCTAATTGTCAAAAAGGCTTTCATCGTCTTAGCTACTGTCCCCACTACTTACCCTCAGGACCCACCCCAGAGGACACGCAGCTCCTTCCCCTCCCTCTCTCCCGAATTCCAGGACCCGTGTCTGATCCCCAGGTCCTCCCCGACATTTCCGCTGTGCTGTCCCATTGGGGGTCTCAGACTCCACATCCCCAGCTCATCTCCAGACCCTCAGTCACCATTCCACTGTTCGTCCAGCTCTCTCCTGGGCTGGGCTCTGTGCAGGAGGCCGGGGAGACAGTGAGAAGCAACGCCGTCCCGACGTGGCCTCGGGGGGCTCACACCTTGCTTGCCCTGGGTGAACGCCGCATGTTCGCAGGTTAAATATCTGCGTCAACCTTGACCCCTTCCTCTCCAGCATATGAGCCCCTGCCATCGCTGGATTTCAGGGACCTTTAGCTCCTCCTTTATGTCCAGTGCTCCTGTCCTATGTACAACACTCAACTGTCCCCTGGTGACTACAAGACAGCCTTCCACAGGTGTCCCATCTGTCCCCCAAAATGTTTCAGAGAATAACTTCAAATACTCAGGTCTGAAACACGTTCTGGTCCCCCTGCTTAGGACTCTTCCACGCTCCCGATGACCTTGGTGTAAAATCCAGCATCTTTATATGACTTTCAAGGTCCTGCCGCTCAGCCTCCTGCCTCCACTCCCAGTACAACTCCAGCATCTCCTTCCCTCACTTTCCATATTATATTTGTTGAAATTCTTTAGGGTTCTCCAATGTACTGTGATGTCCCAGGCTTCCAGACCTTTACTTGGCCATTCCTCTGCCTGGAAAGACCTTCTCTGTCCCTGCGTCTCTAGCTCAGGTCTCAGGGGCCTTCTCAGGGTCACCTCCTTGGTTCATACCCTGCATGCATCCCCTTGTTCTGCACCTGCCTTCCCAGGGTCCTCCTTACGAGTTCTTTGGTTACTAGTGATCGATCCTTGAGTTCCAGGATGCAATGGGTCCCTGGCAACGTTTCTCCACCGTCACCCAAGCCACCTGGGTATCAAGTCTTAGGAAAGCGGAAATTCCCCCTCCTGTGTCCTCGAAGTTATCCGTCTTCCTGTCTCAAGATGTGTACAGAAGTCCCCCCTTTCCTGCAGTATTGGTGTCTTCAGGTTCAGTTACCTGAGGTCAACCACGATGGAAAACATTAAGTGGAAAATTCCAGTAAATAGACAAGTGTATGCCCTGTAGATGGCACGCTGTTCTGAGGAGCACGATGAACTCTTGAACCATCCCACCCAAGGTGCGACTCACTCTTGGCTCAGTGTATCCATGCGGATGGACACTACCTGCCTTCAGGTCTGCAGGAGGGTGCGTGGGGAGGCTGGTGCCCCCAGGAGGCTGCAGGTTCTTCTCCCAGAGCAGACTTTCTGCTATTTCTAAACAGCTCCGTTTCCAGCTGCCTCACAACCACTCGGCAAAACTTATTTCACAAAAAGTGGAGAATCGTCCCCAACAGTCAGCACAAAGTGGCCTTCTCCTTCCTGTCCCTGGGTCTGCCACATAGGTGACTCTGCTTGGGCACTCTTGGGACACAATGCAGAAGCCTCCCAGACAGCAAAACTCTGCTCTCCGACGTAGTGGGAATGGAAGAGGTGCCTGGAGCAGTCAGGGTTTTTCTATGAAACCCAATTTCCTCTCAAGGGTCTTTCCACTGGGGACATTTCTGTTGCTGTCCTTCTGCCTGCATCCTGGTATAGCACAAGAAGCAGGGATTGTCAAACACACTCGGTGATTATGTGACACGGGTGATGTTTTCTCAGTTATCTGAAATCAAGATTTCTTTTTCAGCAAAAAACAAGCCTTGTGCTCACCTGGGTGGGGACTGAGATATCTAAGATTTTGGACACAGAGAAGCCTCTTCGGATGTTAACCTCCCTCCCGCTCTCCCTCTTCACAAGTGCTCAAAGTTCTTTGGCATCCAAAAGGGCCAGCTCCTCTGGGACAAGTCACTGTCACCCGTGAACCTGGAAGGAGCCTCCTTACTTTGGTAGAGTTCCCTAACAGACATTTAACTCCTTTCACACTAGTTCTATTTCCATAGCAGGCAGTCTGGAAACTTAGAATCATTATTTTCTCTTTTGCTGGGAGTGGTCTATCAGGATTGGGATCCTGGCGGTCCCTCTTACTAGCTGACCATGGGTAACGACCCCAATGACACCCCCACAGCCCTGAACCACATTCCTGGTGCCAGGCACTGGTTGAAGTTGAGCTGAGTCTCTCTCCCTCCACGTTCTCAGGGGGAAACCAGGGCTGCTTTCCTGGTCTTCCAGGACTTGTGCCGGGAAGTGGCCGCAGGACAACACACCAGGCTTGTCACCCACTCCCTACCATGGTGATTCTGTTTTCTAAGCAGCAGTCCCTCACGTGGCCAGGGACAGAGGTCATGAGACTTGGTCCCCTGTAGGAGCCAGTGGGGAACTAAGTGGGCAGCGTGTGGGAAGTGCCCGGCACCTCTCCTGGACCCGGAGGGTTGGGAAGTGTGCTGCCTGTCACCTCCACGTTCCGCTGGTGTGGGACTTCCCTCACCAGGGCGCCCCATCTGTGGGGTGCGACCATCAGCTCTGCCCCACTGTGGGGCCTGGCGGACCCTCTTGTGCCCCTCAGCCTTGCCACAGGCTCTTTCGGAGGCCCAGTCCTATTAGAAGTCGTTTTGTTCCAATTCCTCCTGAGGGCCACTGCCATCAGCCCACACTTCCATGCCCTGATGAGAAAGGTGGGGACCAGCCTGGGGCATCAGCCTGCTGCGGGCACATGGAGGGAGCCAGCTCCTCTGGCCGCCCATCCTGCAGGACCTCTCTGTCCAGGCCTGCATCTTGTGGGCTCTCCGGAGCACTGGCTCTTTTTCTGTTTCCTCCACCCCAGCCCAGGCCCCTACCGTTCCTTACCATTTTCAGCCTTCTGAATGGCTCCCCACACCCAGGCTTTAAAGCAGGGCTCAGCAACCTAGAGCCACTGGTTGAATCCAGTCCTTAGTCTGTTTTCACAGCCTGTAGGCTGAGAAGATGTCTCCATTTCTCAAGGGTTGTGAAAACCAATCAAACAAACCAATCCTGCAAACAGCAAAGCCCACGCAGACACAGGGCCTGGACTCTTTACTCTCTGGCCCTTGCTGCAGACTGTGTTCACACTGACCTTGACCTTCCCTCCCAGCCACCCCCCCTGCCCCCCCTGCATGAAAGGAAGGCTCCAGGAGGTGGTCTAAAAAGATCTGGATTCAAATCCCAGCTCCATTATTTGTGAGCCATGTGACCCTCCTGACCTCATTTCCTCATTTGCCAATGGAGAGAGTTCTGGTGACAACCCAAGGGGACACTAGGGGCCCAGTGTGGCATGGAGATGCATTCTGAGCTGCAAAGAGCTGCTCAAGGGGTGGCGCTGGGCACAGCTCTCTTGGCCATGGGGCAGTGTCCCCACACCAGAGCCCGCTTTGCAGGCTGTTCCCGGCTGGGCCCACTTCCTTTTGCAGCCTCCTTGGACCTCTCCACGGGACCTCCCATCCCGGGCGGCTGCTCTCACCCTGCTCGGGCTGCAGTCTCTCCTAGTGCCCCCGGGCGTTGGAGCCCTACCTGGTCTCCAGGGCTCACACCTGGCCCAGTGACATGCCCCTCTGCTGAGCAGCTCCTTCGGGCTGGGTGGGGACATCTGGTGGTTGAGGGCACCCTCTGAGCACAGAGCCCTGCTCTCCAGGCCCAGGAGGCATTAACCATTTCAATCTGTGGGGCCGGTCTTAAATCTTCTCCTTCTCTTTTTCTTCTTTTTCTTTCCAACATGAAACAAGGCCTGCTGTGCAGTAAAAATATTTTGGCTGTCTCCTTCTCGACCACTTTCTAAAAATACACGGAGGCTTCTCCCAGGCACACATGGTGGGCTTGACGGTTGCCTTCCAGGTGACGGAGACAAACCCCAAGTGCGTGCCCCTCCCAGGACCGGCGTTGTCAACCAGCCTTCTAGCCCGGAGACCAGTGACGAGGCAGCAACATCTGATAGGGAGCAAATGTTCCCTTTCTCTGCTGGTCATCTAAAATATGGCAGAATTCCTATGCAGTAAGGCCCCTGGGAGGAGCAATGTGACGGTGCAGGTGGGCGCAGTTCAGCCCTTTCCTATGTGTTTCAGGATCTGCACTAGGAGACAAGCGGTCTCCACACTTTGCCTCTTTTAAACCCCGGGTTTCTTTTGCCTGAAGTCTGGCGAACTTTACCGTCACCCAGAGAGGGGCACTGCCGTGTCCCGCAAACCATCCCCATGAGCTGGGACTCGAACCTCCAACAAGCCGTGGGTTGTCTTCAATCTTCAATTTCTTTACCCCTAAAATGAGAAGCTTTAATTAAATGACCTATAAGACCTTTCCTCGCTTTAAGTCTCTGGGAGCCGTAGCCGGATTTGGAACGTCTGCTAGAGGACCTGGGCCTAGAAGGCAGAACGTCTCATCCATCCACGGTTCTTCCTTCACCGGGTGCCATGCCTGGTTCTCACTGGGTGGGCTCTGCACCCCTGGATGGTGTTGTGGCTGCAGCGAGAGGGAGTGTGTGTTTATTTAGTGGCTAGGAGTTTACAACCTGCCATGGTACCTGGGGTCGCTCACTCCCACTTTCCAGAAGCTAAGACTGAGGGTAAGTGAAGTGGTGCTTACCTTTGAACTCACATCTATCACTTAAGCCTATTCTCCAGTCCCTTGAGGCATCTCCAGGAGACTTCAGCTAATCCTTCAGGTGAGTCCTCGGTGTGAGAGAGGTTCTCACTGTGGCATGTCGTATGCCGGGTTGCGATGATTTCAAGAGGGCGCTTCACAAGATGTTTCAGAACTATCCTGAACTTTATTCCTTGCACGGTGTCTGAGATTAGGAGAGACCCATTTAGGGTTACTTGGTCTTTTTTTGAAAATCAAGATCCCTTGATGAGCCCCCCGTTTGTCATTCTTACTCATCATTACTTGCCCTATGAAAGCAGCTTTCAGGATAAGTGTTTTGGAAATAGGAGATGAATAGAAGGTAGTTCAGTGTTTTTACCGCAGGGCCCTGCAGCCTGCAATGCACGGGTAGGTATTTGGAATCTCCAAGAGGCTGCTACGATTTGCTGCTTTTCCTAAAGTTATTTGACCCCAGAACCCTTCTGTCATGAAGCATCTCAGAGCACTGGTATCCACAGAAATCTGTGTGTTCTCCCCAATTAATCTTAATTTACCTCATCCATGCTGAATGTGTGGGGTTTGCCTACCACGTAAAAAAGAATAATGACTATTTGCTGTCTTTTAGACACTTTGTGGTTTCCAAAGCATTTATCTCACTTGGTTTTCAAAGTGATCCAGAGAGATGGATTTGATTACTCTATGTCTTCACAAAGCAATGAGAATCTAGGTTCAATATGGGGCACTGGATAAATGCTGCAACCCCACCTCACTTCTCTGTGCATGTATGAAAGGTGGGGAAAATATTAGTAAAGTCTACTAACCACAGAACCATGTTCTGAAACAAGAAAGGATGATCTCAGATATCAGAAATGGAAATATTTCCTGAAAAGGAGAGCCCATGGGACGATCGGCAGGGCTGAGGCTTCTAGGCCATGCACAAGAGGGGGTTGAGGATTTGGGGTTCAGGCAGTGTCTGGGGCCACAACTAGGAGGCCGGGTATGAGTCTCACAGTTCTGCTTGAATCTCCCCGTCTCCCTGTGGCCAGGCCATGCTGAGACCATCTGAAACTGCTGTGCGGATATTCTGAACACTGGCCAGTGTCATCGAGAAAAACCACCACCCAGACCCACCAAAAAGAAGAATCCCACCAGCTCTCAGAGCATATAACAAACAGACAGACATTCAAACAGATTTCCTAAAAACGAATGAAAATCACATGATGTCAGCTTTGTCATCAGCAAGACTGGGTTAATTAAGTAACACATTCAGAGAGAAAATAGCTTCCCTGTCATGAATTCTCAAAACCAAGACAAATGAAAGTGCTCAAGAGGGAGCATAATGGAACCATCATATGACTCAGCTGTCCCACTCCTTGGTATTTATCCAAAGAGAACTAAAATCAGCACACTGTAGCTATAGAGCCACTTGAGGTTTTCAGCAGCACAGTTCACAATAGCCAAATTATGGAACTAACCCAGACGCCTGTCAATAGGGGAGTGGATAAGGAAAATGTGGTGGAGTTTTACTCTCCATAAAGAAGAATAAAATGATGACATTTGCTGATAAATGGACGACACCGGAAAACATCCTGCTAAGTGAAATAAGCCAGGCAGAAAGTCAGGATGAAATGTTGTCTGTCACAGGTGGAAGCTGGGGCGGATAGCGCAGGAAGAAGGGTATGACATGAACATACAGGGGATCCTGGAGTAGAGAAGGTCGGGAGGCGGGAGGGGAAGAGCTGGGGTTGTGATGGAGCAGATCATCTCCCCGTGCAGGTATGAGTATGTCAAAATGAGCCCCGGTATTCAGCACAACTATAATGACTGATGAAAACGTTTAAGAAAGTGTGAGTGTAAAAGAGACGGAAGAAACTCATAGGCACACTCCAGCCAGTGGTTGACCTCAGACTCTGGAACAAGAAGACTCTCCCGTGGTGGTCAATGGACTGTGCCCTGTCTCAAAATAAAATACAGAAAACAAGACTGGGCATGTGGCTCAGTGGTCAAGTGCCCCTGAGTTCAATCCCTGGTACCTCCTTAAAAAAAGAATTATACACAAAAATAAGTGAACGATATAATCAATAAATGTTTGGAGGAATATAAATACTATCGAATAATAATAAAAATATTATTTAATAAAATTAAAACATGTAAAAACAAGTCACCACTCAATCTCAGGCCAGTGTAATGGGGCAGAGGCCATTTGGAATGAGGCAAAGGTCTAAGTGGATTGTCCAGCTTAGGGCGATGGAGGTACTCATGATATTTTTATATTTTGGGAAAAAAGAACCACGTAGTTACACGATTTAACTTTTTTGAGAGGCATTTAAGAATACATAGAATGTGTCATTCCTGAATCCATAAAAGTAAAATAGAAGTTTCAATAAAACCTCATAGAAAATGCAGAGGGACAAAGCAGACGCCACTTGTTGGTACCAAGACTGATTTACGGGCTGTGCCAGCAGTTGGCCCCGGCCATGGCGGGAAGTCCAGCGCCCGTCTGGAAGCTCCCGCTCAAGGCTCTCCCTGCAGCACGGAAGATGTCGGTCAGCTGGGCACAGAGCAGCAGGACTGCCGCCGTGTCCAGGCCCCCAGGAGGAGCCGCAGTCCCTGATCTCTGCCCTTCTAACTCCCGGGACAGAGGCTCACCCAGCTGGAATGCCAGGTGCGGGTCCTTGGTAGTCGTCATGAAGATCAGAGCAGTGAGAAGGGTGGCCCGGGGGAGAGGTGGGGACCCAGGGTCCGGCCCCTCCGCCCTGCTCCGTCTGCAGACATCCAGCTTCCTGCTCCTGGCCCCTCGTCCTCGTTGGTTTCTGAGGCCCATTCCCCACGCTGTGGCACAGGGCACCCTCAGCAGCCCCGCGCCGTCCCCCTTTGCCTGAGCCGCGTGACGGTTCCGTCATTGTGTTCATCATTTTCCACTTTTGGGAGCTCCTTTTTAGGTGCTGGAGGAAAACAGCTGTTTCCTCCTGAAAGTCGGCCTCCACTTCTCCATATTAACAGACCCTCCAGGTTGGGGGGAGCCTGTGGGTTCACCAAGACAGAGGGGCCAAGGCCCTGCCCTCAGGGCCCACGTAGGAGGCTGGACACGGGGGTTCACAGTGTGCCTTTCATGGTCCTTCTTTAACCTGGCCGACAGCCTCATGCCCAGGTGACCTGCAGCCAGGGGACCCTTTCAGGGGACTCTTGTTTATGCCCTCAGGGCTCCTATCTACCCCAGTTCATGCCTGCCTGACCCCCACTCGGTAAGGGACCCTGACCTCATGTTCTTCCCAACACCCCAACCTGGGGTGGCCTCCGGCTGGTCAGGTGGAAGGTGCCAATTCAGCCAGGACCACGGTAGAAAGTAAGTTTAAAGTTTTTTTGCGTATATTTCCTGGACAGGGAGGGTGTGAGGAGTTGAGAGGAGAGTTCTTCAACCTTGGTCACAAGAGCAAGAAATATGGAATTTGTGTGTGGGAGGATGTAACTAGCAGTATAAGTAAGGGAGCCAAGGGGTGGTGGAGAGTTTCCAGGCCAGTGCCTGGCAGTCTGCTCACAAGAAGTGGTGGGGAAGCAGGAGGCGACTGGCAGGTGAGAGTGGCCTCTCCGTTTCTGTCTTGGCTGTCTCTGTGGGCCCTGAGCCTGTGTTCTGATGCCAGGCAGCCACCTGTGGAGTGGTGCTGTCCCTGTTGCAGGGCTACTTTCCAACCGATGGCTCCCTCCTCCCTCCAACTCAGGGCACAGGCAGCGCTGGTGAGGAGGTGGAGAAACTGGAACCCTCGTGTGCTGCTGACGTGGGCGTGAAGCCACGCAGCCACCCTGGAAAGCGGCGTGGTGGTCCCCAAAACAAAAAGAATCACCACATGGCCAGCAGCTCCACTCCAGGGTGCGACCCTAAGGGATGGAAGTAGGAGCTCACACGTGTCTTTGTACGCCTGCTCATGAGAGCATTAATCTAAAGGCCAGATGTCCAAATCTTAGACCTAGTGCCCATGAAGACATGAGTGGATAAATGAAAATGTGTTGGTTGCATATCATGGGATCTTACTTAACCTTAGAAAGGAAGCAGATGCTTCTTTCCTGTAGCCTGGGTCCATTCTGGAGGGAGGGCTCCTGGTCCAGGTGGCCCATGTGCTTCCTATTGTGCCTGCAGCAGGACATCCAGGGTCCAGCCAGGGCTCAGGAGCCTGGGCTCGACCGGGACATGGAGCACGTTGGTTCCAATCTGCTGTCCCTGTGTCAGAGATGCATCTTCGTGTCCCAACTTCATGATGCGATTTTACTGGAATGTCGCAGGAACCCAGCACATGAGAGAATTAATTGCATTCAGCTTCGAGGCCTGGGACTAATTGATAGACAGCTCTCAGCGCAGTGGAGGGCTTCCGTTCCGGCACTGCGGGCGCAGGCAGGGTGGGAAGCCAGGCTCCCTGCCACGTCCACGCCTCCTTCACACCCCCCACCCTGCTCTCCCCGACATGAGCTAGTTCTCTCCTTCAAAGCCCTGCTTTCCCAGGGAGGGGCTCTGCAGCAAAGTGTCCAGCAACGCATCTGCTGGCTAATGGAGCTGGGTTCCCAGCATGGCCCTCGGGCCTTGAGTGTCTCTTCTTTGTGGCTCTGTTCTGCTCACCCAGATATGCTCTTCCTGGGGATTCTGTGCCTCCTCCTGCAGGGGCCTCTCAGAAGCTGGTCCTCTTTAGGTGACAAGGGATTGAAAGACGGTGTGACCCCGGTGATGAGCACTTTTCCAACAGGAATTCTCACCTGGGCTCAGATGCTCTCAACTGTTGTAGCTGTGGGCAGCAGGCTGTCCCCCTGCACATCCCCAAGTCAACGGTCTCCCTAAGATCTGGCCAGCCCCTCCATGGAGGTTCCAGAAACCACCCCAGGGTGCAGTTTCTGGTGTCCCTCAAACAACAAAGTTGTGGGTTCCATTTGCCTTGGATGCACCTCCGCTGTCATCTGAAATTCCAATGATCTTCATAAATCATGAGATGAGCACTTATGGAAGAAAGACCAAGTTCTGTTCAAAGCAGTGTTCTGTCCACTGGGCATCCTGAGATAAAGAGACAAAACCTTGGTTCTCATAACCTAGTGGAAAATGTGATGTCTAAACACACATTGTCAATCCCACTGTGTGGATGGGTGGGTGCGGGTGAGAGAGTAGGAGGCAGGGGCAGGCTTGTCCCGTGGTCCCTGTTTGGCCAAAGCCAGGTGCCTATGGCGGTATAAGGCCTTCTGCACTGGTGTGTGACCCTCGCTGTGCTGAACAGACCTCCACCATGTGAAAGTCAGAGGGATCAACTCTGTGGCTGATGTTTTAGGGTGGCCTGCTAGAGCAGGGCACAGCCAGACAGAATGATGTGACCAAGTTCACCAGGCAGAGGGGGACGGGACAGAGGAAGCACAGACCCGCCACCCTGGGGAAGCGTGGCAAGTTCGCTGCTGGGAGGTTTGGCATTGCTCAAGTTTATAGGAATGTGGGGTGAGTGTGGTTCCCAGAACAAGGGCAGGTGCTGAGGGTAGGACCCCAGGGGCCAGGTGAGCCCCTGCAAGCCTTTCTCAGGGCCTGGGGGACACAGATGGGTTCTAAGCAGGGAACAGCAGGGTGCATGAAAGCAGCCTTACGAGCCAGGTGTATAGTAGGTGCTCAGTTCACGTCTGTGAAACGAATCTATTTGCTCAGAAATTATCTCTGAATTCCCCGTTTAGAACGTTCATTAACACAAAGAGCCGAACAGCAGTGAAAGCCCACGATGTGTCTATTACATGCCCATGTCTGTTTTAGGCCGTTCACGGAATAATTATCAGGATGGCTAACAATGGATGATTTATTATAAATATCAGCTTTGCTGCTTGTTAATTCAAAACCAAAATATTTGCCCATTTCCATCCCAAAGGGAAAAATCTAGTTAGTTTGTTCCCCATATTATAACTATGAAATTAAATTAAATGAACTGAATGAATTGCATAGGGGTAAATAAACTATTTAATTTAATTCACAGGACCAAGAATAATACTGAATACATCTATAGTTGACTAAATAAACCAATTAGCTATTTTCTCTTTAGACAGCACGAGCCAATAGCGAAGCTGCAACAAAAACAGGGGAAAGATAAAGTGGAAGAACTTGACTTAATTAAGAGCCACCCCCAAGGTCTTGGCCACTGCCCATGGCCTCCGACTCTGAGCCTCTTGGGCCTCTTGCAGGTGGGTTCCCAGGAGGGCTCTCTCTCACCTTCCAGGTTTTAGTCACAGATTGAGAGAAATAAGCCTAAGAGGGTGAGAAGATATTCCTCCCTCCTGCAGCACATTCCAAGAAGATGAGAAAGGCCGGCGGCATCACCATCGCAGGGTGGGTGGGATCTGGGTCTGCATGAAACCAGCTTAGGCCCTCACTCCGGGGTTGTAGGTGAGCTTCACAACCTTTGACCTCAGTTCCCACCCTGGGATTGGCACAGTCACAGGACTCCTTCCCGTGCTGGGTGGGGTAAGGATCAAATAGGACCCGGAGTACAACGGCCGAGCCTGGACAGCAGAGCCTGGGACGGGCTCTGATCTGCCTGGACAATGGGACTGCCCTACCGTAGGAGCCAGGATGAATCCTTTCATCCACCGTTTCCTGAGCACCTACTGCACGCTTGGCTTTTGATTCGAGGCGGAGCTAGGTGGTGATGGATAAATGGGAGCCCCCTGGGTGCCCTCTGGGGCCGTAGAATCAGGAAAGGTCCACAAGGATAAGAGAATTGGAATTTGGTAAGAATGCCCTGGAATGACAGGACAGAGTTGAGCCAGACTTCCACTTAGTGTCCTGGCCTCCAGGAGTCTCTCTGCAAGGGTCTTAGGGAGCTCTGGATCAATCCACTGGCTGCAGTTTGGAGCCCAGTAAGTGCAATTTCTGCCTTTTTCAGAGGTCAATTCTTGGTACGAATGAAGCTGACGCAGAGCCAGCAGGGTTGCGTGAGCACAGTCTCAGGCTGGCCCAGTGGCAGTGTCACAGAGGGGAGGAGGACAGAGAGTGGTGGGGCTGCTGGGATGCATCCTGGACCAGGGTCAGGGACCTGGGCAAGTCCAGGTAGGCACCAGGCAGTCCCCTCTCTGAACCTTAGGTTCCACATTTGCACAGCACTTGTGCAGAGTGGGACTTGGTAACTCTGCCTCTGCTGGACCTTTGACAACAGCAACAGCTGCATGGACTGAAGCTGGTGCCAGAGCAGAGAGAGATGGAGCCCAGGGCCCTGCTGGTCCAAAGGGTCATTTGGAATTCCAGCAGATATTTTATGACAGGGTTGACGAGTGCCAAAGCACGGCCCCAGGGCCAGGGGACGGTAGTCCTGGAGGAAACGGAGCCAGCCCTGCCTGGGGGTGGGGGTCTGGAGGCACGTCCTGGGTGAGCTGAGACTCCACAGAGGGCCTCCAGAACAGGAATGAGTGGACGCGTGGAAAGCAGAAAACCGCCTGGACGGTGCTCTTAGTGGGGAACCCGAGCCCTTGGTGCTGCTGGAGTTGAAAGAGATATGGACATAGAGAAGGCGTGGCTGAGATCCGGGAGGACTTCCTAAGATTTGCTAAGAAACAAGGTTGGCTCCTCCAAGGTCAGGGTGACCCTAGCTGAACCTGAAGGAGAGCCGGGCTGGCAGCAGAACCAGATTTGCACTGGAAGTACATCTAGTGGGGAGGGAGACTTTGAAAGGATCCCTACTGATGAGGAAAGACCTGCAGGGAGGGGGTGAGAGGACCTGGGAGTGGATAAGAGAGCACACAGTATTTACAGGGGTGCAGAAAAGGGGTGGGTCAAGAGAAATTTAGAAAATGCAGAAAACCCAGGAAGGACCATAATTTCCATCCCAAGCCCCCGGTGCTTGGGTACCATCTACAGAACCAAGTCACAGGGGGCAGAAAGTCTCAGGTTGGAGCTGCTGGGTGTGAGGAGCTCCGGTTGTGTGGAGAGGAAAGGAGGCACAACAGCAGGTGCAGAATCAGAGAGGGCCTTCAGGGCCCAGATGCACTTTGGGGAACTGAGCTGGCCCAAGAAAGAGCAGGGAGCCCCACTGGCTTTAAATCTCCATCTTCAGAGAGGAAAACCCCGTCACAGGCTAATGAAACCTGAGAAGGCCCACATGAAACACCCTGTGCACGTCCTGCTTCCTGGCCTGCCTCCCGTCCACGGGGATGCTGTGACAACCTGTCAGATGACCTTCTGGAGGAGCCGGGCTCCTGAGCGCCAGAGCAGTGCTCAGGGTGGATTCTGCAGACGGCCCTGAGATCCTGTGCAACTCTTCTGACCTCTGTGACTGGAGGGAAGATGAGGGATTTTTAAAGCTGGGGACATTCAAGGAAGGCACAAATGGCATCTCACACGTGGCCCCCCGGAACTCCCATCCTGCTCCAGTACCATTGCTTGGCGGGGGGCGGTTGAAGAGATTCTTATTCATTTGCTTTTGTTTTAATCAGGGGATGGAGTGACTGAGTAGCTTCTGACTCAGAAATGCTGGCTCTGAGAGACCCTGGTGCAGACCCTTGTCTCCCGTCGACCTTCAAGTCCTGGTAGCACCCACATCTCTGCACCTCTGACTCCACCGGGTTTGCTTAGCCTCGCTTATTCCTTAGACCTACCAAGCGAGGGGCACCCATGACCTTGGTCCAGGAACTGGGAGGTCAGGGAGGCCTGGATGGCTGTCTCCTTTTCTCTTCTGTCCTTCCCAAGCCTCATGTTGGTCTTGCACATCGCAGGTGCTCAGCAAGGTTTGCTGACACGACCCAACACGTGTTTTCCAAGAACAAATCTTATCTTGGCTCTGGCGGTGAGCTCCAGGTGGGAGTTTTTTATTCAAACGTCTCTCCCTTTGTTGAAACCCGGCTCCTGGGCACTTTCTGTGGGAGCTGTTTCCAGTTCCCCCAGCGCTGGAGGCTGTATATATATAACCCTCTGCACCAGGCCTCCGTGTGTTTCGAGTAGCAGGCTTCACTGTGTGATCCTCTGGAGTCTAAACCATGCTCTCTTGTCCTGGGACCCAGGTGAGCACTCACATGGCTCCTGGGTGCTCCTCAAAGGGTCTCCAGAGACTTTGGGTTCTCTCCCATGCTCTGACCTTGCAAATATCCCATGTCTCCTTGCACCCAGGCACTTCTGGGACCCCACGTCTCCAAAGGCCACATGGCTCCTCAGGGAGGTACCATCCTGGGCGAGGGCCTCACGGCACGGCCCTTTCTCTGCCTCATCACATGGTCCCAACTTCTCTTCTTCCTCAGCACCCACCTCGTGTGGGTCTTGCACATGAAAAGTGTTTATGTCCCTCAGGTACCTCTTGTTTGACGTACTTCTTTCATTCTGCAGTCACCACTCGGCCTGATACAGGATCCTGAATGACAAGGTCAACCTTTTCCACACAAAGACACCGGTCCCCTACTCAACTGTACAAAATCTCTTCTCTCCAATCTATGCCATTGCCCAGCGGCATACAGTAGGTGCACATGCTGTGTGGGCTCCAAAGAGGCGCTGGGAACCCACGGCACAGCTCACTCTTTCCCTTACCATGAAAGAGCCAGGCCTGCGGGGAGACAGGTGAGCTGCCACCTACGGCGCGCTTCACCCAGTGGGTTGGCCTGCTTCCTGTTGCAGAAGGCAGGACCCAGGATCTTCTGCCTGTTGAGTTGGACTTTTCTTTTATATGCTGCCTCTTCTGTTTGACTTCCACGAACACAGAGAGAACAGGAGGAGACAATGGGTCGGTGGCTTTTATACCTGAGTGACTGTGGGCATGTCACCCCACCTCTTTAACCTGTGGTGCCTCCTTGCAGCTTGCTCGGAGGATCGTCAGGGTGGACACGTGGGAGTCACCCCAGGAAGCTGCGTCATGACTCAGCTATTCTCAGGCAACTCAAAAGGGCCAACTTTGAGAGTGGCCGTAAGCAGGCCACCTGCATGGGAGACGTTGGCGGCAGTCTGTGTGCCCTTACAGCATGGGACCAGAAACCAGGGAAGCCTCTGCCCGGATGGATGGATGGAGGGATGGAGGGATGGAGGGATGGAGGAATGGATGGATAGAGGGGTGGGTGGATAGAGGGATGAATGGATAGAGGGATGGATGGATGGAGGGATGGGTAGATAAAGGGATGGATGGATGGAGGGATGGAGGAATGGATGGATGGAGGGAGAAGTAAATAGAGGGATGGTTAGATGGGTGGATGGTTTTCTCACTTCCCTCTTTCCTCTAACAACAAGAGTACTGGAGTTGTCCTTTACCTCTGAAGCTCTGCTTAGAGTCACATTCAGCCTCTGTGAGTTTTTGTGTCTTTACATGAAAAAGACAGAGCCTTGTTGGGGTCCTTGGGTCCTGGAGGTGACCTTGCTAGCTCATCCAATCTTACATGCTGCCTCACATGCTGCAGTCAGCTCTCTCCTGGGCCTGCCTAGGGGTCATTTGGCTTCACTTTGAATCCTCCAGAGGACTCACCAACTCCAGAACCAGCACGTGCTGAAACCAAAATGTTGTAAAGGGCTTCTTTACACACATCAGTGCTTTTATTCTTGTCACTTGCACAAATTCATCTTAAGTAGTGAAATTTGGACTCTGAAACCTGGCAGCCCATTTATTCTTCCAAATGATAAGTGTCTTAAGGACAGCAATCAGCCTTATCTCTCTTTATAACACCAGCTGTCAGAATAGTGGCCAACACCATTAACACAGCCTGTTAGAGGAGGGATGGATGAATGGATGGATGGAGGGGTGGATGGACAGAGGGATGGGTGAATAGAGAGATGGATAGAGAGAGGGATGGATGAATGGATGGAGGAATAGATGAATGGAGGGGTGGAAGGATGAGGGATGGATGGATAGAGGAATGATGAATGGATGGATGGATGAATGGATGGAGGAATAGATGGATGACAAATGAATGGATGGAGGGGTGTAGGAATGGATGGAAGGAGGGGTGGATGTATAGAGGGATGAATGAGTGGAGGAATGGATGAATGGATGGAGGAATAGATGGATGAGGGATGGAAAAATGGATGGAGGGGTGGATGGACAGAGAGATGGATGAGAGACGGATGGATGGATGGATGGAGGGGTGGATGGATAGAGGGATGGATAAATGGATGGAGGGATGGTTGGAGGAATGGATGGATAAAGAATTGGATGAATGGAGGGATGTATGGGGGATGGATGGATGGAGAGATGGAGAAATAGATGGATGGAGGGGTGGATGGACAGAGGGATGGTTGGACAGAGAGATAGTTGGATAGAGGAATGGATGGATGAATGGAGGGATGGAGGGATGGGTAGATAGAGGGATGGATAGATGGATAGATGGCTTGTTTAACTCTGCTGATTTTTTTTTGCTTTATGACTACATAGAAGTTATATAGGTTCTCTGAGGTTTTGTTTATTTGAAAAATTGTCATTGCTATTGTCATTATTATGTCTGTCCATCCATCTTTCCATCCATTCATCATAATCTCTCTCTGTGGCAGGCTGCATGCAAGAGTTCAATGATAAAACAAAACATGGCAGGGCTTTTGGGAGACAGCCTCCACAGGGTCATGAGAAAGGACAGGAGAGTCAGGGACTATGGGCAAAGCTCCTGGCATAGCACCTGTCACACATATGCCTGCAAGACATTTGCATTCCCTCTCCTCACTGTCACACATGTCACTCCTCAGGTACTTGGAGGCAATGACCAGAGAGGGATCAACCCTGTACGCTTAAATGTCTGTGTCCCGTATGGAGGCAGAATGGCCAGAAGTGACCGCCTGGGATGAGTGTTGGGCACCATCCAAAAAAACTTCAAAGGTTTGGGTGACCATGGCCACTGCTCCTCCAAGAAAAGCGTGGGCACAGAGGGCTCCCTGAGGTCCTCTCAGAGGCCACCTCTGGGCCTGCCTCTCTCTGTCCTTCCCCTCCCTTATCTTTTTCCTCTGCTTGGTTCTTCTGGAGCTCCAAGGGGAGCCCAATTTCTTGACTTCCTACATATCCACGCATCCCCTTGCTTATCCACCCACGTCATCCACATTTGGCGTCTCTGTGCCCTCCACTGGAACATGTCTGTCTTGCTGCTCCGGGGCCTGCCCCACAGAAGGCTTTTGTTCACATTTTGTGGGAGGAACAAGAATCCATGTCGTGCACCTACTGTTGAAGGCGCTTCCCCCTCCGCCAGTTCTCCTTTGCACATCCCTTCCTCCAAGTAGCGCCCGCCCCTGCTGCCCAGCACAACCCGGAGACTGTTGTCACACTGTCATTGCATTCTGTGCCCCTCTCCATGTCAGCTCCTGACACGCCAGCTTGCATCCATGCCTGTCTCCCCCACCCTGTCCCTGGAGCCTGCTCAGTGCTTGGTTATGTCAACTTACGGATGCTCCTTGCTGAATAGAGCTTAACTCTCCGTCAGCGATTATGAAGGGTTTGTTGAATGAATGAATGAATTCACTTGGTTGGAATTCAACTTTAGCCAAAACTGGACAAAAGTCTGAAAAGACTTGACAGCAGGGTTACGTCTAGGAGGCTGATAGATCTCAGCCTACCTGGCATCTCACCAAGATAATGGAGGGCATTCCCAATTGTGTGGTTTTGTAAAGGCACAGGATTCTAAATAGACCTGGAAAAGCATCCTTTGAGTGGTTTTGCCCTTTGGCCGTCAGTGCTCCAGGTTAACACCCCCCACGTCTTTCATCTTTCATCAAAGATGGATTCATATTTCTCGAGTGACTCTGGAATTGTGACAAGGTACTTTACAAAATTAAAAAATATTAATTCTGTCCACCACTCTGCATGATAGATATTTTATCATCGTACTCTAGGGTTTTAAAAAAAAGGCACAAAGAACATAAATAATCCCGCCAAGATTGCATGGCTGGGGCCTGCTGAGCCGGACTTGCTGTAGCTCAGACGCTGAAGCTCCGTTACTTTTGTTGCACCTTATACTAGTCGCCAACTCACAGGACGGGGACACTCTCGGAGGCCACTGGCTCTCCCTCTTCAGGCCGACGTGAGGCCCTCTCTCCAGGTTCTCTGCAGACTCACAGGCCATGCTCTGCTCTCCCGCCTCGCTCTCAGCCGGTTGCCGTCTCCTTCCCTGAGTTCAAGCTTGGGGCAGCCCCAGAGGTTCCTGCCTCTGAGTCAGAGCCTGAAGGGAACTGGCCGAGCTGTGCGGGCTCGCTGTGCGCTCGGCTTGCTCCACTCCTTGCTTCACAAGATCCGTTTTTGGCCAAGTGTCATCCACAGATGTTTCTTCAATTAGCATTTAAGTGGACCGAGGACCAAGGGTCACAGCTTCACTCTGTGAAGATTGTTTAAGTTCTTTGTGTAGACATTTGCTGACCATGCTCAGTGGGGTCCATTTTTTCAGTTATTTTAACCCCTTTCGTCTGAGCCACTCTCAGGTTTAATTCATCCCTGGTGGAATACATGAGGCAAAATAGAAACTCTCCAAGACGAGATTTGGGTTGGGTGGGCCTTCTAGATGGGGTTGCTATGGAAACTGGAGGGTACCAGGAGGTCTGGACTGGAGTGCAGTGGGGAGCAGAGGCTTCTTCAAACCCTGGGAGGGAGAGTGGTGTGTGGACCGGACGATCACCTAGTGCTAACTCTGCTGCATACTTGCTGTGTGACCTTGACTCTCTTACTCTCCCTCCCTGGTCTTCAGAGAGACCATCTAATGAAACAAAGGATGTGACGTCATGATCATGTTGCTTTTACTTTGCACAACTTCTCTGACACATGGATTCCAAGAGAATGATGAAGCTGGTGGCTCTAAGACAAACCAGACATTGATGGAGAAAGAGATGGAGACCCACCTCTCGAATTAACCCTTCGTCCCATATTGGTGGAAAATAAGAAAAAAGAAACTCACAATGACTCTGCTTACAAGTGTCTTAAATGTGCTTAGAAATAAGATTTCCAATAAGAAGAGAGGGGCACAGCCTCTTTTAGATGCAGAGATGTAGTGCAACTGAGGGATACCATTGACCGGGGTGGCTGCTGGCGAAAGGTCATTGCTGCGTGGACGCAGCCTTCCCAGGGAAGGACGCTGACCTAGCAGGAGCCGTAGCGGTGAGTTCGCTGTGTGGAAAGGAACAGTGGCCCAGGGAGGGAGTCTGCTGGCAGCCTCTCCAGCGTCAGGTGGAGCTTGGTGAATCCATGGTGCCCCTTCCGATCTCGCCTTTGGCTGGACCCTGGCTCATCTTAAGACAATTTTTTAACATACAGGGTTCCTAACAAGGTAAGTGCTCAATCCATTAATTTAATCAATACCAAATGATCACAGATAATTCATCAGTTATTCTTCAAAGAAATTACACATCCCGCTTTGTTTACACAACGACCCGATGGGGCTGGGTTGAGTGGAGTGGCGCAGAGCCCTCTGCAGCAGAGATGATAGATCAACCATCTAGACCTGCGCCCCACACCACCTTCCAGAGCTGGAGGGACAAATGGAGTATAAATAAAGCCACATAATAAATGAACGCACATGTGCTGGGTCATCGTGCGGAGTAGACCTGGCCAGGTGGACTTTGGCACACTGGGTGTGGAACGGCCCATAGGAACCCGGGGCTACGATGGATATAACATTCCCCGTGGGGACCCTGATGGCCTTTCCAGAGGGGGGCCCAGCTGGCTCAGGTGTGATGAGAGAGGTAATGTGGCAGCTTCTCAGGAAAGAGAGGCCACCGTGGGAAGACCCTGTGGACAGGGAAGGGAGCCCCGGGACACAGCTTTGAACGCCAGGCTCCTGCAGTGGCCGCTCTGTGCTCAGGCGTAGCCTTGGGCCGTGGGCTCAGTGATGGTTAGTAACTCCAGGCGGCTCAGGAGGCCCGTGTCCACGGGTGCCAGCGCTCACCTGTCTACTTGTCTGCACACGTGACATGTGTCTGTGCAGTCCCCGCGTGTGAGGCTGCACACACGCCTGCTCTGTGATAGTAACGATGACACCAGCTTCTCTCAAAGTGACTTTGTTTCCAGCTCCGTTTTTCTTAAGACTAAGCCAACCCAACTTTCAAATATATTTCAACGACTCTTATTCATACAGTAAAGCACAAGCAGCTGATGATAATAGAGCTATTAAAATGCCAGATGCAGTAACTAAGATAAACAATTAGGGAAAACCAGCCAGCTAAACGCTCCCCGTCATCTGTGATGTAGCCGAGGTCGGCTCGGGCTGGCTCCAGGTCCAGCTGTGCTAGGCCCTGGCGAGGAGAGCTTGGACAAGTCCTTGGCCCTCTCTGCTCCTTGATCACCTCTCTCTGAAATAGCCATCTACTTAACCCCAGCACCACGGGCCCAGGGGCCCAGGAGACAGGCGATGTGAGGTGATGTGATACGGAGCCTGGAACCTTTGGAGGCTGTGCCGTGTCGTGGTTAAGTGACTGTAGAAAAGAATCGATGAGCTGTTAGGGCCTCAGTTTCCTCATCTGTAGAATCGGGACGTTGACAGGCACCTCCTGGGTAATGGGGAAAAGTGCTGCGCACAGAGGCAGGCGAGTCCAGAGAGTAGCTACGGCAGGGACTGAGCCACGCAGAACCGGAGCCACGCGTCACCATCGGCCTCCCAGGGCCCCGTGGCCCTCACAGTCCCTTCTCAGGGTTGGACAAGGAGGGCAGCAGAGGACAGGAGGAAGCCACTTGCTCTTTTCCTCCCAGCCCCTTAACAAAGCTTCTGGAAAGGCCGGGCGCTGTGAAGTCCCCGCTCTCTTTCTCGACAGCGCTCCTTCCCTGACAGGTGGACGTCACTATCTCTATCAGGACAGCGAAGTTACCCAAGGAAGGAAAAAATTCCACCCGAAGCCATCCATTTTACCTTTGGTCCTCCTCCCTGGGTTGGAGTTCCTTTCCAAAACCACTTAGAACATTTTTTTTTTAAAAAATCTTTAAATGGAATTTTTATGTAGCCATGTCCCTGATTTGAATCATTTCCTTTCTGAGCCTGGGCAGCGTTCCTGATGCCCACCTGCCAACAGAACACTAAGCAGGGAAATGCTGCTTCAGAGAGCGCCTGCAGACGCCACCATTCCCGGGTCAAGCCCTCGGGGGGACTGAGAGGTTAGAATGGGAAGGAGCCCAGCCAGGGAGATGGCTGCCCCAGGACAGGCCAGGCAGCGGGGAGGACGTCATTTGCACCTGGAGCCACGCGCTCCTGGTGTGGGAGAGGGACAGAGAGGAAAGGAGCTGGTGCCCAGTCCTCATCCGTAGGAGCTCCGCTCGCCCCTCCGTGAGCTGGTGTTGCGTAAAGTTGGACAGAGTTCCCGTTCTGTCCTTCGATGCTTTGGGCACATTTAACCTCTGTGACAGTTTCCTTGTGGGCCCCGAGGGGGATTTGATGAGCTCAGAATGTGATGCCTTACAAATCTGTGAAGTGGTCTCAGGGCTCCCAGGTTGGAGGTCCACACTGACCACCCGCCCAACCTTCTCTTTAACCCATGCTTATTCAGTGCGTCCCCTCCCGTCTTTCAGGGACACGAGATTCCGTCAACTTCCAAGATCACAGGGATTCTACCCGCGGACTCCAGATTGCTGCCGTCTCCGTGAGGTAGGGGGAGAGATGCCGGGTGCCAGGTGTGCAGGAGACGCTCACAGCCAGCCAGCTCTCCACCGTTCCTGTCCACTGCAGTCCCTGCCTGAGAACTCTTTCCGAGCAGGAAGAGTGCAGCTGGTCACACGAGGGACCTTGGTCGACAATAGTCTTGAAAGAAGCCCTCCACCCACAGTGTGCAGCCTGCTGGTGATTCAGTTCCCCAGCTCCTCTGTCCCCGGCTTTGGGTGGCTGCTACCCAGGCACAGGGTGCATCACCTCCAGAGTTCCTCAGTGACACGGGGGCCCGGTTGCTCCCTGAGGCAACCTGTGGGTGGGTGACGTGCCCCTTCTTGCTGACCGCCCCTCCTTGTCTCACATCCCAGCTCCTTACCAGCGCTTCCTGGAGTCACCCCCAATAAACTCCCTGCTGGCCAATCCTTGTCTCGAGTTTTGATTCTGTGGAGACTGAAACCAAGCCTGAGGTTCCCGAGTGTTCCAGCCCATCTGATGGATTTGGGGCATCTGGCGAGGAGGAGGTGGCCAGTGAGTGCTACTGGGAACAGGCCACAGGGTGAAGCAGGAAGGTGCACCGTGTGGTGGGCTGGGCACCTCCAGCCGTGACCCCACACAAGGTACGTGTCCACTCGGAGCCTCAGCGTTGGACAACATTCACGGACAGCTCCTGACATACAGGGGCACAGGAGGAAGAGTGGCCTTGGGGACACTGTAGGAGGTACTGAAGCAACTCCCCAGCCACACTGGCTACTGCAAGCCCAAGGCAGTGAATGGTCAGTAATGCCCCTCCAAGGGCAGCCTGAGCTCCCAGTGCTTGACCCCTCCCAGTCCCATTAGCTAAGGCAGAAGGAGGAGGTAGAGCCTCTGATCTTCCAGAAACAGAAAGGAGTTCGCTATCCCACGCTGGAGAGTGGTCTGTGCAGAGTGGTCAGTGGTGTCAGCAGAAGGCATTTGACGGGGGTCACCCAGAGGTAAGCACCTGGGCTACCAGCTCGGCCACCTGCAAAGACAGAGTGGACCCTGAACACGGATACCAGTGGACCAAGGCCCTCTTAATTGGTCAGCTTTTCATCGCGGTGTCCAGAAGGCCTGAGGAGAGCAACCTGGAGGAGGAGGGGAGTTTATTTCGGCTCCTGGTTTCAGTGGTTCTGTCCATGAATGGCTGACTCCAGCTCTGGGCCTGCGGCGAGGCAGAACATCACGGCGGGAGAAGGTCACAGTTCGTGACAGCTAGGAAGCAGAGAGAACTCTGCTCCCCAGGGACAAAATATAAACCCCAGTGGCTCATCCCCAGTGGCCCATGTTCTCCAGCCACACCCACCTGCACATAGGAAACCACCCAGAACAGTAATCCCTTCCAACGATTAACCCACCAAGTGGATTAATCCAGATCTGGTCACGACTCTCATCATCTAGTCACGTCACTCGGAACATTGCTGCACTGTCCATCACAGGAGCTTTTAGGGATATGGCACGTCCAACCACAGCTTCCTCCCTTCCTCTGTCACCCCCACCCCTGTCTCCATTAAGTGTGTTGGGTGGGCCCAGGTGACTGCTGAAGCAAGGCCCTGAGGGGCAAGGTGAGCTCTGTCAGCATTTGAAGCACATGGACCTGATGCTGTCCCAGGGCCCAGGATTCGTCTTCAGCAAGACTCTAATTCTGGGATGTGGCAATAGGAGGAGACTCTCCCATGAACTTCCCATTAGGAGAAGACCGTGGAGAGCTAGGTCACCTCTTCACTGAGGAGGGCTGTGGGGCGTGCCACCTGCCTCTGGGGCAGGTAAACCGGGATCTCCCAGGGGTCCAGACTGAGAGGTGGGACGGGGACGTGCACTGGAGTGGTCCTTGCCATGACGGCAGGTGCATGCTGTAGACGGGGGTCTACCCGGGTCCCCAGAGAGCCTGTTTGCCTGCCCTCTCCCAAGCAGGGACTGCGTTCTCGTGAAACTACCCACTGTGTGCAAGCCGGGAGGTGCAATGTGGATCTGTGAGGTGCACCAGGGTGGGCGGGTTTGCCATGCTCCGCCAGCCACCGCCCCAGTATCAAATCAGGGGTACCACCCTCAGAACTGCCCATGAAGACTTCCTTTTGGACCCGATGGAACAGTGACACAGTCGAATTTTAGCATCACTCCGCCTGGCTTCCAAGCCCTTTCAGTCCTCTGGGGCACATTTTCAAAATGTGCCTTGGGCCCATCCTTCCTTACTTGTAACTCTCCCCTCAGAGTGGATACAAAAGCCCTCACTTGGGCAGATTTCCAGTCCTGGTCCTCAGGACCCTCTGGATTGCCTTCAGTAATCACCCCAACCTTGCACCCTCCCATCTGTTCATGGTCTGGTTCCTGTTCTTCAAGTATGTTGAGCATGGCCCCACCACAGGGCCTTTGCATGTGACATATTCCCTGCCTGGGCTGCCTGCCCCATGGTCCTTGGGCTCCCTCTCGCACATATCCAGTTGCTGTTGGAATGTGAGCTCCTTGGAGAGGCTCAGCCAGTGGGTGCATCTAAAGCCAGTCCCCCACCCCTCAGTCCCATGCCCTGGACCCTCTATAGTTCACTGCACTCCATTCTTCAGGGTCTGGCTTGATGACCCATGTTTCTGTGGACTGCCTGTCCTGCTTGCTCTCTGAGAAGAAAGTGGGGACTTGCCTGTCTTGCTTACCAAAGGGTTCTCCACCCAGAACACTCCTACACCTAGTAGGACCCCTAGCGAAGCTCCTGGAGTGGACAGAAGACTCACCCAGGAAGGCGCCTCCTGTGCACCTTCCACGTGAAGCGAGATCTCGGACTCCCTGCCGTCGAGGGGGTCTCCGGTGTCCCTCTCTCTGCTGGACGTGAGCTCGGGAGGCAGTGCTCCTCCAGAGGACCCCACCACCGCGTCCAGAGTCTGGGCTCCAACCCTGGCTCAGCCACTAGGAGTTAAGCACATGGTGGCCAAGTTTCCCCATCTGTCCCTGTCCCTGAAATGGATATCATGGCTGCCCCAGGGCCCCTTGCCAGCTGCTGAGATGCCCCAGATGGAGCTGTGGCCACTGCAGTGTAGCTGCAGACTGTGCTGGAGAGGACGGGGCCTGGGGAGCCACAGCCTGGGTAGACACGGACAGGAGGAGGGTGCACCGGAGTCAGGGGCAGGGGGCAGAGTGGGCGATGGGAGGGGTATGGCAGGTGCCTTCAGTGGTCAGAGCACATGCAGAACTCAGGGGTGCACGGAAGGGGCTCCCCAAGGACACCTGGACCTCGGCAGCAGGCAGCCAGACTGAGCTGAACAGGGTGGACCGGAGGTCAGCACCAGCGAGGACACAGACGTCACCGCGTGCGTGAGGCTTCTCACCTCCCTCCGGTTCCCCTTCCATCCGTCCTTGCCTGTGTCCTCACCAAAATCCCTGGTGCCTCTGGTGTTCCCAGGCACCGCGTGGGGCATCAAGGGTGGCGCTGCACTGAGACAACCCCTCACTCTCCTGAGCTCAGCGGCCCACGCAGAGAGGAGGGTCGTGGCGGCACGCAGCAGGGTGCCAAGCCCCCGGGGAGGGGGTCACAGTCCTTTCAGCTCAGGAAAGGGGCCAGAAGCCCAGCTCAGTGCTAGAGCAAGTCCTTAGCATCCTCGACGCCCAGGCTTGAGGCCCAGCGCCAGAAACAACAGGGAAACACTAATAAAAAGAGGAAATTAAAACTAAAAGTGGATGAATGCGCCCTTCCCCACGGCTGAACCTTCCACTCTGCCACATGTGACTTGGAGGCCACCAGAAGTCACCTGAGTCTGTGTCTAGGTGTCTGGATGTGGCCGTGACAGGGAGCTAGGGTGGTGGGGACAGGGGTTCCAGTGGTCCTGGAAGACACACACAGCCAGAGGGGCTTGCTCTTAGGTTTTTAGTGATCCCCAATTAAAATTCACAAGATCCAGAAACTTTCTCCTGCCTGGAATACACGTGGGGCATCACGGCACCTACGGAGCTCGGTATTAGAAACACCCTGTGTGGGGACACTGGGCGGCGGGACACTTCCCTCACGTGGGTTTGGAGTGCGGGAGGTATCCGATTTCACACCAGGACTTCGTGAATCCACATATTTCACTGCCGGGTGTCTGAGAAAGGCTACGGGCTGCTGGAGACAGACGTTCTGTGGTCTTTCTTGTGAGTCTTTATGGAGAAAAACAACCTGCAGCGGCATCGCAGGCCCAAGGCAGGTCCAGGCGAGGGTGGACCATTGGGGGGCACAGACCTCAGAGCCGCTTCCTGTGTCTTGGCGGCCTCACCCAGCCCTGGAGAGGGAGTGGAAAGTCACTGTGTTCCCAGAAGATGCCAGGCACAGGGTGACACCTACACATGATGAGCAACGACCCGGGCAGAGGACGTGCTGTCGTTGAGTGTCACACAATGGGAAACCGAGGCTCAGGTGGTCTGAGTCCCTTACACTATGGCAGGACTGTGAAATGCCACCACTTCACACCAGCCCCGTGCCTGACTCTGGACTCCACATCCCTGGTCCAAGCAAGATGTGGCATTTCAGCCAACGGGCAGAAGGCTTCCTGCCCAAGCAGGCCACCGCCCAGGTGGAAGCAGACCCACTGCAAACCTTCATCTATGAGGAGGACAGATGACCTGCCGGGTGGACCCCCACACCCCCTCCCATCTGAGTGTTAAATGCTGGGCTCCTTCTCCGGCCAGAGACTCTGGTGCTGGTCCTGGAGGCATGCAGGGGACAGCTGCTGTCCACACAGGCTGGGTTTCTGGGTGCACAGATATCCATGTCCATCCTCAGGGCCACACCACCACCCGCTCTGACCTGGCTGCCCCCTGGACCACGCTCCAGTTCTGCAGTCCCTGAAGTGGACGAGGGGGACCCTGCACACCTTGCCCCTCTTTTGGCTTCAGCCCCTCCCCCACACCCATCCCAAGGGCCAGGTGAGTTAGGTGATTGTTGACAACCAGTCCCCCATCCCTGTCCTCCAAGAGTTAAAAGATGGCATTATTTATAGAGAGAACCATTTACTAACCTGTATGTTTGCCCATTCTCTCACTCACTGGGGATTATCCGGGCACCTATTCTCTCCTGCTAGGCTTAGTACTGGGCCTGTGGGTGACAGAGGGAGGCATGTCGTCACCCTATCTTTGAGAAGACTGTGGTCCAGTGGACGGCTCAGGCTCAGACCTGGAAACCTCTGTGCAGCGTGGAATGTGTCCCAGTGGAGCCCACGAAGCCAGGCAGGCTGCAGGGAGGAGGGGGCTAATTCCACCCAGGCTGGGAGCAGGGCCTCCCCGAGCAGGTGAGCTTGGGTGAAGCTGAGCACGGACTCAGAAGACTTTGACTTTGTCACGTGGACAAAGGAACAGGACCACTGTGGCTGGAGCAGGAGCACAGGCACAGGGAGGATGACCCAGCCCTCCAGCGACCTGGTCATCCCTGCACGTGTCACTCCTGAGCTGCATGGTCCAGCAGGGTCTGCTGGGGGCTGCTGCCATGTCTGCGGGCCGCTCCAGGGCAGGCTTCTAGGACCACGATGCTAGGAACAGCTGGGCGCCAGGTGGCCCAGGATGGCGGGCCCCTGCGTTCCTGGGTAAATGCAGAACAGCTGAGCATCCCTGGCCCTTTCCTAGAGGCTCATTGTCCACCGGGGCCTCCCTTTGGCAGAAAAATCAGCTTTCATTCCTGGGAGCTCTGGGGATTTGGAGCAGTTCACGGAGCCTGCCCCTTCCTCTCCTCCCATTCATTAATTACTGTTGTCAGGAACTTCTATTTATCAGGCCCCAAGCACAGGTTTTGGGGAGAGATAGACCCTTGTGGAATGTTCTTGATCTGATACGATTGGACTCTTAGAAGAGCTACCAGGCCACGGATGTTAGTTAATTAGGAATTTGGAGCCTGCCATTCAGAGATGGTTGATAAACAGCTCTGAGCATCATTATCTCCCCAGCCAACTGAGCAGTTGGTCACCCCTCTGCCAAGCCACCCACCCCCTGGGAGGGGAGTGGCTCTCCTGCATGGTGAGCAGTGTCTGGTCTTTCCAGGCAGTCAGCCTGGCCAGCCTGGACGGACAGAGCCCAGTTGCTAGGGCTGAAGACCATCGCTCCAGTCTCCTGCGCTTGCTCAGGCCTCATTCTCCTCACCTGTGAGACGGGGGCCACTTCCAGGTCCCCACCTGCAGGGCTGCTGTGTGACAGAGGTCACAGGGTGAAAGGCCTCAGGACCATCCCAAATGGGGGGGTGTCAGGAACACGTTTTCTTATTGGGATCCTTGTGCCCTTAAATTGCCGGGGGCCTCCTGTGAACCTCGGGGAGAAAATGACAACCGCTGCTCGTGGGAGGTTCCTTCTGAGAGGACTGGACTGGCAGGGCTCAGCTACATGGCCATGGGAGAGGACTGGACTGGCAGGGCTCAGCTACGTGGCCATGGGAGAGGACTGGACTGGCAGGGCTCAGCTACGTGGCCATGGGAGAGGACTGGACTGGCAGGGCTCAGCTACGTGGCCATGGGAGAGGACTGGACTGGCAGGGCTCAGCTACGTGGCCATGGGAGAGGACTGGACTGGCAGGGCTCAGCTACGTGGCCATGGGAGTCTCCAAGTGCAACCCACGAGGGTTAAAAATACCCAGTCTCCCACCGCCTACCAGCAAATCCCAGGGAGTCCTCGGAGTGAATCTGGGTACTGCCCAGTCTCGCACACACAGGTGTGGGGCCAAGGACATCGAGCAGAGGGTCAGAGAGGTCACGGAGGCCTGGCACACCTGTGACGGCAGAATCGAGGGAAAGAGGAAAATGTGCTCACGGCACTCAGGCTGAGCCAAGAGGGCTCATTTTTGTCTCCTGTCCTCCTTCTAGGAACGTCACCAACGTTGAATGCCAAACAGTTCCCAGGAAAGTGAACGAGATGGCCCTGGGACGTTGGCTTCAGGGGTTCCAGGGAGAGGGGAGACAGGCTGTTTTATTTGGTCTCCTTCAGAGGGGGATAAATGGGTGAAGTTTTCTCTCTGGTCCCCAGAAGCCAGAGCCTGTCTTTCTGTCCCTGCCAGGACGCTGTCAGCAGAGGCTGAGACTGAGGCTTGGGGAAAGCAGCTGCCTCCCCTCCCCTGGGGGGGCACCCCCCCTGCTCAGAGGGGGCCGTGGCCAGGGGCGAGCCCAGCTTCCTCCCTGTCCCCGTGTGAGGTGACAGCTCTCCAAGCGTGCCACCAGGCCCCGTTTGCGTCTGTCCCCTGGCACAGTGTGGACTCACTCCCGTTTCTGGCACCTGGTCACCTTCTAAAGCCCCCAGTGTGCCTTTGCTGATTGAATAAGTGAACAACCCCAGGAATGCCCGGGGTATGTTTGCCCAAGTGCAGGACACTGGGCACACTTTCCACGCCTATTGTCCTAAATGGACTTTCGTAAGCACCCAGGGAGGCAGGAGGATGGGGCTGATCATCTCCACTTAACAAAGGGAATGACTACCGGTGCAGAGAAGTCGTGTGGCTTACCCAAGGGCAAAATGGCAAAATGCTAGCGACCGGCCCAGGTGGCTTGGTCCCCAGACCCACTGCGCGTGTTAGATGATGAAAAGATGGAGGCCTCCATGCTGAAGGTCACCAGCAACCCAGCCCCAGCCCCAGCGGTGCCTGCCTCTCTTCTGCATAGGAACCACACGGGGCTTGGGTCTCATGCGGACACCCAGTTGGGCGATCACTGGGCTCGGTGCCCTGCCCTCTCCATGGCTGCTTCCCACCCCCACCAGGCCCAACGCAGGATGCAGAGGCCAGGAGTGGGCCTGGTGCTCCCTGCTTGCCCAGGATCGCTAACACTTGGGCCAATGGGGTCCCCCTGCCACCAGGCTCCGCTCAGGATGCCACAGGGGGTGTTTACAGGCAGATGTTGGCCCCCCGGCCACATGGGTGCACCCTGCTGGGCCCCAGCTCATCTGGTCCAGCTGTGTATGAGCTTTAGCACTAATCCACAAAAATGTCCCTTTCAGCTTTCATTGGCTGCTGGTGACATCATAGGAATCTGGGGGGAGCGATTTGGTTGCATGTCCTGTTATATATGTCTTTGATTATTAAACACTGGGCAACCAAGTTGATGATGTCTGTGTAAGTACAGACGCTTTGACCAAATAGTCTGAAAAGATCCAGTCCAGGCAACTGAGACCTGATTAGCGTGGTCCCAGAAGAGGAGTCCTGGGAAGAGCCAGCAGGTAAGATTTTTGTCTAGATTAATATCTAAACCTAAGTTCCTTGTCCAGCCGAGGCCCTTCCCTTAATAATCCACTACCAGGGAAGACCCTCCGGGGAGGTGGGGTGATTTATTTGAAAGCCATAGACAAGGCAGCCTGTCTCCATGGCCCGAAGGTGAAATGGCAGTGTGTGCGTGCAGGGTGTGTGGGCAGAGTTCAGGCAGGCTGCTCAGCAGATAATAAAAAGAATTCCATGGACCTGAATACAACCAACAACATGATTTAAAAATACATAAAGCAAAAACTTGCAGAGTTATAAAGAGAACTGATCGAATCCATAACAAGAGTAATATATTTTAATGGACCTCTTTCAAAACTGTTATAAAAGAAATATTAAAACTTAGTAAAATGTAGAAAATATGTAAATATATTGAAAGCCTTAAGCTATTTAAATTCCCGAAAAAAACCCTCAGAGAATACTCATATCTTAAGAATATCCATGTTCTCTCTGAAACACTGATCAAGTAATAAATCTAAATAAAATTTCAAACAATATCAAGCAATTTATGTCAAATAGAATATGATCTATTTGAAAGAAACACAGCCAGCGAAAGAAAATCAGAGTTCAATGAAATGAGACTATCTCCTATCATATGTTTAGACATTAAAAAAGAAAAAGGCAAGTTTCAGTCATTTGGAATAAATAAGAAGGCATCATGCAAATAATGAAGTATTTAAAACTGAAGAATGAAATTATCACCCATGAAAGTCTTTCAGGTACAACTGAAGTGGCATTCAGATGGGAATTTTTAACTTTGAGGGGGTATGTTAGGAAATAGGAAGCTTTAAAATTAATAAAATAATCACTTAAATTGATAAATTAGAAGAAGAACAATATAGTCAAACCAAAGGGAGTAAAAGCAAGATATAATAAAAAAGTAAATGTTGCAAAAATATTAGAAAGAATCTCTGAAATCAAAACAGAAAAATTTCTGGTGAGAATAATTGAGGAAACAGTAAAACCCAAAATAAAATTTTTAGGAAGAAAAAAGATTTTCAATAGATATAGAGAGATTATTCCAGTTAATGTGATAATTTAGATGAAATAAATAATGATTGAGAAATATGAATGGCTCAAATCGAGATAATAAGGAAAAAAAAGTAAGTAAACCATTTACCCTTAGAAAGTAAATTTACCAGCCAGACATTGTGGCTCATGTCTGTAATCTCAGTGACAAGGGAGGCTAAGGCAGGAGGATCGCAAGTTTGAGGTCAGGCTCAGCAACTTAGTGAGTCCCTAAACAACAGAGCTAGAACTTGTCTCAAAATAAAATACAAAAAGGTTTAGGGATGGGGCTCAGTGGTTAAGCATCCCTGGGCTCAATCCCTGGTACCAGAGCAAACAACAACAAGAAGGGGTACATTTACCAATGTAGAAATAGATAATATCCTCAGAGGCTATCAGTAGTAACTCCTCCAAGAAGATACCGGGCTTCCATTGTTTTATGAATATTTTTCCTGGACTATCAGTGCACAAATAAACTGTCTTTCCAACTTGTTTCTGAGAAGAGAAAAATAAAGTTGTCCAACTTTTTTTATGATGTTAATATTAGCCTGATTCCAAAACCAGAGGACACAGAAAGAAGGGAAAGATTGTAGATTGTCTCACTGAGATAAAGGCAAAAGTCACAAAGAAAACATTAGTAAATCAGATTTAGCTGTGTATTAGGACATTTTGTGCTAAATTTACCCCCAGAATCAACACCATAAAGGCTATCAAATATATCAGAGCACCCATAAATTAGAGGAGAAAGAAACACACTCTCAATCGATGCAGAAAAACAACGTGGTGATAAAATTCAGCACGTCTTCATCACAACAGAATCCTAACAGCCAAAGATGCCAACCATCAAAATCAGTCATCCAAACTCCTCAATAAATTTCAGAGGACAAGATACGCTGTCCAGCAAACCCAAACTCGGTTAAAAATCAACAAACATCCAGAAAATCTCCGAATCCTGGAGAATGGAACAAACTTGTCAACAACTGTGAGTCACAGAAGCCATCTCAGTGGGGACTCAAGACCCCCCCCCCCCGCCACCAACTGTGTGGGTGCAGCAGCAGCAGCTCTCAGTGGGGGAGGGTGGGCACCAGGCTGCCACACCCAAAGGAGCCTCTCACCAGATCAAGAAACTCATCTTCAAAAACAAACCGGAAGGAGGAAATGCACAAGTCCAGACCGACCACAGAAGAGAAGGTGAAACATGAAGACAAGAGAAAACCAGAGCTTCTAAAAATATCACCAAGACAGGAGGATGGCAAGTTCAAAGCCAGCCTCAGCCAAAAGAAAGGTGCTAAGCAACTCAGTGAGACCCTGTCTCTAAATAAAATACAAAAAAAGGGGGCTGGGGATGTGGCTCAGTGGTTGAGTGCCCCTGAGTTCAATCCCAGTAACCCCCTCCCTACAAAAAAAAAAAAAAAGAAAAAGAAAAAGAAATGCAGAACGGTGCAGCCCCTGGAAACAGATTTATAAGCTGATGCATGTGCCCACTCTGTTTCCAAAGGTAGTTACCCAGGGGAAGGGGAGACGGGCTCCAGGTGAGAGTGAAGGTGTGATAACATCCCCATCGAGCGTGAGAAACAGCAGGTGCAGAGGCCACTCTGCCCTGCTTCTGTTTCCTAAAAGCCAAAGAAGAATTTCCCACAGGAAAGAGGCGTTTCCTCATCCTGGAGGAGGAGAAGTTGAGGTCCAGGGATTCTGCGCAGACTGGACTGAAATAGCTTGTCTTCCTAGCTCCCCACGTCCTCCGGGGGCTTTGTCCAGTTCTGTGCATTGCAATCCTCTCTGTCCCAGGCTTCTCTTCTTTGTGAAGGATCGGATGCTGCACGAACCTCATGCTAAATTCATCTGGACGCTTTTGTCCTTTAAATCATCCCAGTGGCTTGGGAGGCTGAGGCAGGAGGATGGCGAGTTCAAAGCCCTCCTCAGCAAAGGTGAGGCACCAAGCAACTCAGTGAGACCCTGTCTCTAAATACAAAACAAAATAGGGCTGGGGGTGTGGCTCAGTGGTTGAGTGCCCCGAGTTCAATCCCCTGTACCTCCCCCAAATCTATCTTATATCAATTTAATTTTCAGACCATCTGGGACTAGGAAAGGATAGAGGTGAGTTTTGTCTTTCTCACAACACGATTTTGAATATTCTTGATAGATTTAGTGATAACTTGGAAAAACTGGATACAACGCGACTATCCGTCACCTGATGAACGGATGAAACACGCTGGTGTATTTACAAGATGGAATACTACCCAACCATGAAAAAAAACAGGAACCACATTGACGAACCTCAAAGCCGTGAAGCCACTTGAAGAAACACAAACACTATATCCTGCCCGGTTTCACTATACAGAGATTTTCTTAAAAAATTATACAGACAGGAAAATCGGGAGAGAGGAGAGAGAAGGTCATTAACTCCAAATGAGCATTAGGGAAATTTGGGGAGTGATGGAAATATACTTTGCCATAATTGTAACTATGTAAATTTGTCAAAGTTATCAAATGGTAATTTAAACCTGATGAGTTGTGTTTTATGTAAATGATCTCTCAATAAAGCTGATTTAGAAACAAACACAGCTGAAAGACAAGTCAAGAGTTGAGAGAATAGAAAAGCCACGTGTTTACCTAGCCAGGGTTAGGACTCTGGAGTCTTCTTCTCCCTACACTACAACAAGAGGCCCACGCAGAACAGAAGGGAGGCGAACATGACGAGCAACCCGCCATAAAGGAGGAAATCCTTCAGGACAGTGGACTCATGTCACCACGGTCCAGGAAACGCCAGGCCAGGCCCACAGATGCCCTGACATCGGAGCAACAATTCCAGAGATGGCAATGTGGAGGTCCCAGGGTCCGCTCTGGCTAGCAGGTAGTTCGCGCTCCCAGCTGCAGTCAGGGAGTTGATAGGTGGACTCTCCTTCTTGTGGCTTCCCTGCAACCACAGAACAGCTGTGACCTGCACCTGATCAGTCCCATGTCCACCAAGGCTCCACCTGGGACTTTGCATCCTGAGCAGGTGTCCTTGGTCCTGGAGATATGGATGCAGATATCAATATAGTTATTTTGTCATCTGTTCCCTGCAGAGCGTGAGTGCGACAAGAGAGAATGCTTCATCTGACTCCAGTTCTGTTCTTAGGGCAAGGACAGCGCCCCAGGAGGAAGGGCAACCGCAGTAGACTGGGGTGAAGATGGCGGAAGCAACCTCAGTGAGTGCATGACATGCACGGCTCAGGTCCCCGTGGCTTGCCGGGGCAGGCACAGTCCAGAGGTGAGCCCCGGGGAACCCAACCATCTTTTTTCTGGAGCTGATGATGTCGGCAGCCTGGCTTTTCCCCAGCCGCCCTTTCCTGAGCTTGTTTCTTCCGACTTTCTGTCTGTGTCTCCTGTCAGTCCCCAGCATCCTTCTAATTAAATCCTTTTCTGCTTAATTTAATGAGAGTCAGTTTCTGTTGTTTGCAACCAAGACCCCTGACGATTACAGAGGCACAGCTGTTAAAATGAATGAACCGGATCTGTGCGTTTTGACATGGATACATCTTAAAAACAATCTTGAGTGTGTCTAAGCCAGTTGCAGAGTGATATTCGCAGTCCGGTACCATTTGTGAAGATAGCAAACCTATAACAAGGATACTCTGACATATAAAAATATACAGGGTCAATGTGAAAAAATATGCACCAGAAGGACCTACAGCGACTTCAAAATGTGAATGACTTCTGGGGAAAAAGAGGAGGGTGGGAGAAAGAGGAAGGGGAACTGAACTTCCCCTCTGATGGGCTAGTCCCAGAAAGCAGAAGCACATGCCCTGCTGCTGCACTGGTCTTAAGTCTGGAGGGTTCCCAGGGATTCGTAAACTCCTGTGTTAATGGCCTCTCCCTGCCCTCAGGCCGACCTTATCCCTGCGGTCACTCTGAGCAGAGCTTACACCCTAGGTCCTGCCGATTTTCTGGAGCTGAGTTTCGAATACACTGACCCAGTGAAGGGCCCCATGCCTTTACTGCCCAGTAACTGAGGATTTCCTAACAATGTGAAATAGGGCTTAGAGATAGGAATAGAATTAAGGACAATAGTAAAACAAGTCAATCTTTAATGCGGAGTTTAACAGTTGTTTCACTGAATCAACAGAAAGAAGCCCTTATAAATGTTACTAAATAATGGACAACAATGAATCTTTAGTTTGAATAGTTGTTACATACTTGAAATAAAAAGGACCATCTTCCCATCTTATTTTTTTAATAATAGAATAGCAGACTCTGTCCATCAAGTTCTGTCGTTCTGTCTATCCACCGCCAGGCTGCCCTATGTTGTTCTGGGTTTTGTTGTGCTGTGGTATAGGAGAATCTTCTGACCTCGCCAGAATTTCAATACCATGAGATGCATCTGAGGGCTTCTCTGGAAAGACGGAGGTGGCGGTGGTTTTCGAGAAAGCAAAGCCCTGTGTAGGTGATCATCTTTGTCTTTTCAAAATACTCCTTTTTAACTTTTCCTCTTTTAAAATTTAGAAGTGTTCCAAGTAGGTCTCGAGGTGGAGTATGTCCACAGAAGGAGTGATGCTCTGAGAGAAGTGACCATCCAGTTCCCAGGGAAGCCAGGGCCAGAATTCAGCCCTGTGGCTCTTAATAGTACTTCACTTAAGGATGCTTAGTGCAGCTGTCTCCCTGTGACCTCTAGTTTGCTAAGATTGCAACTTCATTCAAGGAACATCCTCTATAGGACTCTATTAAGTGCTGGAAAATCCAGTGGTAAAATCTGTTTCTCTGCTTATAGCCTAAGGCACAAGACAAACGTAGTAGGGTCGGGTGGGTTCATTTGAATTTTGAAAGGCTTTGTGTGAGATGCAAACACAAGGCATTATGGGAAACTCACCCCAACTGGAGGAACAGAACATCTGTCCAGGCAAAGGTGATGTGTGGGCTAAGTGATAGCAAATGGATGAATATCAGACAGGTGCGAAGAGAAGAGTGGACATTAAAGCAGAGAGGACAACATAAACTCAGGTGTGAATCGGCATGACACGTGCTTAGATTGACAAGCATCGCTGCTAGAGCCAAATATCAGAGGGGGAGGCAGGAGGACTTGGTCTGGATTGGGGCTGAAGGAACATAACTTCTGAATCTTATCCCCAGGAAGAGGAAGAGAAAACCAAAAGAAACGGCCTAGAGAAATCTTAGTTAAAGAATGTGAGGAATACCTAAAGAGAGAAACTCATCCTGTTTGCAAGTAGGAGACCTGCATATTACAAAGACAGCAATGCACTCCAAGTTGAAGAGTTGATTCAACATAGTTCTGGTAATGGAATTTGAAAGTGATCTTTAAAATATTTGCTACAGAATGAAGACTGAACTTGAAAGTTTATCCCAGACACTTGTGCTTATCTCCTTCACATTGACCAATGGGCCGCAAGTAAGAGACCTATCTACATCAGAACAGGATGTGAGATTATGGAGCAGAAAAGGGTCTGCAATCTGTATTTGGGGTAAAAATGGGAGTTCGTAACCCACTTGAATCTAATGTATTTGAAATATGAAATGTCAAGGGCTTTGTAATGTTTTGAACAACCAATAAAGAAAAAAAAAAGAGCAATGGGGAAAATGGTTACCCATCTTTAAAAATGTAAAATAAAATCCCTACCTCACACCAAATACAAAGTGAATTCTAGATATACTAAGGTCTCATGTATAAGACCAAACATTAAAACTCATGGTAGAAAACTCACCGAAACATATTTTTCGTCTTAAGAATTTAATCGACCCATAAATATAAAAGTATAAAAGAAGGTAAAAAATATTTTATTCAAATTAATCAAAACTCATCTTGAAGAAAATAAAAATATGAGTATAAACTAAGAGTAGCTATTTACAATAAACATCTAACAAATAATTGACATAAAAATCAAGCATTTGGAAAAAAAAAAGGGTGACGTGCATATGAATAGTAAGGTCGATGACCTCGTAGGAAGAGTGTTACACTTTGGATCAGAAGTGTCCCTAAAAAAGCTCACGAGTTAAAGCTTGGTCGCCAGCCTGTGGTACTGCTGGGAGGTGAAGGGACATTCAGGAGGTTGGGCCTTTTGGAAGGAGGTTAGATGGTTGGGGGTGGGCCTTGAAGGGATATTGGGCCCAGGCCCTTCCTTGTCTCTGCTTCCTGGGTGCCATGAGGTGAGCGTCTTCGTCATGTGCTCCCCACCATGACGTTCTGCTTTACTACAGACCCAAAGCAGCAGGGTCCAGTGTTCAGGGACAGAAGCCTCTGAAACTTCTGTTCAGAGATATGAGCTCAGGGATATGAGCCCAAATACATAGTTTTCCTTATAGATTAATTTTCTCATGTATTTTGTCATGTGACGGAAGACTGACTAACAAAAGACGTTCAATCATTTAGTGATAAGGAAATTTAACCCAATTCACAAAGTCATATTCCATGTACTTAGGATTGGCAATGATTTAAAATTCTGAAAGTTGTAAGTAATGAATACAGCAGAATCTATAGGATCATTTCTGTATCATTGGTGACAGGGGAAATTTATGCAAATACTTTGAAAACTATTTTGCCATTATCTCCTGAAGCTGGATTTTTGGTTAAAAAAAAAATTTTAAAAAAAGCCTTGATAATTCTATTTCTAGGAATATTCTTAAAGGAAATTGTTGCTTGTGTATAATTGGTAGAGATGCACAGGCATGTCCGAGCTGCACTGCTCACAACTGCAAAAATCCAGGAACACAAATGTTCCCTGTCAGTGATTAGACACTGGTCAAAATCAATGAAGAGTTACAACTCACTATTAGAGGCTAGGTCTTGGCAATATAAGATGACATGGAGAATGTCCAAGTGCATGAGGCAGCACGACATTCCCTTTATGAAGTCTAAACCCAGCAAAACAAATAGTGCTTCTTAGGAACACAGGCAGATGCCACCCTTCCATGAAAAGGAAAGTGAGTCGGTGGTGAGCTGGGGGTGGAGGCCACCGTGTCTCGAGGAGGCAGGGATGGGAGGTCTGTGGGAACCTCTGGTTAGGTGGGGAGACATGCAGCCCCTGTATTTTGTTTCAAGAGTAGTGTTTACGGTTGAATATGATTTAAAATATCTAAATACCTAACTAGACGCGGGAAAGCATGTCACCAACCAAAGGCCATGTTTATTCCTGTTTTGTGCACTGAGGTCAATAAAAAGAGGGGAGGCAGGGAGGCTGGAGGTGGATGGGGAAAGAGGGGCAGACAAGGTGTGCAGAGTCACCCAGGAAGAGACTTCAGAGATGGGCACATGGCAGGCTGCCCGGGTTCTGTTTCTCATGCATTTTTTTTTAAAAAAGTGTTATTTCTGTTATTATGTTGCCCCCATATCATGAAAATTATTAAATGCTTAATGTGCTGTGTGCTGAATGCTTTGCATTCTTCATCTCAGTGAGTTCTCCCTATATTACCTATATGAAGTCACTCCTTATATAAAGCCGCCTTGCCATCAGGTGGTTTTCTAGAACCTTCTCCTCTCAGGTCATGTCTGGAGAGGCTTTCGGTAATGGCCTTATCTAAAACAGGCACACAGCCCCACTGTTCCTTAGTCCTTCGCCCTGCTTTGTTGTCTTCATGACTGTTTACAGCACTTCCAACCACGGTGTCTGCGCTGATGGGTCTGCTGTTCCTCTCCACGGACCCCAGGTCCCATGAAGGCGGGGTTCAGTTAGTCACACTCGCTGTTCCAGGTCCAGCAACAGACCCCGTGCCCAGGACACTCTGGTTCTGATTAGGAACAAGTGAAAGAGTGGACTCACAGAATCTCTACCTGAGAGCTTTTCTGATTATATTAATTTTACAAATGAGAAATGGAAGCAGGAGCTTGATTCGGCAATTTTGCAAGATCTACAGCCATAAACCCAGACCCACGCGGGTTACCTTCAGGTCATAAACTTAGCTACTTGGCCACTCCTCTTCTTGGACTGGATAAGGAAGCTCATCCCAAGAGCCCACACAGGGGGCGTGCTAGAGGGTAGAGAAGAACCATAGACTTAACGACTTGGTGCCACCAGGACTTGAATGAAATGTTTAGGTGTGCCTTCTGAGAGCTTAGATCAACCAATCTGCCTCAGCAGCCCACATAGAGGAAAGATCATGTGGATAACCTGGATTCTTTCCATATTGCCCAGGTGGCTTTCAATCAATCAGGTTTTAGCAGATGTGTTCTTCCACCACTGACTGAAGGTTTGCTGCAAATGTTACTTATTAAAATACAGGGTGCACGTGGCCTAGCAAATTTAAGGATAGTGGTCCTTGGTTCCCAGAGCAGGTAACGGAGGGCTCCTGATGGCGATCCTTTGGGGTGAAAATCAAGCTGAGTGTTTTCACTTCTGTTTGTAAAACAAATATCGGTTATTTTGGAAAACTTGGAAACCGCACAAGAGCATCTAGGTGGCCACTGAGGTTCAGAGGCAAGCACCATGGACAGTGTGTGTCTGTGTGTAATGTGATGTGCACACTGAGAGTGCTAATATGTCTTACTGTCTTAGGCTGGCCTTCTAAGTCCCCTTCAAGGACACACTCCAATGACCTAAGGCCTCCCGCCAGGCCCCGCCTTTAAAAGGTCCCACCACCTCCCAGTTGTGCCAAGCGAGGGACCAAGCCTTTAGCACATGGGTTCTTTGGGGACATTTCAGATCCGAACTGCAGCAGTTTTGTATATACATACGAGTCCCGATTCTCTCACTTTATGTCACTTATAACTTGTTTTCCTACATGAGTTAATATTCCTCAAATGTACAGTGTTTGGTAGCTGAATAATTCTTTATGATAAAACGTCTCAAATATATTTACCCATTTCTGCAAATGTGACAATTTAGGAAGCTGCCTGTGTGTGTGTGTGTGTGTGCGTGTGTGTGTGTGAATAACAGTGCAAGGAGCAGGTGCCTACGCAAGTCTTTCTTGCATCTCTGATTATTTCCTGTAGCTGAAAGGTGATTCCAAGTGACTTAAGGGAGACTTACAGGAATGAAGTCAGAGCTATTTACAAGTGTGGATCATTGGTGTGAACGCTGTGTCTTCTTTTCACCTCTAGGGAAAAGGTGTTGAGTGTTCTATAAATGTTTGTCTTTAGCTATATACTTTCTAACTTGTCAACAAATTGCTGCTTGGCAGGGATAAAAACATCTAGATCCAGAGTAAAACCATGAGCCCTTGGACTGGCACAACTTCATCCTTAACCGACCATGTGTCCTGTGGTTCATTAACACGGTCTATGAAGTAGGAGTCTTTATGGAAAAAGTTTTCATTGTCCATAATAAAAGGAGAAGTAAGAGGCCAACATAGTTTATGTTCCAAAGAGCAAACCGCATGTCCCTTCGGGAATGAAAAAACTTTTCGTGAAATCTTACAGGCCTAGGCAGTCCCCAGATCTAGAAACCACTGACTTGTGAGGAATGGACGGTAAGTAAGTAAATGGGCTTCTGTGCAGCTGCCCCTGCCAGAGATGTCTGAGGTTCTAATAAAGGATTGTCCTCCCATGGACCAGGGGTGAACAGTCCGTACCCCACGCCGAGAGGGGTTCCTAGTCTGAAAGGGGTTTCCAGTGGCCCCTTTATCACCACAGCAACCAGAGGATGTTGATGAAACAGAGGGGCAGGTTATAGGGGAACTGGCCAGATCAGGCATCAGATAAAAGCCACTTCTAAGTCAGAGAGCTAAACAGCCAGACAGTACTTTGCCAAGCATATTGGAAGGAAGTAGAACAAGTTGAATTTAAATTTAGCTTTGAACATTTGCAGATGTAAAGACTAAAAATCCCAGAAGCACGGGTCGCAAAATCAAACACCAGTGCTAGAGCCCATAGCACCCTGGGGTGAGGGTGGTGGTGGGGGTGCAAAGCCCACTGGAGCTGGAACGTGAGCCCAGTCTGGAAAATACAAAGAGAGGTGTGTCAGATGAGGGTTCTGGGCAGCTATTCAGGGCTGACAACAGGGAAGGTGGTTCCATGGCTCAGCCCCAGCGTCCTGACAGTTGTTGATGTTTATGCTAAAGACAGTTGTGTAGGAAATCAACAGAGCCCTCAGTCTTGAGGTCTACCCATTCTTAAAATTATGTTTAGTAGATTAAGCCTGCCCCGAACTCCGGTAGATGTGCAATCCCTGATCGGCAACAGTAAAATCTGAAAAAGTTCCTCAAACCACATTTTTAAAAGAAAGTTTGTGGAAAACTCACTTGGCAGCAGACCTTGACCTGAACTGAGTGGGGCTATTTATAGCCATCTTCCTGGCCCTCTGTGTGAATATTCATATCTCCTGCAGCAGACGTGTGCCTGCTTTTAATTACAGGTTGCTGCTTCAGATCCTGCTGGGGCCGTTAAGTCAGATCCAGTACATGGATCAGATTACTTTTCAAAAAAAAAAAAAAAATTCTGAAATACAAAACCATCTGCCCCAAAGGTTTCAGGCAAAGGATTATGGATTTATATATTAATATACACATCCTGTGAGTATACCCCATACTCTATCAACTTCTAACAGGCTTTATGAAATGAAATATTATAGTTTAAGTTTCTTCCATATCAGCCCACTGTCCCAGTAGCCCTCCTGTTTCCTCCTTAAAATCTCCATTTTGAAAATTGGTACCTGCTATTTAATTTTTATACTAACTATATACATTTTAATATTCATAAACACTCTGTTAATGTCGTGTGTTAATGTGGACATATATAGGCCTATCTATGCATTTGTATACATTTATGTTACTATAACACTATTAACACACAATACTATAGACTGCATTTCTTATATATTTTTAAATGTTATAAGTAGAACCATTTCACAATTGATTTCTGCAATTACTTTTACTTTTTGTGGATGACAATGACCTTCAGCCTGATTGCACATACCATTGGCCCTTTATACATCTTCCTTGGTGAAGTATCTGTTCAAATGTTTTGCCAGTCTTTACTGATTTGCTTGTTTTCTTGTTACTGAATTGGTAAGAATGCTTTCTGTAATCTCTGCATCAGTTCTTTGTCAGATATGTGGTTTGAAAATAGTTTCTTCCAGTCTATGCAGACTTTTCATTTTCTAAACTGTATCTTTCAGACAGCAAAGGTTTTTAATTTTGACTAAGTCCTTCCTACTATTTTTTGTTTTCTTTCATGGCCTGGGCTTTTGCTCCTGTTTTAGAAATAATTGCTTGATCCTTGTCACAGAGATTTTCTTCCAGACACTGAACAGTTTCAGCTTACATATCTGAGTCTATTTTGTCTCTGATGTGAGATAAGTGTCCAGTGCTCATTTTTTCATGTGGATAAGCATTGTTCCTATTGTTCAAAGACCATCATTTCCTCCCTGAAGGGTCTTAATAGCATTACTGGGCCCTTTATCGCCACAGCAATTAATTAACCACCCAACTGTGGCTATAGGTCGGGACTCTTCAGTGTACTTAATTTACTTACATCCCTACATTTATATCCCGATTCACATACCAATACTATATCATCTTTATTACTTTTTTATTACATGTTGCAATCAGGAAATGTAAATATTTCACCCATGCTGTACTTTTGAAAATTATTTTAGCCTTTCTTCATCCTCTATTTTTTCATATAAATTTTAAAATTAGAATTGGCTTTTTAAAATAAATCAGGCCGAAAATACTTGTATTAAATGAACATTGGATATATTTATTTATTTAGGTCAACATTAATTTCACTTTACTAATGAAATGCATTAGATTGGCTTTAATGGCTGTGTATTCTGTATCATTGTGAAGATCACTAATTAATTATTTCTGCTGTTTTGTTTGTTTTGTATATTTCTTAGAATTTCCTGGGTACATGATGTTATCATTTGCAGATGAAGCTTTTATTTGCCTTACTGTACTATCTGGGACCTTGCATTGGTTAGCTTTTCACTGTTCTAACCAAAATACCTGACATGGTTTTAGAAGTTCAGTCCATAGTTGTGTGTTTCCAAGGCAGAAGGGCATGGTGGAGGAAACCATTGAGCTCATTACATTTGGGGACCTGAGAAAGAGGAGATAGAGACAAGATAAGGTCCCCAAGCACATGTTCCTAGTGGCCTGCAGCCTCATGTATGTCTAGTTATATTCACCAATAAGGAAGCTCTCCACATAGTTTTTCTTTTCACAAAAGTTCTTACACTATAATTGCATTTATGTAGGCTATACAAGTTTTCTTTCTGTTGGATCAATGTTGGTTACCTTTGTCCATCAAGAAATTTGCTCATTTCATCTAGCTTCAAGTTTCATTACCACGATGCTGTCCATCATTTCCTCTTAACGTCTGTAGGATCCATAGTGATGTCTCCTTTCATCCCTAACATTAGGAATTTGTATCTTCTCTTTTTTGTTTTTTCTTCATTAGTCTATATAGAGTCTTATCTGTTATTGATCCTTTCAAAAACAATTTCAGCTTAAATTTTCTATTTTAATTTCTGCTCTTATCATCATGTCCCTTTTGTACTTGTATTTAATTGCTTCTTTGTACATTTTTATTAGTGCATTTTAGCTACACATCATAGTGGGGTTCATTTTGATCGATTTGTAAGTGCAATCTTCAATCTTTCTCCTTTAAATCTTCAGTAATTTACCTTTCCCTCTTTCCCTTTCTCCCTCCGATCCCATTTCTCTACTCTACTGGTCTCTCTTCCATTTATTGATGATTTTTTAAATGGCGAATTTTAGTTAGATATTAAAGTGGAATCCACTTTGATATGTTCATCCATGCACATAACATAATTTGGTCAGTTTCATTTCACAGTTCCTCCCCTTTCCCATCCCTCCTGCCCCCGCTTGGATTCCTTCTTTTACTCCATTCTTCTTTACGTTACTTCTTCATTTCCTCTCCAGTGTGGGAATTCAGATAATTGACTGTCACCTTTTTAAAGTATAAAATATATTGGTATAAAAGTTCCTTTAACTATGACTTCATATGCATCTCACAAATATTTGAGAAATTGTACTTTAATTATCATTCAGCTAAAGTTAGTTTTAAAATGTTGTTTGCGAGTTCTTTTTTGACTAATGGATTCTTTAGAAATGTGTCATGTAATTTCCAAGTATTTTCAGTTTCCTTAGTTGTTTTATTGTTATTTACATCAAAATAGATTTATAACATTTATAATTAAGATACCATATGTGTTGTACATGTTTAAAAAGTAGGATTTGATAAATTTTAAAATATATGCACTCTAGCAAAACTATCACCACAGTCAATATATGAACATATGCCCACACTCCTTTGAAGTCCCTCTCCCTGGTTCTCCCCTGCATCCTTACGCCACCACTCATCTGCTTCTGTCACTATTTATGGTTTTGCATTTTCTATATTTTGTAGAAATGGTATTATACTCTATGTGATCTAGAAAAGGTCTTATACTTTATATAATCTTTTTGCTCTATCCTGTATTAGTCATCATGATTATTTTGAGATTTATCCATGGTGTTGAAGATATCAGAAATTCATGTTTTTCTATTGTTCAGCACTATTTCATAATGTGGAGGTGTGTGTGATAAAAATTAACACTGTCATTCATTTGTTCATTTGTGTGTGGAGTTCCAGTATAAATTCTTATTTGTAAGTTGCCATGAACATTCATGCATTAAGCCCTTATATTAATGTATGCTTTTATTTTTTGAATGAATTTTTGGTGAATTCCTTAGGAGCATATAAATTATAAATTTATACATATAAATTACATCGCTGGCAACTGGAGATTATTTTACTACTTCTTTTGCATCTGGGTGGTCTTTATTTTCCTTGCCTGGTTTTCTTGGCTGAATCTCGACTCTGGTGCCATGTGGAAATAGCTAGACCTGATGTCTGTCTGGTTCCTGATCTTAGGAGAAGGGTTCAGTTTTGTCCACTAAGTGAGATGTTAGTCGTACATTTCTATGGATGTCCTTTATGAAGTTGCAAATGTATTTGATTGTGTCACATTATATTTATGCCCACTGAGAGGCAGGTGGGGTGTGTCTGGAGGAAGTGGTCATTGTGGCTATGGGGTTGATACTTGGTATCTGGAGAGTGGAGTCTCTTTCTCTGCTTTCTGGTTATCATGTGAGCTGCTTTCCTCTGCCACACTCTTTTGCCATGATGTCCTGCCTCACCTGGAGCCCACAGGGAATGGAGCTGGATGTGTATGGACTGAGACCTTAGAAACTCTGAGCCCTTAAATAAACTTTTCCTCCTCTAAAGTCATTCTGGTTGGAAATTAGCATAGTCATAGTGGTGAAAAAGCTCATGAGAACAAAGTGTTTGAATTCATTATTAAGAATTAGAAGGAATAAATAAAAATAGATTTTGGGGTTTACACAGAAGTATATCATTTATAATGCTCTTTATTTCTTGCTGAAGATTTGCTTTTGACTTTGTTTTATTCCCTTCATTGAATGCAATTTCTTCAGCATTTTCTGCACCGTGGCCCTGTTTGGTGGTGGCTCTCTTACAGATTTGATCTAAAATTGTCTTTATTTTGCTTTGACTCTTAAAAATCATTTTGAATAGTGAATTTTGTTGAATGCTTTTTAAAATGCATTCTATTCCCTATTCTCCTGTGTTGGGTGTTTGGATTGAACCTGACAGAAAGCATTAAGTGGTGGAGCCTTCTTTCACTTCTCTCTGGTGAACAGAGCAATGATGTCACATGAACGTGACCCGCAGGTTCTACTTCCTGGGTCTCTGCTCACCTCATTTGGATGTTTGGGTTTCAGCCAGAATGCTTTCAGTCTGTGCACCTGAGAGGCACAGGTCAGTAGGAGACACAGGTAGTCAGGATGTGGGGGAGTCACCTCTGGCTCTTTTGCTTCTAGAACCCTCCACTCTCTCCAGAAGCCACAATTTTCCGCATTTAGTTTTCTGATTCTTCCAGTCAGAAAGATGGTGGTTTTCCATGGGTCCCCTGATCTTCTGCAAGCCCTGCTTCTTGCACTGGTCTCTGGCTAACCTTGGCAATGGGGACTTACTCTGTGCTGTCCCTTCCTCTGAGCAGGGCACCCCCAGGGTCCATCCCCATCTGCTCACTAATCAGTGCCTTAATAGCTGCTGGTTAAATCATGAAATCATGTGCATATTCTATAGCCATTTTCTGTGGAGTTGTCTGTTGATTTCATCTGCCAAATAGAATATGATGCCTTCATAACCAGTAGCAAAGCTGGCTACAAAGTTTTAATGCAAAAAAAAAAATGTTTAGAAAATCACCCATGTTGACCTGTGTAATGACAGTTGCCTTTCATTTCTGCCCAGTGTTCTCATTAAAGAATAGTCACATTTTCAATCCATTTGTCTCTGAAGGGATACCTGACTTGCTAGTTTTATTTCTTACAGAAAATGCTGAAAGAAACTTTTTGCATTGTTTATGTTTTTGCACATAAGCAAGTCACTCTTTGCTGTCTGCCTAGAAGTGACATTTCTGGGTTGAGGACATTGATAAGTTGAGTTTTCCTAGACTGAATCCTTCCTTCTCCAGAACTATTGAACCAGCTTCACATGCTACCAACAGCACAAAGAGTTTCTCTGTCCCCAGAGATTTGTACTAACCAGTGTCCTCAGACATTTGTGCATCGAACAACCTGCAGGTGTAAAAACACATCTTATCCAAGGAATCTCCATATTGCTTTCCATATTGGTTGCACCAATTTGCTGTCCCACCAGCAATGTATGAATGTGCCTTTTCCCCACATCCTCGCCAACACTTCTTGTTGTTTGTGTTCTTAATAGCTGCCATTCTGACTGGAGTGAGATGAAATCTTAGAGTAGTTTTGATTTGCATTTCTCTAATTGCTAGAGACATTGAACATTTTTTCATAGATTTGTTGATTGATTGTATATCTTCTTCTGAGAAGTGTCTGTTCAGCTCCTTGGCCCATTTATTGATTGGGTTATCTGTTTTATTGTTGTTAAGATTTTTGAATTCTTTATATAGCCTAAAGATTAGTGCTCTATCTGATGTTCATGTGGTAAAAATTTGTTCCCAAATTGTAAGCTCTCTATTTACCTGATTTTTTTCTTTTGCTGAGAAAAATCTTTTTAATTTGAATCCATCTATTTATTCATTCTTTATATTAATTCTTGTGCTATAGGAGTCTCATTAAGGAAGTTGGGACCTAATCCGACATGATAGAAATTTGGGCCTACTTTTTCTTCTAATAGTGTCTCTGGTTTAAATCCTAGATCCTTGATTTGCTTTGAGTTGAATTTTATGGAACTACCATTTGATCCAGCTATCCCACTCCTCCGTCTATATCCAAACCTCATACTATAGGGACACAGCCACATCAATGTTTATAGCAGCACAATTCACAATAGCTAAACTGTGGAACCAACCTAGGTGACCTTCAGTACATGAATGGATAAAGAAAATGTGATACACACACATACACACACAATGGAATATTGTTCAGCAATAAAAGAGAATAAAATCATGGCATTTTCAGGTAAATGGATGGAGTTGGAGAATATCATGCTAAGTAAAGTTGGTCAATTCCCAATAACCAAATGTTGAATGTTTCTCTGATATGAGGAGGCTGATCCATAGTGGAGTTGGGAGTGGGAGCATGGGAGGAATAGATGAATTCTAGATAGGGCAGAGGGGTGGGAGGGGAAGAGAGGGGGCAGGGGGTAGGAAAGACAGTGGAATGAGATGAGCATCATTACCCTAAGTACATGTATGAATACACAAATGTGGTGGCTCTACTTTGTGTACAACCAAAGATATGAAAAATTGTGCCCTGTATGTGTAATATGAATTGTAATGCATTCTGCTGTCATATATAACAAATTAAAATTTTAGAAAAACTAAAAAAAAATTATAGCTCAGAAAAAAAATAAAATTTGGAAGAAATTAAAAAAGAAATAAGAAATATTAAAGATATCTTTTCACTGTTTCTATCTGTACATTTCAGATTACTAATAAGGCTGAAAATATTTTTCTATATATTGTTCATTAGAATATCCTCTTGAATGTTTAGTCAATTTCCTGTGAGCTTACTCTCTTTTATTTATTTATTTATTTTTATTTTTTTCTTATTCTAATTTTTTATATATGACAGCAGAATGCATTACAATTCATATTACACATATAGGGCACAATTTTTCATATCTCTGGTTGTACAGACCTATATCCACACCATTAGTGTCTTCATACATGTACTTAGGGTAATGATGTTCATCTCATTTCACTATCTTTTCTACCCCCTGCCCCCTCCCTTCCCCTCCCACCCCTCTGCCCTATCTGGAGTTCATCTATTCCTCTCATGTTCCCCCTCCCAACCCCACTATGAATCAGCTTCTCATATCAGAGAAAACATTTGGCATTTGGTTTTTTGGGGGATTGGCTAACTTCACTTAGCATGATATTCTCCAACTCCATCCATTTACCTGCAAATGCCATGATTTTATTCTCTTTTAATGCCGAACAATATTCCATTGTGTATAGATGCCACATTTTTTTATCCATTCATCTACTGAAGGGCATCTAGGTTGATTCCAGTTTAGCTATTGTGAATTGTGCTGCTATAAACCTTGATGTGGCTGTGTCCCTGTAATATGCTATTTTTTTACTTTACCAAAATGTATAAATGGTGTATTCTAGATACATTTCCTGTATCAGATGCAACGCTTCATAAACATCTTCTCTCAATTTTTCATCAATTTTTTTCGTCATTGGGATTTCTTTGGTTTGCAGCAATGCTTGCTTACCATGCGATCAAGTTTTCCAATCAGTCCCACTAGATTTAATCTCTTATTATGTAAGGTTTGTGTTTCAGATTTTTTTTTTTTTAGAAAATTCTTCACTACTTTATGACAAAGGTACCTTCTTGTATATTCTTTAAGAGTTTAAAGTTTTCCTTTATATCTTTAAGAATTTGTTACAGCGTCTTCTTCGAGGACACTGCTAAGTGGGCCCCTCCAGCACACAATGTTGGTAGCTGTGGCATTGTGCAGCCGGCCTGGGGGATGTCTGGCCACTGCCTGGAGAAGCTGTTTTCCTTTACATTTTATGGGGTGATCCCTTTCCCCTACTACTGCTTGACCTCTCCTCTGTACCTTTTCAGGTTTATGTCAGCTCAGCGAGGTCCATTTTGTGTCTTGGCTCAGTTTTCTCTCTCCTGTCTCATCTCTGCAGTTTTAATTACCTGGAGATCGTTATCATCATGATGCTTGAGAACAGGCACCCATCTTATTTCTTTTAACACTGTCTTAATTTTATTGATCTTTGTTCTCTCATGCTAATTTTATGACAACATGGCAAATTCTCAGTCAAGCCAAACAGCTGGATTGTAGCTGGATTCAACCTAAATAGCCACTTGGAGGATTGACATTTTTGTGCTGCTGGTTAATATGAAGGAACTGACTGCTTCATTTAGGTCTTCTTTTGAGTACTTCAGTGGCTTTTTGGAAATTATCTTCATAGTCATGGGATATGTCTTTTGCCAAATTTTTATTGTACCTACTCACTACTATTGTGAGTGCATGTTTTTCCGTTAGACACTTTGGTAACCTGAATGTTACCAAATGTTACATCCTGTATTTCAAATAAGGATGGAAATGTCTTGGGTGTTGCTTTTGTATCCAACAGCTTGGCTTGCTCTCTCACTCACTTGAACAACTTGCTCACAGATTTTAATTCTATGAATTCATTGAAAACTTTGACTGCTTTAAACAAATTAAGCCAAGCTATGCATCCGCCCCCATTAATTTAACTTGCTCACAAAGGTTGCAAAATGCAATGTGTTTGTTTCCAATTCACTCTAAATCTACATAAGTTTAAAAACTTTTAAACTGTGATTCCTCTTTTGGTCCATTATACTTCCATCCATATTCCAGGGAGGGTCACTGACTATTCTTTTCTTGTCAATTATCAGAATGTAATTGCATCTTTCTCAGAAAACAGAGGTGATGTTATATGGATTCTTTGAAATGTATCGCAAATACACTTTGTAACCTGAGGTGCTACTGTTCTGTATAACTTGGAAAGGAATGGATGACTTCTCATATACACCTGGGAGTATCTATTTACTTTTGTGCAAGCCCACACGGCCCATATATGCACGTAAACACTCATTTTATCATGCTGAGTTTTCTAATCATTTTCTCTTCTTCTCTTTTTGTCCTCTTGGGATTATTATTGGATTATTATTTTGTGTTAGAGGCCCATAAAATGTTCTGCTATAATTTGGATTGCAGAATGTCTCCAATAATTCTACTGCTGTAGTTCATTCTTATAGACCTTCACTATTAAGTGTGTTCTGCATAGTTTCCTAGTTTCTGGTCTTCTTACTCATTCATGAATTTGATGTAAACAGATTCCATTCCCTTTAGACTGCCATTTTCTACCAGCTGATTGGCCTGTGGACTTCTCCAGCAGAGCCGTGTGAGCCATCCCTGGGTCTGCCAAGGCAGCAGCTGGTGCACTGACTGATCTCAACCAACTGGAAAGAAACTGCCCTCAAAATACCTGAAAGCAGGTTTTCCCTGTGTGCTCTTTGCACCTCCCATTTTATGAACATCAGATTACAAGTTGACAAAATAATAAATATTTCAAGCTTTGTGGGCTGTTTGGTTTGCATCAGAAATAGTGAACTTTTCATGCAGAGGAAAGGAGCCGAGCCGTGAATGAACAGTCACAAATTCGTACCCCCAAAACTCACATAAAAGGTGTGGCAGAGTGAGAGCATCAGTTCCTGCTCTGTATCCTTAGATTTTCTCCTAAAATACTTTAGGATATTCCATGCTATGAATATCTAAGAATCTGTTAACTGATTCTCTATTGTTGAGCATTTAGACAGTTTTTCATTTTCATTATTGTAGATGACATTGTGAGTTCCCAGATACAAATGTGTTTGCATGTCAGATTTTTCCCATAAATTGTGATTGACCTGTGATAAATGATCAATATATTTTTATTGAATGAATTCATGAACAAATTTCAATTATGTCATAAAGTCTTCTCTGGGAGGTGAGGATGCAGATTGAAATGAAGGCCAAGTCCATCTGGGGAATTGTATTCTCGGGAGACAGAGTAAATGTGTTGGTTTCGAGCTGTGTGATCTTGGTCAAATCACTCAAATTCTCTGGACCTCATTGTCCACAGTTTAGAAACAGGATATAATGACTTCCTTGGGAATTTACCGTAAAGCTTGAATGATATCCATATGCTATGCCGGCACTCAGCATTGGGAAGGGGAAGTTTTGGGAAAAATAGCTTTCCCTGAGTCCTAGGGTCCATACTATGGCACATGGTCCCATTTTCCATTAACATTCATGTCCCCCTTGGCCCTCGAATGGATGCTTTGAGGCTGGAACTAGAGGCCACTGGACATTTACATAAATTTGCATAAGCAGAGCAATACCAGCCATATCACTAAGGTTTAGTTGCTTAGATCTCAGCTTTGCGTGGTATAGAGGAAACCCCAGCTTTCCAATTAAGAAGGATAGGAAAGCTCACTCCCATTGTGTGTGTTTTCTAGAATTTCACTTTTGTGTACCCTACAGATTATTGACTTTCCTGTCCTTCCTAACAGTAACTAAAATGTGTGCTCATTTCCCCAGGAGTAGTGAATTGCAAAAGAGGAAAAATGATATCTCAGAAGAGTATTTAAATAAATATGATAAGTAAATGACAACATCCAGGACAAAAATTGAGGACAGAGTTTGGCATGCGATAGATGCTAAGTTAGTTATGTTTGTGATATTGATTGTGATTTATCTTTCTTTACGCAATGAGAGCCAAAATAAATTATCAGGTAATTAAAATGTAAGCATCGTGTTATAATCAAAGTAGATATATACTGAGTTCCTAGCCTGGGCTACACATTGTGCTAGGTAACTCTGCCAAAAAACTTGGTTAATCTTCAAAACAATCCAATGAAATGGTCTCAGTACTAGATGAGGAAGCTGAGGCAAAGTTTCAAGCCAAGAAGTCACTTATTACTAAGTTACATTGTCTGATGCAAATATTTATTGAATATTGATTATGTCCCAGATACCATTCCAGTTACATAGGATTTGAACGGGAAGAAAGGAGCCCACTTGCATCTGTTAGCTTGTCCTGTGTAATGAATCCTTTCAGAATTTAGTAGCTTAAAACAATATACATTTTATGTAAATATCAATATTCTGTGAACCAGCTGGGTGGTTCCCAGTCTGGGATGGTTTGCTAATGTTTCTCTTGAGTCCCTGGAACCCTGGAAGTTGCTTGCTGAATGGCCCAGGGGAGTCCCCTCCACGTGTCTGGTGGTTGCAGACTCTGAGAGTCTTCTGCTGAGAGTCAGCAGGACCACCTTGGTCCACCCCAGTGTGGCCTGACATTTCCAGCAGACCAGCTAGACGTACCCAGGTGGTAGCCTCCGAGTTTCAAGTGGAATAAGCTCCGCCCCATAAGCAGGTCTTTAAAAATAGTAATTGTGTCCCCTTGATTTGAGGCAGATAACAGTCATCATAGAAAACAACTAAGCAAGGTTTTGTTTTTCTTTTACAAACTTATTCTTGCTTTTAAAGAGCACTAACTGTATTTCTAACCTAAGGCTATGCATACAGGACACAGAAATGTGTAAGTGCTGTCTTTACACAAAGAGGTCTGCTAGGGTGGGGTGGGTAGAGATGTTTAAACTCTTTTAAGTGTGACAAACACTGTGCTCCAGAAGCTCTTGTAAGTATTTTTCAACATTAAACCATAACTAATTTCATCTTCAAAAGGACACCTCTCTGTGTGTGTCAGTTGTCCAACACAGAGAACAGTTAGGTATCTTCCAGAGGCCCATCAGCTGGAGTAGGATGAGGTCCAGGCTACCTGCACTCTGCTACCTTCAGGGGGAACCTGGAAGGATCCCACAAGAGTAGGAAACCCAATATTTCATGAACATGCTGTTGAGGTCAAATAAATAAATCCTCCCATTAAAGGAGAATTTTCAGCACAGCTGCAACATTGAGGCTCAGCCGTGCACACTGAATCACGGATTTCAGGAACATGTGTAGGTAGATACAGTTTTCCAGTTGGAGACTTAAAGTATTTCCAAAGACACAGGGTGGGAAACAACATAGCAAAGTTTGAGTCACTGCATGTGTGAATTTCCTTTGGTTAGAGGAAGGTAAACAGCAGGTGACAGATGAGGGACGGCCTATAACATTCACATTTGGTGCTAGAGCTTCCAAATTCTTCCAGTATCAGCAATCATGATGCCGAAAACTCAGCAATCATGCCATTTGGGAAATTTCTGTGTGCATCAAGGAGCCAGTACATCTGGGGTGTGCCATTCCTGATGTGTGGTATAAATACCCTGTGATATGTGAGTGGGGTTGTGGGAAGGTGAAACCCCTGATGTTGATTTTTTTTTCTACTTAATGGTTCCATAAGTAAGACAAATTTGATCAGAAAATGGGTCGACCCATCAGTGATTGGGATCCAGATGTTTCCCAGTTGGAGAGATGAACATGAAAGAATAACAGATAATTGGTTCAAGTGCACCAGTGTGGCGTGATAGCAGAAGCGCGGCACCTGAACATAATTTTACATATTTTAAGGACTATTGTATTATTTCTACATTTGCAAGCGGCCCCAGGAAAAGTGTGCATGAAAAATCAATGAGGACCTAATGCATCCAGTGGAGAGCTTATGATAATACGGGGTGATCACCTCACAGGGGCAGAGTTAGCATCCCGAGAGAGCTTTGCAGTTTTCTGTCTATCTACCTCTCCATCTATCTATCTGTCCACGTATGTACCTGTACTTAATATTGCCTACACAGATAATGACTTTTGTTGTGGAACATTTCAAGTGTTAGAAGAGCAGAGGGAGGGAGAAGGGCTGTTTTCCTCTAGACAAGGCAACATTAATAACAGGTGTACTAAGTAGGTTCTGAGAGAGAGTCTGAGCATGCTATAATTCTACTTTCCAAGCTAGGGCGAGCAGTGGTTGTAGGAAGAATCTGAATCATCCAGCAGGCCCATCAGGATCCACATGGCCTCCAGCCGCACTCCTCCTCTGTCCTGGTGGTGACCGCAGCAGCCCACTTCTCATTATCATCCAGTTTTGCATCCTCCTGGCCTCGAGGGCCAGTCTCTTTTCTTGTCTGACCTCCAAGCACACTGGACTTGCATTCAATGCCCCTGCCCTCCAACAGTCCCTCTGTCTATAGAACTTACTGGTCATGGATGGGATGGAGAGTGCATTAATAATTATATAATTACACAGAACTATAATTATTTACAGTTCATGGGTTTTGTGTTCGCTCTAGGAAATCTTTCACTACTACAAGGTCCTAAAGTGTTTTTTTTTTTCCTAGATTATTTACTACTGCATCTCTCATATTAAGGTGTAAATTGATCTGGAGCTCAACATAGCATGTAAAATGTTTGTTTTCATGTGAGTTTTCATCTACTTCTTTCCCTTTTGTTGCATGGCATTCTCCTTCATTGAACCAGTATATTTTTTCAGACATCCACCAATATATTCCATTTTTCTACGTGTCTCTTCTCATGTCAATGACACGCCATCTCGATCGCTGTGGCTTTGTAGAAAGTCTAACATCAGCCACAGTCAGTCATCTAATCGTGTTCTTTGTGAGATAAGTTGGCAATTCTGGGTCCTTTGCATTTCCACGTGAATTTTAGAAGTAGCTTGTCAATCTCTACGAATTAGCCTTCTGAGAATTTGTCGGGGATTGTGAATCATCTGTAAGTCAATTTGGAGAGAATTGACATTGTCACAAACATATTATAGGCTGCTGATTGTGGTATCTGCTTTATTTTCACAGTAGTACTATATTGTTCTGGGTGTACAGATCTTGCATGTGGATTGTTAAATCAATCTCAAGTTATTTCATGTGTAAGAGTGCCATTATTTTATTTAAATTTTCAATTATTTATTGCTAATATATAGAAAAATAAGGGGTTTTTTTTGTACATAAACCTTAGTGGACTTCTTCACTAATTCTATATATGTATTTTTTTGTAGGTATCAGAAATTCAAGTATAAGAACATGCCATGAACATCAATGGTTAAATATGATTGACAACAGTTTAAAATGTTTTATTGGTGGATTACAGTCGAGCATCATGGGATTCATTGTGACATAGTGAAACAAGCATGATGTCTAATTTTCTCCATTTCAGTCCCCAGTTTCACCTTGTTCCCACTTCTTTTCTCTTTTCCTCTTCCCCTTCCTCTACTTTATGTCTTTCTCCTTTTTATTTTATCTCATTTTTTAAATTGGTGCTTTATAGACATACATAAAGGTGGAATTCACTGAGGTATGTTCATATTTGTCCATGGAGTACATTGGTCAATTTCTTTCCACTGTCCTTCTTTTCTCATTTCTCTTCCTTCTCCCTCAGACACAGCCCTCTTCTCAATGCCTCTGCTCAATGACCTGCTTTCTGTTTTCTGGGAATTCCCCGACCCTGCCCTTTTTCCTCATCAGCCATAAAGAGGGATGAAATCGTGGCATTTGCTGATCAATGGATGGAACTGGAGAACATCATGCTCAGTGAGATAAGTCAGACCCAGAAAGCCAAAGGTCAAATTTTCTCTAATTATCCTTTAGGGTTTCCCATGAACACTATGATGCTGTCTGCCAATGAAGACAGAAAAGATACTTTCCCACTTGTATGCCTTTTATTTCTTTTTTGTGCCTCATTGCACTAGCCACTACGACATCTCACACACTATTAAATAAAAGTGCACAGGGCAGGCATTTTTGTCTTGTTTCCTACCACACATTAGTCTTTCATGATTGTGTATGATTTTAGCTTTAGCTTTGCGTTTAGTTGAAAATGCTTCTGAGTTTGCTGAGTTTTATCCCAAATTGGTTTTGAATGTTGATAAATATTCTTTCTGAATTTAAGAAGATAATTACACGGTTTTAAAATTTTTTAGTCAGTTAATACAGGGAATTTTACTTTTGATTTTAATGTTGAACCAGCATTGCATTTCTTGATTTATTGAATTTCACCATGCTTACGTATGCTATATATCTATGTGTGTATATGTTATGCATCATTATATGTAGGTATATATCTATCTGTCTATGTAGGAACCCATTTATCTATGTGTTTATATATTTACATGTGTGAACTAACTTGTTCATGTTTTGTTAAGGAGTATTTTTTCATCTGCAATCAAGAGGGATATTTTGCCTGTAACTTTTATTTTGTTGTACTATCTTTGTTTTTGTTTGTGTCAACATAATTAACTTGGCTTTACTAGATTAATTTGACAACTCTTTTTTTTTTACAAATTCAAGTATGATTGGTACCCTTTCTTCCTGAGAATTAACTAGCAAGGTCACTGACCACAAAATTGTATATGTACAAAAGCTTCTAAATAAAAATTTAATATTTAAAAAATAGACATAGAACTGCTTGTATTTTCTGTTTCTTCTTGGGTCAGTTTTAGTCATTTGCATCCAAGAAATTTGTCTATTTAAGAGGTCAAAGCTTTTAACAGACTATTTTTCATAATATTAATCAATGATATTTTAAGATCTGTTGGATGTAAAAAACTCCCCTTTTTCAGTTTTGCTTTTCCTTTCTTTCTGATCAAACTAGGTGGAGTTTGATGGATTTTTATTGATTTTTTTAAAAATAAAATTTGGTTTTGCCAATACATTTTATTCTTTGTTCACATTCCACTTCATTGTTTTTTGTTCTTTTATTACTTATCTCTTCTCTATATTATTATTCTTTCTTTCCTAAAACAATGCTTCTTTTCTACCTTCTCAGTGCAGAAACTTTCAACACTGGTTTGGACCTTTTCCCTTTTTATATTTGAGACATTTTATGGTGTATAATTTGCTCTGAGAACTTTTTCAGTTGTGTCTTCAGACTTCTGATGTTGTATTTTCATTTTCAGTTATTTTAAAATTAAAACAACTCTAATAACTATTATGCTTGCTTTTTTAACCCATAGTTTTTCTAGAAATATTTTGTTCAATTTTAAATTATTTGAGTTATTCTGACATATGACGTTTCTAATTTAATTCCATTGTTCCCAGGAAGCATGTTCTAAATCTAGGGAGACCTGTTTTATGGCTCAGGGTATGGCCCATCTTAGCTGTCATCCATGTGCACTGGAAAGAAAAAGAATATTCTGTGGCTGTTGAGTGGAATGTTTCATAATTGTTAATATATTCAAGTTGGTTCTTCCATATGCTTGCCAATTTTTTTGTTTACTTATTTTGTTTACTACTGAGAGACGAATGTTAAGAATTCCAACCATGATTGTGGATTTATCTATTTTTGCTTTCAATTCTGTGAAATTTTGATTGGTGTGTTTTGAAGTTGTGTTACCAGGTGCACATGCAATATCAAGGAAATAAAACAGCATGTATTTTAATCAGAATTAGACCTAAGGAAAAACTCATGATCTGTGTAAGGGTGCTTTGGTCACAAGAGTTGTCCCATAGGCTGTACCACCCCCATGATAGTGTTGCTGTATTAGCTGCTGTAGGAACACTCTTCTATGTTGGGATGATGATAAAACTGACAGTGATTTGTTTCTTAGAACTCATTCCCACAGTTAAGCAACTCACAATGGAATGTTCAAGAAATTTAGCAGATAACTGAGTTATTTGAAATCCCAATACATAAATATTCAAAGGACACAATGTCTATCCACCAAAGAGGAAATTTAATTGGTAGAGAAACACAAGGATAAATGCTAACTCTTTCCACTCATCAAGAAACATAAAATAACTGTGAACTTTTTTGTCTACTAATTGAGTAATGTATTTTTAAAATTGCAATAATCAATGCTGGGAAAGGCACAGTGTAATTATGCACTCAATAATAATGATATTAGAGATTTTAATAATGTATAAATAAATGCTTTTTGGACCCATAGTTTATCTAGAAATATTTTGTTATTTTGAAAATAACTGAGCTATATTCATTAAGAACAAGAAAAATTCTCATACATTCACTCAGCATATTTTTAGAATCTGTCACATTTTGGGCACTGTGGTAGGTGCTGGGGACAAAACTCTTAGCAGAGAAAGAATTTCTATTCTCATGAAACTTAGTCATACTTTTGGTATTTGTGGAAACAGATATTGTTTAGAAAAAATAATATTATTTGAAAATAATACCAAGTGGCTCATGTTATATGAGTGAACACATTTATCATATCACCTATAACTACTAAATTCATTAGAAACCCCTCAACTATTCATTAACTAAATGGACTATAGTACATTAACATTGTGAAAATATTGTCTATACACTAAAACAATTTTCATTCATTTGTCAACTAAACAGATGTTTATAACTCAGTACATGCCCCCTGTTGTACCAGACATTATGGATATAATGACACTCAAGAAAGAGTCCTTGCCCTCTTGGAGTTAATATTCTAAGGCAAAAATGCCACACTATATGATCTAATATTATTTAGAAAGAAGTCTATAAAGTAGATTCTGTCATTATGATTCTAATTTTCACATGAAAATAATTGGAACAAGAATACTCAAATGTATTAATTTTTTCCTTATGGTGCAAGATTACCATAGACTTGGTGACTTAAAGCATCATACTCAGGGCTGGGAAGGTAGCTCAGTGGTAGAACACTTGCCCAGAATGTGTGAGGTCCTGGGTTCAGTCCCCAGGATGGCTGAAAACAAAACCAGAGCAAAGAACTTCAGTCCCGTTTCTTACCCTGCAGGGTCTGTGGCTCAGGAGTCCAAGTATGGCTTCCCTTGGTCCTTGGAAGACAGCAATCAGGGAGTCCAGGTCTTCATTCTCTGGAGGCTCCCAGGGAGACGTGTTGGCTTCCATTCTCACCTGGATTGGTGCAGAATTCCTTTTCTCCCTGCTGGAGGACTCACAAGAGCTTGCACTTCCAAAGCCAAAGCCAGCAAGGAGGGCAGGAGCTGAAGCTGGTCCATCTGCACCAGAGTCCCCTGTGGAAGGCAGCTGTGGGAACCAAGGCTCATGGCCTTGGCCAGGCATAGACCACGGTCATGAATGGTATTCCATTGCCCTTGCTATGGTCTAGTGGCCAGAGGCAAGTGAAAAGTCCTTCCCACACCCAGCAATGGGAGGAACTGTACAAGACGTGAGCCAGAGGGCAGGAGTCATGGGGCCACCTTAAAGCCTGTCCACCACACCAAATAACCATGATTCTATGAGGGTGGGAGTGTTCTAGCCTCCGCTTGCTTATATTTATTGTAAAGGTGCTCTGCCTTTTATAAAATTGGACATACTTTCATTTCAAATGCAATGGTCAGCTCTCTGCTCTCCAATTTACCTATTCGTATACACGTATCATCTTAAAGGTGCCGTGATTTCTTTTCAAACAGCCATTGATCCTTAAATTCCATTACTTTTTCATTATGTCTTTTTAACAAATATAGCAGTAGTTCTCTTTTCTGCTTTTTATAGTGGAAAAGTACATTTTCTCAGCTAGAGTTCATTATCGGCATTTCCTGAGCTAGCCTTGGAACACGGACCACTTTTAGCAATTTATTTCCTAAGCTTATTGACTCTCTGGCGATTATTTAGAAGTAGGTGTATGCAGCCTGCTACATGCTTGGCACCTAAACACTGCCAGCCAGGGATGGATGGCAGAGGCAGAAGACTCACCTGGGCAAGCCTTCCTCAGGTAACCGGAAGCAGAGGACCTGTGTCCCAGGACCCAGGGGGAGGTGATTCTGGAAGCTGTGGCTGTCGGTGAACTCACACCATCCTTCACCTTTCTCCTTTGTAGAGATCCCTGGAGCGAGTGGGGGATGGGCCTATCTAAATCCTGATTATTAACTTACACTCGGTAGACCTTGAGGGTGTGGTAATTGTTGTCATTTTTATAATATTGTGATATTAATCTTAGGGAATATTGAATCTCCAAATAGCCCGTGACATAAAGAGACCTTTATGGCTCCGAAGGCGCTGTTATACTTTATTATCTCACGAATCTTCAGATTTAAAGAGTCCTCAATGAGACCTTGACATAATTAAGCCTAATGAGTCCAAAGGAGTTACAATGGTCTATTGTGTCAATAATTTAGACATGACAGGTCTTTGTTGGAAGCAGGCTTTGGTATCCAGTGGAGCCGGTGAGTTGTGTAAGACTGACAGCTGAGCTAGATGGTAAACTGTACTTGTCCAAAAGGCACTTTTTATACCAAACATGGAGCTTAAAATTGCAAATAAAGGTATTTTACTCCAGTGAGCCTTGCCTTCAATGGCAGCTTGGGCCTCAATCCATGTATTCGCCATGCATGAGTTTGTACGTCTGCCTTCTCCCCATCTGCAATGCGAGGTGCAGAAATACAGACACAAGGAAAAGAGGCCCTGCCCAAGGAGTCCAGAGTCTAAAGGTCTTAAGGACTCACAGATTGGAACAATGGTTTTTAAGACAGTGACCCACAGGGTGACTGTCAGGTTGGGGAGTAAGTCATTTTGGAACCCAGCCACGCACATACGTTTCTGTCTCTTGTGCTGCGGCTCTTGTGCCAGAGCTGCAGAGTACAATAGCTGCAGTGGAGATTGTGAGAGCCACATAGCTAGAAATATTCCCCTGTTTGAACCTTTAAGACACATTTGGCCCATCCCCAGTCTATAATTTCAAAGGCCTTGGGGTTACTTCAGTAAATTCCAAATATGCATGAATTAGCATTTTGAGATCACATGGCTTTGCCATTCAGAGAGCATGTTGTACTTTCTGATGATTTTATATTTATGATATTTTAATACAAGTCAAATGTTAGAGCTAATTCTACAGAATTTTACTCAGTACTTCTCTTGTCAGGTCCAGAGATAATCTCTTTGTCTAATTCCTAGAGTACAAGAGATACTTAATTAATGTTTGCATGATGCGAATTCTGTCACTTTACGTCATGAAGGAGAATGGGGTGGGTTTGAAGGTGTAGCCTCAAATTATTTGCTCCTCCCCTATGAAATCAATATCTCCCTTCCCTCGTTTGTAAACTAGGTTGGGACTCACTTCTATCAAATGGCACCTTGGATGTGAGGAGATGTCACTTCTGAGATTAAGTTATGAAAAAGACTGTGGCTTCTATCTTGGGTTGTCCCTTTAGACATTCTGGGGGAGCCACGTGCCACAGAGGAGGTGTCCGGGAAGGGGAGCCAGCTGCTGTGTTGTGCAGACGTCCAAGCAGCCTATGGAGAAAGCTACCTGGTTAGAAACAGCAGTCTGCCACCAACCACTGAGCGTCCACTTGAAAGCGCGCTTTCCGCAGCGTGCCGATGGCTAGGTGAGCTCACTGGGAAGTGATTCCTAGTCCATTTAGCGGATAGACTGAGATGAGCATGACCCCAGCTGAGAGGTCCTCTGCCACCTCCCAAGACAAGCTATTCTGGTTTCTGACTCGCAGAAAGAGTGTGAAAAGGGATGGTTGTCACTAAGCTTGGAGTAATGAGTTATGCCTCAGGAAATAAGGAATGCAGGTGGGGATCAACCAATAGGGTGTGAGAGGCCGTCATGGCTGCCTCTTGCTCTGAATTCCTTGCAACGTTGCTGCCAGTCTGTTGAGTCTTGGGTCATGGGTGTGAGACTCCAACGCTGTTTTATTCCAATACTCCCAGGTGTCAGTATTCTCTCCAGTGCCACCTTGTCCTTATTGAAGGTGGTCTGGGTTAATCGAGACCGAATTTAGGCACACATTACTCTCAGCTCCTGCGACTTCAAGCTTAACGGTGCTGTCTTGGAGACTCCCGTGGTTCATGGCTTCCTTCCCTGCGAGAGGGAAAGGACTCCTTTTGCTACATTTATAAACCACTTTAGAAGACGGACAAGTAGGATTGCAGCTCACTGGGCTGTCAAGGCTCACTTGACCTGCTTTCAGTGTTTTTGGATCCATCTTGCGTTGTCCTGAAATCCAAGAGTCAGTCACGGAGCATCATTTGGGATGGAGCCATTCAAGGTAGTAGCCCAACAGGTCTATCCTACTAGCTAAAGATTGGAGCTGCACCTACTTCTAACCTCCGTGCAATCCCCAGGCCCACACGGGGTCACGAAGTGGATGGCAGACTGTCATGCTCCTTTTCTGACAATCTGGGTTACAGGAACAATGGGCATCTCCAAAGATTATTATTAAAAAGACTTAAGTTATAAAAAAATGTCCATCTTCCAGAAGATCAACTAGGACCTGGTATTGATAGAGATGCTCCTCTTCACAGGACAACCATGAGATGGCACCTTCAATGCCAGGGTTCGTCATTGGAAAGTTCTGGAACTTTCTGTCTCAAAGTCTTAAGACACAACGGTCAGTGAGCTGTGCTACAACAGAGCCACAAGCAAAGATCAATGAAAACTCATGGGCAGCTAGGGGCACTGTTGGGTCCAGCATGCGTCCTGCCATGGGGAGCCTTGGTGGAAAACCCATGACATCTGCATCTGGTCTACAAGCTCAGTGAGCAGTAAGTGCCAACCAGTGCTAGTGTCAATCAATGTCCCATGGTGTCAGTGGGAGGGGAAACTGGGCGGGGGTCCACTGGTACTGTGTATGGTTTCTGAAACTTTTCTGTCAATCTGTGCACATCCACATCCCGCATGAGTGGGAGATTTACTCCACAACCAAGTATTGAATATTTCAAGAGATGGAAGAGTTCCTACGAGTCAGGAGAATGTGACAGTCACGTGAGGAGGATGTGGATAACATGATGGACGGAAGGGACAATCTGAAATGTTTGGTAGCGTCCGAGCGCTGGCAGCCTCTGTGATTGGTGGGGAATCCTGAATGACCAGAGCATGCCATCGTGTTCATGGGCAGCTATTGGGGGTGACACAGAGGAAAGATTGCATGATCACACAGCAGGCACGGTGGGCACCTTGGAGGGCCGCCACCTGAGCAGGGCTGGGGTTGCCAAGATCAAGTCTCCTACAGGATGCATTTCTAGTGTTCCCGACCCAACATACATGCACGCCTCACCCACGCGAGCACCACTCTTGGATGACATGTGACCAAGTTTCCCAGAGGAGGTCCCCCATGCTCAGAAAGTCCTCTTCTACACCCCCACAGGCTGGGTTGGGCACCCCACCTTTGCCCTTTCCAAGCATTTACTACCTCTTGCTCAAAAGATGACACCTTTCCTTTGTCTGTTGTGCCCAGGATGGAGATCTGCCTCTGTCATCTGTCTGGGCATCCACAGGACCATACACATAGGGGTGCCAGGAATTTTGTTGAAGAAGTGATTTAAGGGATCAACCCAGGGGAATAAGGGGGCCAACCAAGAGTCACTGGTGACCCATTTGTGCATAGAGTGAGGTGACCTGCCTGGCTCTCTGTGGGCAGAAATTATTGACTGCAATGGACACAGTAGTGTCCCAGTGGACCTCACAAGGGCTGTGGGAAACCCTGTGTGCTTACAGAGAGTTGGGAGAGAGGCAGGGAGTAGTCTTGATGCTTTCAGGGAAATGGGGACTGGTAGGGACCTGCATGCCTGGCCAGCCTCCCAGGCTCCTCGGCACAGCACCCAGCCACACAGCTCTGTCCTGTGCACACCCGCTGGCCACTGCCATCAGAGGAGATCAAGGTCCTCAGCGTCCCCCAGCCTCTAAGATCTCAGACAGCCCACAAGTCTATAATTCACAAGAATCAGTGCCAGCTCCATCCAACTTTCAGCTCTTTGAAAAGTTTGTCCTAAGAATTGAGACATCACTTTTCTCTTCCCAAAGAAGGTGTATCTTTTTAGGATTCAAAGAGGCCTGAAAAAATGTCCTCATTTTCCTTGACGGACGACGTGCTGTGTTCTCCAGGTTGCTGGTTGGAAAATGGAAACAGAAGGTTTTTCCTTTTTATCCCTCCTCGTTACCCCAAAGTGGCTTTTTGGTCTTGCTCCCAATGAAGCCTTGGGCGAGACATTGCATGATGAAAGGGACAGTGGTCGCTCTGCCTGTTACTGAGCCATCAAGGACTTAACCCTTTGATTGATAAATCTGCTTCGTTGGGGACATGCGTATGTAAAAGCCTGTGAAATTCAGGGCGGAGGTACGCGAAAGGTGCATCTGACTTTCCTCCTTCAGGGAAAGAAAGGCCAAGGTCAGGGGCTGCTTTCCGAGATTCTTGAGCATAAATCTAGGTTTATTTTTTTTTCGACCTTTCAGTGTGCAAGTGGCAGTCCTGGTGCTAGAGAAACAGGGTTTGAAGCTCTTCTTTTTTCCCTCCTCTTTTTAATTCAACAGCCCCCCTTCCCCCTTCCTTTCTGTATCCAGAGTATAAATTCATGCTTCCTTGTTGGGGAAGTGGGGGACAAAGGGAGACTGTTGAAAATTACTGACCTTGGAAGCACCGTAAACGGATTACACTAAACCTGAGGATTTCCAGGAACAAAGAAGCAAAGACAGTGGCCGCAGATGAGCAGGGCCTAGAAGCGCTGTGGCAAACCTTCCCGACTTTGAGAGCTACTCCACTGTGAAGTGTCACTTACATTGTTGGCAGCTCATCCAAAGGGACATTCCTGTTTGCAGACTGTCACCAGGTTGCTGGTGACATTGAGAGGGCTTCAACCAGTGCAGACCTCAAAACACGTCCTTGAACACGCTGGAATCCATGCAGACCAACTCTCCATGTCTGCTAACTTGCTTACCCCCTGTGTGATGCTGGGTGGGTCCTTGAACTACATAAACCTCAGTTTCTCCTCATCTATAAATTATTTGTTAGCACTCACAGGATGGTCATGAATGCTGAAGGAGAAAATGTGCTTGTCGTAGTACCAGAAAAATAACAAGCACCCCTTCGATGTTTGTGACCTCGTCACTGTCTCTAGGAGCCATTTGGAGATGGAGATTGTATTTCACTATATATTTGGTGGCTCTCTGTGCAAGGTGGCCAGGGCTGTCAATACTTGAATTTCCCCTTGCTCCTTATTAAACTTCTTTGTCATCCTGAACCTCGCCTGCAAGAAAACTCAGCATGGAGCAGGTCTTATTTTTTTTTCTACCTCTTCCTAAAGGGAAGCCAAAACACAGTTTGCCCTTCTATCAATAGATGGCTGTTTGGACAGCCTCGATTCCACGCCAGTTTGGTTTCTATTCTGAACATAACTTTATTTTCCCCCATTGAAGGATGCAGCAAAACCCTTCTTTGTGCAGAGGCCGTTAAGACTGCCCATTCTTAAATTAGCTCAGCAAAAAAGAAGTGCATTTTATAGTCAAGCCAGCAGTAATTGGACACTGTGACTATGAGTGGCCCTTGCGGTGTTTGGATGTGGGCCAAATGTACCTTCTGTCTGTCTCTGACACCGGCAGACAATAGCCGTATTATTTACTGCACTGGCTCCGTGCATTTCCAAAGGCCAGCTGCGAGAACAAAAGAAGCGCTCACACTTTGCCCAGCCCTACCCTCTACCCGAGGCTCTATCCGTGTTTTGTAAATAATTCACCCACCACCCCAAATGTTGGATCATCTATTCTTTACTTCTTTCCCTTTGCACTGACCAGAGCTGCAAAGAAAACGCACATCACTCCTGTGGAATCCTTGGAGGGGGATGGAATGGAGGGAGGGGTGGCCAACATCTCTTTGTTTCCATACCTTGGGGTACAGAGTCATGACTACGGACCAGCTAGGAGGAGGCAGCAGCAGCAGGACCTGGGGGAAGTTGGCAAGGCTCAGCCTCTCCTGGACGGCCATGCTTCCCAACAATGCCATGCTGAGTTTTGTCTGCAGAGCTTCCTAAGAACTTGATATTCACCCAGGAAACACTCCTAGGTTTCCCCAGTTATGACCATATGATCTGCATGTTACAAACAGCCTGGTCTTTATAAGAACTGAGCAGAGAGTATCACAATGGACCTGGCTTCTGTTCAGAGACAGAATCTGGGGACGTGGACTCCACTGTCTGGGATTGTCTAATTGTCCATACCAATGTGATGCAGCTTCATCAGATATTGGACATGCGGTCTGTGAGAAGGATGGGAGCCCAAGGCTCCTGACCCAGGCCTGGGTCTATGAAGCACATCTAAACCATGCCACCATCTTGTAAGCTGTAGGGCCTCTGTGGAAGCTTCTGTCCATAGCAATCTGTGGGCCCTTCTCACCTTCTCCCACACTGGACTACATTTTCTCATCTACTCCTGGGACATCCAACTCCTGACCCTCTGCTCATGTGCATTGGAACCTGCTGCATGCAGCTGCTCTTTCAAGTTGGATGGAGGGGTCCTCCCTCTGCAGCTCAGCCTGTGTGTCTCCCTGCATAACACCTGTCTCCAGATGTGTAGCCAACACTTGGCACAGTGAGATCCAGTCCAGGATGCTGCCCAGCCACAAGAACCACCCTCTGTCCCACTGGTTCCAGAAATTCCACCAGGAGCACTTTTCCAGATCGGCCACCCTGGGGGTCTGTAGTGGTTCGTAAACGAATTATGTGAAGTTTTTCCTCATTCACTTCTCCATCTCCATGAGACAGGCCAGGCAGGGCACACACATTTTAGAGGTGAGTGTAAGTGAGATTTCAAAGATGTTCAGGTTAAACAGGGAGAGATCAAAGCTAAGGCGTTCAGCTGTGCCAGTCCATCGGCATTTCAACACACGGGAGCCAGGGGCTCCTCATCTCGACCCTTGAAGGGTCTGACTCTGGCCTCCACTGAGCTCATGCCCACCCTTGGATTTTTCCTTGTGGCTAGAGGTCCTTGTGCTACAGGTGATGAGTCCAGTCAGACTCCCTGCCTCTCTAGACATTCAGAGCCAGACAGACCTTCGAGGACCCCATTGTTTTTATCCTTATTTCTCTGACTGAACTTGGAGCTCGGGGAAATCACAGCTTTTGCTCAAGATTCCCAGGCCCTCCAGCGACAGATAGGAGCTTGAAGCTACGGTGCCGACCCAAGTCTTCCAAGCTTCCAGGACCCTGCTCTAAGCTCATCATCACATGTGCCGTTTTTTTTCTTCCAGGGTTTGTCCTGGAAGGATTTTGACATTTTGAGTGTGGGGATGAGGGCTGCTGGAATGTCACTGCACCTACTCTGAGTGAAAGCCAATTTCCCCTTAGTTTGGTACTTGCAAATAGCAAAGTTAATTAATCCCCTGTAAATAAACATTTGCAAACTGCAGCTCAATATAACAGCATCCAGGAAGGCTTCCAAATGGGTTTTGAGATTAGATGAGAAAAGGACCAGAGCCCGTCACATGACCGTGAATCTGAAAGTTGGGCCCATTAGTGATTCCTAGAGGCTAGAAAGAAGGGGCGGAGGGAGTTGGGTAAGGGGTACCCAAACACAGTCAGATAGCGTTAATAAGCTCTGCTGTTCTTCAGCATGGGGAGGTGACGGCTGTTCACAGCCACCTATTATACATTTTATGAATAAGTGAAGGAGAGGGGCTGGGAGGCTCCACCCATACATGGAGTAACGACATGGAGATGCAAGCCTTCAGTGCTCTGATGTGATCTGTTCGAATCACATATGTATACGGAAATGGAAATGTGACATTGTACCCCAGAAGTATGTGTATAATTATTACATGTTAATTGAAAATTAACATGTTAATTTAATAATTGTGAGGAGGTGGAAATGTTAACTACACTGATTTGATCACTACATACTATATCCGTATATCAAACGATCACACTGTACCTCGTAAGTTTGGATCCTTAAAATAATAATGAAAAACACATTGTCTTCGTGGGACCTAAAGATACCCAGATGGATTCCAGCCCTGCCATTGGATCACTGAGACCTTTGGCAAGTGGACAGATGGTCTCTGAGCCCATATTCCCATATGAAAAATATGTTGAGGTCACCACTGTGGGCCTTCTGCTGGACTTGGAAAGAAGAAATGCCTTCCTCGCTTTACCTGCTCCCTGGAGTGCTCCGGGCGGCAGGTCCCTCTCCTCTCCTCTCCACCCACCTTCCTGCCTTCTAGCTTTGCAGAGCCTGAATGCGGAGCTGACATCCAGGGACTCCTCAGCTTCAGGAACCTCTTTGGATAATGAAGGTGTTGGGCAGGAGGGTGCAGCCAGACCACGTCCAGCTCCTTCTCAGTCTTGATGGACTCACGGACCACTGATTTGCATCATCCCCTTCCTGTCTAATGAGCTCGTGTGCTCACAGTTAATGAACTAATTACTTCTGGGCAAAATCAGCATTAAGTTGCAAACCTGCCTTCTGCAGCCTCCATCATCAGACCTGCATTCTTTTGTTCAGTTCGAAAAAGCAGGGCAGTACCCCAGCTCTGCCAGATTCCGACGACAGGTCGTCACCAACCTGGAGACAACCAAATCTGCTGGCACCGTGTGAATTAAAATATCTCTCTGGAGGAGAGACACCAGACATGACAGGTACTTTCTAGAGACGCGGGACGGCTGAACACATGCTCTGACCTGTGGGCCTGATTGCTTTTCCAGTTGGAAATACGGCTCCTCAGCAAGGCTGGAGGATCCCCCCCCCCCCAAATGACTCAATTAATGGCAATTAAATGGAGGTGTGCAAATGGATTGCTCTTGATTCAGATGGTGGTGGGCAGATTGCCTCTGAGCAAACAGGAGGGAGCTTTATCCACAAGAAAACCTGGGAGGAAAACCTACTCTGAGACAGGACCCTCTCTGCCTGGGGAAGGCCTGTAAGTGGTGTGGTCAATGGCAACCTTCCTAAAGACCTTTGTTCTTATTCCTTGTTTACTGAGAGGTCAGAGCACAGACTTCGGAGTTTGCTATTCGGGACGTGAATCGTGGCCGCGTCCTCAGTTGGTGTGGGACCGTGGAGGAACCACTGAATCACTGAATCTCCTCTTGGTTTGCCTAGTTTCCTCTTTGTTGACACCTGGAAGATGACAGAGCCCCATCACATTGGGGTCCTTGTGGGATCTAAATGGGTTGGGGTATATGTACCGATTCTGTAAACACTGGCTTAACCCCAGGTGGAGACCACTGGGATCTCCATCTATGTCCATTTCCCAGCCTCCCTGGCAGTTGGGTTAGGGACATGAATCTGAGTCCTGGCAAATGGGAAGTGAGGCCTCTCCACCTCAGCAATCTGGATGGTCACCTGGTCCAGAAGCTACTGTGGGGCAGAATCTCGTCAGCTGGGCCAGGGGGTGCAGGCGAGAGATATTAGTTTTCTTTTCTTTTTTTTTTCTTTCTTTCTTTCTTTCTTTCTTTCTTTCTTTCTTTCTTTCTTTCTTTCTTTTTTTTTTCTTAGAGAAAGAGAGAGAGAGAGAGAGAGAGAGAGAGAGAGAGAGAATTTTAATTTATTTATTTTTTTAGTTTTCGGCGGACACAACATCTTTCTTTGTATGTGGTGCTGAGGATTGAACCTGGCCCGCACACATGCCAGGCGAGCGCGTTTCCTCTTGAGCCACATCCCCAGCCCGACATTAGTTTTCTTTACTGAATAAGTTTCCCGGAGCAGCCATAAACTAGCTGCCTAAAAATGAAGCACAAGAAATCTCTTCTCTCATGGTTCAATGCCACAGTCTGTCTGGGCACAATCAGGAGCCACTTGTCAAAAGAAACTATCTTTATTTTTAGAACCACACACGCCAAACAAAACAGCTCCTCAGGAAAAACCCTCAGAGCCCAACTGCCACCACCAGCTTCCCACAAGCCTCTCCCCACCACAAGCCTCACCACCTCCCACAATCTTCTTGCTCTTGAGGCCGATTGGCTGGGTCGCGTGGGCGGAGTCAAAAAGTCCCCCAATGAGCAGCTCTGTGGTCTGAAAGGGCGGGGAAACAGCCCAATGAGCATCACCGCAGAGGAGCCAATCAGCTAGATGTTGCTGGGGCTGCTGTGAGCCAATCATCAGCTGGCAGCTGAAGTTTGCTGGGGCCCCTTCGGCTGTGGCTCTCAACAGTTCTGAGGGCCAGAAACCTGAGCTCAAAGAGCCAGATTGGCCATGTTCTCTCTGAGCCTCTGTGGAGTCCTTCCCACAGTCTAGGGGGCTGTCGACCTTTGACATTCCAAGCCTCTACCTGTTTGACTCCCCCGAGCACCTGTCATCACAGGTACCCTCCTCCTCTTAGAAGAACGCCGGCCATGTCGGATCAGGGCCCACCCATGTTAACTGCATCCCACTGGCAAAACTTTACTTCCAAATAAAGTCCTATTCCCAGGCACTGGGGAGTAGGATTTCTGGCCTATCTTTGGGGATCAACATACAACACCTGTAACACCCACTGGTTTCTGTAGGAAATATAATATGCGGGAGGTAGGGGTCTCTATGAAGTGAAGTCAGAGATTTGGGTGTTTGTAACCAAAGTCCCCTGGTGGGGCAAAATCAGCTCTAAGTTGCAAACCTGCAGGTCCTGGAGGACGTCAGCCCCACGCCAGGTGGGCAGAGAATACCCACAGAGCTTACCGTCCAGCTCAGCCCTGGCAAACAGGAAGTGTTGAATACACGGGGACTATCACAGGTGTCATTTCAGAGGGTGGCCACTCTGGGGGTGAAGATGAATAAAACACTATCCTCTTGGAAACCCTGGGGAGTGGCTGGGGAGAGAGACAGAAAATGAAACAGGTTAATAATATAAAGGTGCCCGACGGAGAGCATGGTTGTTATTTTTGGCCCAGAGGACCCAGTCCTCAACTCTCCCAGGCATGGAATGTCGGGTGCGAGGGTGTGGAAGGGTGGGCGGCGGAAGGAGGCCACAGTACAGAGGCCACCACGTGCCAAGCTACACGTGGAATGCGGGGACCTTTGAGTGTACAGAGGTGTGGACAGCTTTGTCCTTGGAAGGAGTGAGAAGCTGCGCCTCTCTGACAAGGCCCAACACAACAGCCACGATTGCACCATCACCTCTGCTGCGGGCATGGGGCACTGCCCGGCCCTGGTTTCTGTCCACAGTGAGGGCCTGTGGCCTGCCCGTTAGCAGGGAAACCCCCTTGACACCTCCACTTTGCCTCCCCCTTTCCCATGGTTCCATCCCAACACCCGGCCCCAGGGCTCTTCTCTGGGGTTTAGCATCTCCCGAGTACATCCTGTCTTATGTAACTATCTGCACACGTAACTGTACCTGTTAAATGGAATAATTGGGCCAACCCCGAATGTCTGTCACAAGCCAAACCAACCCTGAGCCGTCAAAACAATCCAGGTTTTCAAAATGCACCACCTCCTTGGGCATTCGTCCCTCCCAGTGACCTAATGACTACCCCCCACCCGCCTTCCTTGGCCACCTTTCCTGTCCTTCAGTTTTCTCCTTGCCTCCTCCAGGAAGCCCTCCTTATTACCCCAGGACATGACCGGATCTCATGGTGGACTCTGCAGTCTTCATTTCTGATGGACACTGTCAGAAATCACCAATGACTTGAGGGCTTTGGTCAATCCGAACTTTTTCTTAGTTGTAGAGGTCTGAAGTCTAAAATGAGACTCCTGGAGCCAAAATCAGGGCCCTGGAGTCTGCCTCTCTTCTGGGTATTCTGGGGGAGGACCTGGTCTGGCCCTTTCCTGAAGCCTCTTGAGTCTTCCTGAAGCCTCTGCTCACAGCCCCACCACCCCCACTCTGTGTCTGCTGCCGCTTCTCTGCTCGGCTCTGGGCTTCCTGGGAGCCTTTTTCAAAGATTATCTTGGGCCACCAGATAGTCAAGAGAGTCTGCCCACCTTAAGATTTTCACCCGGTCACCTCTGCAAAGTGTCTCTTCCCGTGGGAGGTCCCAGAGTCACAGGTCCCAGGAGTTAGGATGTGGACATCTTTGGTGGGCTAGCACACTGGGTTGTGGTTTTGCAGCCTTCCTACCTGTGCACTCTGAAGATGGAAGCTGCGTGCCTCAGCACCGTATCTCCAGCACCCCTCAAGGTTCTCATGGTCCATGGGTCCCCATGAATGAATCAAATCACAGCCTGCAGCTTCTGCTCAGGAAGACGACCTGGGCCTTCCAGTCGGGAGGACATGGCAGGGCAAAAAGCTTCGACGGGGGTCCTGGGGCAGAAGTCCTCATGCATGGTGGGGACTACAAGAGCCAGAGCCATAGAGCTCCCGAGAACCCAGCAGGGGAACACCTCCACGCTGACACTGGTAGGAGCGATGCTCTTGTTCACGAAACCCTGTGGTGGCTGGACTGGTTCTGCACATTTTATTTTCTCTTCGTTTCCAAGTGGAACCCAAACATGGACAGAACACATTCCACAAAGGAAAGAGTGCAGAAGCGCTCTCCCAACACGCATCTGGTTTCAGTGACTGAGCGCATTGCAAATCAGATCTTCCTTCCAGAAACTACTGTATATGCAAAGGTACCGTTGCCTCCTAGGAGATTCAAAATAAATTCCTGGCCTTTATTTGTAATGAACCAGTTGTTCTGATTTTTCACTGTTATTCTCATCATCCTCAAAATGATGGAGCAAATGGTCTTATGGTCATATTGGACCATAATTGCTGCCAGAAAGAAAACAGGCACATTCACATCTGAAAGTGTTGGATGGGAGGAGGGAAGAGGGTTATCTGACATATTGGACTACCTGGTACTGGCTGGTTCTATGTAGAGTCAGTCTCATTGTATCAGCCCTTTCCACAATAACAAGGAGGTCCATGGGTCTTCATCACACGGCTTTCACCCTTTTCGACTAACAGCCCTGTTGGACATTGTTTGGGTTAGGGGAGGGCAAAGGAACAAGAGACTGAGTGGAAACAGCAAGATTAGATCCTTTGTTGACTCGACCAAAGCCACTCACATAACCAGGCCCAACGTCGAAGGCTGGGGGTGCAGGTGAAGATGAGCAATGGAAGCCAACTGTCCAATTTACCACACTCCTAGAAACAGAGCGCATCTATTAGGTGGTTGAGGACGTTGGGTTGGAAGAGAGTGAACAGACTTGCCCCCCACAAAAAAGGCCAGAAAATGGTGGAAAGTGGGCTCAGGTCTGGGTTTGTCTAACTCAGTGATCCTCAGAAATTCTCACCCCCAGGGAACACTGGACTGTATCTGAGGCCATTTTTGTGTGTCAAACTGGTGGGACAGGGTGGAGGAGTGGTTGCTGTAGGTGCCTAGTAACTGAGGTCAGGAATGCTCCTAGATTCTTACAAGGAAAGAGACAATTCCCAAGACAAAGAATTCCCCAATGTCCAGGTGGAGACCTCATCGAGTCGACTGGGGGCAGAGAATGAGCCGGTCACATGTGATTTTTATACCCTTTGTTTGGGCTTGCCATATTTAATTTATGACTGACCGATGTCACTTATTCCTTCAGTGTGCATCCCAAGGCCCTGGGACACCCCACTTTCCCATTGATACCAAGATGTCTGCAAGTGCTGGTCTCTGACTATCTTTATGCCTCTCTCTGTGCTGGACACACATTTGCAGTTGAATCTCACCACGATGGCTCCACCGGCCCCTTGCTGGGCACGTGGGCAGCTCCTGCTCTGGGCCATGCATTAGGACCGTAACCTCGCTGAAGAAGGCACCCCTGCTCCTCAGCCTCTCCCAACGGCACTCTACCCCCAACACCCCACACCCCGTCACATAACCTGCTTCCTTTATATACTGTCTAATTATCCTTCACAGAGGCAGCACTCCTGACCAAATAAAATATTCAGACAACTCCTCTGATGGGGGCAGCATATTCTAAAGTCATATTGAGAATATCATTTGTTTTTCTCTTAAGCTGGGCAGGACCAGGGTTGGAGCCCTGGAGATTACCACCATAGGACAGGCCTCTGACATCCCTCCTCTATTCAACCAGTCTGGAACGGCCTCGCTTTCTCCCTATTTACATTGGTGAAATACATTCGTCTTTGATTTCACTGACCCGAATGCTTCCATCTGTGGGGCTCTGCATCAGCCCCACCGATTTCATATTTTTATTTTATCACTGCCTTTTTTTTTCCCGGATACTGTCATCTCATTAAAAATGTCTTTTAGCTTTTAGACATGAAGGCAGAAAAAGGACTAATTAAAATCTGCTTGGTTCTCTGATGTGCAAAATGGAGAAATACCAGGTACACACGGAACCAGGTATAAACAGAAAAGAGGAACCCACAGAGCGACACCAGCCCTGAAGAAAAGGGAATAATTGGAACCACTGAGTTGGGCCAATCCCACAGGCTGCTCTCCTGTCCCCGCTGAGGTCAGAGGTCAGCGGAGGGACTTCACAAGACTTTTGCCGATAGCAGACTCTAGACTTCGGAAGCAGCTCCACAGCGACTTCATCAAGCTATCAAGTGGAATAAACCTTGATGAAAATCATTGTTTGGTTCAGAGCTACGGGTTATTTTGTTTGTTTGTTTGTTTCTATAGCATCTTAGCATAGAAAAGATCTAGTTTCTCAAGTGTGTGCTGTGTCCCAGGCCAGGCACCCTCTCTAGGACTCCTTTTCATTCCTTGATAGTACAAAAAAGTAGGGCATTCAAGAGGATTTTTATTTATGTGTGTTTTTTTTTTTTAAGTTGGTGTATAATTATGCGCAGGGAAATGCACAGATCTCTCGTGTAAAGTCCCACGGGTTCTGACACATTGACACTCCCGTGTAACACACCACCACTGAAATTCTGAACATTCCTCTCATCACGAGAGCTGCCTCTCCACCTTGGCAGGCAAATTCCGCCAACCTCCTCCACCCTGGCAGACTGTTCTGATTTTTCTCACCGTCGATCATCTTTCCCTGATGGAGACTCTCAGTGAGCAAGGGGCCTGGCTGCATGTGCTCCTCCTGCCTGGAACCCCTGCGGTGCCCATTCTGCCTGGCAGTAGCTGGCTGAGTGTGGCGTGACTTGGGCATCTCTTCTGCTGGCGGACCTTTCCCAAGTCCCCTGCTTTGGGAACGGTTTTGGGACTAATATGGATGAAGGGGAACGCACATCACTTTGTAAGTTCCTCTTGGGCAAATACCCAGGAGAGGGCTCTTGGGTGGTGCTGTGGCTTGAATTTCTGTGTCTCGGGAAATCCATCGACTGAAGCTCTAATCCTCAGGGTGGTGGTATTTGGAGGTGGGGGTAGTTAGGTCAGGAGGGTGGTAGGAGTAGTGGTTTCAGAAGAAAAGACCCCGAGAAAAGATGGTCCCTTTCCTCCCTCTACCTGAGGACACAGCAAGAAGGTGGCCATCTGCAAACCAGGAAGCAGAATCTGCGGACACCTGGATCTGGGGCTTCCCAACCCCCGGGACCGTGAGGGCTCATAAGTGTCTCTAGGCCAGCTGGGCCATGAGAGTTTGTCACGCTGGCCGACCTGACAAGGAGTGCATGATGGAGTTGTCAGAAACCGCTAAGCTTTTCAAAATCCCGTGCCATTTTACACTTCCACCCACCACACACGGGTCTTCTGAGTGGCCCACGTCCCCTTTGATGTGTGGTGGCACCGGTTTTGAGACCCCCTTATTCTAATGGGCAGGCAGTGGTGCCTCATCATGAGTTTAGTGGCACTTCTCTGCTGACTGGTGACACCGACTCTTTTCCATGGGCCTCTCAGCCATTTGTGTATCTTTTTTTGTGTATGAAATGTGTATATTCCAGTCTTTCCCCCATTTTCTATCCTGAGTTGGAGGATCTCTTGATACCTGTCTAGTCTGAATGCACCTTTTTTCTCAGATAAGTTGGGGAAGATGCATGGACCATGGGTCCCTTTCTCCAGGCCACAGTGTCTTCAATGAGCAGTTTTTAAATAGGTTGGTGTCCAAGTTCTCAATTTTTCAAAGCTTCATTTTGGATGACCTATAATAACGGTGCAAAGTTACAGTCCAGGACCTTACTCAAACGCGGACTCTGAAGAGGTTGTTCTCCTAGAAGTTGAGAGTAGAAGAGGTTTCCTGGAGGCAGGGGAGGGTAGGCCAAGGGGCATGAGAAGACCTTGGTCCATGGGTGACTACTTTCTGTAATAAGAAACCATTGCCTGTCCCCAAAGCCCTAATTTCCCGTTTTCCTCTCGAAGCTCTGAAATTTTAGCTTTTATGCATGTTCTTGCCTATGAATCATCTCGACTGATTTCCATGTGTGAGAGGAGGGGTCATGTCCCAGGGTGGCTGAGAGAGGCATCAGTTACTTGGAGACCATCATTAAAATTCCTTTGGAGCCATCACTATATACATCGTCAACATTTTCCCCTTCTTTTGAATAGCTCAGGATGCTGAGGCCCAAATCAGTGCTACAATTTTTCTAAGATCGGGCAGGAGCAGGTGACAGAGCCTGGATGAGGAGAGTTGAGCTCCGCATCACATTGATCCCTCCATTGTGCCCCGACAGAGAGAGGCCAGCATGCCTCACTGGGGGCCGTGTTCACAGGGATCTGACGGTTCAGAGACTTCGATGAAGAACACTGGTCAAATGGCCAGTCGGGTCAGGGGTTTCCCAGCCTGAGGGCCCTGGTGTGACTTTTTTTTGGTTTGAGCTGATGGAATCAATTGATATATTTGAGGGAACATGAGAACTCACCGTTGAGTAAGCCTTGTTATAAAAACAGACGATGACTCACTCAGACCCACCTCTGTCCTTGTTCTGTCCCCCGTGAGTTGTATGAAAAGGGATGATGATTGTGTGGGGGTGAGAGGCTGGCTGAGAAGCCTGATCTGCCCTTGCCACAGTGTGTGCCTGCATTGAGACTTCACTTTGTTCTCCATGAATAACCACGATTCTGATTTGTCAATCAAAACTAACACCAAAATTAAAAAGAAGCTGATGCAAACTTATTAAGCACCTATTGTATGCAGAGAACTGGGTGAGTGTGAAGTGGAGAAAGTTGGACCCTCCTCAGGGACTCCTGTGGTCAGGGCACACCTGTCCTCTGTCAGGGGGCAAAGGAAGAGTTTGGAAGGTGAAATAGGTGCCTGAGCGAGCAGGTGACTGACGGAATCCCAGGAAACCTGCTGGGGACAGGGAAGCCTCCAGTGAACCAGGAGACCCCATGTCATTTTATCTGGGAACCTTTGGTGAAGGAATGTGATCTGGTCACGAGGGCATTTTGCATTTTTGCTGATCAATTCTCAACTAAAGCTATTTTCACCAAGGGGTGACGCACGCCCCGGGCCACGCCCCACAGGAGAAGCTTCCTGGGCTCTGTGGCTCTTCTGTTCCGGGTCCAGGCTCGGGCTCCTCTGTCCTCACACAGCTCGGGAGCGAAGGGTAGCCTTACTAACCGTGAAGGGCTGTGGACTCCCGATGGGCAGTAGGTGTGGTCTTTCCAGGGTGCTGTTTCTCTCTGTGGTGCTGTGAGCCTCAGAGAGACCCAGGCAGTGTCCCCTGACCAGTGGCATCACAGCAGACCTGTCGCTGTGCCACCATCAACCGACAAGGATTGGGTGATGAGGAGGCAGATCCCCGAGAGGGTGCATGGCGCCACCTGACCCGTCCTGGAGGGACTCAGGAGGTGGCCAGTTGCCGCAGTCAGGCTGCAGCAAACTAACGGGGGGTGACGAGCAACTTGTGTACCTTGATACAGCAGGAGTGGGAGCCGTTTATTGTAGGACAGGAGGGGTCTATATACATTCCACACAGCTTATCTAATTAACATAAACTAGATACAGCAGTCAACCAATCAGGAATCTCCACACTTAATGGCTCCTGGCGTTACTTCACAAACCACTCCCCCTGGCAAAATGCCAGGCGCCATCCCGACTTGTTTACAGACCCTAACGGCCAGTGTGGCGTCAACTCTGGGCTCTGAAGAGGAATCGTGGGGAGAGTCTGTTGCCCGTCGCCAAGCCTGTGGCCAGCCAGCGGACTCGGGCACCGCGGTTTCTTTGCCATGCGTCCGAGGATTCTCGGGCATGATGCTTCCTTCCAACCTGCGCCTCTGACTCAGAAGGTCGCGCTGAACTCCACCCCTGAACCCACCGATCGCCAATGTTTCTGCAGAGCACGTTTTCCCACGCAGCAGGGGGCCAGGCCAGGGGGCACCTTGGAGGTCAGCTTGAAAGGACCTCGGAGACTCCACCCTGCGGGCTGCTCTCACTCTGTGGTCTCAGGCTGGACCCCTGCAGCGGCTCACATGACCCTCAGGCACACTCTGTCCCTTTTGGCAAGTCCAAGGGGAGCCTAGGAAGTCCCATGCCACATGGACACTTGCTCCCTGGCCCTTTCACCCCCTGGCCCTGGCCCACAGCTGGGTTATAAGGAGCCACTCCAGGCCAGGGTGCCGCTCTTGCCCAGGCCACAGGGTCCTGGGCTCCGTCCCCAGCATTGCCACCAACAACACAGCACAGCAGGGTGGCCTTCCAAATGCAGCTCCTCCTGGTGAGCCGCTGCCTGTCACAGACCCTGAGGTCTCCCCTTCCCTTGGATAAAATCCAGGACCTCTGCTTCCCTCCTGCCTCCTCCTGCAGCCTGCAGTGCTGGCCTCTCCTCCCGCCAGGGCCCCCTCTCCCTTTCTCACTTTGATGGATTCTTTTCAAAGCATCCTTGGCCTGTTCTCAAATAAACCCAGTAACTCAGGTGAACCTGTCCTACCACCGTCCAAGAAATGGGCTTCCTAGAGCAGGGAGAGAAGGTGGCAGAGTACACACTGCCCTGCTGTGGGATCCTGCTGAACCTCAGCCCGTTTCCTCAGGTGAGGAGCGGAGAGGACCCTGTGTCCACTTTACAGGATTGCCGGGAGGGGAGAGGCAGTTTACAGCTCTTGGAAGGATTCCTGGCACCGGATGAGTCTTCAGTAAATGAGATTTCTTGTGAGTAATCTCGTGTATATGAAGCATAAACATTTATAAATAAAAATACGAATTTTCACATCAATTGGGTTATCTTCTCATTATTATATCTTTTTAAAAAATATTTTTTAGTTGTAGATGGACACAATACCCTTATATTTTGTATTTATATTTTTACATGGTGCTGAGAATTGAACCCAGTGCCCCCCACATACCAGGTAAGTACTATACCACTGAGCCATAACCCTAGCCCCATCATTACTTTATCTTTTCCCCACCTATCTTCAAATCTCTCCACAGGGATATCTATCTCATCATTTTTACCACTGTATAATATTCCATGTGAACATACCATTATCCATTTATACCTTGTCCCAGTGGACATTTCATCTTAAAAATGTGTTTTGCTTGTTATCATTTGACAAAAAGCAGTAAACTATAGCAACAGAAAAATGGACAAAGGATATAGATAAGACAATAGAAAACCTACCACTGTCCACAAAGATATGAAAACATGTAATCAACTTACCAGTAATAAGGAAAATAAGAATAGAAATCCTAATGACAATGGTTTCCTCCTCACAATAAGTGATGTTAAAGAAATATTGATGGTGTTCATTGTTGAAAAGGAGGTGATCAAGTAATTTCTGTTCTATTCCATTGGTAGGAATGTGAATTTTCACATGTAGCCTCTCTGCATGCAAAAAGATATTTTTCTTATTGGTTTGTAGACACCTTTACTTATTATGAATATGGATAATTTTCTATTTGTGTTGCAATTATTTATCTTATACTTAGGTTTGTAAATGCTGAGTCTTACTTTAAATAAAACTTGATTTCAATGCAGTTATATGTGCCAACTTTTATATTATAGCTTCCAAATTGGGGGTCTTATTTAAGAAGCTTCTTCACATCTTAAGGTTGCAAAACCATTATTTATTTCCTGCTAACATCTTGATAGCTGATTTGTGTACAGTGGCTTTGTAATCCATTAATTATTTCCTGTATAAGTGAGATTGGTAGTGATCTAATCATGTTTATCCAAAGCTGAGTGTCACTAAGACCTTTAGTAACTATTCCATCATTTCCTTAGTGGCCAGAAGTACCAGTTTCCTCACAGAGGCCACTCTTTACACAAGCCTTAAAGTTCACCTTAAAGATTCACGTTCAGATTCCCCAGAGGTATTGGTCTGCCATTGGTGTGATGCTGTGTGCAGCTACCTGCCTGTTGGATTTGGAAGCAGCAGTCTGTGTTGGGCTCCTGGAGTGAGTTGGGACGTTTCCATGTTGTTTATTGTTTTGGCACAGTTAATAAAACAGAGGGATTCTCCCTTCACCAACTTGATGGAGGTGAAATTTAACTACAGTAAAATGAACCCATTTGAACGTGTTCATTTGATAAATCTTGAAATACACTTGCACTCATTTGAACACCAGTAAACCAAAATAAAAAAGAAAACTTCATTTTGCCCCAAAATGTCTTTATAAACATATCCCTTTTGTAGTTAATTCCTCGGGGCTTGGCTATTCATTTACCATTCTGCTTTTATTGACTATAGCTTAATTTTGCATTTCAAAGAACATCACATAAATAAAATCATAATAGGCATAGTCTTCTGTGTCTGCCTTTTTTAACTCAGTATGACTTTTTTTTTTAAATTAATTGATGCTGTGGCTTACACAAGCAGTATGCTTATTTTCATTGCTGAATATTATTTCACTGCCTGGATGTATCACAATTTGCTTATTTACCTGTTGATGGGCATTTGGATCAATGCCAGGTTCAGGTTATGATAAATAAAGGAACCATAAATATTTGCATTCAAGTTGTATGTGCACATATGTTTTCATTTCTTTTGGGCAAATACCCAAGAGTCAGATTTCTAGGTCACGTGGTAAGGGAACGCTTACCTTTATTGGAAATCACAAAATTATTTTTCGAAGTTTTCTACATTTTGCTTTTCCAACCTGAGTGCACGTGGGTTTCAGTGGCTCCACGTTCTTGCTGACTGCTGATGGTGTCAATCTTTCTAACCTCAGCCACGGGGAAGGCCTGTAGGAGTATGACATTTGGGTCTTCATTTGCATTTCCTTGATGACTAATGGTGTTGAGCACTTTTCACCTGGTTTGGGGCCCTCAGAAGGTGTTTTGTTGAGTGTCTCTTTCAACCTTTGTTTTCTTCCTTTCTTGTGCCGTTGGTCTTCCTAATATTTGGTGGTAAGAATTCTTCATGTATTTTGCATGAGTCACTTGTCATGGGTGTTAAGACATTTTCTCCCAGTCTGCTGTGGATCTTTCCATTCCCATCACTGCTTCTTCCAAAGAGCAAAAGATTATAACTTTGATGAAGGACATGAACTTTGTGAGAGACGACTTTTGGACTATTTTTTTAAAATTCTTATGATTATCTTTTACATTGCCCTAATTAATTTCGCAATTTATATTCATCTTGTTAATCATTCATTACTTTAAGTTTTTCAAATTTATTAGCAATAAACGTATAATGTCATTTAAAAACCTCTTTCATTCCCGTCCTTAATATCTAAGCTCTTTACTCCTGATTGGAGCTTTTCTTCTTTGTCTTCTTTTATTTTTTTCTTCATTTTGGATTTCTTGACAAGTCAAGATGAATTCTTTTGCTCTAATTTATTTAATTAATTTCTCTAGTAATATTTAGATTTTTTTATGATACTTTTAGAATTTTAAGTTAAAATCTCCATTTACCCTTTTCTAGTCTCTATTTTAGCATAAATACAGTTTTGGCTGGAAGTTGTTTCTTAAATTATCTCCATCCAAATTTTAAGGATTTATTAAGTATTGTTTTCATTTTATTTATATCTAAAATGTTTTGATTTTCTGTTTTAGTATCTTCTTAAACTAAAGAGATAGCTTTTCAATTCAAAGTGAAAACTTTGTTTTCCTAATTCTCTTATACTTTAAATTTAATGCATACTCTAATTCTTCCTATTTTCTGCTTTTGTGAATATATTAATATTTGATTTGACCCATCCTACATGGTGAATTTCATTTTCTTTATCAGAGGAATTTGAAAAGGCTGGCATTTTCTGTTTGGCACTGCACGTTAATGGTGTGTTCAGTTTTTTTTCTGTATTTTTACTTATTTTTGTTTACTTGATGTGACATTTGATCTCAGAGGAATGTGTTAAAATCTTCTATTATGATTGTGGATTTATTGGTTTTTCTTTGCATCTCCAACAGGTTTTGTTTTATGTAGTTGGGAGTTTTGTTACTGGATGTGTGAATGTTCCTCTTGATGGAGCGTAATATTTAATAATATTGAGATCCCTTTCTGTCCTATTTAATATTTTTGACTTGGAGTCTATGTTGTCTGATATATATTTTTCTTCACCTCTTTTATTTAAGCATTTGCTGGCTTCTCTTCTTCCATCTGTCTGTTTTTAGGCTCCCCCTGTCATTTTGTTTTAGGGGCATGCCTTATAAACATATCGTAGCAGGATTTTTCTTTTTTCAATACCCAGTCAGAGAATTGTTATCTTTTCGTAGGGGTATTTGACCCATTCACATTTATTGTAATCGTTGGTATTGTTCAATTTAACAATGCTCTTAATTTCCATCTACTTTGCTTTCTCTTCCTTTTCAGTATCTTTCAGGTAAGTTGAGTGCTCTTCAGTCTTCTGATCTCCTCTAGGGTATTAAAGGTTGGTTTTCATAATATAAAATTCACAGTTTTGAATTCACAATAGAAAAAACTAAGAATGGTCTGACGGACCATTCGTGATCATGATAATTGAAGGATGGAATTTTAAGGACAAAGAATTCTTGTGGCCATTGGGATCACAGTCAGCTAGTAAGAAAGCCACAGCAGCTTTTCCCTGGCTGGTTCCTGGGAAGGCACTTGCTGGGTCTCTAGAGTAGGCCATGGCACCTCTAGGAGCTGGGAGGTGAGAGGCTGGAGTGAGAGCCTTGGAAACCCTCCAGGTACGTTTGTGCTGCCATGGGAGAAGCGGGTGCTCACGGGCTCTGATATCTGAGTGAGTCTGAGCCAGACGTGGGCTGCAGGAACCCCAGGAGGAGGTGGAGAGTGAGGAGGTGAGTCACAGAGATGCAGGCTGGTTGTGGGGCTGGAGACTCTCCTGTGAGCACTGGGTGGAGCAGGGTGGCAGGGCGTGCTGAGGGGAGAGCCTGCAGGCCTTGGGCTGGCGCAGGAGCAGGCAGATCACAGGGCCCTGAGGAGTCCCTGAGGGGTCCAAGGTACAGAGGGGTGCATGTCACTGAACCAAGAAGGGACTTTGGGGGCCTGAGAGCGTTCGACTCCGTGTCTGGCCTGCCTTGTGGTGGGAGCCAGGAGGAATGTGGAGCTTTTGTGATAGTTGCGCTGGTCGATATTAACAGGGAAGGCAGCCAGAGGGAACCCAGGTTTTTTTGGAAACTTCTGTATCACCAACACTGTCCGTGGCACGGACTCCCACAGCCATCCGTCCTGCCTCCTGGGTGGCCCTCCCACTGCAGGACAGATTAGGAGGTGGAGATTCAGGAAGCTGGAACAGCTGGCTCAGCCGCCCAAGGCTGGGAATGATCCTGCAGCTCAGAGAACCTGGTGGAGAATGGCGATGTGGAGGGGAAGCTCTGGGTACCTTAGAAACACGTGCCAGACTCCCTCCAGGGCTGACACCACCACCCTGCAGGGCTTGCCGTGGACGGGTGGGCTTTCCAGAGCAGGGCCCTGGGGGGAGGTCAGGAGCAGCGTAGGTCAGGAAAGGCTTCAGCCCTCCACCAGGCCACAGAAGCACAGCGACAAGGTCCGTGCCAGCCTGTGTGTGTGCAGCCCACTGAGAAGCCCCAGCAGATGAGGGACAGGCTGCCTGCCGGACACAGGACAAAGGGCCTTGCCCACGAGGCCCCTATTCCAACAGCTCCCTGCCCCACCTCCGTGTAGCCTGAACAGCCGACCAGCAGAGGTCAGTTTTGATTTTCCCATTTCCATGCGGCTCATTTGGATGTCCCCACAATCCAGACAGCTCCTTGTCACAGGAGGAGGGTTCCCTGCCCCAGTTCCTTACTCTGGGCTCCCCTTGCGTGGAAGCTGGGTCACCACCACTTGACGGTAGCCTGGACTTCAGCAGGCACCCCATGTACATCTGGAGTCCGTGAGAACCCAGGTCACTGAGATCCTAAGAGGTGAGCAGAGAATTTGCACCGCCCCTGGGCTTGTGCCTGCATGTGGCCAGGACTCCCTGTAGCCCTCCCCCAGCCACCGCTCTCCACCCCCTCCCTCTGCAGGCCCTGGTCCCAGTGGTGGGGCTCCGGGCCCACCAAGCGTCTCTACTCCTGTGTTAGCAGAGGACTCCTGGAGCCTGTACAGGAGAAGCAGCCTGATTCGAGGTGTGTAATCGAGGGGACAGAAATTCCTGGAAGCACTAGCTTCCATTTGGCCTGTGTGGCCCCCAAGACGAGACACCCAGGACCACTATCAATTAGACAATGTGTCTCTTTCTAATAGAACTTTGCCTATTAAGATGGAGATTTTCAACTCATGTTCTGGGAGAGATCCGCTGCTTCTAATGGCCATAAGTTTTAATGCTTTACGATTCGGCATGAGAATGTTAAGTAACACCCGCAGAACCATTATGGAATTTAATGTGCGCTCATATTCTCGGCCATGTAAATCTGCTTGAGTTCCAATTACTAAAGGGATATATTTACCAGAGGATCTCGAAGCACCTTATAATTACTAGAATATTATTTTGTTCTCAATTATGGGAACCATCAAAAACATCTTTCAAAGGGAAATTGCAGCTAGACAGATTATGAATGAATAATAATAATAATAACTAATAATAGCAATAATAAATAAAAAGGGTTAGTGATATGTCCCTACAAACAACAGCCCGTCTCTTTCTGTTCCATCCTTCTACTTGATTCACATGACAACCCCAGGAGCGAAGGAATATTGTTCTCATTTTGAAAATGAAATTAAAATACTTAGAGAAATCATAGATAAAGGAGAGCTCAGTCTTGGAAAAATGCTCGGCTCTGACTCTAGGCCAAGGGAAGAACCACGTCACCCACAAGAATATTCCCAAATGTTGGCGATCTGTAGCCAACACTGACTGCCCCCCAAATACCCACCACTGAATGCTGTGGCTGTCTGGATGACAGTGCCCTGCGGTCTCCAGGGACTTGTGGGGACGATCAGGGATCTTCACGTTCATCCACCAGCCCTGCGTGCTATAACCCCCTCTTGACAGCGGGATGCTCAGGACTCTCCTCCCACGGTCCCCAGCTTCTTTGGCAATGCTGACGGGTATCCGTAAGGCTATCTTTAATGTTTTTTATTTGTTCTAACTAGTTATACATGACAGTAGAATGCATTTTGACACATCATACATAGATGGAGTACAACTTCTCATTCTTGTGGTGAACATGATGTAGAATTGCACCTGTCATGTGATCCTGTGTGCACAGAGGGTGATGATGTCCAATTCATTCCAACCTTCATCCTGTCTCCATGCCCTCTCCCCTCTCCTCTTTCCCCTCTACTTAACCCAAAGTACCTCTCTTTTTTCCTAGCCCCCCCCATTATTGTGAATTAGCATTCTCATGTCACAGAAAACATTTGGCCTATGATTTGGGGGGGGATTAGCTTATTTCACTTAGCATGATATTCTCCAGCTTCATTCATTTGCCTGGAAATGTCATAATTTCATTTTTCTTCAAGGCTGAGTCATATTCCATTGTGTGTATATAGCACATTTTCTTTATTCATCCATCTGTTGAATGGCATCTAGGTTGGTCCCATAGTTTAGCTATTGTGAATTGAGCTTCTATAAACATTGATGTGGCTGCTTCACTGTAGTATGCTGATTTTAAGTCTTTGGGGAGTGGGATAGCTGGGTCAAATAGTGGATCCGTTTCACGTTTACTGAGGTATCTCTATACTGCTTTCCAGAGTGGTTGCACCAATTTGCAGTCCCATCAGAAATGTGTGAGTGTGCCTTTTCCCCCGACATCCTCACTAACATTAATTGTTGCTTGTCTTCTTGATGATTGCCATTCTGACTGGAGTGAGATGAGTAGTTTTGATTTGCATTTCTCTAATTGCTAGAGATGAACATTTTTTTCATATATTTGTTGATCGATTGTATTTTTTTCTTCTGTGAAGTGTCTGTTCAGTTCCCTAGTCCATTTATTGATTACGTTATTTGGTTTTTTGGTATTGAGTTTTTTTATATATCCTGGAGATATAGTGCTCTATCTGAGGTGCATATGGTAAAGATTTCTTCTCAATATGTAGGCTCTCTATTCACATTATTGACTGTTTCCTTTGCTAAGAAGAAGCTTTTTAGTTTTAACCCATTCCATTTTACTTCTTGTTCTTTAGGAGTCTTGTTAAGGAAGTCAGGTCCTAAGATGACATGGTGAAGATTTGGGTCTACTTTTGCTTCTGTTAGGTGTAGGGTCTCTGTTCTAGTACTTAAGTCTTTGTTTCACTTTTGTTAGGGTCTGTAAACAAGTCGGGATGGCTCCTGGCATTTTGCCGGAGTGAGTGGTTTGTGAAGTAACGCCAGGAGCCATTAGGTGTGGAGATTCCTTATTGGTTGACTGCTGTATCTAGTTTATGTTAATTAGATAAAGCTGTGTGGAATGTATATATACCCCTCCTGTCCTACAATAAATGGCTCCCACTCCTGCTGTATCAAGGTACACAAGTTGCTCGACTCCGCCCCCCCCCAGCCTTTTTGCTGCAGCCGGACTGCGGCACACTCTGAGTTGATTTTTGATTTTTGTGCAGGGTGAGAGATAGAGGTTTAATTTCATTTTGTTACATATGGATTTCCAGTTTTCTTGGCACTATTTATGGAAGAGGCTATCTTTTTCTCCAATGACTGTTTTTGGAGTTTTTGTTTAGCATGAGATAACTGTAATAATGTGGGTTTGTTTCTGTGTCTTCTATTTTGTACCATTGGTCTACATATTTGTTTTGGTGCTAATACCGTGCTGTTTTTGTTATTATTGTTCTGTTGTATAGCTTGAGGTCTGGAATTGTGATGCTACCTGCTTCACCTTTCTTGCTTTAACTACTCTGGTTTTCCAGATGGATTTCATGATTGCTTTTTCTAGTTCTACGAAGAATGTCATTGGGATTTTAATTGAAATTGTATTAAATCTGTATAATGCTTTTGGTAGTATGGCCATTTTGACAATATTAATTCTGCTTTTCTAGGAGCATGGGAGATCTTTCCATCTTCTAAGGTTCTCTTCAATTTCTATTTTTAGTATTCTGTACTTTCATTGTAGAGGTCTTTCACCTCTTTTGTTAGGTTGATTCCCAAGTATTTTATTTTATTTTTTGAGTCTATTGTGAATGGGGTAATTTTTCTAATTTTTCTTTCAGTGGATTCATCACTGATGTATAGGAACACATTTAATTTATGGGTGTTAATTTTATATCTTGCTACTTTGGATTCAGAAGTTTTCTGGTGGATTTTTTTTTTTTAGAAACATGTCATTGGCAAATAGTAATAGTTTGAGTTCTTTCCTATTTGTATCCCTTTAATTTATTTTATCTGTCTAGTTGCTCTGGCTAGAGTTTCCAGGACTATGTTGAATAGAAGATTTTTAGAGGGAATGCTTTCAATTTCCTCCATTTAGAATAATGTTGGCCCTGGGGCTGGGGTTGTGGCTCAGTGGTAGAGCGCTCACCTAGCATGTGTGAGGCCCTGGGTTCAATCCTAAGCACCACATAAAAATAATAAATAAAGTAAAGTAATTATGTCCAACTACAATTAAAAAAATATTTATTAAAAAAAAGAAAGAATGATGTTGGCCTTGGGTTTAGCATATATAACTTTTATAGTGTTGAGGTATATTCCTACCATCCCTAGTTTTTTTAGTCTTTTGAACTTGAAGGTGGGCTGTATTTTGTCAAATCTTTTTCTGAATCTATTGAAATGATCATGTGATTCTTATCTTTAAGTCTGTTGATGTGATGAATTATGTTTATTGATATCCATACAATGAACCAATCCTGCATCCCTGGGATGAACTCTATTTGATTGTGGTGCAATGTCTTTTTAATATGTTTTTTCATGTGATTTGCCAGAATTTCATGGAGAATTTTTGCATTATCCACTAAGGATCAGCCAAGCCTGGCTCCACTCAGACAAACTACCTGTAGCATTGGAGAAGGAAGTGGTTATGTACATGGAGTTTCAGCATGTCTGTTACACAGCCAGAGTCAACTGGTTCTGCCTCTTTTCCAGCTACCTTCCTTGGGCCTCCATGTCCTTTCCTGCAAGCTGACCTCAGGGGCCCTCCTCCAAAGCCAGGGGTAGCAAGCCCAGCCCTGTCCCCAGGTATGTCCCCTGGAGTCAGCCCACACTGCTTCCTGGATGTTCAAGCAGGCCTCTCTGTCCCTGCCTTGTGCCTCCCCATCCCTCCTCTGTCCCTTCCCGTAGGATGAACCCTTACTCTGAGCTCTCTCTGCAACGGTTTTGCTCCACGCTCACCTTCTTGGTCAGATTGGGCTCATTTTAGGAAAAGGGCTGAGCTTCAGGCATCTCAACCCCACAGCACTGGAGCACATTGCGGGATGTGCAGATGGACCTGTGGCTAGTGGGGCTGGCCTTGGCTGAGGCCCACCGTGGACTGCACATCCTTCATCCTGTTGGATGCTCAGCCAGGGGCCTCGCGGGCAGGAACCTTTCCCAATTTACAGATGAATGACAGAGGAGCACAGTGGCCACCAAATTGCCTGCACAAGGTGATGGAGCTGGTATTTGAAGCCAGCTAGCTGGGCTCCATAGCCAGTGCTGGTAACCACCAGCCACACTGTCACACAGGACAGGAGAGGATCAGGAGGGAGTTCAGGGTAGAACCAACGGGGTGCTGGGGAAGCCACGCTGCTTGAGGTGGGAGTGCGTACGTGTGCAGGAGTGAATGAATGAGTGAAGTTGATGGCCACTCACTGAGGGAAGGGGCACTGGTGTGTGGATGCACTAACGGACAAGAGTGTACATACCTGGGTCCACACACAGATGGCCGGATGAATCCTGAGCCCCAGCAAGGATATTGTGCTGCTGGGCTGGGTACAAGGACAGCCGGTGGGGCCTCTGGCCACCAGGCCCAGCCATGCTTCGCTGTTGCCACTGCACATGATGCAGGTTCCTTACCAAGCTGCAAATTCAATTTCTCAAAATAGCTTCCGATAATGCACGGCACAGCGATGGCAGGCGGGGCAGCCCACTCCAGATGCAGCGAGGAGCACTTCAGAGGCTCATTATAATCAGCAGACGGATCTTGGCTCAGGCTGTTGTCTCCTCTTCCAGCTCCTGACTTTCAACAGGCCCTTGGCTTCCCCTTCCCTGGGTCTCCACCTCTGCAGGAGGCTTAGCTGGAGGAGACAGCATGCGCTCAGACGGCCTGCTGAGATCGGCTGCTAAAGCCCCTGCTGCACCCAGGTGACTTCCCAGCTCTTCAGGGGATCCTGCACCTAGAACATGAGCTCTGAGCCCTTAGCTGGGCTCCAAGTCCTTCGCCTCCGATAGTCCCTACTGCTCCAGGATCAGTTTACCTCCCTCCCCGCTGCCAGACTGGACCTTCCTCGGGCCCCACAGTGCATCTCCTGGAATCTCCTGGAATCTGCCACTCCTCCATCACTGGCACAGGTCATCCCAAGGGATACTCATCCCCCTGACAGCCCTGGGGTGATGGGAACAGGCTTTGTGCTTTGTGCCTTGCAGCTATTTATTACCATGCCCCGCCTTGCACACTGAGCTGGGAGCTCCTTAAAGGCTTATTTATATTTGTATTCTAGTTCATTGATTGCTGTTGAATATGTACATTACAAGCTACAATTACTGATCATTTTATGACAATTATTGTCTGTTTTTTTTTTTTTCCCATGGAACAACTAGTCCTGAACTGACGGGCATGGCCTCTGAGCTTTTGCACCAGCTAAACCCTGTTTTACATCTTGCTTCCGCCACCACCCCTGTGAGCATAACCTAGCGGCTCAGCCCACGTTGCATCCCAGTTCAGCCGTAGCACAGGCGAATGGCCGGACCCTCTGCACCTGGGTTTTCTCCCTTGGGAAGTGGGGACCCTGCTGTTTATCATGTGGTACTGATGTGAAAATTTACAATAAAGTAAGTCAAGTACTTGACAAAATGTTTGACTTGTACTGATGTTGGGATGGGTTTGTTTGTGTTTGTGTTTTAGTCCTGGGCATCAGGCCCAGGCCTGGGACATGCCAGTCACACCCTCTCCCACCGTGCCACATCTCATTCCCCTAGAATGGTTATTATCTTGAAAATGACACCCCGGCTTAAGTGTGTGGCTATGTTGGCTTCTTATTAAGTGCAAGCCCTGGGCTGGCTCTGATGTTATCATACCTAACACCCAGGTCTACAGGAAGGCCACGGCTATTCCCAGAACCCTAATTGGTGCATGTGGAAACCCAGCCTCAGAGCTGCAAGCCAAGGTCACCCAGCACCCGGGGGCATTAGACCATCCCTCACAGAAGAGGCTGCCATTAGGGAGGTTTTGGCCAATTCAATCCCACATCAGAGCTGAGCTCCCTGCAGGTGCCTGGATGTCTGTGGGGTCTCCAGACGCTTGTGCCTTGCATGAGCAGTCTCATTCCCAGAACCTGGGATGCCTCCCTTACATGCTTCCGGGGGTTGTAAAGCGTCCATCTTGGCCACGCTCTCATATCAGTAACCCTCTTTGTGCTGAGAGGTGCTTAGATGTCCCTGTGTAGCAATTTTTTTCCCCCAAAGTTGTTCACAGTTTGTTGAAAGGTGACGTTCTTTTGTGATAATGACTTTGAAGGTCCTTAGAACCTCAGGCTTTTCACAGGAAGGAGCCGGAGAGGTGACATTCACACACCCGCAGGTAGGTTGTAGGTTCGTTTATTCATGCCACAGAAACGCACTGAGACCTTAGACACTGGGAGGATCTGCAAGTGGGAGAAGGACGCCTGTCAGGGAGCATCAAGGCCTGAAGAGGGGACAAAACAGGGGGAACAGGCTCCCCTAAAGGCCCTCCCATGTACTCCCTCCAACCCTCCAGGCAAGCGCTGGTCCTGGGTTAGCCACACGCTCTCAGCCCTGACTGCCATGCAGAGAAAGTGAGTTTGCCTGCCCAGGTACTTACTTGGTGCCTACTATGGGCCAGGCCTTTTGCTGGGTGCTTATGGGGAAAACCCCATGAAGCCATCCGCAAGGTGCTGTGTCCTGCAGGGCATGGATGACCAGTGAGTTGGTCAGCTGGGCGGAGTAATGTGGGCTCTGCCAGGGGAAAGGACAGGAGGTGGGGTGCACGTGATACTGCCGGTTACCAGTGACCAGTCCTGCTCCCTCCCATGGTGAAGTGAGACATTAGAGAAGCGCACAGAGGCAAGCATATAAAGCAGGGTTTATTTAAAGAGGGGTAACATAGACTTCTCCTGGGAGGGAGGGGGGCCATAGCTGGTGTCCTGGAATCCTAAGAAGTGAGCGAGTTCTGCCTTTTTAATATGTCCTAGGCTTCTTTCCTTCTCCTGTTCTCTTCTCCTTATCTCTCTCTCTTTCCTGAGCAACTAGGCCCGGGAGATGCTCAGGTGGGATGGCCAAAAGATGAGACGAAGATGGGCTGCAGGGACCAAGGTGGAGTGAACTGGGCAGGAAGGGGGCGTAATTAACAGCTCCCTGTAGGGAGGGACAGTCCCTGAGACAGTTACCTTAGCAACAGGGGCAAGTTATCTTGATAACTGGAGGAAGGGCTCTAGCATTTCAGTCCCTCCCCAACTTCCCAGAACCAAATTGGCCTCCTCGATCTGACCTGACCTGATTTACCTTTCTAGACGGATTGCCTCATTCACTTCTGGCTTCACCCTAGGATACCCAAGAGGCTCCCCACAGGAGGGCCTCAGGGTGCAGGACCGAGGCCAGATAAACTAAGCACAGGGATGGAGAGGGTCCAGGGCACACAGGCGTCCTGAGCCCACCGGGAGACAGAAGGAGAGCTGCCATCCGGCCCATCTCTCCTCTCCCTGGAGGTCCCAGAGGGTCCTGCTCTCTGCAGACCCAGCCCCTTTTGAAAGCCGGGCATGAGAACATTCGTGTTATACAAACCATAATTTCAACCAAGGCACTCTAATAACCAGGATGTTCTCAACTAGCACTTTCTGAACGTGTGCAGTGACCTCTTGTCCTGATGCCGGTGTATGGCTGGTGGCGTGGAAGACCCGCCACCATGAGTGTAGGGGCCTTCAATGGAATGCTCTGGAAGCAGCAGCTTCATCATTGGACAAGGTTTTTTGGTGGCACTTTGAGCTGCAAGATGGGACTCGAGCTGCAGGTCCTGTGCTGGCCTCCTTCCACTGGGGTTTTCTCCTCCACCCTGGGCCTGTTCCAGCTGACTGAGGGTAGTCTTAGTTTCCACCCTCTGGCCACTCTGTCCTCCCAGGAGCCTGAGCTGTGGGCTGGCCAGAAGTTCACTTTGTCTGACCACATTCTGCTCCGTCTCCTGGGAGCAGTCTCTCGTGTATCCTGAGATGTGGAACTTGCCCGGGTTTCTGCATCAGCTTCATGACGGTGACATGGCTAGTTTTGTTTTGATTTCTGATTCTAAAATTAATGCTTGGGTGTTGAAGACAAATTGAGAAACACCACATTTCAAGAATGAAAATCTCCTGGACACTCACAACCCTGAGGAAACCAGCACTGGTGGGCTGTGGCCATTGATCTGACCTCTGAGGAGCGCCTCATGCCCTCAAAGCCACCATGCACTGGGCACCCCTGAGGACGCACAGGTGCTTCCCGACCTTGTTCAGTAATGAGCCCTCAGCAAGTGCCTCATGCTGCAACATTTTAAAATTCTTTTCAGGGTTAAAGAAAGCTCCATTCCGTTCAGGCCCACAGCAGAGGAAAGGATGGCCCACCAGCTGTCAGCGGGCCTGTGTCTCCTGAGCACCCAGTACCTGCTGGTTATAATGAAAGGGAGAAAGAGGAAGAAGGAAGGAAGGAAGGTAGGAGTGGGGGAGAGGAAAGAGGGAGGCAGGCGGGCGCAGGCTGCAGCTCACGTGGCTGCTGAAGACGCCCAGCTCTGGGCTGGACCAAGGGGGGTCTGAACCCCAGGCGACTCTGAAGTGGCCAAGGGAACTTGACCTGGGACCTAATCCCTGTGAGTTCCGGAGCCCTCTCTGTAAAGGGGAAAAGGGAAACTTACCTTTCAGAGCTGCCGAGGGAATGAGATGGGAGAGCACAGATGCAGAGCTCAGCAAAGAGCCCCGGGCTTCGTCCAGTTCTCCAAGATCGCAGCTGTCCCCTCGGGGACTGTGGCAGTGTGGAAGTCAGGGAGGACTGGCCTCTCTGCCCTCTGCTTCCACCTAACCCCCTTCCTGCTCTCAGGGCCAGGTGCCCGAGGCCTGCATGGGCAAGGGGACATCCAGGGCCCCTGACTCCACTCTGTGTCCGAGCCAGGCAGCCCTGTGGGAGGGTGGGAGGTCTCCCGAGCTTCCTGAGCCTCGCTTCCCTGCTGTCTAAGATGGACATGAGGTGATTTGGGCACTGGATCCACAAACCACTTTGGGGGCTGCAGACTCGAAAAGCTTTCGTGGCAGTTGTGAACTTGGTGCAAATAGAAGTCAGCTACAGTGGACCCGATGGACATCTGGCCCCCTGCCTGCTGGACTCTGGACAGGAAATCTCCTTTCTTTCAGGGTGCATTAGTTCCCAGCAGGGGAGAGTGATCAGAATCACAGGGCTTCCATGGCCAGGTCCTAGGCAAGAGGGCCCTAGGAGTGACATCCCAGCAGGTGCAGAGATGGAACTTTGGTCTCTGGGTGGGAAATGCCCATTATGCAGTGGGCTGCAGGACCCAGGTGGCACACTGGTGTCTTTGCTCCTCTCTTCTGGGGGTGAGTGGGCCTGGGGCCAGGTGATGTTCCTTATAGAGGAAAAGAGGACTCTCATAGCAGGTGCTCAGCTCCAGGGTCAGCTTGGCCTTGTCCTGCTGCAGGGGCAGATTCCTGCAGGCTTAGCCAGGTCAAGTGGTAAACCCTGGGTGTTGGTGGTGGCTGGGGTTGGGGGACGGCCATTGTTCATTAGGAAGGTTCAGAGTGCTGCCTGCTTCAGAATATTTTTAAACAACCTAGTCCTCCAAAAATATTGTGAAGTACACCCAGACCCCACTTTACCAGTGGAGAAGCCTTTCCTCAGAAGGGGTTAGTAACTCCCTTGGGAATGACCAGCAAGTCAGGGGTGGAGTCAGGATTCAGATCCAGGGCTCCAGAGCCAGTGCCCACAGACAGATGTTGGATTTCCCTGAAAGATCAGTGAGAAGATCTTGCCGTTCCCTACAGAGCCACCTGCCTGCCATTAGGGCCACCTGTCTGAACCGCACATGCCAGCTTCTGCTAGTACCCAGGGAGCTTCCTGTCCCAGCTCGGCCCCTTGCTGGGTGCCTGCCCATTGGGGTCCCGTGGGGCTCCCTCCTTAGTCACAGGATCCAAAGCTGCTGCCTGGTTCTGGGGCTGTTGGGTGAAATCCCTGAGGCAGGGTATAGCGAGAGCTCAGCCAGACAGGGAACCTGCGATCCAGCTGCCCAGGTAGCTCTCCAGGGAGCAGGAAGATGGTGGTCAGTGCGCAGAGGTTCCGTGGGAACCCCAGGATGCCTGTGGAAATGATACTGGACAGAGGGAGGTGTCCAGTGGAGGTGGTGCCCGGCACAGCCTCACTCTGGAGCCAGGATGGCCCTTGAGGTTGTCCTGCCCTGGCTCTCCTAGTGACCAGCCACTGGGCTTTGGGTGAGTCAACCAACCCCATAATGCTGTGCCCTCGGGCGATTCCAGCAGGACCACAGCACTCCCAGAGGTTGGCTCCAGGAGAGGCTCATGGAAAAAGCATCTGGACAGAGTGCTCCTGGACCTCCACACCCCTCCCCGGGCCCCTCCCCAGAGCTCTCCTGTAGGCCTCTGGTTTCCTCCTCTGGCCTGCGTTCGTCCCCACACTTGGGTGACCTCAGAGTATTGCCTAGTTCTTTCCCCTCCTCCACCTCCTTGAACACTCTGTTTGCTGGGTTCCAAGTGGAAGTGGACGGATCCCAGGAATCCAAGACCTGTCCTGTTTCTCCTTCCCTCCACCCAGTGGGATCTGGCCTGGAGTCCCTGAGCCTCTCGGTGTCTTCCAATATATTGCAATGTCCCTGAGCCTTCCCCTGCAGCCCACAGCCTGGCCAGCATGCTGGGCTCAGGCCTCTCCACCCTCCCCCTGTATCCCCAGAGCCCCTGTGTGCCCTGCTTGCTGAAGGGCGCTGTCCCTGTTTGGCTGAAGGGTCACATTGGAAGGTGAGGCTTTAGCTCTAGCAGTGGCTCACTCACCCACAGTGACCTCTTGTCCTGCTCTTCCCAGGGCCGTGTGCTTCAGCTAAGTCACCTCCTCCCATCCACACTGCCTTTGAAAATGTGTGTAATTGGAAAGAACCTCCGCTAAGCAGAGACACAGACGCTGCTAATGTTACCTGAAATGAAGAGCATTTAGGGTACGACTTCCTCAACTATGCCCCAGAGCAAGACGCCACTGATGGGGCAAATGAGACCCAGCAGGGGGCGGGGCGGGCAGGTAGGAAACAAAACTTCCTTTGTGAACAGTGGGCCATGGCTGCTGGAACTCTGAACGGCCCTGGAGGACCTCTGCACAAATTGTCAGAGCACCTGGGCTGAAGGGCTCCGTCTTGTCCACTCACTGACCTGGTCATGTCTTCCTGGCCTGGTCCAAGCAAGCTCAGCTCTATGTGGACTCAGACTGTGGGCTATTGTGCTAGGTCCCTCTGGCCAAATCTGCCTGCTACCTGCACAGGGCCTCACCAGCCCAGCCTCCAAGACCCTGCCTCTGGGTGGTAGATTTTCTGGCCCCATGTCCGGGTATCAGATGGACTGAGCCAGGTGTCCCCTATTCTAAATGACTCAGGAGACTCCCCAGGAGCTCTCCACTGCCTTCCCTCCCTTCCTGATGATTTCCCTAGATTTAGGGCTTTCCCTCTTCTCATCTTTATCTAAGATGGAGATTTTTGACTCTCAAGTCCCAGTGAATAGAGCTTGGGATAGAGAAAGAAGGAAATGATCAAAATCGTCAAGTGTCTTGTTGGGACCTTGTGGCTTTATCTGTATGATGTTCCCAACTTTCTTCCAGCCCTCACATTCTGTGACTCTGTTCTCATGACTGATTAAGAAGTACCGTGCCATTGACATTGAGCATTCAGGCTGGGATGGGATTGGAAGGTAGGGTACCATTTAAATCTGCCACAGTCTTCGAAAATGATTTTGATGTGCTAACAGCTCCTAACCCAAATGGAGGACATTGATTACACTAATAAGCTATTAAATGGAGTAAGATTAATCATGTCAGCTTAAATTTAGCCTATTTTCTAGGATTGTAGCACATTAACCACAGCCCCACACTTGCATTTGTCTGCTTGCATTCTGTCCGTGCAAAAAAATCTATAAAACTAATCCAACTGGCATAGAAAGTTTTGTGCTAATAAGGTTGCTAATGGAGCTAAGGACTAGGGTTTAAATAACTAACATTGAATGCAGAAAAGAAACATTTTAATTATTTAATAGGGCATGAAAAGGAATTCCAAAGTATTTCTACAGAAGCAATCCCAGTGGGTATAATTTTGGTCCCCAAATTTTATCCTTATTCTTTGAAGATGATGGCCTGAACTTCTGATTTCATTGGATTAAAGGAGTTGAAATTCTCAGGGGGAGGTGGTAGGAGAAAGTGCTCATTTAGAGACCAGCAGGGGAGGCTGTGTCCCAGCAAAGAGAGACATTTAGGGGGAGATGAGGTGTCCCGAAGAAGAAGAGATGGAAGAATTGAGATGAGGAAAAACACATCTTGGGACAACCCTTGGGTCCTTATGAATAATCATGATGCTCAGCCTCTTGGTAGCGTTCTATAATTTATGGGGCACTTTCCTATGTTCCTTCTCATCTGTTTCTCATTAAAACTCTTCCCAGAAGTTTTTGTTCTTCTTGTTTCACAGACAAGGAAACCGAGGCTCACAAAAATGATGGGCTGCCCACGTGGTCAGCCATGTGCTCTATTCCACCCTGCTCTGGGGTGTGACAGGTTCCTGTGTCCCGAGAGTTCTAGCCATGGGTGCCCTTTGTTCCAGAAGGTCATCCAGGAAACAGGGTGGGTATGGGAGGGGAGGTAGTCGTCAGGAAGCTCCTGGTCTTAGGGCTTGTGTTTTGGATCTTAGCATTGTGATATTTCTCTAGGTCGTTCCAGAAGTCGGCTCATGAATGCTGAGGATGGACATTCCCCCTAAGCTGACCAGAACCTTGGTCTACCTCCGGGAGCAGGAATCACTCAGTGCACAGGAGAAAGTGCTAACAGGGCACACAAGACCTCTCCATTTCTGGATACCTCAGTACCACGGCGATCCCCGCTAACAGGCATCCTCATCCCACCAGGACTGGGCTGTTCCAGGGCCTGACCTTGGTCAAGTTCTTACCTACACATTTGCTGCCCAGACCCTTAATTCAGATGCCCCTCCCAGGTGACCAAGTACAGGTTGAACATCCCTAATCTGAAAGTCTGAAATCTAGTATTCTCCCAAAACTAAAAAAATTCTGAGCACCAACAAGATGCCACAAGTGGAAAATTCTACACCCTGAAACTTTGTTTCATGCACATGATTATTAAAAATATTGTATAAAATTACCTGCAGGCTATGTGCATAAGGTAAATATGAAGCAAAATGCATCTCATGTTTAGACTTGGGTCCCATCCCCAAGAGATCTCATTATGCATTTTCAAATATTCCAAATATGAAAGAATCCCCAAATCTGAAACATTCCTGGTCCCAGACATTTTGGATAAGGGACACTCAATCCATATTTGCATCCTCTGAAACCATCTCAGAAGTACTTTATGGACCCCAGGGACAGCCCGTGACCTTCCCCTCCGAGAAGCCTGGTGGAGAGGCATATAACTATAAGCCTCACCTACACTCCCATGGCTTACACTTGAGAGACAAAGCTTTCTTTCTGGTGTATTCTATTTGGCCAGATAGTTCTTGGGGAAAGTTATCTTGTGAGTCTTATAGACATTACATAGTTCTTCAGAATCGTGTTGGTACTTTCAATTAAATGCCTTGTTGGATGGAATGTTCTAGAATACGTGCTGACTTTATTGAAGGTTACAGTACTTGAAGCATTTTTGTTCCTTTGGAATCTTGGACATAAGAATCATATATGTGAGGCTTCTTCTCCAGGCACATCTAATGCCCCTACTTCTCTCTGTGGTGAAGAAAGGAGCTGGCGGAGTGTTCCAGCATGTGTGAGCACCATGTCATGCTACCACCGCATGTGATCTCCGTGGAGCAGGTAGCATTGAGGAGAAAGAAGAGCAAATGTATTTGTGAATATAAAAGAATATTGGAGACGATTTCTCTCTCGTTTCTCCCAATTAGGTTCTAGAATCCCCCTATAGAGGCAATTTAGGAATTCACTCACAAAAAGTCTGGAGCTGGAAAATCAAACACAAAAAAAGTTTAGCAGCTTGGAGATATGAAGATGGTGTAATTTTATCTGAAATCATCCTTTAAAAATTCATCTCAATGTGAGAATTATTTTGTGGCCTGTGTGTGTTTATGTACAGGACGATGATGTTCACGGGGAATTTAGTAATGTCCGTAACCCGAGTGACAGTCCACAGCACTTCAGAGATGTGGAATCTCCAGGGTCAGCTCTCTGTCTTGAGGTGCATGGGCAGGGCCTGTGCCTTCAGGGCGTGGAGGCTGCTGAGGCTCAGGGAGAGGCTCCCATCCACAGCTCTGGCCTTTGGCCTCCTGTTATCGTTGCCGTCCTTCTGCAAGCTCTTCAGGTACTGGTGATCATTTGGTGGCAGCGCATTGCTGGCATGGGATGGCAACCAGGTGGTCTACCCATTAAATCCCTCTGGACTGTCCTAAAAAGAGGGCCAAATCCTTTCATCCAGAGCTGCCTGCATCTGCTCTGTTTTTGGAGCTGTCTTTGACCTTGGCCTTTGCTCCCGACCTGCATCCCCATGGAGCCCCTTGGTGGCCTGGAGCCTCTCTGCCCTCTGAGGTGGCTGTCTTTGCTCTAACTGCTCAGGCCCTCCCTTCTGCCTGTGCTCCGTTTCCTTCCTTTGCAGCTGAAGATCTAGTTGGGTCCACTCCTTCCAGGTCTTGGAAGATCCCACGCAGGGCAAGACAGGTTGGGCCAGCACTTGGCTGGAGTGGCACCCGAGGGCTACACCTGGGAAGAGGTAACGCTGGCACATGTGCAGCAGGGTGCAAGAGGAGGGGTAATTTGGTCAATTTTGCCCAGTAAGAGCTTTTCACTGGTGACTTCCCCTGCTCTGTGGGGCACAGGTTTGGGGCCCTGGCGTTGGAAACGTGTCTCTGGAGAACTGTGTCTTGAGCGAGTGGAGTCTGACCTCCGTGGGTGTTTTTAAGGCAGAGTTCGCCTCTCACCCTTCCACTTGTTCATTCAGTCACAGGTTCAACAAAGGTGTGCCGGACGTGGTCGCCAGGCGGTGGGGAAGAAGCAGATGGAGCTTCCTCCTCCTGGAGATCACTGTCCTGTGGTTGATGGTGACAGACGGCAGGACAGAGCTCCTGGGAGACAGATGAGGACCTCTAATCACCCTGGGGAGGCTGGGCCTGGGGAAGGCTTCCAGAAGAGATGACATTTAAGCTGAATCTTCAAGCTTGGGCAGGGCGGGGGCCACGTGGAGGAGTCATGGGAGGAGGTCACTGCCGGCCAGGGAGGTGCTGTGGCTCTGTCTGCTGGGCTTGGAGCTGCCTCCCTAGGGACAGCAACAGCAGGAGGCAGGATGGAGGCCCAGCCAGGGGAGGCAGGATGGAGACTTTGAGGTCAGGTGGAGGCAGGGACTTGGTTTTGTCCGGCATGTCTGGAAGACCAAGGAAAGTACCTGAGCAGGGCGTGGGGCGAGGGGGGGTGTGAGGAAGGCTCTCTGGGTAGGAAGTGGGGCTGTCTGCAGATGGATCAGCAGCTCTGCTCATGCCAGGGGCTTCACAAGGCAGCTCCTGAAGTGGGTGAGCAGGGACCCACGGGCTCACAGAGGACTCACAGACAGGATGGTCTGCACCTGGGTGGCACACACCTGCCCCAGGGCAAGACAGGGCGTGGGTTAGGAATTTCCAAGGAGTTCCTGAAGCAGACACTACCAGCTCCTGGCGGGTATTTCCCAAGGGGAGCATGGCTTTGGGGCTTATCTGAGACACTGTGCCTTTGTGCTGTTGTCAGTGTGGGGAAGTCATTCCAACCAAGGCCTCTTCTTCAGTTCCTCCTACCTCCCTGACTCCAGGTACCACTGACTCCTGACTGGAGGGGGCTGTGGGCATGCAACACCCAGGGGCAGGGGACCTGTTACCTCTGCAGAACGGGGAGCTGTCCTATAGATGGAGCTGGGTGGAAAGGGTGACTTCTACCCTTGGAAGTCTTGCAGGGGACTCTGTGAGATGAATAGTGCCACCGTATTCGCAGGTGTGAGAAGCACAGAGACCACCTCTGGGATGAATGGAGATTTTTAAAAACTGTCTTAAAGTTAAAAACTTATGCATTATTACAAAAGTGAAAAAAAATAGAGAAACGTACAGAATAAAAAGCCCTACATTATTGACTTTTTCTATCCTATCCCACTGTGTCCTCTCACCCGCTCCACAATTCTAAGCTTTTCCATGGAGACCAACCTGGAAAACAATCTGATATATAAATTAGCATATATTTAGTATGAACAAATAAGCACATACTTATACATGCTTTAGTTGCATGGTTGTATATATGTATTTTAATAAAATATGTATATCTATATCTATATCTATATAAATTTGTGATTGCATACATATGTAAAATATAGCTGCCCTATAGCTGGTGTGTGTATCTGTGTGTGTATCTATCTGTATACATGCCAATGGATATGAATGCATTGCACAGTATTATATGTACTTAATACTCAATTTTCCTTTCAGTTGCATTTCTCAGGTGTACATGTTTTCCTTTGTGTTAATTTCTTCACTTAATAATATAACATGAACATCTTTATGGGCCAGTAACCATGACACATACTTTTTAATGGCAGCAGATGATTCCACGGTTTAGATTCAGATAATCAATCTCCACTTTCTTGTTTTTGCTGTTTTACAAACATTGCAAAAACGATCATCGATATGCTAGTTTGTACCATTGTATGACAAATGGCATACTATTTTACGTGTGCTTTTCAAATGTGAAAATTCAGTGTCCTGGTGAAAGGCATATGCACATTTCTAAGTTGTCATAGAAGAGCCAAAGCCAAAGGGCCCTTCTAAAACAATATCAGTTTTCATTCTGATAAACTTTGTTTGAAGATGCCTATTTCCCAACAATTTTAACAATTATATTTTTTAAAAAACATGCTTTGCCAATCAGGGATGAAAATTGTATCACAACTTTTAAAGTTTCATTTCCCTGGTTACTGGCAAGCCTGTGTATCATTTTTATCAATCTATTGGTTATTTGTGTATTTTTCTTGGATTGACTAGGTATAATTATTGAACACTCTTTCTTTTCTTTGTCTTTTAAATTCCTTATGTGTATAAAGAGTGTTATAAGATACGAGATGCTCATGTAGCGAAATAATCTATTTAGAACATAACACTTTTATTTCTCTAATCCATATATAGTTGCTCCTCTAAGAAATGACAGGTACTTCCCCCAGATGCGCCCCTTCCCACCCCTCCCTACACCCACCCGGCAGGGTGCCAGTTTTGCTCTCAGTACCAGGGCTCTCCTTAATCCTATGGCTGGGAGTACTCTGTGTGTTCCAGGCCCGGGGAGGGGAACATGCCAGGTGGCGGGCGCCCTCCCTAAACAGGTCTTTGATTTCCACGCCTGGGCCCACTGAGGCAATTAAGCTGGATTTGTCTGATGGGGCAGGGGATCAAAGGTTTGATGTTTTGATAACTGAAGAGGAGAAAGGCTCAACTTGAGAAGGGCAAGGAAAAATCCCCCAGGACAGAAGTCACAGGCCCCTCCGTGGTGGGAACCTGAGCCGGAGAGAAAACAGCCTCCCTGGCGGGGGCAGACCTCGGGCGGACGTTGGGGCCTGGGAGGACAGAGCCCTCCATGCGGCCAGCGGGGAGCCTGTGCCATGCTTGGCTCAACAGGAGTGAGTCGCAATCACCTGTCCTCACACCGGTCCACACGGGCCGGAGCCAGGGGTGGTCTGCAGCTTCTGCCCTGCTTGGAGACAGTGGGGCCCCTTTCCCAGGACAGTTCATGAATGGCCAGCTGCATGGAGAAGCCGGGTGCTGGTGGACCCTTGGCAGGGGAGCCCTCCACCTGTTTTGAATTAAACATGAAGAGAGGCCGCGCCGAACAGAGAACTCAGTGGGGACGAGGATGCACCCTGGGGCTGGCGGCTCCTAGTTCCTCTGCTGTCCACGGGATCTTGTGCCATTCCCCTTCCTGCCTCTGGTTTCCCATCTGTGCACGTGGGGTCGGTGATACACTGGTCTCACGGCACTGTGCGCAGTTAGCTTTTGCAAAGCGCCTATCGAGAGCTCTGTGTCTGCCAATAACACTGTGATTGTTCATTAAGATGTGTGCAAAGGTGTTCCCCATTTTGAAATTTCAGTAGGTGACTGCCGCCATTTAACAGTGTACCAGGAGTGTCACTGGGAATGTCCCCTCTTAGCCTGTCTGTGCTGCTATAGCAAAGTAGCAGAGACTAGGCAATTTACAAAGAGCAGGAATTGAGTTCTTCCACTTCTAGTGTCTGGGGAAGCCAGGATCAAATGCCGGCAGCTTCTCCTCCGATGAGGGCTCTGTCTCATCTTCCAAGATGGCTCTTTGAATGCTAGGTCCTCCTGAGGGGGCCAGTCATGTCCTCACAGGGTGGAAGGTGGGAGGGCAGAAGGGCCCAACTCTGCCTGGAGCCTCTTTTGTAAGGGTCTCAGCCCCATCAGGAAGGAGCAGCCCCTGTGGCCCAACCATTCCTTCAGGACCCCACCTTTGACACTCTGGCAGTCACATTTCAGCCCTTGAGTTTGGCGTCACCTCCCCACACACACACACTGGTGCAAAGGCCTCTCCACAGGTGTGGCTGTATGCTGGACTGGTAGTCAGTGATGGGTAAGATCCAATTGCAATGGTGCCAACCTAAGACAGGAGGCTGACGCCTTGAGGTCAGCTCATCTGATGATGGATAAGGACCACACGTACTATTGGACAACCTAAGGCAGGCACGGTCCCTAAGCCACATTGCTTGTTGTTTAATTAAACAGAAGGGGGGAGATGTTGAGGGCCACAGCCAGTCAGGATGACTGCATGGCATTTTTGCCAGAACCCAGTAGTTGAGAGGTGATGCCAGCAAGCCATTGAGATGATGATGGCTATGTTAAGCTGTGTATTCAATTGTATATTAGACCCCTGCTGTCTGACTTGGCCTGCTACTTTGGAGTTCTCATGGGAATTCCTGGGAGTTCTCCTTGGTTGGGGAAGTGCCAGAGGAGGGATTTCCGGAGGAGGGATTTCCGGAGGAGGGATTTCCAGTTGGTGTGTGGTGTGTCCTGGGAGAAAGCCACGTGCCTGGCGTTCATGGGAATGCGGAGAATAAAGGAGTTCCTGTTTTGAACCTACAAGGCTGTGTGGCCGCTGGGTTATTTTGTGCCCAGCCAGACTGCGGCACCAGGACACACCATGCTTTCTTCTACCTTTGGCACTCCACTTGCCTTCTGCCTGAGATTCCACCCTACACTTCAGTATCATGGTCCTCTGAGCCACGCATTAGTGAAGTTCATATCTTCTTTGTCACACACCAGGTTGGATTCCTTCCCAGTCCCAGCCGCTGCCATCACAACAACATCTTTACTTTCCCTCTTGTCCAGCTCCCCAGGTAAGGACCAGGAATCCAGGCTGAGTCTGCTTCATTGTCCACTCTGTGGCCAAGAAGAGCCCAGCAGGGCCTTGGCGAAATCATGTCCAGGAAATATTTCTAAACGAGTGAACCATCCCATCTAGAATGTATTTGAAGACATGTTTCGCAGAAAGCATTTGATTATTTTCCCCAAACAAATGACCAAACAGGGTGTCCTTCTTTGATAAGGTGTCTTTCCTCCATTGATGTGAAATCACTCTTGGGACCAATTGGGAACTCTCTTTAGTTTCTGTGCTCCGCGGCTCCTGGGTTAATGCAGCACTTCTAGAAATACAGGCTCTTCATAGCCAAGTTTACGGCATTTGCGGACAAGTTACCCCTCCTATTACTATTTCCTTATATTTTATTCTTTGTCTGTTTATGTACATTTTCTTCTGTGATGGATATTAGTGAAAATCTTGTTGCTTTCCACCTAATATTAAATTAGGGCTTTGGATTGAGGTTGTGCTACTTTTGTAGATTAAATTGCAGGAGACCCGCGACTTGACACTATTCATTCTTCTCATGTGCACCTCTATTTAATTCATGTCTCTTTTTTAGACTATCTAAAATCTCTAGTATTTTACATTTAAGTCTTGGGCATTTCACGTTGATTTTTGTCTCTAAATTTTTAAATGCACTTTTTGATGGTGTGAAGAAGAATTTTTCCCCATGACATCATTTTCCAGTCTAGGGAAACTCACGGCCATTTTAATTTTTCACCCTCAACTTTTTGTGAGGCTGGGACTCCGTGACTGGGATAATAGAAATACTAATGATAAATCACAATAATAATCCTTAATCAAATGCGTACTTGGCCTCGTGTGCGGTGGCAGAGAGATGTCACACCTACCAGAGTGGTGAGGCTCCTGGAGTCCAACCTTGCTGCCTGGGACTTGAGGCTCCTTGCAGGGTCTCCTGTGGGCTCGTGCAGCGGCTGCAGATGTACCTGCAGTCGCAGTGAGCTCTCCACCCACCGAATCTTCAGCGATCCCTGGCTGTCAGAACACCCCTCCTTGGGTTGAGAGACCCTGGCTCCCTCCGATCCCCACGCCCTGGACCGTCTCTGCAGAGCTGGCTTTTGTTCTGTGGAATCTTTCTCTGTCGGTGTTTAGCTAAAAGAGGACAAGAACTGTGTTCCAGCCTAGCAGATTCTCAGCTGGAGAAGTGGATGAACTTCCCCAGAGCCAACCCATCCTGCCTCCTCATGGTGCTTTCTCCAAGTCTTGAGATAATTTGTTATTAGGCTCTTTTGAGCTGGTGGACCAGCCCGATCTGTCAGTGAACTCTTCAGGCGGGTCCTGGAGAAGACCCTGCCCTTGTGAAGTTCCTCTGGGTGTGGTTCAGTTCACCAATGTCCCTCTCTGAGGGTGGTGTCCTGGATCACCTGTTCTCTGGCTGTCAACTGGGTGGACCTGGGAGAGCAGGGCCCCGTCCCTCCAGCACAGCCTCACCCGAGCTCCTCAGAGCTTCCCATCCACAGCCCCCCGCCCTTCACTTTATAAACACACAAAGCCCTGTATCCCGGGAGCCAGGGCCAGTGGATCTCCTTCTCCAGTGCAGAGATGCACCCCTCCAGAAGTTCTAGACTGGACAGTACAATACCTAATGCCCAGAAATGTTCCAAACACATGTGTTCTTCATGAGATTCTCTGGCCATTTCTCCAGGACCACGGTATTTCTTAAAAGAATAATAATGAGAACGAGGGTTTTACACCTCCTGATTGGGGGCCCTGTCCTCCCTGGGAAGTGACGGCTGCCTGGAGCCGCTGGGCCAGGCCTCCTGGAGGGGCCAGGCCTCCTGGAGGGGCCGGCCTCACAGACACAACAGAACAATGTGGGCTTGGGGAGGGCGAGCCAGGGCCCGGGGAACACTTGTGCCCTGTCTGTGTTTGGCTGTGAACCCCCAGGACAAAGCAAACATTGTGCAGAGGGCAGGCGGCTGCCATGAAAGGGCCGGCCTGGTGCAGTGGGAAAGAGCCCCGGGGAGGGAACGCAGGTGGGGGGCAAGCCAGAGTGACCGAGAGGCGGGACTGACAGCCTGAAGGGAGGCGGGACGCACAGACAGGCCCTGAGAAAACAGGCCAGGCAGAGAGGCCCAGGGCAGGGCCCGGGAGGAGGGCGAGTGGGCCAGGGCGAGGGTGGGGGGCAGGCTGCAGAGCCCTGGGATTGCAGGAAGGGAGGGAGTGAGCAGCTCTGACAGAGAGGAGAAGGGAGGGTGGCACTGCAGGAGAGCAGGGTGACACTGACGGCACCTCGTGGCCCTGGGAGCACCCTAGACCTACACTGAGTTTCCAGCCCTGGGCTTCTACATTGGGCCCTGATATCGGGGCCAGGGCATTGGGGAGTGAGGCCCAGACCCTGGGTGGGGACACAGGTCAGGAGGACCAAATTGCTTCCCTGGCCTCAGGTGGTAGCTGGGCAAAGACGTGGGAGGCAAGAAGTCACCCGGACGTGGACGTGGGGGTCTGTGTGAAGTCTGTGGGGTGGAGGGTGAGCCGAGCTCATTGCAGTGTCACTGAGGGCGCAGGAGAGCAGCGGCCCGGCCCTGCAGGAGGCCTGTGTCACCCCAGCCTGGGGAGCCTGGGCGGGGGCTTGTTCCCCACACTCTGTGCTTGGCCGCGGGAAACATGGAGTGGACAGCCCTGTCTTCAGACCAGGGAGGCACCCTGCTTATTTAGCGTTTTCCATGAGACCTCTTCAACGCTCTGTGGCAGGTATTAGCCTCTCCATTAAAAAGAGGAAGGAAGGAAGGAAGGAAGGAAGGAAGGAAGGAAGGAAGGAAGGAAGGAAGGAAGGAAGGAAGGAAGGAAGGAAACAGGTGCATTTGGTTGATCCAGACCAATTAGGTGCATGTCCAGAGTGCCCACTGATGACCTGGTGGGCGTGGGTAAGATGCTATAATCCGGGCAGCAGGCCTGGATTCAATTTTCCTCGTGACCTTGCTGAGATGTTTAATGTGCACTCGGCCCAGCTTCATCAGCTTACCCTGAGGGTGCTGCTCTGGGTACCCCAGAGCTCAGTCAGGGATGGCAGGGGTGACACGGCACAGCCAGGAGCACTCTGTCCCTCGGGGAGGCTTCCACGTTTGCCAGGGCTCTCCTATTTGCTGCTACAGACCTTCCTGGGCTCCAGGAGTGTCTCACATAGGACCTAAGTTTTAATTACCAAGAAAACTTTGAATGATGTATTTGAGGGCATCTTGTGTAGGAGGCACCGTAGACTCAGTGACGCATCTGCTACTTGGTACTGGGTGGCCCTGGGTGATACATAGCAACTCTTGGTTCTCTTTCCTTTTCTGTTCAAATGGGGCAGTGTGCAATTTTGAGACTAATTTCTGGACGTGAAGGTGAATGTTCTTAGACTTGGGAAATGGAGGGGCAGCGGGGAGGTAGACCCCATTCTCTGGAGAGCCTCCTGGAGAGGCTTCCTAGTGCCTGCTGGAGGGATGAGGATAGACCTCCAAGGTCCAGGAGCCCTCCCCTCCAAGTCCCCTGGGCAGTGGGGCAGTCTCTGGCCACCTTGCTCTCCCAGGAGGGCCTGGTAGGTCAATGGCATCTGTCACATAACCCAGGAAGACTGGCCAGGTTTAAAGGGAGCAGCTGACGAAGGGACCCCACAACTTGTATCTGGATATGGCTTATGGCTGCCTGCAGAGGCAGTAGAAACCAGCGTCCAGCCGAGTCCTGGCGAATCTCAGGACACAGAGCCAGAACCCTGCTACCCTCCTGTGCCCAGAGGTGCTGGAGAGAGGCCCAGCCCAGCTTGGAGACCAGTCATGAGCTGAGGTTAGCACTCCTCTGCTTGGGCTCTGCCAGGGCAGCTCACAGGCACGGGGAAAGAGGAGAGGCCTAGGGATGCTGCTGGAGTGTGCTTGACATCAACCCGCAGCTGGTAGCAGTTACAGCAAAATGAGAAAACACTAAAGCAAAATTGTCATTTTTAAAGGATGAACCTCTTCAAATTCAAGGTTGTGAGCAGTTGGGAAGGTGGGGTGGAAAGAAAGGAGGAAACCGGGACCTTGACCTTCCAGGCAGGCTCTGCACACGGGGGCCAACTCCCCCTCCACCTAGGTACCTCCAAACACCCCTGCCCCAGTCTTGTCCCCCAGAGGGTACAGTGGAGATGATGCCTGGGGACACTCCAGTTCACAAAATTGTAATAAATGACCCAAATCAACTTCACTGAGGGTGAAACTATTTACCAGTCCTTCATGCTTCTAAGTGACTTATATTTTATTAAAATTTTCATCGAGAGAATTCTAGGTATAAAAGGTCTTGAGAAGCAAGGCCAAGGAAGCAGGTAAGGACTTGATCTACTTTCTCTCTGAAGCAACCTTTCAACCTTTCAAAAAACCCTGTCATCTCAAAGCAGCAGCACGCTGGCACTCATACAATCAATTGGGTCAAAGTTCCCCATTGGACTTGCACACATTCTTATGTGTTTAGTTCTGTAAGTTTCCAGCCTGTGTGTACACTCTCATCCACCCCCACAGTCAGCCTGCAGAAGAAGCCTTTCTCGCAGGCGCCCACCTTCCTCTGCCCCATCTCCCAGGACACTCATCCCGGGAAATCACCCATCCGTTTTCCATCTCTATAATTTTGCTACTTGCAGAATATTCTATAAATAACCTCATACAGTCCTCCACCTTCAGGAGCTGTTCGTGGTAGGAATGTGTCAGAGTTTGTTTAACCATTCACCTGTTGAAGGACAGCTGGATTGCTTCAAGTTTTTTGGCAATTATGAATGAAGTTGCAATGAATATTCATGATGAGGCTTTTGTCTGAACATACGGCTCACTCCTCATTATTTTTACCACAAGGTCCTGGGTTGTGTTTGGTGGGGAGGAATTGAGTCAGGAATGTGGGTCAAGCTCTGCTGTTGACCAGCGCAGTGGTCAAAGGCAAGTTTGCAAAGCTTGTAAAAAGCCGAGCAATCTCCCATCTAAATTCTTGGGTGGATGGGATCGGAGATTGTATTTTAAAATGTTCTCATTTAGAATCCTAAAAAAATGGACACTCGCAGCCCAGTGCATTTCTAACTATCCAGTGTAGCTTTCTTTTGACCAGAGAGAAAGTAGTGCCAATGAAATATGTCCTCACATAAGGTCCTATCTAAGTGAGCAAGCAGGAGAGTGTCTAAATAAGCTCAGGTATTTTCATCTACAACAGATGACTGCACATGGATAGAACTGTTGTTGGAAAGCAGTTGGTTTCAGAACAAGCAGGCTCCAGAAAGCCTGACCAATTAAGAGCTGGGTGATGTTGGTACATGGCCAACCTCTCTGAGCCTTAGTATCTCTACCTATAACATAAGCATGATGATATTGTCCCCCCAGGGGGCCCATGTACTGATTAAATGAGATAATGTAGATAAATCCTTAGCATGGTTGTGGCAGCACAGGGTGAATTTTTAGCACATAGTTTAAAGTATGATTTAAGAGCCTTAAAATAATTGTTATTTTTTTTTTTTGCTTCTGAAAACTGTAAGACTGAAAATCTGCTTTCAGCCAAATTATCCAAAACTAAGAGAATGTTTCATTTTTTTAAAAAACAATTGAAATACTCATGCATATGTTGGATTAAGTAATTATAATTGATGATTAAAAAATGAAACAATACTTCTTGAAATACTGGACATTTCTCAGCACACTGTTTGGGCAAAAAAAAAAAAAAAATTTGGATTCACAGTTTATCTATATATAGCATGATATTAACTGAGTTCAATAACAGCCTTCAGAGAAGGAAAGAAAATTGCAATACAAAAATTAAAAATTAAAAAACTCAATAGTCTAGGTATGGAAATAACAGAACGTCAGAATTTTCATTATTACCTCAATAGCCCCCTGATTTTACATACTCTCCACCATAGTGAGTGTGACTTTCACACTCAAAAGAACCATTTGGCACAAAACACCCTGCAGCAAAATCTGATTTCAGATACATGGAGTCATACCCCTGGAGATGGTGAGGGCGATGGTCACTTCGGAGGAACCAGCAGGCAGCCTTAGGACACCAAGCCCCTGCCGAGACACGGCACCCAGTTCTGGGCGTGTGAAGGGCTCTCTGCAGCAGGAGCCAGGGGGGCAGGTACAAGGACACATCCTGATGCCCTCTTTAGACTCAGGGGCAGGTAGGGTAACTGAGGAGGTTGCCGTCCCTTTCCCTGAATGATGGTGACAACATTCGCTACGATGAAGTTTGCATTGAAGAATAAACATGGAGAGACGAGAGAAGTGCCCCGCACAGAAGCATGTGCTGTAGGTAGACCAGCAGGAAATTGAGAAGGCATGGTCTGGTAGGACCCACGCATGCAGAATCAACCTCTGAGAGCGTGAGGAAAAGCCCAGGATCGCTGCTGTCTTTGTGTCCTGAGGACACGGAGGAACAACTCTAAATGAAAGAGGACGCCGAGCCACATGCTTCTGTTTCCCGCTCTCCATCCTGGCCCTGCCTCTGGCCTGGCTCCCTCCTTTGTGGCCTGGTCCCTCCGTTTGTGGTGGCAACTCCTCTTCATGTTCTGACCTGGGATCTCTGGGGTCAGGGAATGTCCACCCCACTGTTCCAAAGCCCCGTGGCCTGGAGCCAGCCTCATCTCTTTCCTTGGTTTCTTCATTTGCAAAATGAGGATGAACATTAGCAGCCAATGGATATTTATTTGTCATGAGGAATGAAATACATTTAATCCACAGAAAGTACTCAGCATCAGGCCCAGGAAAAGTGTGCAAAATAAAACATGATCCATTTCTGTTTCCAATCAGCTGCACAGATCAGCTACGTTGACTGATGTCTGCATTCCGTGGAGTCCTGGGACGCAGTGGTAGATGATGGGGCTGTGGAGAACCTTCCGGAATCAGGAAAGCTCCCTCAGCTGTTCCCAGGTGGGACACCTCATTCAAGACCGTGGGCACCCACCAGTGACCGGGGAGTGGTGGAAGAAGACGTCAGAGAGAAGGTGGAAGCTCAGGAACCATCACCGTTTTTCCCGAGATTGCTTAAATACGGAAGGACTGAGTCGGGTCCCGATGCCAGTCCAGGTCTCTGGTTCACCCACGTCTTCTTTCCACTAGGTGATGTGATTCCAGAATCTTCTCTCAGAGGGGACCCACATGAACACCCAAGCCCCCGGCTCCCCTTTGCCCCCTTTGGATTGCAAGCTTGGGATAGAAGGGGGAGTGGCCAATGGGTCCCTTAGAAGCCCTCAGACTCAAACAGAGCAGCTTTCATGATTTCCCTTGGACAAAAGGAGTCAGGGTCAGTATTAAATATAATTACCGTGCATGGGGCTAATAAATGGCATTTTTATCCTGTGGGGCTGCGGAGGCCCTGCCACGGCCCCTCAGGTCACCTAATCCTCCTTTGCTTTTGTCCTCTGAGTGCGTCTGAGCAGATGGAGGCCAGGGATCTCAAGTTACCTTCCTTTCCCTTTCACTCGAGCACTTTCTCTGATGGATGCGGGCCTTTCTCTTGTGCTCCCAGGTCCTGCCCTCCTCATTCTGTCCTCGCCTCCTTACTTCCCACCCCAGGCCTGGCCTTTCTGTATTTGGACACCCTAATGGTTTCAAGTGCAAATCGGAGGTCCTCCTGATTTCTCCCTTTCTAAACTCGAATTCTGCTTCACCAAATCCCCCAGCCTGTAACAGTAGGGTTGGGATAGACTTTTCCAAATCCTGCTATACCCCTCACACCAGCAGGGCCCCGGGACACTGACGGGGTGCTTTTCACAGTCTTCCCTCTGATCGTAAGTGCGATACCTGGCTCTGGGTGGAGAGGTAGGTGCTGCGCCCTGCAGAGGATGGGCAGGTTTGAATCTCTGTGTGTGCTGTCCTTCCTCATCTGTTCTGTTGGAGGTCCCGATAGCCCCTCATGGGACTCTGCCAGTCGAGTGGCAGACACCCTTCTGAACCAGGCCAGCCCTGCCCACTGGGTGTCCCAGCCCAGGACGTAGTCTGTTGCGTACACTGTAAGACGTTTAGGAGGTGTGGATGACTGGGTAGTACTTGACAGAGTCCAGGGGCGCTCCTAGGCCTAGGCCCCCATCCCCTTGGATGGCAGGAAGACTTGGGTTTCTGACCAGCACTAAGAACACCTGACTCAGGTTGGTCTCTGCTCCTCCCCAGGGGCAGCCTTCCCCCGAGGGCTTGGCCTTACGTGTCTAAGGAGTAAATGAGGTCATTAGATTTGTGAACTCCAAAGCCCCCTCCACAGCATGACTCTGAGATCTAACGACATATAATCAAGTTATTTGTGCCCTCAAATGAGTTCATTGGGGACAAGGGGGCCTCCGCCTCACTTTTCACCACCACAGAAGGCAGTAATCCTTTAATCTCTGGTTTTCCAGAGAGATTAATTAGGTTTTCATCTGGGTATGCTGAAAGGAAGTACAATTGGCCCTGCTTCCAACACACCTCCAGACCCTCACCGCTCCTCCATCATGGCCCCGTGAAATCCCTTTTCCTGGCTACCATCTCGTCTCGCTTGGATGTTGCTTTGGCCTCTCAACCAGCCATCTGCTCTCACTCTTGCCAGGACTCTCTCCTCATAGCCCCTAAAGCTATCCTCTGATGCCCAACTGTGCCATATCCCTGAGGCTTCCATCCTCCCAGGCCTTCCCAGGGCCAGCCAACTGCACCCCAGCTCTTTCCTTGGCTTATGATGCTGGACTTGTCTGGTCCCAGTTTCTTCCTCAACTCCTTCACTGATCTCACCTCATCTCTCACCATCCGGCCACATTGTTCTGTCTGCTGTACATGAGGCTTTTGGGGCTCTTTGGCCTTTCTGGCTGAAAAAAAATAAAAAAAGAGATATCTTACATAAAGACTATGTATGGAAAGACAGTGGCTTCAGAAGGACCAATTTGGGAGACCATATTCCTTCTGCAACTGGAAAAAAAAACAAAACAACAACAACAAAAATCTTTGACCAGAACAAAATGAAACAATGTTTGGGGAGCATTTGAAATTCAGAGAATGTGTCCATATGTATTGTCTGATCATCATCAAACTTCTCACAACTATGTCATCATCAGCCCTATGACACAGATAAAGAGTTGAGGCTGAGGGACTCAAGCAAGGGGAGGCAGGGGTGCTGGGTCTTCCCCTGGTGTAGCCGAGCAGGTGAGCCCTACGCAGTCGGCACAGTCCTGCTGGAAGATCAGCAGCCTGCACCGTGGCCCTGACTTCTGTCTTTGCTTTGAATTTCTCGATTACAGCAGCACGGGGGCTGTCCTGGGCCTGCTCGGTGGGTGGGTGCCTCTGATCAAACTCTCTCCCATGGAGGGGTGTTCTCTTAGTGTGGAGATGGGAGTTCAGGTTGATATGGGCAGGCTCCACCTCTGGAGGCCTCCTTTGAGGTCAAGCTGCTATTTCCCTGTGAGATCTTAACAATGTGTAGTTTAAAAAAAATTAAGAATAAAAAAGAATGTCTAACTAGAATTTTCTATGAATTCAGCAAAAAACATGCTAAAATCCACCTGATGGAAAGCTTCTGAAGTTTAGAAGACCAAGGTCTGGATTTGGCCTTGAGTGATCCAAACAGCCTCGGCTGTCATCAAATTCATCCACCTCCTCTGAGCTCTGGTTTGCCCATCTCTAAAGCGAGAGAAATGCGGGTGCTCTCCTGTGGGGAGGCTGGGGGGTTGCATGGCCTGGCGCAGAGCATGGTGCCCGACCAGTGCTGGAGGGAGCTCGGTGAGTCCTATCCCTGGTTTTCCATCTCCACCTACGCAGTTGGCAGCTGGACACAGCACTGACCAGCAAGGGTCTTGTGCAGACCACATGCAGGGAGAGCCGCTGCGTCCTTGCTGCCTGATGCTCCACTCACCCATTGCCTAATCTGTAAGAGGGAGTGTGTGCAGGTCTCCAGCCTCATGTCCTGGCTGCAAAGCCTCTGTGAGCTCAGCAGGGCCTCACAGTGAGGACGTCACCAACCTTAACAAATGACAGAACATGATGGAGCCTTGCCCTGCGAGAGTCCACTGTCAGTGTGGGCAACAGACACGTGGAAGGCAAAACCACAAACACCCTCTGGCAGGGCAGAAGAAGCCGAGATGTGGTATGAAGGCCACTGAATGGATTTGGGCAGAGACAGAAGAGGAAGGTTTGGTTTGCCATGGAGGACTCAGAGAAGGCTTCCAGGGGAGCATGGGAGAAAAGTCGGGCCTTGAATAAAGAGCAGGACTTTCCCCGAGAAGAGGCCGAGAGGAGTGGAAAGACATGCCTAGAAAAGAGTAGAGGACCACGATCTTGGAGGGGTGTTGTTCCATCCCTCGCGTTCACAGCCCAAGGCTGAAATCACAGTATTTGGAGGCAGAAAAGTGCCACGTAATTGACAAGAGGGACCAAATTCAAGGGGAAGGTTGCACTTCAGCCAGAGGAAGGGCAAGACGTGAGAAGCAGTAGTGGCAGAGGTGCAGCCTCTGCGGGGAGGAGGCAGGAGGCCCGAGTCCCAGGAGGACGCAGGAGATCCTCAGTCAGGAGAAGATCAGAAAGTGAGGCCACACGGAGAGTCAGGAGCCCCCGAGAGCCAGGCGGAGGCATGTGCCCTTCCCCGGGAACTGGTGCAAGACTGGGGGACAATAGAACTCAAGGGCGCGCGGCCACGGAAGGACGCGCCCGGTCGCCATTTCAACCTCGCCTTTCATGTGTTTTAATTTTCTGATTCACTTTCTCAACTTTTTAATCCAAGTCTCGGCTGGAGAAGCTGCTGTTTTCAATTTGTATTATCTTTTCTTCACATTTTAATCCTCTTAGATCCCATTTCTGCTGGGTTAGTGAACCCACTAATCAGGTAAGCAGCGAGCAGCAGCCGGGCCAATTAGGGAGAAGAATGAGACGGCAGAGACGGGTCAGGGCATCCGGGGGTTTCATTTGTGCTGCCACGGAAACCGCTCCAGGTCATGTGGGTCCCCATCACAGAAACATGGAACCCCCCCTGGGGTGGCAGCTGGGGACTGCTGTTCACCTGGGGAGAGTCCCTCTGCCTCCTCACCTGGCTCAGTTTCCTTGCAATCTCTGCCACTTCACAGGTGGCAGCATGACAAAGTCCCATTTGTTCCTCAAGTCTCAATGCAAATGCCACCTCCTCTTGGTCTTTTGGAAGAGCACCAGGCTGAGTTGAAAAGACTGACACTCGGGGTGGCAGGTTGAGTTCCAGCTTGGCCACGCGCAGCCTCCAGGACCTGGAGTGAGGCTGGGTTTCCTCTTCTCTCCTTGATGCCCAGAGCTTTATAAGGATGGAGGAGAGAAGGCTCTGGTAGAGCAGAGGTGAAGTGTTGAGTGTGTTCATGGTTGAACTGTTTCCCCAAGTCCCCAACTGTGGCAACTGCTGTTCCCTCTGAGTTCTCGTAGCGACCTTTCCTTCAGGTGACATAGCTCACCGACTTTGATGGGGTTACCATTGCCGTCTCACCACCCGTCTGACTATCAGTTCCTGGATGGCAGAGCTGAAGTCCCCTTTGTCTTTGTAACCTGCAGACCTAGGAGAGTCCCCACAACACACCTCACTACATAATCATTGAATCAATAGATGAATAAATAAGCAGGGAGCAAGGTGCTCTGGGGGCTTGAGAGTTTTTAAGGAATGAAAAAGGTTTCTATCATTTAAACACTGGTTGCACAAATTAACAAAACATTGAGTTAATAGATAGGGGAGAAATCAAGTCCACATTCTGCTGTAGGACAAGCAGGGAAAAGAAACCTAGAACTCATGGCCAATGAGGATGAAGGAAAAGAGGGCACAGAGGGCATCACCTGCCTCTGTGGCAAGCCCTCCTGGTGTGCCTCGTGGGGCCCTGGTGCTGAGCCCAAGGTCCTTCAGGGTGCTGGCAGTCAAGGGCACATCCCCCCCTTCCCTAGCCTTCACTGCACCTCTGACCAGCTGCTCTCTTCCTCCTCTAACTTGCCTTGAGTCACTTGTGACTTCTGGTGTCACCGAGTCAGCCTTGCCCACAGAGAGGCCGTGCAATGCTCCTGGTTATGTTGACATATCTTTACTTCATTGTTTATTTCAAAGTCTGAGTGTAGACATACAGCTAACCCACTCCGTGACTAAGCACGGTTGCTCAAATGGTCAGTGGGTCTGACTTGGCTGTTTGAATACAACTGCACACATTCCGTGGTGTCCGCCATACAATCAGATTCCTGTCCCAGGGGCATCCTGCCTTTGATAAGAGGAGTCCCATGGCCCTGGAGTGAAGGGTCTTCTGTCACTACTGAACTGTTGTCTACTCTCTTTTCTAGAGGAGCACTTTGAACCTGGAGCTGTAGAAGCTGAAGTCACGGGACTGGAATGTTCAGAGGCTGGGGTTGAGATGCTACTGTCCATGGTGCTGAAAACCCCGGGTTGCTTCTCCTAACAGTGGGACCCTGGGGGACTCCAGTTGAATTGCTTGCAGGAAAGCATCCCGTTGTTCTATTATGTTATGATTTCTTTTTTCTCTTTTTAATACTTTGCAATATGTTGAAATTATTTAATCTCCTGGAAAAGTAGCTTGCACTACACAATGTTTATGTGTATGGATAACAACTTTTTTTCATAATTCCAACAACCATTTTTTTGCTCTTGGGGTTTAGTGAGCATATGGGCACTCATACCCTGCTCTCCAATGCTTCCTATGTAATGCTGTGGGCGAGTGGGTTAGCATCAGAATAGGTGAGTTTATGTTAGCTCTTTGAATTTGGGCTCTTTTGTGATATTTTTAAGGGAATGGAAAACAAATTTGGAGGCTTGCAGGAAAGGAAAGCCCTTTCCATGTTTTATAGCCAGCATGTCAATGCTGGAGTTCAGCTTAACAAATTTATTGAATATGTGCTTTTTAATATGTATTTTAAGGCAAATTTATAGTCTCTTCTAAGAAGCTAATAATATACCAGTGAGAATACATACATGCAAACCATTAAGTTGAGTTGGTATGATGTTTGAGTAATAGAAATATATCTAAGGCATAGATGAAATCCATAAAAGTGGTTGGCTATCTTCAGGAGGTAAGAAATTTCAGAGAAGATGATTCAGAGGAGGCTCTGGCCAGGTGAGAAGCTGTGGGTAAGGTCTTTACAGGTGAAATAGCAGCACTCATCCATGTGAGGAGGCAGATAATGACTCCAAACAGCTCTCAGAAGTAAAGGCAGGAAGATCCAGATGCAGTGGTCCCTGAATCACACTGGGCCCAAATAGTACAGCAGGTGCTCGAAGAGGGGACAGGTGACATTCAGGTGAAACCTGAGTGGAGTCAGCCCAGCATAGGTGTTTGACAAGTGCCCACTGAGTACATAGAGACATGATTTATGATCATAAATTTCTTCAGACTTAATGAATCAACTAGGGCATTGGTGAGGTGCAGGAATCTTGAATTCACCCAATATTTGTAACGTTTTAAAAATGACTTCTGTAGTCAAACTCAGAAGTATGATTTCCAAAATCACAGTATCTCATGAATTGAAACTTCAAGGATATAGGCTGATTTGGGATAAAACACAATATCTGTCTTATATAGCCCATACTGAAAATATTGTTATAGAATTTAACCATAAAGGACATTATGGAATATCTCCATCCATCTTATTTAAAGAAGCATCACTTTTCTTTTAGAATTTATTTCATGGCCTCATAATATTATTATCTAAGTTTATTTTTAGTCTTGGGATGACTCTTTAATGTCTTTAGAGGCACTGAGCCTTTCACAAGCTCATGACAGATCCGTATTCTCACATATACACTGTCAGTTTTCAAGGGTCACAGGAACACTCTGTAATTCGCCAGCCCAAGACCTAGTAGCTTGATACAATAGGCACTGGCTGAGCTCTTGGTCTGCAGTTTTTCAACTCATTCTGGAGACAGTAATTCCATTTCTAGTTGTGCTCCTCGTGGTTGGGGGCAGTTCTGGTGTGTCTCGGGGTTATGGCCCTGGGTGATCATGAGTCCTTGCCTACATAAGCTGGCACACCTCTGTTGCAGCTTCCCATCTCCTCTCAGTCTGGTTGGGCTGTTCGCACCACAGAGGCAGGGGAGCAGAGAGGTGCAGGAAAGCAGGACACTTTTAGATCTTTGCTTGTGTCACAAATGCTGACATCTTTTCACATGGCTGAAAAATCCTGGCTGTTCTCAATAGCAACTCAGGAATCACATAGTGGAGGGCGTGGATACAGGGGGCAGCTGGAACTGGGGCCATTACATGCAAATGCTCTCTCCAGTCCATTCATGGAACTGGATTCTAATAGTACCAGCAGAGGCCAGGTTTCTGCCCTGATTTCCTGTGAAAAAATTGTTAAAAGAGGGCATCAAATATGTGCACAAAATAGTATAGCAACAAATAATTGCTTGAAGACGAATGTAAAAATTCATATATAGAAAAAAATCACAAAAAGACAAGAAATGGTGACCAAAAAGAAACAACAAAGCATAATTCAAATGAATGAAAGAACAAAATCAGAGTAGTAAGTCCACATATGTCTATAATCATAATAAATATGAATGGGTTAAATTTGTCTTCAGAAAGAGAATGATACGGGATGAAATAAAATTAGCAAGGAGATACAAAAGGAGAGCTAAAACAAAAGAACATAAGCATTTCAGAAAAAAGCATGGAAAAATATCCTAGATAAAGGGTATTTGTATAAAAATATTAATAGAGGCCAAAATTCAAGAAGGAAGTTGAAAGGACCAGGTGTGATGCTTCATACTGATAAGACACAATATGTCAAGAAGGTATTATATGCCTAAATCTTCATGCAGCTAACAACGGAGGCTCAAGAAATACCAAATAAAACTAGTAGGACAGCAAGAGGAAGATCGACAAATATATAATCATGGTAGACAAGGGTAATGCTTTTAAAAAACATAAATAGAAGCTGTGTGCTTGGGAGGCCAAGGCAGGAGGATCATGAGTTCAAAGCCAACCTCCAGAAAAACCGAGGTGCTAAGCAACTCAGTGAGACCCTGTCTCTAAATAAAATTCAAAGTAGGCATGGGGCTCAGTGATTGAGTGCCCCTGAGTTCAATTCCTGGTACTCCCCGCCCAAAAGAGATAGAAATAGAAATATGGAAACAGAAAACTTGATTAAGATAATTGAGACGCTGCATCAAACACACATATGTATCTCTCGTACACATGCATAGATATGTGTCTATATATGTATATTCAACAGATCAAAATAAATTCTTTCATAGTCATTAAATCTCAATATTTTAATATGCAATAAGGGCTAAATTTTTATAAAAAATAAATTGCAGATTTTATTCATTGTCCATAATGTTCAATGCATAGCCATTTTCTCTCCAATTCAATTTCCTTGCATTCCCAATAAATTCTAGATTTATGTTGCTAAAGAACATTTTATAACTCTGTATTCCTTGACTTCTTTTTTTTTTTATCAAAACAGTGATGTGATTCTGAGTAGATGTTCAAGAAATTCCTCATTAAAATGTTTGAGTGTATGAATTCGTGCTGTTGGGATTTGTCTGTGTTTTCATACAGCATGGCCATATAGAGTTAAGATGTTTCAGGTCCTGTCCTAAAGGATTTTTTATGAAGTTCAAGTGTTTAAGCTCTGGTGTTTGGGTCCTATGACATTTAGTTTTAACTTGCCTAGATTATAATATTCTGTTATTTAATCAAACATGAACCTAGGGGTCGCTGTGGAGATACTGCCATAGGAGCACTATGAAGATGTGGTTAACATGTAGATTCAGTTCACTTAAATAAAGATGTTACCTTTGATGCTGAAGGTGGGCCTCAGCCAATCAGTTGACAGCCTCGAGAACAAAAACTGAGATGTCTAAGTTTCTAGACTTCCAGTCCGCCCTGAAATCCCCACCATTGCATGAGCCAATTTCCTCACATAAACAAAAAGTGTGTGTGTGTGTGTGTGTGTGTGTGTGTGTGTGAGAGAGAGAGAGAGAGAGAGAGAGAGAGAGAGAGAGAGAGAGAGAGAGAGAGAGAGAGACTGGTTTTGCTGCACTGAGGACATAATTTGACTGAAATTCTGACTCCAGCCCTCTATACTATGTCTCCTTCCCAAGCATCGGCTGGGCCCAACTCACTGGTGGAGAAACAGCCTAGTCTTTGGAGTCCTCTTGTCCTGGGCTTACATTCTGACCACATTATCAACAAACCACAAGGCAATGCATTTACACTTCCTGAGATTCAGTTTTTACATGAGTAAAATGGAAATCAGAATATCTTTTCCATCATGTTTTAAGATAAATGTAAGCCATTACCATAATGTGTACAAAAGTAGTTGGTACTGCATTTGGGGTCCAAGAACTCTTTGTTTTCTAATCTAGCCTTCGAATCTGCTCTAAAGTTGAATTCAATATGTAAAAATCTCTGTATTTGGGTGGTTGGAAAGTTAGGGCACAAGATAAAAAGGCCACCCCGTGGGAGGCCCAGTGCTTTATACTCAAGTCATGCAAACCCTGAATCTGGACGGTCACCACCCCATGATAGGGTAGGATTTGTTTCCGGCATATGGAATTAAGAGAAAGCATGTGTCACGGCGACTTTCCTTCAGAATTCTCAAAAACGTTCCTCATACGATGGAGTGAATTTGTTCTTGAGAAGCCGTTGCCACTTATGGAGTAATTAATATGCATATTAAGCATTCTAAATATATATTTCATCAAATGGCAACATAAATCGCCTGGAGCAGTGTGTGCCTGTGCGCTCGCCAGGCGGAGATGGCTGCAGACACCGCCCAGGCCGGAATCTGCTCTGAAATGCGTGGAAAAGGCAGCTGAGCCTGCGCCACGCAGGTGAGCCAACTAAAACCGTCTCTTCTGGGTTCCTGGAGCTGGGGCAGCTTGATTTGTATAAAGCACAGGGAGAAGAGAGCAGAGAGACAGATGGAAGTCCATAGTTTTCCTGGGTTTTACCTCATTTCTGAGAGTAGAGATGTCTCTGAGGGGAGAAGAAGCAGGCAATAGCCAAGGAGCAGCAAAATGGGGGCACCCAGCCAGCCAAGGCCGCTGCAGAGACCCCAGCTCAAAGCCTCTCACAAAGGCATCCCTGAGTCCCAGGAAAGGCCATCGTCATCAAACCCATACAGCTGGCCTGTGTCAAGTCACTTGAAAATGGTGTGAGTTGGGTGATGTTTTCTGGAGTGTGGACATGGACCTGCATTCGGGTCCTGCTCTGAGCCCCGCCCAGAGCCAGGCCACAACAAGCATCTGCATCCAGGGGTCCCAGTGGCCCTTGGGGGCTATTGGAGAGCACAAGGGTGGCACTTTCTGGGCAAATATACCCATCCTGGAGGTATTAGTGGTTGGAAGGTAGACACAAAACTGTGGGCTGCGTGTGGACAGACCTGAGCCGGAGGTGAGGTGGCCCGCCTGCCCCGAGGCCTGGCAGGTGGACAGTGTCTAGAGCCCAGGAGTGGCCACATCTTGTGCTTGAGAGGAGGAGACAGCTGGCAGAGCTGGTGAGGCTGAGGTGGGAGGGAGGGCGGAGGCTGCAGACATGGGGAACCTTTGCCATCCTTGTGAGCATGGGGCTGGGAAGGAGCCATGAGAACCACACTCAGATGCCACAGGAGAGGGTGGCACTGGTGGTGACAGGCAGCAAAACCAGCTTGGCTAGTGGGGTGAATGAGGAGGTGTCAAAGACCCCTTGCTGGTGGCTCTGGGAGCAGGCACAGTGGCTGGAAGGGCAAGGGTCCCTCTCTGTCCTGGAGCACCCTGACCCCACATCACACTGCCCCTCACTCAGCGTAGATAAGAGTCTCTCAAGACCCAGACTCCTTGCACATCTCATGCTGAAAACAGGTGTCATTTTTAGAACATCCACCAGAAAATTAATTATTATCCCAGTTTTAAAAATTAACAGTACTTTATTCCTCCCTGGGCAGCTTTTCTTTCTTTTTTTTTGCACCTGAGTTTGAACCTGGGTTCTTAGCCACTGAGCCACATCCCCAGCTCTTTCATTTGTTTGTTTGTTGTTTGTTTATTATTTTGAAGGAGGGTCTTGCTACGTTCCTTAGGGCATTGCTACATTGCTGAGGCTGGCCTTGAATCTGCCATCCTCTTGCCTCAACCTCCTGAGCCTCTGGGATTACAGGTGAGTGCCACCGTGTCGGCTCTTGGGCAGCTTTAAATGACTCGAACTCGCTGCACCTCAGATTCTCCTTCTGTAAAATTAAAGTGTTGGGGGAAAAGTCACTTCTTTGAAATGAGGAGTTGAGGGAATGAGGTGGAGATCTGTGGCCAGCCACCTCTCTCCTTCAGTCTTGTTTGCCACTCGGAGCTCAGTGGCATGAAGTGAGACTTTCTTGTTCCCAGCTGAATAGGGCAGCTGGGTAGCTCTTCAGGTCTCACCCGGGCTCACCTGAGCATGGCCTGGGCTGCAGGTTCAGGTCAGCCAGTTGTCAGTGGTTTACAATGGCCTCAGCCAGGACCACTGGGGCTCCTTGGCTTGCCCATGCCCCCTGGCAGCTGGGTGGCCGTGATCTCAGGCAACTGCAGAGGAGCAGGGTGCAAGCAAAAGTGAGCATTTGAAAACTTGGCTTGCTTCAAATTTGCTCACGTCGCATTTTTCAAAACAAGGCCCCAGTGATTCCTAAAGCTGTTTACTGAGGACGGGGGCAGAGGGTCCCAGCCAGACCCTGTATGGCAGTCCTCCTGGATTCTCGAGGCAAAGAAGGGCTGCAGCAACTAATCCATCACAGTCACGTGGAGGGTCCCATTCTCTAGCCCGTCCTCACGGCCAAGCCCTTGCTGCCCACCATGGAAATGCACACCTGGAAGAAGCCTCAGAGACTTTTAAAGCATTGCCCTTTTACTGGATATTCTTGCTATAAAACACAGTTGTTTCCCTCTTCCTTCTCTTACTCCTTATCTTCTGGCTTAAGAGGCAGAGTTCAAATTGGAGTCATATTTGCTAAAATCTCCTCAAAAGCAGCTCAAAGAGAAACGTGGAAGATCCCACAAGCTGGCATGGCAGGGCCAAGGCTCTGGGCAGCAGCGGGTGTGGCTCTGAGCTTGTCCGGGCTCGCGTCCCTGCCCCCGTGTGTGTGCATGTGTGATTGTCATATGCCACACGTCACTGACGTCTTTTATCTCCCCCTTTATGTGAGTGGATATAATTCAATGGTCGTTGCAGCGCAGCTGTCAGCACCACGTTGGATGAACAAAGCCGTAGTTTGCGGCTACGGCATGATGTAACCGGGATGCTATATTTGTTTATGTATACACCCCCACCCTTCTTTTGACCATAACAGCTAGGCACTATTTACAAAATTAAAAGCATGAATTGCATGAGCATCTATAGTGAGTTGCATTTAATAAGTCCCCAGCTCGTGCCAGAAATGTTGTAACTGACTAATAATAATGAGTAGAGCAGCTCCCAACTACCACTCTGTGCAGCTGCAGAGTTCGCAATTTCTGTCTCACAACCATCCACTAGCCTCAACAGGGTTGGGGGTCCTGAGGGTCAGCCCAGGGATGGGGGCTCAGCCTGGATCCTCAGAACCTCCTGCAGGAATGGTGTGCTCATGGAATACGAAAGGACTTGGACCGTGACAGCAGGGTCAGGTCTCAGCACTCCCCAGCTCCGTCATGCGGGGCCTTTGGGAGCATCGGGTGTTGTTTAAATCAGCTTTTTTTTTTTTTTTTCCCACTGTGACTAAAAGACTTGACCAGAACAATTTAAGGGGAGGAAAAGTTTATTTGGGGTCTTGCAGTTTCAGGGGTCTCAGTCCATAGGCAGCAGACTTCACTCTTCAGGGCTTGAGCAGAACATCATGGTGAAGAGCATGGTCGAGGGAAGCAGCTCACATGTGATCAGGAGCAGAGACGCCATTCACAGACTCAAAGCACGCACCCCAGTGCCTCGTCTGCAGGCCCCAGCTCCCCGCCACCCTCCACCTGCCTTGCTTCCTCTCAGCTAATCCATCAGGGGATTCACTCACTGGTTGGTGAAGGCTCTCACAACCCAGTCATTTCTCCCCTAAACCTCTTGCCTTGTCTCACACGTGAGCTTCAGGGGGAACCCTCACATCCTACTCCCCTCCTCCCCCTGCCTCTGCTCCCCCTGCTCCTCTGCTCCCCCTCCTCCCCCTGCTCCTCTGCTCCTCCTCCTCCCCCTGCTCCTCTGCTCCCCCTCCTCTCCCTGCTCCCCCTCCTCTCCCTGCTCCCCCTCCTGCTCCCTTTCCTCCCCTCTGCTCCCCTCCCTCCCCTGCTCCTTCTGCTCCTCTGCTCCCCCTTCCCCCCTGCTTCTCTGCCCCCCCTCCCTGCTCCCCCTGCTCCTCTTCCTCCCCTGGCTCCTCTGCTCCCCCTGCTCCCCCTGCTCCTCTGCTCCCCCTCATCTCCCTGCTCCTCCCCCTGCCATCCTCTGCTCCCCCTTCCCCCCTGCTTCTCTGCTCCCCCTCCCTGCTCCCCCTGCTCCCCCTCCTCCCCCTGCTCCTCTGCTCCCCCTCATCTCCCTGCTCCTCCCCCTGCCATCCTCTGCTCCCCCTTCCCCCCTGCTTCTCTGCTCTCCCTCCCTGCTCCCCCTGCTCCTCTTCCTCCCCTGGCTCCTCTGCTCCCCCTCTTCCCCCTGACCCCCGCTCCCCCTCCTCCCCACGTTTCTCCTGTTCCTCTGCTCCCCCTGCTCCCCTTGATCCTCTGTTCCTCCTGCTTCCCCCTGCTCCTCCTCCCTGCTCCTCCTGCTCCTCCTGCTCCCCCTCCTCCCCCCCTCCTCCACACCATAGTCGGTGTCAAAGGAGGGTAGGGAATCATACCCAATATCTGACATGAAGAGGATCACCGTCCTCTGCACCCGTGTGCAGCCAGGTCATCACTTACAGACTCAACACATTTGCCGAGGACCATGTCTACTTCACATTTCTTCCCAAGACCTTTTGTCATCTGCCCCCAACTACAGAGGCTCAGAACATGAATGTCATTTTTCCAGCCTTCTTGAAACCATGGAGCAACAAGCCTAGGCAAGGAAAGCCACCCTGCTGAACATAGTAGAGATGAGGGATAGAACGGGGCAGGTTCCTGGTGACACCCCTCAGCTGATGAACCAATGTTAGGGCAGCCCACCTTCAAGTTTTCTGATAAAAGAGTACATTTCATTTGGCTTAAACTACTATTTGTTGCTTGAAGACAAGGGCATTATTAACCCACACGATCTCATGCTAGGGAATTAGATTACTATTGAAATCTAATGCCAGGACATTGCTGCCCAACCTAACCTATTTGCTAGGCGTATGGCAGAAGCAATGATTCACAAATCCTGGCCTGGTGGCAGCTCCAGGCCTGCCAGGGATGGTCATGCTAAGGACAATGGGGACAACTTGATGATAGGCAGGGTCTGGTGGTCTCTAGCAATTTTCACTTTTTCTCTAATGACACAGAAACACACTGGGTTAGATATGTTTTAAGCAGACCAGTAGCCTGAGTTGATTTTCTACAGAAAGTCAGATGGCTTTTCACAGAACACATTATGGCATTGGGACTCCAGGCAGAAAATGAGAGGACACCCTCCCTGTGACCACAGTTCCTGAAAAGACAAGACGGTCTTGGAGGACCAGGTCTGTGGGGCACCAGAGACAGAGCCATAGCAGCAGGACCTCATGGCCAGGGGGTGCGAGTCCACAACTGCACATGGACAGAGGCTAGGGAGCCAGCACCATCGCTGACCAGCACTGTCTCAGCTGGGGAGCCCCGTCACATCAACAGGGCCAAGTGACAATGGGAATATACAGATCCAGCATGCTCATGCCCTCGAAGGGTGGCAATGAGAAGGGCACACTCTCTCTGTGATTGGTCCAACAAGACCACACCCCATCTCATGGTGACAAGCAATCAGGTAGCACCCACTCAGATGGCACTGTCCAAAATCTTTGACCAGTCCTCTTCTTAGCTGTCAAAGTCATCAGAACCAAAGATAGGCCAAAAACTGTCATGGCAAGCACTGCTTAAAGATACCTGGTGGCTAAGTATGATGTGGCATCCTTGATGACGTCCTGGATCATAAAGAGAGTGGTAAAAAATGAGGACATAGAATAAAGTGTGAACTTGATCACAATAATGTATCAATACTGGATTGTTGTTTAGGACAAATTCACTTTGCTAATGTGAGATATAAGGACAACTAGGTATGGGGTGTATTGGAACGCTCTGTCCTGCGGTAACTGTGTAAATTCAAATCTTTTAAAAATAATGAGTATATTCTAAAAACATTGTAAATGAAAGACACATTACACATAAAATAATGCATTTAAAAATGATCATGAAGTTCTTGCTAAAATTATGCAAACAGAAGACACTGGAAGACACACTTAAATGCTAAGAAAAATAAATCAACCCCAAATCCTCAAGCCATAGAAAATGGTTTTCAAAACTGTAGGTGAAATAAAGATATGAGGACAGACATTCAGATCAATGGAAATAAACCCATGTGAATATTGTCAATTGATTTTCAACAAAAACTCCAACAGGGAAAGATGGTCTTTTTGACAAATGGTGCTGAAATCGCCTAGGAAGTTGGAGAGGGAGTAGAGAACTGGGTGCTTATTTCACTCTGCCAATGGAAAGGAAATTGCAGTAGATGGCAGGAGTCAGTGTGAACGGCAAAAACCATACGCTTCTAGAGAAGCACAGAAAAAGGATGTGCAGACAAGGCGAAGATGTCACTGGTCATATCCAAAAGGCACACACCATGCATTTTAAAGAGTGGTAACTGGAAAACATCTGTTGCTTTGAGAGAAATCTTTAAGAAAATGAAAAGGAAACATAATCTGGGAAAAATCATCTTTCTATCTCTCTACCTACCTACTTACCAACCTATCCATCTATCTCTATCATCTATCTATATCTATCTATGTATTATCTATCTCTCTATGTCATCTATCTATCCTCACCCATCTCCTCTCTCTCTACCTCTATCTCTGTCTCTATGTACATGAATTTGACAGAGGACTACCTTTACTACCTGGCGTAAAGAACTCCTAGCAGTAAATTACGATAAACAAGCAAAACTTGCTTAAAAAACGACTACAAAATATGAACAGATATGTCACAAAAAGAAAATATAGAGATCCAGCATACTCACGAAAAGGAGGTGAATTTTACTTAAGTACCAAAAAATACAAATTAAACCACCATCTGATATTCCACTTGGACTGGCCTGGCATGGCTTTAGGCTCTAGGATGGCTAAGACGTAAAGGTGGACGCGTGTCAAGTGCTGGTGAGGATATGGAAGAAGCTGAGGTATGGGAAGCATCTGACAAGCTTCTTACAGTGAAACCTCCACTTAACGGCAAATCCTGCTTGACTATTATCAGAGATAAATGAAAACATTTGTCCAGGTAAAGAAAGAAAACATCTACTAAATTAATTACTCACTTTTTATCAGATTAATAGTCAACAAAACTGCTTGCTGTTAAGAGTGGAAAGTAATACAAACTCTAGAAAAGTGATTTGAAAATATGCAGCAAAATTTAAATATATATTCACCATGATTCAGGAAATAATTCCACAAAGATAAGTGCCAAGTGATTAAAACTATATAGTATGTGGGTAATCCTCGTTTCATTGTTTATAGGAGCAAACTATTGCAAATAATCATAATGTCCACAAAGGAGTCTGGTTAACTAAACAGCTTTAAGTTTTGTATTTTAATTTTTTGAATAAAGATGTTCACTCCAGTTAAAAAATATGTTCACTACATTTAAAGCAGTTTTGGTTCTTAAGTGATCAAAATCCAGCAATAATCCATGTGTCCATTAATTCACGAATGTGTAGATGAGTTGCAATAAACCACACAATAGAAAATTACTCAGTAATAAAAAGTAGCAAAGTAGTACTTTATTTCCGAGTACATGAAGCCAGAAGGGAACCTGGAAAACATTATGTAAGTAAAGGGTACGTGGGGCTGGGGATGTGGCTCAAGTGGTAGCGTGCTCGCCTGGCATGCGTGCAGCCCGGGTTCAATCCTCAGCACCACATACAGACAAAGATGTTGTGTCCGCTGAAAACTGAAAAATAAATATTTAAATTTTCTCTCTCTTTCTCTCTTAAAAAAAAGAAAAGATGTAGAGTACATGCTGTAGTCCCTGTTATCGGGAATTCTGTGAGAGGCTAAGCTGCTTCTGGATGGTAGAAACTGGGGCAGTGGTTGCCCAGGGCAGGGTGAAGCTATCAAAAAGATGCATGAGAGGATTGTGGGGGATGAAAATGTTCTTAGTGTTGTGCTGGGAGTGACAAGGGTCTATCCTTTACTCAAACCTCACTCAAAGTGTGCTTGAGGTCGACATATTTTTTAATATAAAATTTTCCCCAAGAAAGGAATGCAAAATTATATTGGACCCCGATTGTGAGTAGCCTTCCACGCCAGGACAGACCCTCCCTGGTCACGGAGCAGTTGGGCTTACTGTCACTTGCTTATAGCCCAGAGCAGCGTCTGCTGCCTGCAGCTGCACAGGAGGCCTGGCCTTGGTTCTGTTCTGTGCGTAGATTAGCTGGCATTGCTGAAAGGATGTCCACGCAGGAACTTTGATCTTTGCAGAAAAACTCTTTTTTTTTTCTTTCTGGTTTTGCAGAGTGGTATCATCGGATTGTGTTTGCAAAGTGGGGCGGAGGTGGCTGTGTGGCAGGTGGGTGTCACACACTGGGCGTAGTGAAGGCCTGTCAGTGGAATCGATGCGCAAACACAGGGCGGTCGCACTCCTGTGGCACCACGTTGTTTTCATGTTGCACGAGTCTCTTGGAAATATGGGTGTTTAACCCAATGGAGGGAAAGAGGAGGGTGTTGCCATGTGTCCTGCCAGGATGCTTCCTAAACTTAAATGAGAGATGAAAAGATATCAGTATGGGAAGGAGGGGGATCGAAAGGTGCACCTTCACATTTTAAATGAACTGTGAAAACCATCTTCTCCTGCAGCATGGGTCTTGAGTAACCTGGTCAGGAGCGTGACGACTGGGGCAGAAATATGACCTGAGAGGAGGAAGCCTTTCTCTCTTTGTCTCTCTGTCTCTGTCCCTGTCTCTGTCTCGGACTGATGAGACTGAACAACGGCATTACAACTTTCCTGCTGATGCAAATTCAAAACTTTGCGCATCTCAGCTTCACCTTTAAGAGAGGCCGCGTTATTGTCTTCATAACGGGAGCAGCAAATCAGGAATTAGAAGGAAGGCACAGTGACAATGATTGATACCCAAGGCTTTCTCCTGATTCGCTGATTAAACTCATCAATCTATATGCAGATGCGTCCGAGGCAAATGGAGGCACCCAGGCTTAACGGATCTGGTTGTCAGGACCAAGGGGGAGAGGAGCTCCCGGCTTGGTGCACAGAATACGGGGGAAGAGAAAGGTGTGCTAGGAGAATGTTTACCTCCGAAGTGTGGGAAGCCCTAGGGAGGAGGGCGTCCCAGGAGAGGCCTGTGAATGCTCTCCTTGAACGGGTGGGAGTGAGGAACGACTGCTCTCCAGGGTCCAAAAGACTGGCACATTTCTCCTCCGGAGACTGGCAGCTCTCTAGGGGATTTAGGGCCAGGGAGAGACCCTTGCTTCCTTGCCTGCTGATTAACTCTTGCTCACCCTGTTAGATGCAGACCCGGACCTGTCTTTGTGTGGCTTGGCTGCAGTCCTTTCCCTGGGTCCTGACACTCCCCCACCCCCCATCCCGAGAAGCTGGGTGAGCAGAGTCCTGTCTACGCTGGCACTGGGCTCTGGACCTGCGCTGCCCACAGCCCTGTCCTCCTTGTGTTGGGGTTTTCTGTTCTTTTGTTTGGTCACCATTTGATGTGGGCCTCTTAGAGGAGCAGGACTTGGTGTGGCAGACCGATCCATGGGGAGTGGCTGGTGCATGACCAGGCATGGCGTGGGTGCTGCTGCCTGCTGGAGAGGGAGCTGATCCTTGGCTGGCTCTCAGTACTCTGTCAGCGGCCCTCGCGAGGGATTGTTCCTGAACATGGCTCTGGTTTCTGCCCCAGTCTTCAGCTGACCTCCCTTCTCTGTGTTCCTGGATTCTCTTGGAATTCTCTTATAATGACAGTTTGCCACTGGACCTGGGGCTACCTTAAGCCGGCATGACGTCATCTCTTGATGCTTCCCTCAGTCACATTTGCAATGGCCCTTGTTCCACCCAGGATCTCATTCTGAGGTTCTGGGCAGACTTACTTTGGGGGGAGCCCACTGTTCAGCCATGAGACACCCCTCTCCCCTGCCTAAGATTGCCACATCTTTCTGAGCCATGAGAGCTTAAGTCTCACTTTCAGTTCTTGTGGTGGCTTGCAGGAGCTTCAGACAACCAGCATTTCCCATCCCGTGGCCACAGTAATCAGTCCAGACCAGAGCAGGGACACTGAACTGCTCCGGCCAAGGTTTGGGAAGGACTGGAACAAAAGTAACTTTGGGTCCTGAGAACCCTGTCAGAAGACAAATGAATGATCCACACAGAGAAGAGAAAGGGAAGCTGTGTGCACACCCCCCCACACACACACACCCACGTACTCACGGCCACACTTGGAGAAGAATTGACTCAGTAGTGCTGGAGGCAAGTGGGAGAGAGAAGAGGTGGAAAGATAAAGAAAGAGGCCTACTGCTTTAACCTAGGTCCTTGAACTTGATAAATCAGCTCTGCCATCTGAAATCAGTGGAGTCGTCAGCTTGGGCCCTGGAAAGCCCTTCTGCCAGTGGGTGGCCTCAGGCAGGCCAGTAGGTGGGAGAAATGTTGAGATGCCCACCTGCCCTGGCACCAGTGTAAGTCAGGGGTTGACTCCAGGACCGGAGAGGGAGAGAGGCCCAGCGGCGCTCCGTTGGTTTGCTAGTGAATGTGCTAAGCCAGTTACTGATGGCTCTAGTCCCAGAACATGCCCCTCTGTGTCACCATGGGGATGCTTTCCAAGCTTGTGGCACTGAGTGAAAGCTGGCCCTTTGCAAGCTGACAGATTCAGCGAGCTTCTGTTGGTGTCTTTCTCTTTGACCTTCCAAGTTACCTGTCACTAAACCTCTGTATACCAGTCAAATAAGTGTAATAGCGGTGCCGACCTTGGGACATTGTTATGGCAATTAAATATAATGTTTATTTCATGCCTAACACAGAGGAGCTGCTCACACAGGTGTGTGTTTTATAGTCTCCCTATCCTGTCCTCTCGCCAGCTTTATCTCTTTTCATGACGTTAACCGTAATCTTCAAAGACGTCGCCGGCCTTCCCACAGCACAGATGTCAAGACAGAGTGTACACAGACTGTCAGCAAAGAGGGTCCTCTTCACCTTAGCCAGAGTGTCCTAGTCAGAGGGCAGGTAGTTATTTATTTTACATGTGGAAATTATTAAAAATAACAGAAAGGACATGAAAGAAATCATTACCCCAAACAAATCATCATTGTTATTAATAACTATCATGGTAGTAAAATAGAAATAATAATAAATGCCAGGAGAAGAGAAAGCTGTCCTCATGTCCTCTGAGCTGTGATGAAAGAAGGGAAGGGACTTCTATAGACCCAGGGCCTACTGGAACGGGCACTGCCCTTCACATGTGGTGTCCACTCTACCCTGCCCCCACCTTCTGGGGACTGGTGACGGGCGAGAGGGTCCCCCAGTGGGCAGTACAGATAATAAAGTAGGAGCCATGGCAGGCCATGCAATTCCAAGGGTAGGCACTGAAGCAGCCTGACGGAACAGTTTGCTTATGTTAGGAAGGACAGCGAGGGAAGGTTCTGGAACTTGAGCATCGAGGAAGTCTGTGTCTCTCATCTTTGTGAAAGAAGCCCTTTCTCAGACACCCCCTGTGGCCTCATTCCACCCTTTTAGTTGTGGGGAGAATGGCAGGGGGATCCGGCTGCTCTGCTGATGAGTGGCCTATGTGGGAGTCCCCCAGGGCCTGAGGACTGGGCCCAGAGGACAAAGAGGGCTGGTCGCAGGGACACACCTGGGAGAAGACGTGGCAAGGCACCCTCATAATTTTATGCTTGTAAATTATGCATTAAATGGAGTAACTCAGAACAGCTTCCTGGAAATAGACACTTCCACCCCAAACAACCGACTAGTTCAGACTCCTCTCTGACTCCTTTTGGGCTGACAGCACCGAGGAAAGGCACCTTAAGGCTCCCTGAGTCACGGAAACTATGGAGGCCACTCTCCCCTTCTGAATCTTCTTACACTGACTCAGAACCTCCTTCTCTTTGGTTTGAACTGGGAAATGTAATGGTGAGTTCCAGAAGGATCCATGTGATGGGAATCTCGTGCTGCTCAAGGCTGCCCTGAAGGCCTTCCACAGAACACCCCTAGCCACCTCTTCCAGCTCACTTGATCTCCTCCTGTGAGACAGCAGGCTCATAAGAAGGCTTCCCACAATCCATCTCTGCATCAGACTCCTTCTAGAACTCAACCAAATCGAGACATCTCTCATGGTTTGCTCTGTAATATTCCAGGTTTACTTAAAAAAAAAATAGTGTGCAGAAAACTATCAACCGTCCCCCTAAAGAATGTACAGATGCCCTCTCCACCAACGTGTGTGAACCATTAGGGGACTTCAAGACTCCTGAAACACAACCGCGGATCCATCACCTGGCCAAGACACCAGGCCTTGAGATTCCCAGGATAAGGATTTCAGGGAACAGGCTGCGTGCGCCATACATGTTGAGTCTGCAGCCCGGGTTAATTGTTTATCTCCCTGAGGACTCTGAGCAGGTCTTGCCCCTTGCCTGCTTGCCCCATGACTGATTTACTTTCAGGATCCGAGGCTCTGTTGATCTGTGCTGATACACTGCGTCCTTCATGTGGCCTCTGGGCAACCCTCAGCCCATCAGTGAGCCCCTCTCAGTGCCATTCCTGCACCTGCCAGTAGGGGCAGAGCTGAGTCTAACTCGTACCATGGCTCAGGGAGCACCTGGGATGGTTCATTAAAGACACCTAGCCATGCACGTGCACAGGTAGAAACTCCGTAACTGTTAGCTTCAAGTAACTCAGGCTTTTTCAATGGCTTAAGACCCGAAAATGCTGTCAACGTCTGTGGACTTGATCCGGGAACCAACTCTGAAACAGGTGGAAGAGATATGAGTGCAGATTATTAATAGCACCCCCCCCAGGGTTTGTAGCTCCCTCAAAACTGTTAGCATTAATTTAAAAAATAATCTCTGTGGCCCATGTTCTGAAAAAAAGACAAAGTAAACATGTAGTTATATCCCACTGTAGGTAACCTTCTACGATAGTCCTCACCTCAGGCTGACTATTCCCCAAAAGTTACATACATTAGGAATCTTCAGTTGCAGATAACAGAATACTCACCTGGATGAGTTGAAAGGAGAGAGAGTCATTGGCTGATCAAACCTGGTAAAAACCTGGTTAGTTACACCTTGGATGGGGCTTTACCCTCGGTCACAAGGGATGGTGTGACCAGTACTCAGATTCTTCACTCTGCCTCTGTCTCCGCCTGCCCACCTCCATCTACAGCTTCTGCCCACTGGGGCCTCTTCTCTAGGTTCTTTCCTCATGGTCCCAAGAGGGCTGGCAGCAGCTCCCAGGGATTCACATGTTCCTCCATATTTCCAGTGAAAGTTGAAGAATCTAATTCCCCAAAAGGTCTAGGGAATCAAGACTTTCTAATTTCCCTGTATATTTTGATTCTGTTTCTCAAATGGCCCACCTCTATACATCTAGTTGTTTATATTGTTCTGAAAAGTGGTGAGTAGTACCTTCATGGAGTTAGACACACTTACGTCTACTGTATAGATGCACCTTTTCTAGCTCTTACTAAAATAACCTCTTTGTGCATTCATTCATTTGACACGTATTTATTGAGCACTTGATGTGTGCCTGGTCCAGGGACATGAGCAAGCAGCAGCCATGGGGTTTTCGGCATTGATGCAGTCGATGTCCCTGTACCCCAGTGGAAGCAATGACAGACGCTGAATACTTACAGAAGCTAGAACAGCTATTCAACTGTGACAAGTGCTAAGAATCCGTGCCATGAGTTACCGATGTCATAGGAGAGTCAGGGTGTTAAGGAAGTGTCACCCTGGAGGCTGCTTGAGAGTCAGGCGAGCATGTGGTCCGGACAGGAGGGAAAGGGCAGAGCACTGCAGACAGGGAGCAACACCTGTGTCAGGAGGGGACCTACCACTTTCAAACCTCTGGCAGGAGACCAGAGTAGCTCTAGGGTGCAGAGCAGGGAGGGCTGGAGGGCCAAGCTGCAGCAGCAGCACAGCCTGATACCCAGGAGGATGAGCACATCTGCCTGCCAACAGGGACATGGGAGGGAGTGGGAACAGGTGTGTTAATGCTGATGCTGGAACCGCAAGCTCAAACCGCACTAGGAAACCCGGGGTGCATGGTCATGCCACTTAAGGCTAAGAGGAACAGCAGGCCACAGAGTCGTTCCAAGTCCTGTAATGCCTGATCTTTACCCTAGAAATGTTCACTCTAGTTCCAATGTGTCACCAGATGGGAAGGTAGCAAGAAGACTGTCATTCCGAGAGAGAGAGGTGTGTAACCAAGGAGATAGAGAGAAGTAGCCTGGTTCAGGAGACGGTAAAGAGGTAGAGAGGAAGTGCACACCTTTTGAGTCTCATGGGAAGCAGGCCACCTGGAGGCCTCCTCAGGAGCTATTGGAAGCAGATGGTCGTGCTGGGGGCTGGCCAACAAGTTGAAACACGGTGCCTGTTTGAGATGTCTGGGATGCTGGGTCCTTGACCTAAGCACCCAGAGCTTCCTGAAGTTCCCATTTTCAGGAGAGCCCCACCCACCCTGTGTCTCCAACACCAGATCTATCTCTCGTAGATGTCACAGCTCCAACTGCCTTCTTTGTGCATAGTTAAGATTTGCAAGATATTTAAAAATATAAGACATCCTTGAGGAATTCAATAAATGGTACATCTGCTAAATAAAATTTTTTGAACTAGAAAAATCAATATTAAATCAATAAAAGCCCAACTGCCTTTGTCCTCCACAGGAGCTTCAATGGCTTAAGGTGGGCAGAATTGGCATTCTAGCGACAGTTGCTTGAATGACAGAGCCCTGAGCAGAGGACTCCCACAAGACCTTGTAATTTAGAGTTCTGTGTTTTCCTGCATGGTGTTTGGTCCTGGTCTCTAGTTTTCTTTTATTCTGAGGAAGTCATCACGTTTAGTGTCTTTCCTGGCATTGTTCGTGAGATTCCCAGATCCTAGCAAGGCACAGATGCCTGCCGTGCACTATATTTGGGTATTAAATCAATCACAGACGTAGAAGCTGCATATTATTCTAAGCAATTCATTTAATATTTTATCAAGAAAATGTAATTAGGATTTTCTCAAAACAACTTTCTAGACAATCAGGGGAAACAGCCACAATCAATTTATAAGATTGGTTGTAGCAAAAACTTCTTGTGTAAATGGGCCATGATTTTAAATTTCTGTGCAGTTCTATGAATCTCTCATAGTGGCCAGCACATGGGTGGACATGGTCCCTTGACATGATCAAAGGAGGAACCACAGATAACCAGTGAACAAAAGTGCATGCCCTAGTAGGCCACCTCTGATTAATTCAGCTTATAATGTGATCTTATTCGGAGACTTGGTATTTGTACGTGGCTGTGCAGAGGCCTGGCTGAAGGTACTGAGGTGATAATGGCTTGCAGCTGTCCCCTTACAGCGCACATTCTCAGGGGAGAGGCAGGGGTAACACACAACAGAAGAGACAGTGAGAGAATGGATGAGGGGGTCATTGTAACCAGTACAGCTGTGGTGTCAGGTAAGAGACCTGCCCTCAGCCTTCATCTTCAGGTTGTAAAATACAAATCCCCACCTGGGTCAGCCCTGCAGGCCTGCGTGTGCCTGGGCGTGGTGCGGAGCCCCTTCTATTCCCATCTGCACTCACCACCACCCTTTTCTCAGCGCAGAACCCATTCTCAGCTCAGAGTCCTCTTCCCTGCAGTTGGCGACCCCATGACAGGTTCCAGCCAGTAGAATGGGAACAACAATGGCAGCTGTCACTTCCAGGTCCATGAAATACCTGTTTCTACTAGGAACAAGGTTGAAAAAATATGCGACTCATTAGTTTTGTTTTAGCCACACCTCTAAAATGATCCAAAAGTGCAATAATAGGAAAATGGTTAAGTAAAGCATGTTGTATCTAGGGCCCCTTTCCCTCCATGAGCCCCTTCCTCCTAAAATAAATCTTGTCTGCCATGATGGCACTGGACAGACATTCCAATATCATTATGTATTAAAACAGATCTTCTACAAAGAAAAACTCCTTTTCCTTCTGATGTTATAAAACAAACCGAGCCATTCTAATGAGATCTTAAATGTATGAAGGCCCTAGGCACCTTGCCTGCTGCATCTCATGAAGAAGGTGGCCCTGGTGTAAAAGAATTGTTTACTATTTAAAAAAAAAATACTCACGACCAGTAAATATGTCAAATGTTGTATGTTGGACTTTCAACGATGGGACTCTGGGTGAATATGCTCTTATGTTTCTTTTTTCTTTACTTACAAAAATCATCTGCTAATGATGTAGGAACAAAAATAAAACAAACAATAGCATGAGTTTTCCAAGATGCCAGGCTGAGTATTGGAGGTTCTCCTTTTCTCTTCCCTAGATCTCTGCTATAACTATGTTTCTCACATGTTGAGGAAGGTTTTTAAATAACAAAATGCTCAGTGCAGCAGCTAAACCTGTAGGTCTCAGAATGACTGCCAAGTCTGACTCCATCAAGGTCTTTGGAACAGGGACCCAGGACTCTGCCTAGAACACCTCTTGCTGGTTCTTGCACACAGCCAGAAAATGGGAGAACCTCTAGCCTTTGGGATAGAGCCCCAAATCCATTTTAGTTAAAGTGATTTACTCTGAAAACCCCATCCCCTTTCTTAATAACATATGGTGCCTTCTCCTGGTCCTAGTTTCCTTCCTCCTCTTTTGCACTGGTCTCCTCTTTGCCTCAATAAGCAACAAAGGTGGAAATAATCAAGATTTTGCCCCCAAGACAATGAATTACTAAAAGGGAGTGTCAATTTTTAAAACATTGGTTTAAAGAATAAAAAGCCTTGAGTCCTACCCAAAACCTCTTCCTTAAGCCTTATCCCACCCCTGCCCCTAGCCTGACCCCAACCCTCCCCCAGCCTTGCCATGCCCCTCCCCCAGCCTAGACACCCTTTCTTGCTTTCAACATTCTACCTGGAATGCTGCTCCTCTGGCTTTCCAGACGAGTATATGCTCATCTTGGGCCACACTCATGCAGACTTTAGTCACATCATGATGGCGATGATATTTTCCTTCTTATTCTTATTTTTTTTACTTGGGTATATTCATTTCAAAAGGAAACGATGGGTGCAAAGACAGTGCAGGAATAAATGCCAGGCACAGGAAGTGCAGGGCGGCTCTGAGTGAGCAGGGAGCTGGACCTGCAGAGGCGGTGGGAGGCCAGGCAGCCCTGGCTTTGGCTCAGTGTTGACAGCAGGAAGGCACCAGGAGTGCCATTGTCTCTGGGCTAGCCGGTGCATCCAGAGGTCACCTGTGAGAAATCTCAGGTGGATAAGGAGGTGGGACCCAACCTCAGCCTTCAGTTAGGACAGTCCCTGGCTTTTGCAGCCCTGTTGACTTCAGTTTATTGACAAATGGAAATCAGGTACCGGCTTTGCCCATCTCCCTGGGTTTCCTAAGAGACATGTGATAGGGGTGTTTTAAATGTTTGTTCTGCAGAACTCTCAGGGGCTAAACTGGTCATTTTGGAAATAAGAGTCCTGGGTCGACAGTCATAATGTTTGAAGGCAAGGGGCGCATGCCTCTGGCAGTGAGCACAAGGGGGATGGAGAGGTCAGGCTACCTGCCAGTGAGTTATGGTACTGACCAGCAAACACACATCCTCCTGCCATCAGGACTCCAGTGTCCCCAGAGCTGTGTCCAGGTCAGTGCCCAGAACTGAGCTCCATATTAAGTATCAAAGTCCCCCTCCCTCCATCCCCTTTCTCTCCCCCTCCCTTCTGCCCTCCCTCCCTGTCTCTTCTCTCCATATTTCACTAATGTTTTATTTTAGGTAAATTTAGACTCACATAGAAGTTGCAAAACATGGTAGAGTTTGTGGAAACTTTTTCCCTGGCTGCCTTTAGTGATGATACTGTAAAGGACCAATGTCCCGTGACCTGAGCTAGGACATTGACACAAGTAACTAAACAACAGCGCTCTTTCATATTGTGGGAGTCTTCACCTGCCCTTATTTATTGATTATTTCTTTTGATTTTAGTTCCATGAGATTCAATTCAATCTGTAGATTGTGCATCTCCCATCACAATCAGCCTGAGGACTGAAAAGGGGACTCTCCTGCTATTCATATATATATATTTTTAAAACATTCTTTTAGCTCAATTAACATTTGTTGAATGAATAATGACGGATCGGTATGCAGACGAGTGCTCATTTCTTGTACTGTTGAAAGAGATGGCTCAGGGATGCTGCTACTCAAGCCCTGGTACCTGTGGATGGCACACAACCTTGAGGATGAGCTTAACACTGCAGTGAAAGTCGGCAGCTGAGTCGGGACAAATTCTCCTTCATACAACATATATTGTTCCAGATGATAAGTTGGGGCCAAATCGATTTAATTAACCAACAATGGTAGTTGTTATGGCAACAATTCTACTAAACTATTTCAGCAAACACTCAGTATGATTGACCTGTTGCTAAGCAACAGCCAATAGATTGGACAGAAGAGAAAAACAAATTTCATCTGACGCAGAAGTTGTGATCCGGTCATAGATTCCTTCTACGGCCAAGGAGAAGCTTCATTAAGAACATTATCAGGGAGGTATCGAAATAATCCTCCTCAACCCTGTGCTGCATTGCTATCCAGAAACAAGCAAAGTCTAAGCCATGTTGCTTTATAGGCTGAAAGTCTAGGAAGAAAAGGTATGAGAAAGATTAGGAAAAAATGTGCATTTCTAATATGTCCTACTTAAAATGATTTATATCATTTTATAGGTCTTTTCTATAACTCTGAAAAAAACCCTTTATCTTACTTTATAAAAATGAAACATATTTATAAATGTACACCTCTTGTGTGGAAAGTAAATAAATTTAGGCAGAATTGTTGAGATTGAGCAGATGGTCCTACTTCACTGGAAAACTCAGCCTCTGGGAGAGCCCCTCCAACCCCAGGCCCAGGCTTCTCACCTGAAACCTTCCTTTGACTTGGGGTAACCAGGGAATCATTTCCCAGGTCTTTAAGTGAGAGACCTATCTCTCACTGCCCGCTTCCTTTAAGCATGCGTCTGAACTGTTGTATACAAGGGAGCTTGGAAGGCAATACAGGTTGCTGTGCCCCAGACGCGCTCAGTGTGAACAACACTGTCAGGCTCCTCAGAGGGGGGCCTGGATCTCCCTGGGAGTTTTTAATAAACGGCTCTGGTGGTCTCACCCTAGACCGTGTTTGCAACTCAAAAGTGTTCAGGGCCCAGGCAAATAAAGTACTGGAGTGAGATAGCCTTAGGCAGGGCCGTGGGAATCAGGTGTGCTTATGGGACCGGAGAGCATTCTCCCAGAAGACATTGAAGAAGGATTGGTTTTAAAGGGCACCATGAATCATGACTGTAATCTCAGTGACTCAGGAGGCAAAGGCAGGAGGATCACAAGTTCAAGGACAGCCTCAGCAACTTATCAAAATTAAAAAATAAAAATAGAAAGGACTGGGTATGTAGCTCAGTGGTAAAGTACCTCTGGGTTCAATCCCCAGTACACCCTCCTGAAAAATGTTAGTTTTGGCAATGTTGTGTTCCTTTACTCATTCACATGTCACAAAACGGCTGAGCTAGGCCCATTCACTGCCTGGTTGACTGTATCTGGAGACATAAGAATGTGACTGCAAGGTGAAAGTTGTCACGGGTAGCAGGAAGTCACAGGGCATGATGGGCATACAGGGCTGACTCTGGAGACCGGCTCTGAGCTGGCTTCCGGTGCTCTCAGGTGCACCACTGCGGCCAAGTCACTGCTCTACCTGGGTTTGTTCTGCATCTGCTACAGAAGGTGGATCCAGGAAGGTCTTCTCAATCCATGGGACTAACTGGGTGGTCCCAGCCAGACACCTTGGGAGCTGGGCACAGGGCTTTTGTGAAATGGTACAAAGCGTTGCACCCAGCTAGCCCCTTCCCGTTCCCAGCTCTGGCACGGGAGAGGACCAGGGAAGCGGCTTTGCTAGCGGCGAGCACTGGATGCACTGTCCGCGACAGGGCAAAGCCATCATCGTGGCAACAGTGGTGCTCGAGGCTCTGTCACATGTGGAGGCTTCAGGAGAGCCATTCTCTGCAGAGCTCTGCCCTGAGGAAATCTGCCGACCTGATTCAGAAAAGGAGAAGACCAGGCAACCATTGTAATTAAGTAAAAGCACAAGGAGGAGGAGAAAGTGGAGAAGAAGAGGAGAAAAAAAAAGGAAGTGAGGGAGAAGAGAAGAAAGGAAGGAAGAGAAAGAGGGAAAGAGGGAGGGGTAGAGAAAGAGAGGGAGAAAAGGGGGGAGAGAGAGGAACAGGATCAGTTGTTGGTTGAGAATAATTCAGACACATTTGAAGTGTACATCAAAGTGTCCTTTCCTGTTAATATAGCCTCAGGCTCTTTGCCCACTATTTGGTCGAGTGTGTGTATGATTATATGCATATATATGTAATCATATATGCATGCATATATAAGTATATATGATCATATGTGCATGCATGTATATGTGTATGTAATCATATATACATGAATGTCTATGTATACATATGATCATACACAGACACTTTTTTGTAGCAATTCCATGCCATCAACTAAAAATTATTGCTTAAGGGGAAGCTAATTTGGGAGGAGCAATTTTCTCAGAACTGATTGCAGGAACAGCCATACAATTATCTCAACAGAGCATGATGCACGGAGCTGGGAGGGCTGTGCTTGGAGACTTAGCCCACCTCCTGCCTCACGGCTTCATCTCCCGTGTCCCACCACCATGAATGAGGTGGACCGGAAGCTCACCTCCTGAAGGTGACTATGGACCCAGGATGCCCCAGGGGGGCTGTAACACCCTCTCCGTGTCCCTCTTACCCTCTCCTCTATTGCACACCACTCTCTGAAGTAGGCTCCTGGACTGTGGAAACCTGACGTCTCACAGCCTTGGCCATGCTGTAGAACTTTCCTGAGCTCCAGTTATTCGGGGATTCTGATGGAAAATATTTGCCAGCATGTCTTGCAAAATGCTATACAAATATGAGAGGGTGGTGGAAGTCATAGTAGACACCGCCAGATTGATATTTGGACATGCTCTTCCTTGGCTTGAACTTTACAAATAAGGAGAGCTTGCACATTCATGTTCTAGGCACTAGAGTTTAGCAAGATCAAATAATAGCTTTTTTCATGTGTGTGCCGGCCTGCAAATGCCAGGGTTTGAAGGCCAGCCTGGCCAGTTACTAGCTTCAAAGCCTTGGGCAAGTACTTAATTTCCCTAAATTTCAGCTTGTTATTACGTATACTGGGGAATGAGCAGTGCTTTCCTTCAAAGGTCAAGTCAAGGATATTCTCGACGGCAGTCTGGGTAAAGGGCCCGGCCATGGTCTCCTTTCGGGAAGTCTTGGCCATTGTTCTTGCTAACATCATTAGGCTCTTCTGGCAGTAATCCCACGAGGTTGGCATCCTCCCCATTTTCCCAGATGAGGAAAATGAGGCTCAAAGAGTTGAAATGGCTGGCCTGGTGTCACTCCTCTGATAAGGGACGGTGGGGGCTCACGCCAGGCTGCTCCCAAGCCCACCCTCCATCCATGCAGTTTAATGAGGGATTCAGCTTCACGCTTCTCTCCCCTTGATTAGGTGTTAAATATTTACCATCTTGCCTTTCTTCCTCTCTACCCTCTTTAAAAACGGTTTAATTAAAATCGTTCGTTGAGCTCATGATAAAAATATGTAAATGTGATGATTTTTGTGAAATGAATCTATTGTTTCCCTTTCATTCCCAAAGGACTGTGGATAAGAAGGGATAGATAGCTGGGTCTCCCCATGAATTTGAACAAGCATTTGATAATACGTTGGGTAACCGATTTCAAGGTCTGGTGGCCACGGGATCCAGCCATTTACGTATGTGAGGCACAGCTGGATTCCTAGGTGTGAGTGGGGTGCAGGGGACGGCTTCCCCAGTATTTCTGGAAGGAGGGACTGTGAGGGGCTTGAAGAGGCTGAGCTTCAAGGGAGCTCACTTTCCCGTCCCCTCGTCTGCATCTGTCCTAACTGTTCCTCTCGTCCCCGACTCACTGCCCGAGGCAGCCTGGCCTCTTGCCTTCTTTCTTTCTGAGGCCACAACCCAGATTTCCCTTTGTTCATTGAGTGCTGCTCTGCCCTGTTCTGGGGGTCTTGGTCCTTGGATGTAGCACACTGAAGTGCAGGGCCAGGCTCTGGGACAAGTGAATGGCCCCTAAGGTGTCAAGAAGTTCTCAAATGGTCATGTCAATCTAAGAACTTGAGGCCTAGAAGGTCAGGGCAAAGACAGCCTCCTAACATCTCTGACCTGGTTGGCCCCCTGCCAACCATAGTAAAGCACCCCAGAGTCGGCTCCCTGGTCTGTTCTGGCTGGATTGGGAGGCTGTTTTACTGGTCCTCTGTTCCTGTGTTATTAAGAGTAAGTGATCATAATAGTCAACATCCACAGTCAGTGATCCAGCTCAATGGATTTTGATGTTTACTTCATAGGTGAAGAGTGGCCCTTGGTTAACAATGGTCAACAACAGGACTCTGGTGCAGTTATTCAGGGACCAAGACCTCTTCCACATTGTGGCGCTAGTTCTCTCTAGTGCCCCAGTGAACAAGAATCCTGGGGGGAAGCTTTCATGGACCAGGAGTGGACTCCACATCTCAGGCACGTGGCTGGGTGGGAAGGGTGGCTGGGAAGTGGAGTGTAGCTCTGTGCCCAGGAGGGGTTATGTGGGACATTAGTGAATGTCACTTTTATTTATTTATTTTTTTAATTTCTTACATTGTAAGGTCTTTGGGGACAGAGACTATGTTACCTGACCACACACGTGGTGCACTTTGCTCAGGGTTTGGTTTGGGTGAACGGTTGGTGAGTGAGTGAACCATCCACAGCCATGATGTAAGGCTGGGAGTGTCAACCATGGACCAACGGAGCCTCTCTTCCGGAGTTGGTTCCTATACATGCTGACTCTGCCTTGCAGTGTTGGACAAGGCAGGAGGGGGAGTGGAAAACAGCCGTGGTGTTTATACTTCCTGATGTTGGTGCTGGGATTTCTGAATTTCACAGCCCCCTTCTGGCTCTTTCAGGAAACATTCTCACCAGGCCTCGTTGTCTCCAGCTCTCCTCCACTGGATCAGGGTTTTATTTTCTTCCTTTCCCATGTCCCGGCCCATTTCTGCTGTTACAACAGAATACCTTGGACCATGCAACTTATAAGCAGAAATGCTGCTCCCCGTTCTGGAGGTGGGGAATCCCAGGGTTGGGGCATTACAGGGTTGGTGTCTGGTGAAGGCTGCTCTCTGCTCCAAATATGGTGCCTTCCAGCTGTATCCAACCATGGTAGAAGGGCCAACAGCTCCCTTCCACCTCTTTCTCCAGGGCACTAATCCCATTGATGGGCACTCCATCCTCCTGACCTAATCACCTCTCAAAGACTCTGCTTCTTAGTACCATGGTTTTTGGATTAGGCTTCAACTTATGAATTCTGGGGAGAGGGGACACAACCATTCACACTGTAGAACCCAGTCCCTTGGAAGATGGTCTAAAGTCACATCTGCTCTACTTTTGTACCAAACAGCACTCAGTAAATCCCTTATCTTAAGCCTCTCAATATTATTCTTGACACAGGACAGATTTTACTTTTAAAAGCTTAACAAATCCTTTTCTATCTCAAAAATATTTTTTTCCAAGACCATTGTTTTTCTTTAAATGAAAAAAAAAAGTGTGAGTGGAACACTCAAGATTGAGTCCCTCACTAGTGGCCTCAGCTCTCTCTGAGAATGTGCCAGGGTCAGTTGGTGACCACAGGGCAATGGGGTTCACAAGGAATGAAAAGCACAGATTTGATAACTCAAAATATTATTGCTGTTGTCATCGTTTTATTAAAACAAAGTGTAGAAGAGTAGCTTTATATCTCTCTGTCCTACTGTTCTGTAGACTTCATAATCCAGGTCCTAAACGAATCCCAAAGGAACCCTGAATTTTGTATATCAACATGGTTGGATCATGGTTCCCGGATGTTTGGTCTAACACTATTCTGGATGTTTCCATGAGGGTATTTTAGATGAGATTAACATTGAAAGAAGTGAGCTTTTGTGAAAGAGATTGCCCTTAGGGTTATGGTCAGTCTGTGTCCAGTGGGCTGAAGGCCTGAGTGGAACATGATGAACCATCTCTAAGCAGGAGCAGATTCTATCCATGGATACCTTCAGGCTTCTTCCACACCGTCAACCATCCTGAGCCCACCCTGCAGATTCTGAATTTGTTAGTCTCCATAATGACATGAGCCAATTCCTTAAAATCAATATCTCCTTATCTGTCTGTCTTTCTCATAGACAGATAGATCAATTGATGCATTGATTGACAGGTCAATAGAAAGACATCTCTCTCTACCTCTCTCTGTGTATCTATACGCTTCCTATCTGTTCTCTTCCTTTGGATAATCTTAATAGAGACACTGACAGAAAGAGAATGTACCTGGAATTCCCCTTAGAATTGTCCATCTTCTGCTTCTTTCTGTGGTCAACCAAGCATGAGCTTTTATCCCATGGGGCTTGAGGTCACAGGACCTAGCAGGACTCTATCAACACACCTGCAGTTTCCATGAGCATTCTTCAAAACCGTTTGCCTCCTATGACTGGCCTCCTATGATGGTTGATTTCAAACACCAGTTAGGCCGAAATGAATTTGGATGATGCTGTGAAGGTATTTTAAGATGGGATTGACCTGTAAGTCAGTAAACATTGAGTAAAACAGAGAACTTTCTGGAAAGTGGATGGGCTATGTCCAATCAGCTGAAGGACTTCAGAGATAACAGACAGGTTCCCTGGAAAAAGAGGGAGTTGTATCTCTAGAGTTCCTTTACTCTTAAATCTGTGACAGGAACCCTTCTCTGGCTCTGCAGCCTGCCTGCCAGACCACCTGCAGAATTTGAACTTGCCACCCCTCATTGTTGGGGAGCCAGTTCCTTAAAACTGATCCCCTGTTTGCCTCCTGCTTCTATGCACACATTACAAAACAGAGACTCCAAAACCCGCATTGTCTCAAGGGGGATGGTCCTGATGAAAGGTTTTAGTCAACTTGAAAATACAAACTTTAGGAAGGAAGAGAAATAATTAAATGTGCCTATTTCATTAATGTATTTACACATATGTATTTAAAATAGCTGATAAATATAGTGCTTACTTTAATACCATGAATAAAATAAAACTTTAAATAAATTAAATACAGACTACCTAAAATTTACCAATTACTTTATCAATTTGCATGGTGTTTATTTATTTATTTATTTATTTATTGTGGTTTTGATTTGTTTTGAATTTTCCGAAATCAGGAATTTTTAAAAGCTATCACATCAATAGTACTTACTTTAGCAATTTGGCTCCGAAATTATCCCCTTGAGAATTCTTAAGGAAAGTGAATGTTTTCAGAATCTTGTTTCTTGAGAATTCCTCTCTACTCCCCTTAATTTTGAGAGACATAACCTTTTGGATAATGAAAGCAATCATTTAAAAAAACGAGAATTCCTGATTTCTACTTATGCCCTCAACATGATTTTCAGAAAGAAAGTTCCAGATGTACCGATTGGGGTTAAAATGCTCCGCCAGCTTTAGGAAATTCATCATTACTTTCAGAGTTCATCATCCACGTTTTCTACCCTGTGCAAAAAAAAAAAGTAAAGGAACCCCTTCGGGACAATCAAACCAAATATTTAAAAATGTGTTTAAGCTAATTTTTTCTTTCCGTCTTTCCTCCCACTGAAGTTCCCAAGATACTAACCCCAATGGGGCGGGAGCAGGTGGTTGCGATCCTATAGACACCACTTTCCCTGTGCTCAGCACTGCCCAGAGGGATGCAATGAGCAACTCCTGCAGTTTCCAGTTGGCCAGGAGCACTTTCAAAAGGTAAAAGGAAATAGCTGAACGCAATTTTAATAATGCATTGACTCAACACAATGGATCGTCATTATAAGAGGCAGTCAGTAGGAAAAGCAAGCAGGAAACAGGTCCTAGTTATCTTTTTTTCCCAGTAACTCTTTAAAAATCAGGTGTGATTTTACGCTGACTACACTTCTCATTTTGGATCTGCTGCCTTTCAAAGCTCAGCAGGTGTCTGCGATGAAGGCGGAGGGCTGGACAGTGTGGCTCTGGATGTAAGATCCAGAGAGGAACTTTTTTTTTTTTTTTTTCCTGTTGGGAGGAACAGAGGTGCTAAATTTGCAGAGTGATTGAGGTGATATTTTGATGGGGCGAGCAGGGGAAGAGGACATTTACTTTGGGGCAGTTCTGTCCCACAGGCTGTGCTATAACTTGAATAGTGAACCCTTGTAGGTTCAGCCTGAACCCTTGACATCTTGTGGCTAGAGCAACGCGTCTCCAGGGCTCCGTTTCCACAACTCAGTTTGTTCTTTTCCTCCTGCCACCCTGAGGTCAAGGTCCAAGGGGTTGTGGAGAGCTCGTTGGGGTGGACTCTGTTATGCCACCATCCCCAAAGGCTACAAGTTTTCAGTTTGAAAATATGACAGAATTTAAATTTTCACGTCTTAGACATTCACCAGGAGACACTCTGCGCTTGCCATCACTTTCTTAAACTGCCATCAAGAATGAGGTTCCAAGGTGCCTTTTATTGGACGCCTGCTCCACCCTTGGTGTTTCCAAGGTACTTTAAAATTGGCCTCTCTTTATTCAGTCCTCACAACACCACCAACTGGGTAAATATCCCTGTTTTATTGATGCTGGATAGAGTCCAAAATGAAGTCCTGTGTTCAAGAGCCAGAACTGGTAAGTGAGAAGGATTTAGGCACAAACTTTTCTCCTAGTTCAGATTCCAGTGTCTGATTCCAAAGTTCATGGTTTTGCACGGTTTCTAAAATTCTCTCCAATAGCATTACTGACTTTTCATCTGTCATGAACAACTAGCTTGAAGTGAAAGCAGTCATATTTCAATCCAGACTCTCTCACGGCCACATACTGCATGGCTTTGGGAGAGCCGGTATTTGACTTGTATTTCTTCTGCTTCAACCTGGAATGAGAAAGTCTCCTCACATGGGAACCCGTGTGGCTTGGGATCCAGGTATGCTCCAGCTTTGATGAAAACCAGGAACAGTAAGACTTACTTAACTGCTTATTAATAGTGGGGTAATTTTCATAAAATAAAAATATGCTACATACTGTGCATGAATGATTAGATATTACTTAGCCATTGAAAGTCAAGTTCTCAATGTCTAGACACTGAAAGTAATGTTAAGTAAATTTAAAAAGCACAGTCGAAGAACAATATATATCCAATGATCCTAATTTGGTAATTCACAGATGCACACATAAACACACAGGGAAAAACAGTCCGGCTGGGAAGCAGCCACTGTGGTTATTATAGGGACATAAGTTACAAGTGATATTTTTTTTTAAACAGAGTACATTTCTTTAGGTTCCAGAAATCCTATAATGATCACATGTTAGTTTCGATCCCTTAATAAGAAAAAAAATGTACTTTTAAGTGGTTCTCTGGTTCCCAGGAAAAGTTTAGTTTTAATGAAGACCATTTGATTCATCAAATAAAAGTTTTCTGCCTCCTCCACTTAATGAACTATTTTAAGTCTCCTCTCTCCTGAGACACCCACTGTTCCTATTAATTCTGATACACTATCAGCTGTCATTAGAACACCTCTGAGGGACTGTGCTTCTCCAACAGGCATAAAGTGAGGTCATGGGGGACGTAAGGGAACCGGCGACTTTCCAGTTCCTCTGCCACCAGAGTGGTCTTCCAGAGAGTAACTCTCCCGGGGAAGGCCAGGGGCGTGTCCTGCTCTCCTCCATGAAGCTGGTCATGCGTATCACAGTGATTTCTGGCTTTGGGTAAAAACACCAGTGGATTCTGTCTCCTAAAATTCTCCCCAAAAGAGAATGATCCCCAAACGTGTTCCTCCGGTGCTCAGAACTGGGACAAGAATCTGGAAACATGGGTTTGATTTCCTTCACTGAAGAATTCCGAGCTCGTTGCTGAACATCCTAGAAACAGAAGAGCCCTGTCTGTAAAAGGGATCTGGAACGTCTCAAGCTCTGCGGGTCCTGTGGGCCAACCGCCCACTCTGTGTTCGTGACGGTCAATGAGAACCTCTGTCTGTCTGTCCAGCCCCTCATGTCAACGTGGCTCCCGAGTTCTCCAAGACGTTCAGGGAGCTCTTCCCGAATTCTCCAGTCAACACCAATCTGACTTTGCTTAAGTCTGAGCTAGGTATAAAGGGTCCCCCTGCCTGTGGGAAGAGTGGAGTGGGATGCCAGGAAGCCTCCAAGTCAAGAGCAAGGACAGGAAGGGGCGATCGCCAGGGGCGTTGAGGTTCTCGGTGGTTTCATAGCCCTTTCTGTGAGTGACTTGTGTGTGTGTGTGTCTTTTTGATGAAACCACGTAGTTATAAGAGATATTCCTAAAGATGGTGCTTTATTGTTCCTGCAGGACCGGCCTGCCGAGGAGGGGGCCGAGCAGCCTCGCGCTCCGTTTCAAGGTAGAGTGATGTGGTTCAAAGTCTGTCTCCCACACAGGCTGGGGACACACGTCAAGTCCCCCAGCTCTTCTCCTTTGGAGAGAAGGGAGAATGTCACCTGTCCCACAGCCTTGTGATGATGACAGACTGAGGGTGGACCTGCCGCACGGGAGCTGTGGGTGGTGACTGCACACTCTGGTGATGAGACACAGGCACTGACAGAGGCCGGGAAGAGGACACGTTACCCCAGCGTTCTGTGAACACAGAGTTAAAAAGAAAAAAAAGTGCTCTGATGTGTTTTCTCATTTATGGTCATAACTATAAAATATGAAATTGTGGAAGAGATCAAGCTCAAAATCACTACAGAGTCCCAGGGGCCTGTCACGACACTGCACCTCTTCTCCCTTGGCAGGTGCGGGGGGAAGAGAAACAGCGAGTTCAGACCTGCACCTTCCCTTCAACTGAACATCCTAGGCCCTGGGTCCTCTCTCACAGACGCCTAGAGGAAGATTTACAAAAGAACTGAGAAATTCTTTTCGTGTCTTGGGAAAGTTATTTTTTTTTGGGGGGGGGGACTTTATAGGCCAACATGAAATCCAAAAAAAAAAGAGAAACTTTTATGAAAGCTATCCATCAAATGTCAGGGATAATAATCAATTTTCTGTCACAATGAACTGATAAAAGCTTTCAGTAATAATGTCATGGGGGGAAAAATTTGTGTTGGAACTCGAAACGCGGAGCCCTGATATCAAACGAATTCATAAAAGCTCTATGCCTCTGTAGCCCTTGGAGGCATGACAAAATACAATTTCTCATCCACAGGATATGGAATAATTCCCCTTTTTTATTTTTACACTGAGAAAACCAAAAGGAAAATCTGAATTTCAAAAAAAAAAATAATATTACACAATCCCACTTTGGCAGGTGAACATTAGCGATCGTTTTGGCCGCTGATATCAGAAGCCGTTCTGGTGATTTCTCTCCCATCATGCAAATGAGTGCATAATGCCTGCTCTTCTTGGAATGTACAATCAAATCAGCATTCTAATGCTACAAGCCGGTGATGAGCTTGGGAATAAATATGCAGGAGCGCATAAAAAAAATCAAGGCAATCAAGAGGAGCCAGCGTCCTCGCTCGGACTATAAATCTTTGTCTATTTCAATCGTGGGGCTGGCCGAATCAGTGTAAAATTCCAGCGGGGATGTCATCAATTTCTGTTAACCTCTCTATTCCTCCCTGTGTTGCCTCTGGGGTGATGGATTGGTTTTGTCACTCCGGCTCCGTTCACAGTGTGTTAACATGGGAGGGTGCAGGCAGGTTACGAGGAAAGGTGACTGCTGTCCTAGCCTTGACCCTCTCTCATGCTCCTCTGTGGGTCACGGGTACCCTTCTGTCCAGGGAGCATGGGGTCTCCTTCTGGTTCCAGGATGCCCGGTTCCGGGACCAAGGTTGACCGGTCCAGTGTTGAGTCACAGATCACTCTTTTGAAATAAAAACGAGTCTGTGGCTCAGCTTGCTGGGGAACAGCTTACCATGGATCAAGAAACCAGAAGAAAATACTTAACCTGGGCTCTAAAAGGCTGGGAATCTCAGTCACCGACTGGCCCAGCGCACAGTTAGGTTACTTTGTGCTTCACTTTCTAAACCGTGACTGGCTTTTCCAGCTGCAATGCTAGAATTCTCTCCAACAATTCTAACGGAGTATTGGGCGTCCCCACTTCCCCATAACTGTACCCTACAAGACTTACCTGCACAACATGAATGAAGCTGGGCAACGAGAATTAGATGGTAAGCAGAAGAAGTTATCCTCCACGTACACATAATATGTCAAAATCCACTCCACTGGCGTGTGTATCTAAAAAGAGCAAATAAAAAAAATAATAATAGGGGCAATGAGCCCAGCAGCAAACTCTATATTCTCCTGGGACATACAGGTACTTCTGGATATCTATCCTAAAAAATTAGATTAGGACCCTGGAGCAATCTCAGCACGCCCATGTTTAATGCAGCACTGTTTGCAAGGACCAAGGCGTAGAAACAACCTCAATGTCCATCGACGGATGCATGGTAATGAGCATGGGGCACATAAGCATAGTGGAATGTCATTCAACCTCAAAAGAAGAAGAAAATTCTGCCATACGAGATAAAATGAATACAACTGAAGGATGTTATGCTACGCAAAAGAAATGGTCTCAGAAAAAAAAAATATCACCTGTTTCCATTTAAATAAAGCATCTGGAAACAGCCATGTTAGCGGCCAGAAGGTACATGGCGGGGTGCCATGGGCTAGGGAAGGGAGATGGGGCGTGGCTAATCAACAGGCGAAAGTTTCAGTTAAGCAAGTTGGAGAAATTCTACAGTCCTGTGGTATAGCATTGTGTTCAGAGTTACTAATACTCTATCTCACCCTCAAATCTTTGCAAGAGGGTAGATCTCAGGTTAAGGGTTCTTACCACTAAGAAATAAAATTTTTTAAATAAAAAAAAATAAGTAAAAACAAAATGGAACAAAAACAAAACAGATGGTAAGATGCAGTTATTTTTGTGGTTGCTGCTATCGGTGACATATTATTTAGCAAAGTAGCAACTAGCCAACATGAATACAAATAATTAAATGAAAATTTAAAATTTGGCTCTTCAGTGTCAGCAGCCTTGGCTCAAGGCTATTACATTGGGCAGCACAGACACTGAACATTTCCATCGTTGTCAAACACTGCACGGATGGAGCTAGTTCAGGTTGCATTTATCCAAAGGGTTTCAACGTAGTTACCAAGGGAAGCCATGAACCTAGGCCAACAAGGTTGCCATTGTTGAAACATGGAGACAGCTACACAGCTGTTAACCAGAGATGGGGCATGCTCATAAGGTGAAGGTTGGCTTGGAGATTGACTCTAAAGGAATTTCGAGAAGTTTCCAACTTGTTTTGAGGGACCACAAAGTTATTGAAATAGGTTTGATAGAAAGAGCCTGTGGGCATTTGCTTCCGACTGACCTAGATTCCAGATAACAAATCTGATACTTCCTGGCACCAAGACCTTGGAAACTCCCTCTAAAGACCCTGAGCCTCCGTTTTCTCAGGCACCACATGAGAAATCATAACATGATTTTTTTTCCTGAGGTTTAAATGAGATGACGTTGTAGACAATCTAGATGGTGCACTGAGCAGAGCAGGAGCCTAAAGCACATTTGCTCACAGGACCTCAAGGAAGCTCCACAGACATAACAGGACCCTCAGGAAGGACACAGGATGTAGTATATACACAAAGTAGAAGTGGGGTGTTTCAAATCCCTGGAACCCCAAGTCAGCCCACACTACTCACCCCTGGGTGGAGAGGTGATCTTCTTCTTTTGGGGTGAGCTAAGGCAGGGGCCCCACCTCTGGGCAGCCCAAGCCTTTCTGGACTTCCAGTCCTCCAGTGGCTTGAGTGGTTCCCCCTGTGGTGGCCACAGTCAGCAGGGCATGGCTGGCCGTCTCCACCCTCGGCGTAAGGAAGCCATGATGCTGCCCTCAGAGGGTCCTTCTCCAAGCCCGGAATCCCCTGCAGGCACATGGACTGGGTGTCCATAGCTCCCTCCCTGGGGGGTTTTGCTGCCAATTAGAACTGGGACTCTGAACACAAAGGGCGCGATTTATGAGGATCTCGATTCTACTCTCCTATCTCTGGACTCCGAGCCCCTGCAGCAGCTCTGTGGTCACGCCTCACTCCCCACCCCAAAGAATCAGGGTATTCCCCTGCTCCCCAAGCTATGGCTGAAGTGAGACGTGAAGCCCAGCCTCGGGCGAAGCTTCACACCAGCAGAACATGTGACCCTCTGGACAGTCTGGTCAGGTGGTGTGTGTCTCTGTGCACAGGGCTTTGTGTGGTCACCTGGTAGGTCACAGCATCTCTGCAAGATACAATTTTTTTAAAAGAAAAATGAGTATTTTAACGTCAATGCCACATCCAATCCAAATGGGCCAGGACCAGGCCAATAGCAGTCATTTTGAAAAGGTTAATAGGTGGCCTTGACTGAGACCCCAGAAGCACTGTGTTGAACCAAGTGAACAGCAACAACAAAATTGTCTGGTCAAAACTTTACATGTATCTTCTCTCTCTCTCTCTCTCTCTCTCTCTCTCTCTCTCTCTCTCACACACACACACACACACACACACACACACACACACACACGCACACACATGCACACACAGAGATGCAGTTGAATGACTTGTGATTTAGAGTAAGTTGACCCTCCCGTGGTGGTGATGGGAAGGTATGAAGGTTTGGGAAAGACCAGGAATGGGGTGAAGGCCAGCGAGAGCCATCCAACTGGGTGTCCACTAAATCCCAATTGTCAGGAGAAGAGGGACCCAATTGCTGCATTGGCTGCCTCAAAACAAACAAACAAACAAACAAAAACTCCAGATAAAATAACTGGTGCCATCTAAACTTTTGTGACTAATGAATAGAAGAATAAAAGAAAGACAGATGAAGAAATGCACAGAACCAGGAAACCACCTCAGCCGGTCCAGCGGTTCTCAACAGAACTGTGATAGAACCTCTCAGGGGGATCCTGACCAGCTGCCGTGCCTGAGCCCATCACAAGCCAGTAGAATCAGAGTCTCCAGGACGAGGCTGCAGCAGGACCCTCTGTAAGAGTTGCTGTGTAAGTCTAACGTTCAGCCTGGACTGAGGACCACGGGGCTGGTATCACCCTTAAATATAGCATTTGGGAAGCAGGCACTCTACCAACTGAGCTATACCCCCCCCAAAAAAAATATAGCATTTGGAAAACCTGCTGCCCCAAGAGCAAAAAGAACTTTCATAGGGATCCTGAGCAAATTGCTGGTGCTTCTGAAGAAGGGCTTTTGGTTTAAGCCTGTGTGTGTGTGTGTGTGTGTGTGTGTGTGTGTGTGTGTTTATGTTTGTGTGTATGACAGAGAGAGAGAGAAATGTGTACTATGATTTCTTGTGCTATTGTGTATTTACACATGCACATGAATCTTCTGTTCTCAGGAGCCTTTATTCTATTCTTCTTCTTCTCCTATCAACCTGTCTTGCAGGGTTTTTAGAAGCCCCCAGTGGCCTTTTGCATCCACAGGCTGAGGAACATCTCTCTACTGTGTGTTCCCATGGTCATCTGGGTTTCCCAAAGTGCATGGTGGTTGCACCCTGTTGTGCTCATGGAGTCTCGCATCTGTGTCTTCCACTATAGTGTGAGTTTATCCAGGGCGGAGAGAATGCCCCTTTTAGCTACCTTTCTCCAGGACTTGACACTATCAGTGAACAGATAGTGAATACAAGTAGGCCAGTTGCTTTACATATATGAATGTGCTGTGTTTATACATAGGCGTGTGGGTGGATGTCATCTGTGTAGGTATCATCCAAGGATATAGTTTGAATGTGCATATGACTTTAATGAGATAATTTAATTTGACAGGACCTGTTGCACACTTATTCTATCTAACCATTTTGTAAAAACAGGAGGTGAGTGACAACAGGGACACTTCCTCCCTGGGCTCATGGGCTTATGGATCAGGCTTTCCAAGTGTAACACTGAATTCTTTAGAGCGAATTGACTGTGAGGACAGACCCACCAGTAGAGCTCGGAGGCAGCAAAAGCAAGCTGGAAACTCTTGGGGGAAGTCACACATGAATCTAGTGCTTCTGGAATTTTCTATGGAATTATAGTTCTCTTTCAGATCTCCATGAAAGCTTTGGATACTCTTCCCAGATATTGTGTACAAGAATATCATTTTGCAGGCCCAGTGAGGATTATTCATGAAACACTTGGCTACCCACAGATATCAGGCACCAGGGCTGGCCCTGGTCATTACCTCAGTGTGGTGCAAGCCCACCCCAGTTTTGAGTTTGACGAGCAAGATGTGTTCTCTTGACGGGCTGTGGCTTGACTCATGATTTGAAGAAGAAGACCCTGGGGTATTGCTGGCCAGGTCAAAGTTCAGCCACCACCCACGCTGGCCATTGGAAGGAATGATGCTCCCACACTTTTGGTGGGTAGGATCAACTTTCTGACTTGGGCTTGGCCTGACAATAGCTCTCCATTGAGCCAAAACAAGAACCCATCACTCCAAGTATCACATTCCCCCTCCCTTGGCTGCACCAACTCAAGGTACATTTCTGTTTAGGTGCTTTATCCATGATATTATTTAATGCAGTGGTTTTCAAACTTTGGGATCTCTCTTTACACTCTAAAATATCATTGAGAACTCAGAAAGCTTGGTTTATGTGGCTTATAGCTATCAATACTAACCATATAAAAATTAAAACAAATGTTGAGAATACTTCTTAAGTAATTCCTTTGAAAACAATAATGACAAATCCATTTCTGGAAATGAAAGATATTTGTAGTGAAAAAAATAGTCTATTTTCCCTTGAAAACATCACCGAGGAGAGATATTGTTCTACATTTCTGTGAATCTTCTAAATGTTTAACCTAGTAGAGGACAGCTAAGTTCTCATGTATTTTTCTTCATTTTTACATGTTGTGATAGGGTGTTTTGATGGAACTATGTGAAGAAAATCCAGAGCACATAGTATATTATCCGAAATGGGGGGAGTGTTATAATTTATTTTTCATGTTCTTTGGGATATTCTTTGTTGATAATACACCAAAACTCAGCAAGAGGTAGTTTCTTAAAGGTTAGTTGTAATATGGATCTTGTAGCTACCTGTCTTTAATAAGTAATAAACTCATGAGATTTTTGTAACATATATATTTGTCACTGGAAAAACATTGGCTCACTGAGTTATTCAGATCTTCCAAAAAAATTAGCTTTTGGCCTTACCAAAAAAATTAGCTTTATTAATATTAGTATGGATCCCACTGCAAAAATCTTTAAGTATCAGGAAGTGGTCTTATTCATAGAGTAGATACAATTGTCCAAAGTCCTCTTTTTAAATTTGAAGAGCTTAATTTTATTATTGACTACAAATATATTTAGTTGTTTTGTTCACTTGTTCATTCAGAAGAAGGGTCTGTTATCCCCAAGATCTGAATAATCATGATTTTTTGTTAAGCTGTCTCTTCAAGAGAAAATGATATTCCCCCTGGAAGTTGCTAGTTTATCTCATAACTCAAAAGTCGCACGTGTGCCTTCCTTGGAGACGTTAATCAAACTTCAGGATGTAGCCAAAGGGAATTCCATTTTGTCAGGCAGAATATGATAAACAATTTGTGCTCGGTAGACTAATGGTCATCAGAGATGTCCACAGCCTCATCCCCAGAACCCATGAATGTCACTTACGTGGAAAACGGAACTTTACAGGTATGATTAGAGTCTTAGGCAGGAGATTTTTTTTTTATTATTATGTGGGAGTCAGTCTAATCATACTGGTTCTTATAAATGGAAAATTTTTGTAATTATATTCAGACCAGAGGGAGAGATTAGAATATGGAGGAAAGACACATAGATCTGAAATGATGCTGGCTTTGAAGAAGGAAGGAGGCCAGGAGCCAAGGAGTGAGAGCAGCCTCTAAAGCTGGAAATGGATCCTCATCCATTGCCTCTGGGATGCACCTCTGATGACATCTTTAATAAAAACACAGGGTGAGACCTAGTGAGATCTCTGCCCTATAGAACTGCAAGATGAGTAAACATGTTTTAAGCCACTGGAGTAATTTTCAAGATGGTGGAAATGGCTATGGATGTACTAATATGGATGTACCCCTGGTCAAAATATAGCAATGCTTTTGGTTTTGTTTCATCAAGAACATCCTTAAATAAATTTGGCAGTGAAGACAGCGACAGCCAGTAGGGCTTGTTGACACCACCTGGGCTAGTGCCCAGAGTCGAGTAGCTTCACCGACCAAGGTTCTGCATTCTCCAGGCAAGGGTCAACACAGTGCAAAGGCAGGTGACATATCGTAGGATTATTCACATAGTTTTGAATTCACATATCTCCTGAAAGTGTCTTGAGAACCTCCGGGGACTGTGGACCACACTTCAGAAGCACTGATCTTCACTGAGCAAACATTTTTAAAAGGCTCTGAGAAATTTTTATCTGCTTCCTGCCTTGTCCTTTCTGCCTCGCCACCACGCTCAATTTTTGAAATAATTCCACGAATTAAACTAACTCCACAGTTATGGCAACCGACTGGCAAGGGCGAGGTGGGAACTCTAGGATCTTAGATTTTTACTTTTAGACATCTCCTTCCATAATATGTAGATAAATGCAATTTTGTTCCTTGGAAATTTTCAGTGCAACTTTGCATTTTTAACACATCAATAACTTTCTGTACATAAGCATTTTCAGTGATTTAATTTTGGTTTTTGTGTATCTAATATATCCTAGTATTTATTGATTTGAGTAAAATGAAGATGTAAATGCATAGTCCTTCCATTTCAATACACGTTTCCATCCATTTCAATCAAATTATTCACTTGCTTCCCTTCCAGAGAATAAAAACAATGAAATCGATGAAGTTTTTCCCGTGGGGGCAAACTTCTTTGGGAAGCAGATTCAAATCATCTAAACTGGAATATGTGAAGCTAAAAATGTACAGTGTGGGCTTCCCGAACCTGAAGGGTATGCACTTAAAACATTTTTAAGTGTTCTCAGGAAGAGACGTGCTCTTTTTGATTGATTGATTGATGTTAAAAAAAATTGCCAGTGAACTCATTCAGCAATAGCTGAAAGTTAACAGCAATAAAAATGGTTGGACTTTCTCTGGGAAGAGATCCAAGAGGGCGCACGACTTCCTACCCATGCAACTCTATAATGTTGAACTAGAAGAACAAATAGTCCCTTTATTTTTTATTTCCAAAGCAAGGACTGAATGATTTCATTGAAAAAAAATAAAATAATTTAGTTTGATATTGCACAGATATTTATTACCTTGGTCCACATGCCAAATCTCTCTAATTGACGTTTCTCAATATGCATATAACTTTTATTAATAACTTGATGTCTTGCAAAGTGGGTGTCTCATGAATACTGCAAGCTGCTCATTTCCTAAGAGCTTGCAGGAAGGTGTGGGTATAGCCACATCAAGACAGAGGCAGAGTTTCTACCATGAAGAGTGTGCCAGTGGAGAAGCCCAAGGAGTGGACACAAGGAAAAAGAACTTGTTAGAGTAGAAGCTGGGCGCCAGGTGGGCAGGAAAGAGGCTGGCAGTTAGATGGCAGAAAATAGGAGATGTTGGCAAATATACATGTTTGGTGGGGTTTTCTTAAAAAGTTTGTTATTGGGTATGAAAGCGTCAGAAAAATATGTACAAAAATGTACAGTTCTCATTAATGCCATTGGTGCAAATGGATTCATTCTGGAGAACAAGATTTCTGATTTCTGCTTCAAAATTGGCATGTGTAGCCAAGAAGAGCTGAGGTCTGGGTGGCACGTTGTGTATAGGCTATTAGACAATCTATATGAAACAGAGTGAGGTGGGTGCACGGTGTGTGTTTGCTGTCTTGCAATCAGTAAAGCTTATTTGAACACAAGGAAGTAACTTCAATACTTGAATAGAGGTAAGCGTTGGGTTCAGAAGTAAGTGGGTTCTGTGCCTACCTGTGGGTAGGACAAACAGCTCAGGCTCGGCAAGTCAGAGTTCCATAATGGCTCTATCCCCAACTCCATCAGCAAGGGGAAATGAAAATTTTGTTCTTTTGGTGTATGAATACAATTTGGTATATGAATAAAATTGTTTCATGCTTATTGTCCACCAACTCCATCCAGATCCATTGCAACCTTCTCTCTCAGAGCAATCTTGTTTTACATATGGGGAAAACAAATAAATAAATAAAAATCCAAGAGTATGGAATTTGCTCAAGATCCTTGGCCAGTGATTGCTTCTAATAGATATTTCTCCTACAATTTCTGTTCTGTGACAACCTCACTAAATCCTCCTGACCTGGAGAACTGAGGTGCAGAACAGGTGGGGAACAGGGATGCTGGAGGTTACTGGCCTGACTGGTGTGGAAGTTCCCCTCCGTCCATGCCACTATTCTCTGTCCAAACAGCACGGTGTGTCAGGAGTGGCGCATGACAGAGCTCATGATTCAGGATCTGGATGTGGGGTTCAGGTACTGGTTTTCATAGACCTGACTGAGTTCCTGCTGGTCACCAACACCCCTTTCTCTTCTTTCCAAGCAATGGGTGCACAGCATTCCCCAACCTCCGTCATAATTATGAGTGACAACATGACTGCATTTTGGTCAATTCAATGTCAGCTGAAGTACAGAATGTCACCTTCACTTCTAGGACTGGCCCTCAAAAACCTCCTCTGTGAGAATCACCCCAGAGCAATCCTGGAAGCCCCACACGGATCTTCGGATTCCTGAGTGACTGCAGGGCACGAATTCCTTCCTGAGTTGGCCCTGCTGCTGGCTGCACTTTATGTGAGGGGGAAGGGATTTATCTTATTTTAAGCGATAGAGAATTTGTGATCTAATCCATTGTATAACCAGTCCTATCTTAGTAAATTTAGAATATGTGAATATTTTCTGCTATTGCTCTTCTTAGGGACGACTAGTAGTTATGGTGGAGAGGATGATTCTTATCTACAAATGAAGAAAAACCGAGTCTCACACCAGAAAAGGGGATCTCAGGGCCGCATAGGAGCTAGATGGAAGGACCTGGATTAGGAGCCGAGTCTTCAATCCAACTGAAGTTCACGCCCTGCATAGAGATGCTCTCCTATCTGCTTGTGGGACCCACTCTGCTCCTTCCTCCATGTCTGCACAGAGCCAAAGAGCTTTGATTCCATCTGGGAATATTTCTTGATTCAGTGGAAAGCAAGTGCTGAGTTGGTCTTGAAAACTTACAGTGCGCCCCATGTCTGCTCTGCAGTGCCTTCGGGGGGTCTAGGGAGCCGTTACGGAGCCTGCTGGCAGGATGTCTCTAAGGTGGTGCCCACCACCCACACCAGCGGGAAATGATAGGGTAGTGTCCCTACGGCTCTGCCATGCTGAACACATCTCTCTGTGGTCTACACTGAGTCTCTTTCCAGTGAGTGTTCCTGGCCACCTAGTGGGCTAGCTTAAGAAAGGTCTATCCCATGGCGCATCGAGGATGGAAATATGCAAGGGTGGGAAGGACAGTCCTGCTCTTGGTGTGGACAGTTCCCCCGCATTCTTCAGGTCCAGTTCACACCACTGGGTCCAGGATTTCCTAAGTGCCATCCCCCTCCTAAACCTTCAGCTCCTAGCATCTGAGAACACATCCCTGAGGCCTCAGTGCTCCAGGGCATTCTTGAGGAAGGAGGTGGGCTGGGAGAAAGGGAGAAGGGGAGATTCTTCAGAAGCAACATGAGGAAACCCGGGGGTTGGGTTGCTCCTGAGATGACAGTCTCTCAGTTTAGCTGTACTGTAGGAAATAGGTACGGTCTGTACAGGATGCCGGGGGGTGGCTGTCTCAGGGCTCAGGCACGTAGACACTGGGTGAACAAGTAGCTGTCCAGAATGACTCCTGCCCTCCTCCAGCAGCCCTGGTGCTCTCCTGGATCACCCAACTGAAGGACAACCCCAGGGCAATCCAGATCTTTGCTCTTACCCAGAGGCCAGAGGCTGATCCAGCTGGTCAGGCTCTACTGACACTACTTCTGCTCCCTGCAAGGTGAGTGACCTGGTGATTCACATTCTTTTTTATGTGTATATTCTGAAATAGCTTAGGTGTAGGTTGGAGCAAGTGCCCACGGAGTGAAAAGTGAGTGTTCATATCTTTGGAAGGAGGACATGGGTGATTAGTCTCACTTTTAAATGAGCATGACAGCCACTGAACAGAGTGCTGTGTGCGTGGCATGCAGGGAGGTGAGGTGTGCACAGGCACAATGGGGCGTGTGCTGTTCATGATGGACAGACATCTTTGGGTGTAGTCAGCCCCATTGCACGAACCATCCTCTGATCCTCTTCTTCCATCAGGGCATGAAGACTTTGCTTGGCTGTGGTGAGTTCCTCCTGGTAGAAGTCCTTCCATCTGTAGCTACACACCTGCCGCTCACTCAGAGATGCTTTTGAGATTCTGGGGTGGCCCAGCTCCTGCCAGCACACAGTATGACCTTGGGGGCTCTGAATGGACTGGGTAGCATGAGACTTGACCTCCACCCTCATTAAATGGCCATCTCCATGAGGTCTGCTGGTGTGTACCCAGCAACAATTAGCCAACACGAAGGGGTAGATGTGGGTGGGATACTCTTGGGATCGGATGCCTCAGGGTGTGCTTATGAAAGAAGGACATGTTCAGGCTGGACTTCTATGAAGTCCACTATAAAAGACTAAGTGTTTAGTTAACTGTTCAACATACACTGAAATTTTCCAAACCAGTTTGTGCATGGAATTTGTGCATGGAATTCCTTTGGTCTCATGGTTGGTGACCAACAAAGCAGCCAAGTGTATACCCACCCTGCAAGAGGCATGGAGTTCTTGTCTTTGTCTTCAACCCCGCATTTCCCGCCACGAGGGCCCTTGGTTTCCTCTTTTTTGTTAGTAGAATTCACTTTCTCTGCCTTTGATCCTTGCTACCTTGTAGCAAAGGAAATGTCCTTTGCTAATCCTTGACAGACTCCATTTCCAGCTGAATTTGCGTAAGAGTATTTCTAGCCAGAAGCTCCAGGACCCCTGTCCTCATGTCAACCCACGTAGGTCACAGAGAGAGAGAACGGGAAAGACCATGCAGGCCAGCTGTGATACCTATTCTTGTGTCTGTCTCTCCTGAAGCCATGTCTCTACCTCTAGAACAATCCCCACATGCTGTGCGCCCAGAGTGTGGAGGGAAAGAATGGCAAATAGTGTGGAGGTGGCGTCAGCTTACCAGGAACTGAAACAAAGGACAAGTTCATGAGCAGTTGCTCAGTACAGTTCTTAGGTTGACAACTTGGTAACAGCGTGAAAACAAATTAAGCCAAAGAAATACCTCCCCTGAGATGCTTCATTACCTTCCCCATCTAGGTGCGGGCGCCATTAAGGCAAATTATTGCCTCTCAAATATTTTTAGCTCGATGCCCATTTCCGTCTGCATTTGCCTTAGAGGTACATGTTTTCAACTGAGTAATGGGACATACAAATTAAATGCAATTTCAAATTTAAACCTGTACAAGTGTCACTTACCAAGTCCCCCCTGATAGTCCCAGGGGGATGCCCACAGCACTGTTGGAAAGTATATTACTGTACTTGGTTCCTATTATTTAGTCCAAGAGATTCTTATTAAAATAAAAGCCAGCAATAAGGTTAATATTTTATATTCTGTGCAACCACAGTGCATGCTTGGGTCCTAACAAATAGATTTATTTTTTTTATATCTTTCTTCTCGTCTGTTATTTTTTATTTCACAATGCACATATTGGCATATACATATCAACATCCACCTAGGACGTTTCAAAATTAAAAGGTAGCTTGTGTTATAATTTTTTTAAAAAACTGAAAATGATTACATAAAAAGGTTGACATACTCGAGTTAAGAATTCTGGCTGGATGTTAAGCCCTCAAAGCTGGCACTCAGCCTTCAACTCAGCCGAGGCAGCAGCCAGGGAGACCAGGCGGACTTTTGTGGGGGATGCTGGTCAGGTGACACTGTCACTGTGACTCTATTTCTTGTCTTGCTTCTCCGCCAGTCCTGGCCACCCTGGAGTCTGGCTCACTCTCTGCCGTGGTTATTCCAGACCCCAGCGTCCCCGTCACTTAGCACAGCTAAAGCAGTGCTGACTTACTGGACCTCCCGCACCCTGTGGCCGGGCTGTGCAGTCTCGGATTCTTCATGTACCAGCGAGTCCCAGCCCTGAGTGTGGCCCTGGTGCCATCTGTGCCTTCTGCTAGGTCCTACTTCTACCCTCTGCTACCTAACTGCTAAAAAAACCTCATTTAAATTCTTTTAAAAACAAACATGGCAAGAAGACTTTCAAAAGTGCGTATGTGACCGCCCACAGCTCAAGGTGCGGCTTCAGGTCCCTCACTTTGCTCTTCAGTCTGTAGATCCACTGGAGGACGAAGGACCTGGCTGGAGACACCAGCTCTGTGTCCTCCACATCCTCGCGGCTTCCTTTCTAGTTCACAAGAATCGGCTATGGACACTGTGAATGCAAATGAAGTTCCATAATGATCTTTATGCAGTTCCTGTCAGACATCGGCCATTACACAGCGTAATACTCCTGTCCAGTGTTTGGGTGAAGATCCTCAAGATTATTAAATGATTTCCCTGAAGAGGGATGTTTTCCGATTGGAGAGACCATGCTATAAGGCCAAGCATGTGCTCACGGAACCAGGAGGCTCAGAATACATCTACAGGAAAACCGGGAAGCCACTGGACTCTGAGACTACCTGGCCACGTAGCAAGAGCCCAAGGATTCAATAGGAAAAATGGCAAGGAATTCGACTCCTTCAAAGATGGTCATTGCAACTCTGCTCTGTGCTGTGTGGTCAAGCTCATCCCAGAACGTTGAAGACAGAAAGAATACAAAGAAGAAAAAACGTGGAAGCTCAAGGCTGCCACCAGTAACTGATGTGTGTATGTGTGTGTGTGTGTGTGTGTGTGTGTGTGTGTGTAGGGTGTTCTAGAAACTTGGTATTTTTATGCACGCACCTTTCTATACAGTTTAAAAGATGGTGGACCCACAATTAAGCCGTTGCTTTACTCATCCTAGGTTACTAACATAAGCACTTTCCATGTTGTAGCGCAGTGCTGATAGTTATCATTCTACTCCGCCAGAATTTAATTATTCTTTGCTCTGTGATTGATTGTTAAGGTTTTCCATATTCCCTTTGTTTTATTACAAATAACACTTCAATGAAAATCTCTGTGAACAGAAATTCTATTTGTTTTTAGATTATTTCCTTGGAGTAAATCTCCCCAAATACTAAACTGTTGGAGTTGTATTTTCTCTCTAACTACTTATCGGTTTTAGGCAATATTGATGAACTCTTCTCCATAGAAGACAGAATTGGTTATCTCAGGCAACGCTGCCTCTTCTTATCCCTTCATAAACCATGTTAGGTACACTGTACTTGGTCAAAGTTCCGGTGACATCCCTGCTGTCCTGTATCATGATTCCTTTAGATGATGGGCGGGGACCTTATCTAAATGGACGCAGTTTCTCCTTTCCCAAGTGTAATTTTTGGATTCCTTTCTCTCACTGGGTTTCATCACTGAGTTTCTCCAGAGGCACACCCACTCTGATCTTATGATTGAGAAACATCCCGAAGTTTCTCATGTCTGAAAATATCTTGTATGTTATGCTGTGCATGTGGCTGATAGTAGCTAGTAGGATTCCAGCTCATAAATTTCCATCATAGGATACAACAAAAGAAATTGTGTATGGCATCATGATTCAGATCCCAGACCTTGTAGACAAAGATATTTGCTCTCGATCTGGGCCATGCCATTTAACTGACTGTATGACCTTGGGGACATATTCTAACCTGCACAGGCCTCAGAGTCCTCCACTGGAATATGGGGCTGGTAAAGGAAGCTGCTTTGTTAGGGGGCCATGAAGTTCAGGTGTCACGAGGTGAATGGGGGCCTCTGGTTCTGGGCACCCAGCAAACAATTAATAGTAATGGCTGTGACTCAGCATTTCTAAGTGCACTTTGTTTAACCATTTAGCCGGGATGAGTAGTTTAGCGTTGTTATTATTACTGTCATCCAATTTCAAGAGCACCTTTTGTGCACGCCTCCATCTCTTTCTCCTCCCACTCAGCAGAACATTCCTAGAGGCCAGAGCTTTCCCCTCCTCTCCTGGTGGACCCCAGGGTTTGCAGAGGGCATCAATACATGTCTTACACTTTGTGAGTAAAGAAATGAACCAATGAAAATCAAATTTTAACCCCTATTGAGGTGTTCTTCTTCATTGGAGGTGTGCCTTTTTGGTTCTGAGGGAGGCTACAAACTGCAATTTCGCTCAGTTCTACCTTCAGCGTTGAGCTGCTAAACCTTTGCCTACCATCCACCCCATCCCACAGATCAGATCTCATCCCCCAGTGAGTGCAGATGGTGTCCAATTAGCAGACTTAAAAATGTATTTCTAAGGGGTCAGAGATCTTAGGTACACAGATATCTGTATCAAGATTCTGCTTATCATCTCAGGGTCTCTGTGACCCTCTCCACAGCCAATCTCTTGCCTTTAAGTGCTGTACTTGAAACGAAGGCACAATCCAGGACCTTGATAAACCCAAATGCCTCGCTGATCTAAATAAAAGCCAGTCTGTGCATGTCAGGTTGGCATCCAGGAGGGGAGGACCCCACCCACGGAGAGCCAGGTCACAGGCTTCTTTCTCCTTCATTTTAGGTGGCTGGGGGAGCTGAAATATGTGTGTGGGTGAGGGAGAAGTTATTTCTTGATGATTTTCTCTCTCTCTCTGTCTCTTTTTATTTTAACCCAAGGACCAGGGTCAGGAAGAATCCACCCCAAGGGTAGTTGGAGGGAAGAAAAATAACAAGGCTGGGTGGCGTCTGGGGACCACAGCACTGTTCGCATCCGCTGTAATCATCAGTGCATGGCTGGGCTGTCTGGGTAATTTGCATAACACCCTCCTGACACCTTCCCTTCAGTTATCCATCACCACCGCGTGGCGTTTCCTTCCCTGGCGCGTGGCTCACTGTCTCCCTCCGTCCGTCTTCCCCTCTCTCCAATCCCTCATTTTTGACTTCTTCCTCCCGCCGGCCCTCTTGTTTTTCTGCTTTTTTTTTCTTCCTTTCTTCATTTACACTTGTGTGTAGAGAGCCAAGAATAAAAGAAAAAGAGGTGGATTTCAGCATCCTTTCTCTCCTTCTTGCTCAACTCGCATGCATTCAGTAAGTGACGGAGAACCAAGTCAACGGAGATGGTGGAGGAAGAGAGCTCCCTCTTATGTAATATACAGGATCACTGGGGACGGGAAGCAGTGTTGCTTCAATAAATGTACACATGAGCACACTGGGGAAGGAGGACGTCAGTGCACACATTGTAGCAAACATAAATCAATGTATACTTTGCATTGAACATAAATTTGCAAATATTGAAAAATTGGACACTGAGTAGTCAATTCATCTTTTAGTATAACCCAAAGAGCCCATGAATACATAAATCCAAGGATCCCACATACCTAGGAACATAACCAAGGCACGGTGCTGATAGTTTTCTGAGACTGTTTCAATTGATTATGTTTTCATTGTTAGCTCCCAAGCAAATAGTCAAATAATCAACAGGATCAATAGTTTTCTCCCTACATGGAAAAATGAATGGCTTGGAAAATTATGTAAAAATACCTAGAAAACCTGTTGCGCAGAGTACATACTTTGTGGTATTATTAATATAAGTGAACATCATTATGAAATGTTTGACAAAGACCGAGGAAAGCCAAGGCCACTGGGGATAGAATGTTAGGAAATGGCAATTTATGTGCATCTGAGTTTTAAAGATAGAAATTATTTAATTGAATTGGCTCTAATGCTTTTTCATAAACTTAATTCTTTCTTTCTTAATGTCTGTTGTACCCCACAGTTCTTTCTCAATTTTTTCTCTTTTGTTTTATTCTAAAATAGACAGCCTAGATAAATGGACGCGTGGATAAATAGTACATGCTTCCAACAATTGCTTCTTGAAAGGCAGGGCCACTGTTTTAGCTCTGCTTGTAGAGCATTTTAAAAAGAAATACTGATGCTTAGACCTCCACATACTAAATGGGAGTTTTCAAATGAAGAGTGGCCACGAGGTTCCTACATATTTAAATGTTTACCATTTAGTGTTTTGCCCATGCACTTCTGGAACATTCTAGCATCATTCCTGTTGATAATGTGATGCCATTAAGGGAATATCCAGTAGCGCTTTTTTTTTTTTTTGTAATGTGAAAAACATTCATCATTCACAGTGACATATTCTCATCATGATACTTTTGGGTCCTGAATCCCAGGCCGGTGCTATGAATTTCATTTCCATTATCACCCATATCCCGATCACAGTGTTACATGGTGGGGACTGTGATTCTCTCCATTACACAGATAAATAAAGGAAGGCCCTCAGAGAGCAGTGAGCTGCCCAAGACCACTCGCCAGGAAGATGCAGAGCGAGGACTGTAAGCAGGATATAGCTTTACGAGACCCACGGTGGGCAGCAATGAATGACAGCAGTGTACCATTGACTTATGATTGACACACTGTTGATATAAAAATAAAAGTGGGAAATCTAGAGGAGTAAAATTACTTCATGGCAAGTGGGTGAACTAGCCTGGGACTTCTAGATGTCAAAGGGTTGGGTTGCTTGCCTTCATGTGTCCTCAGTGTCTTAGTTGGGGATGGATGACGTCGCTGGAACTCAGCAGATGCCTGTGGAAGTGACTACCTTTTCAATGCCAAAGATTCTGTCTGACAGTCCGGCTGTGCTTGGAGAGGTGAGGTGTGTACCTCCTGTGGTGATAATCAGGAGGTACCCAGCTCACCGGCTCTGTTGACAGAGAGACTCACTACTTTCGTATCTCTGAGCACAAATTGTCCTCATTTTTTTCCAGTTGCTATTTTCTATAATGATGGGAAAGAACTCAACAGGTTCTGAATCACGCTCAGAGGAAGCATTTACAAATGTTTGGCCACTTGGCCACTTGTCTTAGCAGGAGTCACATCAGGTATTATGGGAAAAAATTGAAGTTATCTTGAGATTGAATGCTAATGCCTCTTTCTCCATCACTAGCAGAGCGCCCTGCAAACGGGGACACTGTGTTTTGTCTGAGCAGCGTTTCCATACTGAGAAGAGTCCAGTGAATGTCTGGAACCATACTGGCGGAAGAAGCAAGGAGGCCACCCGCTTTCAGACCCGAGCTTGGCATCTGGGAGGAGCAGGCCACTGCCTGTGCAGCCAGCGGACACAGGAGGAGACCTCTCCAGCAGAATTCCCACTGGACAGGTCTCTTACAAGCTCCTGAATGGATGGATCCCTGAAGAAAGATGCTGTCTCTACCCCTTATCCCTTACCTTCTCAGAGGGTAGAGTTTCATATTTCTGCTTGGGAACCAGATGTCAGACTTCTCAAACAGAACCCAGAGTTCATAATACACAGAGTGGAAGGTAAGGGTCAGAAAAGGCTAGAAGAAGCACCACTTGGCTTCAAGGGACTCTTCTCTGGAAGTTCCATACCAACTCAATCAGATTCCACTAGTGCTCCACGAATGCTCTCCTCCTTCCCCAGACCCTTCCCAATGCTCTGATGCCAATACACGTTATTCCAATCGCTCAGAGCATTCTATCTATCTATCTATCTATCTATCTATCTATCTATCTATCTATCTATCTTTTCATCTTTCTTCTGGACTTGATTTTGTATACATAATTTATTTACTTTCATTTATTCATTCAACAAGTGTTTGGTTACAAGATTGGGGGCTGTTTGCTGTTAGAGTTTGCTCATCGCCTTGGTTCTGCATGGAATGCAAGGTCTCTGAGCTCAGGGATCATGTCTCTGACTGCACTCTCCCACTAGGTGCTGCAGCCAGGTCCATGATCACACTGCTAAACGAGCACAGGATGAGGGCAGGAATGATCGAGGCCCTGCGGCAGACGCTGGGAGTGTGAAAGTCATTCAGAAGTGGCTTCTTCCTGGCCTTGAGTGGCTCATGCTTTGTGGAATATCACTTCTACCCGAAGAAGGGCACCCGTGAGCCTGCAGCCACACGCCCAGTGTCAGCAGAGAGACACCCTCCATATATAAGTGGTGACTTGGTGGAGGGTCCTCTACCAAGTCGTGAACCATGAGCCTGTAGAAGTAGGTGTCATGTCAGAATGAACTCGACCGTCCTTGGGATGCTGGCCCAGCAGGTGCTCTGTCAGGACTGCTGAATCTGACACTCGAAAGGAGCCTCCCCAGCCCACTCCATGTGGGGAAGCCCAGGGCTCAACGTGGCAATGTGGACCAAAGGTAGCAGCAAGAGAACAGGAAGAGTAGAGCTGCCTTTCACCGAGTCCTCAGCACCTCCAGGAGCAAGCTAAACACTGGATCGGCGTATCACTTAATCCGCACAGTGACCCAGGGAGCTGATGCGCATGTCTGTGTCCTGTAGGTCCGGACACTTGCCAGGGTAAGCTGTGATTGCAGTAGTACCTGCTGTGCCATGGAAGGCCCCCTATCCCACCCAAACCAGTCTCTCTCCAGAGTGTGTGCCTTCCACCCATGAAGACACTGGTCTTCTGCACAAACCTGCGCATGGGGACACAGGACTCTACCTGGAGATGAGCCGCTGCTGCCCAATCCCTTTTCCTATTTGGGCAAATCCAGTCTCAGCACTGGTAAGAGTTTCAAAATTTCTGTTTTTTAAAAACCAAAATAATAATAATAATAATAATAATAATAATAATAATAATAATAATAATAATTTGTTCTGGGGACTGAACCCAGGGGCATTTTTACCACTAAGCTACTCCACCAGCCCTTTAAAATTTTTTATTTGGATACAAGGTCTTGCTAAGGGACTAAGTTTCTTGTTAAATTGTTCACATTGACCTTGAACTGGTGATCCTTCTGCCCTAGGCTCCCTGGTGGCTGGGGTATAGGTGTGGTTTCTAAGCTTCTCCTACATCTTCATCTGTGCACATTATCCACATAACACTTTAAAAAATACTTCTATTTTTAATTTATACACATATTTGTACATATTTGTGCAGCATGATAATTGGATACATGCACACACAGTGATTATTTAATGCCTTTGTGTTCACAATTGTCTGGCATTTGCCATGAAACTCCTAGCTCCTTCCAAGAATGCTCATGACCTAATTGTGCACTGAATATGTTATTTTTCTCTTAATAAATCTACAAAGCTGGGCAGAATCCTCCTGGAATTTTCAGGCAGAGAGGAATTCTCATCAAACAAGTAATATCGAGCTTCTATTGGATACAGTTGCACTAGATTCTACCAGTCCTTGATTAAACTGCATCCACAAAAATATTCCCCTACCCCATACACACCAAAAAATAAAAAAAAAAAAGGACAGGAAGAAGGAGAGAAGTCCAAAAAGTAATTGCACCTGTGTAGCGGGTCCCCTCTTTCCACAGGCTGGGCTTGGGTGCTGTTTTCACACCCCCCACCTGCAAATCCAGAGAATCCAGAGCCCTCCAGACTTCCTCCTGGGCTGTTTTTGCCGTTGTTATATCTAACGTTATGGAAGTTACTTTATTAAGATTGGAGTTTATGCTATAAATGGAATTAAGTTGCAAATACATATACAGTTCATTCTGTCTTTTAGCAAGGTCCCACTCTCACTTTCTCTCTTGATAAAGAAAACCATTAGCTCCTGTCAGAACCGCAAGGAGGGAGATCATTTTTATTGAAATAAGAAGGAAATGATAATGTCAGGCACTGAGTCCGAGAGATAAAATATTACATCTAATAAACATGCTACATATGGGATTCGACAAGGGGTCCTTGAATTACGGAACAACAGAAGCTTCAGAAAAACAATAACATTAATATTGAAAAATAATGACTACCACTTCCATCATGGAAAAAAAAACCCTGCATTTTAATAAACAGGAGGGAAATTCAGGAAACTCCAAGAAAACAGCTAATGACATCCCTTGCCTTAGAAGGATTATCAAGGTGAACCAGCAGAATGGTGGGCACCATGCCTGGGAAAGTCCAGAATTCAGAAAAACAAGGAGACTTTACTGAAAAGTAAAAGGTATTTTAAAAAACTGTAGAAAAGTAAATTCGAGGATAGAGACAGGGCCATGATTTATGAGATGTGGGGGTGTGTCATGAAATGGCTGTGGGGAGTCTGTGGACCTACGACTCTATTTGCCATCAGTGGTCAAGTCAGCACCTCTCTACTGGAGACTGTCTTGTCCCTTACTCCCCACCTCAGGGACACAGGGCAATGTCTATTGGCACATCTTGGGGTTGTTGGGGGTACTACAAGCAGTTAGTGGGCAGTGGTCACACATCCCCTTACAACATCAAAGAACCACCTGGCCTCAAATGTCAAGAATTCCAAGCTTGAGAATCCAGGGTTTAAACCTGTTTTTCTCATTTTCCTGTCAAAAGAGTCCCCCTGTTTGTAACCGACTCCACACTCCTTCTCTCGGGGTCCACACTGGGCTCTCAGGTCATGATTTGTGTTTTGACAGGCTCTGGCTCGTCAGCATCTTCTAAATAGAATTTGAGCATTATTATTGAGGACATCAAAACTGCATCCGTCAATGAGCAGTCACAATAGAGGTTGCTTGTCAAGGAGCCACTATCTCTGATTTAGCAGACACACCCGGGAGGAAGTCATCGCATCTCAGATATGGAGAGAGGAACTGGGAGAAAGGTGCGCAGGCTGCTAATTCAGGATGCTGCTCAGTTCTGTCTTAGCCACGGAGACTTGGTCTGTTTGGGCAAGTACCGGGCTTTTACAACCTCAGTACTAGTGACACACGAGGCTTGGTAACTTCTTCTTGGGAGTGGTGATAGGGCTATCCAAGTGTTGCAGGATGTCAGCATCATCGCGGTCCACTACCCCCTAGATGCCAGTGGTCCTCCCTCCCACCACCCTCATCATGACAACCCAAAAGGTCTCTGGCCATTGCCAACCTTCTCCTGGAGAGTGAAATTGCCCCCTTGGAGAACTGTTAGCTTGGACAGTGCCTGCTTTGGAGTTTCAGCCCTGAAACACTCTGAGGACTGCAGAGATGGAAAACAAATGGGTCGGAATAAGAAGAGACCAATCCCTCGCCTCTCTTGCCTTCCTCCACCCTTAGAAATGCACCTGCTTTATCTGCACTGTGAGTGACTTTGAGTCTTCCTGCCAGTAATTACTAGTGTCCAAGAGAGTATACCAAGGGAATCCCATAGGTGTCACACTCAGGCCTCTGCCCCACTTGGCCTGAGTGACAATCACCTGTCTCCCTTCTGGGCTTTGATTCCTGTAGGAGACTCCCCGTCCCCTGTGAATATGGTAATCATGGCAGAGACGTACCAGTTCCTGAACATGGGCCACCTGGCTCCCAACTCCTTCTTGGTTTTGGACAGGACTGTGCTGGGAGTGGACTTGGACTCTGATGTTGAGGAATGAGAAGTGAACTTGGACTGTCCAGCCAATGACAGCAAAGTGCAGGAAGGTTCAGCCACACCGTTTTACTCCAGTCTCCCAAATGCCCATGATTCGTATCCACATATTTGCCTCTTTCTCTCTAATTAAAAAAGAAAAAAAAATAGATAAAATTTCAATCACTGTTGAAATTAAGTGATGAATGATGAGTGAGAATTTTTATACTTTCCTCTCTATTTGTGTGTATGTTTAAGAGTTACCGTAATAATTTTTTTTTTTTAAGTTCTCCTGCCCACCTTTCTGTAGAAAACAAAACTGCTCATCTCCTACTTGAGTCTAGTCTGAGTTCCTAAGTACAGCTTTCTGGGGACCTGGCATTTACTGTGACTCCTAACTTCCAAGCTTCCTTTTCTTTGGTAGAGGAGCTGGTGGCTCTGGGTGGCTCTGGGTGGCTCTGGGCTTGGGAGGCACAGTGAGCCACCAGCTTCCCTGAGTCCTTGCTATGCAAGACCATCTTCTTCCTGCCTTTGTGGCCCTGTCCCTCTCCCTTCTCCTGCCCTGTGGCCTCTGCAGCAGCTAGGGGCCCCTGCTGCCCAGTCCTGTCTTCCTAGGGCTCAGTGACGGAGTCAGCTGCAGCAGAGTGCAGACAGCAAGGTAAGACAAGGCGGGGCTTGGCACCAGGCTCCGGCTCCGGGACAGGTTCTTTCTCCTTTTCTTCCTCATTATTCAAACTCTGAGTAATAGAGTGATGTGGGGAGCGGGGAGACATCAGCTGCTGAATATTTCACAAAGATGTTTCTGTCCTGAAGCTCAGTTTAGAGTTGGCTTTGGAGAAAAGGGAAGGGAACAAGCAGCGTGGTTTCCTTGGGTAAGACGCCCTCGACATTTTCCCATTTTTTTCTATCAGGAAGAAGGCAGCAGCATAGGTTTTTGTGCATCAGTTTAAAGTTTTGCTATTAATCACATGAGCATAACCTTCACTTCACCAGTGTGCCAAAAATAGACTTTTGGAACACAAACCGCATCCTTCTAACCTGACAGCTGCTTGGGTGATCAGGAAGCATGGTGGGCCTCAAGCTGCCTTGGGAAGACAGATCCTGCCTCCATTGCCTTCTCTCTCTCTCTTTCTACCCCTCCTCCCTAAATGAGGATTCAGCCTGTCTAGAGGGACTTGACCTGTGCTCCTTGTGAGGGGAACTGTAGGCCTTGTGCAGTGTATCCTAGCAGGTTCTCTGCAAGGAGCGAAGCAGGAGCCTCTCATCACAGCCTTGAGGTTCTTGGACTAGGGCCTGTTCTTGGTGAATTCTCCTTTTCATTTCTTCTTCAAAAATCATCCATCAGTTCAACTGTGTATCCAAGATGGTGCTAAGCACCATGAGGTTGTAAAGGGGGAGCACTTCCAGCTACTGAGGTGACTATTGATGATGGCCACACACAAGTCTGACTCTCAGTGGGCCCCCATGGGGTGGCATGGGACCAGTCAGGGGCTGGAGGGAGGAAGACAGAGGTATGGGTATGTGCCACTCTGTGAAGAGCGTGGCATGGGGAAGAGGACCTGGGCTTGTTCTGTGAGGGAACGAGGAGCTGGGTGTGCAGGTGAGTAGGGTGGAGGGGTGATGGCAGAGCAAAGAGAAGCCCAAGAGGGAGCCACAAAGGAGGGTGGAATGAGAGCGGTAACAGCTTGCAGGGCCCGCTGTGTGACTGAGCTTCAGACAGGGATGTCATGGAGAGCCACGGAGCAGCCCATGACCTCACTCGGTGCCAGGAAGCCTCCAAGAGACCAGACCTAGGGCCATGTTGTCTTCTAAACAAATTTATTGATCTTTAATTGACGTGCAGTTAAACTGCCCATTTTTCAGGTGCACCCTTCAGTTGAGTTTTCACATCTTTCCCGAAACCGTCACTACAATCAGAATAACGGTCCTATCTGTGATTCCCCAAAGTTTTCCCACAAGCTCTCCGTGTCTCTCCTTCCTCGCCAGCTCCGGCTCAAGACACCGCTGATGTATTTCCCGTCACAGTTAGATTAGTTAGCTCCTTTGTGTCTCTCTGCCTGCACTTGGCATCTTTAATCTGAGGTCCTTCCATGCTGGTGAGTGGGCCAGCAATCGAGTCCTTCCAACAGCTGAGGGTGGTATTCTGCCGTGTGGACAGATGGCAATGTGTCTCTCCAGTCACCTAGGGGAGGTGATGGCTGCTGGGGGTGTTTTCCTCTATGACAGTCAAGCTGCTGTGAACGTGGGGTCTGAGTTTTAACGTACACCCAAGCTTTCCTTCCCCCCGAGTGAAGCCTTCATCCTGGGGAGCACGTGAGAGGCAAGTGCTGGGCTGAGGATGGTTGGCCCCTCCAAACTCACACTGAGATCTCACTCCCATTATAAAGTATGAGCAAGAGGGACCAATAGGACCTTTGAAAGGTGATTAGGACTCTGCTGTCATGAATGGATAATCCAGTCACCCGTTTAATGAGCTAGTGGGTTAGTTTAAGATGGGTCTATTACACGTCACTTTGAGGGCTGGGGTGTAGTTCAGGGCAAAATACTTGCTTAGCACATGTGAGTGAGACTCCGGTTGAATCCCCAGACTATAAAATTAAAAACAGAAAAGGCCACATGGCTAGGTCTCTTGAGTGCTCAGGGTCTCTCACCATGAGCTGCCTGTGCTGCCTTAGGACTCCTCCAGCAAGAAGGTCACCACCAGGTGCCACCCCTTGGCCTCAGACCAGAACCCTGGGCTGAAATTAACCTCTTTCCTTTATATTGTACCCCTTCATTGGTATTGTGTCTTAGCAATAGAGTTGATTAAGATGGCATGCATCCAACTGTGTGAGAAACTGTCAGACTTTTGCATTTCCCAGTTCCATCAGCTATGTATGGGAGGTTATTTCACGTTTTCTACAATACTTGGTATTATCAGCCTTTTAAATTTTAGCCATGCTAGCAGCATGGAATGGAATGCCTTGGTTGCTTTTAAGATTTTTTTTTTCTTTATAACTGGTTCATGGTTCATGGGGGCTTTGATGAGAACTATAAAGCCACTGATCCCAAAAGCACATTTATTGTGCTTGGGTTTCACTGAGCTTTCTCCATCCGTGGATTTATAGTTTTCATCAAATATGAACCTTTCTCAGCTATTTTTCTTCAACTCTTTTTTTTTTCTTTTGTCTCCTTGTAATAGAAGCTTCTGGCATTGTCTCCATGATCTCTGCCTCTTGTTGTTTATACCCTACTGTCTTTTCTCACCTTCCATCATGCTAAGTTCATGTGACAAATAAAATATGGCAGGTGTGATGACATGTCGACACCAACTTCAATTCAGAAAATAATGTTGTGGTTTTCACTTTGTTTTCTCTCTCCTCTTTCCTCATGGCTCTGGGAGGAGCCATGTTGTGAGGATGCTCAAGTAGCTTGAGGAAAGGCCCCCCATGGAGAGGGGCTGAGGCTAGCTGACAACTACACAACTGAGCTTCAAGCAAATTCTCCCCAGATGGAGCTTTAAGAAGTGTACGGCCTGCACCACCAGCTTGAATACAACCTCGCAGCTGCATGAATGAGTCCAAATTAGTGATGAAGCACAAGACTTCTTACTCTCAGAACCTGTAGGAGACCATGATGATTGCTTTAGGCTGCTAAGCTTGGCAGTTTTGCTCCTGAAGTGACAGAGAACCAGTGTGACCGCTCTTCTTTTTTTCCACTCCACTCCAGTCAGTATGTTGGGCTGACTAAATTTCACACTTCACAGGTGCTGGGTTCTCTTTTTTACCTATCTACTCATTCTCTTTTATTTTGAAAACTATCTTTTACTTTGAGTTCAAATTTAGTACCAGTGCCTTCTGCAATAACTAGTATTTCACTTTTACCATTCCCTGCATTTTTCAGTTTAGACACTGTAGTTTTCATCTCTAGAAGTTTGAGTTGGCCCCTTTGTAATATCTTCTATTTCTCTACTTAACTTGTGTCTGCTGATTCTGTTGTGTTTGTAATTTCCACGTTAGTCCATGGATTGTGCTTCCTGTTCCATTTTCCTGTTTATTTGGATGCCTGATGATTTTTACAAGGGGCCTGACCTTGTGAGGTTACACTCATTGAATGCTAGATATTTTTGTATTTGAAGAACCATTCTTGAAGCTTCTTCTAGGACCTGTTGGAGTTGCAAGAAAACACTCTTGAGTTTTTGGAGCCTTGCTCTCGGGCTCTGTGAGAGGGAGGGGAGCACTGTTTGATCTAGAGCCAACTCCCCCTACTATAGGGGGTCGTTGCTCCCAGTGTTCTCCTGAGGCTCTGTGAATGATGGCTCTCCATTCTGCTGAGGCTCCGGGAAGGACTCCCGGAGAGCTCAGGACGCCCCTCTCTTCCTTTCAGGGCACAGTCCTGGGTGTCTCCTGGTGTGGTGCAGTGGGCAGCCCGTTGGTCCTTTCCTCTCTGCTTCTTTGCCCTGCAGACTCTACAGCTCCTTCCTCCCTCACCACCCAGCTTCATGACCTCAGGGAACCCACAGGGCCTTACCTCAGTTCCTCCAATTCCGAGAACTCTAGGCAAGACGCTGGGGAGATTGTGGGGTTTGTTTTGTGCCTATGTTTCAGGGATTCCTGCCTTTGGGACTCATGTCAGTGTGTTCCAGGCTATTTTATATCTATAATGCCTTTCTTCCCTCCACTTGTTTCAGGTGAAGGATGAATGTGGTCCCTGGTAACACCAAGTTGATGAGGTGGAAGTCTTTCTGGGATCCTGAAGAACACCTGGCTGGGGCTACCAGAGGAAGGGAGTGGTCAGGCTGGAAGCCAGATGTCCTGGTACTGGGACAAGCTCTCATGGCATGGGAGGATTTTCCTTGGGGCTGGGACAGCAGGAAGAAGGATCTGGAGGCACTGAGGGGTGAAGAGCAAGCAAGAAGCAGCAAGTTTGACCCCGTTTCCTACCTTGGGGAACCTGGAAAATCACCCCCAGTTTTGCAGGATCCCCAAGGAACTCTCTCCTGGCATGAGCCACAGATTTCCTATTCCCTCTCAACAAGAATCATGGTACTTCACCATCACACCATGGAGCATGAAGGGAAGTGTCAGAAAAGAATGTGTGACACAGTGTGTGAAAGACACGAAGGCCCGAGAAGAACACGGGAATCGGGAAAAAATGCAGTCTCAACAATGGACCGATCAGTGCCGTGGAACCTGTCTAGTTGGCCACTTCATCCCGACCACTGTTTCTTTCATGATATGATCCATGTTCTTCTGCTATTATTCTTTCCAAAGACTTAAACTTATTTAAATTTAAAAAAACCCCACACACCTTATTAACTGAAACATCAGAGGAGAACAATTGATAACTCACACTAGAGGAAGAAAACATCTCGTCTACAAATACGTCTCCTCTGGGTTCCTTAGGTGCTGGGTATTTAAGCATTGGGCAATCACACTATGTTCTAAACCAAGACGCAATTAATAATCACCATTTACAGAGTCCGTGCAGAGTATAGGAAGCTCTGCTTTTATCCACTGTTTAATTTCATCTTTTTAACCACCCCAAGAGGTGGATGCAAAGGCTGGGTGAGTCATTCTTAACGTTAAGAGGAGGAACCGGGGCTGCAAGCCTAGTGTCACACAGTGGGTGACTTTCAGAATCTGACTCCAAATTTAGCCATTTTACCATTCTGTAAGGCTTCGGGCTTTTCTTGCAACTGAAGAGTGAAAAAATTTCAGTTTTGCAAGTGGAATCCAGCTCTTGATGCCATGCCACCCTGTTGAAACAGGTGGGCAGAGTCACCACCAACGGGAAGGTGAGGGAAGGCAAGGTGCTGCTCCATTTTGGTCCTCTGAATGACATCTTGATGGCACGATCAATGCAACTTCAAAACCAAAGACAGAAGAGTGACACCCTGCCATCTCACCAGCTACTTGGAGTCATGCAAGGCAAGTGAGAAATCTCAGCAGTTCTTAGTATGAAATCATTTTTCCATGGAGTCGTCAGTCAATCTAGTTTGAGTTGATAAAAATAACTTAAATAGTTTTACCTGAAATAGTGGGGTAATGTGTTTTCTTTCCTTCAAGCCCTCTGTCCCTTTTGCTGTTTAGCAAGATGACCCAGAAGTCTCCAAAGTGAGAACCAGTCTGCAGGAATGATCATAGCCTCGGAGCCCATCTGAAGCTCAATTTCCTCTGATGCGACCTTTCCATTTGTATAAGCCACGGAGAGCTCTTTCTGCTCTGGACCACCTGAAGCCCAATCTGGAGATGCTGGACACAAGCTTCATCTTGGTTTTTCTCCAGGACATTTCCATGGAGTTGGACCCCTGACCTTTGATTTTTTTTCTCTGTCAGAGATGTTGTGTAGTAAGATGACCAGAGTATGGATCTGGAGTCTGACAAAGTTGGTGCTTAATTCTGAAATTGACGTTACCACGTGGATGACGTTAGGAGTCTCGGTCCTGTCATTTTATCATTAAAATGAGTTCAATAACCGTAGAGTGCCCTAGTCCTTTTGGGCTGTTGTAATCAAATACCTGGGATTGAATGGCTTACAAACAGCAGAAATTTACTTCTCACCGTTCTGGAAGGATCTGGAAGGATCTGGAAGACCCAGGTCAAGGACATGGTGTCTGGTGAAGGCCTATTTCCTGGTTCATAGGCATAACTTTCTTGCTGTGTCCTCACATGGTGGAAGGGCAGGGCAGCTCTCTGGAGCCTCTTTTTAGAAGGACACTGATTCCGTCCAAGAGAGCCCCCCATCTCATGTCTTCATCATTTCCAAAGGCCCACATCCTAACACTGTCACTTTGTTGATTAAGTTTCAACACCAATTTAAGGACACACATTCAGGCCATAGCCATTAGATATGGTGTGCACAACCAGAAACTCCCAGGATTTTATGGTATGTTCTTGACATGGGCTGCATTCAAACACACACATGCCAGCAACTAAAATATAGCTGAGAGCAAATCCCTTTTTATTTATCTTCTTAAAAATATCAAAAAAATCTGAAGACTACATACTTAATACATATCCAGTATCCACAATTCTAATTTTCCCATCATGGTTGCACTTAAAATTCCCCAATAGCTAATTCTCAACATTTTTACTCCTCTGCTTGCAATTCCAAGCCCAGCCCTCATAGCTTGCTTCTCTCTCTCTCTCCCTCTGCCGACTCTCTCTGCTCTGTATTATATGGATCATTTGTCTTTCTAGAATTTTCTTCATTTTTCCTCTTTCTTGTCTGATTTACAAGTTCTTTACCTCAGAGGAGAACACTTGATCTGACTTAACATGCAGGGATCTTTCTCCTCTAGAAGTCAGGGCAGTGGGTAAGACTGCGTATCTGCTCATCAACAGTCTGGTTAAAGATACACTAATTTTTGCTCATGTTCCAAGAGACAAGTGCTTACACTGCACTCACACAGAGCTGGTGCTCAGTACTGTGTGCTCCATTCTTTGAGCCTGATCTTGTGAAGATGGACAATTATGGATTTTAGCTTGAGGATCCCCATTTCCCTGAGTTGACAGCAAGCCTCTGGAAGCTTATAACTAGATCTGGTAGCTTATTAAATTCTCCAAACCTAGAACCACTCTTTAATGAAAACAAAATACTCATATGTTCCAAACAGCACCATGACCCTCCTATATGGCAAATACTGGCCTAAGTCTCAGAATTTAATTTGAAAAAGATGCATTCACTAGCTCCAAGAGTGTAACAGGCTACTAGAAGGGACCCACATAAAAGAAAGGTACACACACATACACACTCCTACAAATAATGGAAACACAGTTTGCACTGGTCCCCAGATCACTTCTACCCAACTGGTGTAGCCATCTCTCAGCTGTCACTAGGCACTGGCTGCCGATGGCTCACAGCTTCATGCTTCTACAGGACACAGATGGAGCTGCCTAGCCCCATGACACCCAGGAAGTTGCATTCCCCCCACCTGAGAGCCAAGGACTTTGTGATAGGGAGCATAAAAGCCTGGGCTCTGATTTCCTGGCAGGATAGCCTCTGCTTCAGGGCTCCCACAGGGCCGGGGAAGAACTGGACTTTGGCTGGAATCTCATCTCTTCCTACACCATCTTGCTGGTCACTTTCCTCACAGGTTTCACTTGAGAGCTCTCCCACCATGAGCCCTCCTCAGGCTCTGCAGCTAGGAACGCTGAGACATAGGAGTCACCGGGAGGACGGCTCCTCCAGGTATCGGGGCTTTGCTGAGTGGGTTGCTGCATTTCCATTTAAGGGATGCCTGGGCGCGGGGTTGGAGAAAGAAGGATGTAGAGGTAGAGACCTATGAAGCCCGCAGTGCACAATAGCTGCCCAAGAAACCTCAACATGAGACCTTCCTTTCCCAGCATGGGCAAAGCCACCCCAGTGAGAGAAGGTCATTCCAGAGAATGCAGGACAGTTCCACTCCTGGAGCCCATGGAAGCTGGTGGAGAGACAGGTCCCTGAAGGACCCAGGCATCCGCTTCCTGTGCACAGTGGAGAACCAGCAGTCCACGTTGGGGCTGTGCCGAGAAGGCCCCTCTGCAGCAGAGAGGGAGGGCGGTGCCGTGCAGCAGGTCAGGATCGGTGACAGCCAGGAACGGAGGAACTCGAGAGATAGAGCCGATGACTTGCAAGGCCGAGGATTGACAGTGGAAAACACATTGAAGCAGATTTTAGAAGAGGATTCTTCATCATGAAGTGACCAATTTAGACAGGCCAAAGAGCTATGATCATGAAGAGCAGCCATATTCTAGCACGTTGACAGAATAAAATATTAAACCTGAAAGAGGGTGAGTCCATTAACTATATAGGCAAAAAGACCATTTTAATGAACAGTGCCACCCCAGTGAAGCATACATTATCCTCCTATTTGAAACCTCCCTGTAATTTGAGACATCACCATTGTATTTAAAAGAATGCCAACTCCAAGAGCCGTGGAGGGTCAGTGCTCATTAGCAACCCTGCAATAATAGCCAACAAGTGTGAACAGTGAGCCTGGGATTGAGGAAAGCAATTTCAGGTAGAAAATAGACTCTCATTTCTCTCTCTCTCGCAGGTTATTATAGCAACAAGAAAATGAAAACACTTTTATTCTTCAAATTTATGAAAACACCTTCGCTGCTTCTTGTCACTCTGGGCAGGAAAACATCTTAAGTCAATGTGGCCTTCTTTTTCTCTGCATTTAAATAAAGACAAATATCGATGGAGTAACAGAAAGGGAGATTCTGATGAGTCCTTTATAAAATGCAAATGAAAAGCAGTTGTTAGAGAAGATTTAATATTTAATACAGAAATCAGATTACATTCATCTTCATGCTGGTGGTGTGTGTGTGTGTGTGTGTGTGTGTGTGTGTGTGTGTGTTTCTCTGAGGTTGCTGGAGGTGTGTGGTCATTCAGAGTCAACATATGCTTTTCTACATGGAGCAGTTAATGATACCTTCATACTTTGTTGATTCTTTGTAAGAACCCTGTTGGATAAGCATTAGAAATCCATTTTAAAGAAGAGAAAACTAAGCCTTGGAAGTATTGGGTGATTGATTCAAGTTTGCTGAGCTTGAAGAGTAAAGTGGAACTGGGGCAGTCTAGGAGGTGGACTTAGGTGCCCTTGGAAGTGCAGTGTGGTAAGGGGCAGAGCTAGCATGCAAAATGAGATCTGCTGTCCCCAAAGTCTCATTGCTTCCTACCACCTAATGAGCTTGTGCCCACTCACTGGGGCAGAGGCAGGCTTTTTAGGATGGCACCACAGTTCCCCAACTTGTCTGCACATTGGGATCACCAGGGGAGCTTCTGGACATGCCGGTACCTGCAGCCAGCCCCAGAGATGATGAATTAGCTGCTCTGGGCTGTGACTGTGGCTTTGGAAGTTCCCAGAGATTCCTAGGTAAGTGTGGTACAGTCGTAAAGAACACCTTCTATGAAGCCACATGGACCTGGGTTCAAATCCCAGATTAATACTTACTAGTCTAGCCACGTGGCTTTGGGCAGCTCACCTCCTGACCCAGGCTCCCCGAAGTACCTGCTCTGTGGGTGCTGTGAAGATTGATAGAATGAATAGATAGGAAGTGCCTAGACATGTTTCCCATTATTGTTTTATAAAAATAGTTATAAATAAGAAAACAAAAAGATGGGCCCCTCGTTTCCATCCTGGGGATCTAGGAGAAAGAATATTTAAAAAAAAAAAAAGACCACCTGGATAAGGCCACTGTCAGATCTCGAGATAAGGGAAAATTCAATCGAATCTTAGGGCTTCAGAGTTGGACACATAATTTCCACAGTGGGGTCCCTCTGCACCCTACCAGGGCATGTTCACACTGTAATAGCACAGGGGTCCAGAGAGGCTAAAGGGCTGTTGCAAATTCACATAGCTATTAGAGGACTATTGAGTTAGGACGTGAGACTCCTCCATCGCTCCCCGGAGCAACCTCTGCTCTGTAGTGGCTGTTCTCGGAGACCCCTAGGGGTTGGGTGAGGCTCACGAGGCTGGGGGAGCGTGCAGGCTCCTGTGTACCCCTTTGACTTGCAGTGACCCTGACTCATGCCCTCTTGAGGGACAGGCCTCAATTGACCAGCTGGGCTGGTGTTTGTCACATGTTCTCTGTGTACTTCTTCAACATGCCCTGGCTGGTAGAAAAATTCTCTTTAAAGAGTCTCTGAATTGGAATCATACCAAGAGGATTTGATCTGCCTTTCAGCGTTTTAAAGGGAGACTTTTGCTTGTGTACCTAAGCAGTCAGCTCCGACCCTTTGTCTGTGAGCGGTCTCCTGCGCCGCGTAGGGTGCGCTGCAGTCACCGCACAGCATCTGAAGCTGTTCTTTCTGCCTGTGTGTTTTGAAAGGCCGTTTAACCATTTAACACTTCTTTTCCAACAAAATCCTTGAGAAAATGTCAGCCTTTGCATGGGCATAAGGTAGAGGGAAAAGGTGCTCTTTGGAGTTAAGCAGACAGTGTTGTATGCAGACACAGGGTGCAAAACACACTCAATTTTTCTGTCTTTAAAATGGGGACCATGCCCATCTTGTAGTGAAGCTGTCGGGTCACATGAGATAACATGCATCTCGAAAAGTGTGCACTAAGATTCCTGCCTGGTGGGTGGTGAGGAAGAGGAACGGCCTCTGCTCTGCAAGTTCACATGGAGGTACGAGGTCGACTCCTCATCGTGCGTGAGGCCAGATCTCCCTGGCTCAGTTTCCTGGGCAGCACTGCGTGGGCTGTGCAAGCCACTCCAGCACCACTGTGGCCCCCAAGGAGCTTCCAGCCCAATCAGAGGCAGGAAATGAATGTGCGGACTGGGAAGGTAGGCCAGCTGGGTTGCCCAGGCGAGGAGGGCTATTAGGGCAGCTGTCACTGTGGCACGAGAGGCCGCAGGCAGAAATTTCTGACTCACATCAGGCTCGTGGGCAAATCTTCTTTAGCTCTTTCTTTTTTATCTATCTATCTATGAAATCAAATTTGAATTAGTTGCCAAGATACTCAGCTCAGGTTTCACTTACAGGATTTTATCGCCTGATTTTCTTTAAAAGGAGGAAGATACAGAAATCAGAGAAAACCACCCGCTGTTGCTGTGTCCTACCCACAGAGCATGCTCTTTCAGATTGCCCCAGTCCCCACCACCCCACGCTGTCTCGCCAACTCTGAGGGTCCTTGCAACCTTACCTGCACTGGCCACCCACGGCAGAGTTTAGAGGAAAGTGAAATAAGCCAGGAACCAGGGAAGATTCAAGGAAAACACAAGCGAGCACATGGAGGTATACAAGGAAAGACCGCCTTACACGAACAATACGCGAAGCCACAGAGGTTGATGTCAAGTAAAGATGAAACCTGTGTTTTCATTATGAAATGATAGAAGCTCCTTGGAGGCCAGTGGTGCTGGAGTGATTTGCACAACCTGCTCAATGCCGCCCAGGAAATCGAGCCAGGGAGATCTGTCCTCACGCACGCTGAGGAGTCGACCCCGTTCCTCCATGTAAACTGCCAGAGCAGAGGCCGTTCCGCTTCCTCTCCACCCACCAGGCAGGAATCTTAGTGCACACTTTTGGAGATGTGTGTTAATTGATGTGATCCGACAGCTTCACTACAAGGTGGGCATGGTCCCCATTTGAAAGATAGGAAAGTTGCGTGTAAAGTTTTGCGCCCTGTGTCTGCAAGAAGTACCACGGGTTTATGGGAAAACTCACAAAGAAAATCATAACTGGGAAATGGTGGCACGATCCCTCCTGGCCTCATTTGTTGGTTGCCATTGGTGCCCTGGCCACTGTGCCTCTCGCCTGCTCCTTGGATTAAGAAGGTCAGCATGGAATTGAAGCCTTACTTTGCCACAGTCATGCTGCGTGATATGAACCTTTTTAAGACTCGCTGTTCCTTTGCAAATGGGAACGATGGCACTGACCTCCTAGGTCTTGGGGGAGGAGTCAATGAAACAGGCCTTGGAGAAGCACGTGGCTGACAGTCAAAACAGGCTCCATGAATGTGAATGTGAATGGGCAGCGAAGGAATTCTGAGGCCTTGGGAGAGGCCCCTGAGAAAGTAGGGCATCAGGGGACTTTCCAAAGGAAGCACCTCCTGGACGGCCCAGGTTAGAATGGCAGAGCCCTTGGTGGGCTGGGCTGGGGCTGGGGGCATGCAGGGTGCTGAGCTTCCTCACTCTTCTGGGCTGAGGGTCCACGGTGATGAGGTGACTCGTCCCATGTAGCCGCTCTGAGTCAGGTCTCCAGAGGCCTGGCCACGGGGCCCCTCAGCTTCTTACCTTTTCCGTCAGGGTCCGACTCACTGCCACTTACGGATCTCTTTGTGCCAATTGTTGGCTGGTCCTGGCAGCAGAGATGTGGAGACCTAATTCTGATTCCATTCTGCAGACCTCTGACCACAGTTCTGACACTTTAAACTGGGCTGCCCTGGGGACCTCCCTGTAGCTCCTCCTCCTCAGTTTCCCCATCTGAAACACGGAAGCCACAACAGTGGCCACCTTAACCGGGGGTTGTCCTGCATGACACCAGGGCTTCTGGAGAAGTGCTGGCTTCTGCATGGGTTCCTACTGCAGGTAGCGTGCCTGGATGGGTCCTGTGACTCAGGGCTTACTGGAGAAAATGAGGTGGGGCTGGGCAGGGCCTGAAGGGCTAGAGAGAAGGATCAGAGGAGAGTGCAGGGGTGGGGGCATGCCCAGGGGCCCAGAGAGGCAGGCAGAGCAGAGATGGGGAGCAGGGAGCAGGCAGCGGACAGGTAGATCTGGAATCCCAGGGCAAGGCTGGGGGAAGAAGGGCCTGGGATGAGCTTTGAAGAGTTTCTAGTGTCTCCTAAGGGTGATCAGGCGCCTCTGTGTGGCTTACACAGAGCACAATGAGCTGCTGAGGTCTGAGGTGTCACTTTTAAGCATTGGCTCTGTAGGGAGGTCGGGACTCAGAAAGCGTGGACCAGCGACCCCCTGTGAGAGGACCCAGCAGATGGCACGAAGTGGGGTTTTCCCTCGAGAGGCCTCAGACTCGCCCTTGGGGGTTGTTAGGTGTGTTCCGTATCTTTTATGCCTTTGACATGCACATGTTGCAAGACACTGCCTTTCAGCGTGGCTCAGGGTTTTATGAGGAGATGACAGCTGCAGCTTCAACTAAGATTGGTCAAGGAGTTTCTGCCTGCCGTCCATCCTGTCCTGTGGAAACATGTGGCTCTTTATGCAATACCCAGCAGTGTGGGCTCAGGGGCTTGGATCAGACATTCCCTAGAGAGGAAGGCTGGGAGCAGGTGCAAGGCGGGTCTGGGAAGCACCATCCAGACTGAGGGACCCTCAAGGCCAGGGTACCGTGGGCACTTGGTAGGTGTCCATAGACGAAATGAATGAAGGCGGGGGTGGGGGGCATGGAAACAACTGTACGCCAGGTTGTTCTTAAACTCTACTAAAAGCTAAGTTTGACAAGTCCAATGTCAATGCCTTCCTGATGTAAAGAAAGCACAGACAGGGACAGTCTTCTCTGATGACCTCTCCCCCGACGCCGCTTCCTTCTGGCTCTGCTGTCCAGCCGTTTAGACCTATGTCTCCACGTTCACACATGCATGGCCGAGACCTTTGCGCTGGTTTGCATTTGCAGGCGAAGCTCCAGGAACTTCCAGGAGATGAAAGGGAGATTTTTTATTTCTTCACTTAAGTGACGGAAAACTGAAGCTCCCAGAAGTGCAACGCAGAGTCCCGAGTCAGCCCGCCCCATGCGGCTCTTTATGCTTCTGAGTTAAAATAAAATAAAATTAGAAACCTGGTTCTCCTGTTGCACTGGCTGCGTGGCAAGAGCTTGGTAGCCACAGGTGGCTGCCAGATTGGAGGATGCAGATGCCGCCACTTCCATCCTGGCCGAGAGTTTCATTGACCAGGGCCACGGGGCTACACTGGTACCTGAGGGTGGGCGTGATAATATTATGCAGGGAAGAGATTTGCATAGCCTTCCTCCTTTTTACACACTGATATTGTACTAAGGGTCCCTTCTTCTGTTGCCTGCATGCTTAATTTCAGTCTTTCTGAGAGTTTTTGTTTGTTTTTGTTTCTTTTCACATTCTCTGGGGCAGAAGCATTTCACATCCAACCTTATTCAAGGTCAAACCAATGCAGACCACCAGGGGCTTGGGGGCATGTCCCCCATGGAGGGCCTTTGATGCCCTTGTTGTTCTAACCTCTGCCTGGCTTAGGATGGCAGGAAAGGGCTTACCTGGAGGAATTGCAGGGGGAGGCTGTCAATTCCACTTACAGCTCTCGCATCTTTTTATGAGGCCAGCTTGGAGAAAATTATTTTAGACTTGAACTCTTTGGAGTGACTTGTTATATACTTTTCCTCCCTAGATCCTATAACAAGACTGTTTCCTGCTTCATTTTCCCTGCTGGGAAGCTCAGATCTAAATTTTTGACTCAACTTGAACATCAATGAAGAGCTGTCTAACGCACATTGCTGTGATCTTGCTTTCCTCTATTTTATTAATCTCTGTCTCCTCTCACGTTGTGTGTTTTTTATCCTGTGCTCATCAGACAATTTCTCTCGGCCTTTCTTTCCACCTCGAGATGGAACGGAAACGCAATGTGCCGTGGGCGGTGGGCCATGGCCCAGCTGAGCACCTGAGCTTTGGAAGGTCACACCACATGGAAGGCACCATTTGAGAATCAGGTGGCCTCTGCCCCCAAGTCAGCCTTGACATGGGAGTGGGCCTCCGCAGGGAAGGGAGGGCCGGAGACCTGTCTGAGCGTGTTCAGGCTCTGGGCTGACTTAGGATGGCCCCACCTGTCCCCTTCTGATTACAATCGGTGACATCTCAGCTGAGTCACGTAAACCTCTGGCCTCTCTCCTTGCAGGGAGTGGCTTTCCCAGAACCATGTCCCACCGGCCTTACCTCCTGGGTCAGTTCTCTGCCTTCCCATGGCAGGACGGATCTGCTCCTGGTACAAATTATCCATTTTCCTCGGAGCAGCTCTTAGGAGACCTTGGTCAGTAGCAAGGAGTGGCTGAGGGTGTGACCTGCCTGCAGCAGAGCCAGGCAGAGCCAGGCAGCCCCAGGAAAGCAGCAAGTCCCTGCCAAGTAGAGATAGTGCCTCCACTTGGCGATGGAAGCACCCTAAATGTGCTTCTTTCTTGCCTCCTATTAGGATTTGATTTAATTCTTACCTGATGACTCACCTATTACAATGAGACATAAAAAGGGAATTTGCAGCTGCCTGCTTATCAGAAAAGATCAAGTGTTTCTGTAATTAATATGGAAGATAACAATTTAAAATAATGAAACACCCATAATATGCTTAGGGGAAGCAGCTTGTTGCTATAATTAGAACGAGAATCAAATTGTTCTGATGGCAAACACATCATTTATTGAACTGAAGCTACTCTATGAATGGAAGTAAATAGCACAGTAGGAAAAAAAGAGTAAAAGACATTTCATAAAAGTCTGGGTCTGAGGAAGATCTCAGAAGCATGCAGGGAGGGGGAGCAACCCAACTGGGCGCCCCTGCGCTACCATGTGGTTCCATCCACGCACAGGGCACAGTGTTTGTTAGGTGTCCTTGGAGGCGCTTGAGATTTTTCATAAGTACATCTCTGCTAATGTCACAGCTCTGCTTCAACCTCCTCTACAATATTAAGTACAATAAGGTTTCTACCTCTAAGAATGTGAACACTCGCATCCTCTGATAGCCATGTAGAAAGTTCCAGAATGTTACATGGGAAGCAGTGGTTTCTTCTTTAAGTCAAGTTTATCTGGGAGATGGAAACTGAAGATGCACTTAAAAATGTCACAAGTATATATATTTTTTATAGTCAAAAAGTTGTCCTTTTATTTCCCGCGACTCTGACGTTCTTGAGATATTTGAGTGCCAGTTCCCTGGGTGGTGTTGACTGTCAATCATGTCTGACTGTCCTCCTGCACAGGTTCCAGCCCTTGGGCTGTAGTCTTCTGGGCAGCTCGGATCCTGGCCTCCCTGGGTCTTCAGGCCTTTGTCCCTGCTAACCTTGTGGCTTCCAACCTTCTCCCCACCTTCCTTGCTTGGAAGGCTCCTAGTCCAGGGAAGGCCTGATGGAAAGGTCCCCTCCTCTTGGCAGCCCTTCTCAGACCCACCCTTTGCCCTGGGTCTGAGATTCATTCTCTCCCTTCTCCTCTGAGGCCTGGTGGCCTGTCACACAAACACAGCTCAGGACCCTGTTCTCGGCATGTACGTGCTTCCTCGTCCCAGCTTTTGTGTGTCTGTGTGAGCGCGCCTGGCACGTAGAAGGTAAAGATGTTTGCTAAAACGGTGTTAGATTGATGTGGGTGAACAAGGACACATTTTGGGTTCATTAGACATGTTAAGATATTTTTAAAGTTTTGTGGTTTGAGTAAAATTTGAAATGCGTTTTGCCAAGTGTGTTTTTCTCTATTTTGTAAAACCCATATGTCAATTAAGGAGGAGAAGCCATATGGTTCTGATTTCTTTACTCATAGATCAGCATTTCATTTCTGGGGAATATCTGATGTTCAAGATGCTGCCTGTACTGTGTGTATTAATCCCCCTCCACCTTTTGGAATACGCTTTTCTTTGAACTGAGGAGATTGACTTCCCCCCAAATAGAAACTCCCCTCTCGGAGCAGTACCTCTCCACACCCCTAGTTTCCATCCTCAAACTTGAGGCTTGAGAGATGGGTCTCAGATGAAAACTCTTTCTTCCTTTTTCTTGCAAAGAAAAAGGTAGTCGCCCTTCAACAGGCTGAGGGAGAGAGCAGGTGGCAATTCAAGTCGGGACACGATGGCTTATTTTCAGTGCCACTAAAGGTAACCCATCGCCTTGGGGAGATGGCAATCCAATGGAGCAGGACTCATAGATGAATGGAAGCGGCCAGGAGAGGCATGACGTCATCCCTGCCAATGTTGAAATTAGAAATCCTGCCTCTGGTTACAATGGCTTTTACAATTCCATGTGTGCCTTAGTAACCGAACGTCGCCCATCTCTTGCCTGCGTATGGTCCCCTCATGAAAAGATGGGCTCAACAATGTCTCCGTCTTCAAGTTTGAATGAAGATTTAATGGAGATTGTTTGCATGAGGTTTGCAAAACTTTAGTCATTTATCTAAAGGTCTTTGTGACCTTACCGCTTCCTTAATCTTTTTTTTTTTTTTGTAAATCCGTACTGATTTTTTAAAATTTGATAATGTACCTGAACAATGATATTAGCAAAGGAAACACGACTGTGGTCAATGGAGAACTGACGCTCCTTGCTGCAGAGGAGCTCCTTACTGTGGAAAAAAACAAGATACTCATTTATTCTTTTCTGATAGGATGTGTCTGCCACCTCTGGTCATCTTGGTCCTCTTCAGAAGAGCCCGAGTTTGCCTTTGAAAGCCTCCAGGTGGCATGCCTTGGGATCACCCTGTAACCTGTGTGACTGCTGCTGCTGTCACTGATGGGGTTAACACCGGGGCTGTCAGGAACTGTGGCTCCGACCCTGGGCGCGTCATGCTAACTAATGAGAGACCGCAGAGAAGTGGCCCAACTTTCCTGAGCAGCCCTGCCCACGCCTAAGAGCAGGAGGAGAGCAGCTCTGCAGGGCGGAGCAACTTTTTCTGATCATTTGCATCTTTTCTTCCTACTCCTGCTGGACGCCACACACCTGAGTGGAAAATGAAGTCTGTCCCGTCAAAGTGACCCCCGTGGTCCAGCCCTCTGCGACTGCCACCATGGACTTTCTCTAATGGTAACTCATCGGATGGCCGTGATGCATCTGAGACCCATAGGGCTACGTCAGGATTCCTGTTTTACAAATGAGGGCATCTAGGCTTCAGGAGGGGACATGCTGTTCTCAGGGCCTTGAGGCTCACGAAGCCTGAGCCAATTCTAGAAGGAGCTGAGCCTTCCAGCAGCTGCTTGCTTCTGAGCCACAGAAGAGACAACCCCTGGGTCGCAGCAGCAGGAAGCCTGAGAGGTGAGGCTGTGCACGCAGGGTTGGGCGAGGAAAATACTCCCAAGATTTCCTGCTTCTTTCTTCCCGTGTGTTTGAACAGGGCACTGAAGGGACAGAGCCGGAATGCCCTGTTAGTGGCCCGACAGGTCACTCTTTGAACTGGGGAAGTTCAAATGCCGTATGGAAATAGAAGGTGTCAGGTCCTGGAACAGTTGCTGGAGAAACAGAAATGATTCAATTCCACATCTTCTTGATGGAGCTGGGGAGACCAACTTATGGGAAAAATACACTGAAAACCCCAAACAAGAGAAAACATCAACGACATCAGGACACAGCTGGGATCAAGCCATGCATGAGGTACTTTTGGAGGAGAGAGAGGCAGAAATCATTTGCATTAAAAATATGAATGTGAGATATTCTGAATGTAGGTTAATGGAATTTAAGCCCCAGACTCTTTTGTATGGCCTTTAAAAGGGGTCATTTATTAAGAAATCTTTTTCCCTTCCATTGATAATGGACTAACCATTTTCTAATCAAAATCTCCTCCAGTAGATTTCTAAAACTCTCAGAGTTCTTATTTTAACATCTATATCAGAATGCAACTTGCCCTCAAAGTATGCAGGCTACAAGTTTCAGAAGGCCCCAAGCATTTTCCAGCAGATATTGGAAAAGTCTCAGCAATCGGAGCTACTGTGAAACAGAATCTTAAACTTGGCAATGAGAAGCAGAGGGATTCATTTTTAGATTTTAAAAATAAAAATGTCCATCTTCAAGTCAACACATTTCCATGTTTTGGCATCTAGAACCATCTTTAAAAAAATAGGACAAAAATTTTCAGCTTACCTTTGTATTTATAAAAGACTTTTTTTTTTTTTTGTAAAAATTCCATGTTACTGAGTCCTTGCATGACTTGCTCTAGGAAACACAACCAGGACTTCTGCATGCAGACTTCTGGACGTGCCAGCCACGGAGGTTGACCAGCCAGGACAGGGTGAGAGGCCAACTCAAGCCGAGTGCTTTATATAATTGTCCTAGGCCCTGGGAACCCATCAACGCTTGGCTGATGGCTGAGAATTTCTCCAACCAAGTGGAAATGACCATTTAAAAAGTAGCTTCAAGTTTTTAATAAGTAAAACTTGGTCTGGATGCAGAAGTTCCAAGGGGCCTTATCTTATTTGGCTTGCTCTGATTTTATTTCCCAAGCACTGGTTGATGCTTGCAGGTCGGTTACAGGGCTCTGACTGATGAGTTCTACTGGCCCAAACTGTGAGGGAATTCACTGAACCCTGTGCCCAGTTTATTCATCTGCAAAGCAGGGATGGGAAGGGCATCTTTCCTAGAGCCGCAAAAGAAATATTTGCACGAAAGGTACTTAAAGTGGTGTCTGGCACTTGGTAAGAACTCAAAAATGTTTATTCATTATTACAGGTGAATAATGATAACAGCTAGCTATTCCTGCAAATCCTCACCGAAAACTTGTACTAAGTGCCTTTGATTGTATCCGCTTTGCAGATGAAAATAACTGAAGTGAAAAAGCTAAGCTAGTCTTTTCTATGGCATCTCAAGAAAGATTTCAGGATATTAAATGGAAAGAAGATCTATTGGCTTTGAGGTCCAGAGGGACCCATCTCCCACTCAACCTATGCAGAGTTGGAGGTGCACCTAGACTATTTGCAAAACTTTAGACAGAAAAGTGAAAAACTCAGTCTTTCACCCTGTTTCCTTACCTGAACAAGGCCATACATATCAGGTTTTTTTGTTTGCTTTTAATTTTGCGTCATGGATTTGACCAAATACCACAGGTAACGATGACCATTTGTAGAAGAAACACCTGTGACGGTATCTTATACTCACCTGCCCCCCACAGCAAGGTGAGCAGCAGGTGTTGGTGTGGCAGCCTCACTGCCAAGTCTGACTGTGAGGTGGTGGAGGCAGAAATGAAGTCCTGGCCTGTTCAATTTTAAAAGCTCAGGTACTTTTTAAAGAAAAAAAAAAGATCTTTTTACAGTTTGTTTAAAGTCTTGAAGCAATGGATCCAGAAATTCTCTTCTATCCCAGGGGACCATGTGGATTCTCTGGAATCAGCATTGGTGACATGAAGAAGGACCTTCTAGAAGGTTCCCTGTGCCTCCTGGGTGGTTAGAGATTTGTCTGTGCTGCCTCTGCCCAGAAGCCAATTCCATTATTAAACTCCAGAACACCTTCACTCCCTGTTTCCTACTCCTTGAGTGTCATTATTGTTGATATTCCCCATATACTATGTCCTCTTTTGAGGAACAAAGACATGCATCTCCATTAAAATATGGCTAATGAAAGGCACACTAATTTCAATGGCTCTTGAAAATAAATCAGAGAAATGCATTTGGGAAACTTTAAAAAAAAAACCCTGCAAAAATAACTTGATAACATTGCATAGAGTTCTGCTAAAGAGAAGGCATAAAGACAAAAATGATCATACACTGTTTCAAATTCTGAAATAGCAAATCCTGGGGGTTAGCTGTGAGGTGATTTAGTGTTTAAGAATCCATTTTATTGTTTAAAATATTTGCATGTAGAAAATTTTTAAAACTATGAAGGAAGATGGGTGCAGTGGTATACCTGTAATCCCAGCTGTTTGGGTGGCTGAAACAGGAGGATCATGAATTCAAAGCCAACCTTAGCATCATTGAAGCACTAAGCAACTCAGTGAGACCCTGTCTCTAAATAAAACAGTGCTGGAGATGTGGCTGGGTGGTTGAGTGCCCCTGAGTTCAATCCCTGGTCCAAAAAACAAACAAAAAGTAGGAAGAAGACAGTCCCCAATAATCCCATCAATCGGAGAAGAACATTTTTTACATTTTGTTTATTTTCTTCTAAGATTTGTTCTATGCTTTAAAAAAAAATTAGTGAGATTACAGTAGATACAATTATATGTAGTTTGAATTTAATTATTTGGTGAAGAATTTAGAAAAAGAGAGATTCTAGTAATGTATTCAAAAATTCCATATCATACTCAGATAATGTTTATTTAAAGAATCCAAAATGTATTCAACATTGGAAAATCTGTCCAAATAATTATTAATGGTCTATGATGTAAAAAGAAATTATCTAAGTGGGCATTGAATATCATTTAATAAAATAACCTATCAATTGGGATAAAGAAAAATCCTAGCATCCTCGAGATGACAGAAACCTTTCTCAATCATAATTATCGTGAATCACCATCATGTGGCCCTCAGTAGAGAAACTGTCACACAGTGCCACTCAGTTATACTCACACAGTAAATACGTGTTAATCACTTACTGGAGGATGCTCTTCTAGTGATGGGGGAAGAGGTGAATTGGTAACAAAGTCCTAGACTTTAAAGTTAAATAAGCAAAGGAAATCAGTTAACTACAGTCTACTAACAGCAGTGATTCTGCCATAATTTGCAAGCGATGGTCACAGAGAACCAGCTGACTGACTGCCAGGACTAGCAAAGGAGGGGCCAGGCCTCCCGCATCAGCCAAAAGTTGCAATGTTACAGTTTGCTGTTGGTAGGTCAATGATCCTTTTAAAGCCAACCACATTACTCCGCTGGAGCCAGAACACTGAGGAAGCGTTCAGTGCTGAACTTCAACAGCAACGTGCTCAATCACTTCAAAAAATTTATAGTATTTTAATAAGGAGCATGAAAGAGAACTGGATAAATAGAGAAAACAATATGGTGGTGAGTGGGAAGGATCAATGTCGACATTCTCCAAAATTATTCTATGATTTTAATTCAATCCATTCAAACACAAACAAGAGTTTATTATTTTTTTATATAAGAGTCTTAACAAAGTAGTTTCAAATTTGTTAATGCCAAGACAGATCTGAAGCTATTTAGGAAAATGCCGTGCAGAAAAATTATTTTCATATTGTCACTTACACTGTAAGGAAACCGAGGTGAATATGTTCTGGACCTTCATGTTTATATGTCTCTTTAACAAGACACAAGATCATTGGGCTGGGAAGGTAGCTTGGTGGTAGAGCACTTGCTTCATGTGTGTGAGAACCTGGGTTCAAGTACTGAAAAGAAAAAGAAAAAAAGAAAGATTGGTTTATCTGAAAATATCATTTTTTAATGCAGAGTAATACTCCATTGTGTATAAATGCCACTTTTTTTTTTATCCATTCATCTATTGAAGGGCATCTAGGTTGGTTCCACAGTCTTGCTATTGTGAATTGTGCTGCTATGAACATCGAATTTGGAAAACAGTATGGAGATTTCTTGGAAAGCTGGGAATGGAACCACCATTTGACCCAGCTATTCGCCTTCTCGGTCTATTCCCTAAAGACCTAAAAAGAGCATGCTTAAAACTATATATTAAAAAAGCTAAAATTGACCAATGGTAATCTAGGAGAAAATACCACCCTACATATATTAAAAATATAAAGGGATGATGTAAAATGTCTAAATATCTGCAGAGCACATGTCAATAAGCAAAATAAAAATAACAACAAAAAGACCAAAAGTCTAAGCTGTCCCTGAAGAGTATAGGAAATCAAACAGGCCAAGAAGCATGTGAAAATTGACTTTCCTAAGAAAACATCTGGCAAATGTAAGCGACAAGAAGAGTGACATAAAATCCACCTTCCCATCAGATTGGCAAAATGTTACTGAGTAAGAGTAGCAAGCACTGGTAGAGTGTGTGTGGACACCATGGAACTGCTAGAGGGGTATGAGGCTGAGCCCGGCGTGGACCTCCTCTGTGCCCAGAAGAAGGGCCCTGTTCAAACTAAGTTATGTCCTCAATATAGAACCCTGCACATCAGTTTAAATTCCTCAGGTCTTTCTGTGTTCAGATGTTGAGAAACTGCCTTAATATGTGTCAAAAATCAGAAAAACAAAGTGCGGGCCACTATGCAACCCTCCACCCCATTCATATGAAGCTATATCACGTGCACACATGGACCCATTTCTATGGCTGTCATACCACATGTAAGCAAATGCACAGGAAGACATCCAGAGGGAGAGTTTTCAAATATAGCAGCAACTAACTTGGGGGCAAGTAGGCACATTGTGAAGGACTTTAGTCTGAGGTAGATGTCTTGAGTATTTTTTTCAATGCTGAAAATATTTTTGTGTGGGGCTTGCATAATATAGTTTATGGAGAACTGGATTATGTAAGGAAGAAATGAATCCCCTTAATCCAAAACGTAATATTTGTTTATTCCAAAAATTTCTCTTGCTCATGTACCATTCTTGGGCGGGCTCACTTTCCTAAGTCATGTCTGTCAGGCAAGCAGTAGTCATCCCCCTGCACATGTGCAAATAGAGTGCTCCTGAGACCCTCACGCAGCTTGAAAGGACATTTCTCCACTGAAACTTTATGTGCTCCCTTGTAGGTATATAAAATAACTGGAATTACCATGCAAATTAATAAATAATTATGGTAATCATCATCATCATCTACAGAAGGTCTTTGTTTTAGGTCAGTTTCAGCTCACATTTATACCCCATATCTAGTGGGCTCCCCTCCCTCTTCCTTCCTTTCCTCCCTCTTTCCATCCTTCCACCATTATTTTTAGCATCCACCGTGTATCAGATTCAGTGCTAAATCCCAGTGACGTGTAGCTGCGTAGTTCTTGCTGCCTGTCTTCCAGTCACTCTCCACGTCTCATACAAATGCTGTATAGGGTGAGAAAACCAGGATGAGATCGTTCCTGTAAAATAAAAGCAAAAGTCCTGCAGAGATCTTCATTAGATATTTTCTTATGTTTCAAGGGCCAGATCCGGGTCATCCAGCAGCCTTTAGCTTCAAGGGAGGCTGGGAAATTTAAGGTTTACATTTTTCATCTTTTATAACAAAGGCAGGTAATCAAAAGGAAAGTGGGTCTTGGGCATGTGTGTTGAGGACGATGGCACTTGGCACACAGGGGGCATGCAGAGAATAATTTTGTTATTAATTTTTATAGGCATGCCTGAGTACTTCAGGAGTGCACTCTGGGATCTTGCAGTGCGTATTCTAGTGACACCAAGACTGGCATCTTCATCAGAACCTTTGGCATCATCTTCATCGTCAACCTCCAGCACCTGGAGCAGTGGTGGGAGCAGGTATACAGTCGGTGCTCAACACATGCTGAATTAATGATACCAGGCAGCCTGAACACATCCTGTTGTCAGAGCTGCCCATCATTTAGTGCTTCCTTTAGGCCAGTCTATGCAACGAGTCATTTCATACACATGATTTACTATAATCTCAGAGCAGCCTTTTCTGAGTAGCAGAAACTGAGACTTAGAATTACTTTGCTTAATAAAGATCAAATAGCCAATAAGTTTGAGAGCCAAGGTGTAAACCCAATGGATGCTGGATTTGTAATCTCCACTGGCGTTCGCTCCATCCTGTGGACGCCATATGCATAGGAATTATTAGCACTTTGTTGCTGTGTCTCTTAAGAAATCCATTTCTTTAAAAGAAATATTTAAAAAGATGAATTCTTTGAGCACCGCAAACAATGCAATTTTAGGAAATATAATATTTATAGGACTCTGCAATTAATTTACAAATTTTTTACATCAAAATTCGCCCTGATGATCTTATTCTTTGGGGACAACAATTGTCTCCTCCGTGATGTTTTCCTACACTAAAGGCAATTATTGTTGCTTCTAGCTGTAATAAAAAAATAACCGAAACAGATAGAAGTGTCTTCATCGAAATTGAGCTGAAACTCCCACTGTGGAAATAATCAGAAAATTAAAAGCTCTGCAATCTTGCAAATAACATTGCAACTTAATATTATTGGAACATAACATTATTATCTCTTTTTATAGGGAAAACAAACATAAATATATTTTCAAATGACACCATGATATTAGTTTTATTTTATTGGATGGGGTGGGAGTGGAGAAAACACAATAACTTTTTAGGGTCGAGCAAATGAAACAATGGGAATTTATGAAAAATGATCAGCCGCACAGGGTATGTATGCTAGGACTCTCAATTTCAGGCAAATCATCCCAGTACAATGTGGCCCTACCCCAGCTCCTTCTGTGTGGTTTTTATTTTGGAGGTGGTGGCATCTATAAGTCTCCATGGGGCAACCAGGCACAGGGTCTGCTACCAGCTGAGTGTCAATCAAGGTGAGTTAAATGAGCTTTTGATTATTATTGAAAGAGATGGAAGTCAAGTCCTTCCTTTTTCCATGCCCTTCTCCCTATCCTCCCCTTCCTCGCTTCTTCTTTTACCCTTCCTTAGTTTCTGCCTGCTTGCCTTCTTCTCCATGTGTTGGAGGTGGAGATGTCCAAGTTTACACAAGGTGCGTGGGCATGCAGACATTCCACACGAGCTGTCCTGGAGCAGGTGAGACGCAGAGAAAGCTAGGGTGGACGTTCCCATGGTTTCCCTTAATGACAGTGGAAATCATCAATTGCTCAGCCATTATTTTCTTAAATAGCATAGAGTGAAGGTGAACTCCCTTTTTCTCAGAATATCCTCACATTCCTTGAAATGTTAGAAGTGCTCTTCCATCTTCTGGGTGGGTGACCAGGGACAGGAGGGTGAAACTCAGGACATCTGCCTGCTGAGATGCTGGTGGGAGGCCACACACTCTTCCCCATAGGCTCAGCATGAAACCCCATCTCTGTCAGCTTCTATGAGAGAACTACCTGGAATGGTATTGGGCCATGATTTGGGGGTGGTACAATACCACTTTTAGTTTTTAGGGAAAGTACAGTGAATCAGATGGAACACACGCTTGGGATCAGATTCCAGATCTGAAACTTCCTAGCTCTACATGTAAATGAACTTGGGGTCAGGTCAGTGCCACACATCAGATAGTACCTGGCATAGCTTCATTAGGGAATGGCTACCCAAATGATATAAGTTCTCTCTACTATATATTTGGATCCAGGTTCAGAGATTAATCAAGTGGCACTTTTTTTCCCCTTAATTAGAATCCTTTGTGCATATTTCTTTCTCTGCAGGAACTGGCTGTCAAATATTCCTGGGTCCTCAGCCAAATCCTTGTATCACCCTATTTTCAATAGAATGCACAGGTGATTTTGCCAATTTATAGCTTGATTTGGCCAGTCCACCAATCTCTTGATTTACTAATTTAGAATTTGTAGTTTATCTCCTCCTTCTGGGGGTTTGGATGGCATGAGGACCTGGTGAGGATGTGGCCGTAGGACTTTCTTCTAGTTTCCCTTCCCGACTTGGTATCTGTCCAGTGTTGAAATGAATTCAGCTGGAAATGGAAGTCATATGCAGTACTGGCAGCTTTGTTTAAAGGGCCCTTTTATGATCAGATAAGTGCTGTTAGATATATGCATATACATAATATATATGAGGGGTTTGAATATGATTTAGATCTGAACTTCCTGCAGAGTGAAAAAGAGTGGCTTCTCTTTTATCCAAAGTGCTTGATGTTAAAATTTTAAGTTAAAGATAAACTCACATTTGACGGACCCAATCAGTGTATCTTTCTTCAATTTAATTCAGTCCAACACACTCCAAATAAATCCACACTTATTGATTACCCACTGTGCATGCTGTACCATGCAAAGCCCTGGACGCACACATATAAATAAGACTTGCTAACCCAGAGCTTCCAAATGGGCTCCGACCTTGTCCACTTCTCTGTCTTTCCCGCTGTTTCCAGCTCAGCCTAGTCATTAACTTGGCCATGGAAAAAGCCATTCCGATGCTCTCTCAGCACTGGGTGGTCCTGCCCTTATTCTGCCCAGCCAATCCAATGATCTTTCTCAAACATACTTTGGATTGTAATGTTTTCCTGCCTTAAAATCTCCCATGGCTTCCAGTGCAATTAGAAGGATATTCAAACTCCTCTTTGCTTTCTGATCTCCCTGCTCTTCTCCACCCTCACCCTCCAAACTCCTGTTAACTGATGCCCCTCTTACCGACCAGGCCTCGGACCGTGGCTTTCTTCTCCACCCTGATGCAGTTCATACCTCGGTCCTCTTCATGGCTACTTCTAGCTCCCTTCTGGTCTGTGGCCCCTTCCTCTTACATGGTTGAGGTCATCTCCTTAGAGAAGTCCTCCCTGCTCAGCTGGTCTAGCCTCCCTCAGTAGCAAGGGCCTCTCTCCCATTGCTTGGGCTTCTCCACCTGTTCATCATCTGTGTCTCCAGCCCACCATCCCACAGAAAGAGTGTTGCATCTGACTACTGTGGCTTTTTGCCTAGAACCTAGAGGGGTACTGGACCCCTCATAGGTGCCTGATGGGCACTTGTCAAAGTAATGGACGACTCCCTTCGGTGGAGGAGGTTACAACCTAAGTGATACAAGGCAGGACAAGGTTCAGGCAGGTGCATCCATGCAATGGCAGGACCATTGGTGAAGGCAGTGGATGGGCAGGCAGGTCCTCACATAGGACACTATGTGAGGAGTGTGGCCACTGATGGATGGGATTCAAGAAGAAAGGAGTCCCAGGACCAGCACGTTTTCAATCCCTAGGAAGCTGGGTGGGAGCTCATTCATCCTCAGAAAGTTGCTTAGTGATCTTCCAGTGACATCACAGGGGTTAGTAACTGGACTGCAGTTTTGATGGCACCACCAAGTCAAAAATTGGGCAAATATCCAGTGAGTGAGTGAGTGGCATGTAAAGGTATAAAGGCGGAAAGATAAATAGCTCAGGCCCCAGACTGTAGGCAAGGGAGAGGCTGAGAGCCCCCAACCAACTACAAGATGCAGCCCTGAGTGCCCCCTCCAGTGTGGATCCGCCCATCCGACTGAGCTCAACTGGAAAGCTTCTCTTCTGTGCAACTGAACATGTGTGTCATTAGACAAGAAGTCAAAGAAATTTCAAATTTGAAGCTTGAGTTCTGCAACACCCATAAGCTTGAGTTCAGCCCACCTGGGGAGAAGGGCGTCTTTCATGGCGCGGTTTTGTGGCAGTGCACGGGACTAGGGCAGCTGCAGTGTTTTTGAGCCAGTCCACCTGAGTACCCAGGGTCCAGAGCTGCGACCCTTGGTTATAAACCAAGGTTATCCTTCTCTGAGCAACAGGCTTGGGCTGTTAGCAACACACACTGGCCAGGCTCTGAGAAGGTGATGGATTCTTCTCATTGCCACCATTTCCTTGACATGATCTCTCTTGATTTAGGACAGGACTTTCTCATGAGGCCAACTCTGTCCCTATAGCTACCAAACTCAAACTTACACTAAGCTTGTCCCTCTCTTTTCCTTCCCTTCCCAAACTCTGGCTCTCTCTTCCCTTCCACTTGGCTTTTCTTGTTGGCGCTAGAACATAGCCACCCCCGGAGTCCTTCCTCTGTGTTCCTTGGTCCTCTGATGGAGCCATGGAGAAATGTGTTCACCGTGTGCGTCTCCCCGAGAGGCTGAACGTGTGTGGACACACCTCCTAAGACCACAGAAGGCTGGCACACATCTCTGCAGCAATCAACACAGGATGCCCAGGGATAGGTCACTGACTGCCGGTTTCTCTACTTCTCCCCGACCCACTTCCAACTCAGGACCAACCTGGAAAAGTCAAAGATGGCCCGCGGAACATGGCAGAAGGCACCCTCTCCTAGGACTTTGTTTCCAGCTTCCTGTGCTGGCAGCCTGCAATCAGGGCACCCCTGAACTCATCCCTCCTGATGCTCTGGACCTCCTCCCCTGCCCACCTCTGTCTCTGCCAACACAAACGGTGGCTCCAGCTGTAAGTGCTCAGTCAGAAGCCTCCATGTTCTTACACTTGGATTCTTTATTCACAACCACATTCCCAAGACCTGAAGGACAGACACTATTCTTATTTTACTTATGTGGAAACTGAGGTTAACTGTGAGCCGGTTCCCACCACTCTGATTGCAAGTGCTATTGCTCTCTGTTTTGCAGGGATCTCTGTAAGCACCTACTATGTGCTCATAGGTGGAAAGGCCTGGGTTATATTTCTTTTTGTATCCCCAGCATCCTGCATGGGATAAGCATGTAGGGAATGCTCACCAAAATCATTCAGAGCTTGGGTTATTGCTCGCACTCCTAGGACATGATTCTAGATGGTTCCTAATTAGTTCTTAAGGCAGACAATGGAAGTAAGTTCTGGTGAGCATTTCTGTTCTCCGAATAAATGTGAACTGTTATTTATTGCAAAAAATACCAAGACTCATTTTTTAATATACTGCTTAACATAATAATTCCTGGAAACGGTTCCCCTGTGGAGAAATAATGAAAAGTAAGTGAAAAGAGCTGCAAATGTCGCTTCTGAGCAAAAGATTAGTTTAAAGTACTCCTCTCCTTGGGTTTGCTCCACATGTTTGAATAATAGAATTTGTTGCTTGGCCTCACATTATAAATTACAAACCCAACCACTGTGTGCTCCAGAGTGAGTGCCCCGGGCTGTGAGGCTTCCGTGTGTGCTGGCCGCTGGAACAGGGCAGGGCGCTCCTGGGAGAAGCCACTCCACAGCCTCCACTCTGCCAGGAACCCAGGTCCCTGCCTCCTTCATGAGGCTGTTTATTGCACATTTAAAATTTTTCCTTTCCATGGAAGTTTAGTAGTAGTTCTGGGAGATTTTAAAGAAGGAAGCTTCCATCTTGGAAAATGTGCACATTGGCAGCTGTTCTTGGACCACGCTTTGCAAAGTTTGCTTAGGTGATAATTACACCGGGTGCTTTTGAAAAATGGATTTTCTGAGAGCCCCAGAGCAGCAATCGGAACAGTCTGGGATCCTGTGTGGACAAGCTATTCCTGGAAAGAGATTCTCTCAGTTTTCAGTAGCCTCAGTGAGATCTGGCCTATAAAGTAGGTATCTGGGCTGTCTGCGGTAGTTTGAGTGCTAAAGGAATGTGAAAGTACTTTGTAAAAATTCTAAAAAGCCATTCAGATCTCATCACCCCTCTCACCAATTTAGTATTGTAAGTCATCAACACGATGGCTTGCTTTCTGTGGAATAGCTTGAAAAGATGAGATCTCTGTCTCGGGGAGGCAAAAGATGTCATTAGTAGTTGAATAACATGCAGTTCCTTCCATTTGCACCCAGAATCTTAGACTTGTTAGTGTTTGTCAAGCACTAAAATATCAGAAAATGTTTTCACTCACCCTCTTTGTCTTGAAGCCCAGAGAGGACTTGACCAAGGTTATAGACCATTGTCCCAGGAGAAGACAAAGTGGGAAGGCCTTGAGGGCATGGGCCGATAGCTAAAGAGGAGTCTGAAAGTGATGTGTGTGCTTCAGTGTCTTTTATGGACATGAAATTCCCTGAGGCCACCATTCATGACGCCAGGAAAACAAGATGGCGGCCACGTTGGGTTGTAGGTGAGGGAAGTCAACAGAGGACACAGATATGGTCCCTCCTGTGATGTCAGCTCTTTGAAGTGCAGTTTCTTCACACAGGCTGGCTAGTTGTCTGTTTTATCAACTTACCCCAGAGGCCACTGGTGTCTTGGCATTCGGACGCGTCTATGACCTAACATCATTTAGAGAATTCTGGTATGTCTCAAAGACATGAAAGGCACCAAGGCAAGAGGGTGTACATGGTCCAACTAGGTTTCCTCCTGATAGGGCAGAGTCTTGTCCCTAGAAAGCCTGCTGTCCAGAGTGGTGTAGGAACCGCAGGGACAGGACTGTGGCTTCTTGTGACTCAGCATCCAGTTGCTTCATCACCATGTAGAATCTTCTTTCAGCTTTGCCTTCCTTCCTTAACCACAGAGTCCTGTGCCGTGTTTGAACAAGGGTTTGGGAGGAGGGTTGGGCCCACCGCTCTCAGTTAACTTCGCAGGGGCCAATTCTGAGCCACCTGGCACACATAATAACCTGTCCTTTGACTGGCCGATGGGGCCCTCTGATAAGGGCCACCTGATACACACTAATGGCTGTGCACCTCCTCTGAGGGCCATGTACATTCCTCAGCTGTCTGGCTCCAACCTGACAGCCTTTTGAACTTCTTATGTTCTAAAAGCCCATTACTTGACTTCATAATTTGGGGGAGATTTGAAAGCTTGTTCTTGCCAAGGACTTTCAGACGTTTGTCTGAAGGGGAACATGTGGTTTGTAAGAAAGGATTTTTGAAAATTATCTCCATGGAGGATCAAGACGCTCAGGTCTCCCCTTGACCCTGTGACCTGCCCACCCCCTCCTCCAGCATTCTTGCCTCCAAAGAAGGATTCTAACTAGTTATCTCCTCTTTTTTTATACCCCGATGACTTATCAAACATCTAACCCCATGTTTCCCTCTTAGTCTCGCAAAACTGGTTTCTAGGAGCCCCGTGGGCTGGATGATAGTCCCGCTGACTGGCTTCTGCCCTTCTCTTGCCCTTTCTACTGAACTTGACCCTGATAATCAAATTGACTTTCTCAGAATGCTGTCAAAAGCTTCCCTTCTCTCCTAATGCTCCGATTCTCTTGTGATTTCTCTCACAGGTCAGGGTCTTCAGGGGTGATGCTAAAGTAAATTCCAGAGTGCTCATTGGAGATCAAGACCTGTGCGAAAGGAGGGGGAGGAGGAGAAGCAGATGGACAGAAGAAGAAGAAGGTGAACTCCCAAGGGACAACAGCATTTCAGGTCACCCCTGAGCTCTCAGGAGGTAATATAGGGAATGTGCCTACCAGAGAGTCACAGGTCCAGGAGAAAGGAGCAGGCCATTGTGTCCATCTGGCTCGACCATGACATAAAGTGGCCTTGGGAAGAATGTGACTTCAGGCAGAGGGATTTTCGTGCTGGTTGTGGACTACACTCTCTGCACTAAACGGGGTGGCCCTCTGGGCTTAAAGGGGTTCTTGCATTTCGAAAGCAGGGGGCTCTCTTTCCAGAAGGAAAATGCAAATGTGCCCACTGGTAAATATGTTGCCCACAATTTTGTAGGGTTCATGAATGTTCTCAGATCCTCCAAGGCTCTTATCATAGATAATCCAAATGACATTTTATCTGCAATGAATTTCATTGTTTTCTGTTCAAATTTGCAACCCACTGTATTCCATGAAAAGTCAAGATTAAACGATTCTGGGGACTTCTCCTCTATTATTTCATTTGACCCTTACCACCCACCTTTGAGCTGGGTTTTGCTGATCCTACTGACATACTGGAAACTGAAGTCCAGAGAGGATAGTGATTTGCCCAAGATCATACTAGAACCAAGTGGCTGAGCCTGGTGGTAACAACAGGTCATTTACATTTACAGCTCCTGCCTCCTTCCCTTCCTGGAAGATGGTTGCAGCTCTTCAGGAGCTTGCCAATTGGAAGCATGGACACAAATAAACTTGGCGCAAAGACAGTGAAATATCTGCTATCATTTAGACAAGAGCAAAATTTGTATAAGAAAATATCCATTAGGTTCATCACATGTGAGAATTTTTTTCATCAGAGTCCATGTGAGAATAAAATCTGGATTCGTTTTATCAGTCGGCAGAGATGATTAAGTGGTCTTTGCCATCCACTGTTCACATTGTCATGGCGGACATTTCTAGACATACGTTGGAGATTTTCAAAGAGATTTTATTAGCCATCCCTTCAGTCTTGGTGGCATCAAGAATTATCTACGTTTCACCTGTCTGCACATTTGAATCTTCCAAGAACTTAGAGATTCAAGAGGGAATGGGAATGAAGAATACTCTGTCTGCAGGGCTGCAGAGAAGCAGTAATGGTTGTAACAGGGAAGGGACCTGGTGTCTGTCCTCAGCTCTTACACTTTCTAATGGGCTCATTTAAGGTGGCGTTAGTTATAAGTTTGTCTTGTATAGGTAACACGTGTGTCTGTTCTGTACGGTAGAATATGCAGAGTTTTATGTTCTTTATGGGAGTTGACATTTATTCAATCTGTGCAGGAAAGCCCCTACTCTCTGGCATGAGACTGACAGCAGGCCTGGGCCCATAAGAGGTACCCAATGAATAATCTATGTGAATTAGTCAATAATTTAGCTTAGGAAAGAGTGGACAGATTCTACATAGCCAGACCCTCAGGCCTTCTCTAAGATCTCCTCACACTGGTTTCCCTTCCGCTGTTACAATTGTAGAAAAGTGACCAGATCTGTCTAGCTGCCTCTTCTTTCATTCTGAATTTGGTGCTCCCAACATGATGGACGGTGGGGATCTCTGGCATGGCCACCGAGCCCCTGAAACCAACCTCTGCACAGCTATGCTTGGTAGCAGCAATGGCAGGGGGCTAAGGGTGTGGCTTTGAAAACCCAAGTTTGAATCCTGGTTTCTTCTACTTCCCCTTGTGGGGCTCTGGTCAAATCATGGACCCCCTGAGGTGCTGGGGTACAGCAGCAAGGTACACGCAGAAAGCAACCAGCCCTCGAAAAGTTCAGCAAATGTCAGCTCGCATCATCCGTCAATTCAGCTTTTTGTACTAAGGTTCGACAGATCTGTGTGTCCCTTCTGTACCCATCTGCACCTACTGTCTCTGATTCACCACCTCCTTCCATCCCTACATTGAGAAAGCAATCCTCAGAAACTTCTCTCAGTGCCTCCCTGACATCTCCTTCCCCACCCACCTGTTTTCTGGTTTGGGCTTCCTCACCTGGAGCCTTGACCTTTGAAATATCCAAATCTCTGGTCTCTAAGTAGTGGGGGAAGGAGAGATGCTTCCCTCAAGCCTATGCCACATATTATGTTTATTTTTTAAATTTTACTTATTTTTTTTCAAAATGTATTTTTAGTTGACATATAACATCTGTACTTTATTGACTATAGACTTATAATTTAGAATACATAGACTGTACAATGGTCAGATCCGGGTGACCAGCATTTCCATATCCTAAAATATTATCCTTTCCACTTGGTGGGAACCTTCACGGTCTTCTTCCTGTAGACTGTGGTCCCCTCACTCTGCTGTGGAAAATTGGAGTGACTCTCTCCCACTGACCACACACTGCATTCAAAACCTGGGGATTCAGTGACGCCAGTGTCCTTGCTCAAAAGTCCCCCGTGGCTTTGCCACTCCCAGATTCAGTTGAGACACCTTTGCATCCTGCATCTGATGTCCTTGTGCCTGGTGCCTCTGCTCTTCCCAGACGCCTCTCTCTGATTTCCTTCTCCTGGTTCATCAACTGCCAGCCCTTCCAGAGCTTTGCATTTCCCAAATGTGTCTGTGTCTTTCTTTTTTAAGCTGTGGCCTGTGCATCCTCCCATCCTCTCTGGCCTAACCTGCAGAAGCCCCTGCATGAGGCCAGTGTTTCTGGATGCCGTCCCTAACTCCCCAAAGGTTGACTGGGTGACGTGATGCCTTCTCCTTGCTCTGTGAAAGGCAGCTGAAGACCTGGCCTGAGGCAGGGGGAGCAGAGGCTGGAGTCTGGCCCCTTCCCTGGAGGACAGAGGGAGAAGCATGCACAGGTGATTGGGCTTCCCAGAGCACCTGAGTAGCTCACCTGGCCTTCACCTGCCAGAGGCCAACTCCTCTGGGGTCCTGAAGCCACATGCACTACAGCCTCTGGTGGGGAAGGGTCTCTTGGTTCCTCCTCTTTTCAAGATGCCCCAGAATAGAGTCCAGGGTTCTATAAAGTTGGAGGAATCTCCGTTTCTAACTGGACCCTCTGGAGAAGGGCCCTGGGGGAGGGAACAGGTCCAGTGTTCAACCCCAGTTGCTCACACAGAAGTCTCCTGGGCCCCGATTCTGACCCCAAATCCACAGATGCTTGAACCCCTTAGATAAAATGGCATAGTGTTTGCATATAATCTAGACACATCCTCCTGTATCCTCCCACATCTCTGGAGTTCTTCAAAATACCTAATACACTGTACATGCTACAGTGGCTTTACTGTATTATTTATTGAATGACGACAAGCTAAAAACATTTACGTTCAGTTCAGACACAATTTTGAAGGAGGAAAGACTTTTGATTTGTAATTGGTTGCATTCACAAATGCAAAACACACAAGACCCGACTTGTGTGTGTGTGTGTGTGTGTGTGTGTGTGTAAAAACATAGAGGAAATGGGACCTGTATCCATCAGAGCAGGTGGCTGTGGGCCCAGGATCCTACACATGGCCCTGCACAGCAGGGGAAGACCTTTGGCTAACTTGTGGCCCCAACAGTCAGATCTCTTGGGTTCACCTTCGTAGGTTGGGGGCCCCCAGAACTTAGCTTCTTCGTGTCTGAGCTTCCCTGTCTACATGGTGGGTGGGCAGCAGGGTTGGTCTTCTCTACCTGCAGTTAGATAGCAGGCATGGAGTTCAAAATAACACTGGTGCAGAAATGGCCATGTGCTGGAGTTGCCCTTAGCCACAGAGGACTCCATGCAGACATGTGGCTATGCACATCATTTGGGCACCTTGGGGCAGTCAGCCTTCTGTTTGAAGTCTGCTCCTCTGATGGGAAGCATGTGGTCCAGCCTCAGCCTCGCTCCTCTGAAGATGGACAACATGGCAGGAGGGGTGGGAAGGTTTCACTCACCCACCAGGAACCACCATGCCTGGGCGTGGGAGCCTTTTGCTCTGTAGGTTCCTGTAAGGACTGAGTGGAGCTCTGGTGACAGCGAGCACTTTCCCTTAGAGGAACTAAGAGGTAGGAACTGAGTCAATGGCCCAACATAAGAGAGTACAGCTAGGTCAAGGGAGGAATTACAGACCCTGCCAGAGACTTCCACAGGGAAATCAGAGGACGTGGAGAAGGGGCCTTCTAGGACCCCCCTCCCCCCGCCCATGCACAGGGAGCAGGGACCTGGCTGCTCCTGCAGCAGGAACAAAGAGGAGGACCAGGACTCAGGGAACTGACCAAGCCTGCGGTGGCCAGGAGTCTTCCTGGTGGACTCAGGAGGGTGCAGGAGCCCCTTCCCCCACCAGAAGCATGAGTCTGGCCTCTGGCTGGCAGGAATGGGCAGGGGTGGGCAGGAGTCGGCGCCGGCAACTTCTCTATACCAGGAGGCACTCCCAGCCAAGCAAGAGTGGATTAGGAGGATTTAGAGTACAGAAAGTAAAACAAGCTGTTTTTTTTTTCCCCCAGACAATCATTCTCAAAGACAGTGAGTGGAATTTGTGTCACTTTAAATAAGGGATGTGTCAGCAGGAAAAATGAAGAGGAAGAGAAAGGTCCTCCGACTCTCTTCATGGTGCAGCCAGACAGCGAGCCTGTCCGGGTGCCAGAGAGGCCGCACCCAGCCCTCTGTGGGCCATGCATATTTGCTGTGACTCACCCTCATCCTCACACAACCCAGGGCGGATTATTCTAGACCTTGGGAGGACCTGCCTTTTCTTTCTCCTTTGGAGGGAGTCGTGGTGCCCCTGCCAATGAATCCTCTCAGTTGTCACAAATGTGGGTGATTCCCGGCAAAGTTCTTGATGCATGTGCTTCATCATGGGGTTAGAAATGATGGGGGAATGTGGTGGACATCATTATCCAAAGTACATATATGAAGACACGAATTGGTGTGAATGTATTTTGTATACAACCAGAGATATGAAAATTTGTGCTGTATACATATAATAAGAATCGTAATGCATTCTGCTGTCATATATAAATAAAAAAATAAATTTAAAAAAAAAGAGGAAGACACAAAAGTCAGGACACAAGCAAATAGTTGGTTTTCTTCTGGGGAAAGTTTCCTTTTAGATCGGAAAAGGTCTTTGCACATAAAAATAGCTAGGCACGTTAGTAAAAGGTACCTCTTGAGCATCATCGCCTGCAAAGCTTCACATAAAGGGGAGAGAGAGCCCCTGTGCCCACTGAAGAGCAGGGAACAACTTTAGAGAAGTAACGGGAACTACCCAAGCCACACGGCTTTTCAATGATGGAGTCAGTGACAGTTGGCCTGTGGTCACAAGGTGACAGTCATCTCCAGGGACCTCTTCCCTATCCACACGGCCGTCCCAAGAGCAGAGTCTCTTGGCTGTAGTTTTACACTGTGGTCCTGCTCTGTGGCCATGCTCTAGGTCCCAGGTGTGCACAGCTGGACTGTCTCAGGGAAGTGGAAAACATCCAGAGTTCAGAGGAGGAACACCAACGGGTCTGCTGTCCTTACCCTCAGCCACTAAGTTCCCGTTGCTAAGCACGTCAATAACCCCCTTCTCCTCCCAGCCAAGGCAGAGACTGAATTCCACCCACTCTGTCCATCTCCCAGTGACCATCTAATGTTCTGGTTTCAACTCATTTCATGCACAAATGATTAGCAATAATAAAATAATGATTATTATATGAAACCAGTTCTGAGTCAGCATTTCCAACACTGAGGATCAACTAATTTACTCTTTCTTGTTTCTTGATCCACACTTCTTTCTTCTGGCTTAATTTCCTTTCTTCCTGGAGTTTTTCTGTTAATGAGTCTCTCATATTGAAGATCTGTGGAGGGAATTCTCCTTGCCTTTCAATACCTGAAGATCTGCTTTTGGAATTTGTTAAAAGTTACGTCAATCATGAATAATAGAGTGTCCCTCAAAACAGTGGATTAAATCATTGTGTTTTATTTTTCTCATTCGATAGCAAAATCAGAATCAGACAAACATGGCTCCTGTGATATGGCACCACACACAAAGGACCTGTTTCCTTTTCAATGGCTTCTAAGCTTCTTCATGTTGGCAATTTGTTGGCTGGAGCTCCAGCCTTCTAAGTTCCATGCAGAATCAACAGGAAAGGTCAGAAGCAAAACCGGCCTTTTCAGTTTTATTTGTATCTATTGGCTATTGGGTTTACTTTTTACGTCACAGCTGTAGACACTTCAAAAATCACTTTTCTACAATTCCATGTTCTTTCCTGCTTGATTTTCTCATAGAGAAATTTGAATGCTTAGACTTTTAAAATCTTTTATATTTTCCATCTCTTCATCCTCCTGAAAAAAAAGAATGTACTTTAGCATTCCTCCCTTTCCAAATTTGTTCTTGTTTTCTGTGTCAAGCTTTCTGTTTTACTCAGTTATTGATATTTAAAATAACATTTTTCAAAGATTGCATTTTTAAATCTAGGTTCCTTCACTGGCCGTTTTCCTTTGCTATTTGCTTGATGGTGACATTCCTTTACATCTTTGCAAGTGTTGGACATCCTTACTGGATGTGGCTTTCAAGCTCCCCTGCTTTGTGGGGTCCCATGGGTCTCAGTCTTCCCATCCTCTGCTCATGGCTCCTGTTTGACACCCTCATGCTCACAGCCATCTCCGACGGGTGTTACCTTAGTGGGCACCCTCTTCCCAGCGTGTTCTCAAGCAGGGAGCTCTCCTCTGGGGAAGGCTGAGTTTTCCTCCATCTAGGCTGGGCAGAGTCTGCTGCTATGGATCTGTGTGGGGGACTTAGAAGGAGGCTTCCGCTCTTCTTGGTGGTTCTGTTTGAATTAATCCATTCACTGTGGCTGTGGGTGAGCATCAAGCTTCTGGAGGATGGGGTAAGGTATTCTAGCCCCAGTTTACAGAGGGTAACACGCAGCCGACTCTTCAACTCATACCTGTTATACCTGTGTTCCTCCTGCTGTCCCTGGGCTTGTGTCCTACATTCTGATACCAAGAGGTGGAGCAGTGGGTTCCCCGGCTGCCTGGTCTGGCTCACATACCCTCGTTGCAACCAAACACTGGGAACCCTGGGTTTCCTCTTCAGTACTGGCTCCTGCATAGTTTCTTGCTTTGGAGTCAGTTCAATGTCATTTGATGATTTATATATATCATCTAGTATTTCCAGGTGTTTGGAGGAGAGAGAAGGCATTAGCAAGTGCTTCCTAAGCCATCCTGCCCTGAAAATGGGAGGTTTTAATCTGGCAGGGAGAGTTTTTAAGAGGAGTTGAGAGACACTGTTTTGTTCCTGGCTGGTACCTGAATTAGGAAGATATACTTAGAGGTATCACTGCCTGTGTGCCCTATGTTTGTCTGTAGATTCACTGCAGAGATGGGGGTGAATGGAGCCTATTTTTGAATGGGGACCTGTAGGAAGAGACCCTCCTGGGCTCCCAGCAGCTTGCCAACTTCTCTTTCCAGTCCCTTATATGGCTCTGTTGTGCCTTCTTCCTGACTCCTTGCTTTCATCCGTTATCCTCCATGTTTGGGTATGTGCAGAGGTTCATGGAAGTTGATCCCTACACTGCCATCAGAGGAGTGTTCACCAAAATATGCAATTCAAATGAGACTATCCAGAAGCCCAACTGAGACCTTCTCCTTCTTCTTCCTTGGCAGTGTTGAGGATGGACGCCAGGCCATGCAGATGCTAGGAAAATGCTCTACCAGAGTGGCTGAGTCAGCCTGAGCCCAGATTGGTGATTTGTTAATATTTGTGCTATTCGAAAGGTTAAATGCAAAGAAACCTCTAAAGAAATGTGGATCCACCCATCCTTCTATCCTGTAATGTTCAGGTGCCTAAGGAAGGAAGAACCATTGTTGCCAGGGAGGAAACTCCCCTAGAAGAAAGAGCTGGTGCCGCGTTTGTGCAGGGGATCCAGTGGGCAATGGCCTCCTTGGAGGAATATCCATGCTCAGTCTTCAGCTGTTCTTAAAAGAGCCCTCTGTGGCTTGGGTTGGGGGATGAAAGCCAACTTTAATGTTAGATTGGTGTCAGGAGCAGTAAATTGATACCACATGTTTTTCTTCTTTGAGTTCAAATGCCTTGAAGGAAGCCAGTTCACGTGTGGGGGCTCCCTGGGTCTCCACTGATTGTTCCCATTTTCATTCCCCAATTCAGCCCATAGTCCACTAGCTGGTGTTCAGGCCCAGAGTGGCAGGAATCCCCATCACCACATGGCCGTGACTCAAATGGGGCAGAAGGAGATGGCTGTGCCCTGGTCCTCAAGGGAAGTACTTGATAATTTTAGAATTTTCTAGTTTTATTATAGTTTTCTTTTCTTTTTTTTTTTTTTTTTTTTTTTTTTTTTTGCCAAGAAGGACTGAGCGTGTAGTTTGAAGCTGAGAGGAGCTGGCTGAGCTTACATGCTGCTTGTCCTCCCAGATGACAGGATTGTCTCCTCCAGGCAACTGAGTGTAGGGAGGTATCTCTTCCCATGGGCTGCAGGGATGCCACCACATCCAAGTGGGGTTGTTTCCTCACATGTGAGATACTCACCGTGAGGTGAGGAGCCCGCATCTTCCAAAAAAAATATCTAAACATGCATACGTGTGCATTCATAGGTGTGCATGTGGCTGAGAAGGATTAGATAAAAGGCACCCTTTGAATGCAGGACTGGTGGTGCATCTCTGGGACCACGCTTCTTTATAAAAGGCAACTGGGAGCAAGTCTCCCTTGAGCTGCTGCTCAGTCCTGGGACAGGTGCTGGTCTGCAATCAAAGAATTGGCGACCCCCCCCCATAGCCAGCGTGACTCCTTCCCTTTCTTATGGAAAAACACTTTGATAATGCAAAACAAGTTCAGTTGGTTAGTGATCCTGAGACTCCTGCAGGACAGTAGGGAAGTGAGCTTGAGTGTGCTCACAAGCAGCCCACCCCAGGGCAGGTGTTGATTGGTGAAGGGCGGTTCCACATGGGTTGAGTGTCATTGCAGGGGCTTTCCCGGGTCCTTCTGGCCATCTGCTACAGGACCAACGTGGGCTCTGACGGCCAGAGGAGACCTTAGCCAAAGAAGGTAGGTGGTGACAGAGGAGCAAGGCAGGCGTGCGCTGGCATGCTGCAGACCAGAGATCCGCGAGGACTCCACCCCTGTCACTCTTCCTCACCTGCAGCAAGTGTGGGACGTAAACCTGCAGAGTGTGTGAGTCACGGAAACACCATGCTCCTACCCTCGCCCTTTCCCAGGTCCTTCCCTCATTATTCCCACGTATCCCAGCCTTCCAGGGGACCTGCCACGCTGGCCTGCATTCAGCAAAGTCATTGGATGGGCTTTATTGACTGAATAACTTTCCCACACACACCGTGGGGACGACTGTGGACTCCCTCTGGAACACGGCCCAGGATATTGGTCCTCCTTGAGGTTACGGCCTAGGGTTAGGCGGATGGGAGCCAGGCAATGGCGCTGTATTGCATTGGAGTGATGTAGGGACTCTAAGAGCCAGTGGAGTGCTCCCAGTGGAAGTGACGCTTAAGCTGTGACTCATTGGATGAGTTGGATGAGGGGAGGGGGCAGGATGGAAGGCCATGAGTGATGGAGTCAGGGTCACTGGCAGGTGATCTGCCAAGTTCTTGAATCCAGATGGTTAATGTGATTTCACACACACACACACACACACACACACACACACACACACACAACCATACACACAAACATACACACACACAAATTATCCCTAAAATAGGCAACTTAGCAGGTGGCATTTTCCTGAGCAGACCCTGAATGGCATGTTTCTCCCTGTAAGGGACTTAAGCATGCATGAACAGTCAGTGCCATGTCCTTGTCCTCCCTGAGGCCACCTGAGGCCAGGGGTGTCACTCAACATCCCTCTTCCATAGACCTTTTCCATAGAAACATCTCGGAAGAGCATGGCTGGTTACTTTAGCTGTAGTCAAAGTCTCCCATGGATGATATTCCCCGATATGGACTCACCTTAGAGAGAGGAGGAAAATTGTGATAGAGTTTCCTTGTTATATTTCCCTTTCTTCCTTCCCTCCTCCCTTCCTCCCTCCTTCCTTCTCTCTCTGTCTCTCTCCCTCTCCTTCTGTCCCCTCCCTCCCTCCCTCCTTTCCTTCTCTTCTCATGTGCCAGGGACAGGGTCACTCTTTTCCCTTCTGAACTTCATTCCAAAGTTTACAAAAATAAACATGCCCCCTAAGACTGTCAGTGACATAACTGCTGGTGTCTTTAGTGAGCACATGAGTACCTGTGTACCTGTCCATCTACATATCCATCACCCTTCAGTGCTGCCATTTGGAGACGCCACAGATTCTTGAAATATTCTGCCTTCTCAGGTTTTGTTGGTTGGTTGGAACAGCAGTGCCACAGTCTGGCTGGGCACAATCAGGAGCCACTTGTCAAAAGAAACTAACTTTATTTTTAGAACCACACAGGCCAAACAAAACCGCTCCTCAGGAAAAACCCTCAGAGCCCAACTGCCACCACCGGCTTCCACAAGCCTCTCTCACAACCACCAGCCTCTCCACCTCCCACAATCCTCCTGCTCTTGAGGCCGATTGGCTGGGTCGCGTGGACGGAGCCAAAGAAGTCCCCCAATGAGCAGCTCCGTGGTCTGAGAGGGCAGGGAAACAGCCCAATGAGCAGCTCCGTGGAGGAGCCAATCAGCTAGATGTTGCTGGGGCCGCTGTGAGCCAATCATCAGCTGGCAGTCTGAAAGTTTGCTGGGGCCCCTTTGGCTGTGGCTCTCAACATCTCCCCCTCTCTGTTTAAACAACAAGCATGTGGCTTAGGGACCGTGCCTGCCTTAGGTTGTCCAATAGTACATATGGTCCTTACCCATTATCGGATGATCTGACCTCAAGGCGTCAGCCTCCTGTCTTAGGTTGGTACCATTGCAATTGGATCTTATCCATCACTGACTACTGGTCCAGTATACAGCCACACCTGTGGAGAGGTCTTTGTACCAGCGGGGGGGGGGGGGAGGGTGAGGTTCTTTGCCTCACCTCTGTTGGCCCCCAAATTTTAGCTGAAGGACCATGACAAGCAGAAGGGAGGAAGATTCACCAAGCCAATTGACGGCTCCTTTTGGAAAAATTGTACCATCGATGACATCATCAGCAAAAATACCCCAACACTACCACAAGTCGATGCACCAACACATAGTTCACAATGCATACAGGTGAGTTCACAATGCATACAAGTGATACATAGTCCAGGCAAGTTCTGCAAGCAGTTCAGTGATGGCTATTGCAGAAGCTGTAGATTGGTTTTATCTTTGTCTTCACCGGCACTGGGATGAGGATAGGAATTCTGGCAATAATGGCTAAAGAAAAAATTATGTAACATTCCAGAAGGCACTAAAAGAAAACAATTTTCTTAACAATTTATATTATCTTGAAGAGAATTATTAAATATAATGAAAAGGAAAGGTGAAAGTAAACAAACAGATCTGTTAACCTCCTTTTTTGTTCACATATTAAAACAATCTTCAACAGCTGTTTACCCAATTTAAATTAGACCATTTAAATCATATGAAAAACAAATTGGATCCATTTTTTCATGAGCCCTCATCATATATGATATATGGACATACGTACATTCAAACATATAACACAAAACACAAGTGTGCACACATAATATAATACATACAACACATAACATAATAGTAAAGGCCTTATAACTTTTTACAGGTGAAATCTCCATTGCAATGTTTAAAAACTCTATAGTCAAAAAAAAAATAGAACTGATCAGCAAAACATTAACCTAGGTCTGTATGAGCTCAAGAAACAAAATAGAACTTCATGATATGGGAAAGGGCAATAATAAAATAGATATTTTAAAAAGCATCTTGGTTCTGTTGCAGATATAAGAATAGCCAAACTGGAGTTCTGGATATCAGCTGTTATGGATTTGAGCCAAATCATCTTCTTTTTGGTCTGTAGAAATTGCTTTAGTTAATCTCTCTAGAATCCAAATTAGCTGCTGTTCTCCCTGTGGAAACACACAAACAGACCCCTGACTCCAGACAATTACTGGGTTAGGACCTTTCCATTGTCCTGTTAGAATATCTTTCCAAAGTACCTTGGGCTTATGTAAATTTTTTGGACACATATGCCTGTCTGCAGCACTAAGCCCTGATGAATCCAAATTTAAAAAGTTTAGAGTAAAAAGGTTTATTTTAAGTTTATCTTTGGGGAATATATACCCCTTCCCAATTCCCTCTTTTTGCTTTAATAAGTACATTTTAATAGTTTGATGAGCTCTTTCAACTATGCCTTGTCCCTGTGGATTGTATGGGAATCCTGTTATATGACTAATGCCAAATGATGAGCAAAATTGTTTAAAAGAGGTAGAAGTATAGCCAGGGGCATTATCTGTTTTTAACTGTTTTGGAACGCCCACAGTGGCAAAATTTTGTAAGCAATGAGCTATAACATCTTTAGTTTTTTCTCCGGCATGAAGAGAGCCCATCAAAAATCCGGAAGAAGTATCAACTGTAACATGAAAATATTTTAATTTTCCAAATTCTGGCAAGTGTGTGATGTCCATCTGCCAAATATGGTTAGGTATCAGTCCTCTAGGACTGACTCCAAGATTAACTTGTGGTAAAAAGGTCACACAATTTTGACATTGTTTTATTATTTGTCTAGCTTGTTCCTTAGTTATTTTAAAACGCTTTTGTAAAGTATTAGCATTGACATGGAACTTTTTATGAAAATTTGTAGCTTCTTCTAGTGTAGAGAAAATATGTATGTCATGTGTAGTTTTATCTGCTAAATCATTGCCCAAACTAAGGGCTCCAGGCAATCCTGTATGTGCCCTGATATGTCCTATAAAGAATGGATCTTTTCTGTCCCAGATTAGACTTTGTATAGTGGAAAGCAAAGAGAATACAGTAGAGGAAGGGGAAATCCTACCAGCATCTTCAAGGGATACTATAGCATTAACTATATACTGACTATTGGAAAATAAATTAAATACAGAATCTTTAAACATCACAAAAGCTTGTAATACTGCATTAAGCTCTACCTTTTGAGCTGATTGTTTGGGTACTAAAAATGTAAAAGTTTGATCAGGTGAAACTATTGCTGCTGTACCATTATTTGACCCATCAGTGAATATATTTGGAGCATTCATAATAGGTGTTTTTCTTGTCATTTTTTGAAAAATTACAGGATGCGATGACCAAAAAGACAATAAAAGATTAGATGGTAAGTGGTTATCAAATAAAACATTAGATTTGCACATGATTATTGCCCAAGTATTTAACTCATTAACTAACTCATCAATTTGATTCATAGTATATGGAGTAATAATTTTATTGGGAGAAATTCCAAACACTCCCTTTGCTGCTTTTATTCCTTTGAGTATTAATTGTCCGACAGCCTCAGGATACCTAGTAAGAATAGTGTTGGGAGAATAAGATAAATGTATCCATAATAATGGACCTTCTTGCCAAAATACTCCTGTAGTAATATTTTTTGTTGGTAGTACAATAAATAATAAAGGCAAACTTATATCAATTCTATCCAAATGCATATTTTCCATTGAAACATATATGTTTCAATGATTTTTAATGCCTTTCTTGCTTCAGGCGTTAACATTCGGGGTGAATTTGGATCTGATGGACCTTTTAGGATATCAAATAAAGGTCCCAACTCTCCTGTTGGTATACCTAGATAAGGCCTTATCCAATTTATGTCTCCTAATAACTTTTGAAAGTCATTAAGTGATTTGAGTTGATCTACTCGTATTTGAATTTTTGGTGGATGGACCATGGTTGAAGATAATAGAACTCCTAAATAATTAATTGGAAAATTTAATTGTATTTTATCTATTGCTATCTCTAGATTATAATTTTTTAATAAGTTTGTAAGTGTGGCATAACATTCTAGCAGTGTGTTTTTAGCTTTGTGTGCTAATAATACATCATCCATATAGTGAAATATTTGTAGTTCAGGATTTTGATTTCTAAGTGGCTAGATTACTTTGTTAACATAAATTCAACACATAGTTGGACTGTTAGCCATCCCTTGAGGGAGTACTTTCCATTCATATCTCTGATCAGGACCTTCATGATTCAGTGCAGGGATAGTAAATGCGAAATGTGGACTATCCTCAGGATGAATTGGAATTGAAAATAAACAATCTTTAATATCTATAACTAAAACATACCAAGTTTTTGGCAAAGGAGACAATTGAGGAATCCCCGATTGAGCAAGTCCCATAATAACCATCTCATTATTAATGGCTCTTAAATCTTGCAATAATCTCTATTTACCAGATTTCTTTTTGATGACAAAAATGGGAGTATTATGGAGAGATAAAGAAGGTTGTAAATGTCCCTCCGCTAATTGTTGTTTGACCAGGTCATGGGCTGCTTGTATCTTTTCTTTAGTCAGGGGCCACTGAGGAACCCATACTGGTCTTTCTGATTTCCAAGTAATTTTTATTGTCTCAGTGGCCCTTTCTGAAAATCCAACCCATGTCTGTCTGTTCCTTGATCTATTTGTATTTGTGCTGCTATACCTTGTTCTTGTTCTCCTAATCTTTTTCCTTTCCTTAAACCTTGTCTAGCCATAATAGTAGGCATATTTGGATTGATGTTATTTGTTAATGTCAAACCTAATTGATCTAGGACATCTTGTCCCCATAAATTTACAGGAAGATGATCCAATACATATGGCTGTATAGGTCCTTCACTCCTTCAGGATCCTTCCAATCTAATACCATTGCACTTCTATGGGGATTAGTCGCCACTCCTAGGCCTTGAAGCGTTTGAGTGGCTTGTTGTAATGGCCAATGTTTTGGCCATTCTTGACTAGAGATGATGCTAAGGTCTGCACCTGTATCCAGTAGCCCATTAAATTCATGTCCTTGAATATTTAGTTTTAGCATGGGGCGAGAATATAAATTTAAAGAAAGCATAGCCCAATCTACACCTGTGGAACCTAATCCCTTGGAACCTCTTTCTACAGTACGACTGGAAAATTTATCATGTAGGCTGGGTATTATTAGTAACTGTGCTATTCTATCTCCTGGTGAAATTACTGATATACCCTTTGGAGAACTGGCTATAATTTTTATTTCACCTTCATAATCAGGATCAATTACCCCAGGACTTATCATAAGTCCTTTTAGAGTAGAAGAGCTGCGTCCCAATAATAAGCCTACTGTTCCTTTGGGAAGAGGTCCTTTTACCCCTGTGGGAATGATTTGAACTTCCATCTCTGGAATTAGTACTGCTCTGGCGGAGGCGCAGATGTCCAACCCTGCACTCCCTCTGGTTTGTCTGATGAGGGATCTGATGGACAATGTGTCCTGGGCACTACCCTGATGTGGTTGCTGGGTTCCTCCAGTGCTCCGTATATTTGTGGTTAAAGCTGGAGCCTCAGAAGGATTGAGACCAATGTTGCAGCCCTGGTCTGGGACTGAAGGCCTGGAAACTACATGGAGAATTTCTGGCTAGAGTTTGCTTAGGAACAATGAAGGTGCTGGAGTCTGATGTCCTCAGGTGACTGCAGCCACAATCCAAGCACCTGCTCAGGAATAATGGAGCTTGCATCTGCTATAGCTTCCTCCTCCTTCTTCTCCTTTTATCCATTCCAGCCGTCAGACTATAGGATGGTGCCACCCATGTTCAGCCACATTCAGGGCACTCAGTTTGCTGTCCCACATGCCCATCATTTCTGGAAACACCCCACTGACACACCCATCCTCTCGCCCTGCCCTCAGGGGTGAGCAGTTTACCTTATCAATTACCCTCAGTCGCTACCCGGGCAAGCCACCAAATGCCACAGTCTGGCTGGGCACAATCAGGAGCCACTTGTCAAAAGAAACTAACTTTATTTTTATAACCACACATGCCAAACAAAACAGCTCCTCAGGAAAAACCCTCAGAGCCCAACTGCCACCACCGGCTTCCCACAAGCCTCTCTCACAACCACCAGCCTCTCCACCTCCCACAATCCTCCTGCTCTTGAGGCCGATTGGCTGGGTCGTGTGGGCAGAGCCAAGAAAAGTCCCCCAATGAGCAGCTCCGTGATCTGAAAGGGCAGGGAAACAGCCCAATGAGCATCACTGCAGAGGAGCTAATTAGCTAGATGTTGCTGGGGCCGCTGTGAGCCAGTCATCAGCTGGCAGTCTGAAAGTTTGCTGGGGCCCCTTTGGCTGTGGCTCTCAACAAGCAGAGTGGCAAACTAGGAATTTCTGAACCAAAGCTTTGGTTTGGGGTTTGTCACCAGGAACACTGAGACCCCCCAAGCCAGGCAGTTGCCTGATGGAGTCACCATTTCCATCTGTTGAAAGAAAAGACATGGGGCTGGGGTTGTGGCTCAGTGGTGGAGCACTTGCCTTGCACATGTGAGGCACTGGGTTGGATCCTTAGCACTACATTTAAAAAGTATACAAGTAAACAAAGGTATTGTGTCTACCTACAACTAAAAAGATAATAATAATAATAATAAAGAATAGACGTCATCTGCTGATCAGAGAAGGCGTGCGGATGAAAGACACAGCATGGACAATGCCTGTTATTGGCATTCAGTAAATGCCTAGGTGGAGTTGGATGCAAGGTCAGATGCTGTGTGGGGATCACCAAGTAGTTTCAAAACTTCAGGTTTTTTTTTTTTTTTTTAATGCAAGAACTGTCACTTAACACAATAGTGCAGAGAGAGAAGGGTCATGCAAAACAACTCAGACAAGCAGCTCTGCTGTGGCAGGATGGCCAAGGCTCTGTCCCTTTGGACCCCACAGCCCCTCAGGACAGACTCTCCCTCTCATTAAGGAACTAATAGCTCAAAGGAGGGCATCACCCTGTCTGGGTTCCACCCTCCAGGGCACCTGCAGAGCCCCAGACAGACTCATGACTAGGGAAAGGAATTCAGGTTTTGCCACCAAGCATCATGAATGCCAGACCCTGCCACCATCCTTGTGGAATGAACCCACAAGCTGACTGTGGGTGCCACCTGCAATCCCCATGTTTCTGCAATTTCCAAACCAAGCTTGCCATGGCCACCACATACCTCACTTTGATGAACTATAACAAGGAACCGAATATCTGTGCCTGTGTGTGGTGTATTTCATTATGTCCTCCATTTCTCCTAACATAACTCAGAGGAGATGTCCTCCTCCTTGAAAGACCTCTAAATCGCTTCTTCTAAAGAGTCAGTCTGTCCTCTTCCGTCTCTCTCCTCCAGCGGACATCATGCTCCTTGGGAACAAGAACCTGCTTGAGTTGGTCTCAGGCTGGACTCACCCTGGTGTGGTACGCAGAGGCTCACAGATAACACGTTGAAACGAACGGTCTTGGCCTCCGGGCTGCAGCCAAGCTTTTCAGGTGGTACTGCTGCTTCTCAGGGAGCAGAAATCAGCTTCTACCCTATCTCTTCCAGGAACTCTATTGTTTTTTCCAGCTTTCTCTGCCCAAGAACTAGTGTGATTAGCCAAGAGATGGAAAGGATGAGAAGCGCTGGCTCTCTGGGTCCAGGGAAGGCCACATGTGCTCCGTGACATCAGTTAAGGGTTGGTGATTACTCACGCAGCTTCCGTGGGTTTGAACCCATGATCTGTGGGGAAATGGGGCTGTCAGGGTGAGGCCCCCAGCTCTGCCTAACTCAAAAGAAAGTGACCCTTAAGGTCTAGTGTGGGAACCACGGACCACCAGGACACTTGTCCTTGTAATGGGTCCATGCAATGGGGCAGGGTAGGGGGGTGAAGTGGGGTATTGCTCATGACCCCTGCTCCACCTTGTAGCCCTGCCACTGGACTTACCCTGGGGATGCCAGGCTTCCATGGCCAGGGGTCGCCATTTTGGGAGGCAACCAACATGTGGAATGATGGTTTCCAGGAGGTAGTTTGGCAGAACCAAATCAAAGTAAGACTCCTGAGGCTCTTTTCAGCTCTAGTATTTCATAGGACTTTGGATTAAGTCTGAGGTTGTTTATTTCTCCTTCTGGAGTCGCTGCTCCTAGAGACCTTCCTGGAGGCCTAGACAGTAGCTATGGCCCCTGGGGGGCAGAGCTTGTTAACTCTGGTGCCTGTGCAGCCTCAGCCTCAACAGCGAATGCAAAGGCCGCCCCACCAAGATGTGAGCCCCACCAGGGCGGGCGCTGCTGGCTGCCATCCTGGGTGCTCACACGTAGATACCAAGCCCATGGATAAGGAAACACGTGTTGGACCACAGTCCTAGCCCTGGCTTGTCTCTGAGCTCGGTTTTCCTCCCTGTGGACTGAGGATGATGGTACCTTCCCCAGGGGATTTGTTAGGAGGATTTCCAGGTGACACATCTACGAAACTTCTGGCTCACGGTAGACTGACAACAAAGAGAGCTGTCATCATCCTGATTGCACACTAGTCATCCGGACACACCAGTCTGGTCCAGTTTAATAAGCCATGAGCTTATGAGCAGGTAGGAAGGAACTACCGTGGTCCAGCCTACACAGAGTAGGCTGAGGAAGGCTGGACTGGGGGACAGCCAGAGCTTCTGGAAAGGAAGGGAGGCATCCAGAGTGGAGATATCCACTTTGGCCAGGTTTGCTTGCCCTGCCATTGCCATTACGGGAGACACCCCATGTGTGCTGCAAGGTGCTTTTCTCATGGAGCCTCACAATGCTTCTAGAGGATCTGATTTGCCTCAGTGCTCCAGAAAAGAAAACAGCCAGCAGATGAGGGCCCTGTACATCCGGAGGAAGGTGCATACCTTGGAGCACAGCCTTTGAGCTGGGTGCTGGTCATGGTGCCAGTACTGTCCCTGTGGGCAGACTCACCCTGCTTCTCTGGCTGCTGTGGAGCAAGAGACTCACTGAGCTGCTCTGGGTGTGAAACGCAGCACTGATTAGACTCCGTCTCAGAGGATGCTGAATAGACCCACATCCCTCCCATTCTTGGATCCCCTTCTTCTCTGGTCTTGCTGGAATGGGAACCATTTGCTCCTGTGAGTTGTGATGAGAACATAGTTTCTTTGCCTGGACACGTGTCCATATCATTGGTGAAGAACAGCACCATGTGGAACACACATCCACACATGGGAACAGGACGGACTCTCCATTCCAGCCCATGCCATTCAACAGAGGTGTAGTAGTGGGTGGTTGCATGACATGGTCCTGCAAGCCACACGGCACAGTCCCCAAGCCATGCTCAGGGCACTCTAAATAGTGGTTTAGTTTATCACCATCACCATTTTCGAATCACCCTTCACAGCCTGATGAACATGTCTTTTAATCCACACAGGATGCTGCAGGGAAGACACAATGCTTAAGTTTCTGTATACGAACGAAGAAACTGGGGCTTTGAGAAGGGGTGGGATACAGAATGTGCAGGGAGAAAAGGCTGGTACCAGTGGGGCCAGGACTTGCCCCAGCAATAAATAACTGGCCCAGAGTCCCAAAGTCCTTGCGTCCAGAGGTCCTTCCTCTCACTGGACCATAATCTTAGGGGACACTATTCCCCTTGAAACTCATTTTCAACTTTATGATGAGGTTGGAAGTACATGATGTAGGAGGAAAAACATAGCAAGGTTCTATTTATATATAATATGCAAAAAGAGGCAAACTTGAAACAGAGTATTAAGACAATTCTCTTTTAGACTGGAAAATGATGCTTAATTTAGGAGCTTCCAATGCTAAACCTGGGGCTTATTTTGCTACCTCCACATATCAAGGAAACAGTATCTGGTAAAATTTGCCCTGATAGCTTTTATTGTATATACATGTAGCAAGAGGTCATTTTCTTTGGGTAGACCAATTCAGAATGGGGGGAGGGGTTCCGGCTAATTGTGTGCATTTGAATTATATTTGTATACCGAGCTTTAAATTATCCATGGCGTCTCTGAGATCTAATAGCAGTTATTTTGAGCATGTATGACATGTGTCTGTTCAAAGCGCACGTCATACAGGGTTTCATATCAATTCAGCATTTAGGAAGAGAAAACATGTGAACATGATGGTGTCATAACCCTTCCTGAATTTTTCCTCTTAAATATTTTAAACTTTTTGTTTTGTTTTGTTTTGTGTTTTGTTTTTCCTTTCACAGTTTGGTTTGGGGCTTCAGAGAAATGGAGGTTGAGCTACTTTTTTTCCCCCCAAATGCCATGCCTTCTAACCCAAGGATACTGGACAAGAAAAAGTAACCACATCCTTGGGTCTCCCTGACCACAGGTTTGCAGAGACAGCACCAGGGAGAGGACCACAGAGGAATCCGGTTTGGATCAAGCCAGCAGTGGGGCTCCTTGAATGCTGCCTGACGTCCAGCACATGGTGCCCTCATCTACCAGCTCCCAGCTCCAGTGTGGGCATGTGCTCCTGGGAGAGCTCCCCTTCTGCAAAACCTCATGCTAGAAATAACAGGTCTCGTGGCAGAAGTAGCACCATGAGTTAGCAGCTCAAGGGGATAGTCAGCTCTGCCAACTGACCCCTCAAGAAGACCAACAAAGAGGCTAGTGCCGTTTGAAAGAGTTTGTTAAACTTTAATGGATAAAAATCTGCTATAATAACTACTATTCTTTACCAGTTACATACGAGACAGTTTTTGATGGAAGGGCATATAAGGAGAGGTTAAGGCTGCTGGGGTGATTTCAGGGCAAGATGCGTCGAGGTCAAGGAGGGCCAGAAAATAAAGGAAGAGCTCTCCAAGGAAGAGCACGTGGGGAAACTGAGTCAAGACAAAGACCCAGGGCATCTATGCAGGACTGTTCACCCCAGCTCACTGGGACCCCCTGGGCCAGTGTACTTTTGCTTACTAGATTATGCAAAATATAATTTATAGGGGAAACAAAGTCACATATGGACGGCTCCCTCCTGGGTGTTACGCAGCCAGCTTCCCTGCTTCCTGGTGAGCTCAAGCCATTCCTGCCTCAGGAATAGGCTTCACAGCAGAACGGCAGTTCTATATCCCAATGAGGTAGTTTTGGTGCCTAGAGGTACAAATGTAAAGGGTGTGACACTTAGTGGGGTCTTCATGATCGCTGGCTGTCACTCATGCTCCATCCTTATTAGTTTTAGAAGTGGTGAATGCAGATTTACAGTAATGAGCGTCTGAAGGCTAGCTCATTCATTTCCCAGTCACATTGATCCTCTTAATTTTTTAAAAACTATTAACCTGCACAGAGAGGGCAGGAAAAGTAACCTGCTGGGCCCTTGGGGAAGCTTGGGGAAGCTGGTGTGCCTATGGAGGGTGGCCCAGAGACAAAGAGGATGAGTCAGGAAGGCAGCCTGCAGATTCAAACTTTCAAATGTACCTCTCATTCAAATAGCATCTTTTGGAAAAGTGAACTTATGTCCTGTTGATTGATTCCCTGGTATTTCGCAAGATCATAAATAGAGCCTCCATTAGGCATGACCAGAGGCTGAACACAATGTAAATAAAATATTAACCTAATGAAAGAGGATCTTTTCCATCTTGATGAGCCTTGTGAGGCCTGGTGCAAAAATGTAAAGAAATACACCCAAATAGTCATCCTGAGTGTGGTCGTCACCGAGACCCATGCTCCATAGACTATGAAGAGGCAGCATCTCTTGTCCTACAGAAGCAACCAAGAGAGGGACTTGAAATTCCATCACAAGAGGATCAGTAGAAGGTGAGGCCTCATTTAGCCCCGAGAAGGTAAACTCTGGGGCACATGTATGGTCAACCATCTTATTTGTCTTGTAAGTCCCTGAAGGTTAACTTGGAGCCACAAAAGAGAGGTACAGGAAGGACGTATAACTTAGACTAACAAAACACTCTCTGATGGTGGAATCTGCTTCAGAAGGGCTGCATTGACGGAAGCGAGGGTGCCATCTCTGGAGGCATTTAAACAGAAAGGACAAGGTCACTTTGTGCAAAACTTACTTTGCTCTGTCATGTGTCCCTCTGAGACTCATGAATGCAGTGTGCCCTCAAGCTGTTGAAGGTACCCAGTGTAGATGCATTTTGTACTGGACGAGAGGAAAAACAGTTTCTCTCCTCCCTTTAGAGTTCTGAGTTGGGACAGACCCCTGCAACAAATAAGAGAGAAATGAACAGAAGTATAAAAACATGGACACCCCTGTACACACGCTCAGTAAGCCAGAGAAAAAGTAAATACAGAGTAGTTTCAAAACAACATCTAAGGCCTGAGGCTGGAGTTACATAGTTCTCTGAAGCCAAGAAAGAAGGGGTGGGTCCAGTGAGGATGAGCCGGCCCAGAAGAGACCAAAAAACCAAGGCCAAGTTGGTTTAGCAGAGTTAAGCTGGGCTTGCTCTTTTGGGAAGAGACTCTGGTAGTTCTGGCCCCCTTTCTTCCTACAGAAGAAATGGCATGAACCATTTGTGGATCCAGAGGTGTCCTACAAAAGGGAGACTTTCAGAGCTACCTCTGGGTCTGCAGTTTCTCAATCTAAGCATATAGTAGGGGTCTGGGGTCCTTGAGTTATTTTTTTGGTGACCTGTCCTAGATCCCAGCAATAGGGGATCTACAGTCTGAGTGTGAGAGTAGCTTGCTGTGGCTACCATAACTGGTGTCATGGACCTAGGTGTTCGTACAACAGAAACGATTGTTATGTTTTATATGTTTCAGACATTCCTCCAGAGACTCCATCCAGTGTGTCAGCAGGTTGGCTCCTCCCACGGCCCCTTCCTTAGAGGGCAGATGGCTGTTTTTTCTCTGTCTTCACTTGGAAGTCTCCCTCCATGTTTGTCTGTGATGAAATTTCCTCCTCATCTGGGGACCCCAGTCATATGGGATTAGGGCTCACCCTAATGACCTCATTTTAACTTGACGACCTCTTAAAAAGCCTTATCTCCAACTAAAGGCAGATTCTGAGGTATTGGGGGATAGGGCTTCGAAATATGAGTTTGGAAGTGAAGCACAAATCAGCCCATAACAGGTGTTACTTTTCCCATTTCAGGAACAAGGAAACTGGACCACAGTAAGTGTCCTAAGGTCACACCCTGAACCAGTGCAGAGCTGGGATACAAACCTGGATCTACCTGGGGCCAAAAGCCACCCTCACCCCGCACCTTCCAAAATGAACTGACCAATCTGAACAAGGCAAAATGAGGACGGCCATCGGACTTGCATCTTCGAAGATAAAGCTGAGAAGGGACAAGATAAGTGCCTGAGAGTTGGGACCTGGGAGGGGTTGTGTGGAAGAAGCCACCAGGACAGGCACATGCCTTGAGCAGGTGGATCTCCAAATGCGGCTCTGGATGCCTCTGGCCTTTGGAGACCAGCTGGTGCACAGTGCAGGCCGAGTCAGGTTTCCCCGCATCCCAAGTGCAGCAGACCTCAATGAAAGCTGCACCTCCTGCATTCCGGTGAGAGAAACCTGCTTCCTGGCGGGAAAGGCGAGGGGTTCCGTGCAGAGAGCCTGCACGCGCCATCCCTGTTCCTTCTCCACATCACAGATCCTGCGCTAATACGAACAATGGGAGGTCGGCCCGCCGCTAATTGTTCTGGGAGAAGAAACAGTGATCATCACACGAGTGTGCAGGCCCACCAGAGACATAATAAACACAGTCTAAAATATCACCCGCTCCCGTGCAGGCTGATTTGCAATTGTAAATCCATTAGTGGCGTGCATGAATACTAAGAGCTCCGGAATGCCAGGCTATGAACTTGCCAAGGAAGTTGATGTGCTTTTCTGCAAAGAAGCACATACCCTGTGGAAAATTATTTTTTTTTTCCCTGTGCAATTAGGTCTGTCTCTCCATTTAAATCATGTTTAATAATCTCCTGATCAGTAGTATATTTTTAAGTGTGAATAATAAAACCCTTATGTTTATATTAAACATGAACCTTTAGAAAAAAAAAACAACCTGCCTTTGTAAACTTGAAACACACACACACCCCCACCCCGTAAAGAGTGGCTTCAAACACACCAGTCCATGCCTGCCGGCAATCCAATAGGGCTCCGGTCTTCCAAGAAGTTCAGCCTTAAGAGCAGGGTTCTATAAAAAACAGCCCCAGGGCCAAGTCCGCCCATTCCTTTATAAATAAAGTTTTATTGGACAGAGCTGAATCCACTCAGTTGGGTGCTGTCTACAGCTTCTGTCACTGTGTAGCAATGGCATTTGGTAGCAATGACAGATCCAGTGTGGCCCACGGAGGTTGGGTGTTGGAGTTGGCTCTAGGAAAGTTTTGGAGCCCTGGCCCTGGAGTCTCAAGTCAGCAGAGCGCCTTCTCCATCACAGGTGACTCCTCCCGAGAGACACAGAGGCTGTATTTGGGCTCTCTCCTGTGTGGTGCTGGTGCTGAAGCTCAGAGGCACCAGGAATTGACAAGGCGAGTGGCTCCTGAAGCTGACTCAGGCCAGTGAATTCTGCTGGGGTGTGGACAGTGGGTTTGCAACTTAGACAAGCCAGGAGAACTTCCACAGGAGCTGACGGGCTGCATCATGAGCACACTGGCACGCCCAGGGGGCTGGGGCCAGACTCGCTGCTCACTCTGGCCTCATGGAGCTCTGGGTCCTGGAGGGCAGGACACTGAGGCCAACCTGCAATTCCCTCCTGTCTGCTGGCCTCCTCCCTGAGAGATCAGGAACAGAGAAAGGGAGGCAGGTGGATGGGAGACCCCCAGTTGGTCTCCTGCTCTCCCCCTCCATCTCAGGCAGCAGCTTTGAGTACAGGTGCACCTTGACTTACATCAAGGCTACATCCATAGAAGCCCATTGTAAGCTGAATATCTGAGCCATAAGTGCATTTCATCTGCTAACCGACAGAACGCCAACACTCAGCAACACGGTGAACTTTAGGGTGCTGGTGGCTTCCTCTTGTGATCTGGGAGCTGAGGCTCAGTGCCTCCATGTGGAGTGTAGTAGTAGCTCAGGAAAAGATAGAAAAATTAAAAATTGGGGTAAGGTTCCTACGGAATGCATACGGCTTTTGTACCATTGTAAAATTGAAAAATCATAAATGGAACCATTCTAAATCAGGGGCCATCTGCACTTCAAATAGATTAAGGCTTTATTTCTAGGAATAACAGAGCCAGGAGTCAAACTTGGCCTTCATGGTTCCAAGGGCCCTGCTCTGGGACTCACCTGGCTTTCTCTCAGTAAGTACCTTCAGATTGCATCCCACACACAAGCTCCTGAGCAAGATGGGGTGAGCAGAGTCCTCTGGTAAAATGGCCATGGAGTGAAGGGAGGGAGTAAGCTAGTGCAGCGTGCAGTTTGGGAAAGAGTGGAGGTCAAGGTAGTCAGAGAAACTTCTGGAACACAGCCAGCCCGGGATCGACACTCAGGCCCACGTGTTGCCACCTGCTCCACCCTTGCTGTTGTCTTCTTGCCACAATTTTCTTAAATGAACGGAGTCTTGGGAGGGGATAGTTTTGCCCCCTTTTGGGGAATATGTGACCGTGTCTGGGGACATTTTTGGTTGTCACAATTGAGTAGGAGTGTGCTACTGGCATTCATCAGTGAAGGCCAGGGGCTCACGACACATCCTTGAATGCAGTGGCCTTTATAGCAAGGGACCTGACACATCTGGGTCCCCAGTGTCAATTGTGCTGAGATTGAGAAACCTTCCAATTAAGCATATTTAATTGACAACATAGGGTAACTGTGGCCTTGCGAGATTAATAAGAGGAAGCGTCCTGGCAGATCCAAGGAAATACATCACCATGGAAGAGATCTTTCCTCTGTAGTTTACATCGGCTGCTGGAGTCCTCCCTCTCACACATGTAAATTACTTGAATCCCCTTTTTTGGGGGGATAACTTCATGTGGCTAACCACGTTTCACTGCAATTTAAATACCAGTTTACCTAGGAAAATGTATTCCAGACTCATCAAAAGGAGCTGAATAAGAAATATCACGTGTACCTTTTTTTACTTTTAAAGTCAGATTGCAATGTATTAGAAATAGATATAACACTTTAGACTTCTCTTTTTTTGGTCAAATCATGTTTGATTTGGTTAATCTCAGTTGAACAGGAGTTTAACACCAGGTCTTTTAAGTGAGATCATTCCTATATTAATGAGATCCAGACTGATTCAAGTAAAAAAAAAAATGATTAAAAAAGTAAAATGTCCCCTTGCTGTTATTCAAATGAATGGAAGCAAAGAGGTGGTATTTTTGAAGCTCATTCTCTCTCTCTCCCTCCCCCTTTTCTTTTCCAGCCTAATTGACTTGGATCTGGCTCATCCTGAGTGGGTTGTGTTTTCTTATTGTAACAGCCTTTCCCCGGAAAAATCATTCCCCTCGCTAATGAGCTCCATCCTCCTATGATGGGGACCAAGTTTTAAAAACACCCACTGTTCTCGCCCGTTCATTTGAATAGCACCAAAGGGGCACCTTTCCCTTCGCTCCTATCCGAGGGATGGGGCTGAGCTCATTAATAGAGCTGTTGTTACTCCAAAGCGCCCTCAGCATTGAGCCTTAACCTAGATTGGGACTTCGCAGAGGCTGAGCCCCTGCCCCTTCCTCCTCCTGAGCTGCGGCTGCACCCAGTGTGGGGTCACCAAGGCCCCATCCAGCAAGACCCTGGTCAGTAGGAGCCACCTGTGCCCCCAGTTCTCAAGCCTGCAAACCCTCCACGATGAAACACTTTTTTCTGAAAGATTTATCACCTTTAAACAGCCCCATGTTCCAGGTGGTCATTGCAGACTGACCCTGAAGACACAAGGCCCTCCCACCAATTATGCTGAGTCTTGGGGACAAGGGTACCTGCTGAGGGACTTGCCCAGCTGTGCCCTCACACCCAGTCTCTGCTTTCCTCCTTTTGGAGCTCAATTTCAGTTTCTTCACCCTCCAGCTCATTCAGAGATTCCCTTCTCCGACCTGCTGTCTGAAGCAGGCCCTCTGTCCCGTAGGTAATAAGTGCCAGTGTAGACACAGGGCCCAGGACACCCAAGCGCTGACACTCATGGTTGGTGTTTCTCCACTCCCTGCGTCTTCCAGATGTGCTGATACCCTGGAGGAAGCAGGGCCTATGGCTCGGGTGTGGGCGCTAACATGCCAGGATTCAATTCCAAGTCCTAGCGCCTGTGGGTTTGGGTGAGTGCCGTAGGTGGGGAGGGAATTCTTCACAAGTCTCCAGGTGTCGGCACTGCTCATGAGCCAGGGGCTGACTGCCCTTTGTTCCAGGCTGTCTGTCTAAGGGTGTGCACAGCCTTGGGAGGCAGAGACAGGCTCTCCCTCCAGATGAAGGGCTAGCAGGCCCAGGGCCTATTAGTACAGATCTGGCTTCTCTTAGCTTAGGGCTCCTGTCTTATAATACAACCTTCTCCTCATGCAAGTGCCACCTGGCCCTCTTAGTGTCACCCTGTGAGTTCAGCAAGGATTGCTGATGCTCTAGCTCTGGCTGAACTGTGATTCAGACTTGTCCTTTATCTCTGACCCAGGAAGCTCGTGACTCCCGCCAGCTTCCATGAAGCAGTGTCGGGTCATCTGTTCATCTGTAGGGAACACAAAGCCTCAGGTGCTGCCCAGTTCTTGACAACTTTGATGCCTTGGTCCGTTTTCTTACAGACTAAGTGGGAGAATAATAAAAGTCCTGGTGTAAACTGAAGGCTATGTCTGCTGGAAAATCCTGTGCTGAAATGCTAACCCCTCGCGTGATGACATGGGAAGTGGGGCTCACAGGAGGAGAGCAGTCCTGGGGGAGGAGCCCTCCCGGTGGAACTGGTGCCTTTAGAGAGCTCCTGCACCCTTCTGCCAGGTGAGGACCCAGTTAGAAGGTACCATCTCCAGTAAGGAAGTGAGCCCTGGCTAGACATGGAACCTGCCAGCACCTGGGTCTCAGACTTGCCAGAACAGTGAGAAACAGATTTCTGTTGGTGATGCTCTTCTGTTACAGCAACCTGAACCGAAACCACCAAGTATCTCTCTTACAGGGTAGTTGTAAAGATTCAATAGGATTTTCAGAGCTAGTGATGATCAAGAGAGACTAAATGATAGTGGGTATTCAATCCATATTGGCTGCTCCCCTCACGTCACCATCTCTATCTCTCACTCAGTATCACTGTGAACTGATCTCAGGGGTTTAAAGACCATTGTCACCACTGACCCTAGGAAAATGACCTTTCTGCTGTCAGCTATGATGATAATAGAAATAATAAGATAAAAATAGAAAAAAAATCTGACTGAATCACTAATTGGAAAGATATTGGTAAGTTTTCTTCTCATTGGAGTCACCGTCTATAACTGCAGTGAATTTTGTCCTATTTTATCATAGTCCCTTGTGTTGGGGGGGTAGTTACTCAGTGCATCCTTATTGATAAGGTAGGACAGGAGTCTGAATTTAATTTGTCTGATGACACCTCATAGAAACATGTGCCCCCCTGCCACTTTCTCAAGGCACACTGAATGTCCCCAGCTATGGCCCCAGGTCATTCACACCTGCCACCTGCTCTGCTTAGAGTATTCTTTTGAAACTCCTCTCTGCATTCTTCGGTCATCTGTTTATACCTCTAATTCTTGACTTGTTACTTTTGGCATGATGTATTGGTAATAGCTTCATTCTCAACAAAATTTTAGTGTGATTTTGAATTTTATGACAATTTTATGATAATTTTAGACTTACAAAAGTTGAGATGTTAACAACTCCTACATGGTCCGCCCTCAGTGCCCCTATTGTTAATCTCTTGTACTAGCACGTTTCAGTTAGTCTTGTTAACGAGCCTTCCTGAGGCCGAACAATTACTCGAGTCCAGGCTTCGATCAGATTTCCTTTGTTTCTCCTCATGCCCTTTTCCTACTCTAGAACTGCATCTAGGACACCTCCTCACCACCGTCAGTGGCCTGCCCTGTTACAGTCCTACTGGTTGTGACAGTTTCTATGCCTTCTTGTTCTTGATGACCCCCACCGTTTTGGTACTGGCCAGGTATTTTGTTGTGTGTCCCTCACTGGGATTAGTCTGATGTTCCCTTGTGGAGTGACTGGGTTGTGAGATTGGGAGGAAGCTAGGAAAAGGAAGTGCCATTTCCCCACATGGCAGAAGGGTGCCTTCTGCCTACGTGGGCCCTGGTGCTGATGTTGCCCTCCATGGTGCTCATGCTGGTGTGTGGGGATGCCCACCCCGCCTTCCACGGCAAAGTCGCCCCTTTCCCTGTTGGTCAACTGTGCTGGCTGGAAGGAGAGTCTCCCTGAACAGTTATGGTCCTACCACGTGCAGGTAGAGTTTCATATAACTGACTTGGAATTCACCTGTGTGGGATATTTGTGATCTCTGCTACCCCATCCATTGATTGACCTAATCAGTTATTTTTTATGACTATAATGCACTAATACTTATTTGGTTGCTCAGATTATTCCAGATTTGGCCACTGAGAGAACTAAGACTTGGCCCCTGTGTCCTTCCACATTCTGCATCATCATGAGTTTTTTTTTTTTTAAAGTACATTTTCTGGCAAAACAAGATATTTCAGGTTCATCTTGTGCATTTCTTGTACCAGTCCCATATTTCCAGGGAACAGGTCAATTTTTAATACAATGTTAAATAGGTCTCCTGCAACTTCAACTGTCTTTGATAGTATTCAAATGACTATAATGCCCTAATTAATTTTTGGAAATGAATGATTCATTTGTGGACATTTGAATAAGATCTTTAACCAAAAATTGACATAAAATTGCACAAAAAAATGTAAGAAATAAACAATTTGACTCATCAAATTTGGTGAACCAATACTGAACAAAGGGAGGCAAACACATTCTAGTAGCATATTGTGGAGTGTTTACTCCAGGAATGCAAAGATCTTTTGTTATTAGAAAATGCATCACCTTCGTAGATCTAAGAGACACACATTAAATGGTCATCTCTCATGTTGAAAGGGAGTTGAAAAATTTCAAGTATGTCTTATTAAAAACTGTCAACAAACTTAATAATGAGAAGACTAACCACTCAATTAAAAACACACAAAAAGTCTGACCGAACACTTCACCAAAGAAGATGTATGAGTGTCAAATACACATTGGAGAAAATTGCAGCATTATAAATCACCCGGGAGAAGCAAAATGACGTCATTGAGATAGCGTTAAAATAGGTTAAAATCAGACTGACATACCACATGTCCGGGAGGCTGTGGAGAAATTGCGACTCTTACCTTTTGCAGATGAGGATATAAAGTAGCTCAGTCACTTTGGTAAACAGTTTGGTAGTTCCATAAAGCAGGAATCACACACCCACCATGTGACCCAGTCATTATACTCAGAGGCATTTCACTAGGAGAAATGAACACCTATGTCGACACCAAGACGCGTGCAAAAATGTCCTTAGTGACTTCATTTGCATAACCCCAAACTGGAAACAACCTGTCTGTCAAGAGGTGGAGGATAAACAAGTTGTGATATAGACTCCAATGGAAAGCTACTCCACAATAAAAACGAATGGACTACTGATGTCCCCACACAGCTACCTGGGCTGACCTCAGACTTACTCTGCTGACCAAATGAAGCAGGACTGTCTCTCCCAGCCAGAAAGGAATACATGATTCTAGTCACATGAGATTCTGTAAGGCGTAAATTACTCGACAGTGACAGGAAGAAGTGACTGGCTGGGGAAGAGGTAGGGAAGGAAATATTCCAAAAGAGCTTGAGAAGGTATTTGGTAATGAGGGATGTTTATTGTTTTATTGTAGTAACTCGTCTGTAATATACACACACGCCTAAATTCAGAGAACTATATACTTTAAATATGTACATTTTTATATACCAATTAGGTCTCCATTAAACTATAAAATTTAAAACCCTCAATAATATTATAATAGATCCTCTGTCATTATGATTATACTAACATAGATATTATCCATAGATAATTATAGATGATACAGGTATATAGATAATCTGTTTACATATATCTTTACATATAAGATAAAGATGTAGATCTTCAGATGTGGATACAGATATAAAAATAAACATATAGGGAAGTATAGATATTGTGGAAACAAATGCATACATTTTAGTAGATACAGATTTAGATGAAAATAAATGCCCACATTTCTCCACCCAAAGACCCAGCACCAGCTAGATGCAGAGGCACCAGAGACACAACACCATATTCTTGAATCATACAGGTCATCCTCCAACACCACCATTGTTAGACAATGACAATGACAATAACAAATGTTTCACGTGGCATTGAGTAATAATTACAAGCCTAGAAAAATAATGAAAGGGAAGAAAATCCTTCTGTTTCAGCAGTCTGGGTATATGATGGATTATTAGAAAATCTAAGAAATCCAGGTTAAAATAAATAATCATTTGAAGAAATTATAGTCCGGTAGTAAGCTTTGGACTTGATAAACTTAAATCAATATGTATGGCAATGAATATTCAGAACGGATAATGGAAGAAACACTTTCCATCAATAGCAGTACCAAAAAAAAAAGATGAAATGACAGAATGAATTTAATAAGAAAGATGCAAAATCTTTCATGATGGAAGAACACAAACAAGTACTAAAGAAGTGATTTTTAAGAAATGCAGCTTGGTTGGAAGGAAAGCTCTGGGTGACAAAGACACGGAGTCTCCTTTATTCTGCTGGCATATTTAACAGGGTTCCAGCTGAAGAATCATTTTGTTTGTTTTGCTTTGGGAATGAGACAAAGCTGGTTCAAAAATTCTTATAAAAATAAATGGGAAAAATGTTTCTCAGAAAGGAAAAAATGAATGATCTTGGCCCCACTGAACATAAAACTATATTTTAAAGAAAATCAGAATGTATGTTATTGATGCTTCGATGGATAAACTGACTAAAGGAAGAGACTAGTAGGTCCAGAAGCCGGCACAGAAGAGCTCAGGACTTTAGCATACGATGAAGTTGTAATTCAAGCAAAGGAGCCATTTCCTACTTCAGGAAATGGTGTTGGAACTTCTTTCTGTACAGTGATCCTGGAAAAAAAAGAAAAGTTGAATCCATACCTCACTCCATCTACCAGAAAAATCCAAACACACTCAAGATTTCAAAGTATAAATATAGGAGTATAACGATGAACATCAGCACCACTTTTCTGCAAACCAGAGCTACATTTGTCCTGGGTCACGACTGGAGACAAAGAGACAAGACTCCATTCCAAAGGACGGGAGTGCGGCTCAGGGACAGAGAGTGGGCCACTGGCATTCAGCCCACTGAATGTGGGGGAGGCATTTCACAGATGTATGGGAAGAGCCACAAACACCGAGAGCTCCAGAACAGAGACGAGAAGACCCGGGAGAAGCCGGGAGTCCTGTGGGATGGCAGGAACTGCTCTACTGAAGAGAAGGGGATGGAAACGAGACCCTTGGGGACGTTCGAAAGCTATCGTCACATACCGCATCTCATGACGAGTCTGACTTCCATGACAGATTTGGTGGTTATTTTCCTAATAAGAATTTTCCCCCATCAGAAGTAGCATGCACGGGCACAGCATCCATTCCTGAGGAGCCCAAGACCCAGGCTGGGTGTCCAGCTTCAGCCGGGGGCCACACTAGCCCAAGGTCACCCTGCGCTACCCTCATCAGAACCACTGAGGCTCCCAAAAGAGACACTTCCTCTGTCCACGGAGGGGAGAATGTTGCAAGCCCCGGAACTGCCAGAGGAGGCACGGGCTGCCTCTGGAAGCAAGCGGCTCTGTATCCCTGGAGGGCTTTAACTGGAAGCCAGTGGAATTGTCTTAGAAAGTGCTCTGAAAGGTTCATGAGGAAGGTGGATTAGACCAGATCATTGTAATACCCCTCCTAACCCAGATCTCTTAACCTAAGGTCAGATCCTCTGCCACTCCCCTGCCCTTCATTCAACCCTAAATCATGGAGGAGAGTGGAGGACCAGGACTTGGGGAGATGGAGGCCCATGGAGAACCGTGGTCTTGGCTTCTTAATTCACCTTTCCTACATTCCCCCTGCTTCCCAGGGACTTTCCCTACCGAAGCACCAGAAGGGATTTGAACACACTTTACACAATAAGGTGTCCCTTGATCTCTTGAGCTCAGTTATGAGACCTCAAATTGCAGGAGCCTCCTCCATTGCATCTGGGATCCACAGCTGTCCCTGTGGAGGGCAGAGGAAGCCCCTCTAAGTAAATGCCGGCTCATTCTGCCTATTCTATTCTTTGGTAAACAATGTTTGTTTATTATTTTATTTTATTTTAACAAATCCGTGTTGCTTCCTTTCTCCAAAGAGAAAATGACAGAGAATCTGTACTTCTTCCCCTGGGAGAATCCTTTCAACTTGAAGTCAGTAACCAATCGGTATTATTCATTTAGCAGAGGCAAATTACAGATCATGTTTCTTAGGTATTGATAAAAAATAGTGATTAGCAATTGCTTGCTTAATAGAGAAGAAAAAGGTCTGGCCTGGGCCTAATGGGAGTTGACAGGGTTGTTTTATTAATGTTCCTAATTGATTCTTGATTTAAGTGGCAGCCATCTTAGTTTAAAATACGGCCCCTAACAGGAATGGACCACCAGTAATGAAGACCTTTCAATTAACATGGCAGGTCCTTTCATGTACAGATCTGTCCTTGTTCAGGAAAAATTTTTTTCAAGCTACAGTATCGATTGGAGCAGATCTGCTTAAGACAGTCTGAAAAGGAGAAAGAACAAAGCCATGGTCCCCCTTCTAGCATCCCATTCCCATCTCTCCACCATGATTCTCACCTTCTTGCCCCCATGGTACCCTTGGTGTGTTGTCCACATCACGTCACTTCAACATTCTGTGTTTTAAAGAAGACTTCACCTGGGTAGCGAAAGACTTGAATCCAACCTCTAGGCATACCTACAGCTCTAATTCATTAAACATGCACACAGTGTGAGCTACGTAAGTGCTTTACAAATGTTAGCTGAATTAATGCTCTCAACACAGCCGTGGTGTGAGTATATTTACCGTCTCAGTTGTAGATTAGATAGCTGGGGCTCAGAGAGGTTAAACAACTTGCCTAAGATCACACAACCAGGAAGCAACTGCTCTGGGATCCCTTCTCAGGAATTCTGGCTCTGGAAACTACACTTCTTACCATTGCCTTGTTCTGCATCTTCTCTTTCCCAATTGCTTTCCCATGGTGTCCTTGGAGGATAAACCTCACCATAGTTCTACTTCACAGATGAGCAAAATGGTCTGAGGGTCTTCCCGACTGGACAGGAACTGATATAGTTATCGACTCTGAGACTTGAGTGTGGCTAATCAGCATTCAAATTAATGGTACCTTTTGTATTCCAATCCCCAAACATAGCTTGTATTCTTTTCTTTTGTTACTTTCTGATTATAAAGTGAATATCTATTTAGGTCAAAAATCAAATGTCTGAAAAAAAAAAAACAAAACTCAATTCAACTGATAGTCTACGAACCAAAGATGATCTTAGCACTCTGAACATATTTTAATTCTAAACATACTTTTTGACATGCATGTTCATGTAAGTGAAATCATTCTATATTTTCAAAAGCAGTTTTATGACCAGTCATGTTCCTTGGCAAGGAGTCATTAGAGAATTCTATCTGCCATTTCCATGACTGCATGTAAGACCATTGAATACACACACAAGGACTTATTTAATCAAAACCTTCCAACAAACATTTATGTAATCACCTTATTTCCAATGATAGAAGCAGTCCCCGAGGGCTTGTGATTTTTAAAGCTTCAGGGAATTTACATTGTGTACATGGACACCTTTTTGGGAAAATCCCCAGTGAGAAGAGCCCTACTAACACTGTAGGGGTGAAGGAACAGAGATATGTCTTCCAACAAGGTCTTCAGAGGACAAACAGTGATTCAGCTGTGCCTGAAGATGACATTGGACCTTCCTGTTGGCTAGAAGTTTCACCACTGGGCCTTGCAATGGGCGTAAGTGAGAATGATTAACAAAAGGAGTTGGGGCTGAAGCAAGATGTAACCAAGGCCACTCGGGCCCGCCCCCCCCCCATGGCTATTTCCATACCATCAATCCCTGCCACTTGTGACTTGACGCAGCTCTGAGGACAGAACAATTCCCTTCACTTCAGCAAAGACTACATTTCAACCCTGGTCCCAAGACCAGGGGAAGCTGTACTCCATCCCTGCCAGCTAACAAAAATTGTCAAGATAACCTCCTCGAGGGAGCACGTGACCGTTATTGCTGCTCAGGCCAGGAAACAGTGTAGCCAGCATCTTAAAAAAATGCTAGGCGATTATTATGCTTGGCCCAATCTTTTTATTAAAGGATCACAGAAACACTGTCTTCTAATGAAGTCGGTGCACCTGTAGACCTTTAATATACCAAAAGAAAATCAGGTGAGGAAATTGGGGTAGATATTTTTTTTTTCAGTAGAAAATGAAGAGAGAGATTTCCTATTTTGAATGCATCTTAAAATGTAGATTCTGAATTTATATGTCTTTTTCATTTTATCTTTGTTTGTACCCGTCTACTTAAATTATGCATTGTATATATGTACATGTATGTGTGTGTGTGTGTGTGTGTGTGTGTGTGTGTGAGTGTATATATGTAGAGAGTTATTGAGAGAGAGAAAGTGTTAGTATATGCTTACTGGAAGTGGGTATTAACAATGTTAATGTTATGTGTTTAAAATATCAGAAGGAGCAGATCAGGTACTTGGGATGCTATTGTGGATACTCAGTCTTTGATCAAGTGTAAGTTCTGAATTGACCACCTCTTAAAATAACAATAGAAATTTTTCTTAGCTGAGCAGAGCTTCTGTAGGTTTTCATGTGAGGATGAATGAATAAAACAGGAAAACTGCAATGGGTTCACTGAAACAAATTGAACGGCAGCTTGAAGAGGAACTTGGGAATGCGTGCACTGCTGGGAAAGCCTCAAAGGTGCACAAAGAAGTTATGAGAAAGAAAGATGCTCAGAAGTCTACCCTCCCGCCAGCCCTAGGAAATAGCCCATTACCAGGTCTCAGCAGTGGCCAAAGCTGAGCAGTTGGCAAAGCGTCCAGCTGCCCAATCCAGAGCTAACACAAGAGGGTCTGGAGCTGCTCCACACCCGATGGCCACATTTGTAAAATATCATGAACATGAGCAGAGAGGGGTGGGGCGCCTGAGATGGAGATTCAGGCCCTAACCAGGCAATTTCATGTTTCATGTAAATCTTGAGGAAGGAGAATATAAGCAGGGCTTTCTTAAAAATCGTCAGTTCTTAACAGTTCTTTTTATTGAAAAAGCAAAAAAGAATAAAAATATGCACACAACTATAATTATGCTACATGTTCACATGCATATACACACAAATACATATGCACACACATAAGTATGTGTTACTCTTGCATGTATGTATTTTTGTCAGGAGAAGGCTAGGTGACTACTAGATGGATGGATGCACACATGTACATATTCTCCACACTTAGGCAGCCACCTCTACGTGTGAACCCAGACAGTTCATAGCAACAAACTAAAGTTGCGTAGGATAACCCAAGAAGTAAGATGAACATTTTTTAAAATTTTCTTTTTATTTCTTCCTAACATTAGGATTGTACATAACATTAGAATTCATTTTCACATAATGGTTCCCTGAAACTAATATTTTGTTTTAATTTAGTTCCCAGTACTTCCCTTCTTCCTCTCCCCCTCCCTCTCCTATTCCCTCCCTCTACTCTACTGATGTTTCTGCTATTTGCTTGTACTTTTGTTTTTGAAGTTAGTGTCCTGTGGATGTACATGGTAATGAGCTTCACTGTGCTATATTCATATATGTCAATAGGAGAATTAGGTCCAATTCGTTTAACTGTTCTTTCCTTATCCCACCCCTCTGCCCTGCCTTTCATTCCCCCTTGTCCACTCCACTGATCTTTCTTCTATTTTTTATCCCCCCAGTCTTATTTTGGATTAGCTACTCCATACAGAGAACTTGAAAAACTTAACACACACACACACACACACACACAAAAACCCCAATCAATAAATGGACAAAGAAACTAAACAGACACTTCCCCAAAGCAGAAATATAAATGGTCAACAAACATAAGAAAAAAATGTTCAACATCCCTAGCAATTAGGGAAATGGAAATTAAAACTACATTAAGATTCTATCTCACTCCAGTCAGAATGGCAATTATCAAGAATACAAATAAAAATAAATGCTGTTGAGTATGTGGGGAAACACATACACTCATACATTGTTGGTGGGACTGCAAATTAGTGCAATCACTCTGTGAAGCAGTATTGAGATTCCTCAGAAAACTAGGAATGGAAGCAACATATGACACAGCTATCCCACTCCTGGGTATAACACAAAGATTTAAAATCAGCATACTACAGTGACCCAGCCACATCTTGTTTATAGGAGCACAATTCGCATTAGCCAATCTCTGGAGCCAACCTAAGTGTCCTTCAACAGATGAATGGATAAAGAAAGTGTGTTAAGTATAAACAATGGGGATCAAGAAGAATGGCATTGTGGCATTTGCCAGAAAATGAATTGACCTAGAGATTATTATACTAAGCTAAATAAGCCAGTGCCAAAGAGTCAAATGTCGAATTTCTTAATCAGAACACAGAACACGAACATTTTGAAACACTACAGTATTGACATGTGTCCTTGGCTTTGTGTAACAAAAATATTTAATAGTTACTGTTTTAAAAAACTGTTAAGTTCTTTGCTACCTACAGTGTGAGTCATTAGGATTCTTTTTGTTCTGTTTTTTAATGTTTTTCCTGACCAAAGATGTGGAGTCAATACATGTAGAGATCTTGTTAGCAAATTCTGTCTTAACAGGTCAGATTAAAAATATACATCTCTTCTTAGTTTCTTTCATGAAAATGAAGAAAGTGAGAGTAAAAATAATATCAAAAACATAAAGTTGAAGGATAGAGGGAATTAGACATTCAACCCCAGGGAGGGTGTTGGAGTGGGGGAGCAGTGGCCAGCATTGCAGGAGAGAGAGGGAGGAGGAACCTGGCTTTCCTCTAGCAGGACAGTCATGTGCAAGCTCATTCTCACTTCAACAAAAGCAGAAATGCAAAGGCTCCTGAGAGGCCAGTTGTCTTTGAAGGCCAGACTGTGAAATGGGTTGGAAAATTGGAAGGAGGTTAGAACAGCAAATATTTGTAAAGGGCCTCGGGCTCCTTTTTCTATCTGCACTGCTAGACCACTGTCCCCACTCGTCCTCAGAGAGGACAAGTTCATTCTTCAGAGAAGCCTGGGATTGTGGTTGTTCATGCACTGAATCAAGTACCTGGAAGAGGAAAGGATCAGAGTAGATAAGCGAGAGCCCGCCTGCCATGCTGCCAGACCCCAGCAACATCTCTCCCTCACTACCTGACCAGTGAGAACGGGGCATCTACACCTGGGTAGGAAATTGGAGGATTAACCTCAGGAAAACTGAGCAGCCCTGGAGAACAGAGCTACCATTAATGACATCTGAGGACTTCCCTATGCCCCACAGTGAAAGCCCAGAGTGCGCAGCTTTGCTTATGCACACAGAAATTTCAATCAACTCTTCAGTGCTCTATTCTAAATACAAGTGAACAATCAAAGATCTGCATTATTTTAAAAATATTTTTTTGTTAAAGACAGGAAAAAATATGAAGAAAAGGGGTACAGAGGAAACAGCAAACACAGAGAGTGAGCTCAAGAATCCTTAACAAAACTATAAATAAATTTCTAAGAGAAACCTTTATCTCTCTAAATATTTTCAGACGTATAAAATCCTTAAAAATTACAATTAATGCAAAACACCAATAAGTCAACAGAAGATTTGGAAGGACAAAGTTTAATAATCTTTCAGAAAATAAACAAATTTCTCCAAAGACGACATTTAAATAGCCCAATAAATATATGGGAAAATGCTCCACACCGTTAGTCATGTAAAAATGCAATTAAAAATCACAATGTCATGCTGCTTTACATCAACTTAGCTGATTAAAATTTCTTAAAAGATAGATCACAAAAGATGTTTGTGAGAATGTGGAGCAATTGAGGACTACTTAGTCTACCGATGAGGCTGTAAAATGGTCAGCTACTTTGGAAAGTGTTTGGAAGTTCCTCAAATGTGAAACATTTAGTTGTCATGTGACCTGTCAATTAAACTCATATACCTCCTAAAATTGAAAAAAAAAAAGTTATCCTTACAAACATCACATCTGTGCATCAATACTCATAGCATTACTCAAAATTGCAAAAATATAAAAATGACCATGTCCATGTGCTGATGAGTAGATAAATGAAATTTGATACACCCACAAACTGGAGTTTTATTTAGTTGTGAAAGGAAGTACTATCAGAAGAACCTCAGAAGCATATGCTGCATCATACATATTTAAGTCATAGGACACATATTTCATGAATCCATTTATATGAAAAGTCCAAAACAGGCAAACCTATAAAAATAGAAAATAAGCCAGGTGCAGGGGCACTCCTGTAATCCCAGCAGCTCAAGAGGCTGAGATAGAAGGATTGTGAGTTCAAAGCCAGCCTCAGCAATGGAGCAGCGCTGAGCAACTCAGAGAGACCCTGTCTCTAAATAAAATACAAAATAGGTCTGGGGATGTGGCTCGGTGGTTGACAGCCCCTGAATTCAATCCCTGATTCCCCTCCCAAAAAGAAAAAAAAACCCAGAATATAAAGTAATCTTTGCTAATAACTTGGGAAGAAGGGAATGGGAAGGATATCTATCTATTAGGTAAAAATAGAATTTCTTTTTCAGGTGAATTTAGAATGTGGAGGAATTGGAGCACAACTCTGAATACGCATTTTAAAAGGGTGAATTTTATGGTATGTTAATTATATCTCAATAAAGCAGTCATTAAAAAGGATGTCTTGAGAAAGTAAATCAAACAAACTGACAAAGATGGACAAAGAATAAAAAAATAGAGAATCAATTCAGAGGGTCAAATGTGCAATTCATAAATATTTTAAAAGAAAGAACAAAGGTGATAAAAAAGATAATCAAATACTAATACAATATATCTTAACATGGGAAGGCATAAGCTTTTAGGTGTAAATACATAGAAATAAATAAATAAAGAGAAATGTATGAGAAAAGAACCAAGTGAGAAACCAAATTTCTAAATCTCCAGAGATTTTTTTTTTAAGTATTCTAAAGGACTTTTGATGAGAAAAAAGCTCGTGTTACAAACAAAAGTTTGGGAAACAAAATGCTATTGGAATTCTTTACAGAAGTATTTGGACTATAAAAGAATGAAGAAATAATTTCAAAATTCTGATGGAAAACAATTATTAATTTAGAATTCTATACCCAGATAAACTATCAAATAAATGCTTGTAGTGTTAATACAGGCACCTTTCAGAGCAAGCTTTTTGAGGATTTGCTCTACTCTAAAGATAAAGAAGAAAAGATAAATATGTGGAATCCAGAGTTGTGAGACATAATACAAGATGTAGGTAAAGAAATTTCCCAGAATGTGAGGGAAGGGGATCCCAGGTGGCCAGATGTGATGGTAGTTTTTGAGATCAATCAATCTAGATTGTAGAAGGAGTGCTTCCAAAAATAAAAAATAGTATTGTATATTTTATTATATATTTGACCATGTGGAGAGGAGTTTCATAGTTCTGGCAAAAATCTTGCAATTGAATTACTTACAAACAAGATAGAAAAGCATGTGAAGCATTTATTACCCTCAACAAGAGGCTGTACAAGAAATGTAATGACAGGAGTGCTGGTGGCTGGTTTGTGAACATTATTCTTAGTCACAATAGACACAGCAAATATTGAGTTATCCCACTTATGTTATAACATATCAAAAATCAGGGCATTTTTCTGGTAAATGTATGGATGTGGATACTCTCATACTAAGTGAAATAAGCCAATTCCCAAAATCTGAAGGTCAAATGTTCTCTCTGATATGCGGATCTAACTCCCAACAGGGTGGAATAGGGGAAAAATAGGAGTTCAGTGGATTAGACCCAGGGAAATGGGAGCAAGGGTGGGGGATGGGAATAGGAGTGACGTGGAGTGAATCTGGCCTAACCTTCCTATGTAGGTACATGACTACCCCACAGTGAATCTCCACACTGTGCACATCCACCAGACTGGAATCCTATTTAGAATAAGATATACTTCATGTTGGTATCAATATGTCAAAATATACTTTACCGTCATGTATGTCTAAAAAGAACAAATATCAAAAAAACGAAACTACAAAAAATTGTAGAGATCAACAGTGTGTGTAAAAAGGCTGGTGTAGGAGAGAGATAATGTCAAAGGATTGAAAAGCATCTTAAGACATGACTGCAATGTAAGCATGCTATTTTAAAATATGGAGGTCTAAACCCCTGCAAGGCCAGGTAGAAAATTTGAAAGCAGATGTTCTGAGCTGATTATGAAACAGGAAAATGTGGTGAAAAGGAGGCTTTATTGTTGTCACTAAGTTAGAGCATAATTTAACATTTAAAAAGCATATATACACAGGGTGTGTACTAAGTGTGTGTGTGCGTGTGTGTGCGCGTGCGTGTGTGTGTGTGTGTGTGTGTGTGTGTTTCAACCACAGTTCATGGTTCATCATTCCTTTCCCAAGGCGGTTCATGGAAATTCCAATCTTTCACTTAGAATCTGGTCCTGGAGATGGCTGTAAAGGGGTCCCCTGGCCTTCCCTGTCTAGTAGGTCATAAGCCCCTCCTTCTTCCCGAGGGGTCCAGCCTATGCCCTGCAGGAAGGAATGCTCCCAGGAGGCCAAGGAACATTCAGGCCCTGTTAGCCTGTGAGCAGTCTGGCCTATGCAGTAGAGTCTCTGTAGAAACCCCAAACCCCAACGGCAAAGTCTGCTGAGCTTCTGGTGCATGGAACACGGGGCATCTCTGGGGTGGTGCACCTGAGCCTCAGAGGCTCCTTGTTCCCCTTCCCACACCTTCTCACCAGTTCCACTGTAATATTCTTCAAAATCGGCCAGTGAACGCAAGTAAGCATCTCAATCAAGTAAAATAGTTGAGGCCTAAGAGAGGGTGGCAGAAACCCTGGCAAAACCTGGGGCTGGTCACTGGCACTGGGAGCTGGGAAGGGCAGCTTGGGACTGAGCCGTCCACCCACGAGGATCTGAGCTACCTCTACCTGGATCATATCAGAACCGAGTTGGGTTAGCGCACCTGGCAGGTGCCTGCCATTGCACCATGCTCACATGCTGTGGGGCACCATCCCCACGGTCTGGTGTCAGAAGTCCTTGGAATTGATTGGGGGTGAGTAGAGGAAAAGCTGGAGCTTATTTTCTTTATTTTTTCCTGACACAAACACAATGTTCAAATAAGTGAGTTGTGCAGTCACTGGTCGCCCCGGTGGGGAAGGCAGTCCTTGGGGACAGGGCTCAGTGGGAAAGGCACACTGGCCGGCACACTCTGCAGCCTGCAGAAACTGCACCAGCCGCTCGTGGCGCAGGCACAGAGCTAACAGTAGTTGCTGCATCTTACCTGGAGCGGATCTTCCGTCTTGCCGCAGTCTGGCTGGGCAAAATAACCTGGGGGGTGACAAGCAACTTGTGAAGATTGAAACAGCGGGAGGAGCCGCTTTATTACGGGACAGCAGAGGTATATATACCCAACTAATTACACACAGCTTAACTTAATTAGCATCATCTAGCTACAGCAGTCAGTCATTAAGGAATCCTCATCATCTTAATGGCTCACTGGTTACTTCACAAACCACTCCTCCTGGCAGACCGCCAGGCGCCATCTTGACTTGGTTGTGGCCCTCAACACCGTCTGTCCTCGCTGAGCTCATCTCAAATAGTCCCACATTCAGTAAGCAATTTCCAACAGTGTCACCAACTGTGGAGAACAGAGTGGGCACCAGGGAAGGTTTCCATGGAAACGTGGTGTTTGTCCTGACGGTGGCAACTGGAAACCGCACAGGTCACCTGGGTCTCAGAGGTGACAGCAGATGTGGTGGCCTTTGCTGTGGCCACTGTGAGCCGAGGTTGGCTGGGGCTCCTTGTCACACATGCTCATGGGTGCACCAGCAGTGCATGGAAGGGTGTCGGGAACCCCTCGTGGTCTTGCTTTAGAGTGGGAGGATGGGAACCAGAGTTGCTCTGAGGGCGTAAACACACACCCGTGTTTCCCCAGGCCATAGTGGCCATCCCAAATGGAAGTGTTTTGGTCAGCTTTTTAAAATTGAGTCTAAAAGACCTGGCAAGAACAACTTTAGAAGAGGATACCTATTTGTGGGCTCTTGGTTTCAGAGGTCTCAGTCCATAGACAGCAGACTCCATTTCTCAGGGCTGGAGGTGAGGCTCAACCTCGTGGAGGAAGAGTGTGGTGGAGGGAAGTGACTCACATGATGACCAGGAAGCAGAGAGAAACTCCACAGATACAAATATACACCCCAACACCACGCCCCCAATGTCCTCCTCCAGCCTCGCCCCACCTGCCTTCACTCAGTTAATCTCATCAGGGTTACTGAGGTTCTGATTGGGTCAGTGGTCTCCTAACCCACCGCTTCACCTCTGCATGGCCTTGCATTGTCTCACTCATGAGCTTTGGGGATATTTAAGATCTAAACCATAACAGGGAGGGCGAGATGCTGACCTGGTGCAGGCTGGAGGGGATTCATTGGTTACCTTTCCAGACCCTATTAAATAGTGTCCATGTTCTGAACTCCTAGAACCTACAAATGTGACCCTATTTGGGAAAAAGATCACTGCAACCATGAGTAAGTTAAGGATTTGAGGATCAGAAGATAACCATGGGGACTTCTTCAGTCAATGAGAAATGTCCCCAAAGAGAGAAGAAGGCAGGAGAACTGAGACCCAAGAGGACAGGCGTCTGACCACAGAGGCAGCTTGTGCCAAGGTCAAGGTCTGCAGGAGCCACCAGAACTGGAAGGAGCAAGGAGGGGGCTCCCTCCTAGAGCCTCCGGGGGGGCCTAGCCTGTCCTCACCAGGCTTTCTGACTTTGGCCTCCAGAACTTTGAGAGTCTAAATTTCTGTTTTATTAAACCACCTATTCAAGGTAGGTACAGTCTCCTTGGGAAACACAGCAGGAGTGACTTTTTAATAATCATAGGAAACTGGACTCGCCAGGTATTGTAATAATGAGAGTTATCAGGCCTTAACTGTGCTGTGCTTATTTTTAAATTGCACTCCAGGACGGAAAGGCAAGTGAATCATGCCCTGTGACGTGTTTATGAAACGTCATTGACACTGGTCATCCATTCATCCACCTTTATCCCAATGTTCCTTTCAAGTTTCTCTCCATCAGTCTTCAGTGTGTATGCAAGAAGTTCTTGCAAAATGGATAGTATTCTCTATTCATATATTTTAATTTACATAAATGTTACATTTTAAGTTATATTCTACTTTTTTTTAACCATTTTCACTGATGTTCTCTGTGTACATCTGGTCTGTTGGCTTCAGTTGCTGCCTGGTCTTCCAGAGCTCTCCTTAGTCTGTCTACTTTACCAGTAATGGGCCCCAGGCTGCCTCTAAAGTCCTGTGCTGAGTGTCCACAGGCCCCTCCTCCTCCAGGTACAAGGGGTCCATTTGGCTGAAATATGTCAGTCCATCCAGCATTCATTAAGCACTTATTGCATGCTGGCCCGCGTAAAGCATTGCACACCACTTTTAAGCACTTATTTTTCTAATTTCACTTGACAAGTAGAGGGTTAAGAGGTAGATCAGGATAAAACACTCTTAGAAATAAAACTAAGATTCAAAAAAGAGGTGTCTGATCAGAAAACAAACAGTATTCTTTTGGACTTCTGCATGTTAAACAGGTTCTCTGAACTGAGTCCTTGAAACTCTTATCTAGTGTTGTGCTCGTCAGTGACTGGATAATGTTAGTTTTTTAAATTTATACATGATCTATGGTATATAATATCTCATTCAATCTTCTCAGTGGAAGAGAAAACAGGGAAGAAGGGTTAAGTGATACTGAGAGACACAAGGCTGACAACAGGATTGAAACACAAGGTCAAGTCCTCCAACCGGTAATTCTGCACTGCAGATGGAAGCAGAAGGCAGGCTCACCTTTAGAGACAATGTTGACTTTTGCATCATGAAGAGTTAGTAGCATTGTCTGTGATTGACATGAGCATTGCACCTTTGATGATCAGACTGCTGAGAGACACACACTCTCTCTCTCTGTCCATCCAAGGCCAATGGTCCCTTGCTCAACCTCTCCTGTCAACTGGGATTAACTCCTCCCCAGGCAGTGTCCTCTTTCTGCACCTTGTGCTGAGTTCCAGACTACGTGGGACCCCATCTCCCTGCACATCTCTTCTATGACCTGGGAGTAAGGACGTGGGAGGAGAGTGAAGCAATGGCTACATAAACAAATTAGTTGTATCAACACATTTCCAGGGAAATATTCAAGCTCCTTAAGAGCACGCACTGCTCTCGAGCATCCTCAAGCACTTCCCAAGCACCCTTCGCCATACAAACAAATGATGGACTAATTACAAGCCATTCTTATCTATTCATTAATCCCCATCCTCCGAGGGCCGCTACTTAGCTGTAGGCTGGCCTACTTCTGGTTAGCGTCTGTCCTTGAAGGAAATAAAATTGGATTTCTTTAAAAATATTTTCTAGATCCAATTTCTCATCATTCACATAGAAGGCTCTCCAGATAATTAGCGTGATTTAGAGGGGTTTTGTGGTCACCGTATACCTTAGCGTCTTACTCATGTTGTCCAGAGCTTACAAGTTGGAGAAATGAGAGTCCACTGGGGCGTTTTCCCAAACTCCCCATGGCTCATGGATTATTGGGAAGAACTTAAATTGTAGCCTTGGTTGAGGTTTTATTTGAAAGTTGGTGTAACAGGGAAAAAGCAAGAGATAGCCAAAAACCAAGAAAGGAAAATGTAGAGGAGGAATCTAAGTTTTAGACAGTTTGGGGATTCTCTCGGCTTGGTGGCTGGCCTGTTAACCAAGGCTACTCCACCCATGTCTTATGCACAGCCAGGAACACCCACAAGAGCCAGAACTCACTGCAGTGCAGGGGCTCCATGGCCTGGCCCTCCAGTCCCTGCCTGAGGAGTCTGGCCAGCATGACCTCAGTGCAACTGTCATCCTTATCTTGTGACCAAGGACCTGAACTGGGCCTGCCCCCTTCCTCTTGCCCTTCCCTCATTCCTGGCATTAGGAGATCAGATCTTCGAGGTTATAGAAAAGGCTCAGCTGGACAATACCCAGGGTCCCCTGCAAGGGGGGAGCTCACTCCTGCTTAAGACTCAAGGTTACAGCCTAGTTGGCAGAGGTGATCCTCTCTCAGCAAGGTTCTTGGAGAGTGTGTTAGTTCCTAAGGCAGCCATACTTGATGGCTTAAGATACCAGCTATTTATTCTTTCCTAGTCTCTGAAGTCAAGGTGTAGGTGGAGTTGTGTTCTTTCTGAAGTCTCTAGAGAAGGATCTTTTTAAACCTCTTTGTTGCTTTTCTGGTTGCTGATAATCCTTGGTGTTTCTTGTTTCAAATTTTAGCCTTTATCTTCACATGGTAATCTCCCTGTGTGTGTCTCATCTTATTTATGTCTACACCTAAGTGGAGTATGACCTAGCTTTAACTCAATTATCTCTGCAAAAAACCCTATTTCCAAATAAGATTGCATTGAGATGCTGTAGGAAGACATGAAATTTGGGGAGACGTTACTCAACTCCAAACAGAGAGATACGAAATTGTATCAGATCGGATTATCATTGTGAGACTTTGATATGTACATAGGATAAAAACAGATAAAAGATTTTGTTTATCCATGCATCAGTCCAAATCATCCATTATCCATCTGTCCATCCATTCATGTATCCAATGAATATTTGCTAAGCAATAATTACAGACCAAGTAGAATGTGAACACAAGAAAATCAGCAAGACTTGGACCTTTCTCGCAATGAATCTACCACTCAGAACTAGTTAAGAAATGAAAACAAACCCATGTCCTTTAAGAGGAAATGGACACAAATCAGGTACAAAGAGAATTCAGAGAAGGAAAAACTATATCCTGCAAAAGGAATTAGATTAAAACTCATGGAAGGGATGGTTTTGAATAGAATCTTGAGGTTGAAAAGCATGTGGAAAAAAAGGCTTAAGAGAAACGAATTTCCGTTTCAGGGGTCTATGCAATCTCAGGCTGAATATGCCCCACAATCTCATGTGAACAATGTTTATTTCTTAAAGGAACCCTGTGTGCAATTGCACTTTTACTTTTCCCTTCTCTCTTCAGTATGTTCAGGAGAGCAAATGTGCCCGGCCAACACCTGTGTTGTCAGTCTATGGATTATGAAGGGCCCCATGACTGCTACTGTAAATTCCTTAGGACAGAAGATCCATCCGGATATTTGCCAGGAGCAAAGTTCACCACTGAGAATAACTTAGGCAGCAAGTGACTTCCTCCCCTACAATCAATTATTAAGATGATTATACCATGTCTTGAGAGTACACTACTAAACGACAGAGTCTTGCAGAGATCCCGATTTTTCCATAAAACTCTGAAAATCCAATACACAGAAAGCCTATCCATTAGAAAATAGCAGTTACAGCCTGGACACTGAGTAATTAGAAACAGCAGTCTTTATACAAGGCTCAAAGATATTCAGATAGCTCAAATAGAGCTTGCTTAAGTACGCATACACACACAGAGAGGAAGCCTTTGGATCCATGCCAGACCTGGTGAAAATACCCACCCCTTCCCAAGCAGAATGCTCAGGCAGGGAGTTAAAGACCTCGCTGTTGGGAGGGCCTTAGATGGATTATCTATGTGCTTACAGCTTAAGTTCTACTCCCTAGTCTTCTAAACAAATAAATAATTGAAGCCCATTACCACTTTCCGGGCCCTCTTCACATGCTTCTTGGGCTCCCATCAAAGCCAAGCTCCGTGTCAAAGGCAGCAGCCACATTGAGCAGGATCTCAGGGAGACTACTGATTAATTGCTTTTGCATTTTGGAAGTGCATCCAAAGATGTTGTAAAATAGTGTTTGTTTTTGCTGTTGCCAAACCTTGTTTAGGAGGGCCCTGGAGGGTGACACTGATGTGCTCAAGATGGTAGAGAGGCGAGAGTGATCAGCCCAGGTGTGCCTGCCAACCTGCTCCCTGCCCAGCTTCAAAAGACAGGTACAGGGAGGGACGGGGTGGTGCCGAGGGACTGCGGTGCCCCCCTGCTGGAATGGCCTCAGCCCCTCCACTCCTTTCCTCGGAGACTTACCGTCAACGCAGACAGCCAATTGGAGTTCTGAAAAATCCCCGATTTGCTGGCAATCAGGAGACAGAAATAGAAAACCGAGGGGAGGCTTGCCCTCCGACGCAGGGTGGGTGCCAAAGACCTCACTGAAATTTGGTACTGGATGTCGAGGGGCACGCACGCATTTCACTGTGGCCAATTCTGTCAGCATCGGCAGGCCTCACACTGCGACCTGCCTTTCTGCCCCTCGCCTATCAACTCCACATGTTGCCCCTGTGGCCGTCTTTGTACTTAATAGAACTTGTCAAAACATATCTATCAGCCATACAGAGCCCAGACCTGGGTGGTCAGGGAGCGCTGGCCGGGGCACACTGCCATTCCTGGCAGCTGCACAGACTCCCCTGCCCGGCTCTCCCCCAAATGAAGGGCAGATCACACAAGCTGTTGAGTCACTGAGTTTTAAATAATTCTCACACCAGCAGCTGGATTGACAGCACACTGGTGTTTATTTGAAGTCCCCGATCTATGCTTTCATGTGGAGCTTTGGGGGCTCTCAAAACACAAGATGTGTTTCCTCTTGCTGGGAGATGGCTTTTCACACCTTGAATGTGTAGGTTTACAGATGCACAGAGCAATGTATAGACACGTGGACACACATTATTTATAAATTTGCATGTGCGTTAAGAGGATGTATGTGCTGTAGATTTATGTACACACACACACAATGCAGCAGTGTTTTAGATACAAACTGATATGGATGTAATTACACATATGCACACGTGTTCATCTATAAATATATGATGGTTCTTAGGGGCCAAGTGGATCGTGTGTGAACGTTGCACACGCATGCATAAATATATAACCATTTCTGTCCCTGGAATCACAACACAGCATGTCCTTCCAAGAAATCGCTCTGTGTGGTTCCCAGTGACATCTCCCTGCCAGGCGTCCGACTTTCCCTGAGCCACGTCCAAGGCCACTGGAATTCTTTGCGGATGGCGTCCAGCTGGGGCTCACCCATCCATTACTGGATCAGGACTGCAAGGAAGGAGGCTCTGGAGTGGCTCTAAATAATCATAGGACAAATGGGAAGCCAGCCACCCCCACCTCAGAGCCTTGCCTGGTACCACAGGGAGTTCCAGGTAGATCCCCAGAGGAGGTAGCAAAGTCTATCCTGATGGCCCCTTCACCAGGTCACCTGCAGTATGCAGGCCGTGCATGTGTGGGCAGCCAGTTCCCTGAGCTCCCAGTGGACGGCTCCTTAGGCCAGGGCTCTGCAGCCCCAGATGCAAATTCTAGCAAATCATTTTGGTTGCTGGCAAAACGAGGCTGGTGACACTATCCAGCAAAATCACATCAGCTGCGGGAACACACAGCTCTAGCATTTCAGTGGCTTCTCATACGTGTCATGCCTTGCTCTTGTCACACCCCCGACCAGGATGGCTGGTGGAGGTCCTGCCCTGAGGAGCAGCTCTGTGACCTGGGCTCCAACCTTCCTGGGCCTCTTTGATCAGGAGCAAAGCCAGTGCAGAGAATCCCAATACTGGTTTTAGAGTCCAACGGCCAGAAATTAGTCTTAGGGCCCAAATTTTCTGCCATTTGATCTGAGAAGTGTAGTTTAGCTGAGTGCCCAGAAGACAGGAGGGTTTGGAGTCACATCTACCTGGCAGGGCCATCAGCATCAGGAGTCCCTGCATTCAAAGCCTTCAGTGAGGTGCTGGACTCGTAGCAGGTCCACAAGTCATTGTGCATACTTTCACTGTTATTATTATTTGTTGTTGTTTGGTTGTGAGATATCCCCCAAAAGCTCATGTGTGAGTCAGTTCAGAGGAGAAATGATGGGGTTGTGAAAGCCTTATCTCAATCAGTGAGTTAATTCCCTGATAGGGATTAACTGTGAGGTAGCCAAAGGCGGATAGGGTGGGGCTGGAGGAGGTGGGGCACTGAGAGTGTGGCTTTGGGGTATGCATTTTGTTATCTGGGTGTGGGGGGGTCTCTCTCTGCTTTCTGATCATCAGGTGAGCTGCTTCCCTCTGCCACACTCTTCCTCCAGGATGTTCAGCCTCCCTTTGAGCCCCGAGGAATGGAGCCTGCTGTCTATGGACTGAGGACTCTGAAACCTTGAGTCACCAAATAAACTTTTCTTCCCCTATAATTGTTCTGGTCAGGTCATTTAGTCAAATCAGTGGAAAAGCTAGCTAAAACATTATTGTTCATCAGCTAGAGAAGCAATATTTTGCAACACTTTTTTTAAACATCACATTTTAAGCCAGTTGCAGGGGTTCACATTCTAATCCAGGATTTGGGAGTTAGAGGCAGAAGGATCACAAGTTCAAGGTAAGCCTGGGCAACTTAGTAACACCCTGTCTGAAATCAAACGATAAGAAGGGTTTGGGATGTAGGTTTAATCCACAGAACCATAAAAAAAAAAAGAAAGAAAGAATCACATTTTAAGCTGATATTTACCTACACATACAAACAGTACATCATATTTACTATACTATATTTTATTATAAGCAGGAAATAATGAATATTTTATATTCTGAGAATATACTAGAACCCAAAATACAATATTTTCTCTCTAAACTAATCTAAATTATAGATATAGAGGCATATTACATAAGTTAGACTTTAAAATATTGTATTTTCTATCCCATAAGTTAGATATTGATATTGTATACAAATGCAGACACACACACACACACTCTCCCAGGAAGTCCTGTGGCATTAACTCTTGCTTGCTATACAGTCTCTATGATCCTGCCGTCTGCAAGCCTCCGGGGGAGGGCCCCTGCATCAGCCAGCAAGGTCATGTGTTCTGTGCATGGGGAGGTCCTTCCTGGTGTCTTAATCACATGAGCACAGCTGGTGGGGATCCTGTGCCCCATGTCCTTGTAACTGGGACAGAGCACTGAGAGTTGAGAAAACCACCAAAAACATTGAGCCATGTCCTGTGCTGTTCCCAGACCTGGATTAGATTTCTGACTCAAGTTCACTGGTCATGTGATGTTAGGCAAACCACTTTCCTTTTCTAACTGAGTTTTTCCATCTGTAAAATGTGAAAAAAAGAGAACCAACCTTTAGGAGAGTAATCTTGAGGATGCCATAATGAGATATTGTAAATAAAATCCTTAGCATGAGGCAGAGTTCATAAATAGTGACTTGATTTAAAATATCTGTGATGCTTAGTGAGCACTTCTGGCTTTAAGGCAGAGCTGGGAACGCACAGACCTACATAGCAACTCTGAGACACTCATTTTCCATCTCCATGTTCAACTGATTCTAACAACGACGATGACAGAGGTCAGTGTGTGGGCTGACCGCCCCAACTCTTTTCCAGGGTGTAGTCTGTTGCCATAGAATGGACCTTATGCCCAATCCACAGACACCAGGATCTTGTAATTCAAGAGAGACAGCATTTTGCTATTGGAACTAAATGGTCCCAGGACTATTTGGTCAACATTCCAATATCTCTAACTTTCCAGCACGGTGTCCCCATTACTGAGAATATAAGCTGATTGAGTAGCTTCAATTTTTTTTTCTCTCTTGGAAAAATGCATTCCGACCATGCTATTTTGTACTATGTGAATATGAACTTGAAGCTGCCTGTTCGTTTTTCAGCCTCCTACACTAAAGTACTCGTAGGTCCCTGTATACTCCACTGTGCATAGAAAGGTGCTCCAAGGGAAGAGGTGAACTTTTTTATAGTTAAAGACAGGAAAGCATGAAAATCAGCACTGTAAGACCATTTCTCTAGAAAGTCTTCTTCTGGGATTATGGAGTTTTTTACATGGCACTATCTAAATATGTATTTGTTCTAAAAAGTATCCCCCCCCCCCCAAATCTGCCTGATTGAGAAAGGAGAGCATTTTTTTTAGTGCAAGGGAGTGTGTTCAGAGCCCTGGATGTGCCAGTAAGCACAACCTGAACTTGGCCAATTTGCAGAGTGCCTGGACCTCAGTTTCCTCATTTGTGCAACGAGGAAGCTTGATCTCAGCCTTTGAGGCTATGTCTTTGGAAGTGTGCTCTGATGACCACTAGAGATCAGGTCCTGGGCTCGCCTCGGAAGTTCTGAATAAGCAGCTGCATTTTTAGCCAGCACCCAAAGTGATTCCCATGCATGCTCTTTCCTAAAGTTCTCCTCGTAGAAATATTATAGGATGACAGTCCTGCTGAGTGTCTGTCTTGCAGAGGGATTATGTGTGGAAGCGTGACTAGCTTACCACCTCACACTGCAGTAGGACTGTTTTCAATTTTCTCTTTTAAAAAAGCTGTCAATGATTTATGGTTTGGGTTTGGAATAACCTTCCCCGCAAGTTCTTATGCTGAAAACATGGTCCCCAGTGCACAAGGTTTGGAGGTGAGGCTTTTAGGAAATGATGGGGTTGTGAGGGCTGTAACCTCCTAAGTGGATTGATCAATCCACTAATAATGTGAATGGCTTTAGTGGGAGGTGGAGAAAATGACTGGCAGGTGGGCCATGGCAGGAGGAGGTAGGTTATGGAGGGTGTGGCCATGGGGGTTATCTGTGTTTGGCTCCTTTGCTTCCAGGCTTGCATAAACTGGACAGCTTTCTACCAGCGTGCCCTTGAGCCATGATGCTCTTCCTCATCTGAGGCCTAGAGCAAAGGAGTCGACAGGCCAGGAACTGAGACTTCTGAAACCGTGAGAATAAACTTTTTCTTCTCTAAGTTGTGCCTGTCAGGTATTTGGTCACAGTGATGCATCTAATCCATCTTCACAGATTCCCCTCGACGACCACTTGTCCCAGAAAATCTTGCCGTACTCTTTCTTTCCCTTACATCTTCCATCCCTGTAACATCCCGCTGGCCTGACTTGAAGGACTCAGCTTTGTATTCCGATGTCTATTCGCAGGTTTACCTTCAGCTTAGTGGTCACTCTGTCTGGGTGGTTCTCGGTGTGTACCTGCCTCCTGTGCAGTCCCAGAAGGTCACTCAATCTCTGCACTCTTCCTTTCCGCTGCTTGCCTCTGTCTTCCTCAGTAAATAATTTGTTGAACAAGCAAATTATAGAATCCCTGTTACAACCATTCAAGGTAATCTCACTCAACTAGCTGTTTTCAGCTTTCGTTCTAGAAAGCGATAGCCCTATCTCATAACCGGCATGGCACATGACATTGATTGGTTCTGTCCTCCAGTGTGCTTGCTCATCCATCCTAGGCTCCCAACAGTGGTCTGCACCTTGCTAAGTGGCAAGGACACCCCAGGAACAAGGACAGCATCTTGTCTTTGTCTTCTGTGAGCTCTGGCTCCCGAGGAAGTTGGCAGCATCAGTGGGAAAAGTGAAATGCATGGGTAGTGGGTCTGACGTGCTGGGGGCGCAGAGGAGGCAGGCCCTGCACTCTGTTTGGGGGTCTTCCAGGGCTACCCAGATAGGGTGAAATCTAAGCTGAAGATAAAGAACAGGAAAAGCGAGGCAGAGACAAAGTGGTAGAGTGCAGACCCATCCGCACCTTGACCTTGGGCATGGTAATCATGTGTCCTTGACTTTCTCCCAAGTGCTTTCAAACAGGGAAGTTTTGCTTCCTGCCTGAATGGCAAGCCGCCACAGATGTCTGCTTCCTCTTTTGTGATCCTCAGTGGACCCCGCCCAAGCCCCAGCATCCACTGCTGTTTGGGTCTTACTGAATACCCAGCAGGCGCATGTGCAGCTGCGGACCTCTGGGTGAGCTCCTAGACACTTGCTGCTGTGCCTTTCGCCTTCCTCTCTCTCTTGCATTTTCCTTCTACGTGAAGACTCACCAATCTACCGCCTCCCCTGAGCAGGATAGCGATAGTAAGTGCCATGTCTGGGAGGGGTTGTGACCGTGGGAGTGGCAGGGCCAGGAGCATCTAGACAGCACACACCCTGCTAAAGGAATTCAAGTTCATTGCTCTGTTCTTTCAAAACACTGAGCCCAACCAAACAGGCCTCTCCAATGGGAGGGAACCTCTGGCCTCGCCTCTGCCTCTGCCCTGTCTGTGAGGTCCCCCGGTGGAGCTCCTGGGTTATTTATTTTTCCATCCCCAGAGTTTGGTACGGAGTAGGTGTTCAGGATCTGTCTGTGGTCGAAGCAAAACGAACTTTCCCAGCAGAGCTTTGGAAACCACCGGCTGCGCCAGTTCTCTTCTCATCCACTCTGAGAGATTACTGGCTCAGAGTGAGGTGAGTCGGAGCACTGATAAGAAAGACTCTGAGGTTACAGACAGCTTGGCCCACGTCAGTCACCCAGCACAAGACCCAATGGAGATTCACGAATAGCAATGCCTGCCGGATGCCGTGGCGCTCCATGTCATGTAAGCACAAATCAAAACTGAACTAATGACTTGTTTCTCTAGTTGATCCAAGTATTCATTGAAGGCCATTCTTGTCATGTCATTCTTGTGCTCAAGACTCTGGTCATTGGTCTGAGTGCAAAGACTAGGGCATCCTGTGTGCCCCAGACCCTTGAAGGACCCTGCAGGACGCAGAGCTCCCCAGCCCCTCCCTGGGCTCCTGCCACACCCACCTCCCAGCCTTGGGTTTTCCTCCTTTCTCCGCAGCAGCTGCATTAGCAGGTCCTCTGCCGCCGACTCCTCCCAGTCCAGCCCTCTGCTCAGTCCTCCTTCAGCTGTTGAGGTTCTTCTTCAAGAAACCATCTCCTGACACTGCAGGCCAGGAACAGTCCCTCAGTCACGCTGCCGTCACGCTGCACACTGTCCCTTCAGAGAGCTGTGATGACACAGCCTGTCATGAACCCCGGGGACCATTGCTTGAACTGGCAGGAGAAATGTTGGTTTAGTACCAACACCTACGGCCGAGTTTGACACACAACCAGTGATCAATAAATATTTGTGGAGTGGAGGACCGGGGGAAGTGGGAGGTGCCATTGGGTGTTGGCCAGGCCACAGGGCTGTTACTCAATGCACTGCAGCGGCTCTGCTCCTAAAGGGTGGGACAGGGGTGGGGATGAGGACTCTGATCCTGGAAGACTCTTTCTGGGCTCTGAATCTGGGCGGCCTCCAGCCAGACGTCCAGAGGACATTCATGGGGTTTGTGCTGCTTTCGCGGCAGTCTGAGACCTGTACAAAGTAGGTCAGGTACCATAATATAATTCGACAAGTCGCTCACGAGAGACCCGGCTGTCCCAAACAATTCAAGTCAGAGAACCAGGCCACGGCTGAATAATCAGAGGACGGGGACGCTGATTAAGGTGATAGGGCATAATGAACCCAGGGCAACAGAGATGTCTGACTCCCTGTGAGATCAGTGATCAAGGCTGCGCCCGTGTCCTCTCTTCACGGCATGAGGGACGCTAGCCTGTGACACGTTAGGTCAACCCAGGCATGCAGTCACGGTCCCTGTAAAAACAGGCACTAGGATCCCATATCAAGTTTAATTCAGAGCTTGGATTTATAGGGGACCTTCATGATGACCTCATAGAGCCTCTCATGACAAGGTCACTCTCAGACACCTCTCCCTTGTCTTTTTTTTTTTTTTTTAACCATCCCTGGACTCTTTCAATCCTTCCTATTTTGTGGCAAAGCAGCTTCAAAATCCATCAAAGAAACCAGCAGGAGTTAAAAATGAAATAATTGTTATATAACAATAACAAAAAAAATTCATTTTCACCAAAGAGGATTTTAGCGATCGAGACAAGAAGCACCTTGGGGTTAGGGGCTGCTCCGAAGGAAACTGAGGAGGATGGTCCTCCTGAGCAGCCTTCTGCTGGACTCCAGCCAACAGATAAACACCCCGACTTCTGGCGGACGCTCCACACCTTTCTCAATCGGCCTCAGCCTGCCTCGGTTTCCCCTGACTGTCCAGCCCACAGGGGTTCTTGCTCCTCCCCAGAATCTCACAGCCAACACCTAGGCGCACATCACAGCCCGCATTAGTCGCTCACCCCGCTGTAGGGCTGGCCTCTCGCGAGGCTGTGTCCTTGTCAGGGAAGGAGCTTTAGTCCGTCTCTTCTCATACAAGCCTCTGCGCCCACTATAGTTTCTGGCAAGCAGGTGACATCACTCACGTGTTGGCTGAGCTCATCCGGGGGAGAGGGGACGCGTCAAGGATGTGGAGCTGAAAGGTGCACGCCATAAACATGGGGACTTTTCTCCAAGGCCAGGCAAAGACGCTGGTGGCTTACAGGAGAGTGTGGCTGAGGGCTTTGGCCTCAAGACCAGTCTGGACGTGGGGAGCGGGGAAGAGCCCACGCAAAAAAAAAAAAAAAAACACTTGCAGGAGTGTGGGGGCCCCGGGGGGCAGGGGAGGGGACCCTCACAGCCTGGAAAGAGAAAGGAAAGGAGCTCTCAGGACAAGCAAGCCTTGTGGGCACTGGGGTGAGGGTGCGGAGGAGGTTCCGGAGCTCTGCCATGAACAAATGGGTACATGGATATGCCATTCAGCAAGATGGGGCGCTGTTCTGGATGGGGTACTGACCTCTCTGGGCCTCAGTCTGTACTCGAATAACCTACAAACAGTAATGCAGATGTTATATGATGGATGTAAACCCCAAGGCCCAGCACACCCCAAAAGTTGTAGGTATTAATATAATCAATTCTTATCCCTGCATTTCTGTGCTGCCAAACTCTCTAGTATTAATGCTGAGTATTCAAAATCAGAAATAAGTATTCATTTTTTAAAAAATATATATTTTGAGTCTTCAGAATGATTACTGACATATTCATTCAGTTCCATCATCATATAAATATATTTTCCATTGGCTTGTGTGGTTTTGGTGATAAAAGGCATATGAGTTATGTGCCTCTACAGGACTTGGCTGTGAGTTTCTGTTTTTTTGGGTTAATTACTCAGTTTTTCGTAATCTAAAGTTCTTGGTTGTTTTTGATGGAGGGTGGTACCAGGGATTAAACTCAGGGGCACTCGACAACTGAGCCACATCCCAGCCCTATTTGTTTGTGGTTTTGATTAGGTTGAGGGCTATTTTTGTTCTGAGACCTTGTCTGTCTGACAATGTATTTGTTTCACACATGAAATAAAGTTGACTACATGGAATTCTTTGGGCAAAATACTTTGGTATCAGGATCTCATGAAGCCTGCATACTTTGGAATGCAAAGAAAAACTCTTTAAGTTTTTCCAACCACATTAGTGCACAATATAATTGGAAGGTATGCCATTCAAATCAATAAACAAATATGTAAACTTACCTACATCGATCCACATCCACGGGTCAGGCTTGGTGAGGGCTTGGGGTTCTGTATCTGTGGGAGAGTCTGTGAAGTTCATAACATCTTTCCTCTGTGGGAGACTCTAAGGCCCTCTCCACCCCGGGATGGAAGAATGTCACACCAAACCGCAGCCCATCACTTTTGCCTGGTCATTCAGTCAAAAGGAGAAAATCAATCTGAGCAGTTGTCAGTTTATGGAAAGTAATAAATGCCATTTTTTAAATGTGAAATATTTCCTCTTTATTAGGCATTTCTTTATTATGTGTTGTATTTTCATTAAATTTTATAGACATTTCATTATCCAATACTGCATTATCTGAGAAACAGAGAAAAGATGAATTTATAGCTTATCAATACATAAACTTTAACTACATATGTGCGCACCAAAACACCCTGTTCATTAAATCCCAGCGCCTTCTATCGTCAAGTACTTAATTCTTGGCTCAAACTGGAAGATGTTTGTCGTTCTCAGTCTTCTTCTTGATACTGGAGACACAGAGATGCAGGCAGCCCAGCTACTTGCCTTGAGGGACCTCACAGTCTCTGTCTGAGCCGTGCCGACTGGGAACTGTGCGCTGGGCAAGCGCAGCAGAGGAGAGAGAAGTTTCCACAGCGCTGGGGATGATTTATGATCCTCTGAGTGGTTGAAATGAGGTATGAGAGAGACTTCTAGAAAGAGGTGGTTTCTGAACTGAAACGTCACAGGGACATGGGATTTTAAGATGTGCTCATAAAACTGTAAGCAGCCCCTTATTCCTGGATCCTAGCACTCGGGAGGGAGGGGAGGGGGTGAGGCTGGATGAGAAGCGTCTGTGAGCCATGCTAAGTCTTTAGGATATGTTTTGAGAGGTCCGGAGGGACCATCGGTTGTCGGAGGCAGGGCAGGGAAACAGCGAAATCCAGCCTGGCTCCTGGAGGGGTCTTTCCTACCTCCGACATGCTTTTTTGGTTCAGAGTCCCAGGATCACACATAAATGGCGCTGGGGTGGCATTTGGGAGCCTATTTTACTTTTAACTAAAGGAAGGTCTTCTGGTGCCCTGTGAAGTTGCGGGAGGAGAAGAGGTGACTTCAACATTCACTGGCCCGGGACTGCAGGTCAACTCCAGGGTGAGGTGGCCCCTCATTGGGGCACGCCCCTCCTCCCAGCTGAGCGGACACTTGTGCAGGTGAGCCTTCGCTCTGCCCAGCCCCGGAGTTTTCTTTTGGCATAAACAACGTGATTTTAAGAGAGTCGCCCAGGAACTGAGGACGCCGCGTGTCTTTTCAGGCTGTGGCCCTGAGCACCTGGCCTTCACAATGGCTTGGCTGATAGCAACAGGCTGCAGAAGAAGACTTATTGTGCTCTCTGGATTCTGCATTGTGTACTTTTTCTTCTCTGTGAAAAGAAAAGGGATCATTCTTCCCAGAATCCGGCACATTAGTCTCCTTGGCAGAGTCGCTCAGCAACCTTGAGGTTGGAGGCAGCCATAAAAACAGCTCTGCCTCCTCGCTCTGCCCTCCCGAGGACAAGGCGTGCTGTCTCGGGGACAGCGGGTTGAAACTCCCCCGGCAATCAATTCTTTCTGTTAAAAGTCACAATGAATAAATGCCTTTTTCTGAACATCTTTTTATTTGCCGACTACTAAGCCAGTTTGTCTTTCTATTCAATTAAAAATGTCTAACTTTTTTTTTCAAAATGATGTAGACCAGAAATTACAAAGACAGTCCTCAATTCCCGTGTGTCGCCCACCTTTCCCAGGTGTGGGCGTCTGCAGGCCGAGGCAGTGCTGGACCTCACAGACTGCCCTGCGTGCCTCCTGGTCCCCCACAGCTGTGACTCTTCTGTCTTCTGTTTCAAGACCCGACTCCAGACCACAAGCTGCCTTTAATTGGGAGAACCCCTTCCTTCCTTTTCTCCTTTCATCTGGAGCGGTCCCTCAGCCTGTCCCTGTTCTCACAACGTGACACTTTTTAAAGACACTTCTGTGGGTAATCTTATAGGGAACCTCTCAATCTGGGTTTGTCTGATGCTGCCCCATATGAGGTTCAAGCGATGTGTTGCTCACAGGGACGCCACAGAAGAGATCTGCGTCCTTCTCGGTTTCGAGTGTCAGCACGTCTCATTGCTACTGATGCTCAGTCCGGTGGCGATGCCCTGGTGTCTCCACTACAGTTAGTATCTCTTCCTTAATGTCAAGCAGGGTCCTATGTCCCCAGGTTGAGACTGGAAATATCTGCTTCTCCTCGCTCTTGCACACACCACCCTCACGTTAGCATGTATGGATGATTCTCTACCGGAACAAGCTAGAAAAGTCTTGCAGCTGCATTTATTATGCCCCTGAAGTCTGTGTTGTCAGCTTTTGAAATCTCACCTTGGACCCTGATGCAGACTTTGATTTGCCCACAAGTCCTCCTCTTTTTTGGCTAGTCCTGTTCCCTGATCTAGTGCTCTATTCCCGCAGAGGAGCCTATTTGATATAACATCCAGCTGGTCCCTGTCAAGCTTGGGATCCCACACACAGCCAAAGAATGGATCAGCTGTGGAGCTGTGTGCTCAGTGCAGAGCTTCTCTGCCAGAATTTAAAATATAAGAGAATAGGAACCATGGCAGCACTTTAAGAAGCATATAATAGCTACTTAGCTAACACATTTTGACTGGACCATGAGGAGGCTGAATGACTCTGGGCAAGTCTCCACACCTCTTCTGCATTGAGGTGTGCCCTGTTGGGCAGAGCCCCCAGGGGAACACCCTGTCTGCACCCCACATGAACGACAGTGAGATCAGATACTAACAGTAACTGTACTTGTAAATGGAGTGGCCATTTGTAATGACAGTCGACCCTTCTGATCCTGGGTTTCTATATCTGTGGGTTCAACCAACTTCGGACAGAAAGTATTGTGTTTGGAAAAACTGCCATGACTAGTCTAAACACACAGACTTCCTTCTTTAATTTGTCTCTAAGCGATACAGGAGAATGGCTATTTTCCTGGCCAGTGCATTGCATCAGTATGTTTTAAGTGATCTGGAGATGATCTAAAGGACACACAGAGGGATGGACGTGCAAACACCAGGCCATTCTATGTAAGGGACTTGAGCACCTTTGGATTTGAGCATCTCTGAGATTCCTGGCATCTTAAGGGATGCCAAGGGCGGTCTAATTAGGAGGCCAGGGGCTGTGGACAGGGTGGGATTAGGGAATGCTGTGGCCAGCAGGTGATTGTGCGTGTCCAGCGTGTGAGCTCAGTTGGGCTGTGCACTGGAGCCGGGTTGAGGGGCTCGTGTTAGCACTGTTCACCGCCAGGAAGAGAGGGTGAGGGCCTGTGGAAATGGAGGGTGGGCACCGAGAAGCTCCCCTGGAGAGGAAGCAACCACACCGCTAGGTCAGGGTCCGTCCTAACCTGGGGGACAGAGGGGAGAGACCACTGTTGTTCTGCCTCCTGAGGGGCTACATGCGTGGGTTCTGGGAGAAGGACTTTGTGCCATCCAGACTCAGAGGAAATACTGCTCCTCTCTCATCTCTTCTCCATAAAAGAAAAGTTTCTCCCCCATCCTCCACAGGAACTCCCCTCTGCTCTTCATTGCTTATTGTTTAAATTGCTTAATTGTGTTAATCCTATTTCCCCAAGGGGCTTCCGGAGTGGACAGACTCTTCATTCACGGGGACCTGCATGGTCTGCTGTCGGAACACCTGAGGAGGGCCTTGGTCTCCTGGTCCCTTCTATGCAGACCCTCTGGAGATGGGCAGGGCTTCAAGAGCAGCCTAGTCCAGGGGCCTTTGTGGGAGGCTGGAGGGCAACAGTAAGAGCCCTGCTCCAGCCCGGCCTGGTTCTTGCCAAAGCCTCTTACCCACAGCCCTCCACTGCTCTCCAAGACCTGGACTTCACACGCCCCAGCACTGGGGGGCATGGGCTGCAGGCAGAGGAGACTCCCAGCCCCCTATGCTGTGGCTTTCCAACACCCGAGAGCCCCCCCGCCAGCCTCAAGGCAGCAGCCTGAGATAAGTTGGTGACACCCCAGGAGATGGAGTTCAGCCAGTAGCCAGCCACAGCAGAACCTTCCAACTGAGCTTTCCTTAGGTTGGTGACCATACACCTCCCAGCCGAGCCCCTGCTCTGGGTACTGCCTAGATGTGTCTTGGAGCACGGAACGATTCAGATCTATAAGGAGGAGACCGTGTCACTTTGTTTATGACCATGTCCTCCCCAGAGCTGCCCTCAATGAACATCTAGGGGGTGAAGGCGTCATCCCTAAAGCTACCGCATGGAAATGCACCCCAGATATGATGGGGGAGGGGAGGGGAACTTTGGTCCAGAGTCAGGACGATGGTCTCATAGCTATTTTGTAGAGTCCCAGGTGGTGTCTCCATCGCTGGGGGGCTTTGGTCTGACGGCAGCTGGGGCAGCAGTGGGAGGGAATCTCTGCCCTGGACCTGGTGGCCCTTGTAGCTCTGAGACGTCAGGAGTCAAGGATACAGCAATGGCCTCGTGGTCAGGCACAGGGCTCTGGTTGCCTACAATGGAGCTTGTGAATCGCGATTTCATTTTATTCCTCACATTATCGTTTTCCAGCTTCATGACTGAAACGGGACACCTGCCATTGGGGTGTGAATATGAGGAATGCCTCCAAAGATCTGAGCCATATCACAACGTTCAGATGCCATTATGAGAGTCCACTGTGATCTGAACGAACTAAGAGGGTGGCGACTGTAGCAGGTGAGGGGTACCGGAGGAAGGAGGTCACCGGGGGCACACCTTTGGGTTTATATTTTTTCCCCTGGCACCACATTCCTCCTGGACACCCTTCTGCCATGATGCTCTCCCTCTCCTCAGGCCCAGAGCGATGGAGCTGGATTTGCATGGACTGAACCTCTGAAGCTGCAAGCTCAAGTTAACCTTTCCCTCCTCTAAGTTGCTCTTGTTGGGTATTTCAGTCACAGTGACTAAAAGCTGACTGATACACCTGTGCACTCTGGTCCTGCACTGCCTCCGAGACTCCGTGGTGCCTGACAAGCCTAACACAGAGGTGGTGAGACTTAACAGAGACTGTGGGTATAAAGCGTGCAGGGGGAAGGCCACACAATGCCATCTGGTCACGGTCACCCTCCTCTTTTTCTCCTACGTGCTGGGAGGACAAGCAATGCCTGGAGGGTCCCATTTGCTCAGGTTCTACTCTGTACTTTGCATTTAGAGATTTCCCCAAACTTTCATTTTACACACACACACACACACACACACACACACACACACACACACTTTATTTTGCTCATCTGGATTTTTGAAACAACCTGAAAATCCGACATTCTTGCTCTTCTCCTTACAGGGGAGGCTCAGAGGAGTCACTCCATAGGGTCCCAGGAGGCAACGGGATTCCCTGCCAACTCGTCCTGTGATCTGGGATCAGTTGGCCCCCAACCCCAGATGAGAACGAAGCCAAGGTGGGCCTCTGCCCAGGCGCAGGGAGTGCTTGTGAGCATTGAGGACAGACGTGTGGGTTCTGCTGAAGGCACCAGAGCCTGGCACGGCTGTTCTTAGGTGTCTGACGCCGGAGGCTCTAAGTGGGACTTTTTGATGGTGGATTTAGTGTTTGAACGCTTAAAAATTTCAAAGGAGAAAAACCTGGCTCTTAACTTTTCCCCTCTGCACCTTCTCTAGTCTTGACTCTACCTTGCTGGGAGACACATTTACACCAGCAAAGCAGATATGATTATTGAGAGGCCTGAGGTCAGACAGCATAAAGTAATGCCACACAGGATCACGGGGCCGAGGCAACCTGCATGGACTGGGGGGCTCCTTCACTCCAAGGGCTTCATGTTTGCTTAGTTCAGCTGCAGGACTCTGGGCACCCTGAAGCCCGGTGCTGATCCATCTCTGCCCCGGATCATGTCATGAGTTACTTAATGGCAGGGAAACATCTGAGAAATGCTTCATCAGGCAGTCCTGTCAATATGCGGTCATCATAGAGGTCACCTACACAAACCAAGGACACAGGGAGGTAGATCTCCTGTATTGCAGGACACCATCTTCTCTGTGTTTGCGGCAACAGGCCTCTGATCTTTATGGAGACACACACACACACACACACACACACACACACACACACACACACACACATACACACACATACACGCAACAGGTACAGCAGGGCATGGGATTCCAGAAAGAGACTCTTCAAAGCCACCTAAACGTTTTGTGCTCTGACATCTCAGCGGAACAATATTAAGTACAAATGTGTGATAACCTGTTATAATGTTTTTTGTGTAGGAAAAAAAAATGATTTTTTTCAAACCAGGCCTCTGAGGCTACAGAAAAAGTAAAGATTTTGTAGACTAATGCTTGGTTCTAGATAAAAATTAATTTCCACAATAAATTTTGAACACCTTGCATGTGCCAGGCATGGTTTAAATCACTTCTCATGCTCTCTAGTTATCTCAAAAGGGGTAATTGAAGGTCCTGGGGCTGAATAATATGCTTAGGAAAAAAAAATTAAAATAAAACCAAATAAGGATCCCAACAATGTGCTCCAAACTCCAAATTTCATGTTCTTAGTCACTTAGCTATCACAAAATCACACACACACACACACACACACACACACACACACACTTTGACACTTTTCTGTTGCAATCAAACTTGACTTGGGGACAGTCATACCAGGTGGAGCCTGAACATCACCCCAGGGGAGAGTCAGGTGACTAAGCCACCCTGGAGGCCTCTCAGATCTGAACAGAGGAGGCTAGGCCACCCACAGCACTTCCAGGAGCCATGCCACAGAATCACAAGGATGGCACGCTAGTGACAGCTGAAATACACTCCAGAGTTCCCTTGTGGGGCCAAAGAGGGGACACAAAGTTTGAATAAAGGGAGATCTGGGTAAAAACACATTTTGATCTTTGGTGTGGTGTCTGGCTTTGGAAAAGCCAACCCATGACATTGGCTCATGGCCATCTCGTCACACCCACCTGTCAAGCATTGGCAAGGGTCATTGCAAGGGTCAATATATGATCAGATACACACCCACATGTGGACACCAAGAGAGAGGGGCACCCGGGGACCCCAGAGCCTGGGGTCCACATGTGGGTGCCAGGTCCCGTCCTCACTGTCTTTATTCAAGAAATATCCTACAGGTTGCCCACAGCACTCAAGGCTGGTGGGACACCAGGGCTCAGTCTCACCAGCGCGGCCCTGGAGCTGCACTGTGGAGTTGCTCTGAGGTCTTTACTGAAGGACAACGTGAAGCGATTACAAAGTCAAGCCAATTAGCACACCCATGGTCTCCTCCTCACCTTCCCCACCCAGTCTCTCAGTCTTCTCTTTGCCTTCTTATGGGAAGAGCCCTAAAATCCCGTGCTTTTTGCAAATGCCCAGTGTACAGTGTAATATTATTAACCCAAGTCCTCACTCGGAACAGTAGAGCTCTCTACTGATTCACCCTGGGCATCCACACATCTGGGCCATCTCTCCTCCCTTCTCCCCAGCCCCATCTGCCCTATTCTGTTTCTACGTTTTAATTAATTAATTCATTCTTTCTTTCTTTCTTTCTTTCTTTCTTTCTTTCTTTCTTTCTTTCTTTCTTTCTTTCTTTCTTTCTTTCCTTCCTTCCTTCCTTCCTTCCTTCTTTCTCCCACATATAAGTAGAATCACACAGTATTTGTCTGTTTTCACTTTGCACAGTATCCTCCAAGTCATCCATGTTGTGGGCAAGACGGGATCTTTTCTTTTGTAAGGCAGAATGATATTCTGTTGTAGGTTTTTTTCCACCATTTCTTTAGTCCTCCGCTGGTCAATGGTCACTTCAGTTATTTCCAAACCTTGACATCAGGAATAATGCTGCAATAAACACAAGAGTGCAGACCTTTTCCTGAAGTCGTGATTCCATTTCTTTGGGGTACATATGCAGAGAAGGGATTGATGGAGTATATAGTGGTTTTATTTTTGATTTCTTTAGAAACCTCCACTATTTTCCACAGTGGCTGCAATCTACACTTTCATCAGGTATGTAAGGCTTCCCTTTTTCCATATCCTTCCCAGCTCTGGCATCTCCCGTCTTTTGGACAATAGCCACCCTAACAGGTGGGAGGTGATATCTCTTTGTGGTTTTAATTCACCCTGCCCTGATGATCAGTGGCGCTGATCACTTTTTCATGTACTTATTAGTCATTTGAAGTTTTCTTTGGAGAAATGTCTCCTGAAGTTCTTTACTCATTTTTTAATAGTTATTTAATTTCTCTTCCTGTTATCGATTTGGGTGCATTCCTTACGTATTTTACTTATTAACTCCTTATCAGATAGAAATTTCACATGTGCTTTCAATCCACAGATGCGCCCTTCACTTTCTTATTCATTTCCTTTGCTGATCTGAAGCTTTTTATGATGTCCTCGTGTTTGCTGATTCTTGCTTTCCATTCTGCACTGGCTGAGCTGGTGTTCAAGTTGTTTTTGGTGATCTTTCTTTGTACTTTGAAAAATAAATATTTCCCTTTCTCTCTCTCTCTCTCTCTCTCTCTCTCTCTCTCTCTCTCTCTCTCTTTAGGTTTCCCATAGAAAACTTTGTTCACTTTTTAAAAACTTTTAAATCAGTGCATTATAATTATGTACATAATAGTGAGATTCATTGTTAAGTATTTCCACCTGCACACAATATAACAATATAATTTGGTCAATTTTGCTCCCTAATCACTGCCTTTTCCCTCCCCCACCCCCCAATTTTCTTTCCCAACTGATTTTCCCCTATATTCCTGACATGGGACCCCCCCACACTTTTCTTTTATTGCTCTAGCTTCCACATATGAGAGAAAGCTTGACCCTCGACTTTCTGGGTTTGGCTAATTTCATTTACATAATGCTCTCAAGTTCCATTCATTGAAAAGTGAATTGTAAACATCTCCTGCTAAAGTGCCTGAGTCTTAGAGCCACCTCCGCATAGAGAAGATCTCACAGTCCCCACTTATATGATTGACAGGGTCCCAACAGTTACTATCTTCATCTAATCATAAGTGAACAGAGCTGTGCAGGCCCAAAGCAATGGCCCTGAGGTCACAGAGATACTGAGAAGAGCACTGTTGGGCTGGGGCTGGGGCTCAGTGGCAGAGCACTGGCCGAGCACCTGTGAGTCCCTGGGTTTGGTCCTCAGCACCATATAAAGATAAATGAATAAAGGTATTGTGTCCATCTACAACTGAAAAATATTAGGAAAAAAAAAGAAAGAAATGCATTGCCATCCCCTGGAGCCCAAGCCTGCTGACCTCCAGTCCACCAGGACTTTCTGTGCTCCACGGCTAGACAAGAACCTACCAAGAAATCAGCACATTACTGATGTTTTGGTTCTGGACAGACTCTAGCTGTGCGACAGACCTGTTGTTAATGTGTTTCTCTATAACAATAGAGAAGTTGTGCTCAACCCAACTTAGCCCATAGGTCACGGTAAGTGCATGATTATTTTAACAGGCAAGTCCAGGGGCCTCAGAGGACCTCAGCCAAGGCCGGTGGAAGCTGATGGCTTAAACAGCTCCCTTGAAATTTTTAGCCATGTAAATCAGGACAGGAAAAACTCACCACCTTTGTGGGCCAGTTCCGTGTTCAGTAAATCAGCTGAAGTTCCTTATTTATCTCCCTTTCTTCTGGCCTCATGAGTTTTCAAAAATAGCAGTCACACATTTTATCTTTCAACAGACGGGGCTCCAACCCCATTCAAAGTGGGGCTCTGGTTGGAAAAGTTGGAATCTCCAGGTTCAATGAGAGCAAAAATATATTTGCCCAAGGGGTTTCAATAGGGCCTTTTGACCTTGGGAAAGTGACTAAACTCTAAGTTCGGTTAATGTTTCTCACTTAGTCTTGAGGGAGAAACCTGAAATTTGGACCAAAGGTTCTACTTAGTAAATCTTAATGGATTCTCAAGGTTATACTGCCCCACTGGGAGGAAGAGAAGAAGTGGTGCTCCACCCAGAGGACCTCTGCTCAAGATGGTGCGACAAATGAAGGACAGAGTCACAGGAACCAAAGTACTCAACACACAAGGATGAAGACTGTTTCCTCCCATCAAGTTATGCAAGCTAAGCTTCTCAAGTACAGAGACCAGTAAGTCAATCTGACTCATGTTTCAAAACTATTCTCCAGAGTCATGTAAGATTGTGTTGATGACCCACTTTGCAATTTAAATAGAGAAAGGACATTTCTTCTGTGGTATGGTAGAGGTTGCAATTTGCATTGGAAATGGAAATCATCGGGAGCATGGAACCCAGGGCCCATGCATGCTCGACAAGTGCTCTACCACGGAGCACACCCAGCTATCGCCAGTTCACGCCCCTCTTCTCTGTGGGAATGTTTTGAGTCTGATATGGCTTTAATGTGTCCCCCAGAACTTCACTGAATGGTGGATCCTATTTCTTTGAGTTTCTTTCTAATTCTAGAAAGAATGAAGTGGGTTATAAAAGGGCTTAAGTCTGGAGAGTCTGGGGAGGAATCACCATTAACACAAGGATCCCCAAATCCATACCTTGATGGTGTTTGCAGATGGGGCCTTTGGAAGGTAACTGGGATTAGACAAAGTTATGAAGGTGGACGCCTATGATGGCCTTTGTGGCTTCTGAGAAGCAAAGAGACCTGAGCTAGCAGCTGGCTGTGTCTCACTGTGTGAGTGACGCAGCCAGAAGCTGAGCAGATGTGGAGAAGAAGCTCTTGGACTTCCCAGCCTCCAGGACCATGAGCCAAACAGGCCCCTATTCTTTATAAATCATCACCCATTTTCTTATTTTTTTAAAGAGAGAGAGAGAGAGAGAGAATTTTAATATTCATTTTTTAGTTCTGGGTGGACACAACATCTTTGTTGGTATGTGGTGCTGGGGATCGAACCCGGGCCGCACGCATGCCAGGCGAGCGCGCTACTGCTTGAGCCACATCCCCAGCCCACTGTGTGGTTTTAATGTGTCCCCTACCTGCTCCCCCCAAAAAAGCTTGTGTTGGAAACTTAATGCCCAATGCAGCAGTGTCGGCGTGGGGCCTACTGGGCAGTGTCTAGCTCATGAGGCCTCCCAATGAAGGGTGGAATTGCATTCATACCCAACTTTAAAGGGTTAAAGTCTACAAGTGTGATCTCTGCTCTGCCCCATGAGATGTCTCCTGTCACCTTAGGAAGCTGCAAGAAGACCTTCACCAAATGTAGCCTCTCAATCTTGGGCTTCTCAGCTTCCAAAATCTGTGAATCAAATGAACTTTTGTTCATCAAAATTCACTAATCTGTGGCATTCTGTTACAGCAGCATAACACAGACTATGACAGGTGTCTGCACTGCCAGAAGCCCTTGGACTAGGCATTTGGTTTTAATTCACATAGGTAAGTATTTCAAGGACAGGTGCTGATGTGCTGATGAATCCATCACGGGCTGAAAATATCATCGATCAGCAGTCTTGTAGGTCAAAATGCAGTTGGTACACCTGACCCGCAGAACATCGTCGCTGCATGACCTACCTTCCACATGCTCAGAACAGTTACGCTTCCCAACAGCTGCACAAAATAATCTAGCACCTAGTCAATTCCGTAATCAAGTAATGACTATCTCATGTAATTCATTGAATTCTATATTGAAAGTGAAACACAGAAAGTGGACTAGGAAATGGCTTTATGGGTCCACTTTTGCATCATCATAAAGTTAAAAAATTCCAAGTTGTCACGGCTTGGAAATGTCTGGATCTTTCTATATTTTTATCACTTTAATCACTTGACTTCATTTGTAGAAACGGTACTATATTTCTACAGCTTTCAAATGTTGTGTTTCTAATGTGGCCTGATTTTCACTGGAATATGTCTAAATAACCCTATAGTGAGGTATTTGGAGTGTTCCCTATAACACACAACAAGTGCTGTACTCATTGGATTTGAATATTTCTGAAGATGCAAAAAGGCATCTTTATTTGCTGAGTCTTTTAAAGATAACCATCTCATTCAAGAACATTTCCTAAGGAGCAGCCCTGTGCATACTTGGCTTGGTACGGGGGAGACAGGAGGGCCACCTGGCATGGGGTGAGAGGTACAGGTACAGGTACAATCCAAGTTCCAGAGGCACTAAAAGGGACCCATGGTGACATGGACAGCAAACATGTCCTTGAGAAAGTCAGTCAAGGCAAAGTTGTGACACAGAATGTCAGATCCTATTTCTTTGAGTTAATTCTAGTAAGAATAAAGTGGGGAGGAGGGTCTGGGGGAAACTGCTCACCAGCTATGGTCTCCTCTGGCCCTGTCGAGCTCTGTTCTTGCCCGTGAGTGTCTGGCATGCATGGTGAAGCTGAATTCCTTGTTAAGGTTTTCACCCTATTATTCCACAGCTAGGGTGCTCCAAAGCACAATTTGGTTGGATATTTTATTGGTTGAGTTAACACAACAAATACCATAAATCCAGTAATTACTAATTGTCTCCTCCATTATCAAGGAAGAAATGAATCATAAACCTTTTATTACTTTAACCGTGGACTACAGGAAGGATTAATCTCCCCGAGAGGCATTTTTCATCTTTACCTGGTGCCAGCCCCCGCCCGGCGCTCATGCTACCTTCCCGGTTTCCTGTTTAACGCTCTGCAGTGGCCTCTGTTAGGATCAGGATGTCTTGAACTTATCAGCCAGGTTTGGCAAGTGGTGATAAATCTCTGCAGCCTTCAGTGACTTGGCAATTACTCTCTTTGGAAGTAGATAAAACAGACTCTTGGAGACACAGAGACTGGCCCCACCTGTGCCTGGCCCTCGCAGTGAGCAGGTGGTATTGGCTATTTCTCTGGGCACCCAAGGGCAAGCACGGGCCTTTACAAATGCGACTGCGGCCGGCCGGCACGCTGCACTTGAAAAGGAGCGCTCTTCCCCGCAGGCTCCGGCTTTGACCTCGGTATTGATTTTCACGTGTGATATCTCAGGTTTATCATCTCCTGCAGGTTAACTAACAGCCAGGTACCAAGAGCCTGTGTGGAGAGAGCTCCTGGTAAAAAGGGAGCAGGCCACCCGCCTCGGAGGCCACGGAGACCTGCTTTGAAAGCATTTTCCCGCCCATGGTGGAGGGAGGTCCCGTGCCACCTCTGCCCTTTGCTGGTCTCTTCCATATCTGCTCACCCCTCAGCCACGCTCAGGGCAGCACAACATGGCATGGCTCGGAAAGTCCTGGGAAGGACTCACAGGTGGACTTGGGCATGTCACGGAATCCTGCTCCTGGTCTGTTTTCTCCACCATAATGTAAGCCCGACTTCAGCGACACTCCCGCAAGGGCACAGGTGCCATTGGTCCTCATCCCACGAGGTTCCTGACGGGGCCTAGAACTGTGCACACGAGGCTCATCCCAGATGCCCCCTGCCATGCCTCTGTGAAGTATCTGGTCCAGTCCTGGCTTGATGAGCAGTTATTGTTTGCATGGGTTAATGCAGCCCATGTTTTGAGCACCTCCTGTATGCCCAGCTCTCATTATGATCCATGGGAAAGCAGAGGTCTCTGCCCTCAGAGCCAACATGCTAACGGGGAAGTCAGACAAGAAATAATAAATGTAAAGACATATGGCACGGGAGAAAGTGAAAAGGGATATGCTTTAAAAAATGGAGCAGTATTGAGGGAAGAGGGTGGAAGGGATTTTAATTTTGAGCAGAGAAGGGGAGCAGGCCTCAAGAAGGGCACCTTTGCCTGCTGCTCATCAGGCCGCCGCCAGCGCTCCCCCACAGCCCCGGCAAGTATGTCTGTTTATTCACGTTTTACAGAGGCCGAAACTGAGACTCAAATTAATGAAGTAACAAGCCCAATGTAGCTTGTGAGTGTCAGGCCAGCACTGGAGCCTGTGCTCTCACCCAATATTCTAAGTTGTCACCAAGTAATCTATTCCTTGTCAGCATGTGACAAGGTACTTAGACGCTGGATGGGTGTAATAAGCGGTCACATGGCCTCTGGGAGGTTAAAGTCTCGGTAACTGAAAATGACAATAATCACAAAATAACCTTAGTGCTTATCCATGTTCCGAGACGAGATTCACGGCAGGGGCAGAAGGTACAAGCAGTTAGAGCTGCATCCAGAAGGGGGCTGATGAGAAGTTACTTGTGGACACTTCTCTGCCCTGAGTCCAAGGGGACGCCATTTTCTCCCAGCAGCTCCATCATTATCTGACATGCAACAAATATCTGCTAGGTAGATTTAACCCTGATAATGGCCTTGGAAATCCACAGAGCACATCGATATATTAAAGACCCTCCAAATGCCAACAGCCTTAACCTTGTTTTAACCAGCAGTTTCCAAATGTCTCCAAGATAGCTCTTTGTCCATTATTTCACCCCAAAACCAACATTCTACAGAGTCAAACGTAGGAAAATTCTGCTCTAGAGTAATTAGGGATTTCCACAATCTAGACTTCTAAAAGGAAATGCATTCAAATGCTGATCAACACGGCATTATGTTTTCTCCTGACAAAGTAGCACTCTTGGCATAAGAAGAATCATAGAACCAGGTCTGAGGTCCCCTCTTGACGTTCCCCCAACATCTCTGTGACCTTGGGTTTGTCACCTGGTTTCTTTGAGATCCACATTTTCTACCAATAATAACTTGTGGAGAAATTAAACACTACACGGGATAGAGATGCACCTGAGAAGGTGCTCTGCATGGAGAGGGACCCAGTAAATGGGATTTGCATTGAATTTATGATCTTCTTCTGCTTAGAAAGGGCTTCTATGACACCTAGGAATATCACTTTTCAATGCTCTGCCTCAAGAGAGCTAGAATTTTTTTTTAATGCCAGAAGGAATAACTTCTTAAATGCCCCCCCAAAACTAAAATATTTAGGAACTAGAAGTCTGTGTCCCCACAGTTTTCTTTCCTACAGATTACCCAAGATGACATCTGTTTTCCCCCAAATATGCTAATATTCCCCATGGAAATGGGAAAAGAGGAGAACATGAGATTCTTGAAGACTTGGCAGAATGTGGTGTGAGTTAATGACAAACCTGTGTGTGAACGTGGCGGACACCGGCTCTGCTGCAGGCCTCGCCCTTTGGTGTAGCTGGAGGCAGACATTGCCCCTTGAGTCCCCTGGTCCAGACCACCAACCAGAGCCCTCTGGGGCCCACATGGACCCTACAGAGAAGTCCTGGGACCCCTGGATCTGCTGAAGAGTGCAGTCACAGATGCATCTCCTTCAAACTCTTGTGCCTGCAGGTGCTGCACTCTGGGCCCAGGTGGGAGGGCAGCCCTGGTGCTCTCTGAATCGCATTCGGGCTCATCTTCCTTTGATCAGAACAGTAGATCCCCTCTTCAGCCAAGAGGAGTTGGCCACACCTTTTGAGTTTCCTCCTGAACAGGCTTTACTGTGACAAAATCTTGCAAATCTTCCAGCTCTGCTTCCCCTTGGATTAACAATTCTCCATTTAGATCATGTCTGAGTTCTCGTATTTTACTATGAACTGCCACGAGAGAAGAGGCAGCTTCTTCAAGACTCTGCTCACAGGTGGGTTCGTCCGAATGCCCAGTCTCCTCACTTCCAGGCCTGTCTTCCCGGGACACTGGAACATGAACACGACCAGCCAAGTTCTTGGCCTGCTGTTGGAGGGTGGTCTTTCATTCACTGTCCTATCGGCCTGATCCTCATTTTCTCTCTCCACAGACACCTCTTTTCTTTCTGAGCTCTCACCAAAATCACCTGTCAATGTCCATTTGTGGCAAGGGAGGGTTTTACTGGCCTCTGCCATTCCAGTGGCTGTAACAAATGGCCAGAGACCAGTTGGCTGGTAAACAACTGCCATTTATCACTTGTGGTTCTAGAGGCTGAAGAGCCCAAGATCAAGACACCAGCAGATTTGGGGTCTGGTGCGGACCCCCTTTCTGGCTCACAGATGCTTCTGACTGTGTCCTCATGTGGCAGAATGGGTGAGGGAAGTTTCTGGAGCCTTTTCAGAAAGATGCCAATCACATTCGTGAAGGCTCCACCCTGATGACCTCATCCCTCCACCCGGCTCCGCATCCAAGTGCATTGCATTGAGGATTAGTTCTACACAAACATTCAGTCTCTGGCCACCGTGTTGCTACACGCCAGGGCATCTCTCCTGCTCTGAGCTGTCCACAGGGCCAGGGCTGTCTGGGACCCATCTCTGTCCCTCCTCCTTGGAATGCTGTTTGGCACAAAGAGTTACAAGCTCTGGACTCCAAAGACAAAGTCCAAACTCCAGGCGTCGGAGTTCACCAGCTCCTGTGCTTTGAGCAAAATATTGAAGTTCTGTATGTCTCGGCTTCCTTAACTTGAACATCTAGAGTAGAGGTGTAGCTTCTGCACACAGTTGTGGGGAGAATTCAGTGTAAATGTTGGAGTGACGGCTTGCCCTACGTCCTCAGAAAGGAGGCTTCCTGGGGTCAGCCTTAAGAACTTTCCTGCTCATCCAAACAAGGCACCCGCGCATTGTGGTCTAGGGATTGGAGTTTTTAGAGAACGCTTCCCACTGAGTGCTCAGAAACAAACACGGGAGGCTCCCCTTCACCACCACGGGGCGTCTGCATGTGTGTGGGGAGGGGACCTGACAGCAGAGGCACCCAGCGGCAGGGCAGCAACTCTTCACCAAACAGTGATAAAGGCCTATCCAGTGTCGCCGCTTCACCCGCTCCTGAAAAGAAGTGAATTAAAGGATATGTTTTTCTTTTCTTTTTTTTTTTTTTTGCTTTGGAATCAAAGGGACCATGGACGAAGAAATCTGCAGAAATTATCTAAGGCTGCTTTAACCTTAGCATTTATTATTCAGCACCTCACTCATTGCCCTGATTATAAATATTTAATCACTCAACAACTGTAAGTGGTCCAGTCTTCCAGGAGGGGCTGCGGGAGGGAGGGGGAGGAGCAGAGCTTGGGGGAGCGAGGGAGGGACAGAGCCCCGGCTGTGGGTGGCCAGAGGGGCAGGTGTGAAGGGTGGCGCTGGGCTCACCTGTGAAAGCAGGTCCCCCAGAACCTGGGGGCCCCTGGTTTTCTCTTTATTCACTGCAGTTCAGAAGCCACCTCAGAGCCCCTATCTCTGGCTAAAAAGGTTCTCCATAAAAGCAGGATTCCTGGCAGCCAGGGTGCCATCCTCGCCAATGCCTTTGTCTGTCCCTGTCTCTGTCTCTCAAACACACACACACACACACACACACACACACACACTCACACTTGGCAAGCCTGAGGCTCTGTCAATAATTCCTGTGTGCATGGCACCCGCACACGCTGGCAGAGGAACTGGGAGAAGGGGTGGTGTCACTTTCCGCCCCTGCAGCGGTCCCCTCTGTGATTGGCTGGTGGGGAGGGAACCTCTGAGGTGCAAAGGTGTGCCTGTGTTTGCACAGATACTGTAAGTGTCACACTCTCAGGAGCAAAGGGCACTAATAGAGGTGTTGTGGATTGAGTGATGTCTCCCCAAAGTCCACTCATGGGAGTCTGAACCCCCAGTCCCTCAGAATATAATCCTGTGTAGAGGGAGGGTGGCCCCAGGTGTGATCCACTGAGTCACCGGGAGCCTTACTCCCGGAGTAGGAGGGGTCCCGCATCCAGTGTGACTGGGGTCCTTACGAAAAGGGGATATTTGGACACAGAAAGGGCTCAGGGAGCTGGGGTGCAGGCACGAAGGCCAAGACTAGAGGGACAGTCCTGCATGTCCCCGAAGGCCAAAGATGGCAGAAAACCACAGAAGCTGGGGGGCCCGGCCAGGTTGGCCTCTCAGCCTCAGGAGGAGCTGGCCCTGCCCACGCCTCCCCCTCAGACTGCTGAGCTCTAGACCGCGAGACAGTCTGTGTGGTCAAGCGGGAGCTTTCCCGAGAGTCACCACTACAACCTTGGCCAGGCCACTGGGCAGGACCTGTCTTGCAGAGTGACTTGTCCCTGACTCCTCCTGCTCACTCCTTCTTTACCTCGAGACTCAGTGAGGCCAACACACAGTGGGGTGCAGCAGGAGCCCGAGTTCTCCAGAGACAGAACTAATACAGGATGTGTGTGTGTGTGTGTGTGTGTGTGTGTGTGTGTGTGTAGACAGAAAGCAAAGAAAGAATGAGAGAGAGAGAGAGGTGGAGGAAAGAGAGAGAGAGAGAAAGAGGGAATGAATTCTCTTAGGAAAAAAAATTGATTCACATTATTTTGGAGGGAAGCAAGCTCCAAGATCTGTAGAGTGAGTTGTCAAGTTGGAGAACCGGGGGCGTCCATGGTAGAGTCATCAGCTAAAGACTGGCTCCCTGGAGACCCACGAGTAGCCAGGGTTTAATCTGAGCCCAAAGGTGAGGGTGTTTCTGCATGAGGCTGAGGTTTGAATCATTAGAAAGAAAAAGCAGGTTCTCCTCCCAGGGTGGCTGGGCCTTACGCAGTCAGGCGAACACTTGCAGAGGATGCCACGGTGGGTTCTGGAAGAAGAAGAGAGGGTCCTTCTGCTGGACTTCCATGGGGCACTCACACTGGACCCAGCAGCATCATTCACAGTAGCCGGAAGGCAGAAGCAGAACAGGTGCCCCAGGATGGATGAATGGATAAAGACAATATGGCCTGGGGATCAAGAGCGAGAGTACTCAGTTTGGGAAAGAAAGGGCATCCTGCCTCAAGGACATCGTGCTACGTGATGCAGGCCCCTGACAAGGAGGCAGACAGTGTGTGACCACACTTAGATGAGGTCTCTGGGTACTCAAACTCAAAGATACAGGGAGAGAGGAGGCCTCCAGGGGATGGGGCAGGGGCAGGGAGGGGCCAGGAGCCTGGTGGGGAGTGTCCCTTGGCAAGATGTAAGGCGTGCAGGTGGTGGATGGCGGTGAGGTGACACAGGGACGGGGAGTGTGATTAGCTTTACTAAACTACATGCTGAAAAATGGTGACAATGGTGAATTTCATGGCACATGCACGGGACCACAGATTTTCAAAACGTAAACCAGGAGAAAAAAAGCCTCCAGCGTCTCAAGAACTGCTGGTGGCTCTGGTTTCCAGCTGTTCCCAGTTGTTTCCAGCTGTGTCCTGCCCTGGCCTGACAGGACCAGCTCCTGATGCTGGTGCTGCAGGGTAGCCAGGAAGCCCATCCTGTGGCATCCACCCACCCGTGCCTTCACCTTGAGGCCACCGGTGCACCACAATCCCAGGTCCTGGAATTCCCGTCTTCTCCAAAAGCCAGGTGTCGGCCAGCAGCCTTGCTGGCATGATGCTGGGGTCGAATGTCTCCCTGGGCATGCCACACTCTTCCTACCTCAGGCTCCCTGGGCAGCCTGGAGGAAATCATTGCAAATCTGAACCTTGGATGTCAGGGATGTGAATTTTCTAGATTTTTTGCCAAGGAAAGATGCTCACAGAGGGCCACACATCTGTTCCAGATAGCAATAGCATCTTAGAGGCACCAGCTGATGGGAAGAGGGCAGCTGTCCCTCACACAAGCCACCTCCCCGCTCATCATAGCATCATGAGATAGGTAGCCTCCGCCATGCCCAGCAATGTATGAGAGCAATTGTTTTTATTGTTGCGGCACTAATATTATGTTCCTGTTTATTACTAGTGTAATATACTCTATTCTAGTAGATCTTAATGGTTGTTAATAAAATATTAATGCTTTTTATTTATTTTTTTCATATATTTCACTGCAAACACACACTGATTCCTGTCGTGTGTGATGGTTAGTCTGATGGCTGACCTCCCACAGGAGTCACCTTTAGTCTATGATTAAATGTAGGTTTGGGGAGCTACAAGCGCAGGCTGGGGAAGGCCCACCACCAGGGCTTACAGGAGCTCACTGGAGATGCCAAATGGCGTGCGACTTTGGATCTCGAGCAGCACGTTTCACCAGAAGGGAGAGCAGCATGCGTGCTGGGCAGCAGCGTCCCCCTGCGGCACAACGCAGGAGCATGGAGCTTCTCTTTCATGTCACAGACTTGCTTATCTGTGCAGTTTGCCTGTTGTGCTTAGCTCTCCTCCTCCTGCCACCACTTTCCCCTCCCATCCTGTCCTCAGTCAGCCCTTCCCAAGGCCTCTGCTCGGCTTGGTAGCACTTCTCCTCTTGGTGCCAGTTATCATGCACAAGACAGCTGTTTCTGCATTTCCAAACTTTTAATATGTAACAAAAGCTGCTTGTCAGATGAGGATCTTGAAAAATGCCATCTACTAGTATCCTGTCACCATTGACATAGGGACTTTGATCTGTCTTTGTGCCACGTGGTCTCGGGTTATCTGTGGACTTATTTGTTGACGTCATGTTGAAATGACACCTGGGTGGTTGGGGAATGGATTCGGAGGGAGCAATAAGGAGGTCCTGCCTTGGCTGGATGAGTGGACACCCTGGCTTTGCAGGAAGCCCACCTCTCCCAGCAGCAGCCCCGCTGCCTCCAGGGCTCTCTGCAGGAGCTCTCTGTCCTCCTTCAGGTGCACTCTACTCACTTCTGATCTACTCACTGTGATGCCAAGAGTCATTTCTAAGTTGGGGTTCAAACTAGAGAAGAGGTTCCCTGTCTCACTGAGCAGATGTGCATCCTGGGGAACACCATGAAGGAGCCTCCTGCCTTCAGCCACCTGGGCAGGGGGACGGCATCACACACCTGTACTTTTAGGGTCTAAAAATGTCCACGCACCTGGACCAGGTAACTTAGAAAGCAGGACTCCCACTGAAGAGTCCTGCTTTCCTCTTCCTGTACATCCTGGTGGGGGGAGCCTTTGGAAATTCTGCGAGTTGACATCTTCCTTGTCTATTGTTAAAATTAATCACTTTTTTTGCAGGAATTCTTTTCTACCAAGAACCATATAAAGCACTCTGCCTACATAAGCATGTTCTGTCTTCACCCCAGTGTCTTGTGAGGTAGGAATGATCATTGCCTGCATTTTACAGTGAAGAAGCTGAAGTAGAGTTGACCAGCATGTTCCTAAGGTCACGGCACAAGTCCAGGTTGGGGCTGGGGTTTGAATACAGCGGTTAGACCCAGTGCACTGGGCTACCACTCCTAGGCACATAGAGCACCAGAGAAGCAGAGAGCGGGACCCTGCTCAAGGTGTGCATAACAGAGGGTTAGGAGCCTTACCTCAAAGAAGAGGCAATGGAGTGGGACCTTAAAGAAAGGGCGGAGCTGGGAGAAGACATCATGGAGGTGAGAAGAGCGTAACTGCACAGACAGAGGGTGATGCCCCAGCCCCTGGCAGGGACCAGACGGTAGCAATTGACCATGGCTGCAGCAGAAGGAAGGAGTGGTCCTATTGGTGACAATGCTGTCCCAAACATAGGGCTTGAAGGACTTTATCCTCATGTGAAAGAAAGTCATCTAAAGATGTGAAGAAGAAGGAGCAAGTGGGGGAGGTGGGAGGAGATGGGGTGCAAAGGAAGTCAAACAAAGCCCCGAGGCAGTTGTAGAAAAGGTGAATTGTCTATTGTTATTTTTATACTTAAACAGAGTAGTGTAGGGGCTGGGGTTGTGGCTCAGTGGTTGGGTGCTTGCCTAGAACATGGGAGGCACTGGGTTCGATCCCCAGCACCATATTAAAAAAAAAAAAAAAAACTAAACAGAGTAGTTTGGGAATATCTGTATTTCTCTTCATATTTTATAAGACTCTTAAGATGCTATGTTATTTTTCCACTATCAACCCCTGAAGGAGAACTGCATACCTTTAAAAATAAGTAAATAAAAGGAGAAAAAGCAGCGGAATGTTACAAGAACGATTCTTTCATGCAAGATGGAAAGGTTCACATCCCCCGCTGGAGTGTGTGAGGAAAATGTGCCAATCCTATTCCAGTGCACTTAAATTCATTAAAGAAGACACCTTTTCTGAGTCAGGTTTCGGTCACTAGAATACACCTACCTGATATATACACCAGCCGGGTTCATACCAGTTGAGACTTGGGGAAAGCCAGTGGGTTCTGAGAACTTCCCTGGGCTACAGTGCGGCTTCTCTCACTTATTTACCTACGGGTGTCTCAGTTACCTGTGGTGGGTCTATGTGAGTAATCCAGCCACACAGGAGGGCTTCCTGGACAAGGTGAGTCGTTTTTCTCTGCCACAAGCTGCTGCTGTGTATGCTGCCAAGACACAGACCCCAAAGCAATGGGCCAATCAAAACCGAAACCTCCAAAACCATGAGCCAAAACAAATCTGTCACTTTCGGAAGTAGATTTCCTCAGGTATTTTCGTTCTAGTGGCAGAAACCTGGCTGCCACAAAAGTGTCCTCTTGAGTTAATAGAAGTGGAGCCGCAAATTCAAATCCAGTACCATTTTTCCTGGCCTTTATGTCCACAAGATCCACAGTTACGACCTCCACAATCATGCTTGTATCCTTGCCCACATGGGCACTGGAGGTCCCCTATATGAAATTCATAATGTCATTGCCTATGCCTTCTAGGTGGCATAGAAAAGCAAAAATCATCTCCAAAATGAAAATGTTTAATGGAAGTTGAGCAAAATAGCAGCTTACTCCAGCATGTTTTCCAACTTGTGAGCTTGATCATGGCTGGACATCTCTTTGACAGTCATACCAGCTCACGAGTTGAGCTATTCTGGAAGAAATACACCGCATATATAAAGTGAGTTTGCAAGTCTTGCAAAGTGCAGGATTTCCTAAAGATGGCAAGAATGTTGGAGACTTTCTCAGATTGCCTGGGAAGGCCCTAGCCAGCGCTGGGGTGGAAGTTAGTGGACAACCCCTCCTGGCCTTACCCTAACCCACTTTCCCTGCAGCAGTTACCGGCACACATTATGCTAGGTCCGGGTTTGGCTTCTGTGAGAATGTACATTCCGTGGCCACAGAGATCCTTGGTTTTCTATTCTCTGATGCACTCTTGACACCTAAAAGTGTGTCCAAAACACAGTAGATATTCATCAAAATCTATTCACTAATTAAGCGTCTTTTTTTTTCTTTGTCTAGGATATTAATGAGGACAAGGGCTTGGCCCTTTTATTGTGGGTCTTAGTGTTCTTTCACCCCAGACCACAAAAAAAAAAAAAATTTCCTGGGTCACAATGGACATGCAATAGATATCTGTGGAATGAATAAATATTAACACATTTCCAATGAGCAAGGTTGAAATGAAAACAAGATCCAGAGAGAGGTTTGGGGAAACTGATAAGAATCTTGAATATTTTTACAAAAAAATGACCCACTTTCTGAACTTATAAATGTTAAATATTCTATTAGACTTATTATAACATGCTACCAATCAATTTTATCCAAAAATTGAAAACCAGATTAAGCAGGCTTCACTGGTGGTTCATGGCAAAATTTTACATGAATTTGTAATTATAGACTATATGCATATATAAAATTTATTGAATATATAAATTCATTTCATAATGATATGTTCATTTTTTAAGATGTATTCCAATTAAACTTATTTTGCACTGCTATTGATTATTCAATTGTCAACCCTCTTTGCAAATAGGTTGCTTTAAACAGCTTATTTCCAACACTGATCCATCCTGAGATCATCTAGAATTCCTATCATATTTAACTTTCTCTCTTTCCCTTGCGCTTTGAACTATACTTGACTATTACCATCATTTTATTAAGCCTTGGCAATAAAAATTAGCCAAGATATATTTAATTTTGTGCTTAAGAAAGAGTTTCTTAAACTCTTCTCAACTTAAAAAATACATTGTTGCTAACTTTATGCTTTAAATCCAAGTACACAAAAGCCTTCTGAGCATAGAGTGCGGCTCCTCCCTCCCCTGCCCACCTTATCTCAGGTGATTTTCTTGAGAGTCAAAGAGCAAATGTACTTAAGACTCTTATGCTTTTTCCAAATTGCTTTCCATAGGGGAAGCACCTAGTATATTGCCTTTGCAAATGTACAGAAACTTTTGTTTCCTTGGACGCTGTCATTTTATTCATTGATTTCATAGATTTAAAATAGTTGGCCATTGTTTCAATTTCTTTAGTATTGCTGATGAAATAATTTGATCTTTCTTTCCTCTAGCATTTGGTGGTTGCCCTGTTGTATTTAATCTTCTGTGTGAGGTTCTATCTACCTAATTTTTCTCCATTTGTGGTAATCAATATTCAAATCCTGGCTTTTGCACTTAATATCAACTTGATGTTAGAAATCATTTATTTCTCTGATTTTCCGTTTTCTCATCTAGTAAATGGAGGAACCCACTTAAAATGGGAAATCTGGTTTCCCCCCTGTGGTATAGACATATTATCCACAGTGGAAGGGTTCGAATCTGATACATTTTTTTGCCTATCATTTATCCAAAATGCTTGGGACCAGAAGAAGTGTATTGGATTTTGAATTTTCTTGGAGTTTGTGGTATTTGCATATATATAATGTTTTGAGATGGGACCCACATCTAAAAACAAAATTCATATATGTTTTTTATATACCTTAGACACATAGCCCGAAGGTGATTTTGTACCATATCTGAGTACACCTGATGTTTGACTACAACCTGTTACAGGAAGCCAAGTGTAGAATTTTCCACTTTGGGTATCATGTTGGTGCTCAAGAAGTTGAGACTTTTAAAACAGATCATATTTCAGGATTTTGAATGGGGACACTCAACCTGTATGAGGTAAAAAGTTCTTTTTCAATTACCTTCCCCTCCCATCCAGAATAATCATCTGAACCCCCTTCCTCGCTGCACCTCACTGATACACTGCTCACGGGTTTCAGAAGGGGATGGCATTCCCTTTCTGCCTGTCCGTCTGCACAGACGCTGCTCCTTCTGCTGAAGGGCCTGCTGTGCTCTCCAGTCCTTGACTGGACATCTCATCTTCATTCTTAAAATCCAAGTGAAGATTTCCCTCCTCTTCTAGGCCATAGCCGCATCTCCCGTCCTGGGTTGCTGAGGGCCATTGCCAAGTAGGAATGACGCATCGAAATTTCCTTGCCAGCGTACCCCATGTTGCTTAGAGGAAGGACTCGTGGAAATGGACTTGCCTTGGACATTCGCTGTGACATTGCATGTATGTTTGAGAAAGGCGACCCTGCTCAAGGACCAGGGTGGATCCAGGTTTAGGGTGTATCCTGCAGGTTTTAGGAAGTATCCCGCTCCTTGGGTTTAGGGCGTTCCCGGTTTAGGGCAATCTGGGTTTAGGGCAGTTCCAGGTTTAAGGTTATTCCTCCTGGGAATAGGGCATATCCTGCTACCTGAGTTCCCATTGAGTTCTCGTGGAATTCAGAAAGTATTTGGAATAAAAATCCTGGTAGAGTATGTGAATTTGGCGGCAGAACTTGGATTTCCCCAGAACGTGTTTGTACAGGGCCGGTGTGAGTTCGGGAATAAAGAATTGCTATTTGAATCTACAAGGTGTGAGTGGCTCGTGATCTTGTGCCCAGCCAGACTGCAGCACTGGGTTAGGGCTCCCTCTGCTCTGTGTCCACAGGACCCTGTGCAGAGGTCCACATCCCAATTGTCTTTGCACCTGCACGAATCAATGACTTCTACCACTTGCCACCACCTGAGGAGGGCTTGGGACATGTGGGTAAGAAATAATTTCAGCCTCTTCATCATACGTCTTGCACAAGGACACATGTCATAGTAAATAAATAGATTAGTGGGCTCTCGTGTGGCCCATGCAGAGACGCTTATAAGATGCACCAGGAAATCCAGTTCTTGGATCCCTGATAAGCAGCAGATGACCACACACTGTGGAACCATCGTCACTGAAGGATAAAACCCACCCACCACCCCTGAGTCTGCTTCCCTCCCAGCTGGCCAGGCCTCTGTGAGCCCCATCTCTGGGTACGTCTGTCTAACCTGGGGTAGTGCCACACTGTCACGGGAAGGCGGGCACAGAAGCTGAGCTGCAGCTTGTGCCAACAGAAGTGATCATTCGGCAACATTCTTTGGCAACCCCACAAAGAGCATCAGGGCCGTCAGAGGTACACGGAGAGGCGCTGCCTACGTGCCTGCTGGGGTGGCTGCTCACCCCCTCAGGGTGCCAGGAGGCCCCGAGCTGGCAGGAGGTGCCTTTGCCTTATTCTCCTCATTAAACTCACAACCTGCACCCAGGCACAAAGAATTCCTCAGGCACATCCCCTCTGCTAGAAAGGAGACTGGGGCCCCAAGGGGAAGTTTCAGGAGCCACCCAGCCACTGTCCCTTCAAGTGAGGCAGATCTCTTATGTCAGGCGGCTCTGGGTCTTTGACCCGTGATCAATGTACTCTGTTTTCAGGAAGAAAGTCGTTTTAGACACAGCATCCAACTCTCGAGGGCTGGAAACCTGGAGGACAGCCTGCAGAAGGGAGTGGTGTGGTGGGGGCAGGCTCCCTGGCTGGCCTCCCTGCGAGATCGCAGAGGCTGGAAGTGAGGGCCCCACAGAGGACTCCAAGTCCCACTCAGGGTCTACAGCTGCCGCGTGTCAGCACAAACCCACTGGCAAACCCCACTCCAGTGCTCTCTCCTGTGCCTGCTCAGAGGAAGCAAAGGCCCAGCCACTGAGCTCCAAGCACAGAGAACTCCACCACCTGGCTCCTGTTCTAGTCAGTTGCTTCAGAAGAGCAGTCTGAGACCCAGCACGTGACAATCCACCCTTGAATGCCACTCCGTTAAGTGCATCCTCGAGCTCGGTTTCCTCTCCCTCCAGATGGTCCAAACGTTGTCTGTCTGGCTCCGCCAAACTTGGGTCAATCTCCAGGTCCCACGAGAATAAAGTCTTATTTTTTTTTATGGAAAGTTGATAATAAGAACAATAATCATTCAAATTCAATGGGCGAACTTGCTTCACTTTTAAAGCAACCGAGACAACGAAGAAAATGTGACTGAGATGATCTTACACAAGCTAGCGAGCCCACGATACTAAGGAACCCTTGTGACTTTTGTTCACCACGATACTCCTGTGTGTGTACGGGAGTGTGTATTTTTCGTACCTGTTGGAAATCTGCACCTCTGCAGTAGGTCAGGTAAAATAGCACCATCTCTGAGATTTGCTTTAGAATATTCAGTAGAAGATAAAAGTGGGCAGAGGATGAGTGGCAAATCTTCCCTGACTGTTGAAGCTGGGCAAAGGGCCCACAAGTGCTGTTCTGCACATTTGAAAATTTAATGGTTAAAAAAAAATGTTAGCAGCACTATCTCTGAGAATTGGGAATCAGGTGACTTTTTCTTCTTGCCTTTTAGAAATTTTCAAATGTGACACAGTCAATGTACATTACTTTGATTCCATTAAAAAATACACTTTCCTGTGCCACATTTTTTTAGGTAGCTGGGGCTTAATACCAAAATTCCTCTCACCTGTATGCATGGAAAGCTTTCTAAGATATTTATATACTTCCCTGATTTCCTCAAAAAAAAAATGGGATGAAAATTGCAAGCTTAGCTTTTGGGGGGACTGTGAGAGATTGCAAATCGGCTCTGTTTCCCCACCCCTCCCGATTTCACGCCTTTGGTATAGTGAGTTTGCATTTCCTCTGTCACGGAGTGGAGTCTGTCTCTCATTCCCTAGATTCTCAACAGGTCTTTGACTTGCCTGTAGAATGTGGAAGAAATGAAGATATTCCAGTTCTGAGCCTGGGTTTCAGAAGTTCTGCGGACTTCTTGCTTCCAGGAACCCCTATGGTCACCAGGGAGAGCAAATCCAGGCTAGCCTGCTCAAGATGTGCTGTCCTGTGTGAGGCCATCCTGAGCAGCCAGCCCATGACCTGCCCAGCAGTTGCATAGAGACTCACTCCTGAGCTGGCTGAGAACAACCAGCCCAGGCCTGGCACCCAGAGCCCCCCGTACCTGCAGGTGCCTGGAAAACACCTTGTGCTCATTATTGCATGCCACTGGGGTTTGTGGTTATTTGTTACATAGAATCATTAGGGCAACAGATAATGGCTACAGAGTTTCTGAGTCATGTTTTATGAAAATAAACTGTGGCACGAGCTGAAGAGAAATAGCAACTCAAGCAGCGCAAGAACATTTGCCTCTGCCCTGAATGACCTTGGTCCAGGGCTTGGGTGCTTTTTGCTTCTTTTGGCACATTTTTACAAAGACCAAGCTGCTGTGCAGGGCTGTTCTTAGAGTTCAGATTTGCCTGTCCATGATCAGGGACCCAGGGTCATTTCTTACGTGGCCCTTTGTCACTTAGACAGAACCGGAGGTGGCCTGTCTTGCTTTCTCCATGTGCACTGGGACCTGACATAACTGTTCACTGTTGGGAAAACTCACACCTATTTTAGAGGCTATTGGACTCTCATCTGAGGACATTTTTCCACAAACAGAGAAATCCCTTACTACATTAAATCCAATAAATGATGCTGGAGATCCGCCTTCTTTCCAACAAATCCCTAGAGTTCCGCGCAGGAACTATCTCATGCAATTAAGGAGATAGAATCAAACAAGATATTTACTACAGATTTTTTTTTTCTTTTTTGCACACACAGTCATAATGAATTAAAAACTCCGAACAATACAAAAACCAGAGCTGCTATCTATAAATCCATTATGGAGAAATAAAAGTACAAGGCATACAATTTAATCCTAAGTGCTTTTTTATTAATGAAATGAAGCATGCTAAAATATTCATGTACATTAAGTTCCTTATGATTAAAATACTGACATATATTTAAAATAACAATATTCCAACAAGGTAGAGCTGTGGTTCCCATTCAGAATGATTGTGCTTTCCTTCCTGGTTCACACCGAGCCACTGATTTGAGAATGAATTGCAGTTTGGGAAAGTATGTACACATAAAGATTTTATGAGTTAGATCAATTCTGTTGTGATTAGTGCCTGTTTCATGCTGGGGAACACCAGACAGGAGAAAATGCTCCATTGCCACCCCAAATTCAAATGGATAGCAACCATACAGTGTAAGGAGCTAACCCATGGCCATAACACCAAGAATCTCCATGAGCCTTAGCAAGAGCCTTAGCCCGGGCCAGGCAAAGGTGGTCACTATTGAGTACTGGTAGAGGGACAGAGAGCATTTCTTTGGGGCATGTTTTTTTAGCGCATATCTTAAAAGATGAACTGGACTTGACCAAGTGAAGTCATAGAGGAGAAGGTGGACTTCATAGGAAAGTGTTACCCACATTTCACAGAGCTGCACCGGGTGCAGGTGGCAATGGGCGGATGTCATACATTGCTGGAGGGTTTGCTTGGGAGTTGAACATGGGCATGCCTGCCTCTGAAGTCTGCCATTTTCTGTTTCTGGGCACATGAAGACAGACAGGATCCATTTTTACTTTTTCTCTGTGGTCTAGAACATTCCTTGGCACATAATACGTCTTTAATAAATATTGATTGAATGAGAGAACAAAAGAATGAGGCTTTCACTCTGGGCCAGTCGGGAATGAATGTCTTATTCTTATCCGACTCTTTTCCTACATGGCCCACCCCTGAGGCAGGGGCTGTTTCCAATTCCCGACAACCCATCAATAAAACATTGTCGAGTTGGTGTTGCAATCAAGGACTTAACTTGTGCATTTTACTCTAATAAAACAGGCTGCCTTTTGGAAGTGGAGATTCCTTTCTTACTTGTCAATAGAATAGACACTCCTTCCAATAATTTTCCTAAAAACTCTTGTCTTACAGGTCCTTGACCCTATCTCTGGAATGGTTGGGAAGTACTCACACAGCTTTCTATGCATTGCATATTGTTTAAATGTCAGCAGATGTTTGCAATCTATTTCCAACTTCATTTTGGTGACATATGTATATTTGTCTCAATGCCCAGGTGAGAAAACCGAGCTTCACTGGGTTTCATTTGCTTCTTAGGCGGGGGCATGACTGTGTTTGCAGGTGTCTTGTTGACTTGTTCTAGCATTAACCCCACGGGGCACAGAGATCATCAGGAACTTAGAGTCACTGCCCAGTTTTGATGAGGTGGATGCTGAGCAGGGCACTTGGCACAGAGTACAGCTCCAGTAAATATTTAATAAACGGCTGAGAATGAAGTGGTAAAATAACAGCACCACATGGTCAGCCACGATTCCGTGAATCTCTAAAGTGACGCGATGGGGGCAAATCGCTAAGTACAGGGCTTTGATAAACTACCGACGGTGATACAAGGAATCAAAATGCATTCTGCTGTCATATATATCTAATTAGAATAAATTAATTAATTAATTAAAATATAAAAATAAACAGAAGGCAAAGCATTGGTCATAGCTGCTTAGTGCAGGTCATCCAATGAGGTCATTGCACTACTAGATGACATCGTGTGTGTGGCTGAACCCTGAAATCATGGTGCTGGACATCCTGGCAGCTTCTGCTCTGCCCTGTTGCATGGGGCTCTGTCAGTTTGGTTTTCTGGGGTGGGGAGAGATGAGAGCAGGGGCCAGCACCCTCTTCATGCCTGGGGTTCCTGTCACAGTAGACACCCCAGAGCTCCTTGCTCCTCCAACTTAGACAGGAAAAATTCCTCCTCCCTTCACGTAGATTCAGTAGTTAAGATATTAGACAGAAGCAGCAAGGAGAGGCAGAGAGCAAGAATGTGTTTTGGAGAGAAAATGATGGCAGGCCATGTCTAGTAGCTACAGGACGTTCTGGAAGATGAACGCAGACACTGTTTCTGTGTGAAGGGGGAAGGCAGCCATTCCCTCCCCACTTACTAAGTGAGTACCTTTGGGATAGATTCTAGGCACTTTAAGTCTGAACAAGTTATTAAAACAGCTTGCCAAAGAATAAGAAAATCAAATATGAGAGCCCAAATTCACAAGATTTTGCAAAAGGCAAGGTAAACTGAAAGGGACTCACTTGCAATTGGTACTTATTTCTAATGATCATTATTATTATTATTATTATTATTTATTAATTTTAGGGATTCGAGTTAAAGATCTTAATTTTTGTCCTGTGATAAGATACACCTGTACTTAACAGTGTTACCAAACAAAGTAGCTCAGACTGTGCTGGACTCAAGATCTGGGACTGGAGGTGCTCTGGGCACCCTCCAGAAGCAGCACCAAACACTTCTGCATCGGAATTGATTCACAAGTTGCAAGACATCATACAAAAACCCTTTTAACATATATTATTGAAAATCTCTATTATAATCCTCCAACTTAGTGAGTTTGATTAAATCTCTTCGACAGAAAATAAGGCATTGTAACAGGGGCGCTCCTCTCGCGAAGGTCCTATTCAGCGCAGGCACGCTCACCTTATTATGTTAAAAATGAATGGTCCTGGGAAAATAATTTAGTAAGAGATGAACCTAGAGGAACTGAAAGCACTTAGCATTGAGCGTATTACCAAGGGAAATTGCTTAGCTGTGAAACTCTGGGCTCATCTTCTGAGACGCAATCTCTGCTCCCCGTGTTTGCTGTAGGAGATCCTGTGTTCAGAGAGAAGTTCTGTGTCCACCGCAGGGGTGGGAGGCCGACCCGGCACTATCCTAAGCTGCCCAGAGAGGGGCCAGATTGGGCTCCAGAGGGCGGAGGGTCCAGGCGCACATCTGCAGGGCTCCAGAGCTTGGTCCTGGTCTCAGACGGCCACAGTGACGTCTCCACCCCTGGCTGCCCTTTGGCCCCAGTGGGGCAAGTGGCCAATGGATACAGCTAATGTCAGAGTGAGCCGCACAAGGACCCTCGGTGAAAGCAGTGGGAGCCCGGCCCTTGAAGTGGGCGTCCAGGGCCGCTTTCCACGACCGTGCCCAGCAGAGGCCGTTAAGACACAGGCAAGGCTGGGAATAGCCTGTGGCCAGCCACCGGCAGGATGGTGCGTGCTTCCTCTAGGGGCTCAGAACTTTCCATGTCACTTACGCCAGGGGACTCTCATGCTGAAGAAGTGGATGGACTCACAGAAGTCCCCAATGAGCCAAGAGACAATCAATGGCCTGCATCCAGGCTCAGCCTCGTGTGTTTTTAGCAGGGGGGAAGAGATGGGAGAGGGCAGCTGAGTCATCCCAGAGAGGACTCAGGGACTTGACCTGGGCTCAGGCCCCCTGACCTGCGACCCAGGCTCTTGCTCCAGAGAGAAACCTCCACGCCCCAACCCAGAGGGCCATGTGCTGGTTCTGTTTCCCTTCCAGAGGCAGCCAGAACACAAGTGGTGGCCTCCAGGTTACAATCAGGGCAATGGAGCCTTTTCCCCGGCTCCAGAAGGCAGAGCAAGGTCCTGATCAAAGTCTTTGGCTTCACACTTAGAGCTAGCCCGTCTTTGAACCCCTGAAATAGACACGACCCCGTGGATGGGAATGATTTAAATGAATTTCAGACACCTGGGGCACCTCATACCTGAAGCTGCCTCCAGATGTGATGTGTCATGTCTGTTGGCTCTTGTGGCATGGGACAACATTAGCAAGGTCACAAGACAAGTGGCTTTGGCCAGCCGGATGGCCAGGACGGCAGATGCAGTTCTTCAGGTGGAGCCCCTCCTTTGAACATTTGGGGGGATCCGTGGCTCTCTCTGACCTGGGGTTGGCGAAGAGACCTGGTGGCATGAGCTGTCAATCGTACATGCTGCGGGTTCAGGGGGCTGAATCCAGGCAACAGGGGAGCTGCACTTCACATTCGGTCAAGAGACCACCGAGGGCTTTGTAACTTGAGGTGGCGATAAGGCAGGCCACACACAGCCCTCCTGGGGCTCCATTGCCTCTTCCTGGCTTTTCTGGAGGCCCCCATGGCTGGGGTGGGGACCCCACCCTTCAGAGCTCCCACAGGACATGGCGTTTCCCACCTGGGTGCTCACAGGCTGGCTGTGCTCTTGTCCGTCTTCCCTAGCTGATGTGTTTAGGGTCTGGCTCTCCAGGGACGAGACCCGGGCCTCTGCCTGTGTTTGTTGAGGGAAGGAGAAGAAACAGGGCGCCTCACCATTTTCTTCTCAGTCAATATTGACAGACTCACTTCTCTGCCCGCAGCCTGTGTCACTGAGTCTGCTGTCGAAGTGTGTGTGTGGCTGGCAAAGCTTCACTCGCTGCTATTGTGCACAGTGTGTGGGGTGTGTGTGTGTGTGTGTGTGTGTGTGTGTGTGTGTGTGCACGCACACGTTTCCCTCTTTAGCTGTATAAAAAGCAGGCGTCTCCATAAATCTCCATACTGATCATGTGAAAAAAAAAAATCAACTCCTGTCCAAATTCTGAAGGGAGCATGTGCGAAGTGCTGTGGTGTGGACGGGGTGGACAGAGAGCCAGGCCAGCCTGCTGCACGGAGAGGGAGGGAGAGGCCGGGGCCAAGGCCTGCGGGACACCCCCCCCCCATGGCTAATCGCCAGCCCAGCTTTCTCCAGGCGCCCAGTGTCCCTTATGCTCGCCTATTACCCACACCCTGGGAACCCTCAACTTCACGGACTTAATTTGTCACTGAGATGTCATACTTAGGATGGGACGGGGAAAACCAAACGCGCCATGTCCACAGCAAGGGAGAGCAATCAGCCAGTTCACACGCCATGCTGGTTTTATCCTCTACTCCCAGGGCCCATCGTTACTTTAAGTGAAGCCATCGTGGGACAGGTAGGTGCCAGGGACTTTTCCCACATCCGATGGGGAAGACCGAGAGCCTTTTCCTGCAGTCCTTCCAGGCAAACCAGGATGAAGGGAGAGCAGAGTTCCTCCCCATTCTCCTCCCCTTCCCTAGCTTATGCGTTTAAATAGGGTGGAAAATGCGCCCTGCGGATGTCTTATTCCCGTTAAGTTCTGTTTTCCCACCAGGGTGTTAACACAGTGTTGTGGGATGAGTCGTATATCCCAGAAACACACGCACGGACACCTTGGAACCTGCCCATGCGACCTTGTGGATGGATGGGTCTCACAGAGGTGACTAAGTTAAAGATCTTGAGTTCAAATCACCTGGGTCTCAGAGCGGGCCACAGACCCCGTGATGATTGCCCAAATAAGAGGAGGGAGAGGGAGGCTGCAGGCGGAGGTTTAGAGGAGAAGGCCAGGTGAGGAGGGAGGCAGAGCCTGGGTGGCAGATCCACAGATCCAAAAAGGCCTGTGACTGCCTGGGTCACCAGCAGGGAGGAAGGACGCGGGTGGGCGTGTGTGGGCAGGGCTGGTTCCTTGGGAGGGCTGGAGGGAGGATCCATTTCAGGCCTTTCTCCCAGCTTCTGGTGGCCTCCCTGGCCCCCCACCTTGTCTTACTCCCCATGATGTCCCTCTCTGTTCTCAACTTCATCTTTTTATGAGGACACAGTCATTTGGAATCAGGGTTAACCCAATGCCCCACTTCAGCGGAGTCACCTCATTTCCCAACAGGTCGCATTCATGAGACCTGGAGTCAGGAACAAAATTCACCCACAAGAAGAGGCACGGGGCCGATTGTCCTCCGGGGGCCTTCAGAAGAAGCCCACCTTGATCATGACTTGATTTTTGGAATTCCGGCTTCCAGAGCAGTACAAGAGTGAATCTCTGCTGTTGGAGACTGCTTTGTTAATTTCTTAACAAAGGTCTCAGGAAACATGACTCAACAAAGCTAGACTAGCTATTCTTTGCACCTCTGTGTTTCCTGTTCCTGAATGATCTTTTTCTGCCTAATCATCTCGTTGATAAGCCAGAATTCCATCTTTGAGTCGATTTTATTCATTTTAGTGAAACGTATATTTCATTTTGTTACACGATGGTTATTCATAGATATTGCAGAGCAAAGCTTCTTGGTGGAGTGTTAGCTTTGCTATTACCTGAATAACTAGAAACATAATGATTGTCCTTCTCTATCAAGACAATACTCTCAGAATCTAGCATTTCCATGGCATTGCCATTCTGAGCTGGCTTGACTCTCTCCTCTTGGTCACAAGATGGCTGCAGGATCAGTGCATCATATCCTCACACACTATTCAAAATCAAGAGCAAAGGTTGACACAGACATGGAGTTTCTCCTTATGAGCTTTTTTTCTGATAAGTTTCCTAACCTCCCTGGTGGATCTCTGCCAACTATTTATTGGTAAAAACTCAATATCATGGCTACCCCTTGCCGTGCCATTAGAAAAACAAATGCCTTGCTTTCTAAGTCTCTGTGTTTGGTGACAGGCAAGGGTAAGTAGTTAGCTGTCAGCACCTGCCATGCCCTGCTGGGCCAGGGAGGGCTACGGGCATCTGGTCATCTGATTGCCATGAACAAGATACGTGACCCTCGAGGTTCAGCGTGAATCAGAATCACCCACAGAGCTGCTGACAACATGGGTACCTAAACTCTGCACCAGGACATGGGCTGTGGGTGAGGCCGAGGCGGCTGGACCACAGACACACTCAAGGCAGCCCTGGGCAGCGAGGTGGCGGGTACCATCGACATCACTGTTTCTCAGGGGAACTCAGAAAAGCAGGAACAGCCAAGCATCTCACCACCTCCACCTCTAGGAACTACAGAAGAGGTCGGAGAAAGAGGATCCCAGCTCTCTTCCTTCTCTTCAAACCACACTGGTCCCGGGGTTTGAAGGATGAGCTCTGGGGTGCCTTTTGGTGTGACATGGCTGCCTGACCCGGGGTCTGGTGATGTGGCTGCCCCGCTGGGGTCTAGTGTCCGTCTGTGGAGTGGGCGTGCTAACCTGGACTAATTACTACTCCCTTTTCTGCTTTCTCTGCCATGATTCATCGTTTTGTTCACTTAGCAAAACTCAGTCTTTCCTTTAACAGATACCTTTTGAGCAAGTTTCCAGGGTCAAGTTATACGCCAGAGGATCCAGTTTCCCTGTGAATAGGATTTTGAATTCTTCATTTTGCAGATGTTGGAATCAAGGCTAAATGATCAGTCTATGTGTGCTTAATGCTGGAGAAAACCATTGAATAGAGCCGTGCGGACAATGAACGCTCCTCTTGCCTTGAAAACCGATTAGCTCACCCTTCAACTTGATGTACCTTGAAGGACCTGAAGGGAAAGACTCCGTGTTCCTGAACTCGGATGCAAGAAAAGACACGCTCCCCTCGCTCAGAAAGTGTTTGTTGTCTTTTGCAAATCAAAGTATGAATTGTTTAATGGATCTGGCTTTTCGGCTTTAGTGTCTTAAGAGAAAGAGAGGTGGAAAGTAAAAGCATCGCAAGCCATTTGGCTTGGTAGCAGTCCAGCTGTTCACCCATCGTCTCCCACGTACATAAAAGAAATTTCAGCACTTAGCATCTCCGTCCAGTTCAATTTCGGGTCCAGCTCCAAGGAACGAGCTTTTCACCAATGGACCTTGGCCTTTCTTTGCATCTCTAGGTAGGAGTGTGTCTTGTGCAAAAAAAAAAAAAAAAAAAAGCAAAGAAAAGAAGAGGTTGATTTGCGTGGACTTCCAGTTCAGTGTCTGTGCCAACTCTCCACATTCCAGAAGAATTAAATAATTACGGGAGTGGAGGCACCACTGTCACAAACAATTTTGAATGCCCTGTGCATTAGAAAGCAGAGGTCTCTTAATGACATCAGATCAGTGCGCCACAGGCTCTTTCTGAACCCGACGTACTGGGCAGCCGGAGTGGGGACACACAGACACTGTCACCCGCAAATGCCACACCAGGGAGGGCCGCTCCGTTGGGCACTCGCTGGCTGTTGTTAGGGCTGGAGGCCAGGCGCCCTGGGAACCCAGACGTCTCTGCTGATCGTAGGGTTGTCCCTCCTTTCCTTTCCCTCTCGTTGTCTTGCAGGTTTGCAGGTTTGCACTTGAGCGGGGATTAATGAGATTGTCAGCATGAGCCGAGTCGGAGAGGCAGACAGAGAGCCCTGGGTCAGGGTCACCATGGAGGCCTGAGGTCTCCTGGACCAGGGTTTGAGGGTACAGCAGTGCCCCCCGGGACTCTCCGCCCATGGCCTCATTCATTCATCGGGTCTGGAGGCCTTTGCGGCCTGGAACCAACCAGCCTCCCCTCCACCTTCCCCCTCGTCCTGCCCTCGGACTTCATGTCACGTGCACTGATGTGTGTTGCTTAGAATGGTTGGCTAATCTAGGAACATTATCTTTTTTTTTTTTTTGACAGAGAGAAAGAATTTTTTAATATTTATTTTTCAGTTTTCGGTGGACACAACATCTTTATTTTTTATTTTTATGTGGTGCTGAGGATCGAACCCAGCGCCCCGCGCATGCCAGGCGAGCGTGCTACAGCTTGAGCGACATCCCCAGCCCCATCACTATCATTTTTTAAAAGTCTGGTTTTGTTTGCATAATGGAAACTTAGTAAACACCTTCAAATTTTTACTTCTTTACATCTGTATGTCAATCTGATTGTCTCACAATGTCGTTCAAAGATAAAAAGACATAGTTCAAGGACACTGTGAGGGCCCCAAGCTGTCACCTGAACGAGTCTTGCCCTGATTGTGGCCCCTGCTCCCGTCACCACGGCCTTCGCTGCTGCTGCTGCTGCTGCTCTGCTGTGACGGTCCCTACTGCTTCACTGCTGCTGCTGTGGCTGCCTGTGGCGGCCACTTCCTCCAGCACACCCAGGAGGACAGCAGTGAGCCTCACCGTGGCTCCGGGACACGTGATTGACATCCATGGCCTTGTTCACCATGGCAACAACCCCTTCTGCAGATGAGGATTAGATGGTTCAATAACTAGTAGTTTAGCTAGTTATGGTGAAAAGGGGACTTTCAACAAGTTATGCAGGTCAAGTGTCCTCCATTCAAAAACACAAAACCTGAAATGCTATAATATCAGAAAGGAGTCCCACACCACCCTAATGCCACAATTGGAAAATTCCACACCTGCTTGACCTCGTGTGGCAGGTCATGGTCAAGTACAGGTACACTAACAGGATTGTACAACAATGCATTCAGGCTAAGGTGTCTGACACACAGATGAATTTTGTGTTTAGACTTGTGTCCCATCTCCAAGGTAGTTGATTGTTTATGCAGATATTCCTAAATAAAAAATTCAAGATCCAAAACAATAGTGGTCCCAAACATTTCATACACAAGACAATTAACCTGTATTTGATGTCAAAAGTCATTTTTTAACGGCTCCACTGTACTGCCGTTTAATGATTTTGCTATGCTGTGATAAGAGAGAAACAGTAAAGAATACAAGGTGTAGCTCAGAAATAGAAGCCACTCATGAGCTCTGTGAAGATTGAAATCACTTGTATATTCATTACAGATAAATATTCATAAATCAGAGTGCCAGGCTTTGGGCTGGGGCCACAGAGGCCACGAGGTCACCACCCAGAGGCCAAGGTGCTCAGCCCAGAGGGCAGATGGACATGCAGCTGACTCAGTTTTTGTGTCCCCTCAAAATTCCTATGTTGAAGCTTCGGACCCCTCAGTGATGGTCTGAGGAGCTGGGGTTTGGGAAGGTGAGAAGGTTTAATATGGTCATGAGGATGGGGCCCCTGTGATGGGATTAGTGGCTTACTCTTGTCTTCAGAAGAGACAGGAGAGCGAGCCCCGCCTCTGCAATAGAGGTGCAGCCTGAAGGCTGGGGCCAGGATGCCAGCCTTGCTGGGCCTGGTGGTCCTGGATAACCAGCCTCCAGATCATAAGGCCTGAGTGTCCATGGCATTTTGTTACAGCAGCCTACACAGACTGAGACACACAGCCTCCAGCCAAGGTTGAGACAGGCACTGCCTGGAGGCCAATCCACGTGATGGGGAGGAGAGAAGCAGCATCTGAGCTCACGGGCACACGGGCAGCCAGGCCCCGTGGGGACCATGGTGAGGGGGCTGAGAAGCCAGGGGAACAGGGCAGGTGAAAACAGGGGGGCCCAGCCAGCAGAGCTGTAGATGCCTCCTCCTGGGGTTCCCTGGTAGAGCAGCATTATCTTTGAGAATCGGGAATCCTGCCCTGTGGGAAAACTTCTCAACCTTTGATGGAGTGACACCTGGGCATGGCTTCTGGGTCTCCTCCCTCATCTCTGTTCTGCTTCTGGGTTTTCTCATCCTTTTTCTTGGATTTAAATAGAGTGGATGAGTTGATATCTCCCAGATACAGATCTTCAGCAACTCCCCAGGACTTCTGCACCCCAACAGCTCCAAACTCCCCTGCATGCTGCCTGCTGGTGGTCCACACCTCTGCCCCTGCCAGGCTTCCTGAATCCACCTGGACTTGCCTGTCCAGTCTCCTGAGAGCCAGGATAACCCTAGACTCTGTGATTCATTAAAAGATAGAAAGCACCCCATGGTTCACACTAACTTAAGAGGAAAATCCAAGGTCCTCCACTGCAGCTCCATCCAGGCCCATGTGCCTCAGGGCACCCTGAGCGCTAGACAGCCAGGCGGGTTCTCCCTGGGTGCTTCTGCAGGCTGCACCTTGCCCTGCAGTTCTCCTCTTACCGAGCCGCTCCCTGGACAGGCATTTTGGTCAAGCAGCCTCCCTGCGGTACATCACCATGACCCATGGCCGGGTTGCGTCTTCTGCTCCTCCTGCCACCATTCTGCCCATGTGAGTCTCAGGCCCACTAGGGTGGTGGCATGCTCTAGGGCTGCCCCTCATGCCGGAATAACTGGTGTGCAGCTCTGTGCCTGAGTCAGATGCAATCCTAAATAAATATTTTTTTTTGACCAAACAATTCCTTAAAAATATTTTTCCCAAGGACATACTTACAATCAGCCTGGTCTAACGGTAGTGTCCAGCCTGGGGATTATTAACTCTGTCAACTAAGTAAAAAAAAAAATCACATTTGCTTGTCTAAGACCCCTATCTTAAGGAAATATGTTTGGGGAGGAGAAATGCTGTTTTATCCTCTATTTAAATGGCATGGGTATTGAATAAACCTACTTAACTGCCTTGTATGAATTACTTATTCTTAATTAAGAGTTTGATTATTAAATGATAAAATCTCTTCACCATACGGATAATGTGTTATCCTCTGCTTCCACCACTCGGGTCTGACCAGGAAAGAAGGCTCTGCATCATGGGTGTAGCTGCGTCCCAGGTACTTCAGACAGCCTTCTCACGGCTGTGACTGAAAGACCTGACAGGAGCCATTTTAAGAAGGAAAAGTTTATTTGGGGCTCACAGTTTTGGAGGATGTAATCCTTAGACACCTGGCTCCACTTCTCGGGGCTCAAGGTGAGGCAGAACATCGGGGCAGAGAGTGTGGTGGGGGGAAGTGTCTCACCTGATGATGAGAAATCAGAGAGTTTCACTCACCAGAATCAAAATATCTACCCCAAAGCCCCTCCCTCCCAGTGCCCGCCTCCTCCAGCCACACCCTACCCACTTTCAGCTTCCACTTAGTTAATCCCATCAAGGGATTAGTGTGCTCATTGGTTAAGACTCTGACAATCCAGTCATTTATCCTCTAAGCTTTCTTGCATTGTTTCCCATATGAGCTTTGGGGAGATACCTAATATCCAAGCCATAACACCAGGCCAGAATTTATTCTGATGATCAGCAGATCTCCGATTCTCCCCTGCACACTGTGGGCCCTCCAGGGGTCACTGAATTCAGTGAACAGAGAGCCACTGGACAGTCTCTTGGTAAAGACGCCTGCCGGACCTCCTTGGAGGTCTACTTTGCTTCTTTAAGGGGTAATCACCCTCTGGAATACCATGTGGTCTTTAGCCCTTCCCACATCGATAGACTGGAGCTTATCTGATCTCTGCCCTGTGGACTCTGAGGCCTGCACACCTTGCCAGGTTCAGCATGCACACGTGCTGGTGTTGCTCTGCGGACACCCTCACCATGCTCTTCTCTCCCAGATAATGTTGAACAGAGCTCCAAGACGTCTCCAACACTGTGCACTCCCATCCAAGGTGAGCAGGTCCCCCAACACTTCGAATCATCAAATTGTTCCAATCTGACACATGATAAATGGAATCTCAGTCCTGTATAATTTACATTTCCTGATTACTACAGAACTTGAGCATCTTTTCATCAATTTATGCCATTGGAATTTCCTCTTCTACTTATAATCTTCACTTGTTTTCTTTTTTATGGCTTGACTTCTCCATATTAATTTGCAGATAAGCTTTAGATATTTTGAATCATGATACCATTTTATACATTGTGATTACTTTATCTTCCCTAGTAGGAAGTATACCTTATATTCTGTTCCCTGAGCTTTTGGGCTTAAGATTTCTTTTTAGGAGTTTGATGAAATAAAATCTGTCATTTTTTCCCCCTTAAGATTATTATTGTTTTATTCCATCATGCAGTGGTTTTAAAAAAAAACACTCTCAATTCCAAAATCACAAAACATTTTTCTATAGTACTTTCTTATAATTCTAAGTGTATTTTTAAGTTGCTGGATATTCATTGCTTCTTGAATTTGTTTTTCTCTCTGGTAAGGAGCATAATATTAAGTGATTTGCATTTTTGGTCTTTAGAGTGGATACTCATTTCCCCTAAACCACACATTGCATGTCCGTTGTTCCCCCGGTCTGTTATTAATTAGGAGTTCAAGGCTAATCTGTGACAATCCTGTTTCCCTTTGACTTATAGTTGGATGATCAGCTTATGTTTCTGGTCAACACCCCTGCTTTGCCAGGAGATAGAGATCTGGCTCCTTCCATTTTGAATCCCACCCTCTTGGACTCCTTCACATCTAATCACACAGGGTAAAAGAAAATGTGAAAGATACCTGGGAACATGTTAGTTGTCCGACCTGAAAATGCCACCCATCTCTTCCATCTATATCCCACTGACTGGTCTCTAGACACAAGGAAAAATGGACAGTGAAGCCTCCCTGTGTGCCCAGGAGAAAAAGGGGGTGACCTCGAGGGAGGTCACCCAGTTTGGTCTCTGTCTCATTACCGAGTCTACCCCGTTCCTTTTATTGCACTCAATATATATTTGAATATATCAATGTCATATTCTTTGCTGGCTTTTGTTTTATTTTGTTCTGTCTTGTTTTCTCTGTCAGTGTCTCTTCTGTGCCTACGTCACTTGTCCTTCCTCTGTGGCATGCTGAGCAGCCCTCTACGTAAGTGTCTGTGTCTGTATGTCTCCTCCAGGTGCAGAGTCTTAAATTCATCACTGACCATGCGATACTCTGCCATTGAAATTTTTTAAAACATATGTTACCTCTTAATGTCTGGTGGGGACAATTCACATATTTTTAAATATTTTGGAATTTGTATTGTTTACTTTGCAAGTTTAACTCATCTTGTGGAATTTGAAATTAATTTGTCATATACCCTGAAAACCACTCCTGGAATTTTAATTGAATTGCATTAAACTATTAGTTTATAGATTACATGAGAGATGATCAACATCTTTTCAATATTGATTCTTCTATGTTCAATATCAGGATTTTGGTGGTGCTCACATGACTGTAGGCATTTTCTCAAAATATTACTTTTAAATGGTGAGTTTTATAAAGCTGACCAAAGCAGCTGGTAGAGTTGAACACTCAGCTCATTTATTTTTGTTCTTTTTTCCCCCTGATATGTGTTTTATCTATGAATCTACTTTCAAATTGTTTTAGTCAGCTTTTTCACTGCTGTGACTAAAAGACCCAACCAGAGCAATTGTAGAGGAGGAAGAGTTTATTTGAGGGCTCACGGTTTCAGAGGTCTCAATCCATAGATCGCTGGCTCCATTCCTTGGGACTTGAGGTGAGGCAGGGCGTCAGAGGGGGGAGTGAGGTGGAGGGAAGCAGCTCACGTGATCATCAGGAAGTAGAGAGGTTTCCACCTGCCAAATACAAATAAAACCCAAAGCTACACCCCCAATGCCCCCCCTCCAGCCCCACCCACCTACCTCCAGGTACCACTCAACTAATCCCCTGATTGGGTTATGGCTCTCATAATCCAACCATCTACCCTCTCAACCTTCTTGCACTGACTCACACACGAGCTTTTGGAGGACACCTGGTATCCAAACCACACCCTGAATGTTCACAGCCACAGTGGAACCCCTCAAGAGTTTTCTCCGTGAAAACATTCACACATACCCAACACAGGTGGCGCTGTAGTGAACTCCCCATGTTTACGTCGCCCAGATTTAACAATCACCAACATTTCACCCCAGTTACTTCATCTAGTCTTCTTTGTTTGCCTTTAGTGAAATAATCGAAAGCAAATCGTTTCACTTTTAAACTAATGCCAGAGACGGTTCTCAAAAATATGTACGATTCCTTCTACAACCCAAAGGCCCTTATGGCACGTGTCCTGGGATGGCTAGACTGAATGAGGTATCAGATCTTGGTCACTCTCTCTTTTACTCTATTTATTTATTTATTTGTACTAGGATTAAACCCAGAGGAGCTATACCACTGAGCCACATTCCCTGTCTTTTTCATTTTTTAAAAATTTTGGGACAGGGTCTCACTAACTTGCTGAGGATGGCTGTGAACTTGTGACCTTCCTGCTCAACCTCTGAAATTGCTGGATGATACGTGTGTGCTGCCATGCCCCACTGGGTTTCTAAATACTGAGCCTAAGTTGCTCCTTTCATTGCACTAATATATATTTGGTAGACGTCATATTCTTTGTTGGGCTTACTTTGTCTTTCCTCCTATTAGTTTCCCCCCCTTTTTTTTCTTAGTCATTTTTCCTTCTTTTTGGATAGGCATTTTGTAAATTCCACGGGGCCATCCGTGGATCTTAACACCCATATTGAACTTTTCTTCTGGAAAATAACTACCTCTCTCTTGCCCTTTCTGTGCATTTAATGACGTAAGATGAAAAGCCTCTCGTCTCCTCCTGCCTGTCTTCCAGCTCTCGGGGAATTTTTTCTTGGGACTGAGCTTCAGGTTACTGTGAGATTAAACATTAAGCCACTATTTAGTACTGCCCCTGCCCGCCATGTCCACAGCTGCTCTCTGTGGCCTGCAGTTAGCTGGCTGGCCACGTCAGCCAGCGGGTTCCATTGCTGGCATCCCCTGTGATTGAGTGGCATTGCCCTTGCTCCCCTCTGCCAGGCTGCTCCCTCAAAGTGCATAGGAAACCTTAAGCCTCAGTGACCACTTGTCCTCAAAAGCAATTGTCCTTGGAGTAAATTGTGTGGTTTAATTAAATATTACACAAATCAACTGAACAGGAGTGCCACAGCAAGGAGAATTGTTTCCCTGAAGAAAACATGGAATGTTCTGAGAACAGCCTTGGTCACAACATATTGGAAGGTATGATTTTGCTTGAGTTTTGAACGTGGAAGTGAACTCATTTGGACAGAGTCAGAGTTTAACATACTCTGGCAACAGTGGGGGATTCTGACCCAAATGACATCTTTCAGGTTAACAGAGGGAGAAAGAAGCATTGTGCATCTTAAATAACAATGGGCAGGGCTGGGGATGTGGCTCAAGCGGTATCGCGCTCGCCTGGCATGTGTGCGGCCCGGGTTCGATCCTCAGCACCACATACCAACAAAGATGTTGTGTCCGCCGAGAACTAAAAAATAAATATTAAAAAAAAATTCTCTCTCTCCTCTCTCTCTCCTCTCTCACTCTCTCTTTAAAAAAAAAAATAACAATGGGCAATTTGATTCTTCAGGTAGAATATATTCTCCATGTCCTCAGGTTTTGTGGTAGAATTATTACATCACAGATCATGAAGACTTTCCTTGGGACCCTGTCCCATCAATTTTTTCTTCCTCCAAAATTATCCTTCTGAAAACATCAGCAGCCGTCTGGTTTTCCCTAGCAGAAGATACCCAAAGAGCTCCATCCCAAGATGCTGCCAAAGCCTTCCCTCCTTCCGAACCCACAGGCCTTTCCCCACGCAGGGCTCTTTGATTTCCCACCAACTGATAGGCATTTGCCCCTTCCCCGCCACATTCGACAACTTGTCATTGGATAACTTTAACCACTTCAGAACTTTTGATTGCTGTAACCAAATGCACAAGAAGATGACCCTTAACATCTATGGAGTATGTCTGAGAAGGTATGGAACGTTCATTTTGCCCAGCTGTGTCTACAAGTTGAAGATGATATTCTTGTCCATTCACTGTGATCAACTTTGTGAAAGTGATTTCTGTTGGATGGATCATAAGAGTCAACAAATTAGCTTTGGACAAACGGAATCATCAATGAGGACTTCCCTTCCACAGCTCTTTATTTACCCAGTTCTCATCCAGTGGTGACTGGACAGCCCAGCCTGCCCAGGCAATGATACCATGGAGGCTCATTCCTCACGATCTGGAGAAGGAGCCAGGCCAGGGGGGTGCTTATTTAGAGTTAAAAATACACCTCTGCTGGGGCTTGGGGGCCAGAATGGGCACTCTGATTTAACTTTCTTACCTTGAAGACGTTCCAAGTTTTTCTTCTTCTGTGATGGCCTGAAACTTCCCAGTATGTTTCTTCATAGGCAAGTTTGTCACTCAGCAAACTTTGTGAACCTTGATTTGTTTGTTTGTGGGTTGTTCTTGTTTGTTTTGTTTTCAATTTAGCAAACCTTACCCATCATTTTTCCAAAATGTTGCTCTTCAGGGTTGATGCTACACACCTCTTCTCTTTCCTTTCTTTTTCCATGTCTTTTTACCCATTTAGGTTGCATTTTGGATACTTCTCTCACCTTAGTCTCACAGTAACTATTTCATGCCCTTGTCCAATTCACCCACGGCAGATGCTTCTGCACTAATTATCTGTTCACTTTTAAGATCTCCAGTTGCTTCTCTCCAGTAAATGCACACACTTGCTTCTTTCCCCTCCTTCCCTTCCTCCCTCCCTCCCCCTCCTCTCTCTCTCTCTTTCTCTCTCTCTTTCTTCTTTCTTTCTTTCTTTCTTCCTTCCTTCCTTCCTTCCTTCCTTCCTTCCTTCCTTCCTCTCTCTCTCTCTCTCTCTCTTTCTTTCTCTCTTTCTCTCTTTCTTTCTTTCTCTCTTTCTTTCTTTCTTTCTTTCTTCAGTGCTTTGGTAAAACCCAGAGCCTCATACTTGATAGACAAGCTCCTACTTTCTTCTTGCCACCGTCTTCTCTTTTTGTAGTTGCTATTCTCCCTTTTCTCTCGGTGAAAATGTACTTGCTAAGTGTGTCTGTCTGATAAAAATTTGTCATCCAAAGATGACTTTTATCCTCTGTGGTTGAAATCATGATGGTCTTAGATCCTACAAATAAATAAGTTCTGGTGCTTACTGAGTGCCTACCATGTGCCATTCAATGTAAAGTGGCCCAAACTCCTGGCTAGTCAACTGAAGGGTTTCCCAGGACATGGACCTTCCAGTACTAAAGCAGGAAATGTCCCACAGGTCCCCCGTGTGAGCTCCGATTATGTCCGCTATGAATCCTGACTGCCACTTGACTTCCTGTCCTGACCCACAGCTTCTTATCATTCTACCTTAGCCTGTGGTTTTGTTCTCTTGGTTGTCTGTGACTCATCTTGCCCCTTGATTGACCACCCATCTTTGGCATCTTTCCTTGGTATCATCCAGAAATTCCTCTGGGTAGGGTGGTGATTCCTGTTTGAATTGCTCCTGTGATACTGCAAGGAACACCTTCTCCACCTCATTCCAGGCCCTGTCTTCATTTCCTGATTAGCCTCCTGCTGGGGTGTGGGGGTGGCAGACACAAACTCTGAAGTGCTTGCAAATGTTCTGAATCATTTTTCTAATCAGCGCAGTTAGTATGCGTACACACTAGGAACTCACAGACAGGACGGGGCATCGAGCTGGAAACGTGGCCTCCGTTCCCATCTGACAGAGCCTAGATTTTTTGACCCAAGTGTGCTGGTCAAAGTTGAATATTCGCATTCCGTTAATGTCTCTTACAAATTACTTTTCTAATTAAGAGTCTTCTTATTACAGATGCAGTCTGTCACTGCAAGCGTGATGCCCGACCATATTCCTGTCTTTCTTTCACGTTGTCCAGATGTTGTTTACAAAGATGTGTTTCCTTAAGGTTCCACGGGGCCAACCCTCCCTGCGGTCCTCCAGCCACGAGTCCCCAGCCAGTCAGTGGCCACTCTGTGAGTCACTGAGTGCAGGGGAGCCTTTGGGGGTGGGGGTCTCAACTTAGCATGACTTATTTTTCTAGGCTGAATGAGCCGATTGCTATTAATCTGTAGCTATGGAAGAATTTCTCTTTGCGTCAATTGATCTGTCTTGTTCTCTCTTTGGACAAAGACAGAGGAGAATTGCTACCTGTGAAGGGAGCCCTCCACCCCTAGGTACAAAAGTCAGGATGCACCATCACTGTTGCTAGAAACCCTCATGTCATGGAGACAAGGGGAATTGCCGTGACTCTTAGTTGGAATGGGCACACGGAACTCACGGTGGCGTCTCCATACAAGAACTCAGATGTGACAAAAAGGATTTCCACTCTATATTCATTTCTTCTCCAATTAGAGTCCACGGGAACATTCACCAGCGTGCCCCTTGTCTCTCATTCCCACCCTCCTGGCCTGCTGCTGGTACCATGCCAACCCTCTTCAACACACCCCTGTGGGATAGACAATGGAAACATCCAGCTTGCCGTCCCTTGACATGAGGCTCTTTATTTCCTTCCCACTCCTCCAGATCTCCTGGCTCCTATAGATACACTTGTCCTTGACTGGGAAGAATCTTCCTACAGGAAGAAGGAAATGGGTGAGGGGTGCTGCTTGGATTCTTGGGAGGTAGTCGCAGAGTGGCAATGTCTGTGAATATTCCTCTACTAATGCTATGGGTCCTATGAAACAATAACACCATGCTACTTAATTAACATTTGCTGTGTTTATTATGGCAAGCACTATTATGTTTTCCCTAAACGGTCCCGTGAATCTGACTAGGTCTTACTATGACCATGGTCTTAGTGTGTTCAGGATGCTATAACAAAATACCAGAGACCAGTATCTTCCTAACAGAAATTTGTTCAGGAGGTTCAGGAGGCTGAGAAGCTCAAGATCAAGGGACCTATAGGTTCTGTGACTAGAGGGGGCCCATTTCCTGGTTCATAGATGGTGACACGGGATGTGTCCTCCTGGGTATAAGAAGCAGGGCAGCCCTCTAGAGTCTCTTTTCTGTAAGGATATCTGTTCTATTCATGAGCCTTCATCTCATGACTGGTCACCTCCCCAGGACCCTGCCTCCAAATATGATTGGAAATTAAGTGTCGACGTATGAATTTCGGGACACACAGGCACTCAGACCGGGGCCCACCTTGTCATGTAGGAAGCAGCACCCGTGGAGGTGGACAGCTCTCCCAGGTCCACACAGCTGTTCCTTAGAATCAAAGTTGCACTTCAATGGCTCCTTTAGCCTTCTGAGGGGAGAGCACCTATTCAGATTGCGTTCCCCAAAGAACCCCGTGAGCTGAACCCACTCAGGTCCTTGGAAAGCAATGATGTTGAATGAGGAACAGTCTTTATCCACCTTTTGTAAATTCGTATCCAAAGTCTTCCAAGTCCCAGGCAGCACCCTCATTTGTGAGCAGGGACTGGATGCCGGCGGGACGCTGGCAAGCGGGGAGGTGCTGGGGTCTGGCGGCCGGCGATCCTGGGTTCTCTCTTCCCCTCTTGTTTTGTGACTTTTGGCTCCACCTTATAAGTGCCAAGTAGACCCAACTCGCCTAGGTTGTTACCGAATCAGGACACGGATGGATCCGGCTTAGCCCGGGGCCACAGTAGTTGGTTCCAGTTGTTCTGTTTCCCTCACCTCTTGTCCCTGGTAGTGCTGGGAGCTGCTTCTCTGCTGGGAAGAAAGAAGACTGGCTTTCTGATCACAGGCTGCATTTAATTTCTATAATGGGGTAATGGGTGAAATGTGGCCCCAAGAATGTTTGTGACACAGAGATGGAGTCCCATGTAACCTTGAACCTGTGCTCCGATAGCAAAACGATGGCAGGAAGTCATCCAGGGCACTTCCTGGAAGCCCCACGGTTTCCTCCTGTCCTCTGGATCCAACAGTCTCTCTTCCTGAGCTGGGACATGACTTGTCTGAGGCCTCCGAGCAGGCTGTGGCAGAGTCAGACCAACACTCTGTTCTGCCGGATGCTTTGTCTCCTACTCTGATGAGGCTGTCATTGAACTCTGAGAGCCCAAATGCCGAGGCCAGTGTGTCCACCATCCGGGTAGTGAGTGGAGTTTTCCCAGAGGATGCAGAGGCGCTCACCTGGAGACGCTGGATGTATAGGCAATGCCCAGGTCATAATTACTAAAACCGAAGGAAACAAAGAAATGACCAGTCTTGGGACGCACCCAGGTCACTCCAGATATCATAGCACAATATAATATTATAATAGATAATACTCCTTCCCAGAGTATTTCAATAGCTTCCACCACACCCGGGGGGGGGGGGGGCAAAGGTTCTTTCTAAATTATCCTCAAGCAGAAAGCGTTGATGGGTGCAGAGAGATGCGCAGATGTGGGACTTCTGCCTCTGCCCTGCCTGGAGGGGCTGGAGACAGGGTTCACTCATCTTTTGTTCCGACATCACTTTCAAAATAAATTCCTGCAGCAGCCAGGACATTTAAAGAGTGTGACTGAGTGGCTCTTGGGGAGGCAGGTGGCAGCAGATGGGTAAGTGTGAAAATGTGATCTCGCTGGGATGTCACACCAGGCAGTGTGTACCGAGCACCACTGGAATTGCCACTTCCACTGGGAAAGCACTCGATTTATGGCCAGAAAACAGTGACTGGCATTTGGCCTTTGGAACTGATTGGACAGGATAGAATGTCCAGGATACTGGGGCTGAGTTCTTTCACAAGATTCCTCCCACCCAGATCATTTACATTATTTTGAAAAACAGTTGCAGCTGATCAATCTATTCGTACTCCTTGTGAGATTTTATGCACTAAATGGAATTTGCATCAAAAATTCTGGGGAAGTAATGATGTGTTTGCGGGTGTTGCCCCCTGATCCCCCAGTGACATCTTTAATTGATCTGATGAGCCCTCCTGGCCCAAACCAAACCAGATAAGAAGACCAACGAGGAAAAGCAAAGCCAACTTGATTTAATAAATAAAAATGGCTTGTCAGGCGATATTCTGACCCTGAAGAAAATAAGGAGGAGAGGACAGGTCTTTGCCCAGGAGCCAGAGCTAACAAGGGGAAGGTGAGGGGTTCTCTGGCTTCTTTTAGGTGCCCCGAGACACCCCAGGCTCTGGAACCCTCCAGGCCTAGGTGAGGGGCCTGTGGGCGGCTCTAGCATCTGCCCCTGCCCTGGCTCTGGGGTGGCAAATCCATCTGGCCTAAATAGAAAGAACCAATCCCACTCAGAGAAGGCGGTGTTCGTGGTGGACTTGGAAGGACAGATTGTGGTTCACCAAGTGTGAATAATGAAAGAGTTCCAGGGTGAGGAGCTGGAGTGCACATCTGCCGGGGGCATCGACAGAGAGGGCAACTCGGGAAGGGAGGGGTGAGGCAGGCAGCTCCGGGGTGGGTCTAGCCCACTATTGTCCACTCTCTGGAATGAGGCCTGGGCCTTCACCTTCCATTCCAGAGGCTACTCGTGAGCCCAGGAATCCTAGGCCTTGAGTCTCCCGATTTCCACACCCCACGCTGACCTGGAAACTGCAAGGGACATGCTTCAGATCTCCAGCTTCTCTGGAAGTAACTCAGTTTTTAAACTGAGGCAACAATGCTCCTTGAAGTTTGTCTCCAAGTCATTTGTATTCCAACAGGTCTAGATTTTCATCAAAATCATCCCAAACCCCAGAATTAAGTCACAAAATGACCCTGGATTTCTATATGGTAAAAGTACTTCCAGTATTTTAAATAAAGTTTTCCTTAGGACACCCTCATGCCCCAGTCATGGCTTATTCAATTTTACAGTTCAGTTTTGTTGTGTTTTCTCAGACCAGAGGTCTGACTTTCACTTTCTCTTTATCCTGATGATAATCCCCATCCCCCAAGGAATGAACATCAAAGCATGGAAATGGAAGGAGACCCTTATCGTTACACAAAATTACATATAAGAGGAGGTGAAGGGAAAGGGGGGGGGAACAAGGGAGAGAAATGAAGTACAGTAGATGGGGTAGAGAGAGAAGATGGGAGGGGAGGGGAGGGGAGGGGGGATAGTAGAGGATAGGAAGGGCAGCAGAATACAACAGACAATAGTATGGCAGTATGTAAAAACGTGGATGTGTAACCGATGTGATTCTGCAATCTGTATACGGGGGAAAAATGGGAGTTCATAACCCACTTGAATCAAATGTATGAAATATGATATGTCAAGAGCTTTGTAATGTTTTGAACAACTAATAAAAGAAAGGATATGATAAAAAAATGAAAATGAAATACCTTGTTGGTTCAAGAATGCAGGAGCAAATAGTGGGCACCAGTCCTTTACAAATATATTTCAAGAAGGCTAGACATGGGACTGCTGCCCAGTTTCATAACCAGGAAGAAAAATAGATGGAATTCTTACCCCAGCCTACTTTCCCGTGGTACGAAGATGAGCCGGGGGGTCAGGGTGGGGGGATGGCTTCTCCACTGTGATTTGTGGGCATGCAGATGTCATCCATCCCCGTCACAGCCACTTCCATCAGCTCTAGAGTGTGAACTCAGAGCGGAACACAGGGGAACAGGGGACCACAGAAATCGAACTCTCCCAGACCTGGGCTGACGCCGAGTTCCTGAAGCATGAGTCACCCAGGAAAAATTAATAATGGAGATGGCTAATTTATAACTGGGCACGTTCAAGGAAAGGGAGTGGAAGGATGGGGTCATTGCAGTTTTGCTCATTAATAATGGAACCAACCTGAGTGATAGACCCGCCACACAAGCGAGTTGTCGACAGGCTCTTCAAAGTGGCCACACTGGACCTGGAGTGCAGGCTGGTGGGCCACCCTACCTGTCCACCCACCCAGGCCCCCTGCCCATGTCTGTCCACCAGCCTCTTCCTGCCACCTGAATAGAGTCCGTCTGATGCCAGCCCAGCTCAGTGAGCTCTCTCTTTCCTCTATATTCTCTTTCTTTTCTCCTTCTCCTTCCCATCTCCTGTCCCCTCCTCTTCTGTTGACATCCTTCTCAGCTTCTCCAGTCTCTGTGACTTGGCTCTGGTTCCCTCATCTGTCCCTCTTCACTGCTTCCCAGCCCCCCTCTTCTCCTTTCTTGTCCTATCTTAGTCCGTTTTGTGCTACTGTAACAGGATGCCTGAGTCTGGGTGATGGACGAAGAGCAGAAACTCGCTCTCACAGTTCTGGAGGCTGGGAGCCAGAGGTCCAGGCACCGGCATCTGATCTGCTGAGGGTCTTCCCGCTGGTCCCACAAGGCAGAAGGGCCAGCAGCAAGCCGTCCTAGTGGTATTAGTGAGAAAGCAGCCCTCATTGTCTACGGAAAGTCCTCCTTGTAATGCTGTCACGTTGGCAAAATCTGAATTGTGGAGGAGATTAGATTTCAGTGTGGATTTGGGAGGCAACAAAAACATCCTTAACACAGCACCTTCCTTTCCCACCCTTTCTCCTTCTAATTTTCGCCTCTGAAGCATAGAGCCAGGCCTCAGAGTGCTGAGTGGAAGGACCTGTAGTACAGGGCTTCCCGGACTCCAAAAGCCTGCCGTCTCTGCCTGTTGGGGACACAGCGATCGCTCCTTCCCTCTTTGCAGCTGGCTGTCATTTCACATTTTCAACTGAGAGTGGAGAATAACTCATTTTCCAATTGGAGGCAAGGTCACCCTTAAAGCCTTGGACTCAGTTCTGGGTTTGAGCTTTGTCTCCAGCAATAGTGTCTCTGCCATGGGGCAGGTCATCTCCCTGCCCTCCACTTCCGTCTCCACTGACCGGTACTTATCTCCAAAGGAACTGAGATACTTAATCTGCGGCGGATGTCCCAACGCCTCCCGTTGGCAGCAGCACCGCACACAGACGTGTTTGGTGCCTCCCTCTCCCTTCCACAGCCTGAGGTCCAGACTGGCCACTCTCAGGTTTAAAGCAGGCATCTGTCTTGCACAGGGGTAGGCTGCTCAAGGAGGCCTTGCCCGCCCTTTCCACTTCCCCTGCGGCACATGTCCCAGTGTCCACGCCTCCTTCTCAGAGTCATCAATAGGTAGGGAGCCTGTGGCCCCGACAGCAGAAGCAGAGGTATTGGTGGCAGGTCAGGCTAATATTTAATTCCCTGACATCCCATCAGGGGCTTTTCCAGCTATGGCTCACTGACCCCCACCCCAAATCAGCTTCCAACCATGTCTCCATGCTAAACTACTCACGTTCATGCAGCTGAACCAATTCAATGAGTTAAAACCCTAAGATAATTTCATACGGGTATTTAAAACTCAGACTTCCATATCCTTTAACATAAATGCAAACAACCAATTCTGAGGCAAGACTCTGTTGGTTTTTGTTATTCATTTTGCCGTCATGACAAATAGGCTCTCACCGCACTCCTTTGCTCACCTGCTCTTCTCGTCCCTCCCCGACCCCTTGCACTTTTAACTTCATTTCCCAGAATGCATCTCTCCACCTCAGTCCCACCTGTGCATGGCCCAGGACATTGCTGAGTTATGGAACCTGCTATTCCAGGTATTTCAGGTGGAGCGTCTTATTTTAGCTCCTACCCTGGAGTCATGCCGATTGGAGTGTGGGGGTCTTTGGGCTTGTTCACACAGCAGAGCCTCTAAGTGCCACTTCTGAATTTCCTGGGGAGATTTTTCTTGAAAGGCCTAAAAAATAGAGAGAGAGGCTGGGAGGTGCCAAAGGTGTGCACACTAAGAGCAGGTGAAGGAGGCAGGCCTTACTACCGTGTGGATGCTGCAAACGTCCTTGGCTGAATCTGAGACACAGAGAAGTCATTGACCCTTTGAAGTTTCACTATCCTCCCTTGAACAGTGCTCGCTTCTGTAGCACCTTGGCGGGCTGAGTGTGCAGCCCAGGTGTCTAGCATCATGCCTGCAAGAGAGAGGCTCACCTCGCCCACAGGCTCTGCCCAATGCCCCTGCCACCACATGGCCCCTTCTCTCCCACTGCAATCTCGCTTCTTCACGTCAGCTTTTGTGTCTTCTGAGCTTGGTGGGACCCGGATTGCCCATATGATCCTGGTCTACGCGTTCCACCAGCAAAGCTCATGTTCCACATCATTTTGGTGGGTTTCACTTTGGTTGTTACAATTTCAAGACATCCGCCATAAAATTGAGCATGTTTACATTCAGTCTTCAGAAAGCAGGGAAGGTAAGATGTTCACTTGCACTTAATTACAGACCGCGGAGTATGATTAAAATGGGTGGTTTTAGAAAATATGTTGTTTTCTTTTCTTGATTTTTTTTTAAAAGAAAAATAAACAATATGATTTTGCTGGTTTTCTTTTCCTGGGTGTCTTCTTTCCACTTGGAATTATTTTTCTTTGCTCTTCTCCTTTCTTAATTCTCTTTCTGGCTTTCTTTTTTATTTTTCTAAAAAGCTCTGGATGGCGGCCAGTTATTATGAACTGAATGCTTTGGCTTCCAGCCAGGATGCTGAGCATCAAGCATGAAGCCGAGAGGGGTGGTTTCTCTCCTGCTCTCCCTCGCACTCCGACCCCCATTTCAGCTTGAGGTGGGGGCGGGGGAGGGCAAATTCTTCTGCCATCCAAGATTTCATAAATCTGCTCTGACGGTTGGGGGAGCAGGTCATGGTAAGGATAGTCAGGGCAAGAGTGTAAAAGTTTAGTGGGAAGGATTTCTAGAGTTCTTTCCTGGTGATCAGTTATTTTGGGAGATCAGGATGATCATCTTAATACAGGAACAGCAGAGGACAAGACGGCCCTCACAGAGGGTTGGAGGTTGGTGCAGAAGTGCACCATGTTTCTCATGTGAGATCTGCCACTCAAAGACCAGCCGGTCAGAGAAAGGGAGAGTCAAATTCCAAGAAAAAGCAACCCGTTCTTTTCACTGTGTCAGACCTCATGTCTGAAGAAAGAAGCCTTCATACTTACCTAGGAGGTAAGTATGAGTTTCCTGCTGCTGCTGTAACAAATTACTGCAAATGCAGGGTCTTAAAACAACACAAAGCCACTATCTTTTAATTCAGGCAGTCTCAAGTCCTGAAATCAGGATGTTGGCACCAGGGACTGTTTTCAAACCAAACTGGGGCATTTTGAATATGTCCCAGTCATTTCTAGCTCTGAGAGTCACTTTCATTCCCCGACAGCCCTTCCCGCTGTGGCGATACTCTGCTCTGCTTCCACCTTCACGTCTTCTGCCCTCTCTACTTCCATCACCATGCCACTGAGTCTTCTCTGATCCTCCTGCCTCTTTCTTGGAACTAGGATCATTCCTTTATATCATTCCTTTATACAACATCACATCCCCCATGTCCTTTCTGCCATGAAAGGGAACCTAGTCACAGGTTCCAGGGATTAGGACATCGGCAGCTTTGGGAATGGTCTGTTCTTCTGTCTACCTGAGATGGATTGGCTGGTTCCGACTTGCCAGCCCAGGGTGACACAGAAGTCGCAGAAAAGTAAGAGTTGATGACCCCGGTCCTGGAAAAGTCACATTGCATCTCCTGATTTAGCTGAGGGACTCCAATATGCACTGCGGCTTTGGTTCATCTACATCACGCCTACCTTGAGGTCTGAGCCTTAGTCTGCTCATGGGAACCCAAGAGTCGGAACTCAGGACTTGGGGGACCGACTCACCCGTCTTTACTAGGAACAGCCAGCTGCACAGGGGCTGAGAACAGGTTGCCTCCCTCCTTGGTTTCCCCAGCTCCAATTCTCCATCACTCAGGTGGCTTGCTCTCTCCTGCCCCGCGGGAGCTCCCGCTTCCCTGCTGATTACAATGGCATCACCTGTCTCAGCAGGCACTTCTGGTACAAAGGTTGGGGATGACCTCAGTGGAGACCATACAATTTTAAAAATACACTTAAGAGTTGCCTCCTAACCACACCTAGGCATCTTGAAATTTGTCCACATTCATAATAGAATCACAGGGCAGAAGAGACGAATTATTAGAGAGTCCTTGAAGCCAGCTCTCCCCACATTCTTTCTTCCCTCCTTATTTAAACTGTTGTGTCCAAAAAAGATGGAATCCGTACACCCAGTTGCTTTCAACAGATGGTTTCAAGAAATCTCAAAATCCAGTTGTAAGACGATCACAGACACACTCAAAGTGTCAGTCCATGCAGGACATTCACATCTCAGCCCTGGCTAAAACACACGCAGAATCTCAATCATCCTGGAGTTTTGCTGTTTCTGAAGCCAGCAAATTAATATCTTAGCCATTCAAAAATGATAATCAAATCAGGGTAAAAACACACAGTCTTATGGGAGACGGGAGAGAAATATTTAGATCTTGGATGCTAAAGAAGAGAGTACACATAGAAGTGTGTTTGTTTCATATAGCAACTCGATATTATGCCATGGCAATAACCTTTGCTCAACACAGATATTAAAACTTCATGGTTTGAACATGTTTTTGTACAACTGAGTAAACAAAAAGATATTATTTATAATACTCCCCAGAGGGAAGGCTTAATATCTCTTCATTATTAGGGATGTCGGGATGTGTGACTTAAATTATTTTCTCAGGCCTTCGGATGAACGAGATTGCTGGTCTCTTTGAAACTGATGCCTGCTGGGATGTGGCACTGTTTGACATTCTGCAGCAGGCTCGGGGGAAGGGACCATTTTTTCCTGGAAACTTGCTTTTGGCCGAAGGGAATGTTGGGTCATCTTGGGGCATCTGCTGCTTGCCATCGTGGTTAGCTGAGAGGGCCTTCAGAGTGCACAAGAGCCCACAGGAGTCTCTCTTCAAATATAACCAGGAGGGGACCCCAGGCGCTTGTCCTGCTGTGAGCTAGACAGTGAGGGTGGCCACAGAAAGAACAGCAGAGACAGAGGTGGCCCTGGCCGGTAGCTGACCATTGGCACTGAGTAAGAAGGTGCTTGAGAAGTACTGACACATCCCATTTTTGCACCCTGGGATACAGGGTACTTCTCCAACTACACCTTCCCTGTATACCACGGGTCCCTCACGAGCTGTGTGAGCTTTGTGGGTTGAGGATGTCGACAATCTCTGGTCCCTCCACCAAGGAGGCCTCAGAGAGCAGAATAAGCCAGACCCGAGAATCTCTGCCTTCCTTAGATTTCCTGATCTGACCTAAAATAGGTGATTGACATCTTTTAATAAGAAGCTGCTTCTTGTCCAGGTGTAAGAGTTGACTTCCTGTGATATTTACACCTGGGAAAGCACAGCAAAAGAGCTTGCTTGTTGCTATACAGCTCTGAGGTGCATGGCAACCTTGCAAGTTGGTAAAATTGGGTTTTTAGGATTAGGAAAGCTTGTTTCTGAGCTGTTTAATGGGGGCACTGAGCTGACCATGTGTGTGTTAATTAAGCTCACATTTCTAGGCTCTTGAAGGGAAACTGGCAGCCAAGATCAAAGCTTCATAATCTGTCAGTTGCTCATGATTGATCTAGAACTTCAACTGAATTGATTCCGAAGGCCAGCACTTTATCTCTAACACGTGTAATCCGTATCTCAGACACCTTCCGTGCTTACATGGAGGAGGTCCCAACTTCACTGTTTTCAAGAAAGCTTCCAGAAGAATCTGTTCAGGCCCCTGGGGTCTGCCCCTTCCACACATGCAGCTTCTGTTTGTCTTAGTGCACACACGTGATCGCTTCCACAAAGCCCAAACCTGAGATCTATTAACTGAGCCAGGGGCCCTCGCTCCTGATCTTGTAATACCCTTTCTTTAAACGCCTCTGACACTGTTTTCTTTTCTAATCTAAGTCCATATTTCATTGATGTGGTCTTTACCTTCTATTCACAGGGAAGGAAAACCCGTCAGTGACCGTGAACTTGGAGTCCAGAAATCCCACTTTCTAAACCCAGGTTGGCCCCTCTCTTCCTGCACCTTCTCTGGCTCCGTACATCTTCCCTCTGAGAATGGCTTTCCCTTTGAGTAAAGGAGGAGGTCAGATTCCACCACGCCCAGGATGCCCTGCTGGTCTAGTCCCGTCACGTTCCCACCCGGGAAGGTGCTGCAGAAGACCTTGCTTATTGCTTGGTTTCCTGTACAAACTTTCTAAAATCTTTATGTCACTTCTCTGGTGCAGGAGTGGAGTCGGGGGATATACCATCTTACTTGGCCATCTTGCAAAATGTCTCAAAGACAGCCCTAATGATTTCTCCATCACCCTCTTGGGACAAGTGTAGGCACGGATCACTTCAGAAGATCCTTAGGACTTCTTCCCACTTTATAGCTCTGAGCAACAGATATGACCTTCAAGGTTTGATTTTTCTCCTATTAAACTGGAGGAATATTATCCAAGTGCCTTGGGAGGCTGAGGCAGGAGGATTCCAAGTTGAGGTCAGAGGTCACACATGCAGTCCTGCCAGCTCCTGGCTCCCTGCTGCCTTCAGGATTAGTACCAACATCTTCCTCTACATCTGCAACCTCTTGGCCCCTCGTCTTCCCAGTAACAAGCAGCCTGTCTCAAGCCAGGTGGCACCTGTGGTCCTAGCTTATTCTCTGCTGGCATATGGAGTGGGCATGGGCAGACTGTCTTTCCTGCCTGAAATAGCTTTTCCCACTTTTCCCACCCTCTTACGGGGCTTCTGTTCCTTTAAGTGGTGGAGTTTGTAAGATGACCCCCTTCTCCATCTTTTAATTTAAACAACAAGAACACATTACAAACAATTGAAGCCTCCTGTTCCCCTCATTGATCCCATTTCCTCCCCTCCCTAGAAATAAGCAATGCACTCAACTTGGTAATCATTGGTCCCTTGAGCAACTTTTATAAAATATGCATGTCACCACAAAATATATTGCACTGCTGAATGTGTGTGTGTGTGTATACTATCATACTATATGTACTTCTATATTTTTTGCAAAAATTATTATATTTTTCACCGAAATAAGTCTGCAATCTTCTAATTAAGATGCTGACACCCCAAAGTTCTGAGACCAAACTTCTTTTCTATAGTGTATATGGATAAAGGCCAACCCAATCTGACTCACGAGGTGGTAAAGCATGCCCTGAATCAATGGGAGGCTATCGATGACTTTAATCCACTAAGGTGGATTGTCATATTTTTTTCTTCAGAAATATTAATATGCTCGGTTTTGTAGTGTTGGCCTCACTTATGCTGAGAGTGTTACCAAAATATAAATAAATGCCTCACTGAAATTCAAAATGAAATAACTACATTCTGAAAGATTTCTGGCCTTGAAGGGTTTGGGGAAGGGAATTTGTACCTGGATGTTTTTTTAGATCATTATAAAGCTCTAGTGCATTAATTTTAGCAGCTCGATGATATCACCTTGAATGATATCACTCAACTTACCTGACTGAGTACTCCCAGGTTTTCATGGTTTCAAACAGTGCTGCAAGACGACTCTAGCCCATGAGCACTTGCAGATTGAGTAGGGATCTTCTAAAAGTTGAAGTGTTGATTGGAGAGCATATGCTTTTCTCATTTTATTAGGTGTTGCCAAATTGCTCTCCAAATTAGCTGAACCAACAGAGCCATGAGCTGTTAGAACATGAGAGATTCCTTTGATCCATACCCTGGCAAACACCTGGGATCAGTGGTCCAGGAAATGGTCGATATTTGTGTATTCTCCAGGCATGCTTAAGATGAGCATTTCATCTCTGATTTAGGAGATATTATGTTTTATGAATTTCACACCAAGTAATTAGTTATTTTGTTCAACTATTCCAGTTCTTTACTATTTTGTTTTTGAGACAACAATTACTGAGTCAGTAGTTCCCATTAATATGGTGAGTTTCTTAACTTTTTTATTGCAATTCTGTCATCTCTCTTACATAAATTGAGGATAAGTGATTTCATATCTAGAAGTTCTGTATTGTAATACCTTCTTGATGCATTTTTGTTTCATATAATAAGTTTGGTCTTCAATTTCCCCCCAATATTAAAATAGCTAGCTTTCTTTTGTTTAGTTTATACTTGATAAATATTTCCCCACTCTTTACTTTCAGATTTAATAATTAATTTATAATTAATTATGTTTCTTCTACCTCTCTCTTCCTTTCTTTCACCCAGATGACAATTTATCTTTTTATCTGCCAAGTTCATTTACATTTATTGTAATGATGTATTTGAATTTACTTACAATTTCTATTTCCCATTTCTTTTTTTCTATTGGATGGATGAAGTATACTTGTTTTTTAGGTTTTTTTCCCCTGATGAAGTTATAATTTAATCATTGGACTACTATGAATACATGGTTACCTCTAAAATTTTAGCTTTTAGATTTAATTTAACAAAGGTTAAAAAAAATGAAGGAATTTCTCTCTTTTCTGTAACTAGAAAAGAACAATCACTTCAAGTATCATTATTCAAAATTGCCATACCAACATTGTTTCAGGATGTGTGTGTGTGTGTGTGTGTGTGTGTGTGTGTGTGTGTTTCTGACATATACATTGTAGTTTTCATTTTTTACCAAGGCTCTATTTCTGGTAAATTTGTATTTGTCTTCAGATACCTTTATTGCCCATTCACACTTGAATGTCAGTTTAGCTGGGTGTAGAATTCTTGGTGGACTCCTATTTTCTCTCACAGTTTGAGGAAAAGACCCCCCTGCTCTTCTGATCTGCCTCAGTGTTTGCTGTTATTGAGATTACAAAAGCCACCTAATATCTGAACTTCAGTTCAAGTGTTCTCTACCCAATTTAAATCCACTATTTAACTCAACCTTTGATTTTAAAATTTCATACTAACCGTTTTTACTTTATAATCTACATTTAGTTCCTTATTAAATTTTTGGTTCTTTTTCAGGATATCTAGTTTATCTTTGAATGTTGGGTTTTATCACTTAAGTACTTATTTTTGGTGTTTATTAGATTGACTTTTTTACTTAGCCTCTTTGATCTTTCATCTGTCCTCTGACAAGGATCTCACTTCCCAATGACACTAAATCAATTAATTAGTCATTTGTTGGGTCTTAGATTATACATACACTACACTCTCAGAATAACGGGTCTTACACTGTCATCAACAGTAAAATTACTAGCAATTTGAGATTTTACTTACAGCCGTATTTAACTCTTCACTCTCCTCACTTGACTCTAACATTGCTATGTCTTAGATCTGCATACTTGGGAACACATCTAGCCAGCGTTACACTGGTTTGATCTCAATCTTCATATTTTGAAGAATTTAATAAATAAACACACTATTAAATAAATGCAAATAGTTACCATTTCTCTTCTTCCTCCTTCATTTCTGCATTTCCAGGTTTGTTTTCTCTGTCTATAGATCATGTGTTTTTAATCATCTCAACTGCATGCCCTCTTTACTATTTCACCTCCATTCTGTCCATTTGGTGAATTCTTTTATTTTCAATATTTGGCATTGAATTTGTTTATCCTATAATACCTATTTAGAAAGCATTCTGTGCTTTGTCTCTCAGCTTTGATTTAAAGATTTGCTCAAATATCCACAATGTACATTGGGCATGAAAAGAAAGACTCCTAGGGAAGTTTTTGTCTAATGCTTCTATTCAGAGGAAGTTCTGTTTCATTCTTAGCAGAAGGTCTACCTTTACATTCATTTCAAGAGTGTTCACCTTAGCTTCTTAGATGTTGATTGTAGTTACTTTAAGAGTAACTTAATTTGTCTAGTTCTTTTAACATCTGGTTCATCTTGGATTTGATACTGAATGATTATTTTAGCTTGTAGCTTTTCAATTAGCTTTTCCTGTAGTGTGTTTTTCTTCATGTGTGTTATTTTTAATTGCATTCTGGACATTTTTTAATAGTATTTTGTGAAAGTAAATTCTATTAAATATTATTATTATTATTATTATTATTATTATTATTATTATTATGTACAGGGATTGTACTCAGGGCACTTGACCACTGAGCCATATCCCCAGCCCTATTTTGTATTCTATTTAGAGTCAGGGTCTCACTGAGTTGCTTAGCACCTTGCTTTTGCTGAGGCTGGCTTTGAACTCATGATCCTCTGCCTCAGCCTCCCTAGCCACTGGGATTACAGGTAGAGCCACTGTGCTGGGTGGACTCTGTTAAAGTCTTAGAGATGCTCATTTTCGTTGTTTTAATAGGCAGTGGATTTAGTTAGACAGAGTCTGTAAGTTCTATCTCACACCTGGGATTGATGGCTATAGCATCAGTTTAGTTGTTAAAGTCTGTTTTGCTGTTTGAATCTGACTACCACCGAGGGTTAGTTAGTCTGTGGTTTATTTCATAGTTTCTAAGGTCTTTGGTCTTTGGGGGGGCTTGAACAACATAGGTCCTTTTCCTCAGCCCTGCATAGAGAGGAGGGTCTCCATGAGGCTGCAGGTCCCTGAGGTGCTGAAGTGTGGCAGACAGTAGGAACACAACTATGAGAGAAGAGAGGGAACAAAGCCCAAGAAGAGTTTGGACTCACTCTCTGACATGTTGGGGTTCTCTTCCCTTGTCCCTCAGCTGGGAGGACTAGACAATTCCCCAGGAGCCTTTCCTCCCATGCCCGGTGGACTCTGGGTAACCAGGCCTACCCTTGAATCAAGTCTGGGGGTCAAAGCAGGAAATGATCAAAATAAAAGAAAAAGCCTCCAAGCCCATTCCTGGACTGAAGGGTTGTTCAGGTTTTCACTGCCGACAATCACGATTGTCTCTGTGATTGCTGTGTTTACAGAACCTTGCCATCTCAGTTTGTATTTCGTTAAAGGATTTTAGCTGCCACCAGACTATCTTTGACACATACCCATCTTGTTAGCACTAGAAAATTTAAAATTTATATTTTATGTTTGAGAAAGTCTTTGGAAAATGTGGATATGATTTTGCCTTTAAGTATATAAAACACTTACATGATTCACGAGAATGTATGTGCCTCGTGTAAATGGGATAACCAAGGGTGGTAGAAGGTTGGATTGTGTGTCCCTCTGGTTCACGTGTGGAGTGCGCATCTCTGCATCTCAGAAGGCGACATATTTGAGGAAGAGCCTTTACAGTCTTATGAAGTTAAAATAATTGGATGAGTCCATTGGATTGGGATGACACTCAATTCAACTAGTCTCCTCCCTGTTCTTACAAAGTATTTGGATATAAAGCCATGCCAGGAGTGTGCAGGTACAGAGGAGACACCACTGAGAATGGGGGAGGGAACGACCAAGGTGCAGCCTTAGGAGAAATCAAACCTGCCAACCCCTTGATCTTGAACTTGTGGCCTCCAGAACTGTGACGCAGTTACCTTTATGTTGTTTAAAGCCATCCTGCCTCTGGTGCTTTGTCATAGAAGCCCTGGGAAACTATTCCAAATAGATGACGCTCTAATGCTTTTATTTCTCTCCATTTGTTTTGCATTCCCTACTCACCTTTCTCCATGCCACAATCCTCTATAAGATTCCTGTCTTCTTTATTTGCAGCAACCCCTCAAGTTGGTATTATTGCGTCTGTTTTTATGGATAAAGACACATACAGCTGGTAGCAAGATTATCGGTTGCTGTGAAGATTTGTTTCCTCTTAAAATCCCTGTGTTGAAATCCGGCCCACAGCATGATGTATCAGGAGGTATTGAGGTCCTGAGGCCAGAGCCTTCAGGGACAGGATTACTGCCCTTAAAAAGGGGGTCCCAGGGAACTGGATTGCCCCTTCTGCCATGTGTGGACGCAGCCTAAAGACAGCGGTCTGCGAGGCAGGACATGCAGCCTCACCGGTCACTGGATCTGCTGCCTGATCTTGGACGTGCCAGCCTGCAGACTGTGGGGATTAATTTCTCTTACTGGAAGCCACCTGGTCTGCGGGCCTCTGCCCTAGCAGCCTCAGTGGATCAAGACCGCTGGCCTCCGACCCATGGTCCTCCCCTCCCCTGCTGCATTCCTCCAAGTTAGACTGGAGCACAACGTCAACCAGGCAAATGCTCAGGCACGAGATGGCCTCGGTTCCCACTTAACTGCGGCTCAAAAGCTGAAGAGTAATAAAAAGGAAAAAAAAAAAAGTCATTTTAATTCACCGACCTTATTTTCTTAAACTATTATTCATGCAGTCAGGGCGGCACCGGTCCCTTCCTGAAAAATTTTGACAAACTCCAAGCACCATTCAGAAGCGTGAAGCGCTCTCAGTGGGGCCTCGTTATTCTGAACATTAATGTGAAGTCGTTTCGCACGACACAATGCAACTTGATTTTGTATGGTGCCCCGTTCACGCAGGGACCCCAGCGGAAGCTCACGCATCCTGTTTTTAATCTTATTTGAGTGGTTTAATTTCAAACACACAACCACTTTTGCCTAATGCAACCTGCATTTGGAGCAAGGCTCCTTCTTGACAACTGAGTGAGAGGGTGACAAGGTTTTTATTCTAACTCCCCTCAATAGGCCACCTTTTGCCTCTGATGAGGGTGTATAAATGCCACCTGGGGGAGGGTGAATGATCGGTGGCACGGGATTTTCCATTTCTCCCCCCGAACGGAGTGCTTATGCGCCAAAATCATAGTATTGAATAACAACAAAAACGATCAAAAGGCCTTCGTTTATTTTTCCCTTTCCTTGGAAATCAAAATTGTTTATCCACCGAGGAGAGGAAGACGGTTTGGTAAAGTGGAAGGAGTGGAGATCCCTGGGTTCTGCTCCTGGCTCTGTCAACGCAGTGACCAGCATGGGGACTTCAGGCAGATCTCCTCCCGTGCCTGACATTTTGCTCCCAGGCCCCAGAGAAGCAGAAGGTCCGCCTTTGAAGTGTACGCTCTCTTCCCATCTCTTAAAGCAGATGCCTCCCGGCCAGCCTCCTTCTGAGGGTTTGGGGACTCACGGATTCATGTCCTACGCGGTTGGGGAAATTCCCAGGCGTAAGTTACTGTCTGAACAGGACTTTTTAGGAGTTGAGCATAACATGGGGGGACCCCGGGAGCTGCGCGAGGGATGGAAGGATGGGATTTGCACAGATATCGATGCCAAGAATCGAGAACTCTTCACACTGATAGCCTGGCTTCATGTGCAGGTGACCAGCGAAGATTTAATCCATAGTGGAGAGGCAGCCCCTTAGGAGGTGGAGGTTCCAGGTGACGAAGAGCAGGATGTGCATGGATGGGGAGCAGCGGACCCAGCATGGGACGCCAGCCCCCCTGGCTCCATCACGACCTTGCATGCAGCTGTGTCATTTGCCATCTAAGGTTGAACCTTTCTGTCTCCAGACTGGCCTCTGGGACCACCAGCACCACTAGGGAGCTGCCATGACACCCTGCACTGGAGACGTGGCCAGTGTCTGGGGTGTGCTCCAGCTACCCTGGTGAACAAGAACCGTGGCTGCCTTTACCCTGCAGAGGTCTATGCCTTCTGTGTGTGGGCTTCTGCTTGGGCAATTCTCTCCATTACTTGGAGTAGGACACCAGGTGACAATGTCTGATGACCCTATTTCCTAAAGTGAGTGAAACTCTTATCTCTTGCCTTAATTAACAGATGCAAAGAGATGGAGACACTGGGCCGTTCAGATCCGTGGCCCTGGCCTGCCCTCCCCGTTCCCAGCTGTGCCTGCTGGCTGAGTCCTGGAGGAGATTCTGACCCTGGAATTAAGTAGCCACTTAAGGCCCCATGGCCACATGTGTTGGTTCTTTTTTTCCCACAGGCTTTGATCCTTAGCTCTTTCAATGGGCTCTGGCTTAAGTTCAATCCTGGCTCATTGAGCTTCTGGATGCTTTGAGTCTAATACAAACTGTCCAAGCCAGGCTCAGCTTCTCAGAACCTAACCTTGGCTGCTGACCCACTTTGCTCTGCCTCTGATCCTGAGAGTTGGTTTCCTTAGATAACACCTCTTTCCTATTTTCCTAACAGAATTCCACACATTGAGCCGAGAGGCTACCTTTTGAGAATTGTGTGTTTTCCCCAATGCCAGCAATGTGTTCTGCAGTTCCCTACCACCAGATGGGTGTCCAGTGTCTGCATCCAATCTGACAGCAACTTCCTGGGATGATCCAGACCCCGCAGGGAGCCATGGTAAGTGGGAACCCAGGCACCCCGCATTTTACCCACTAAACTCTGAGTTCAAGCGATTCCACAACCCTCTCTGCAGGTTTGACCTACAACCACTTGCAGACCTCAGGGAAGCACTGTACTTCTGACTTTTGCCTTATTATAAAGGGTACAACTCAGGAAGAGCCACATGGAAAATTGCCCAGGAGAGGTGCTGGGGAGGAGAGCATATGGCAGCAATGCCTGCGTCCCTTCCCAGCAGGCCCGCTCCTGGCACAGGATGTGTCTACCCACTCAGAGGTTCCTGGGACCTCTTGAGGTTCCCATGGCGTTGGGTAGATGAGCCTGGGCCATTGACCAGCTCCTCTCCATGGAGAGTCAGAGGGCGGCGGCTGGTCCCACTTCCAATGCTGACTTGGTCTTTTGCTCAGCAGCCCCCATGCTGAAGCCCTTTAATGCCACCCTTGCATAGAAATAGCCCTCGGATCCCTAAGAGATTCTGAAGAGCTCACCAGGAACGAGGGACAGAAATGCATTTTTAAATGTTTTTATTGAACCACAAAAACCCAACAACAACAAAAAAATGAACTCAAGATGAATTTGAACCCAGCCTAGATTCCAAAGAGAGATCTGTGGCATGAGGCAGAGGAGAAAGCCTTCCCCGTTTTCTGGACCAGGAGCCCAGCTGAAGGTCAAGCTCAGCTGTGTGAGCCCAGAAACACTGGCAGGCCTTTAGGCTTGTGAGCACCTACTGTGTGCTAGATGCTAATGAAAGCTGTGAGATGACCCTGAGAACAAGACAAAGCACTGTCTTCCACCTGTCACCTTCTGGTGTGGAAGGCACATCGTCCTTCCGCTGTCCTTTCCTGTGGCCCAAGGAGGCTCCCTGTAACTCCAAGCAAATATCTGAGAGAGAGAGAGAGAGAGAGAGAGAACGAGAGAGTGAGAGAGAGAGCGGGCGGCTGGGAGGAACGAGGTCAGCTGAGCATCCAGAGCTGAGGAAGAAAGTTCTCCATCCATCCTGGACATGAATCCCGGGTCTGGGACTCAGAAGTCCAAGACACCGATCTCAGTTCCCTCCACCAAAGAGGCCAGATCGGGTCCACATGAATCTGACCATCCTCTGAGGGACCTTGGCACCTTCTAGAGCCACTGATAGAGACAGGAAGGACACTGCCCCCAACCTCTCCCCCGGCCTCCTCTCTGTCCACTTCAGCACCACCACACGGGATGCTCTCACACTGCTGGCCCTGCACCAGCCTGTGGGATGTTCCTCCAACCACCAAGCTCATCCTTCACACAGGACATTTGTAGCATAGAACCCCAGGCTTTCAGTAGCCAAAGGGTCCCCCACATTGCACTTAGACCTGGATTTAATCGTTGCCTACAGCAGCCTGGATTGCTGACCATGGATCATGTACATCCGGCTGGCCCACCCAGGATGGCTCTACCCTCTCGTCTCAGGCTTCATTTTTCTTATTACAACTTGATTCATATCTGTTTGCTCCCTGAATTAATTCAAGGGAATCTTTGCATGGAAAGCTCTTCCACTGGTTTATTCATGATCCGGGTTTAGAACTGTATCAAGCACAAGGTAAATGCTTAACTTTTTGGAGAGTGAGCACCATTGGAATGAGTTCGGAAGGCCTGAGTCCTACTGTGTGCAGTCCTAAATTCTGGCCAACCGAGTCTGGCCCTGAGTAGGAGCAGTAGCTCACAGCCAGACAATCTCTATGGTGTCTGGGGACCCAAGAGCTGTGCCTAGATGACTCCTGTGCACATCAGATCTTTTTATTAAATTTATATTGAAATACGAGAAGTGGAGACAGGCACTTGGCACCCAGGAACCTTCTAGGCAGAAGAAAACATGTGGGCCCCTTAAGGTACAGGTACAGGCATAAAGAGAGGGTTGGAGAAGCCAGGGGTCTTGAGGCTCAGCCTCAAGGGCATTTTGAAATCCTCTAGGGGTGGACAGTTTTCCTTTGTATGTCTCCTCGTGCTCAATCTTCCAGAGCCTTCAGAGAATTGAGGGGTCTCTTGTTTGGGGGAAACTAAGAAATCCCAAAACACTGCATGCTTTCTGTGACTTCTACGGCCTGGTAACATCTGTGTTCAAGTTACAGAGACAGAGGGGCAGCATCCATGAAAAAAGAGGAAGGCAAAGCAAAATGGTGGGAAGGAAATAATACATATCTGCAGGAAACTTAGCACATGCCACAGATGGTGTGGCTGTCCGCATCCACGCTGGATGCCACATTTCTGCCGTGAGGACATTTGTGGACATGAAACAATGCAACGAGGGCTGGATGTGGCTCAGTGGGAAAGTAAGGCTGGGTTCAGTCCCCAGCACTGCAAAAAAACCCAGCAAATATGGAAGTCCTACAATTGGCCTAAGGAGCACAGAAATGCATCTTGAATGGTAGAAAGTCCGGACCTGGCAGGGGTGTGAAGCAGGATCTGGGAGGAAGCCTCGTCTCTCTCCTATGCTTTGGCTTACTTGGGTGTGATAACTTCATCCTCCGGATGGCTTCCCCTAGAGTCATGTCACTGAGTCTGAACAACAGGCTTCCAGGAGGCAGAGAAAAACGCTGCGCCCACAAGTCACATGTAACCAACCCGAGCTCTGAGAACTGCCAGCCTGGAGCCTGAACCCTTTCTTCTCCAGAGTGACCTGGTGGCCATTATCGGCTCTGACCATTCAAGTTTCCCTCTTGGATCTGGAGGTCTTTTCCACCCCCGAGTCATCAGAGCTCCATGGAGGAGAGTTGGATTCACTGAAGGTAGATTGTCCTAGGAAGAAGTGAGGAATGGAAGTACATTACCATTTCCCAGATGAGGAAACCGAGGCTCTGGGGTGACCCTGCACATGCAAGGCCAGTTGACGATAGATTGAGTACCAAGTTGTTCTAAAGTCTGTGTTCTATTCCTGAGCCTGTGCTTACTGCCTGTGGGACAGAAAGGAGGGGGGAAAAAGAGGGAAACAGAGGAGAGAAAGGAAAAGCAGGAAGTTCTATCAGCAAAAATACCCTTCATAATGAAGATGCAGTTACGCTATCTTTGCATTTCAAAACATGTGGGAAGACTCATCACCAGAAATCCACACTCCATGTAGTACTAAGGAAGTCTTTAAGCTGAAGGAAAAGGGTTTCAGGTGAAAATTTTGATTTATATAAAGGAATGGGCACCAGAGTGTGACTAGACAAAACTAACATTTCACTCCAATCTTCGTGTGTGTTTGTGTGTGTGCAAATTTCTTTTTAAAATTTGTTCTGTTTAGATAAACATGACCATAGAGTAGAATTTTGACAGAAGACATACATGGAGTATAATTTATTCTAATTGGGATCCCACTCTTGTGGTTGTGCCTGAGGTGGAACACTCGGGTCGTGTGTTCATGTACGAACATAGGAAAGTTATGTTGGATTTTTTCCACTGTCTTTCCTATTCCCTTCCCTCCTTCCTTCCCTTCATTCCCCTTTGTCTGATTCAGTGTACTTCTATTCTTCCATCTCCCCAGATTTTTGTGTGTCAGCATCTGCGTAGGAGAGAGAACATTTGACCTTTGGTTTTCTGGGATTGGCTTATTTCACTTAGCATAATTGTCTCCAGATACATCCATTTATTTGCAAATGCTGTGATTTATTGTTTTTTATAGCTGAGTAATATTTCATTGTGTAGGTACACCACATTTTCTTTATCCATTCATCTGTTGAAGGGCACCCACTTTGGTTCCAGAGCTTAGCTATTGTTATTTGAGCTGTTATAAACCCTGATGTGGCTGTGTCACTGTAGTATGCTGATTTTGAAGTCCTTCTGGTAAATACTGAGGAATGGGATGACTGTGTTAAATGGTCATTATATTCCAAATTTTCTGAGCAATCTCCAAATTAGTTGCATCAATTTGCAGTCCCACCAGCAATGTAGGAGAGCAATTTTACCAACATCCTCGCCAGATTTATTGTTACTTGTATTTTTGATCATTGCTATTCTGACTGGAGTGAGATAGAATCTGAGTGTAGTTTTAATTTTTTTTTGGTATTAAGTGATTTTTAGTTCTTCCTATATCCTGGATATTAACACCCCCTCTGAGAAACAGGTGGCATAGATTTCCTCCCATTCTGTGGGCCCTTTCTTCACTTTCTTGATTATTTCCTTTGCTGTGAGGTAGAATTTTTTTTAGTTTGGTACCATCCCACTTATGATCCTTGATGTCACTCCTTCTGCTTTGGGTGTCTCGTTCAGGAAATTGGTTCCTAAGTGACATGATGGAGTGCTGGGCCAACATTTTCTTCCAGTAGGCACGGTCCTCTGGTCTAATGCCAAGGTCCTGGATCCACTTTGAGCTGTTAACTCCATTCTTAATATTTTCAAAAAATGTCTGACTGTGTTTTCCTGTGTGCCTATGTTTATAGAGAGACAGAGAGAGACGGCTGTTACTCAGGTTGACCTGAGGTGTAACAGCACCAACCAGAGGTGGGAGGGATGGGAAGCCGGCCACGTCAAGATTCTCACTTCATGATTCAAGTGACATCGTGTTCAAAAATGATCTGGGGTCAGATAATTACAACAACAACAATAACAAGACAATAAAAGAAGGTGGTGGAGCCAGAAGACCCAAGAAAAATGAAATCAAAACAAATTCCCTAAAATTTTAGAAGTGATCCTCTGAAAGAGCAGATGGGACAAACAGAAAACAAACAGAAAGACCCATCATTTAAATCTGATCACGGGGATAATTTCTCCATATATAAATGGCCTAAATATTTTATCTTAATAAAAAAGGAAGAAGCGACTCTGTTACTATGCTTCAAGACAACATTTCAAATATGAAGACAGCAGTAGGCTAAAAAGACAGGAACAAAAGAAAATGAAAAGTCAGAGGGAGATGATCAGGAATTATACAGTGTGATAGTTACAGGATATTAAGGAAATATGAGGAGAAATTTTATCACAATAAGCTGGACTACTTAGAAGAAATGGACAAATTCTTTTAAATCCATCAATCCCTTGTTTTTACTTATTGTTTTCTCTTCATATATATTTCTAAACAACATAGTACTCTATATTCCATTTTTGGCCCTTCTTTTTTTTTAACAATAGCTTTATTGACATAAAATTGAAGTACAATAAAATGCAATCTATTTGAAGTACACACTTTGATTGGTTTTGACACGTGTGTAATCAAAACAATCACTGTATAAAGCGTTTCCATAACTTTAAAATTTGAAATCATGCAGACTGTGTTTCCTGATGATTTATTACATTAGAAGTCAATTACCTTAAGATATATAGAATCTCACCCCCATGTCAACTACTTCAAAATTAAATGGCCTCTTATAAATATCTCTGAGGTCAAGGAAGAAAGCACACAAAAAGTGAATAAAAAGTGTTTTGAATTAAGTGATAATAAAAGCTTAAGATATCAGGATCTCTGGGATGAAACAGTACTCAGATAAGCTTCTATCACTTAAAGTGCTTGTATCAGAAAGAAGCTAGATTATCAATCAAATTATTTTCAAATTATGTAGTAGGAAGGAAAAAATAAGAGTAGGAGCAGAAGTATATGAAATAGGGAAGAAATAATAATAACAAAACTTTGATAAAATCAAACAATTCTAATCAAGATAAAAGCAAGAACACAAAAATTAATATCAATGGAAAGGGAGCTATCAACATGACCCTACAGATGCTAAAAAATATATTAAGGTAATATTACAATTGTATGCCAACATATGTGATATCTTACATAACATGGTCTGTATTAGAGAAGGATCTGTGGGCTGCTGAGAAGAAAGTGTACTCAGTCATCAATAAATGAAATATTCTATATATGTCCGTTAAGATGAAATGAAAAAAAAAATGGTTAATGGCCTAGACTCATCAATCAAAAGACACAGACTGACAGATTGGATTAAAAAACAAGACCCAACAATATGCTGTCTCCAAGAGACTCACCTCATGGGCAAAGACATCCATAGTCTGAAGGTGACATGGGAAAAACATCACTCACATGGATCATGTAAACAAGCAGGGAGTTCTATCCTCATAACAGATGAAGTGGACTCAAGCCAAAGTTAATCAGAAGGGACAAAGAAGGACATTTCATACTGCTTAAGGGAACAAGTCGTTACAATCATTATTTTTTTTTTCATTTCATCTTCGTGGTATATTTTTTTAAGAATATTCTGAAGTGCAGACTCTCTGGTTGCAAATTCTTTTAATTTTTGTTTATCATGGAAGGTTTTTATTTCCTCCTCAAATCTGAAGCTTAATTTTGCTGGATATAGGATTCTTGTTTGGCACCCATTTTCTTTCAGAGCCTGGTAGTTGTTGTTCCAGGATCTCCTAGCTTTGAGGGTCTGGATTGAGAAATCAACTGAGATCCGTATTGGTTTCCCCTTATATATAGTCTGATATTTTTCTCTCATAGCCTTTAAAATTCTACCCTTGTTCTGTATGTTAGGTATTTTTTAAAATTTGCCTTGATGTGGATCTGTTGTGATTTTGTACATTTGGGGTCCTGTAAGCCTCTGTATTTGATTTTCCATTTCATTCTTTAGATTTGGAAAATTTTCTGATATTATTTCATTGAAAAGTTTGTGCATTCCTTGTGTTTGTATCTCCATGCCTTCATCTATCCTGATAAATCTTAAAATTGGGTCTTTGTTATCCCACAATTCTTAGAAGTTCTATTTATGGTTTCTTAACATCTTCTTTATGTGGTCCACTTTATTTTCAAGATTACATAGTTTATCTTCATTGTCTGAGGTTCTGTCTTCTAAGTGATCTACTCTGTTGGTGAAGCTTTCTATGAATTTTTATTTTTTTATTATTTCATTCATTTTAAGGATTTCTGTTTTTTTTTCTTCTTAAGAATATCTATCTCTTTATTGAAGTAATCTTTTGTACCTGTATTTTGCTACCTGTATTTACATCATCCTCTACTTTGCAGATCAGTTTAACTATGTACATTCTAAACTCCTCCTCTGACATTTCTTCCACAGTGGGGTAGATGGATTCTGCTACTGGTTTGCTTGGGGCAATTTGACCCTTCTTTTTCAGGTTGTGTGTCTACCCATCTAACAGTATGGATCTGAGGCAGTAAAGTGTCTTCCCCATGGACCTAGAGTGTCCCTGAATGTTTCTAGTACCTCACTTGTTGAGAAGCTGCCTGTCAATTTTCTTGGTTTCACTCCGCAGAGCAGCCCATAATGTGACCTTCTCTATTCCACAGTCTTCTTAATCTTGGACCAAATTTTTGAAAAAATACCAATTGCAAGAGTTTACAAAAGAAAAAACAAAAACTTCAGTACTCCTACACCTATCAAATAATTGAACTACTATTTTCAAAATTCCCTACAATGAAGCTTTCAGGGCCAGATTGCTTCACTGGTAAATTTTACAAATGTTCAATTAGCATTTAATAGCAACTCACACACATTCGGAAAAGTAGAAGAGAATGACAATTTCCAAATCTATTCTTTCAGCTCAGAATTTCACTGACAAAGAAACCACACCAAGACATTACCAATAAAAATAAATAACTGTGATTAATACAGATTCAGTAGTTTTTTTCATTTTTACAAATAAAATCCTTCAACATATAAAAAATGTCAATGTAATATCAGCAAGTGAGATATATCTTAAGAATGCAAGGGATAGGATAATATTTGAAGGTCAATTAATAAAATTTGCTATATTCACAGACTAAAAATATCATGTATTTGATCATCTCAATACTATAAATACAAAAACCACTATTTAATTAAACCCCACTATCAATTATGGTAAAAATAATTTAAATCTTTCAACAAACTACAAGAAGGAAGAAACTTCCTCAGTCTGATAAAGGCTACCCTGAAAATCCTACCTCCAATTCTTAATAACAAATTATTTTTCTGTCACAAAGATGGAAAATACAGAGATGTCTCAAAATACATTCCTTCCTATTATGCTTAGGTCCGTGTGTTAGGCCAGAAATATTAAAAGTGGCATTAAGTGATCAGAACACAATAAATTGTCCTCCACCATATGACTTGATGATTAACATGGTCACGGCCAAGCAATCTAAACCCACAGTAACACCCAAAGTACTTGAGTAAGTGACTGCAACAAGGTTTGAGGATAGACCCTGTCAAAAGGCAAAAATCATTTGAATTTCTACAAACTGGAAATGAATAATTAGAACATGAAATTTCAAACTATCATTTATTATAGTATCAAAAGTCACAAAATACTTAAAACATATTTTCCAACAATGCCCAAGACTTCTAGCCTCAAAATGATCACACATGGATGAAGGAGATTTTTAAAAGCCCTAAAAAAAATTGAAGGGATTGACAAGGTTTATGAATGGGATAATCCACCATAGTGGCAATTTTTTCAGAAATTAGATCTTAGATTGACTACAATCCTGAAAACAGTTTCAGAAAAAATTACTATAAAAATTGACAAGCCCATTATAAAATTTATCTTGAAATGTAAAATGTCATTAATGAAAATATAAAGTAGGAAAACATATATTGCTTGATTCCAAGTTGTTTTAATCTACAATATTCCCAGTAGTGTGGTATTGGAGTAAGGATAGAGAAACCCATCAATAGAAATAAATATAAATCTGGACACAGACCTGAAAAGGTGATCAAATAATTTTGGGCAAAGTCACTATGAAGTACAATAGGAAAAGGAAAATTCTTCCATCAAATGAAAATAGAACAATTACATGTGTGTGTGTGAATTATATACATCTTCTATATGGTCTCTCTCTCTATATAACATATATGCATAGCAAATTTGACATCATCAAAATCAATTATTTACAACACACCATCAGGCATCATTAAGAAAATTAAAAAGGTAAGATGCCGATAAGGGAAATGCATTTATAATACAAAGATCTCATAACAGATTTTTATCCAGAATCTATAAAGAATGTCCTCTTATCAAAATAAGAACGATAATAGCCCAATAAAAAGGGGCCAGGGACAAGTACATATTTCATAAAAGAAGACACATAAAAGAATAAAATGTACATAAAAATGTGTTCACAATATCCGTCATTGAGGAACATCCACTAAAGTCTCAATGATAAACCCCCATACACCACTTGGGCCACTGAAGTTGAAATAACAAGTTCAATGTGGGTAGGGACCATAGCAACTGGAGCACACAGACTTTGTGCTGGCAGGTTGCAGGCGGGCGGGAGATCAGACAGCAGTCTCTTCGGATGTGGGGCCTTCATCTACCAGGTGAAGCAGCCCTTCTCCTCCTGGGGAATATGGGTTCATGGGTTAACCACGCTGTGACCCCCTCTCCCGTCTGTAAGAGCAGACACTTAAACTGATAGGCTTGCAGGGGTCACTGTCGGGTGCTTAGCAAAGTGGGGGTGGGTGCTCCCTGTGGCTAACACAAGGTACAGGAGGGAAATGGTAAAGGATTCCGAAAAGGAGCCCAGCCTTGGGATCCATAGCTGATGGCCTTCTCAACCTTACTGAACTCCTGGTGGTCCCTCTCTGTCCAGGGCCCACCCCTCCAGCACCCCTGCCTGCGCCCAGCCCCAGGTTTGTCTCTTCGGGGTTCAGGCAGTTGTAATAGAAAATGAACCTCTAGAATACTGTCATCGTAGGATACGGGGTGCAATGCCATCTCCTGAAAGAAGAACTTTAGAATCATTAGGCTTCCTGTAAAAAGTAAATGATTCCTCCAGGAGAGAGTCACTTTCTTATCCCTGGAGATAATAATTAAGTACAAGATGGTTCTTGAATAACGTTTCAAGCTTTGCTCCTTAATATTGCCAGAGGGAATTTGGATTTAGAAAAAGACGTATTGATATGTCTTTGCCAGGGGTCGCTTTTGCTTGCCTCTGTTTCCCCACCTACAAAAAGGCCATGGTAACCCCAGGAGGGCTGTCCCCATAGTCAAGTCCCTAGCCCACAGCAAATGCTTTGTGTAGGTATCATCCTAACAAGCTTTTGCAAAACCAGACTGCAGGGCAAGCGCTGTGCTAGAATTCAGAGTTCGCCAGGAATACTGACATAGCTAGTACAGCACAGAGTGAGAGAAATTGTATAAAATATGAAAACCAACTTGCAGCTGCAACAAGAAAAACTTACTACCTAGGTAATTTAATTCATTCTATTTTTTGGTCCTGGAGATTGAACCGAGCGAGGGGCACTTCACCGCTGAGCTACATTTCCAGAACTTATTATTTTTTATTTTGAAACAGGGACTCACAAAGTTGCCTAGGGCCTTGCTGATTTGCTGAGGTTGGTCTCAAACTTGAGATCCTCCTGCCTCAGCCTCCCAAGTCTTTAGGATTACAGGTATGCACTACTGCAACTGGCTTACCTAGGTTATTTTGAAGCAAAACTGAAAATTAAAAATGAACCAAGCCCAATTTTATTTGATTATTAAATTTGAACGATCACAGTGATGTTGGAGGAGCACTGTGAGATGTTTGTATTGGGTATGATTGGAAATACAGACATGAGATAGTAAACCAATGAAGGTCATTACGAAAAAAATAGTGAAGCCAAAACAATTAAAGTATTCATTCTAAATTTGTACACATGGCTTTGGACAATGAATGCCAAGTACACATCCCATCCCTTCATCACCACAGCTGCTAACTGGAAGTAATAGGCCCTCTTTCACCACGTTGGCTACAAGGTAGAACAGCGTACACCCATGAGTATGTTGGACAAAGGGTCGATTCACACACCAGGCAGGACAGACGGGGACCTTGTGACCTACACTACAGAAAATGGTGTGCAGTTTAAACTTATGAATTACTTTCTCTGTAATGTTTCAAACTACCGTGGATCACGGATAATGGAAAGCACTGAAAACAAACCTGTGGCTAGGTCCATGGGCGGGGACTGTCACCTAGAGGCTCCCAAGTGTTTTGACCTTAAGACCCCTTCATACTCAAGTCTACTGGGGAATCGAAGAGCCTCTGCTTATGTGGACATTTACTGTGAGAGAACTACAGTTTAGAAAATAGCTACTTTTCATTAAAATGCTTCTCTTACCCTGACTACTGTAAGCAGTGCTGCCGTGGCACCGGTGTGCAGGTCTCCTGTGTGTTGACTCCATGCCCAGGAGTGGCATCCCTACATTCTATGACAGTGAGTCCCTTGGTTTTTTGAGGGACCTCCGTGCTGTTTCCCTAGTGGCTCTGCTAATTCGCCTTCCCATAAACTGTGTACAAAGGTTCCTTTCCCTCCCCCAGCTTTTGCTTTTCTTAAACTCCCTTTTATCTTTTCTATTTGTCTCCCTTTTGCTGCAGGTGTGTGGCCGTGGACAGGGTGACCGCTGGGAAGTGGGGACCACCACCTCAACTCCCATGGAGGAGCCCGTGGCCCTGCTCTGCAGCCCCCTGCCCCTCGGTGCAGATGCCAGCACAGTGACAGAGACCCGACACCCCGCTGTTACTAGGGAAGCAGTTTTGCCTTCCTTGAATCCAGGAAGAGGGACATTGTGAGAGGTGCTGCTAATTTAAATAGGAAAGAAAACCCAAGTTAGCTCTGCGAACCTAACAGGAAGTAAGACTTCATGATAAGGCACTGATTGGAGGAACCTCATTAAAGCATCATCCTCTCCCTGGCTTGAGTAGCACCAAGGTGGACACCCTCTTAAAATATAACCACTACTATCCTTCACTTATTAAAATATTAATCACTTTCACTGTGGAAATTTAGACCTTGCAAAAGAGGTAAACTGAGGACAAGTAAGTGACTCCCGTACCTGGGGATGAGCAAGGCTCCCGTTTGGTGAACGTCTTTTTGGTCCTACTATTTTGCAACCGACCTCTTTTTTTTTTTTTTTTTTACTTAACACTCTCTCATGAACATTTTTTCATATCATTAAATATTGATGATGACATCACTCTGAATTATTCAGTTCCCTCTGACAGACATCACCTTCTGCCGGGATGCAGTGGACAGGCTGCTTGGGGAGCTGGGGGAGCTGATGACCTGGGGTTTCAGGGCTTTTGCCACATGACGGTCCTGTCGGGGGAAGATGATGCCACATCATGTCCTCTTGGCCTCTGGCATCGGCTGGTCCCTCCTGGGCATCCCATGTGCCAGCTTCGTGTCCGTAAGGCTGCTCTCCACACACTGCACATAGATTCTCCCTGCACACTTCCTCCACCTCCCCGAGGTCCCTTAACCCCGCCTGGCGCTTCCCTCCCGAGAGCTCTCCTTCTCCTGTTGGCTCACATCAAGGCTGAGTGTGGTACTTTCTCCTCCCCCTTTGGATCATGAATTTGCCGTGCCTGTCATGATCTCCTGTAGCCCATCTACCAAGTGCTTAAATCTGAAGTACTACTTAGACTTCAGATGGCTGTCCTGCAGCTGTCCCCCTCCTGTATCTCCTGGATCTCTCTACCTGGACGCCACCTCCACCCCTGTCTGTTGGCTGATGGAACATAAAACACCCTACAGCAGAGCTGGTAAAAAAAAAAAATGGCTGCACCAACAGTTTTAGTTCTGCATGTTTCTCCCGAACCTTCATATTCCCCCATCAAAAGATCAAGTTGATTTTGCATCCTCGTGAAAGCGGGTGGTCCTGTGCAACTTGGATGATACAATGCATGAGAGTGACCTTGACTGATTTCTGAGACCAAGTTGGAAAAGGTGGCCAGCTTCTGCAGAGCACTCTCTCCACTGCGACGCTGACTTGTGCAACTCTGCACTAGCGTCCAGGAAAGCTGGCTGCCTGGCAGGGGAGCCCCAGCTGGTTGGGTCTTCCTACTCCAGCCCCAAGACTAAGCAGGTCTCTCAGGAAGCAGCCCTAGACCTAGGGCTGACCCAGCTGGAGGGAGGGAGTGGACCCTCACTGCCCCTGCTCAGCCCCGCCCACACAGCAGGTACCTGAGCAGCAGACACACCACAGCTGCTCCAACCACTAGTGTTGGGTGTTTTTAATGTAACAAAGGATCAGCAGAACTCACGTCCTGCTGCTCTTTCCTGCTATCCTACAGTAGGTAAAGCTACCCCTTTTGTTTAGCCACCCAAGCCCCAGGGACCCTTACCACCCAGGCCCCACATCACATTTGACCACTCACTGCCTCCCTTCCAGCTCTGCCTGCCCTGCCTGGCCCCCCAAGCACGTGTCAACCAGTTTGTCTTCTGTTTCTGATTTTGTCTTCTTTTATATAATTATTATTGGATATTTGACTCATACAAAACTGTGCGTTGAATATGTATGTTATGAATGATGATAAGGAAGAGAATGGTCCTGAGCAGATCATGACCAGGGCCATCAGGGATGCCTCACCATCGGCCTGTGGACAACCTCCAGGGAATTTCTAGCTTATCATCCTACAATTTAAAGTTTCGTGATGGAAGTGTGTGTCTTCTGAAACACGGTGTTGGGCTTTTAAAAAATTGTTATTTTAGATTTTATTAAAAAAGAGAAAGAAATCTCTCTATGTCATGGTCCACGCCTACCATTGTTCCACCTCCTATGTATTTTACATAAACCCACATGGACTTTTGGCAGTAGTTCATTTTCTCTAGTGCATAATAATCCCCCTGGTCAATAGATGTCAGTAGAATTTATATGTTCTGCAGTTGAGGAGGCTTGAGTCTGGCCTGGATTCTTGATGCTATGAATATGTTTGTGCAAACATTCTTAATTTTTACATATATAGTAATTGCAAATGGTCTGAATATGTTTTAATTGTAACTGATTACTATGTATATTTGTGGAGATACATGCACGTATGTGTATCGTCTTTTGAGCTTTCTTTCTATGTTCAGACTTTGATCCATGATTCTATGTTAGCTTGTATATTTTATTTCGGTTAGATATTTATATGTTTTGGATATGGGTCTTTCATTTGCTGTTTGTGGAGTAACTCTTCTTCCAGCTTGTAGCTCATCTCTTTGTACACTACACAATGCTGGATGAACAGGAATTTTGATTTTAACATGACCAAATTTGCAATCACATTTAAAATTTTTATTTTTAGCTTCAATGGACCTTTATTTTTTATTTATTTATATGTGGTGCTGAGAATCAAACCCAGTGCTTCACACATGCTAAGCAAGCGCTCTGCCACTGAGCCACAGTCCAGGTCCCTGCAATCACATTTCACATCAGCACGTCTTCCTTAGGCAGGTTGTGGGGAGGCTTAGTATGGAAATCCTTCTCTTTGGGATATCATGAAAACATCCTAACATTTTTTTTTCTCTTACATTTTGGAATTTCACCCATGTGAGTACATTTTCATTTTTCTCCATACGAATAACCTAATGATAAAGACCATTCACGTGAGGGCCCCCTACCACACAGTTATCCCAGAAGCCATCTAGGTCATGTTCCAGTGTCCACTCTGGGGCTGCTGCCTGGCTTCTCTCTTGTCACAGAACCAACTGGGCGGTCCTCACCTCTGTACCACCAGTGTTAACGACTAGAACTTGACCGTAGCACCCTCTGTGGGGGTCCACTCCCCTCTCCGAAGCTGTTACCTGTTCTCAGGGCTCTGTTCTCTCACATAGACTTCCACATCAGTTTGTCAAATTATGAATTTTCAGGGAATTATATTGGGATTGCATTCAATCCACAGGTCTTTTTTTTTTTTAACTTTTATTGGTTTTATTTTTTAAACACATGACAGCGGAATGCATCACAATTCTTATTACACATATAGAACATGTATGAAGACAAAAGTTGGTGTGAGCATACTTTATATACAAACAGAGATATGAAAAATTGTTCTGGTATAGTGATGCCACCTGCTTCGGTCTTCCTGCTAAGGATCGCTTTCGCCATTCTGGGTCTCTTATTTTTCCAGATGAATTTCATGATTGATTTTTTCTATTTCTATGAGGAATGTTATTGGAATTTTGATCAGAATTGCATTAAATCTGTGTAGTGCTTTTGGTAGTATGGTCATTTTGATAATATTAATTCTGCCTATCCAAGAGCAAAGTAGATCTTTCCATCTTCTAAAGTCTTCTTTGATTTCTTTCTTTAGGGTTCTGTAATTGTCATGTATAGATCTTTCACCTCTTTTGTTAAATTGGTTCCCCAGTATTTTATTTTATTTTTTTAGGTTATTGAGAATGGGGTAGTTTTCCTCATTTCCCTCTCAGAGTATTTGTCACTGGTATAAGAAATGACTTTGATTTATGGGTGTTGATTTTATAATCTGCTACTTTGCTGAATTCGTTTACTAGTTCTAGAAGTTTTCTGGTGGAGCTTTTTGGGTCTTCTAGGTATAGAACCATATCGTCAGCAAATAGTGCTGATTTAAGTTCTTCTTTTTCTATAGGTGTCCCTTTAATTTCTTTCGTCTGTCTAATTGCTCTGGCCAGTGTTTCAAGGACTATATTAAACAGAAGGGGTGAAAGAGGGAATCCCTGTCTTGTTCCAGATTTTAGAGGGAATGCCTTCAGTTTTTCTCCATTTAGAATGATGTTGGCCTGAGGCTTAGCATGGATAGCCTTTATGATGTTGAGGTATGTTCCTGTTATCCCTAGTTTTTCTAGTGTTTTGCACATGAAAGGGTACTGTCTGTATATTATCAAATGCTTTTTCTGTGTCTATTGAGATGATCATATAATTCTTATCTTTGAGTTTATTGATGTGATGAATTACATTTATTGAATCAATGTTGAGCCAACCTTGAATCCCTGGGATGTACCCCACTTGATTGTGGTGCATGATTTTTTTGATATGTTTTCGAAATAATAATATTTGTAATAAATTCTCAATAAAATATTTGCCAGAATTTTATTGAGAATTTTTGCATCTATGTTCATTAGAGATATTGGTCTGAAGTTTTCCATTTTTGATGTGTCTTTGACTGGTTTTGGAATCAGGGTGATATTGGCTTCATAGAATGAGTTTGAAAGTGCTCCCTCTTTTTCTATTTCCTGAAATAAATTGGAGAGTGTTGGTATTAGTTCTTCTTTAAAGGCCTTGTAGAAATCGGCTGTGTATCCATCCGGTCCTGGGCTTTTCTTGGTTGGTAGACTTCTGATGGCTTCTTCTATTTCATCACTTGATATTGGTCTATTTAAATTGTGTATATCTCCCTGATTCAATCTGAGCAGATCATATGACTTAAGAAATTCATCAATGCCTTCATATCTTCTATTTTATTGGAGTATAGGTTTTCAATATAATTTCTAATTTTCCTCTGTATTTCTGTAGTGTCTATTATGATATTCCCTTTTTCATCACGTATGCTGGTAATTTGGGTTCTCTCTGTCCTTCTCTTTGTTAGCATGGCTATGGGTCTGTCAATTTTTAAAATTATTTCAAAGAACCTTTTAGTCCTGTCAATTTTTTCAATTGTTTCTTTTGTTTTCAATTTCATTTATTTCAGCTCTGATTTTAATTATTTCTTGCCTTCTACTTCTTTTGCTGTTGTTTTGCTCTTCTTTTTTCTAGGATTTTGAGATGAAGTATGAGATCATTTATTTGTTGGTTTTTTCTTTTTTTGAGGAATGAACTCCAAGCAATGAATTTTCCTCTTAGAACTGCTTTCAATGTGTCCCATAGATTCCGATATGTTGTGTCTGTGTTTTCATTTAACTCTAGGAATTTTTTAATTTCCTCCTTGATGTCTTCTAAAACCCATTGATCATTCAGCAACCTATTGTTCATTCTCCAAGTGATGCTTGATTTTTCCTTCATTCTTTTATCGTTGATTTTCAGTTTTATTCCATTATGATCAGATAAGATGCATGGTATTATCTCTACCCCTTTATATTGTCTAAGAGTTGCCCTGTGACATAATATATGGTCTATTTTTGAGAAGGTTCCATGTGCTGCTGAGAAAAAAGTGTAACTACTTGATTTGGGGTGGTATAGTCTATATATGTCAATTAAGTCTAGGTTGTTAATTGTGTTATTGAATTCTATAGATTCTTTATTCAACTTTTTTTCAAAGATCTGTCCAGTGATGAGAGAGGTGTGTTAAAATCACCCAATATTATTGCATTGTGATCAATTTGACTCTTGAATTTGAGAAGAATTTGATAAACATAGCTGCACCATTGTTTGGGGCATATATATTTATGATTGTTATGTCTTGTTGGTGTATGGTTTCGTTGAGCAGTATGAAATGTCCATCTTTATCTCTTTTTATTAACTTTGTTTTGAAGTCTACTTTATTTGATATGAGGATGGAAACCCCTGCTTGCTTCCGTGGTCTGTGTGAGTGGTATGATTTGTCCCAACCTTTCACCTTCAGTCTATGTATGTCTTTTCCTATCAGATGAGTCTCCTGGGGGCAGCATATTGTTGGGTCTTTTTAAATCCAATCTGCTAGTCTATGTCTTTTGATTGGTGAGTTTAAGTCGTTAACATTCAGGATTACTATTGAGACATGGTTTGTATTCCCAGCCATATTTGTTTATTTTTGTTATTTAACTTGACTTGATTTTCTTCTTTGATTAGTTTTTTCTTTAGTGTACTACCTCCCTCTGCTGATTTTCATTGCTGTTCTTCATTTTCTCTTCATAGAATATTTTTCCAAGGATGTTTTGTAGTGTTGGTTTTCTAGCTACAAATTCTTTTAACTTTTGTTTATAGTGGAAGGTTTTTATTTCATCTTCAAATCTAAAGCTTAATTTTGCTGTATACAGGATTCTTGATTGGCACCCATTATCTTTCAGAGCTTGATATATATTGTTCCAGGATATTCTAGCTTTCAGGGTCTGTGTTGAAAAATCTGCCATTATCCTAGTTGGTTTTCTCCTATATGTAATCTGATTCCTTTTTCTTGTGGCTTTTAAAATTCTCTTCTTATTCCGTATGTTGGGCATTTTCATTATAATGTGCCTTGGTGTGGACCTGTTGTAATTTTGTACAATCAGAGTCCTTTAGCCTTCTTGAATTTGGACTCCCAATTCATTCTTCATGTTTGGAAAGTTTTCTGATATTATTTCATTGAATAGATTGTTCATTCCTTTGGTTTGGACCTCTATTCCTTCCTCTATATCAATAACTCTTAAATTTAGTCTTTTATGCTATCCCATATTTCTTGAATGTTCTGTTCATGGTTTCTTACTATTATCATTATGAGGTCTATATTCTTTTCAAGATTACATATTTTGTCTTTATTGTCTGATGTCCTATCTTCCAAGTAGTCTACTCTGTTGATGATGCTTTCATTTGAGCTTCTAATTTTTTTTTTAGAACCTTTATCTCCCTGTTGAGGTGATCTTTTGCTTCCTGTATTTGTTTATGTGGCTCCTTGTGGAAATCATCCTTCACTGTCTGCATTTGCTCTCTTATATCTTCCTTGAGATTACAGACATTTTAACCATGTACATCCTAAACTCCTTCTCTGCCATTCCTCATGCTGTGGCTGCCAATGATTCTAATGATGTGGTGTCTTCATTTGTTTGGGGCACTTTCTTCCCTTGTCTTGTCATGTTGCTTGTGTGTCTGCCTTACAGCTCTATGGGTCTAGATTGTTATTGTTTTTACCCTGTAGGTTTGTAGTGCTCTTGTAGGGTTCCAAGACCTCTCCTTAGTGGGGAAGGACAATGTTAACAGATCCCAATATCAACAATATACCACCTATGAACAATTTGTTGTTATTAAGACAATTACAGTTTAGTCTCGATGTACAGAAATGTTGGATTCAATTATTATCTAAATTATAATCAGTAGTTTTGTAAAAAGATGTACAGTTCCTGATAGTGGACAAAAAACTTGGGGTGGGGCTTAGGATGGGTATGCTAATGAGATAGGATGTGAGGATGCAGAGTTACTGTATCTTAGGAAGTGTGAAGGAGAAATCTAGTGAAGAGGGTTAGTAGCAAGAGAATAGACAGGAAGTAATTTAGGGTAGGCAGGTACGTGGGATGACAGTAGAATACATAAGACAAACACACATATATGTATTTAAAAAAATACAGGCTGTTAAAATAATAAAATTTGGAGGGGAAAAGAAAAATGAAAGAATAAAAAGAAAAAGAAAAAGAAAAAAGGCAATATATAACACCTCTATATTATATTATTCAGATGACTCAGTCCTCAAAGTCCTGTTTCATGCAAAGTTCTTGGTTTCACATATGTTGGGGATGTGAAGGCCAGAGGATGGAGGGGTAGAAGTTAAAAAACAAACAAAAAACTCAAAGGAAGAAACAGGGTCTTAGCTAATTTAGAGATCTGTGTCTTTCCTGCTTCTCTTGTCATCCAGTAAGTGGGGTCAGCTGTTATAAGCTGGTGTCTGCCCTCCTGATGGTGGAGGTAACAGGGTAGGAAAACTAGTCCTGGTGCAGGGCACCTGGATGCGGGGAGTGACACCCACCAGTCCCTGCAGAAAGACTGCATTTCATGGGTCTCTTTTTGGGACCACTCTTATGACTTGTGCACCTAGTACTATCTCCCTTTCTTGCCTAGAGATTTCCCAGTTCCTGGTCTCTCCCTTAGGCTCCAGACTTTAGTCCTGCCTCCCTCTCGCCCAGCAGTTCCCAATTGAGGAAACTCTCACCCTGGGGATCCCATGGGTGACTTCCTGGTTTCACTGAACACCTGTGTTGGACAGCTACGTGTTGGGTTATTACCGCTGGGGAGGGGGGAAGGTTAGAAACCTGGTACCTGGCCGCTGGAGATCTGATCTGGGAACTACCCCCAGCTAAATGGTTGGAAAGTTGAGTCAAGATGGCGGCATCTGCTTTCAGCACCAGGAGCCTGGTGAGGTGGGGGGAGCCTGGTGAGGTGGGGGGGAACCAGTGAGGTGGGGGGATCCGGTGAGGTGGGGGGAGCCAGGCGATGGCGTTGTGCTGTGGGTGGGTAGCAGCTGAGTGACTTGCGTGGGAGCAAAGCGAATCTTGGCGATCTGCAGATGTGTTGATAGTTGATTTTGCTCAGGTGCTCGCAGAGTCTTGTGTGGGCTGGAACTTCGGGCTTTGGGTCCTGCCCCAATGTTGGGCATCCTACTTGAATGCTGAGGTCCAGAACCCCACATGGGGTCACAGCGCTGATGATTTCTGTGGAGAGCAGCTAGATAGGGGTCCTCTAACACTCTCAGAGACATAGTATTCTGACTAGGCGAGAGCATGGGGCAGGGCAGGCTTGCTCCCTGCCCACCACCATGTTTTTGTGAGTCCGTCAACCCACAGGTCTTTTTGAGGAAATTTATCCTGATCTTAATAGCAAGCCTTGGTACTGCTGATTATGGCACATCTGTCTGTTTACCTGGGTCCTTGAAAAAGTTTCAATAAAATTTTATTATTTTAAAGTAGGTATTATACATCCATTAAGAGAATCATTTATAAGTACCATATGTCTTCCTGTCATAAATACAAAAGTATCTTTATTTTTGCTAGAATGTGGAAATGTAAAGTGACTTTATCATACGTGGTCTCATATATAACCATTTCACTAAACTCTTATGTAATGATTTATAGATACTTCAGAATCTGCTCTATTGATAATTATAAGCTGTAAAAAGGTAGTTTACCCCCTTCTTTTTCTTTCTACAAGTTATTTTTTCCTTTCCTCTATTTGTTAGGATTTCCAAGACAATCTGGAATAGCAATAGTGAAGCTGAGGATTCTTGTCTTGCTCAAAATTTAACGAACACTACTTCCAATGGGTCAACAAGAAAGATATTTGCCCTATGTTTTGGGTAGATATGCTTTACCACATTTAGAATATTCCCTTCTACTCCTTGTTTGCTTTTAAAAAATCTAAGTGTGGTGGTGCACATCTCTAATTCCTGTGGCTCAGGAGGCTAAGACAGGAGGATCACAAGTTCAAAGCCAGCCTCAGCAAAAGCAAGGTGCTAAGCAACTCAGTGAGACTCTGTCTCTAAATGAAATACAAATTATGGCTGGGGATGTGGCTCAGTGGTTGAGTGCTCCTGAGATCAATCCCTGGTACTCCCCACCAAAAATATCCAAGTGTATATTGAGCTTTGTTATGAACACCTTGTGCATTACTGTGTTATCTTCTGGGACTGGCATTTGGTCAGCAGGAAGCCTTGAGCTGCCTCTCTGTTGTTGTGTATGGAGATGTCCGTCTCTCGTCTTCTAAGTGGTATCCAGTGTACAGATGGTTTGTTGACACTCTCACCCTCTGCAGGACATTTGGGTGGCTTCTAGGCAGTGGAAATTATGAATACATTAGATATAAATGTTCACACATAGATTTTGTGTGAACATAAACTTTTCATTTATGGTTAGTACTGTGGAATGGGGCTGCTAGGTCAGGTGGTATGTGAAGGCAAAACTTTAAAAGAAATGGCTGAGTGTTTTCCAGAGTGGACAGGTCATTTGCATTTCCATCAACGGTGCAGAGTGCTGATTCGTGATTACAGTTGGCCTTTTCCCACGAGGTGATGACGTTGAGAACAGGTTCCTGTGGATAGTCATCATGGGTATGTCCTTTTGGGGGAAGTCACTCTTTAAGTCTTTTGTTTCCTTATTGTTGAGTTTGGGGAAATTATTATAGATTGTGAATATGCATTTTTAGTAGGTTTGTCATTTCCAAATATTTATTATAGTTTTAAAATTTTTAATGTTTTTATCAGTGCATTTTAGTTATACATAATACTGGGGCTCATTTGGACATAATTATGCATGTATGGAACATAATTTGCTCCACATCAGTCCCCAGTCCTTCCCCTTTTTCTCTTCTCCTCCCCCCACCCCCTTTCCTCTACTCTACTGGTCTTTCTTCCATTTATTCATAGATGTTTTAATTAGTGCTTTCTAGAGAGACCTAAAGGTGAATTCCATGTGGCACATTCTGTGTGTGCATTCTTTGTATTTGGCCAGTTTCATTCCACCACTCCTCCTGGTTCCTGTTCCTCCTCCCCACACCTCAATCCCTTCCTCTGCACCACTGATCTCCCTCTGTTTCCATGGGATCCAACTTCTTCCCCTTTTTCATTATTTTGCTCTAGTTTTCACAAATGAGAGAAAACTTTGGACCCTTGACTTTCTTTTTTGTGGGGGGGGTCGCTGTGATGGCTCCTCTGACATTAAAGGTCCATAGAAAGAGAGCGAGACTATGGCTGACACTTTTTATGGAGAAGCTATTCAAATGAGGCAAGGGGTCAGGTTTCAGGGGGCTGAGTCTGTCTTCATGATGTCCATTGTCAGCAGGTTGATTGACACCTGGGTAGGCCACACCCAAGGGCACAGTAGGAGAAGGGGACACACACAAGGCACTTCCTAAACAGGGCAAGGGATTATATTACAAAGGAACAGGTGAGCATAGCTTCACCCATGGGGCTGTAGGAAGACACACCCATGCACAAGACACCAATCCTTGCATCCAAGAAGGGTGGGGAAAGCTCTGCTACATTTCTGTGACTGAGCATCTCAGCACCCAGCCAGGGAGTATGACTCAGTCACATGTAAGATTGGTCTCCCACATATTCCCTCTCTCTCTCTCTCTCTCTCTCTCTCTCTCTATATATATATATATATATATATATATATATATATATATATATATATATATATATATAATATATATATATATATTAGAGTCTGTAAACAAGTCTGGATGGCGCCTGGCAAAATGCCAGAGGAAGTGGTTTGAGAAGTAACACCAGCGAGCCATTAAGTGTGGAGATTTCTTATTGGTTGACTGATGTATCTAGTTTATGCTAATTAAGATAAGCTGTGTGGAATGTATAAATACCGCTCCTGTCCTACAATAAACAGCTCCTACTTCTGCTGTATCAATGTACACAAGTTGCTCGTCACCCCCCCCCTGTTATTTTGCTGCAGCTGGACTGCAGCATATATACAAATGTAACTGGAAAATTCTATCTTTTAGTCACTTGACTTTTGTCCCAAGGTCATCATGATCTGTTATTGAAACATAAAAAGAATTAGTAGAAAACATATCATCTTCATAACACAATCAACTTGGAAGATCCAGGTTATTATTATTATTTTGCCAAGCACTCATCAGAAGATTTTTAATCTTTTTCCAATTTTATTGGGAGGCATTGTGTTTGGCCATAGTACAATGGACCCTTGACTTTCTGTTTGTTTCTAGCTTGTTTCACTTAGCAGGGTGTTCTCCAATTTCATCCAGTTATCAGCAAATGCCATAACTTCATTCCTCTTTATGGCTGAGTAAAACTCCATTGTGTGTGTGTCCCCCATTTTCATTAGCCACTCACCTGTTGATGGGCACCTGGGCTGCTTCCGTAACTTGGCTATGGTGAGTTGTGTTTCTGTAAACATTGCAGCACAAACAGTCTGTCTTATCTTTTCCTTCTCTTAACATTGTGATTCGAAGATATTTTTTTTCTTTGAATAAAATTCAAGTTATTTTTTCCCTTTTATGGTTCATGTTTTTTTTTATTCTATTCAACATCATAAAAACATCTCCTCTAATCTTTCTGTTTTTCTAGTTTCATAGTTTTCATAGTTTTGCATTTTGATGCCGTTATTTTTTTAATGTTATCTTTTATTTTTTATTTGTTCTAATTAGTTATACATGATAGCAGAATGCATTTGATTCATTGTGCACAAATGGAGCTTTGTTTAAGGTTGAGGCTTAGATCAATGTTGCTCATGTTGTTGCCTATGTGTATCCAACATCTCCACCACCATTTACTGGGTAAACTGTCATTCCTGGCTGCCTTTGCAACTTTGATAATGGTCTCAGAACTATTTGTAGATTCTTCTGGATTTTCTGGAAAGCAATGTGTTTTTTCCATCACCTTCCATGTCCACGTTGCTCTTCCTTCCTTTCTTCCCTGGCTAGGCTTCCAGAGTGTTTCTGAATTGAACAGTGGGTGGCTCTCCTTGTCTTGCTCCCCGTCTATGGGTAAAGAATTAAATCTCTCACCTTTAAGTATGGGGTTGCCTCAAGGGCTTTTTATAGCTTCTTCTTCTTCTTTTTTCAGATTTAGGAAGCTACACTTTATTTCTGCCTACTGGGAGTCTTCATTATTATTATTATTTTTTTAATCAAGAAAAAAAGTTGAATTTTGTGAAATTTTGTTATTGATATAATTAACTTATTCATGTATTTGTTTCTTTTTCTTTTGCTATTTTAACATAACAGACTTACTCAGACTATTATTATTTTTATTATTTGTGAGTATCTGGATTTTATTTGGTGGAATTGGAATTTTTTTTTTTCATGGCTGGGCATTGAATCCAGAGCCTTGAACATGATGGAAAACACCCTACCACCGAGCTACACTCCTAATCCATTGATTTGCTAGAATTTTGCTGAGGGTTTTTTCTGCTTTTGGTTTTTTTGGGTTTGTTTGTTTGTTTTTGATACCAAGGATTGAACCTAGGGGTGCTTCACTACTGAGCTACATTCCCAGCCCTTATTATTTTGAGACAGGGTCTCACTAAGTTGCTTAGGGCCTCACTAAGTTGCTGAAGCAGGCCTCAAACTTGCAATCCTCCTGCTTCAGCTTCCTGAGCCTCATGTTCTAACACACCCAGACTTTGTCTGATTTTGGTGTCAGGATCCTACTGTACTCATAAAGTGAGTGGGAGATATGTCCTTCTCCTGCTTTCTGAAAGATTGCAGAGATTTTGTCTTCCTTCTTTAAATGTTCAGTAGTATTTGCCAGTGAAACTCTGTGTGTGTGTGTGTGTGTTAGCGCACGTGTGCGTGTGTATGTGTGTGAGAGGTTCCTAACTGTGAAATCAATTTTTAAAATTTGATGTAGAATTATTCAGGTTGTCCATTTCTTTGGGGATTTCCATTTGTGGTTGGTGGCTTAGAAGGAACAGTGCATTTCATTTGCTGCCAAATCTCTAGGAGTGGACATTATTCCTGGCGATTCCCAGCTGTTGTGTGAAAGACTGTGGAACCTGTAGTAGTGTCTGATTCTGCATCTTCTCTCTTGTTTGTCTGTCCTTAGCATATCAAAGTGATTGGGGATTTCCAGAGGATCAGGTTTGTCTTGCTTGATTTTTCACTACAGTTTTTCCATTTTCAATTTGTTAATTTTCACTTTTTTCATATATTTTGAGGTTCTATTATTAGGTGCATGCATATTTAGACTTTTATATCTTCAGGCAAACTGATCCCTTTCTTTAGCATTCTGTATGCCCTTGGGGATTTCTCTTGCTTTTAAGTCTCCTCTGTCTTATATTAATGTGGTCAGTCCATCTTTGGGTAAGTGTTTTCATGGAGTATCTTTTTGCTCATTCTCTCAAACTTCCTATATCTGTACTTACATAATATACTTACATAATAATTACATTATTAGGAAGTAAGTGAGCTACTCATGGTAGCTTCATTCATTCGTTCATACTTTTCATTCATACAGCATAATTTGGGTCTTTGTTTCCTTTATCATCTAATTAGACATTTTATTTTTTGGCTTTTAAGTATCTTATTTGAGTCATTTACATTTAATACATTTTTTTTAAAAAGGTCTGTCTTTCATTATTTTTTTTAAATCTTATTGATTCTTTTGCTTCCCCTTGCCTATCTTATTTTGGATTATGTAAATAATGTATTCTACCTCAACTGTTGAGTGTTTTATTATATTTCTTGGGGAGATTTTAGTAGTTGTTCCAGGAGGTTGTGATATGTGTACTTAAACACGTCACACTCTACTTAAAATTACTATTTTACCATTTCTCATAGAAAATAGAAAACTTGTTACCATAAAGATTCTGTCACACTCTTCCTTTCCTGCCTTCCCCTTATATATTATACCCAAAACACGGAGAAACCTGAATCAGGCAACGGAAGAACCCCTGCCTTCAGCCGTCATGTGTATTTTAAAGATCTTAAGAGGAACAGAATAGTCTATCCTCTTCTCCAAATGTCTTACTATGTCTGTGACTCTTCCTTCATTCCCAATATTCCAGATTTTCTTCTGGTATCATCCTCTTCTGATTGGAAAACATTCTTTAGCACTTTCTTTTCCACAGAGAAAGCTGGGGACCCAGACTCAGTTTTCTTTCACAGGCAAACGCCTTCATTTCCCCTTACTCCTGAAGGCAGGTCACCGGCCGAGTCCGGTCAGCAGTCTTATTTCTCGTCTCTGTTGTCCTCTTCCTTTCCACCTCCTGGTCTTCGGTGAGAAACCTTCAGTTATTCATGGCCTCCTTCTCCTTGAAGTAATGAGCCATTTTCCTCTGGCTGCCTCTGTCACTTTTTTTTATTGAACCTACATTTACGACAGTTTGGTTTTGGTCTATCAGAAGAGGTTTCTTTGGGTGAATCCTGTTTGGAGTGCACTTGGGAGGGCACTGACAGCAACCCCTAGCCGGCTGGAGCCTTCTGACCTCAGTGCACCTCTGCCCTCTGTCAGGAGGCAGCAGGAAGGAGGAGGTAGGAAGAGCCTCAGAGGCTTCCGAGTTCTAAGAAAGGCCGGATGGAGGCAGTGACTCCCCTCTATCCAAGGCCAGCAGTCGGTAGCATTGTGTGTGTTGCTGGAACCAGCCTGCTCCTGCGCCTCCACCTTGCCTGGCACTGAACAGGAGTGGCCCCCCGAGTAGCAGAACCTTACTATGAATACGGTGGTGGATCCAAAAGTTCAAAACCTCGGATCATTAATCAGCTGCACTCCTTTCAGCAGGACTTCGGAGTGGCACATTTTCATGGTTGCCTTATCTTTTTACTCTGTAAATTATTACCCTGGCCGCAGTGTTGAGAGCACACTGGAGGGACCAGAAGACAGCAGGAGTTTCCGTGAAGAGAGGCAGCTAGTAAGGAAGCCGTGGTAGAGTTACAGCTCTCAAGGAGAGCTCAGGTTTGGGCTACAGCCTCAACACAGGGCCAACAGAATATTCTTAAGTGGTTTTAGTGTATGGAATAAAAGTCCAGAAGAATCCTGTGTTTTCACCTTGCTTGAACAGCTCAGAAATAGACATACAGTGAAAAACACGGTTCTTTCATGATCACCAGAAGAAATAAGGAATGTGGAATTGGAAGGTATTGAGTATGGAACTCGGCATTTGTTTACAAGCAGTTACCATTTAGAGGATGGGACAAAGAAAAGCTCCCTGAAGAATACAGAAGAGTTCTTAAGAAACGACAGAGGAAAACTAAAGGTTAGCATGGATGTAAAAGAACAAGGCCCGGGAAAGTGAGGAGACTGGCAATTAACCGGTAGACCTTTATCACAGACGGAGCGGATGTTTTCCATCGTCTGGGTCAACACGGCAAACTTATATGCATGTGTGACATGACACTTAATTGGCAGCTGAAATCAAATCTAGCATTGGAGTCTTTCATGAAAATGAATCTTCGGCAGCTCAGATTTTTCGGAATTGAAAGAGTCCTTAGAGATTCTCACTTCTTCCTCTCAGTATATGCGTATGGAAATTGAGGCCAGGTGTGGGGTGGATTGGGGGGCCCCTAATCCAAAATCACAAATCCCTTTCATCTTAGAAACAGCAATGAGCTCAGCTCTGGTGTGCGGTATCCTGTCCCCTCCCTTCTGAATCTAGGGCAGGCCGTCCACTCTCCGTCAAATGAATATCACATTATGAAATCCATTCACGGGAGCTCCTCTGGGGGAGATGTTACTCGATTATGACCAGGGCTCTTGAAATTCTACACATAGATAATAGTTCACCAAAAGGAACACAGTCCTAAAGGATTTCCAAGACAACAGAGAAGAGACTTGCTTTTCTCAGATATCCTGTTCCTACTGCCTTTACCCAACCACCTGGGCAGCCCTGGATGATGTACACCATGTAGAATGTGCAGTGTACCCTCGTTATACCATCATCTCCATAGGGCCACCTTGATTTTTTTTTTTTTTTTTTACCAAAAGAAGCAATCTTCTTCTTTCTATAGACTGATAAAATTGTGTTTGTCTTTCTCTTGGAAGTCATCTGCTTCACTTTATATTAAAATCAGTTTGTCGAATTTTCCTCTCCTATCAGTCTGTCTTGTTTTTGTAACAAACAACTTGAAAGTCTCAGCGATGTGTGTCAACTTATTTCTCATTCATGTTCTATGTAGGCCGCTGGTGAGCTCTGCTCTAGGCTGCAGTTCTGTGGGCTGGACCTCTAAGGACCCCATGTCTCCTCATGTTGGGAGCTTGGTTGATGAGACAGCACCCTCCAAGTCATGCTGGCCCCACGCAGAAGGCCAGAGGAGTTGTGGAAGAAATGGTTAACCCCTCTTAAAGCTCTGACTTGGACGTGAAACACTTGATGACTCCCACATCCTACAGGCTAGGCCCAGAGTCAATCTTGTAAGGACTTCATAGCTTCCACCAGAAGGAGTGACAGTTCTTGTGGCATTGAGAACGATGACATCTTTGGGTCAGTTACATGCTCAACCCTGTCTAGCCTACCTGGTTTTGAGGTCTTGGGAAGCAGAGCCTGGGAACAATCCCTTCTGACTTCTACAAGGCTCCTGTGTAATAAGTACTTAGCCAGTGTCTGAGAAATGAACGGACATTTTTCAGAACAAAACTATAAGGTCACATATTCTTTGAGAAATCTTCAAACTCTCTGAATTTTGTCACTTTCCATTTATTTCCAGCCAGTTATCACTTTCTGAAAAAGTACAATTGCCCTAACTTTAGGATTTCTCCAAAGTACTTCCGTTCCTTTCCATATTTGTCAGGTTTTCATCACTGTGACAAAGTACCCAAGAAATCAGCTTAGAAGAGGAAAGATTTGGTTTGGTTCATGGTTTCAGAAGTTTCGGTCCACGGTCAGCTGGCTCCTTTGCTTTGGGCCTGAGATGGGGCAGGTCATCATGATGCAAGGCTGCGGTGGAACAAAGTTGCTCAATTATTGAGAGCCAGCAAGCACAGACAGAAAGGGACTGGGAATACGAGTCCTCAAGACACACCTCCAGGGACCTACTCCTTCCAGCTAGGTCCCACCTCTATAGCTTCTGTCACCTCCAAAGCCCACTCAGTTGATGAATGCACAGGTGGATTTGTCCATGATGACTTTTGACTCCCTCATGATCCAATTACCCCCAGAGCCCACCTCTGCACCTTGTTGCATGGGAGACAAACCTTCAGCCCATGAGCCTTGGGGACATTCCAGATGTACATCATACCACTCTCCCATAACCTTGAATAGTCACGTATCAGCCCAGAGGTGGGCAGAAGCAAGGCAGGTATGGGAAGATGAGGTGCCAGGCATCTAGAGAGCCCTGGGATTGAATCCTGACCCATTCAGATGGTGAATTCTCGGCCTCCGCACCTAGGAACATTTAGGAACCCAATTTCTCAAGCACAGACTGGAATAAGCATTCCTGAATTTCATGGGTAAAGAAACTGCATACAAATGTTCATCATCCCACAAATGGTTGTTTTCACAGAACTGTGGAGCCCGGCAATATAGCCGGAAGGTGTGCTCTGCACAGGAATGCTCAGGGAACTTTCTCATGCTGCATCAGGTCCTGAAAAGCTGAGCGTTGGGCCCTTTGTCTCTCTGAGTCTTGGTATGGTCCACAAATGTGAGATTTCCAGGAGGTCTTCATTTCTTCTCTATCTGTGGCTTTTTGCTAGGCCCCTCAGCAACTGTCACGCTGCCTTGCAACAGTCAGCTTCCTCAGGAAGCCCCAGCACAGGGATTTGGACAACCCAGGCCACAGCTGGGCTCTGCCATTTCAGACAAGGCCCTTCTCTTTTGTGCCTCAATTTCCTCCTATGTCAGTTGACAGTGTTGGGCACGAAGATCTCATAATTATGTCCATTAGTAATAATTTGGATTAGTGGGATAATTATCATGATGGCAGCTGATCATTTTGAAAAGCCAAAGAAAGGAACTCTGAACACTGATTTGCTTTATTAAGGTGACCAAGATGTCTCGTCTCATCTTAGGGGCATGACCCAGAAAAAAAGGAATGAGTTTGACGGCTCTGCCTCGAGTTAGCTCGGGAGGAGACTGGAAGAGCCGTGGGGATTTGTTTCTTTGTCCCCAGTCTTTCTCTGAGCTGATGTTTCCATTTCGGTTCTGGGTAGAGAGTTTTGTCTTTGACATGAGCTTGCTGCTCCAGAGACTTCCCAGGTGGGAGCTGGGCTGGATTGTTCTTTTTCTCTGCTCCAGTTGGTGAAAAATGCTTTGGTGTGAGCGGAGGCCTGGGTGTCTCTGAGGTCGCATTTTCTCATCATCTCTCTATTGCCGATAGCGACGGTAATTATTCCTAATTCTGATCTCTGAGAGCAGCTTCTTCCTCTTGGCATTGACTGCCAAATAGTTCCATTTCATGAACAGGTGAACCAATGACCCTAGGAAGACTGAAGGAAACAGCCAGACACCAGACAAGGAGACCTGAACTTTGCCCTATTTGCTCTATTGTGTCTGGTCTGTGCACCTCCTCCCAGGTAGGCAGCACGGTGGAGTTTTCTCTCCATTGACCTAAATACTCTCATGCCTGTACTCCTGAGCACAGACGAGGCATGAAACTGACCCTCTTACTCCAGGACAGACATTTTTCATCTAATACTATGCCTCAGAATCATCTAGAGAGTTTTATCAAAATACATTCTGGACTTTCTATGTCAGAGATTGTAACATAGTAGGTGACCTTGATAAAATTTTAAAAATATCTAATGTAACTTACCATGAAAAGTTTCTTAAAGAAGGTGACAGGTCAGGTGAGCTATAGGAATCCCAGTCCGGGGGGCTAAGGGCAACTTCTGTCAGGCCTCATCTCCAGCGCTCCCAGGGGCCAATTATCACTAGCACCTCCATATCAGTGTTCCTGGCTCCAAGGCACCAGCCCCTTGGCTAGCCTGTGCTCATTCTCCCTAGGATACTTACATGGGCTATGGCCACAACATTTCTAGATGAATCATCATGGTTTCTAGGAACCATTTCATGGTAATCTTTCTGGATAAAAGTCTTGAGATTTTTCTAGAGAAGCTTTTCATAAGATAGAAGATTATAGCCGGACAAACAGATTGTCACCATGGGGATGGGGGAGCAGAAGAATGACATGGAAGGGCCACTCTGTGTGGCAGAGTACAGGTGGAGAGGGAGAATGAGAGGGGTCCCAGGTGTTCAGGAGGTGCTATTAGAGATTTACAGTGCTGGCTATCTCTAAAGAGTCCTACCTGGGAGACTTCCTTAATTTCCAGCTACAAAATACTGTCCTCTTAGCTGCATCCCAAGTACATTTTACCTGTCCTCTCCAGGGGCACTCAACAATTCCAACCAGGATGTGATCTTCTGTGCTCACGAGACTTTTCCTTCGATAGATAGTTAACCCATTTAAGCGGGACACTGCAGGTTAGGAGGATGGGGACGGACGTTCACAGCTCGGGAATCATAGAGCCAGATTTTAAGGATAGTCTCCACTTTATTGTGTGGTATTGAAACCGGAGTTTTGAAATTAAATTCCCTCCTTCTGCTGGCAGGTGGGGTCTGCACAGGACGCAGGTCTCTAGAGCTGAGAAGTGCTGCAACTCTTGAGGGTGGGCCATGCCCTCCAGTGTTCCTGCAGACCCCAGCAGCTCACCTCAGTTTCTTCCTCCAGGGATCTTTTCTTGTGAATTTGAAGGACGAAATCCACAGACCAAGATGAGTGAGTGTGAGAGTAGGATTTATTGAAGAGTAGAGACAAGAACAGAACTTGCCACGGGCAAGAAGGCATCCAACTGCTGGTTTTCCCTGGATGAGAGAGCTCATATAGGGGTGTATGTACCTCTTGGGTCACTGTGATTGGTCCAAACATATGCTCATTAGGGTTTGGAAGAAATACCCATGCTATTGGTTCGAGCTTATGCTAATTCGGGTTTGAAATGTCCAAATGCTCTTGGTCAATTCATAAGGCCTCTTCAGGTTTGCCTTACTTCCATTTTCTCCCTGTTTCCGGAAGCTGGAGGTTGAAGTCATCGCATTGCGCCACCTCAGTGGAGTGTCTGGAGATGCAATGCTGCTTGGAGGGAGCTTCTGCAGTGGGCATCACCACTGTGCGCAGGCCTAGCTACCCTGGGGAGTTGGAGCTGGAGCCCCGGCTCACCTCAGCACTGGCCTGCCAAGCTCAGGACCACCAGGCCTGCATGGTGGGCCCCACGTGGCCACAGGCTGCTCTGTGACCCACCTGGACTGCAGGGCTTGGCAGCCAGCGAGCCACGCCAGAGCCTTTGGGATCTTGGGAAATCCCTTTAAATTCTGTGAGTCCTGGATTTTTACCTGTAAATTGGTGACACCAACTGCTTTAGTTAGCTTTTGTGTCTCTGTGACCAAAACATCCAAGAAGAACAACTTAGAGGTGGAAAAGTTCATATGAGGCTCATGGCCGACTGACTCGGTAGCCTTGGGCCTGGGATGACGCAGAACATCCAGGCAGAGGGGCGTGGTGAGGAAAAGCAGCTCGGGACGGACAGCCAGGAAGCAGAGAGCTGGGTTCACCAAAGCCAAACAAATCCCAAAGGCGTGCTCCCAGTGACCTACTGCCTCAGTCACAGCCCACCTGCCCACAGCTGCCACCTAGTTAATCCGCATCAAAGATTCACACCCTGATTAATTGTAGCTCTCAGAATCTCTTTGCCTCATCTCTGAACATTCTTGTGTTGTTTGACACATGAGCTTTTGGGAGACACCTTATATCTAAACCAGAAGACCGACAATATCACATTAGGTCCAGCTGGGTTCGCGAGGACTCCCAGAGTCTTTCCCCCGAGGGTGCCATCAGCCACTCTGAGGATAGAGCTGGGAGTGGAGGAGAGAAGGGAAGCCTGAGGCTCAGGTTCAAGTGCTCACTCATCTCTTCTCCGTCTTGAGACCCAGAACGTGGGGCACATTAATGGCTCCAAACTTCTCTTCCCTGTGGAAAGCAGGAGTGATGGCAAGGGTCTATCAGGGTGTCCAGATTTTGGATTATCATGTGGTTGGAGTTTCTGACAAGGCTCCCAAAGGCTTCCACCTCCAGTGTCGGGGACCTCGTGAAGTTCCCTCCCCATGGGGGGAGCCAGACCTACCGACTCCCACTAGTGAAAGAACATGGGGAAGCTAGTGGGAGTGCTGTGGTTAGGCTCAAGGTCATGATTGCCGTCTTATAGTCATTTCTTTCTGGTCTTTCGACCACGTTTCTGGTGACATTCATCCGGGAGAAACAGCAGATTCAACAGTCAGGGACTCCTGGAGGCCTCGGAGCAGCAGGACCCCTCAGGAACTGACTCTTTCTGACCCTCATGCAAGCCACGTGGAAGAGGAGGCTTCCCAGGCCACTGTGACATGGCTGTGGCTTCTGCTCACACCTTTATTGCCACCCTGTGAGACCCCGTGGCCTTGGCATCGGCCACTGAAGACATGCTGAAGCACAGGACTCAGTAAAACCAGGCTCTGATTCTTGACCCACAGAAACTGTAAGATGATCAGTGTGTGTTGCTTTACTTCTCTGAGCTTTGGTTACACAGCGATCAATAACTAATACAGGCAATAGGTGCTCGTTACCGTTCTGTGAAATACCTCCAGTGGGACCTGGGAGAGCACCCTAAAATGAAACTCATTAATATTTCTGCACCCAAACCAACGCTTACTCCCCTTCCGTGGGATAAATGAAGATCATAAATAACATCACAGTTGTTCAGTTCAGATTTTGCTGCCACATGAGTTTGTGCCAAATTTATGAATGAACATCTGGCTTTCAGAGCTTTCTGGATTTCAGATAAATGGCTCTGGACTTCTTGCACATCCCCCAAGGATGTCACTAGGATCAAATGAGAATGTGCGGGGGAGCTCAGGCAGCAAGCCGTGGCTCCCCGGCCAGCTGCTCCTGCTAGGACAGGTCATGAGCTGTTGGTACAGCCCATCAAGCGTCCTCAAGCTCCAGAACAGACCTCACTGGGCAGAAGAAACCAAGAGTGTAGAGACCCTCACAGCCCAAGCAGGGCCGGTGCCCCCACCACGCTGCTGCTGAAGCAGCTCTTGTCGAGGGAACATTTGCTCAGCACCTGTCAGAGAGCATGGTTCTGACCTAAAAGGCAGAAATGATCCACCAGGACCAGGACCCAGGCCAACCCTCTGAGAGCCTCTCCCTGTTCCATGGCCCGATTTCCAAGAACAAAATTCCATCCTTTCAGAATGTCGTCAGGAACCAAATTAGGAACTTAGGAGGCCGGAGAGTGGGCCAGGAGCCTGGGCCACACGGAGGGTGCTCTGGCCCTGGAGCCCAGCGGCCATGTCCACCGACCTGCCCAGCCTCCTGAGGACGAGGCCCTGTGGGGGGAGTCCAAGAGACCCCTGCCCAGTCCCAGGCTGAGTCTTAGTGGGCCACGTGGCATTTCTAGTTGTGCAGAGACGCTAGAACTCTTGAAGCTGGGACCACAGGGGACCACGGCTGGGTCCCGGTGTGATCGGGGACTCACAGACTTGGAGACACCATCCCACCTGGAGTTCACCTAAGGTCTATACCTGGTGATGGCTTTAGGGTTTAAGAGATGGGAAGAGGAGGCCATCTTGAATCTGTTTCTTTACTCCTTCTGGGAATCTGCTGAGTATTTTTTTAAAAATTTTTATTTTATTTTAACCAAAATTAGATCTTGTTTTTATCTTTTATCTTCCATGTATGAGTGACTCTAGGAGAGCTTCACATCCTTTGTTCACACCCTTATGGACTGACAGAGGAAGAGGCTCCATGTTCTCCTAAAGTCACCCCCAAAATTCACACCCACCAAAACCCGATCAGGTTTTTCAACCCAGAGCAGTGCCGTAGAATCCCTAGGACTGGTTTTGGCAGTGGCTTAACTGCAACAATCCTGTAACATCGCTGCAGGCGATTTTCTTTGATTTAATTAGATGAACTGTGGTTTTTTTTTTTTTTTTTTTTTGCAAAAAGACTTTATTATGTAGAAATAAAATATGTATAAATTTCATTTTTAATCTTGTCACTATAGTGTGGGAAGAACTGAGCTCATTCTTTTAATTTACCCTCTTTGTTTAAGAAAAATTAAATTAATCATATCACAAGTGTTTGTGAGTAATTGATTGGAGTCTCTGTACTCCAGTCAGAGCGAGAGAGTGGAGACTGCCCAGCAGGTCCTCAGCCTCGGACCCCAATAGGACCGTCTCTCACCGTGGAAGTGTGTGCCGTCAACAGCATGGCCCTCCGCAGGAGAAAGCCCGGCTCCGCCACCATAGGACTTCCTGTCCTCACAGGGTGGATCAGGAAATTTGGGCTGGAAGAGACCTCCTCTACCAAAGAAGGCAAGAGTGCGGGTAAGGGACAAAACTGGACTTCAAGGCAGTTCAAAAGTGAGCCTCCACAATGCGTCTTTCCATAGCATCCGAGATGGGACACAGGCTTCCTGTGGGTCCCAAATTCTTGAACACCAGACCAAGTCAGGGGCTTCATGGAGACAGAGGTGAGGGTGCGAGACGGGTTTCAGAGAAGGCATCGGACGGACCTAACGGAACACTTCTCATAGGTGGTGACAAGCCATGTCAGCCACTCAGCCACCCCTGATGTCTTTCAGTGAAACAACCCGTGATGCATCCAGGGAGGTGGGGACTGCTTCTCCTTCCAGGCAGGTGGAGTGGTAGCAGAGCCAAAGCCTCTCTCAATGGCACCTGCCAGATGCAACAGGACGTCACTGAGGTCACCCGGAGCTGGTTTCTGAGGACCATCAGGCAGTGCCCAGGAGGCACCCCGTGTTCACCTGGCTGCTTGGGCCGGGGCTTCCTCTGACACGCGGGGACCAGGACCAGCAGGCACTCTGGGCTGACAGATCGGCTTTGGGAAGGTTCTGGGTGCAGTGTGCATCCTCCACCTGGGCAGTGGCTGCTTCCCAGGGGCACTTTTTGTGATCGCCTTCCCTTTGACGATGATCATGGATGTGTGGCTTCCTCTCGCCGCCGGGCAAACACTGCACACACAGGTAGGTGGTACTGGAAGGACCGACTGTCCCTGAAGGGGGGAGGAGAGGGAGCTTGTCCTGCAAGGGTCGCGCTGTCCCCACTGACGTGGTCAGTCTACAACACATAACCTGATCTTGTCTGTGGGTGATGGAGAATTCTCATTGGTACCTGCTCCTGGAAACCTGAGTATTTAAGCCCCTTTACAGATGCACACAATGGGTCCAGGGGTATCAGTGACTGTCCAGTATAACGAGACCCTTGGCTACTGGCATCTCTGCCTCATTCTGTCACTCCTGCCAGCTGCCTTGAGCTTCCCTGGAGCCAGCGGGGTGGTTAGGACACCCACTGGGACACAGAGAACTGTGGGTCTGCACCCTGCCTGCACCGTTCCCCCAAACCCTGGCTCCTCTGAAGGCCTCCCCCGCGGAGGCCACCACGCTTGGTTATTTCCCTAGAACTCTTCCCGCACGTAGCATTTATCTCTTTAGGACATGGTCGGGTGGTCACACACATGATATTTCCCACTTAATGTGTGTTCATTTCCCACCCTCTGGAAAAAAATGTTCTTACGGGATTTTGCTGTATTTGGCGAAATATTGGGTTTATTAAAGTGTATCATGTTTCCCTGACAGTGTGATGCTTACCGAGCCACAGGGGCATATTTAGTCTCATTGCAACTTGTGTTATTTTCCTAATAGACTGGAAGGCACTCTCCCATGTGTTAGCAGCATTGGGCTGCCCTGGGGTAAAGCCCTTCCTTGGTGTCCTGGAGATACATGGTCACCCTACCTCTTGCTTTCTTCTTTTGGACTTGGATGGGTGGGAAAAGCAAACTTCAGATCAGTGTTTTTTTTTTTTTTTTTTTTAAATAAAACTTTACTTGGAATCAAACTGTTTCTCAGTTTTTTTCAACAGATTCCCAAGTGCCAACCCAAAGCATCTTTAAGTGACACATCTTAAGGGTGTCCATGGGGTTTGCAGTTAGCCACGCCATTGATAGAAATTTGATTGAAGCATCTTCTCTGGACCTGAAACCCAACACGTGGAGGCAAGAATGGCACAGGTCCTGCAGTCTGCGTTTCTTCTCCCTGCTCTCTGGAATGTCGAGGAGGGAACTGAAGTGGTTGTTGTTATGGCCTGGATGTGAGGTCACGTTGTGTAGACAGTGCGAGAAGGTTCACAGGAGAAATGATTGGGTTGTGAGAGTCTTAACCCCATCAGTGAATGAATCCCCTGGTAGGGATTAACTGAGCGGTAGCTGAAGTGGTGGAGTGTGGGTGGAGGAGGTGGGCATTGGGATGTGGCTTTGGGTATATATCTCTATCTGAAGAGTGGGGTCTCTCTCTCTGCTTCCTGATCACCATGTGAGCCACTTTCCTCTGCCACACTCTTCTGCCATGATGTTCTGCTTCACCCTGAGCCTCAAGGAATGGGGCCGGCCTTCTATGGACTGAGACCCCTGAAACTCTGAGCCCTTAAATATACTTTTCCTCCTCTACAATTGTTCTGGTCGGGTCTTTTAGTCACAGGAGTGAAAAAGCTGGCTAAAACATTTGGTTTGTGTTTACCACCAGGGATGCTCCACTCAGCCAGGCAGCAGTGGTAGCGGGAGAGAGGCTGCCCTGTCCAAAGTCCCTCCTGGCAGTGAAGACCCCAGAGGGGCAGCTGTGGAGGGCAGAGGAACACGGGGCAGTAGCCAGAGCAACGGAAGCCCAGCTGTGTCTGCTGCAGCCCAGTTCTCTCCACTCACAAGTGGTGCTGGCCTGCATGCCCAAGGGGTGGATCCACATGGAGTGGAACTCTTGCCTACCAGAGGGCTTGATCCTGGCTTCTCTCCTCTGAGGCCTTTGCTTAGAACAGCTCACGTCCTGAAACTCGTCCTGAACCTATAAGGTGGGAATCAGATTTCTGACCTCACTAGGTTGGGATAAGAATGAAATGACTCAATTAAATGTCTGAACTCAAATCTCAGCTCTAAGGCCAGGCTCCCTTGTATACAGTCCAGGAAAACTTTTGGAACATAGGTGGGTCTTGACTGAACCACTGTCACTTGCCGCCACCTCTAGGATCCCCTGCTCAGGGCCCAGTGAAGGCTCCCTGTTGTCCAGATGGGTGTGGTGAGAATCGTGGTAGTCCAGCACTGAGACTCCTGCATCCCCTCCTACTGGGGTTGATTCAGAGGGTCTGAGAAATGCAGGATCTGCATGTTCCATGGTCTTTAAGGTATAAAAGGCCTCAGACCCTCTCCATGAGACGTGCTTCTAGAATGAAATGCTCTTCCGTGGTCTGACACTAGCCCTGTTCTACTGCTCCTCCAACCCAGAGTAGAGCAGGCCTCCATCCTAGCTTGGCTTTGCTCTCATTCAAACTCAGCTCTTCTGTACTCACAGATTCCACACATTCCTGAAGGTAATCCTTCCCCAAGTCTGCCTGGACTCTCCCCTTACCATCTAAAACCCTAATGGGGACAATGCCGCATTCAGCTCCCACCCCTAACCATGGACACCTTCCTGTGGTGGTGTGAATTTCACAGCACGGTGATCATCTGTAGTGGTAGAGAGTTTTTATGGTTTGTTTTCCAATTAAACTGGCTTCAGCACTGTTAGATTAAATTGACACCATCCTGTTTACACGGTACCCCAGGGATTTACAGGATGGCAGCAGTTTGGGTGGTCTAGCCTGGGAACCTCGCTAGCAATTTCAATGTGGTTTCTCTGAGTCCAAGACAAATGGAACTATGGGTTCCCAATCTACTACATCAAGGAGGTCAGAAACACATAGCCCCTTTGCCTCTGACCCCAGAGACAGGTACCCTGTTCTCTCTCTTCTCTTTCCTCTCGCTCCTTGCTGGTAGTAGAGATGAATAGTACTCCAGTCCCACTGCTCCATAGGGCACAGCCCTGGAGAATGAGAAGAAGATAAGTAGGAGAAGAATGGATCTTCACACTCCACTTGTCTCTACTCCCAAGTTAGAAGACGAGCCTCTTTCTATTAATGATTCCCTCCACTTTCTGGGGGAAAGCAAGAATGGAGGGGCCTTTTGGTTATTGGCTACTTCCAAGACTGGCTATAAGCCTTATGCATTATATTTAAGCCTCAAAATATTTAGGTGGCAGGCACTTATGCCCTCTTTTTCAGCAGAGAAAATGGAGACTGAGATAAAAGAGCTCTCTCCAACCTCTCCCATCTGAAAGTGGAGTTTGGCCTTGAACCCCGGCACATCCTGAAAGCTGAACTCATTGCTCTAACCTAGGAGGTAGGGCCCAATGAGTGGGAATCATAGTCTCCGGCCATGGAATGATGTTCTCCCTTTAATAATAAGACATAGAGATTAGCTAGTAAAAAGGAACAATGAATGTGATTGTTGTGTTTTCTTCTTGAAATGGAATGCTTTTGATCGAATGTGAAATTAGGTTAAACAACATTGTGCTCTGTCTGAAATGTCTGTGGGCATTGAAAAGGCTGTGAGTCAAAAGCTTAGTGATGACCGCATCCTGGCATGTGGTTATGAGTGTTTTTCACCTTTTCTTGACAGCATTATTTAGAAAATATGGATATCAATAAGAAATTAGTAGAATAATTATTCTGGGCAAAAATCAAATCCTCAAAAAAAAGGCTTGGAATGTGGTTCGGTGATAGAGGGCTTGCTTCCCATGCAAAGGCCCTGGATTCATTCCCCTGTACTGCAATTAAAAATAAATTAAATATCCACAAAACAAGCTAGTGCTGGTAAAGAAAATACTATTAACAGCCATGAACAATACAGCACCATAATACCACTAAATAGTGCCTCTCCCAGCACTATCAACACCAGCACCAATACCATCATCATCACCACTATCACCACTACCACCATCACTATCACCACCATCCCTTCTACTAATATCACCACTACCACCATCATCACCACCACCATCACCACCATCACCACCTTTACCATCACCACCATCACCATCACCATCACCATCACCACCATCCCGTCTACTAACATAACCCTACCACCATCATCCCTACCACCATCATCACCACCACCATCACCATCAACACCATCTCTTCTACAATATTACCACTACCTCCATCATCCCTACTATCGTCATTCCTACCACCATCATCACCACCACCCTCACCATCATCCCATCTACTGGCATCACCACTACCACCATCAACCCTAACACCATGATTACCACCACCACCATCATCACTACCACCACCACCATCAACACCATCCCTTCTATTAATATAACCATCACCACCATCATGAACAGCATCCCTTCTACTAACATCACCACTACCACCATCATCCTTATCATTACCATGATCACCACCACTACCATGATCACATCACCATGACCACCATCATGACCCTCATCATCACCAACACCACTATTACTATCATCACCATTACTATCCCACTACATTAACACTACCACCAAAGCTACCACCAGCACCCCACCATTACCACCCAAATCAATATTACTTCCCCCACCACCATCACCCCTGTACCACTGTCACAAGCACCACCTGCCCTGTAAACTCCAGCTCTGCAGCCTCCAGCACAACACCTCACCATCCACGGTGTCTTGAGCCTTCCTGCTCAGGAGGTACTGAACTGGCGCTGACTGAGCAGAGGCACATGAAACTCCACAGCTGTGCTCCAGGGGTTCTGATGGGCTTGTGGAGTTGTATTAAAAGATAACCTCTTTCATCTTGGTGTCCCCAGGGATTAGGACAGTTCTTGGCACTAGTAGGTGCTCAGTAAATGTTTGATGAAGAAGAAAACGAATAAACCAGCATGTGTTAACCATAAGTGTTGCTGAACTTCAAACTATGACTTCAGAACCACAGGCTTTGCAGATAGATGGAGCTAATTTGTAATGATATGGAGGCGCCATTTTCTTTTCATTAAAGTCTGCATCTGGTGCCTTTGTAGCTTGTATTAAATGCCATTTGTCATGCTATGGTCTAAGAAGGGCTCCTGGACCCTGGTCCCATTTAACAAGCTGTGTCCCACATGTCCATTCGATATTGTGAGAGGCAATTAAAGAGAGATGGCTCTTTGACTAAATCTACCCCAAAGCCTTCATTTTACATGTGGGGAAACTGAGGTAGATAAGGCAGACTCCATCTGTGCAAGGTCCTGGGGGCTTGTTCTTCTTTCTCACGGGGCACACCGTCTTCCAGTCTGTTCTGATGTTGGTTCTTACTAGCGAACAGAATGGTTAGAATTTCTACAAGCAACTAAAGGACAAAAGCTGTCATTTGCTTTCTTGTGAATATGGGGCCTTCCATCTGTGGTCTGAGGTTCCCAAGAGTGACTCAGGGGGCATGGGCCATCTTTTCTCCTTGCACCAAAGGAGGACCTGAAATGCGGGGGTGGTGGTGGGGTGAGCCCTCTGTCCAGTCCCCAAGCACACCTTTCCACTTTGCTGACTGAAGCCGCCTTCTGATTCTCTTTCCAAAAGCCCAGCTGTGATAACATTCTGTTTGTCAATATCTGCATGAGTCCTATCAGCAGTAGAAGAGAAGCCGTGCTTTCTAGGTGGCATTCTAGGTGCCCTTGCAAGTGGCACCTGCAGTTCCCCAGCCCGGTTCTCCCCATTTCAGCCTCTATTGATCCTCAGCCCCGGCTCTCAGGCCTATGCCCCTGGGCTGGCACACACTCTGCGCCCACCCTGCAGGTCCACTCCCTCTTTCTCCACCCAGAAACATCCTGGCTACCTTCCTCATCTTGTTTTGGGTTCCTTGTATTCTTGCTTATTGTCCCTGCAGATAGACCTCTGGCTTCAGCCCTGCCTCCTCCCCTGCATAAGTAACAAGGCCTCATCTTCTGAGGTGAGAAGAGTTGTGTCTACCCTCAGTGCCAGACCTGCCCCCTCGGACTCCAAATCGAGGGACCCCAGCTATTGATTTGGGTGGCTGCACCTCCCTCAGACTGCCGGCTCTGCAGAGTTAGGGGCTCTGCGATGCACCTCCAGCTGCCCTGGCTGCTTGCACACTCACTGCTTGACTCCAAATGGGTGCACATCCCCTCGGTTCCCACTTCCCCACTGTTGACTTCTGTAAAACAATCTGCCTTCACATCTGGAGATCATTTACAGTTTATCCAAACTGCCTTTCTCAGGCTTTGTTTTGAGGAGGAGGAGAGCTCATTGTTCCCATTTTGCAGATGAGAAGACAGAGGCAGGCAGGGACCTGACTTCATTGGAGGCGACAACAGGAGCAGGAGAGCGCGACGAATCCTGACTCTGGTTTCTTGTGTCATTTTCGGGTCTCCTTCCAGAGTGCTCAGCTGCTGGAGAAGTGTCCCCCCCACCCGCTTTTTTCTTTCTTTTTTTTTTTTGAGAGATGACAAATTATATTCGCTATTGTCCTAAAGTGGTTTTCATTTCTGATTACTTAATTTGCCCAGTGTTTGCTTTAAATGGTTTTCCACGGCAGGCTGTAGATGTTCGCGGTTGACTTTTTGACATTATAACACTTTAGTACAAAGGAAGCTACAGAAAGCAACAATGAAAACATTTACTAAGTATGTTTATAATCAAATATATCCCTCAGTAATTTAATTTGGAGGAAGCGGAGAGCCCAGCATTACAAACAGAGGGCTCGTTAATAATTCATAAGTCCTGAAACAGTTAGGCTGGAGCAGACATCCAGCATCGTGCCGCCTGGATACCCGGCGAGATCTCACCTCCAACCACGGGGAGGCCCAGCCGCTCAGGGAGAGAGAAGCCCCCCCAGCAAGGGCGGGGTGGTGCTGCCACTGCGCTCCTAGGAGGTGGGGTCCTGAGCGGTCCTGGCCTGAGGTGGCTTGTGAATAGGGTGGGTCGGGGACATGGAAGAGGCCTGCTCACTCACTACCCAGCCAACAGCACTGGTCTGAAGATGGATCTCGGACACAGGGCGACCTGGGCAGCAGGCCAGTGGGTGTGCCTATTCAAGGCCTCGGCCTTGGGCTTTGCTAAAAATCTGGGGCTCAGAGGAAGGGGAAGAAGCAAAGCCCACTGCGCTTGGCCCCACCTGCAGCAGGCAGCCCCCAGCTGGGAACCCAGCTGCAGTCCGCAGAGGGCCTCACACTCAAGGCTCAAGGCTCACTCCACCTGGGGACTCCAGCCAGGCTCCTGTCCCTCCTGACTCCTGGAACAGCAATGGCTTGATGACGCTCCAGGCCACGTCTGGGGTGGAGAGGGGATGGCCACACTGAGCCTGCATGTGTCACCTGAGCACAGAGCAGAGGATGGAGGGGCCTGTGTCACTTGGGCATATTTTTCAGAACAATCGTGATCTAAGTCGTGAAAGCCTGGGTCAGATTATTGGAACTCAGTGATGTCAGGGGTCTTCGGAAATTTGTGGGGAAAACACAATTGAAGGACAATGACAGAAAGGTCCTGGATAAAACACAAATGACTTTGAGCATATGAAATGGTACAAACCTTAATCACAATAAGAGAAATGCAAATGGCAACTGTTACGAGATATTAGCTGTCACCCATCAGGCTGGTGACGTGCGTGAGTCTGAAAACCCACCACACAGAGCGGAGCTGGGAGCTGTCACAGGATCCACTACTGCTTGCCCCCCAATCACGGGCTTCCGCAGTGTCCTGTACTAATAAAACTTCTGACAGCTGAGCATGGCCAGCTGTGGAGATGCTGCAGAGCCTCAAAGTCCACTAGCCCAGGAGCCGCCCTGTACGTCATATCCTCGCTCTCGCCACACTGATGCTTGGACCCAGCAGTTTGATGGTAGATACTGTGTCAAGATCTTTGCTGTGATGCTTTCTATAGAATCAAAATACAATAAATACCCTAAATGTTCATTCATAAAAAGTTGTTTGAACAAATTTTGTTGGAAACACAGATACACACATGGATAGGAGACAGTCCTTAAAAAAGACCAGTCTTTCTGTATTCACACATGCACACACACACACACGCATATTATGGGGGTGTGTGGACACACACTCACGCGTATTCCCACAAATACATACGCACGCTGCACTGATTGTACTTGTTGGTCAATGAATTGGGATTTGGTTCAGGGACGTAGGCATATGGTAGATTCCTATTCATGGAAAGATGATTCACACACACGTCCAGACACGCCCATGCACACACACGCACACCTGGAGCCTGAGTGTCTGCAGGAGTGGGGGAAGGGGGAGGGCGGGCACGGAGCAGACCCGAGCAGACACCTTTGCAGTGTGGACCCTCCCGTGGCACTCTCTCATGAGAAGGTGACATGAAAGCCATGATAGAAGCCTGAATCATCCCATGGAGGGAGCAGGGGTGGGACGCCTGGCACTGTCCACGCCTCTGCAGAGCCTCACCCTGCCCCTGCCACGGCCTCTGGCAGAGGTTTCTTCCTCCGTCCCCTGTGTACTTCAGGGAAGTCAGAGCCCAGCTCCAGTCTGGGGGCCTGGGGACAGTCAGCCTCTGCAGTCGCACTCCACGTTGTCTCTGTGTCGTCCTTAGGAACCTAGAATGGTGGCAGCAACGTGCTGAGGATGGCCAGCTGTGGAGATGCTGCAGAGCCTCAAAACCCACCGGCCCAGGAGCCGCCTGTCCGCCACCTCCTTGCTCTCGCCATCCTGAGTGGCATTTCCTAGCTCCACTGGGGAGCTCCCCAAGGTCTGCGGAGCTCACCCAGCTGAATCGTCACAGCCCTGGGTGACATCAGTATCCTGGGATCAGCACAGGTGGGCCTGTTGCTTTACGCCTGAACAGTCGTCACGGTGACAGAGAGCTCACTATCATCTGTGGCTGTTTATGTCTCTGCAAAGAGCAGTCGATGGAAAGTTCTTGCCTCCCACGGAACTAGCCCATCCCCTGCGGTTTACCCCGCGCCTGTCCATCCACGAGTTCTTCCACTATTGCAGAAAACCTTCAGCAAGGGCCCTAAATGAGCTAAAAATTTTGGGAAAACAAAATTCAGGTACCCCATTACAGTCTGGAGCTCTTTGAAGTTACCTCAGATCCTTGATTTTCAACATCTTCTTTTCAATTGACCTTTATATTTTTACATTTTTCTTTACACATCCTAATATCTTATGCTCTCTGAATCTCACTCACTCCTCCTGAGGACTGTCTCTAAACATCCTCTGGAAAGCTTCAGTGTTCAGAGTTAAATCCAAGATGCCAAGTGTGGCCTGGCATGGACAGAGCAAGGCTATCTCCTCCCTTTCCTGGGAATGCTACCACTGTTAATGCATCCCCATAGCATGAAGCCCTGCGTGATATTATTAACATATGGATGGAGTTTGGCTGTGAGCTAAGATCCCAAGTCACATTTCCAACCCTATCTGCCCTCCACTGATGGTACAGTTAATCCCAAGGACCCAAGAGCTGAGCTTTGCTTGACTTGGATTTGCTTTCAACTTCTTTAAGTTGAAAACATTTTCAGCTCACATTCCTTGGCTCCACCCCAGTCCCACTTGCACCCCATCCCCTTACCACCCCTTCCCCGTGTAAAAAGCAGATGTTTCCCGGCTGAGCCTGGACTGTGAAATATACATACGTTCACACTGTGTTAGGCCGGCACCGCCAGGACTCCTCTTTCAATAAGACGCTGATTGGTCGAAAATGGCTTCCAGTAACTCAGCCTTTGTTTTGTAAAAACATTATTACAACATTGTATAACACTTTAGAAATGTTTCAAATTTAGGCTGGCTGGTGATTTAGCAGACTGGGGGGCTAGCATATGGAGCCTGCTATGTTCGAGAGGCCGTGGTTTTATTGCTGGCACTACCAAGCGAGTCAGGATTAGCAACTGGGGACCATCTCAGCATCTTAGCTGGCTAAGGCCACCAGGTACGGCCCCTCCCTGATCAGGAGCAGAGGTCTTAGAGGTACCTTCCAAAGCTGGCAGCTTCTGGTCAGCATGGTACCCACCTATCACCAGCTCTTTCATGCACTCATTCATCATTCGGACTTGGCTTTGCACCTACCGTGTGCCAGGGACCGAGATGCTTAAGATATATGACATCAGTTCTTGCCCTCAAAGAACTGACAGTCAATGAAGGTCATAGCAAAGACAATGAAACCACACACCACTGAGTAATGGCAGGGCGTGGGTATGTTGGAGATGCTTGGGGGGGTCTGAGGATCTTTTGCAGTTAGTATTTATTAAGGACCACAGGAGGGAGAGGAGAGGAGAGCCCCTCCATCTGAGGGCACTGCATGCTGGGTCACTTGGTGGCCACCAATGGGAAATCCTGAGTGTCCTCCATTGCAGCGTGTCTGGGGCTGGCTGTGTGATTCTCCTGGGGGGCCCTGGTCTGTCTTTTAGCCTTCCAGAGGGAAGCCCCCTGCTCCAACCAGAGCCCCACGCAAAGCTGGAGTCTAACAAAAACACGCCTGTCACTGTCACTGTGCCCTGGGAGATGGAGGGCTTATGATGACCACCATCCTGGTACCCTAGGCAGGTCCTTCCCAGCTTTGAGCTTTATGGGACATTTGTCCTGGCAGCTCGCACCGTCCACCTCTGCACGGTCTCAGTCTCCTCAACGCAGAAGGCGAGTGAGATGGCGTCAGGATCAAGCTCTCTCCTCATGGCAAAGGGCGGTGGCCAGCAAGGTGCGTCACGGTGGCAGTGACCTCACGATTGCATTGTCACAACTGCTCTGATTGCTGGTGCACAGCTTGAGGCACCTGGTGTCATATTAAGGCAGCGCTGAGGGTCAGGGAAGGCTTTTACACTGAGCCCCGGTACCTCTCCTGGTGAGCTCCTGTCCCCAGGCCTTGGCTGTCCTTCAGCCACGCAGAGTTCCTAGGAGCACCCTCCCCGTGGTGCAGCGGATCCCAGGTCGGAGGCTGCTCTCCTTCACGCACGATTTCTGTTCTTTTTCCGATTTTGAGAGTGGAATTTGATGGACTCAAGATTTGGGGGCTTGGTTCTGTCCAGGCCTCACAGAGACTCTGTTTTCCCTGGGGCCTGTGGGGAGCGAGGCACAGGGCCAGTTCCAGGTGACACGGCTGTCAGTCATCCCATGGGGTCAAGAAAGCGTGGGTGACAGTAATGGCTGAAGCCACATGCCTGTCTCTTCAGGAATTCCTCTTCTCGTGTAGAGTGGGGATCAGCACGGAAGCCCCGTGTTCTCAGAGGTTCCCTGTTTCTGGACTAGACATTCTGGCATTTTCTAGAGGGTTTTCTCAAGTTCTTCACAGCTGCAGTCTAGACCCTTGGAGGGACCCTGAGGCCCTAAATAGAGGATCAGTGTAGATCACAGGGCAGGAGCTGAAGTCAGCCCTTTGTGGCCCTTTCTGAGATGGCTCAGGAAGCTGATTTTAATCTGAGGTGACTCAGCATCTGTTGGCTGAAGATCCAGGAGAAGACGTGGTTAGGACAAGGTGGAAGTGCTCAGGAAAACAGCCTGAGCCAAGTCCCCAAAGTTCTGAGCTCCGAGGCCTGGCTTCAAGGCCAGGGTCCACGAACACATGAGGCCCTGTCAGAGCAAGGCTGTCAGCCCTGCGCTATGTTCTTGACCCTCACTGTGACATCCCTGTGGGATACAGGGACAATGGAGAAAGGAGAGTGGTGGGAGCGACGTGCAGATTCTCCCTCAGAACGTCACCCCCATCTCCTCTTTGTACCCTCCAAACAAGGGCAGGCAGGGGAGCTCCCAAGGAGAGTGGGGGAGAGGCAGGGGCCCGCCAGCTTGGTGACCTCCAGGGTCTGGCCCTCCCAGTTCCTCCTCTGCCTCCCAGAGGTTTGGGGAAGGTCACATGGTGCAGGAGAGGAGCCCTTTCCTGGTGCCTGTGGGGGGTGAGGCCCGGGGCCGACTCCTGGTAACAATGGCTGTCGTCACCCCATGGAGTCAGGAAGGGGTGGGTGACAGGAGAGGGCTGAAGCCACTACTTTGAGGAAAGGTGAGGCTAAAAACCCAGGGGACAAACCCGAGGGGGTTGAGGGAGGCCCCTCTCTACTGCACGGGCCCTTCGAGCATCAGCCTCACCAGGCAGGGCCTCGGTCCTGCCCCTGCACCTTTCCTGCACCTCCCAACAGTTCACGAGCGAGTGTCAGGTGCGATAGTGCTGGGTCAGGTCACAACAGCAGCCGAGGAGGAACAGGCCCTGATCCGGAGAAGGGACAGGAGAGGGCAGGGCTCGGGCTGCTGGGGAACACAAGAGCCTCCACTCCACCAGGGCCAAGGAACAGAGCAGGAGCAGATGGGGAGCTGACAGCCCGGGAACCTGGTGGTGCCAGGTGATGGCATGTGACCCTGCAAGGTCCCCTTGTCATTGGAAGGGCCACCTGTGGATCTGGAGGGATGAGGCCTTCACCGAGGAAGCCGTGATGCCAGGGGCCCTGTGTTTACGAGAAGTTGTGCAGAGTGACACCATTAGTGGGGTGGGGGGGTGGTGGCTGCGGCTCAGCCAGCACCGTGTCTGTCGGATGCCATTAGTGGGTTTGGCAGGCGGGCTCCCCTCCACTTCAGAGGACCACGGTGCAGATTAAGGGAGGCTGGATGCGAATTTGCACATATGGAAACGCTTTTTCTCGCCGTCGATGGCTCTGTTGTGGACAGATGGAATTAGCGAGAACTTCGGAGTCGTGAAGGCAAACACATCAAGAAAAGAAAAGAAAGAGAAAAGAAAGGCCAGCCTCCTCCTTGGCTCCCCCCTCTCGCCTCCTCTTCTTGGCAGGCGCTCTCCGTCTCTCTCGCTTTCTTTCCACCCTTCCTCTGTCCTCTCCTTTCCTCTTCCCTCTCTTTTGTGACACCCCTCAATGCACAAGAGGAAATAAACATTGCCTCAGATCGGCTCTGGGTGTTAATAATGCATCGATCCCATTTCAATTGAAAAGTGTACCTTGTCAGGAGGTGCCCCCCACCTTCCCTGTTCACACTCTAAGTGGGATTCAATGCCAGCAAGATTGGGGGGACAAGGACAGTCTTCTGAGGGTCCCAGCTCCCTCCGACGTCAGCCTGAGAAATAGAGATGCTGGCTCCAGCATCCCCAGCCCCAGTGGTCCTCCGCCCCTGGGCGGCACAACTCCCATCAGGGTTGCCTCCCCCGACAGGCTGCGGAATGTTCTTCAGATACACTCGCTTGCTCCGGGGCTGAAACGATAAATCCGATGGGATTACCTTTTATTATGATTTTTCTCTCTTTCTTGTACCTCCTGCCTTTGACTGGGAAGGCCTGTAATATTTTATTTATTTGGCAGACTAACCAGGGTGAGAGTCCCTGCAGAACGTGTCATGCCGAGGTGTCTGCCTCGCTGAGAAACCTACCTGGGTAATCGTCCCTCTGCTGCTGGGTTTCACAAACTTTTCCATCAAGGGCCAGATAGTAAATATTTTTTGTCTTTTCAGACCTTTCTTATGTTTAAAACAGCAGCCCCAGACTCTGTCAGTGAATGGGTACCGCTGTGTTCCAATAAAGTGTCATTGACATTCACAGGCCCAGGTGCTGGGCATAGTCCCAAGGTGTACTCTGCAGACCTCTAATCCCACTCACACCCTCGTCTGCACCCTGCAGCCTCCATTTTCTATCTTATGCAGGGGGTGGGTGGATACGTGTGACCTGGAAAAGGATGCTCTCGCCTAGCTTTGCCCCCTTGAATGTGGTCTGGGCAGCAAGGATCCAGACAGAGGTCCCCAAGGGTATTGCTGCACCCTGGCTGCCCCAACTCCAAGTATTCAGCCTGGGTCCTTCCTTCCTCTTTCTATTAATAATAAAAATGATCGGAAACTTTGGGAACAGTCGCATGAGCTTCACGGGCAGAAGCTGCTCTCTCCTAGAGGCAGGTGTGTACCTGAGTGGCTGGGAGCCACTAGGCCACCTGAAAGTAGAGCAGGGTATCCCATTAGTCACCTGGTAGTTTTGCTGCCTCCTGGTCATTCCGGCCATTCAGGATGTTTTGGGGCGAGGAGGGTGGTGGAGGGAGGCATCTCAAGGTTGAGATGATCAATTGAGTTTTTCTGCTCTCTGACCAGATGCTTTTCCCTGCTGCTCTCGACCCTACCGCTGGCCTCAGTTTCCCTGGAGAGGGTGAATTTCCTGTGTGTCATTTTGTCTTCGGGGGGTTTGGCTTCCCAGACCATGACATCATATTCTGTTCACTCAACTGGATATTACTAACTCCCCGGAGCCAAGAGCCACCTCTGTGGCTAAAATCACAGTCAACATGGGTTGGACGAGAGCCCCGTGTCCATTCTGTGTGCAGCACTACAAAAGTCTATATATTTTGTGCTTCTTTCCAAAGCACTAGCCTGGAAGTCAGACTTAGGAGACAATGAAAGTTCAGCCCTCCCTGCTGTCTTTGGCCAGGTAGGTAAACTCTGAGTTTCTCCTTCCCATTTGTCAGTGTCTTGTAGGAATACGATACAAGGAATACTGGATTCCTTGCATGGTTCAGGAAATCCCGGGGGAATGTTACCCATGGGTTGCTAGTGGTACCCATTACCTCTCTCCAACCCCTGGGCTACAGTGAATCCAGAGAGGCTAGGAGCAGAGCCAACACATGGAATCTGTGGATGAGGAAACCTATGAAAAGACCAATGGACCTGAGGGCCAGCCAAAGGCACGGGCGAGAAGATAGGATGGTGGGTCAGAACTGGGAGGAGAAGAAGCTTTGAGAAAGGCCCGCTCAGCGGAAGGCTTTGAATGAGGAGTAACTGGTGCTGCAGGGCTGTTGGGTGGGTGTCTGCTCTGTGCTGGGCATCCAGCATGGAGTCGAACGTGCACTGTCCAAATCTTATGGTACCATTTTATACACAAGACCAGACACATGAGGGACCCCTAGTTAAGTTCCTGCAGCTGGCAGGTGCATGAGGACAGACTTTAACTGCCTGGTGCAAAACCCAACTTTTAAGCTATTTGTATTGGCCCACACTGCCTGGGTCCACGTTGTGCTACCCACCCTGCCCGCTGTTCCCAGCCCATGAATGAAGCCCAATCCACCCCAGCAGACCCTCAGGGAAGGCACTGCCTCTCCCCTAGTTTCTTCTTGCTCCACTGTGATACTGGTGCCAGCGGGAGGTGTGGTAACTAGTCACCAGCATGAGGACCCCAGAGCCCACCTGTGGCCAACACTCCCACTTCATTCTCCTTGTTGACAGTTTGTCTCCTTGAGTCCAGTTCTGCAAGGACAGGAACAAGGCACTCCACACCCAGGAGATTCTTTCAACAAATTCTGACCAAGCCACCCAACGACTGAAGGACCCGTGCTTGGAAAGGTGTTTAGAAGTGTATAAATGGAAAAATAGAACATAATTCTGATAAAATTCTTGTGGATGTTTTGTTTATTCATGTGCTTTCTCCTTTAATAAAACCCCAAAACAAAGAAAAATAAAACACACACACACACACACACACACACACACACACACACACACTATACACATCCCTGATCCAATCTCCTCCTTTACCTACCACTTACATCAGCCTGAATGTGTCCCCTGCAGGTAATTCCCTTGGGGCATTCCCAGCATATGGAGATGAGATTGATCTCTCGTGGTCCACAGTGTTAGAAGGAGACACAGAATTGTTGGGAGGAGAACACACTGATGCCCACATTCAAAGCCAATGGACATTGTTCCAAGTTCAACAGACTTGTTCTGTCAGGGGTCCCTCTTGGTTGCTACCTGATATTCTATAGTCTTTCCTCCTCGGTATCCATAAGGGGTTGGTACCAGGATCCCTGTGAAAGCTCAAAACGGTGGAGACTCAAGTCTCATACATGAAATAGCATATAGCATTTGCATGTCACCTACATACATCATTGTATACTTCAAATCATCTCTAGGTTTTGTATAATAACTACTACAATGTGAATGCGGTGTAAACAGTGGCTATGCTGTATTGTTTAGGGAATAATGACAAGGGAGAAAGTCTTTGCCTGTTCAATACAGATGAGATTTTTTTTCCCATCCATATTGATCTGAGGTTCTTTAGATGCAAAGCCCATGGATGTGGCGGTGGACTGTAGGTATGTATATTCACAATCACCCTGCATATGTGCACGAACATATTCAGCCACTGTATGGAGGAGGAAAAGACTGACAGATATAAAGGCATGAGCAATATGTGGATAGATGGACAGATGGATACATGCTTAAACAACTATGGGAAGGCAAGCCTTAGTAATCTCCGTAATTCACTGTTTTCCCTACTTTTCTTGTACCCATGTTCCCTTTGGTTAAACAAGAATCTAATAAGAATTTCATGCCCTCTCATGTTTTAATTTGAGGAAAAAATTAATTTACAGATGCTGAAGTGCTCTGAGAATTGTAACGTGCAGTGTTGGCGCAGGACTCTGTGGTCCTCCACCTTGACAACCTAGATCCCTACGTGAAAATTTCCGAGAAATTTAATATTATCACCGGAAATAAGTTGTACTATTATGGTTCACATAATTTGGAATTTGGGCAAATTAAAAATTGATGTGAAATGAAAGGGAATGTGGCATGGGTTTATCTTTGTGGTCCTTCCTTTGCTTTTCAAAAAACTCTTCATCAGCAGCCCGTTCTTCTGGCCAGGCTGAGCTGCTCAGTGTGCACTGCTGATGTGCTAACACTGGTTCAGAATTATGCCAATAAAGCAGTAAAATGTACACTTTTTAAAAAACTGTAAACTTGAACTTTCAGCCGCCAAGTGCTTTGTATGCTTGTCTCAACACCAAGTTCAGTGTTATTGGGTGGTAACAGGGATTGAAAGCAATTCACCATCTATTCTTCCCAAACTGGGCAAAGTCTGGTTTCAGATAAGTCTTTACGGTCTGCATTGGCTAACTCCTATTTAATTGGGCAAGTAAACCCAGGGAAGGCTCTTCCACTCGTTACTCAGGGATGCCTGCTTGAGTGCGGAAAGGACTCTCTTGAAGGTTGAAGAAGGTGCAGCAATGGGGCTCAGATCCTGCCTCCTGCACCCTGGAAAGGGAACGGTGTTTGCAGGTGAGGAAAGAAGGAGGAAATTTCTTCAGGGGAAAGGAGAGTTGGCGGATCTCAGTGACAGCTGGGGAAGGGCAAATGAAGACAAGGAGAGGCCAGGCCACTTCCAGTGGTCTGTGTGGTTTGGGTCAATGTGTGACCACAGCATAATCATCCCTGAGCAGAGAGCAAGGGTGAGGGCCCGGGAGAGAGAATAACAGGGACAGAGAGAGGAGAGAGAAAGGAGGGAAGCCGGGGGGAGGGCTTCGGGAGGTCTACCTGGCCTAGGGTGATGGTATTTGCCTTCATATCTGCTGATCTCATGCTCTGTGGGAACCTCCACACTCATATCCTGATGTCCCAGTCACCATGGGGACCTGTAGGGGTCCCTTTCTCCCCCACCCTCCCCAGAGCTGGCTGTATCCATATCTACAGATCCAATGGGAACTGATCTAACACTTGATCCTTTTTGCCTCCATCCACCCAATGCCATGGGCAAAAGGCAGCCTCGGGCTACTCTTTCCCGACCACTGAATCCCATCATTCAGAGGACTAAGGGGCTCACCACGCCAGCCCGCTTCTCCCTTCTGCCTAAGAGTGTGCTTTGTCTATGGGATGCTTGTGTTCTGAAGGGTGTAAGGTCCTTGGACCTCGGTGCCAGAAAAAGGACGACAAGACACAAGATCTTTTCATCTTCTATTAAGTTCATATTTTCATGACTTTCATCTTATAAAAGAAATCCCCAACCATTGTGGAAAAAAATACCTAGACCACAAGCTTCATGAGGAGATGAAAATTCAAGTCACCGATAATCTCGTAACAGAGAAAAGCTGTTTTGTCATTTAGATTTTTTTCACTTGTCTTTTTGCTTATTTACATGATGGGGATGATGTACTTTAGGGTTCACTCAACTGTGCCTTACAAACATTTTTGAAAACATTCAAATTATTCCAAAACCCAACCCGTGACATGGTGCAGTTTGCACGGTGTGACTGTGTAAGGATTTATTTTCCATTAGCCTATCTTAGGGTTTTAGGTTCTTGTCTTTTCCTTCCAAAAGCACATGGCGATGCCTGTCTTCCAGTATCCTGTATTTTCCACTTCTTCCTGGAATACTCTTCTCTCCCCTATTTCTTCCTCTGTCCCCTGGGAACCTCCTCTTCTCCTTCCTTTGGAAACACCAGTGATTTTTATGTTAGGCTTTGACATGCAAATAGACACCTCTCATTCTGCCATTTGGTGGTGGTGTTTTGTCCCCTGTGCTTTCTGATCTAGCCCAGGTACAACAGTGACTGTCCAGGTGGACAGGCAATTGGCTAACCTCTCCTCTCTCAAGCTTCAATTCCAGACTGAAGATAACAGTGCTAACTACTCAGAGTAGCTGTGAAGACTATAGGTTGAGTGTTCTGAATCTGAACACCTGACATCTGTAATGCTCCAAAATCCAAAACATTTTGAGCACTAACACGCTGCTATGGGTGGAAAATTCTAACCTGACCTTCATATGACAGGCCATAGCCAAAAAATGCAGGTGCACTAAAAATATTGCTTAGAATGACCTTCAGGCTCTATGTGTAAAGTGCATACAAAAGATGAACAAATTTTGTGTTTAGATTGGGTCTCATCTCCAAGGTATCTCATTATGTATATGAAAATATTCCCGAATTTGGAAAAAAAAATCCCAAATCCAAAACACATCTGGTCCCAAGCATTTTGGATGATGGACACTCAACCTGTAGCTAGAACTGCTCAGAATAAAACCTGGCATATAGAAAGTTCCCCCATCAGTCTTACTTTTATTTATGATTATATTCATTTAGCTAGGAAGGAGTCCCAAGGTATTTTTTATCCTTTATAAAAAGGAGCATGCACACACACTACGTTCTCACACACGAGCCTTCACGGCCGGGGTGCCCACGCTGTAGAGTTCAGGAATGATTAGTTGATGGGATGGCTGGAGTTTAATTTTACCAACATTAACATCAGACAGCATTTTCCTCAATGCATATGCTAATAAAATTGTTCCTTGTAATGAGATTTTGCATCTACTATAGTGTTTATTTATAGATATCATATTCACGTATATTTCAGGATTTTATAAATCAAACCTTATTTTATCTAGGGACTCTCACATCACCAGAAAGAGCACAATGGCTTTAGAGGCTCGCTGATAATTGCCGTATGTTCGGCGAGAGGGTTCTTTTCATCATACAGAGATGAAGCGAGCTAATTGGATGGTTAGGGTGGCTACAGAAGGGCTTTAGAAAAGTCACAATTAAGAGGAACCCACTGTAAGAAAAAGGCAACATGTATGTCCCTTAGGCTCCCATAAGCTGCATGTTCAATGCACAGATTTAAGAAGATTCCCTTTCCAAATCCTCTTTTGTCCCACATGAAAGAGATGATGACTTTTACACAGCAGACACGGGCCTTAAAAAAAATAAAATAAAAGGAATGTTTACTCTAAGTAGAACATCATGGGCTCTGTCACAGCCGTGGCTTGGCATGCTCCCGCCAGCTGTTTCGATTTATCCCTCAACTTCCAATAAAACTTATGTTTTATTTCAAGGGGCAAAAATCCATAATTAACTTTTCAACTGGTGGCAGTGGTTTCTGTCAGTGCCACCAACTGTGTTGAACTCAGCCTTGAAAGAATAAAAGTAAAAATAAGGACCCCGTGGCTCTGCTCTCCCTGGTCCACCAAGGACCTCTTCCTGGAGGGCTTTTGCAGTGGAGACAATATGGGGCGTGGCTTGATGGCTCAGGGAGAGGCGGAAGGTCATATGAAAAGGTGGAGGGCCAATGCCTCTGTCCTGTTCCGAGCTCCACCTGGAGAACGCGGTGTCTCGGATTCACAGCTAAAGAGATGAACACATAGATAGACAGCAGCAGATGATAGGCAGAGGAGCAGGTGACAGTCAGTGAGTACACACAGAGAATGGGTGATAGATGGTAGATGACTGTCTATTCTCTGTCTTTCTCCTCATTTCCCTCTCCCTGCCACACCCACATCACTGTATATTGATTATTGATCCATCGATTGACAGGTCAACATTCAGCCAGTCAAATTGTTTTTCACACCCCTCCCCCATGTTCTCAACATATTTTGTAAAAATACATAAGAAGCAATTAAAGAGAAAAAGTGGAATGAGAGAAACAATGTATTTACTTAGAATCTACTGATGCCAAGGTAAAGAGGAAGAGGCTGAGAAAATAAGAAGAGAAATCAAATAGGGGAGAAAGAAAGCAGGGATCTAAGAGCAGCTGTCCTTCTGTCACTTGGACTCACCGACACCAAGCAGAGCGCTGTGGAGACTGTACAATGACCTGGCCTCCCCCACGCACCACGCCACAGACCCTGTGGGTGGTCTTAATGCTGAGTTTGTCCGGATCCTTGCAGAGCCACGCCGGGTCCCGGGGCCCCGGGAGGTCAGCACACTGTCGCTGTGCTCCAGAGGAAATGGGCACACCCAGAAGGTGTGTTTTGATTTATCCCTCAAGCAGCCCCTGGACAGGAGGACCCAAGCTGCCCCATGCAGGACCTGGGCTATGGCAACGCCGTCTTGTGTGGCAGGGATGGCGGGGACCCTTTCTCTGCTCCTTCCTGCTGAACATCTGCAGCAAGTCTCTTGCCCCTTAGGAGCCCCAAGGCCGGGCATGGTGCCTGCTGCACTGGGCACGTCAGAGGTTGGCTCTTCAGCCCGTGTGCATTCAGGGCTCTGTGTGACTCAAGGAGCCCCAGGGCCTCCCAGCCCTTTGGTTTCCTCCTGTCTGTTAGTTTAGCGTGAAATGTGCCTCTGTCTCAGGGGAGCTCAGAGATCCCTCCACTGCCAAGGACACATCCAGAGCCTTTCCCTCTGTCCCTGGTGTTGTTCTGCTCCCATGAGCTCAGGGCTCGGTTCCTGGCTGGGATAGTTTCCTCACCCCCTGTTCTTGCCACCTCTGTGGTCCAATTGGCTCTAATGCAGGGCTTGCCGATTTCCGCCTGTGTGATTTCGGACAGGATACTCCTCCACCTGTCTGCCGATTGGTCTGGCCCTCTGTAAGCTGTGGAAAATGACAGCACTCAGCCCTTTTGTTCTTCCAAACTGTAGCAATACTTTCTCTCGGTAGCACATGCCAAGTCCTTAGGGAAGTGCATGGTGTCGTGTCCAGTGAATGGTGACACTCTGCTGTGCTGTGGGGAGCCCATGTGAAATTTTTCACATGTCTGAACAGCCAGGCGCCTGAGTCGCCCCTGAGTTCTGGTGGCAGGCACTTCAGCAGAACACGTCAAAGGAGCAAGGACGCAGGTGCTTTCTGTGTCTGCCTTCTGTAGCATGGAGAGCCCTGTGGGGACTGTCCAATGACCTGGCTTCATATGTAAAGTGTATATAAAAGATAAACAAATTTTGTGTTTAGACTTGAGTCTCATCTCCAAGATAACTCATTATGTGTATGAAAATATTCCTGAATTTGGAAAAAAATAAAAAGGAATCTCCCAACACTGTCCAAATAGGTTGGATTCTCAGGTCCTGGGAGTGAGAAGCCCAACAGGTTTGGAGGACCTAGTTGGTTGGGAACCAGGGGCATCTCCTCCTGTTCATCAATTAAGAGGAGACTTTCCCCAGGGAATAGTGGGAGGGTTTCTTCTCTTAGCTGTTTGGCACAGTGGATCCCAGGCCTCTCTTCCTAGCACCAGCAAGTGGGGTGGCAATTTCGTGACTCCTTAGGATTTGTTCTCCGTCACCATGGGGCAGGATATCGACTTGAACAAACTGGGACTTTGAGCAAAGCAGAAAGGAGAGAGAGGGGGAAGGATTGGGGTGGGATGTCCAAAGTTTGTGCAACCAAAGATCATTGATTTTGACACAGAACCTGCCCTAGGGCCCGATGTCATTGCCTTTTACCTTATCGCACTGATTCTATGTCTCAGAGCTCCTCTGCTGATCTATGGAGACCCCATTAGCCCAGCTTTCCTGCCTTCACTCTTCTGGAGACAATTTTCCTAGAAACAATTTCCAGATTCTAGGCATTGGCTCCACCCCTGGTGACCAGAGTCTCGTCCCTCTCACTCTTCAGACCCTCAGCTTCCATTCTCAAGCCACAAATGCAGTGTCTGCTCCTGCCCAAAGCCGTCCTTCAAGGCTTGACGGTAAGGTATCACTACCTCCTGTGACTCTGGCAGGTCCCTTTGCTCACTGCTCAGCCAGGCTCGTTCCACTCACCCCTTGGGGCTCAGAGCTCGGATCACTCCCTTGAGGTCTAAGTCACCTTCTCTGGTGTTTGTGGGCAGGGGCATCGTCCGGGGCTCCTGATATGTCCGTTACTATCTCTTCACCTGTCACGGCAACCGGCCCTTGTGTGGATGATACGTCCACTCACGCATGGACTCCCATGGGAGACTGGGTGCTCCTCTGGCAACCACGTGCCTGTTCGTCACAGCCATGGTGGACACAGGGCCACCAGAGGGTCAGGTGACAGGTCCTTGCAGAGGGCTTGGTAAGTGCACAGGGGTCCTGAGAACCATGCATGAGGTGGCGTAGAAACCAGGACGTGTCGCAGTACCGTGGGAACATCACAGAGACACACAGGCTGCCTCCTTCAGCCCTCGTGGGAATCTCGGCTCACAACATTGTCCCTCTGATAAAAGAAAAAGTTGAGATTCAGGGGAGAGGTGACTGCCCAGGAGGATGGAGCCTGTAAATGGAGGAAATAAGACTTAAGTCTGAGATTCCAGCAGTTTCTCAGCTCTTTTGTGGAATCCGTGCGGTTTGGACGTCTGTGCTCTCTGAAACTCATGGGGCAAGTTATTTGCGGTGGAAGGTGGGACTCTGAGAGGCATTAGGAGCTGGGTGCTGTCTTGGTGAAAGTGCTGGGGTGGTCATCTTGGGAGTGGGCTCGCCTGCTCTTGCTTTCTCTCCCTCTGTTCCTGTCTCTCTTTCCACCGTGGTATGTTACAGCAAGAAGGCCTGCTCTAGACCCCAGGCCCTTGACTTTGGGACATCCCAGCCTCCAGAACTTGGAGCAAAAATTTCCATTCATGATGAATTCCCCAGTCTGAGGTTTTCTGTTATAGCAGCACAACACAGAATAAGACGGTGGCCAGGGTGCAGCAGGCTGGAGGCTTCTTGGTTGTCTCCATTGTTGGAATGGTGCTTAGGGCTTCCAGGTCTGCAGCACAGAGCTGGGAAGGGCTGGGTATTCATTAACAAGCAGGCAGCAAAACCTGGGCTTGTGGGCTGCCAACATGGACTGCTGGAATCCACCAGGGTGTGGAAACTGCCTTCTCACAGAAGGTCCCCACGGTGCATCCACCAGGTTTGTTCACGCAGCTCCTTTCTGGAGTCAGCCCCAGGCCACATCTCAGCTGCTGCTGTGGTGCCATTTTCTCCTACAGTTCCTGTTTGTCCTGAGTAGAGGCCACGGGTGGGGAGTCTCCATGTCAGTGTTTCCTGACTCCTACCCTGGGTGGCAGTTTTGCTTTCTCCTGCCTCCCCTTGTTAGCAAAAGTGGCAGTCACCCGGTTCTCCCCTTCTCTTTGGAGAGGATGCAGCAGAGCCCAAGCACCATCACCCACCTGGCTGTAGAGACATGGTCCTCAGAGTTGGCAGAGGCGTCATGCCACATGAGCGCTGGTGGGGAGTTGACACAGGTGGCTACATCTCAGCTTCCTTGGTGCTGGGAAGGAGGCAGAGGGAAGCCCTGGGTTCCAAGGAGCTCACACTCTGTGGCGGAAGGAGACAAACAATAAATGCATTTGCAAAATAAATGGTGAGCTGTGGAGCAGGTCAAGAGGGGAAGGGCCTGGGAAGGCTGCTATTTTATATTCAGTGGCAGAGGGAAGAAGGAAGACATTGACTCCTGCACAGGGAAATGAACAAGCCCAGACTCTTGGGCCAGAGCTGCACGGAGGTCAATGTGGCTGGAACAGAATGAGAACAGGGGAAATAAAGTCAGAGAGAAAGATGTGGCCGGGGCTGTCGGTTCCCCAGTTGTGCAGAAAGGTGAGCGCAATGGGAAGCAGCAGGAGTTTGAGTGTGACCTGGTGTAGAACTATTCGTGACTGAGACGAGACTAGGCTGAGATGGAAGCAGAAAGGTAATTCTGAAGAGTCTTTTTCAGTAATCCGGGCGGGTGTCACGGTGCCCTGGAAGAAGATGTAAGCTGTGGAATCCGTTGACACCTCGTTGGGCTCTGGATGTGTTCTGAAGGTTGGAGACAGACACAAGAACAAGTCTCCCGTGGTCCTCTTCCCCATCCTCAGCTCCCTCCCGGGCCTTGTCCTTGAATTCAGCATCCCTTCTCCTCACTTGTGGGCCTGGCACACCTGGCCACTGGGGACGGTCATCTAGACATCAAGGGAGAGCTGGCAGGGCCCGGTCCCTTGAAGTCCTCTACAGCATCCTCCCTGGAACGAGGAGATTCCTCTGCACCCTGAGGCTTTCTGTGCCACCTCCACCTGTCCTGTGGCTTCCTGCCTCCGGCTGCTCGTTCCCATAGCTGTCCCATCAGTTGGCAAAGACTGCCATAACTACGGACCACATGCTGCATGGTTGGAACGACAGACATTTCATCTCACAGTGCAGAGGCCTGAAGTCCAAGGTCAAGGGGTCAGCAGGATCAGCCCCTTTCCAGGGCTGGGAGGGCTTTAGCCCTGGGTTGCTTGCTGCTGGAGACCTCTGGCATTCCTTGGCTGGTGGAAGCATCCCCCACCTCTGCCTCCGTGGTCACACATCTGCCCCCGTGTGCCTGCCCTGTGGCGACCTCTGGCTTTCATTTTTGTCTTGATGGATTACAATGATCCGTAACAGTGGATTCGTCATGCCATATTCCTGCATATAATCTGGTCGATCTATTTTCCCAATACCTCCCCTTTCCTTCCCCTCCCCCTCCCCCAATCCATTTGCATTATTCTGCTAATTTCCTTCCTATTGTTGTTAGTACTAGTATTAGTAGCAGTAGTGGTATTTTAATTAGTGGATTATAACTATGCATATGGATATATTGGATTTCTTTGTGGTGTATTTGTATGTGGACATAATCTGTCTCCTTTTTAGAAAGACTCTGATTGTATAGGATCCGGGCACACCATGAGGACCTCATCTGGACTTGACCTCCAGTTAGGGCTTCAGCATCTCTTGGGCAGAGGCAGTTCAGCCCACCGCGACCACACACAAGGATGTGGCGGTGAGATGCTCTGGGCACAGGGCTGTGACGTGGAGGAATCCATGAATAAGTGAATGAAAGAATGCCAGAGGCCCTGTGGTTCCCTGTCCCAGCCCCCCATGCTTATCCCAGAGCCTGGCTCCCAGTGGGACAAGGACCTCCAGTGGCAGGGAGGGCCGCCCCTGGCCTGGGCTCACAGCTTCGCACAGCAGCACACAGCAGGAATTCCCACCTCCAGCCTCAGACCTGCTCCAGAGCCAAGGCCAAGGCCAAGGCCAGGCCTGGGGATTGTGGGCTTGTGATTCAGCTCCCCTTTTGCACTCCAGTTCCCAGGCTAAACGTGGGTGGCAGAAGTGACGTGTGTAGCCCACACAGATTTATTTGAAAAAGTCAGGAGTGTTTTTGCCCTTTGAAGGGCACACGAACTGAGCCCTGGGAGGCCACCCTTGCTTAAAGAGAGAGTGACCTTGAAGGAGGGAGCCTCTTCTGTCTCCAGGCGAGAGGCTTGTAGCTGGAGGCCCCAATGGAGGGAATGAGCAGCGCGCTGGGAGAAGGGGGGCACAGGCAGCCTTGGTGCCCCGAGACTTCATCTTCCTAAAAGCTTTATAGTTCCACAAAACCGTTCAACTTTCTGGCTGCTCCTGAAATAACAGCTTGCTCATTCCCAGAAAGAACAGGAGAAAAAAAAAAAAAAACCTGTTCACAGCTGGGATGTCTGTTCACTTAACAAATGGAGCCTGCGTCCCGTGCATCGGACAGAGGACTTGGCTTCATGTGGCTAATGCAGGACCCGGGCAGCTCAGTATCCTTCCTGAGGTTCAGTTTTCTTACCAGGCGAGGGGACCAAGGCCGACTCGAGACTTACTCACATTGTTGGGACGCGGATCATTCACGTGGTGGGGAAGTGTTTGCCAACTGCCTTGAAGATGGATCTATCCTTATAAATGACAGGATCCTAGGCCCCTGAGCAACATTAGGAAGATGTCCCTTGTCCTCTAAGAAACAGAGTATGGACCCAATAACCATTGTTCAGGGGCCAGTTCCATGGGAAGCTGAATGGTCTTGACCAATGACCCTGTCCTTTCTGCACAGTTCAGCTGTCCTTGCCAGTGCTCAGCTGTCCTTTCTCTGCAGGTGGTCCTCAGCTGCCTGCTCCTAGGTGACTGCTGGTGGTTCATGAAGAGATAAATGCAAAACTTGAGAGTAAGCATTTAAGATCATTTCATAGCAATTTCACCTGGCCCAGATACAGAGGTGTGTAGCCAATGATTCATATCATTGAACAGGGTGAAGGCCATAGGATTGGTATACAATATGAGGAGCTGGCACAAAACGCAGGCGCAGATCCTCCTTGTTCAGAAAGTTGTGGAGAGTTTCCAGGTGGAGACCACAGAGCATCAGGCCCAGTGACTGCTCAGGTCACAGGACTGTGAGGTCAGTCCTGGCTATTGAAGTGGGAGACTGAGCAAACACTTCCCCACCACGTGAGCATCGTGTGTTGAGCACCGTGTGCCACTCATGCCCAGTAGGACCGTGCAGTGTTCTTCTGAGGGATGGAGGGAAAACCAGTCTTGTACCCAAATGAATCTGAGGATCCTCTCTATGGGATGCAGGGGAGGACCCATATTGCCTGCCTTCCCCACGGTCCAGCTGAAGAGAGCTTTCCCAGCCGGACAGAGGATCCTCTGAACATGTGGCACTTCCTTCCTGCCCAGCCTCAGAGTTACCCACTGACCTGTTTCTGGTGCATTCTGGCTCTGCCCCTCTCGGAAGCCCTCCCATGCTGCCCCATAATTAGCAGTTTATCACTCTTCCCTACAAGGCCCTCAGCAATTCAAGGGCAACGATTGGGCCATTCAATGCACAGTCATCCCCTGGCCCAGCATTGAATGAGCATCTATTATGTGCTCTGTACTCAGAGGCAGAGAGAGGGGGCGGCCTCGCGGGGCTCATGGTGCAGCCAAGGGGATTGAGGAATGCTGTGTGAGGACAGTGGAGGGTGTGTCAGCCCAAGGGCCACGCAATCACTGGGGACAGGGAGGATGTCTCTGAAGAAGACACTTTGTGTAGCACCCACTTGAGGATCAGGAAAGGAGGGAGTGAGGAAAAGAAAGAGGGAAGGAAGGATGGACCACTTCACTGAAGAGGGTTGACCTCCGCTGAACTCCCGTCCCGCCCCGTCCTGTTGAGGCAGAACGGCGGCAACCAGGTTCATAAACAAGCCGGCCGCCTGCGTGGCGCCCTGCCGTCTACACCGAGGGTCCTTGCAGCCACCGTCTGACGAGTCTGCTTTCTCATTTCTTTACTCATTCATTCTCCCTTCTCCAGGTGTTTTGACCTGCTCTTGCATCTTTAAATGTCTCCTCTTACACGCCCGTCTCCACCACAGGGCCCTGCCCTCAACCCACAGGCATCTGTGAAAATGCCTCTTCAATGACCGCAGGAGGATGCTCAGGAGGAAGCCCCAGCTCCCCGGCTTCACACCTGAAGCCCTGAGGGGCCTTCTGCCCAGACCACTCCGGGCTCAGTCTTACCTTGGGAGGTCAGAACACGGCCCTTTCCACTGCCAGGCTCGGAGTCTCACGGGAGCCTCGCTCCTTCCTCTCCCCTCCACTGGGAAGTCCTGATCCCTGTGCTTGCAGAATGCACTGGAGACATGTCGACCTGTCCCCCAGGTCCAGGTGGTGCCCACCACTCCCCCTTAGTACCGTCATACCCAAGGGGTCATGTTTCCAGCCTGTGCCCCTCTAGAGCTCTGTCCAATAAGACAGGGACAGCAGTGGGGACACGTGGAGCGTAAGCTCCAGTTTAACTTTGCTCAGGTGTGCCATTTCCCGCCCGCTCTCACCACATTTCAAGGGCTCAGTGGGCACCTGGCACTTATGGCAAGTCTATTAGACAACGCGGATGTGGAACGTGTCCATTCCTGGAGAAAATTCTGCTGGTCAGGGTCATCATAGCAGTCAGAGTGAGGGGTTACAAGGTAAGACATCATGCTGTTCCTCTCCAACCTGTCCGGTGGTTTTCTACTCATTCAGTGGTGAGTGACAGCCTAATCTTCCACTCTTGCCCCCCTTATTAATCTGACCTCATTGTCCAACCCCACGCTGCCTTCTCTCTCAGTCCATGGCACAACATCGACCTCATTGCTCTTAGACATGCCAGGTATGTGCCCCCACTAGGCCTTTGCACCTGCATTACTCCCACCTAGAACACTCTTCCCCCTGGGAGTTCACAGGCTCGGCCCCTGTCCTCGGGTCTTCCGTCTCTGCTCTGATATTGATCAACCTGTAAAGCTGGTCTCCCTGTGATCTCACCACTTGGCACCACATATACTTACTTGTTCACTTTCCAATGTAATAGAATGAAGGCCCATGAGAGTAGAGACTTGCTCAGCTGATGCGCTCCAGAGCCCCAAACTAGGCCCAGCACATAGTGGGTGTTCAAAGCATATTTATTAGAGAAACTGAAAGAAGAAAGGCAGACGGATGAGAAAATACATTTCCATGATCCACATTATTATGTGCCCTTAACAAAAGTGCACACTCACCCTTCACTTTAATTTCTTTGTCTTCTGGATTTGGGGAGGAGTTGTATATCCTTTGTTGGGAAATATCAAATGCAATTCTTATTTTGTGACTCCAGAACTAGGTTTTGTGGTAGAAGGGTCGTATTTGTCACAGCTTGATAAAACAATAACTTTATGTTCTTCAGTAATGAAACCTTCTTCTGAATCCAGAGTTCAGCAAGAATTCACCCACAATACCAGGGCCCTGAGCAGGGCCCTGCCCCAGGGGGCTTTCCTTCATGAGTGATGGCCAAGGCAATGCTAGCTGCTGTAACAAATCCCCCCCTGGAATGTCTGGGACATGATGGAAATGTGATCCTCACTGGGGAACAAAGCCCATATTTCAACTGGAAGGCTCTTCTTCTCCCAGGGGAGACTCAGGCTCTGGACCCCAGCTCAGGAGAACACGGTCCCTAAGCTCCCCCCCCACACCTAGCTAAGCCAGAAGCAGGAAGAGCACACGGGCGTGGTGTCGGGAGGTTCTAGAAGGTTCCCGTCACGCCTGCTGGCGTCCCAGTCCTAGGACTTGGTGGTGGCCACACACCTCTGCAGAGAGGGCTAGGAAGCTGTCTGTCTGTGCAGGACGAAGGGGGACTGGGGAGCAGCTGGCCATTCTCTCAGGCGGCTCGTGCTCGGCACAGATGAACGTCCCAAGGGAGTCGGCAGGAAGGGAAGAGGAGGAGGAGCATTTCTGTTGACATAACTTGAAACGGCGACAAGGAAAAGTTGGGATTTTGGATCCTTAAAAGACAAGTTATATTGCAACTTGGGGAGCTCCTTGGCAGCCTGTGGTAGGCCTCTGCGGAGCCTTTTCTTTTGAAAAGAGACAGAATAAGGAGAAGGACATTCTGTTAGGAAGAAGGGTGGGGAGAGATCCTGGAATGCTTGGACTTCTTAGCTGGGATTCTGCTGTCCCTTGTCCAGGTCTGAGACCTGTCCACTGAAGCCTGAGGAGACCACAGAGAGGCAGAGAGTCCTGTCCCTGACAGAAGCAGCAAAGGCCGCTGCCTGGGCGAGGGGTGACTGACCACAGGGCACATGTTAGGGTCAGGGGGGAGACCAGATGGACCCCATCCTTGGACCCCTGAATCCTGGGCTTTCTAATCTTGAAAGTGCCAGAAAGTCCAAGGTGCCTTATTCTCTATGAAGGATTTCCACCCTCAAGCTCCTCAGTCCTCTGAAGTTCACTGAGTTTCTATTTGTTCCATCCGGATAATAAAGCCAGCAAAGAAAAACCAAATTAAAATGTGAAGCATGGTTACATTATTAGAATATTTGGACTGCCCTTCAGCTGCTCTCCACAGCTTCTGATCTGGTCTCACAGGCATTTTAATTGCAGTGGGCACAGATTTAAAGTAAAAGTACCTGCTTGATGTACAGGCCAGCGCGTTTAACACAGCCGCGGACTTCAGAGGCCAGGTCACCGGGATCCTCCGGGGCCTCACTCAAGCTTCCCTAGGCTTCTGGGAAAAGAAAGTTTCTCTCAGCCATGATGTGGGTGGGCTGGGAAGAGTACCAGGAGGGAAAGGACAGGTTTTCAAAGCTCATTGTTATGCTAATGATCATGGCACTCATCCCTTGCCAAAGTGGCTTCATATCCACTAGCTCAGCTCCTCTGCTCTCAAGTCCAGGAAAAGGTCTATCACATAGTAGGTGCACACTGGGTTTTTGTGGATGACTCCATGGAACTAAAAACCAATACGTGCATGTGTATTGCCCCTCTCATGGTGGACAAATTGAGGGGCTCAGTAACTTGCCGAAAGACATCATGTGGCTGCTGTGGTGGTGGAACCAGATCTGAGTGTAGGCCCAGGGCTCCTGGCTATCTACCGACACTCCCCCCGGGTACACAGATGGGGCCCAAGATGGTTCTAGGCAACACACAACAATGGCATCAGATAGCTCAGCGTCCCTTCAGGAGAAGTGTCTGTCCTCCGCGTCATTTCCAAGGCTTGGAGGAGACAGCCTTGGGTCAGAGCCCAGTGGACTCATATCTTCAACTTTTTTCCAACACAGACTTTGAGTGGAGAGGCGGTGAGCCCCGGGCTCGATCCTTGACAGCAAGAGCATGTATCTGGAATGGTCCGGCAATGTCAGATTCTCATTGTCTTTATTCTGCCCTCATCTCTAATTGATGGCATGGGAAGCCGCAGTACCTTGAAGAATGTCATGTAGAATTGTAAGTGCAAATAGTCATCCGAGGAAGGAAGGAAGTCTGTTGCCAGGAACAAGAATGAAACAGCAGCGTGGGTGATATTTCAGGCATGGCAAAAGTCATGAACGTTGTCCACTATCTAGTTTAGTGATGAAAATGTGGAAATCACTGGTTTTAACCAAGATACCTCCTCCAATAAATCAAGAAGGCCCTACAGCCTGTGAGATGGATACCAGGTGGAGAGTCACGGGCAGGACACCAGCCCTACCTGTAGCGTAGGGTCCTAAGCCAGCCTCTGCATAGCCTTAATACCATGCCTCCCCCCCACCCTGCCCCAAGACCTGGAAGATTTCCCCACCAGGGCTGGTTACTCTCTTCTAAAAATCTCTGGAATCATTTATTGGTACCTTTCCTAATGGGCTGTGTTTCTGCCAGTTTTCATGAGGGGGGTCCTGAACTCGGCATCCTTATTTTCCTGAATTGAATCAGTTCCACTCCTTCACACACAGTGAGATTGTCCTCTCTGGACCTTTGGGCAGAGGGACAACACTACCTCCCAGGACGGTTCTAGAGTAGCCTTTCTCTGTGAAGAACAAACAGAAGCCACCAAAGCAATTACCTTGAAGGAGTGACCACGTTTCGGAAACCCTGGGCCCACCTCAGGTTCAGGCACCCTTTTCCAGAGGCCCCAATGCCTCCCCATCACTAAAACCCATTCAGCGCTCCAACTCAGCCTCATCTGCAGGAACATCCTTCCTGGGGCGCACCGGCCTGCAACATGGCTGAGTGTTGGGTGTGCAGGACAAACAGGAAGTTGCCTCGCAGGGCACACCATTCCAGGAATGTGGAACTGGGTATGCAGGGCTTGGGGACGTGAAACGGCTTTGCTCCTTGAAGGTGCTGAAAGCTCATAGTGACGGAGTGAAAGGGGGACAAAGACAAGAGGCTGAGCGTCTGGTCGTGGCAGTTAAAGCGGGGAGGGCAGCTCCATCCTGAGAGTCACAGAAGGCCTCAGCATGTTTGGGTGACCGAAGGGCAAGGTTGAATCATGCCCTCGGTGTGGAAACTCTTGTAGCCACCACGGACCAGGAGCAGGTGGATTGGACGGGGAGACCATGGACATCCCCTTGGGGTTTCTAGTCTGGCGTATCAGCAGAAAGGGTATGGAACACTGGGACAGAGAGATGAGCAAGGAGGCCCTTTATAGAGACCCCTGCCACAGACATGCATTCATACTGCACCCCCTGGAATGTTCACGAAGCGTCCCTCCAGAACAGAGCAGAGACTGAACAATTTGCTCTGAATAATTCAATTTGCAGTTTGAAGCCCATCGCAGGAGAGCGTATTTATAATTGGAGCTGCAGTTTGCATGCACTTTAAATGCAAAGAAGGCTTTAACTGTCAAGTTATTATATTACTCAAGAGTTTAATTAATAACACACTAATTGTAGAAGCCAACGTCAAGAGTCACACCATATTGTTCAGATTACGTTTGGAAACTGCTTGAAGTGATTTAGTGGTTTTAAAAATGGACTTTGAAACATGGACTTATCTGCTCATCATAGGGGAGGCCCTTTGCTCTGCATGTTCTGGTACTTTCTAAGATAGAGAGGCCTCCCTTGGGCGTGACGATGAGGACACTCAACATAATGCCCTTAGAATAGCTAAAGGCCTGTATGTTAAAACAAGGAACAGGCAAATGCTTCTGACCAGTGGCAAATGATTCAAAGATGTCAATCAGAAGGTTCAATAAAATCCTAAGAGGAAATAAAAATCAGATTTACAGATGCACAGCTAACAGGGATTCCAGGGTTGATCTATCTTAACGTCAAGTTTATTTTTCTAATGTGAACACTGAGGTTCATGAAGGCAAATAATTTGTGTGAGAATGGCTAGAGAAGAGGTGGGCTCTCTTGGTCTCTAAATAACCTTCTAGTACTAAATTCTAGGCTGTGTCTACGCTGGACCGAAAAGACTGCTCTCTTAAAAGCACAGACCCAAATAGAAGCTCATTGAAATGAGCCATGAGCCTCTTTCTCACCCCTGAAGGAGATACTTTTGGAGGGGCAGGCTCCAACCGTTGTCATCATTTACCATCAGGAGCTGAGCCCTTGTAACTCAGTACCCACCAGGGCCTCATGAGGAATGAATGCCAAGCCCAATCCACATGACCCTCCCCTTCCCACTGCATGTGGGAAACAAAGCCACAACCTTTGCCCAGGTGCATTAAGCATCACCTGGTTAAACCCAAGGTCAGGGACTCACACTGTGGGCCAAGGCTGCTTAACAAGCAGTTTACTTGCTTTGGAGAGTCAGGGCATTAGTCCTGGGATGTGGAGTTGACCACAGCAGGTTCTACAGAGTAAAAGTAAATCAGTGTGCAAATGTTAAAATGCATAAGAGGATATTTAGAGACCAAGAGAGCCCACCTCTTCTCTAGCCATTTTCACACAAAGTATTTGACTTCATGAATCTCAATGTTCACATTAGAAAAACATAAACATAAGAATAGAAGATATATGTATTTTCTAAATGTATGTCAGCACATGCACATATGTAGTGCAGAAATGGAATTTGCACAAAAATTTATTATGTAAACATAGCTGGCCCTCTGCACCCACCAGTTTCACTTTTGCAGATCCAACCAATATTAGATGAAAACTATCTGAGAAAATGTTGTGTCCATACTTAATATGGATACTTTTTCCCCTTTTCTTTATTCCTTACACCACCCAGTACATAGCATTGACATTGCACTAGGTATTGTAATGTTCATATGCAAATGCCACACCATTTTATAGAGGGGGTTGGCGCAGCCTCAGGAGGTCCTAGAACCAGTCCCCCTGTGGATACTGAAGGACGACTGTCTAGATCAGAGGTCTGCGGACTTTGTGCAGAAAGCAGGCGAGGGGGTATCTTCTATCTTGCTGGCCACACAGTGTCTGTCTCGAGACAACTCTGTGAAAACAGCTAACAGATAATAAGCAAATGAGTAGAAAGGAATGTTCCAATAAAGCTTTATGTGTTGGTACTGAAATCTGAAGTTCATATAATGTCCAGGGGAAGGAACTTGCCAGAAGGAGATCTGGCTGTGGAATAGCAGCTTGAACAAGTAAATAACGAGGTTTGAGCCAGCCCCAATTCTAAAGGGAACACTGGGCAGAGAAGTCACTTATAACTGTGCAGGGGGGTCCTAATTCCTTCTGATAGGTTGCAGAATCCAAAAATGCCCCTTCAAATGCCAATGGAGAGAAACACTGCTAGGTCACCGGAGACCTGGCACAGAGAGGGGAAGCAGTTTGCCCAAGGCCAAGGTTAGCTACTGATCCACCAAGGACACAAGCCCTAGCCTGCTGTTAGCCTGTAGTCCTGCACCTTGGGATGTGCACAGGAGCTTCAGGTTCATGAACTGTCAGGACGTGAGTACAAACCAGGAAGCCATGTTTGCAGTTCACTTATGGAGTGGCTCCACTGAGTCCTCCTGCAAAAAGAAAATATTGGGTAAAAGAAGCCACACATGAGAGAGTCCATGTTGGATGATGTCATTGATTCGAGGCAGGAAGACAAGCCCAGCTCAGCTGGGCTGTGGGAAGTAAGGATCATGGTCAGCCTTGGAGAGGAATGTAGCAGCTAGTGGCCCATGCAGGATTATTCCTGGGGTGGGTAATAAAAGGCTTCCTTAGCTGGTTGAGGGTTATAAGGGTGCATTTGGACTGTGCAAATACATTAAGTTGAACCATTGCATGTTCAGTAGGTGGGCTATGTACCCTCAGAGCCTTCTCAGTGTGTACAGTCCATAGCTCAACCAAAAGGTCTGAAGGCAGCCTTCCTTATCTATATATCTGCACATATACATATAGATGTATTGCACAATGAGTTATATATACACATATAAATAAATATAATCCATATCTAGATATCTGCAACTATTTTATAGATAGAATGATCCAGTGTCAAACTCTTTTTTGTTTTCATAATAATTTTATTGTATTTACTAGGAATGGGGAAAGTTACAGATGATTTGTTGACTGAAAAAAAGACCTATCAGGATTCTAAAGCATAAAATCTCAGTATAGGACTTTACAAGTTCATTATTATTCATTTTCTGAATAATTATTTTTTAAATTTTTAAAAAATATTTATTTTTACTGGTAATTGAATAAAATACCTTTATTTTATTTATTTATTTGTTTATTGTTTTAGTTTTTATTGTTTTTTATTTAAAATATGACAGTGGAATGCATTACAATTCTTATTACATATATACAGCACAATTTTTCATATCTCTGTATATAGAGTATGTCGACACCAATTTGTGTCTTCATACATGTACTTCATACATGATGTCTATCACATTCCACCATCCTTGCTAACCCCCTGCCCCCTCCCTTTCCCTCCCACTTCTCTGCCCCATCTAGAATTTATCAATTCCTCCTGTGTTCTCCCTCTCTACCCCACTATGAGTCAGCCTCCTTATATCAGAGAAAACTTTCAGTATTTATTTTTTGGGGGATTGGCTACCTTCACTTAGCATTATCTTCTCCAATGCCTTCCATTTACCTGCAAATGCCATGGTTTTATTCTCTTTTATTGCTGAGTAAATGCTTTTTATTACCATAAGTCCACTGATCATATGCCGTGGAGGTCTTTCATCTCTTTGAATGTAAGACTGCTAATATGTGAAATGAAGATGATTCAACACAGCAGGACCCTGAGCTGAGGCTCCATCTAGGTCTGGTGGGCTTCCTCTCTAACTTCATGTCTTCCCCCTTGTGACTGGCTGGGGTGGGGATGCCAAGATTTACATGTCCAGTGACCTTATGCTCTGCCCAGACCTAGAGCCTTGGGCAAGCTCAGCACCTCATTCCAGAGCTCTGCTGGGCCATCCGCACCCACCTGGCAGGAAGATCCACATGAGCCAGCAGGGGACAGATCATGTCCTGGGTTAGCAGGTCTCTGTCCAAATATCAAACACCATGAAACGTTGCCTTGATTCCTAGCAGTGCACTCGTCTGGTAAATAGGGCTAATGATAAGTGTCTTTCTGATCTCCTAGAGCCACTGTGGAGATCAAATGGGATGACAAACACAAAATCCTTTTGTTATCTCTAAAGATGTACATAATTGTGCGAGAAGCCTTTGTAGCTCAATGTGGTGCTTGTGTGTTCACAGGACCGGGAGCTCTGCAAGTCGAGGGCCAGCTCCCCTTCACCGAAACAACCCAGGAGCCTGCAACACACAGCCTGGGACAGTGGGCAATGACACAGATCCCAATGAACAGGAAGCCACCATGTTATCACCTGCTCTCAGGACCTTGTGGGAAGTGACGGGTGGTCACCACTCCGCCACGCTCCAGCCATTACAGATTTTCAACATGTTGTCACTGAGTTTTACAATACATGCCTCAGATGTCAGGGTGTATGTTAGAACCATCAACTAACAAATGACAACACCACACTAACCGTGGAAAATTGATGATTAAAAGAGGAAAACTATATCTTATTACTGGCTCGAGTGAAATAGAAATCGGGGCACATTTCCAAGATTAGGAATTCGATTAGAAAATTGACAACATGATAACTTTTAACAAAAATGGGATTCAGCAATGTTGCAGAACAACAGAGGCATGACAGTAATCAATGAGCGGCAGGACGGCATTCTGTGGTGTCCCTAATGCCGCATGAGCCATTTCATCTGTGGGAAGATTACCTGTAGGTCCGAGTCCAGAGGTGTGTTTATTGCCTGCTTAAACCTAACCTGACAGTGTCCATTTAAGATTTTGTAAATATAAGAGATGCTGGGTTTTTTTTCAATTTACCAATTTCTAAGCTGCCCGTGTACAGTTCACAAGTTCCTAATGATTTACAAATGCCCTTAATCTTATTTTATAGGCTGTAGTAAGAGAGAGCGGTGAAGAAAAGATACAGAAGACATAGCAGGAAGGGGCTTGGTCTGTTCTCTGTGTTGTAATTTATGAGGATACGGGGAGCTATCCGTCAGATAAGCCATCCCACTCACTCGCGTAGAAGTGGAGTTGATATCATTCATTGATATGGGTCAGTACAGTTTATTTGCCCAGGCCGATTTTTTTTTTTTTTTGGTTATGCATTCAGGATTTTAAAATATTCAGCCTCAAAATGCAGCACTCACACAATTTTGAAATCCATTTTCCACCATGGGTCTCTGAATGGGTTGCAAACCCGATAAAGGTCTCATGGGTGAAATTTGAAATTTGTCCCATTTGATGTGAATCCAATAGGATTTATAGCAGCAACAACAAAGGTAGTTAAATTGTTTCCCATTTTGAATGGGAACGTTAGTGATTGTGAGAGGCGTGGGGACCGAGGGATTCAGCTGCGGAGCTGATAAAAAGTAAAGAAAAACTAAAAATGTACCTAGAGCAGAACGAGTCTCCCCAGGGCTGTCAGAGTTCAATGTCGAGGAATCCAGGGATGGGTCAAAATGAAGCTGCCCCGGCTGGATGCCAGGCTCAAGGTGGCACTTCAGTGTTCCCACCTGAGCCTCCTGCAGAAGGAAGAGCTGAGACTAAGGTGGCTTTGTCAGATCTCAAAGCCACCCAATGGCTGTGAGCTCCTGTGTGTCGAATCCCACATGCAGCCTGCCTGTACATTACACAGGTGGCCTCGCCTTCCGATGGGGTCCCATCCTGACAAACCCACTGCCAATAGAAAACACAGTGGGTGGAAATGTATGGAATACACCTCCCTTTCAAGCCCCCAGCTTAGCCACACAGCACACTGTCCCTGGTGCATGGCTCCACCTCCATCAGGGGCTGCTGGAACTGTGTTCACGGCCATTCTCCCTCCTGCATCCAAAAGAGGCTGGGTTCCTCTAGCCCTAGCCCTGGAGAAGATTCCAATTCGACTCTCCTAGTGAGCCGGGTGTGGTGGTGCACCCCCGTCATCCCAGCTGCTCAGGAGGCTGAGGCAGGAAGATCAAAAATTGGAGGTCAACCTCAGCAAAGCAGTGAGGATTTCAAAATTGTGTGTGCTGCCTCAAAATTAAAAAAAAAAAAAAATTAAAGGGCTGGGGATGTAACTGAGTGGTAGAGTATTCATGGGCTCAATCTCCAGTGTCATAAAAGAAAAAAAAAAACAACTTCAAGTGCAATTTTTACTGTCTTTCAGGGTAAAAATCATGCACAGTGCAGAGTGAAGGTGAGGGCAGGAGCTGTGAGTAGACACCCCTGGGCAGAGAGGGAAGAGGGAACCTAACCCAGGCACACTGCAGACAGCCTGTGTGTCAGCCCTGCTGTGGGGACAAGGAGCCCCCCAGTAGAAGAGGGACAGACAGACCATGTATTCTAAGAAAATAGATGGAAAGGGACTGCAGGATGCTTTGCCCAGAAGCATCAATATGACCCTGACACAGGTCCTGACACAGATGTCCCCGGCCGTTGTTCTCGGGTGTATAATGCACACGGAGAAGAGGGCAGAGGCTGGCTGTGCACAGGAATCCCCCAGGCCATGCCACCACCACACCCTTCTTCAGGGTTCAGCCTTCTCCTCCCCAGCTGCCCCTTGTGAATGGAACAGGGGTGGGGGTGGCGGGTGCCTGCTGGCTACAGCAATTCACCCAACACACCCCTCCTGCCCAGGCACACTCTTTCCGAAGCGTCGTTCTAGGCCCATGCAACCTGGGCCAGTCAGGAGTGTTCCTCAGGATGTCTCACCTAGCTCTGGGGAGCTGCCAGGCTGGGGCCACTTGCTGTCCTGCACAGACAGAGCACAGCGGGGGTGGGCAGAGGACGGACAGTGCTTTCAGGAAGTCCTGGCTGCAGACTTGGTTGACTTCTCTGCCTCCCACAAGGTGTGGGCGCTGCCGAGCGCCCCCTACCCCTGGGCTCTGGATCACTCTGCTCCTGCACTAGCCAGAGCTCTGGATAATCTGAGCCCAGCAGCCAGCCCTGGGCTGGTGATGGGAATTGGAGGAAGCTTGGACAGAGCAGTGGCCAGGAGCCTGGACAGAGCTCTACGTCTTTGCAGAGTAGAACTGGTCAGGACTCTAAATGTAGTCCTCCTGGTGTCGCCCGGAGACCTACCAGGAATGCAGAACCCTGACCCTAACAAGCAGGAACGTGAATCCTCATGGTCCTCAGAACGACCGGGTGGCATTAACATGAGAGCAGCCTTTGTCTGAGGGACACTTGAATCACCTGTCGACTGAGCAGTGAGCAGGGAGCATCAGTCCATCCAGAGAACCAAGAGCGAAACTCCAGCTTCCCTCTCTTAGCTCCTTACAGAGAGCATGGAGCATGGACAGAGGCCACCAGGGTGCCCAGATTCCGCCTTCCCACCAATGGGCATGTGAGGCCCAGGAGGAGATGGGAGCTACACCTGTGAGTGGAGAAAAGACCCCCGTCCTGTCACACCATGGAGGTGAGCCAGCCAGGGCGTCCTCTTCCCGTCTCATTCATGAGTCCTCCCGGGTTCAGATGGGGAGAGAGCACAGGACAGCTCAAGGTCCCCTCACCGTCCCCGCGGTGATGGGTCTTCCTCCCTCCACAGCTCACACTGGGATTTCCTCCTCAGCGTTCCTTCTCCAGCTGCATCCAGTAGCTCCATGAATCTGGACAGCAGTGAAGTCGGCAGCTTTCCTTAAGCATAAATTAAGCTCAGATCTTTCTGTTCCACTCAAATCACAGCCAAAGGGGGGCTTTCCGGGCCTCTGGGAGCACTGAGTGTCCCCTCCTGTCATTCCATCTGCAAGTGTCTAAACGTGATTCACGTTGGCAGAGAAATCTGGAGTTCACGGAGTCCTTTCTCACATGTGGCTTCATTTTGTCCGATTAAACAGTAAATGCAGAAAACTTTTGCACCGATGCACAGAAACTAGCTAACCTGGTAATAATCCTAATGCTGACGATGCTGCTCAATTAGCAGTAGAGATAATAAGCCTTATAAGCCAGGTATGCAGATGTTTGTCAGACGAATGAACATTAAATCTTTGATTATTGATGGGTTGATTTTCATATCTAGAACCTGTGCGTGTTGCCTTCACCCAAAGTTAGAATCAGGGAACTGCATGCCCAATGAGGCTGCCGCTTTGACTAGTGTGACAGGCAGAAAAACAGAACCCTAAAGAGGTCCCTGTCCTCATCCCATAACCTGTGGCTACGTTGCCTCATGGTATGGCAAAAGGGAGAGTAGCTGCAAGCAACTAAGAATGGACCTTGAGATGGGGTGATGACCCTGGGTCATCCAGGGTCAGCCTAGCACATGAATCCTAAAGAGCAGAGCAGCTTCACCAGCTTAAGTGGAGAGAAAGATTTAAACACAGCAGAGAGCACACAGCACAGCAGCGTGGCTGGTTTTGAGGATGGAGGAAGAAAACAGGAGCCAAGAATGTTCACTGCAAGCTAGAAAAGATGAGGTAATAAGTTCAATCCCAGGACCTTCAGGAAGGGATGCAGTCCTAAGATGTTTTGATTCTAGCCCTGTGGAACCGTGTTGGCTTCTGGAAGAGAACATACTAGTGTTGTTGAGGTCACCATGTTAGCAGTCACTTGTTACAGCAGCAACATAGAAACTAATACAGATGTATTTATCAACAGGAAGTACGGGAACCGTTCTCTGACTCTTTGAGTGAACAGCACGATGAAGTGAAGCATAGTTTTTCTTCCTAAGAATATTTCTTTCCAAGAGGAGAGCTGATGAATGAGGTGCTGTGGCAGTTTCGGACTTGGCTAATATTCTAGTGGAGCACAGTCCAACAGCAACTGTGTCATAACCAGCTGTTGGTCTGGAGAAAGCCACCCAACCTCTCTGTGCCTCAGGGCCCTGCATTAAGAAGTAAGGATCAAGGACTCCTGATGCCACAGTGCCCTGAGAGGACTAGATGAGCTAGCATCTATGAGCACCAGCCCAATGCCCCAGGCAGAGTTAGTACCTCTCCATTTTACATGCTGCTTGAATCTGTTCTAGAAATTGCAGCTGAGCCTTAAGAACTTAGCAGGGGTAGAAGAAGAAAAAGCATTGGAACTTTTGGCATATGGAGAGAACATGACCCAGAGTTAGAATCAACACCAACTCAGCTAAAGTGCTGGCCAGGGTATTGAAGGTCTTAGGCATTTTATTTTCTTTCTGTAAAGGAAAGGAACTAGAGTTACCTGGTGACATCACTGTAGGGTTGAGATGTGTAATGGGGGCAGACTCAGCTGTCTGGTGGAGCTGAGGGTCACTCACAGCTGTCCTGGGAATCCTAGCTCCATCACCCCTTCAATTTTCCAACCATGCTGGATGTTCCCAAGTTCTTCCGTTGGTTCTCAGCCACCAGGATTTGCATTGCTTGGAGATTGCTTCTTGAGGCCCAGGCTAGCATACGCATGGCGAGGTTCTTATTGACTGGCTTTATGGTACACACTACTTATTACTGCTGACCCTGCATTAAAATGATCAAATGCTAGGAGCAGATCACAGCCCCTCTGCCCCATGTACCTTTGGCCTTTGGCACAGTTGTGTGTGGGGTTGTTCCCTGCCTCTGGGGATTAGGTGGCTGACCACTTCCAGTAGAGTCCCTGACAATCTCAAAGGACACATTCTTCTAGAAGCATACCCTAAAGAGTGACTCGCCCCACAAAGGGGTGAAATGGGGCAAGGGATTAGCTAAAACCCCAAGGGGTAGGAGGCTACCAGACTGCGAGCGTGTCTAACTATCCAGTTGACCACTGAGGAAGGCCTTGACCCTGAAAGCACAGGGCCCTGTGGGGTTCCTTGTGTGGCATGCTGCCCTGGGCCAGGTCTGGGGTCTAACGGAGGAACCGAGCAGCGGGTTCTCACCACGGCAGGGGTGGCTGAGATCTGGTGACGGCACGATCTTGCCAGTCCCCAGAGACATCGACCTGTGTCACTGGGCCTTCTACCGAGAGGAAGGTGAGGATTCCACTCCATCTCTCAAGCCTGGGCTTGAGGCCTTTGCAGATCACTCTGCATCCTTGACTTTCAGTTTCCACTTCTGTAAAGTGGGCGTGTCACCACCCGCCTGACACGGGAAGCCCTGCAGCCTGTGGCACACACACACAGGTGCTCACGGTCAGCTCCTGAGCTTGTGGTGGGCTAGGGCTGGAGTTGCTTGATTTGGGTAAATCAGAGCAACTGGGTAAAATTCCCACCATTTTCACTGTGCTTCAGGCTTGTCTTTGAATCTTCTGGACTTTCGCCTTCCACATGGAGGTAACACCCTCCCCTTGGGCCTTGGCTCAGCTAGAGGTCCTGTGGGAGCTGTCTGTATCCCCAGAGGTCAGCTGTGGTGGCAATCCATGCCACCGTGCACCTCATTTAATTAGAGGTCTAAATTCAAACACTTTTGTATCTATTGATCATCTGTGTATCTTCTATCATCTCATGTGTCCATCCACATTGATCTATCAGATCCAGCACACCATCTGGAAAGGGGAGACAAAAGAGATCTCCCCATTGTTCTTATCCAACCTGCACAGCTGATTAGAGTCGGGCGGCTGGCTATGGATTCCAGGTTAGTCCTCCCTCCCTCCCTCCCTCTTTCTCTCTTCCCTTCTTTCATCTTTTTGTGCTTTCATCTATCCATCTACTCATCTCTCCATCACCTGCCATATCTATCTACACACCTTCTTTCTTTCTCAACTTCTTGTCTATCTTTTATTTACAGTCTGCCTACTTAACTATCATCCATCTATTGTATTGTTGGGTTTTGTAGATCTATCACCAGTTCATCCATCCATCTATCTATCTATCTACCTATCTATCTATCGATCATCTCATATCTATTATCTATCTATGCAAATATATACATGGTTTAAAAGGCAAATAGGACAAGAAGAATCCTAAGGAGAAATCTTGAGTTTACTTCCATTTACCCTCACCCACACTAGTACCTGCCCCCTGGAAGGAAGCACCCCCAGAGTTCAGCCGTTCTGCCTGATATTTGCTTCTAAACACACCCACAAACCTGCTTCTGTCCATCTGTGCCTTATCCATGGCTTCCCTGACATGAAATGAAGATGGAAACTTCCCATGTGACCCCAGGTTCATCCACAAGTCTCCCGCTTCTCCAGCCTCTCCATACCGTCTGATTCTTGTTCAGATTGGCATTCAAGGACGAGGTTCACTGGGGGCCACGCCAGTCTTGTCCACACCGAGTCACGGGTGTGTGGTGATGGCATCGTCCTCTTCAATGGGCTCCAGGAAGGTTCTCCCTGCCTCACCTGAGCTTCGTATTCCCATCACTAATTCATCCCCAAACTCACTCCACAGATCTCCCGCCTCGTGCGTTTGGACAGTCAGATCACCTGTGGACCCTGTTGGGTTCGGGAGAATGTCCTGTCTGGAGTTCTGTGCACTTCCACTGTGGTCTGCTGGGAAGCCCTGCAGAGGCCCTTCTTCCTGATCCTGGGGTTCCGTCCGCCCCAGTGCAGGGCTGGGGCCCACTCTCTACATCAGGTCTCTTGGTTCTCAGTGACCACCCATCCTTCAGGGACACAATCCCCTGCCTTTCTTAGGGAAAAATGCAAAGGAACTTTAGGGGAAGGTTCCTTATCTGACCTCTCCCACCGGCTAGAGCTGGCATCTGTGTAGGGAATCCCGGGTTGGACAAGGTGCCTTGCGTTCTGAAAGCTCTGATGCACAGTCCTGTGGCTCCCAGGGTGGTGGGTGTCAGGTCTTCCTCATGGGACATCCTCGGCTTGCTCTTGCTCTCTGGAAGATCCGTGGATCTCCCCTTCATCTCCACTGTGCTCACTCATTGTGTAGAACCCTTGATGGTCCTTTTAATTTATTTGTTTGATGATATTTTTTTTTATCCTGGCATTCTTTTTTTAAAATACTTGTTTAAAGCTCTTATTTTTTTTTTTCTTTTGAAGTAAAATTTTCATTCCATGCAATGCATACATCTTATATGTGGCATTTGATAAATTTGGGCTGATGCATCTACCTGACTAACCAAAAGCACTATTAAGGGGTAGAACAGGCCTGGCAGGTGGCTCAGTGGTGGAGCTCCTGCCTAGCATGCACAAAGTTCTGGGCTCCATCCCCAGTACAGCAGAGAAAAAGAAGAAAAGATACAGGGCATTTCCAGCACTCTGGAAATTTCCATTCTATCATCCCCTAGCCCCCTGGGAAACTACTACTGCGATTCCCCCCACTACGTGCTTATGCTTATTTAGCGTGTACTTGAACTATGTGTGGAAGAAATGGTGCCCTGTGTTCTTCATGCCCAGCTTCTGAAGCTCAGCACGTCCCTGAGCCCTGTCCTGTGTCCTGTGTCAGTAGCATGTCCTCTCTGTGGCTAGTCATACTCCCTTTTGCAAATACAGCCTGGGTGGTTTATCCACTGCCCCTCTGATGGACCCCTGGACTGTTTCCAGCTTGGGGTCATTAGGAATAAAGCTGCCGTGGCCATTTCATGCCGTTGTTTTGTGGACATCTATATTTTATTTCTATTGGGTAAGTACATGGGAGAGGAGTTTCTAGGTTACAAGATGTGAGAGCCTTACGTTTTCAGAAACTGCCAGAGGTCTTTCCAGCGTAGCTACCACTTCCCACAGCCATAGCCTCACACATGACTCCCAGCCGTTTCCATCCTGGCTACCCTGACGGGGCTTTGTGGGTCTTTTCAGGTCTAGACATTTTGGTGCATCTGTGTGGCATATTGTTATGGTTTTTAGTTGCATTTTCCTGATATTTAAAGATGCTGAACTTTTTTTCATGTCCTTTTTGGCCATTTGTCTAATATTCTCTTGTGAAGTATTGAGTTCCCATTATTGTTGGATCATTTGTCTTAAGATTAATGATTTGAAGAGGGTCCTTATATTCCTGTATATCCTGTATGTACGTAAGTATGTATGTATGTGTTTATGTGCATAGCACAATTACTGACATAGTTTCTATAAATTTGTGATTATTGATGATAAAATATACCTTAAAATCTACTATGGTAACCAATATGAAGTGTACAACTGAGTAGAGTTAAGTTCTAACATATTACGAATCTTCAAGATATTTTTCTTTTGTTCTAAGTGTTTTATAAATCCTAGTGTTTTTTTTAATTTTTAAATTTTTCACACCACAGGTTGAACCCAGGTTTATCCGTCCACTGAGCCATATCTCCACACTTTTTTTTTTTTGAGACAGGTTCTCACTAAGTTGTTGAGGCTGGCTTTGAACTTGCCATCCTCCTGCCTCAGCCCCTGAGATTACAGGCATGTGCCACCATGCCAGGCTAAATCCCATTAGTTTTTAATAGATGCAGTATCTTCTTTTACCTGTCTGAATTACATAATAGCCCTCCGTGCCCTGCATTGTCTCCTTTTCCTTTCTGGTTAGAATCTTAGGCCCTGCTTTTGTCAAACACGTGAGATTCTTCATTGCCCATTGGTAATGCACCCAGTGAGGCCCCCGAGGCTTGCTGGGGACTTGCTGGGGACTTTGTGGGATAGAGTTTGTCCGGTGCTCCTCTTCAATGTAGAGAAATGATTCTTCTTGACTCCAAGTCTCAGTGTCTCTAGGGCTTGGTGCTGAGCTAGTTTGTGTCCAGTGATGACCAAGTCTCCAGGCCCTGGCCTGGTATCTCTCTTTCTGACCGAGCTCTGGTGGCCAAGGTGGGGAGAAAGTTGAGGTGGTGGGTGGTGAGCAGCTCAGCCTGTGCTCAGGGGACCTTCCCTGAACTCCTCTGACTTCACTGGCAGGAAGGGGGGCGTTGCCCCTGGAGCTCCCTTGTCCTCCTTTTCTAGAGGCTAGACCCAGGTCTCCGTCACGGGCAGGGTGGAGTGAGGAAACATTTTGGACCAGGACAGGTGAGGCTGGCTTCTTGCAGTCTTCTTAGTCTGATCCTCACCTGATCTGCCGAGGTTGGAGGTGCCCAGCCTCAGCCTCCCCAGATCCCAGCAGGAGTCTCCAGGCAGGCGTGCGGATGCTGTTCTCGGGGTCCAGTCGTGTGACTGGCAGCTCTTGTACCTATTCTCCAAGGCCCAGATGGCTGGCAGCATTCTCTAAGGTTTCTGTCTCTGTTGCTCTCTTATCTCGGTGGACTTGTGAAGTCCCCGCTCTGTGGTGCTGTTGGAGGGTGCTCAGAAGACAGAGTCCACCATGTCCTCCCAGCATGCCATGGACATCAGCTTTCACTTGTGCTGAGTTTATGGCGGGGCGGGGGGGCAGAGGACATGTGCTCATCTCTCTCTCCCAGCAGCCAGCATTCAGCAGGTGCGCCTGGGACATCTGTTGAGTTGAACTAAGTCCTGTGCTGCTTTCAGAATGGTGGGTCTGTCCCACCCTGATATGTGACAACAGAGCCTTGTCTCTAGGTGTTTGCACCTAGAAATTGCTCCCTGTCAACTCTGAGGCTGGAATGTTCTGAGACAGAGTTGCTGGCAGTACCCAGCACACCTCCAGCCCTGCACCCTTCCGGAACCTGGGTCTGTATCACCTTAACCCCACTCATTCTCAGGTTCCACGTAGGTGCTCTTGGTCCCCACCAATCTCTGCTCTGATTTGCAGATCTCCTACCTGGAGTGCTGTTCAGCACCGGGTTTGGGGCTTGTGCTTATTTTCGTGTTTTCATTACAGGCTGCCACCGGATTCTCATAAGGCAGATTGGCCCCAGCTCCCTTAAAAAACAAACAGCCTCTCCTAGTGCTTCAAAATAATTATCTCCAAAAGGGAAGGAGGCAGCCCATCCATTGTCAGTCCTAAATGACATCATGGCTGGTGTGCAGTATTTAGAAGATTAATAACATCTGCTTTTTAAATCACGGTTGGTCGCAGACCCCGGAGCTCACATCAAACATATGGGATGTTTTGTATGCATGATGCGCAGCAAACTCCACGCAGCCCGAGCCACAGACTAGGGAACACGTTTGTAATAAGAGGACTGCCTTCCTTTTATTGAGAGCTTCCTAGAAGATGGGCATGTGCTGACCCCTTCAGTGGACTCCATCTCTATTTACCAAAGCTGGTGGGCAGGAAGGGTTTTTGCTCTTCTCACTCAGGTTAAAGAACAGCTAAAAAGATGCAAGAGATTAAAAAACCTGAGCTCACTCCGACAGTGAGTCAGCGGCGAGGCCAGGAAGAGAGCCCGAGAAGATCTGATTCCAAACAGGACTCTTTCAACCTCCCCAGGCTGTTTCCAATTTTGACCAACAGGGCATGTTCAGAAGCAAGAGTTTACAGAACATCCCTGATGAGACGGGGCCGCTCATTTACTTAATCATCTTCCTGTACTCAGCGGAACACAGTCCAGAGAGCAGAGTCTGGCCCAAGCCACACTTTCATCCTTGGAGCAGAACCGCCTTGGCTGAGCAAAGTGAGTCACCTAATTGCAAAATCAAGAGTGAGCCTGCAACCCGCCGGCCCGGGGCCCCTCCCCTGGGGCTGGTGCTCAGAGATGGCAAGGGCAAGGGGACCGACCGCCTGTGCATTCAATAGGGTCGCTTGTTTTATTTATTTATTTTTATTTTTGGGGTTAGAAAAATTTTGGCAGTTTTTCAAGCAGGTTCCAATGAGTAAAATCATAAATGATAATAATAATAAAAGGTCAGAAGGAGTCTGTGTCTGTGCAAGATCTTAATGTCTCCAGGACAAAATGGTTGTTGAGTCCACTCGGAAAGAAACTAACTCATAAGATAGGAGTGATCTTCTTCCCTTATTCTGTCTAAAGCAAAGGGCCCAGGGTGGCACCAGGGCAGGGAACTTCTTCCTAGGGTCCTACCTGTGGGAGTTGTGGTGTAGGAACTTTCCAGCCCCCGGGCTGGGGGAGGGGTCTGACTTGTCCTGGCTCCCACCCCTCACTTCACACCCTGTCTCTCTTTGAAAACTTGGGAGAGTATGGGCACTGATGGAAAAGGTGTTCCAACTTATTTACCCAAATCACCTATGCGGTTGGCACCACTTGGCAATGCCCATCTTCACAGGCAAGGAGTAGACCAGCCTTATGGGGCATGGGCAAGGCTGGCACCTGCCCCATCCCACAGTCTACCATGGATGGGCACTAGGAGAAGACCCAGAGCATGGCCTGAGAAGGCCCAAAGAAGAGAACACGCCATGCTTTGTCCACTTCACAAACGGCTCACGGGTCCCCTTCCTGTCCTGCTTCAGGAAGACCCGGAACCAGGGACATGGCAAGGTAGGCGAGGCCCCTATTGTCCAGGGGTTTACCCTCCAGTGGGGGCAGCTGACATTGAACAGGACACACACTCCTCCAGGGGTTCAGGAGCAGCGGGGTGCTTTGAGAGGGGTGGGCAGGGTGTAGCTGGTGGTCTGCAGAGTGGCCAGGAAGGAATCTCCAGGAGATGTCATTTAATCAGAGACCCAAAGGAAAAGAGGGAGCCATTCATGTGAGAGGAGGACAGACCCCTGGGAGGAGAGAAGAGCTAGCCCACGCCTGGGGTGGGGCAGAGGGGTCTCAGGAAACCTGAGCAATAGCAAAGGGTCAGCGTGCTGGGGTGGTCAGGGCTGCGACCTGGGGCACCTGGCCAGATGCTGGGCAGAGGCTGGGTTTGATCCTAAATGCCTCGGGCCATGATGGTGGTGTTTTAAGCCTGGTGCATCTGTGCACCAGGGGCCAGCAAGTCCACCCTGGCTCCTGTTCTCCTAATAAAGTTTTATTGGCTCACAGCCACGCCCATTTGTTCACCCACCGTCTGCGCTGCAGGTGGCAAAGGCAGAGATGAGGAGAGTGGCAGTGACAGACACCGTATGGCCCCCAAGGCAAAAATGTTCACCATCTGGCCCTTCCCAGAGAATCCTCCTCCCGTCCCTGCCCCACACCATGGACGGTGGGGAACTCAACTCTCTGAGCTTGGGTTTTCTCCCCCTAAATTAGGTTAACACACTTGAAGCAGGTGAGTGTTATGGAAGGCAAGTCATTTCAACAGAGTTGTTTAAAAAATAAAGAGGTCAGTGGAATAGACATGGTGGTGCTGTACAGTGGGTTAAAAGGGACTTTGAATAAAATCACGTAGCAGATTGGCACATGGAGTCGAGCAACAGTCTCTACTGTTACCTAAGGAATAAGAGTCTCACAAAGCAAGTCTTATGATCCTCCACGCATTCATTTAATTTGGTTCAGACAAGTCAAGTCACTAGCCAAAGAAGCACAGCACTAAGCTAGAGGGTCCGGGATTCCAGTCTGGCTCTCTGAGACCCCCATGTTTTCTCCTGTGCCCTGTCCTGCCTCTGAGATCCAGAGCCGAGTGGGGTGGACAGGTGGCCGTGAGTCCAGGGCTGGCAGGTGGTTCTGGAGACGGAGGGCACTCACTGCCTGCCTTTGTTCCCCGTTGGGTTTCAGGCTGTGTGAATTCTGCCCGCCTGGTTTCACTTTGAGCTGGGTGCTCATGTGAGCCCTGCACTTCACATGAAATCCGGCCTGACTTCTGCTTGTTCGGGGGTGAAACCGTCACAAACTGCTGAGCTGGGCCCACTTGCTGGCCCCATCAAAGGTGCTGGCCGTGGCTTCCAGACCTGGGTCTAAGGCCGGCCCGCCCACGGCTTCCTCCGGGCCAGGACGCAGTCGGCTCATTGTGTTTCGAGTTTCGGCTCACGCCTCCTCAAGAGCTGTTCACACAGCCCTTCCCGCAGCCCCTGGAGCTGGCCCAGGCTGTGAAGCACACTCAGAAATCAGAGACCCGAGTGGGGAGCCATGTTCTAGAAGGCTGGGGTGGGCCCAGGCTGGACCTGGACACTGGGAGCCGGTGGGCTCTGCTCTCCCAGGCTCAGCTCACCCTCTGTAGGCAGAGGCTGGACTGTGACCTCTCAGTGCTGAGCTCCAACACTCTGCAAGGCCTGGTCGAAGGCTGTGTTTAGAAGGAGTACAATTTACCTGGTGGCTCACGCCTGTCACCTTAGTGACTCTGGAGGCTGAGGCAGGAGGATCGCGGGTTCCCGGCCAGCCCCAGCAACTTAGTGACACCCTGTCTCAAAATGAAAAATAAAACAGGGACTTAGCTCAGTGGTAGAGCACCCCTAAGTTCACTCCCCTATTCCATATTAATAAATAAAATTAATTAATTAAATGAAGTGTCAAAAGGATCTGGCCTAAGGCTCTGCTCTGCCTGCATCTTTGAGGGCTGCAACAGTCTTCATCAATTTTTTAGTTGTAAACCAAGGGAGGGGACAGACAGACTAAAGGACTGTCCAGGTCCTCAGGGAGTCAGCTGCAAAACAGCCTCTGGAGCCCACCTCTGCAGACCCCAGTGCAGTGTCCCTGGGACACGCCCCATGATGTACACTAATGCCCTCACGCGCCTCTGATCAGAGCCTTCCTTGTAAGCAAACCCATGAGAAAGGGGCTTCATTAATACTTATTACACCTTAGCGAAATTAACGGCAATTTTCTTGGCTGCAGCCTGGCAACTCGCCCAAACATCTGGTCAGGGCTGGGCAGGCCTGGCCCTCCCACCCCGGAGGAACAGTTGGGACTGCTAAAGCCTGGAGCCTCGGGCTTCCCCTGGGACGGAGGCCGCCTCCTGCGCTGTCTGCCAGGCGCGCTTCACTTCCAAAACACCTGCTTCCCAGCCGCCTGCCACTCAGGCCCAGGCCAGCGGAGCATGGGCGTCGGCACCAGGGAGGACCCTGCAGAGGCGGGGAGGAGACGGGGCGGCAGGCAGCAGGCCAGCCTTGGTGACAGGGACGCTGGGGCCAACAGTGGACTCTCCAGGTGCTACCACGGCAACGAGGAGGGATGCGGGTTCTGTGGTTAAGACAGGCGGGTGCCCAGGAGCCCTCAGTCCCTGGGTCCCTGGCCTGCCTGGTGTCTGGTCTTGCTGTGTTGGCTTTTCACTTCCACGACCTCTTCTTCCGGGACACCCTGAGCCTCAACAAAGCCATGTTCCCAAGCAGACAGAGGGGTCTCAAGTGCAGACCCTGATGCCCACCTAGTCCTGACCTCAAGCCATCTGTCTGTGCAGCACAGAGGACAGCAGGGCCTCGTCCTGCGGCGGGCAGCACAGGGGACGGGGCCCTTCCCTCCCATGGTCTAATGAGGCAGGAGGGTGAGGAGGGCAGACATTACATAGAGGCTTTTTACATATGTACAGAGGAATAAGGTGAGAGAGGGAGGAGAGGAAAGCCAGGCGGCAGGGACCGAGAAAGGGAGAGGAGAGATGGAGAATCTGGGGACATGGAGCCAAGAGAGGGCACACCCAGCCGGACCTGGAGCTGAGTCTCAGTGTGAGTGAGGCAGGAGGGAGGACCCTTCAGGTCCAACTGGACCAGTGAATTGGAGGAATGGGGAGTGGCCACTGTGCTTAAGCCCTGGATGCAGATATCACTACATTATCAGCAAGAGAGGCCTTTGCACACGGCTGCTCTCGGTTAGTGTGAAAATCTGCCTCATGGAAAGAGCTGTGCCAGGGGATGGGCACTGAGAAGACCCTGAACAGAGACCATCTGCGGAAGTCAAGGGCAGCTGTCCCCCTGACCAGCGCTGGAGGACTCTCCTTTGATCTCTGGCTCCAGAAACGCAGGCTCAGGGCAGGCATCTTCGCTGGTAGCTGGGGGGGGGGGGGTCGCCCCTGCCTAGGGACCCACTTTCCCGGTGGGCATGGCCCATGGGATTCTGGGAAAACATGCCCTTCCTGACTTGGTGATCATGGCCTAAACTGACCTTCCCAACTGTCCAGAGTTCTTCCCAGTTCTAAGAACTAGTCAAGCTCTGTGCAGCTTAAAAATGGAGACCAGCAGCAAGGCCCTCATCCTAACTCTTCCAACAGAAGAGACCCAGAACTGCCGTCTCTGGCTGTAACCTCACGGAAGTCACTTAATGTCACCGAGGCCCGGAACAAAGCTACCCCACCTGCAAAGGTTCATTTGGAGCAGTGGAGGGGCACGGCACTGGAACAAGCAGCCCAGCTGAGGGGTTTCTGAAAGTGTCGTTCTTCATCGTAGTACAACACTGTTACCTTCACTCTTCAACTTAATTATTATAATCACTATTAATGATTCTTCTCAGTTAATTGAATTTTCCTTATATTTATGACTATTAAGCTATAATAGCGCATTATCAAACCCCAGTGTTTTCTAATCATTTTTCAAAAATATTTTCCTTTTTTTTTCCCCATAATATTTATAAAGTAAAATGTGGTTGCTCACGGTGATCCTTTGTTCTTTTCGGTTCATAGATTGTATCATAGATTTTTATCAATGTTATTAATTTTTGTTTTATGCTCTCTCGTGTGATATTATGTTCCTTTACCCTGTGGTATCTTCTGAAGAGATAAGATTAATGAATAAAACGGAACATTTTTTTAAGAAGTAAGTTTGGTCTTACTCTGTCTAAACTCATGTATCCATCCGACTCGAGGACTTCCTCTGTTAACAAGATCAGCCTGGCCACAGGTGGGTTTTGATGAAGTCTGAGCAGAGGTCTTGCCACAGATTCGTGAATTTTCCTAGTCAGAGAGCTTGACGTGGTGATCCCTAAGGTTCCCTCCCTTTTATTTTATTCTATTCCTTCTTCTTTTCCAACCAAATTGAGAAACCAGCACATTTAGTCAGTTGCGTGTTCAAATCGATTCAGCACATACTAGTTCTTCCACTGGGTTAGAATGACTTGCCATTCATCAGGTAAAAAATGTCATTAAGGTGCCAACCTCAAGGGTGCCGGGTGAATGCGAAGAGTAGGACAGAGCTCCAGATAGCGCTTCCAAACGCACAGCAGATCTTGATGTCCTAGAGCTGTGCATGCCACCAAGGGAAGCTATGTCTCGTGACCCAGCATGCCCGGAGAGTCCTGCCTGACTCTGCAGCTACCCTGAACTATGGTGGCACAGGAAGCAGATCCAGAGACACCTCGCAGCCCACGTGGGGTGCCATGCTCATCCCCCTTCCCTGGGAAGGGAGAGACCCCTTCATCTCTTCCTACCAAACCACTATCGTTTCTCACTTTGATTGACAGCCAGCTTGCAGACAGATCGATGCTTGGTGATAGCGGCACATTTCCCGCCTGCCACCAAGGCATGTGGGACAAGCTCTCTGGCTGGTGGCCACTTCCCTGCGCACTCCAGGTTTCCTGGGCCTTGAGTGTCCCCCGCCTGTGCCCTGCTTTATGGGGTTCTTTCTCCCTTGTGTTTCCCATGGCTTCCCACAGACACTGCCCTGAGACCATGGTCTCCCGTATTTCAGCCCAAGCTCACGCAGTTTCTCATCTCAATGCGAGACCAGGACGATTTGTAGCTCCACGTTGCCAGAGAGTTCATTTCTTGGTGTGAGAGAACTGTGGTGTGTGCGTGCAGGAAGCCACAAGATCCAGAGGCAGGATGGAGAATTGTCACATGACTCGGGAAGGCGGGGACCCCACACCTAAGCTGGATGCCTTCCATTTTGAGGTCCCCTAGCAGAGCCCTCAACCGCGAGCAGAAATGGGTACAGAAGAGACGGACCTGAAGCTTCTGAGGCAACCAGCTCCTTGGTCCCTCCCCTGACTCAGTAGAGAAAAGACAGGGAAGAGATCTGTCACCTTTGTGACACGGACCTTGAAGGACACGGCAGATGAGTGGGAAGCCACAGCAGCATGATGTCAACAGAGCCGCCATGGAAGAGATGGGGTGGGGGGACGTTGGGGTTCAAAACAAGAAACCAACAAGAGCAACTGGAAGGGCCCACCAGCAAGTAAAGCCGAGGTTTCCGAGCTTCCTTCAAGATGGCCAGTGGCCAGAGGGCAAGGGGAGAAGCCCACCATGGCTTCCCTTCTCTCTGCCTTCTTCTTTGTCTTTTTCCAGGTGGTCAAGGAATGGGAGAGGGATGACTGACTTCATTCGTCTCAGTTTCCACACGTATTTTGATCGTATTTTCATTATTATTTTCCGGTGCTGGACACGGACCCCAGGACCCATGCAGGCTGGGCAAGCTCTTGGCTGAGCCACACCCCAGCCTCCAACGTGATTCTCGTTTTTGAACACCAACGTCCCCCCACCCCACCTCTCCCACTGCCGCTCTGTTGACATCATGCTGCCGTGGCTTCCCACTCATCTGCCAGGACCCTAGGATCAAACACCATTCTGCCAACACAGCTGGAGAGCCCCGGGGACTGAAGAACTGACTGTGAACGGCACGGGTCCACCTTCGTCAGGCTGTTTTTTGTGTTTTTTTTTTTTTTTCATTTCCGATTTTGCATCTTGTGTGTTTTTTTGTGGGGTGAAAGAAGATCCTTTAGGGAAAGAAGCGGGAAATTTGTAAAGAATGAGGACATGCTGGGTCTTAGTGGGCGGTGACGGGAACGTGGTAGCCTGCCATCTCCCTTTTCCAGACAAGGGAGGTGCTCTTGGTAAGGAGCAAGGGACACCCGCAGTTCCGTGGTGACTGCGTTTCAGTCTGGAACTGGCTGACACCCAAGTCCACTCTGGTCTCAGTTCCCAGGGCTTTCTGGAGGAAGTTCCCCGCTGCCTGCCTGAGCTCCCGGCCCCTCTGATTGTCCTTGCTATCTGGCACACCCCAAGGGGAGTGTCCACCACCAGGAAAACCCAAACTGCAGCTCAGAGGAAGATGGAGCACTCAAAATATCAGCAATCTCCACGTAAAGACATTTCAGATTTTCCGAACCTTTTTCATTGAGTTCCGAATTTTTTTTCTTTTCATATTTTTGCATACTTAATATAAACTTATTTTTAAATGGACATTGAATAATGACACCAATTTATGGAGTGCAATATGAGGTTCCCATACATGTATACATTGTATAGGAGCAAATCAGGTAATTAGCCTATCTATTAACTCTGACATTTATGACTTTTTTTTATTCCTCAACAAATATTTATGGAGGGCTTCATATCTGAAAATTGGTTCATCGTGAAACAGTCACAAGGACCAAGTGGAGGTTTTTAGAGATGTCAATCACTTTTCCATTTCTGAGACATGTGACTCCACACACGGCAGGGACCTGCCTAGGTCCCTTCTCCTTATTCCCAACCTGGCAGTCTCTGCCTCACCTGGGGCCTGGCTGCTGTTCTATGTACTTGTTTACCTGTAAAAATCTATTTATAAGTACTAGGAATTCAACTAAAAACAAAAACCCCTCTTTTCTGGCAGAGTTCAGTGTTATCATCAACAAATGATAGTTTACACACACTCCAAGTTCCTGCTCCCAGGCTCCCTGGCTTAACCAAAGCTCAGTCTACTGCCGTTAGGATGCTGTACATCCTTCAGAGATTCTGGAGTGTCGTTCTTAAAAAGGGGGAATATTAATAATAATAATGGTAATAATAATAATAATAATGCATCTCTCACATGACTCTTTTGAGGACTAAGATCCTGGCATTAGAATCCTCATGAAAACATCATTGACCTCTCAATTCATCAGGCAAAAGCCAATCTCAGGTTGGCAAGTGTAAAATAATACAATGCATATTGAAAATTACCGTATATATTTACGTTTTATCATAGCTGTTTCTATCTGTCTACGTAAGAAACTGGTTATCTATCTCCCATCTCGTTCTAGAAATAATTTAATGTGGTCTATTTAATATTAGGATCTTGTTTTATGATTCATTTTCTAGTCAACCCTATTCAGACATATTATTTTCTAGAAATAATAATTACAGTGATTTCAATATAAAATACAGTATACATGTATTGTTGGTTTCCTTCTAAGAGGCTGTCATCTCCTTGGAGGTTTAATTGCCGCCACTGACGTGAATTTCCAAGGCTGCAAACCGTAAGGTGAAATCTCTATGCATTCGCAGTCTCCTACTTCAAAGGATTTAGAATTGCAAGAAAGTCTACATTTAAAAAACAAATCATCAGGAGTTAATAGACCACCTCTGCACCAAAACTTCCATCATGTCCCCAGATATAAAAGTTCTATGTTCAAGGTAGACTTTTCATATTAAATTCCGCTCAGAGAGAATCAATGGCGTGGAGATTACTCTGCCAAGAACTATGGGGTTTCCAAGAAAAAATCGAGTCGTAGTGCTGAAAGGGATCTTACATAGAATCTCGTCTATTTCATCATCAAAGCCAGGCTGACATTCAGAGCATTCTTAGAAGAAGGTGCCTGCAGTCTGGCTTGGCTGCTCAAAGCGACAGGGAGCTCATTTCTCAATGAGGACGATCGGTCCACTGTCGGGCAAATCTCCTTGTTAGAAAACGGGCAGCCGTGAGCAGGAGAGGGCGGAGAGGGTCACTCTGTGGTCAGAGGATCTGAGTGCTCACTAGTCTCCGTCTCTTAACTGGCCAAGTCACAGGAGCTGGTTAATTTTTCCAACTTGAGTGAAAGTAAATGTAAAATGGAGAGAGGGATTCATCTCCCCAGGAATGGTTGGAGGGAGGAGGACCGGCGATGGAAGACAGTTCACTGGCCAACGTCACCTTCCTAGGAGTTGTGAGCACACCTACAGGTTGGAACCTCCATCATGGGCCAACCTTTGCAGGAGCCCGACTTTGCACAGTCAGTCTCTCGGGGATGAACAGAGCCGGTAGCTGCCCAGGTCCCCATCCTCCTCCAGGAGCGTGGTGGTTGGACCGAGTGCCATCCGGCTGTGGCACTTTCTGGGCTGATCAGACTCCCGTGTCAGACCCTGGCTGACAGAGCGCTATTGAGTCATAGTGAAATCTACAGTCACCTCCTGGCTCTCGTCCCCTGAGAAGCTACGGGACATTCTGCCATCTGCTGTCAAGCACAGAGATGGCCTGCGTTTGTGCTTGGCCACTGGTGGCGGGGGTGACGTGCGTGGGACCAAGGGAGTCTCGTGTTCTCCGGTCGGCTGTGTCTTCCCGCTCCAGGGCTTTCTGAGGACATGCATGGAGGCAGATGGCTGGAGTCGCAAGCAAAGGGCCAGCCTACAGCCTAGTGACCCCCTAACCGCCCACGCCAGGAGACCCTGGGTGCCTCAGGGCAGAGGGCTGTCTTGGCTGTGGGCCCTTGGGTGGAAGCTGCTCCGGTTTGCACGTGGTTGGTCCCCACCGAAACTCGTGCTGGGGCTGGGTCTCCAATGAGGCTGGGTCTCCAATGAGGCTGTGGTTCTTGAGGCCTTTTAATTTGATCACTTCAGCCCCATAGAGAGATAAGCATGGCCTCAGGAGAGTGGGTCGGCCATCTCAAGAGCAGGTTGTCGTGAAGCAAGTTGGCTTCCCCAGCCTCTCATGACATGTGCCAGCTTCACATGTGCCAGCTTCCCTGTCACATCTCGGTCATGCACAGAGCAGCTGAGAGCCCTTACCGTAAGTTAAGCAGGCTCTGGTGCCAGACTCATATACCTCCTGAACTGTGAACTAATTAAAAACTCTTTTCTTTATACATTTTCCAGTCTCTGGAATTTTGTTATAGCGACATTAAATGGACTAGTGATCTGATGTAAGGTCTAAGATAAGCTTAGGAGCCTTAGTGGGAAGTTTGACTTGATAAACTGTGAAACAGGAGACATTCAGATACTCTTGTGGAATTCTGGGTCACCGGATAGAATACCCTACCTTGAATCATGCTTCCAATTCACATTTATCCCTTCATTTGTGCCACATTGTGTGAACAGTGCTATAATTCAAGCTCCCTTTAGGAATTCAGAGTGCCTCCGTGAACAGGAGAAGGTCCCTGTCCACGGGGAGCTTAACATTCCATGAAGACAGAGATCAGAAACGTGAAAGAATAAAATGATGTTATAGAGTAGCATCCAGATATGGTAAGGGCTAGTACACAGCGGGGGGGAAAATACCACTGGTCAGTGGGGTTTATGGGCATGTGTGGACAGGTGTGGAGGGGCAGTCAGACAGCAGGGGTGGCTTGAAGCGTGGGCCATGATAATGGGCCCCTGGTGGTTCAGATTGGCTGTAGAACTTTCTAGTCTCACGGCCATGGGTGCAGGACAACAGCTCTCCTTGCTCATCTATAAGATGAAGACAAGAGCAGCGCTCTCCGTGTCGGTTTGCACAAAGTGAGAAAGGCACCCAGAACATGCTAAGTGCTCAATAAATGTGCTAACTCATTATGATTAACGCGTCGTCTTGCAGTCCAGAGACGGACCAGAGAGACGTAGCTTCCCTGAAGGAGGTGTGTGTCCCGAGAGCTCCCGTCGCCCCTTCTGTTCACATCCACGGCAGCAATGCAATGGCAGCAATGCAATGGCAGCTCAGCACCCTCCTTAGAGGCTGGGGGGAGCTCCATCTGAACTTTAAAAAGCCGAAGCCATGACCTATCTACTTCTGAATGTAGAAGACCAAATTTCCTGGTCACATAGACCTGCCTCCCTCTAAAGATTTAACTTGTTACTTTGATCTTTTAATGAACGTTGGGGGGACATTTTGTGACATCATAATGGCAGACATGATGGCTACCAGCAGGCATTCCCCTCGCTCTCCCAGGTCCTGCAGCCCCCTTGCATTTAAGCAGAGGCATGGACATCTGGACATGGACTGTGGGCAGTGCTCACATCGGATACTTCCAGAAAGAATGCAGAAGACTCCCCTTGAAAACTGCTCGTGTCATCTTTTTCTATCTTAGCAAATGAGCAGGAGCTATGAGCAGAGAAGGCAGCAAGGGGTAGAGAAGTCAGCCTCGTTCCCCAACCAAAGATCCTGCTCAGCTGAATGGAAGGTGCAGCTTGATTGAGACATCTGTGGCCATGATGTTGACAGCCACCAAGATCTGGACGTGTTTGTTACTGCACACAAGCCTAGATTTCCTGACTGATGCAGCCAACACCGAGATCTCTTCTTTCTGCAAGGAAGGAAACTTTGGTCTTTCAGTTCTTTAAATGTCACCTTGGTCTAAAATCCTCTGGTCACGTTAGGAGAAAGTAACTGCCTGGTCAAAATGAGAGCTCCGAGGGGCAGGAGTAGTGTGTAACCCAGGACTCAGGCTCTTGTTCAACACTGCATTGGAAATAAGTCCTTTTGTGTGTGTGTGTGTGTGTGTGTGTGTGTGTGTGTGTGTGTGTGCCTAATAGATCCAATCACACTCTTGGTACTCCGTTTCTTATTCAGAATCACCCAAATAGTTTCAACATCAGCTACTCCGTCCCAATTAAAATTAAACTATTTGTATAACATGCATATTTATACAATCATCCCCCTGACTAGCTGTAGTCATGTGCGTAGGCATCACAGGTAAATCCTGTATTGTCTGAACAAAACCCAGGGAAGAGGAGGACGGACCGGCATTGGGAGCTGGGGATACGGCCTCCATTAAGCAGGGAGTTAATTTAAGTTTTAAAAATGGATTTCCAACAGCCGATACATGGCAGATTTAATAACCTGACATTTTCTGTCTCTCTTCCTAGCTCGTCCACTCAACTTTGACTGGACCTGTTGCGGATGATATGATTGCCATTGTGTGCCCCCTCTGGCATTATTTAAAAAAGCGAATCCCTAATCCCTGCTTAATTTTATGAACTGTCAAAATGATTCTAAATATCTGCGCTGTTTGCATTTTCACCTCGGGACAGGAGTCCAGAGGTACAGATTGGGTGTACAACAGTGGACTTGAGGCAATTTTCATCTCTTAATGCCTGTAGCGTGAGAGGCTGAATTTGTAATAATCACCAGATTATCTCTAAAGATCACTCTGTTGTACCTGCAAAATGGTTCTGCAGGAAAATGCAAAAGATACGGGGAGAGTAATTGATGAGACACAGGAGATGATTGCTCTTCCTAATCCCTGATGGAAGAAAAAAATCGCACCCAGACAAATGTCAGTAATTTCTGCTAAATGCTGTTTGGAATTTGCAGTGGCAGAAACGGCTCCGGAGTCCCACATGGCCTCCTGTCCCTGCCAGCCGCTCACCATGCTGGGGCCCCAGGGCTGAGGGTCGTTCCCAAAATAGGTGCAGCCCCACACAAGTTGAAGGCGAGCTGCCACTTCGGAACAATGGAATCAGACCAGGCCGGGAGCCGGGCTGGCACGTTTCTGGGACCTGATTCTTTCCCTTTGCCTTTCTCTCTCCCTGCTGGGGACAGGCAGCCTGAGGAGGAAGATCACGGTTGGCCCCCGATGTGATTCAAGATGACAGTGTGACTTGGGTAAAGGACACGGTGTCCCTCTCCTGACCTCTCACAGCGGCACCTGCCAGGAGAGGGTCTGTGCCTGCTCTCTGCTGCGAGCTGAACCTGACCCAGGCTCACTCAGTGGGGAGGTGCCAGAGAGCCGAGGTGCAGGGCCGTGCTTGCCCCTTCTCCCACCCCAGGCCATTCCGCAACCTTGGGAAAGACGACAAGTTGGTGTACAACGAGGCGAGAAAACGTTTTGTGTCTCGGAAGACCCTACCTTTCCTTCCCGCCAACAAACTTGTGGTTTAAAGGAGCCTGAGATGAGTGAGATGAGTCGTGACCCCCGAGGCCGAGGGGTGGCAGCTTTGGGTAATAGGATTCTCTTGGAGGCCGAGGGTTCCAGATGTAAACTCCTTTCTGTCTTGAATCTTGAGGGTAGCAAGAGGGAGTTTTGAAAGACATTGATTCTGTTTCAGGATTGAGTTTAGAGTCTGGATTATGCACTTGTTAAAAAAAAAAAAATCACTTCTCCAGACAAGAGTCCTGTGTTTCTCAAAGAAAACGCCAGTCAGTTGCCAGTTCTGATGAGCTGACCAGGCCAAACCCAAGCCCACCCGTCATGGCAGTATGGCTCTGTCCCTGGGCAGGAGATTGGCCGGGGTCCTGGTGGTCACAAAGCAGACCGCGTAGAACACAGACCCTGGTCTTAACTTATCTCACGTCGTCTTCCCGGTGGTTGCTGTGCCCTTGCCCGGCTGGCTGGTTTTCATCCGGGGACTTTCGGGTTGTTCGTTAGGTTTTCCTTGCTAGATATTTGGATGGCAAAGTCTCTGTGGGTGTAAGGTAAGATGGACCTCAAAAAGTCAAAGGTGGGAGTGTTCTCCAACTTTCCTCTTTTTAATACCCTACGATTTGTTGATTACTAAGCTGATCCTCTTCTTAGGATGCACTTTTATGGAAGGAAAAAAAAACATAGATCACTTCAACATCCATGCAGAAGCACAGCTTCCAAGTGCAATGCTAGATTACACCTGAAGGCCAGTCCTTACAGTTGCTGAAAACACCGTAGTTTATAAAGGGCTTGTAAAACACCATATGCCGCGCCTGCAGAGTGGCTGAACATCATTTTGTTGACTGATGAAACATTTTAAATAACATTAATAGAATTTAGTATTTGATTGCATTAGTAATTTTTAACATTCCACACATATTAAGGGAATGAAGGAGGGAGGAGGGCTGTGAGCCAGACACTGAGCGAGTGTGTGCCTTATGTAATTCGTAGCCACACATGGGCTGGGTCTTATTGTTATGCAATAGCTTAAGGAAAGGAAGCTGAGGGAGACAAAACCGTGGTTTGACTCAGGTCACACCCACGGCAAACGACAGAGGCAGAGCACCAGCTCAGGTCCAATTGAAGTAATTTTTACCACACATGATCTTGGCTGGCTTTAAAACTATGTGTCCTTTGCAAATGACATAGCCGTCCCCTATAGGGTCTGCTGTTTGCAAAACCTTTCCGTCCTTTCACAGAGCAAATCGCTGCCTCGATGTCCTAACACTTAGCTGGGATAATGAGGACTCGTGCTTTATCCAAAACACAGAAAAGAACTAGAAACCAAAACAACCTGGAAAGAGAGTCGACTGTGAGTCGTCGTCATGAGAGAACACAAGACCCTTTCTTTTCAAAGAAGGCGATCTCTACATCATCACATGGGGACGTGTGTGCATATTTTGTGCTGCAGGAGACTTGGGTGAACATATGGGCCCATAAATCATGAAATATTGATCGTGGATTGAAACTCTGAAGCAGGTTCCATGACACATGGGTTTGTTTTGTTGGTCCAAAGTGTTAAGGAAAATACCAGAGGCGCCATGTTAACATTCATCCCCTTCTCTCCTTGGTTAGCAGGTGAGCGCTCCCCCAACTCACATATCCGCAGCTTCATGAATTATTCATCAAATGAGCTAAAAAGTCAATCCAATCTGGTGAGATACAGTAGTTCTCGTGGCTCCCAAACTTTTAAATAATGAATGGTTTCATCACTTCCCAGTGGATGTCGAGCAAGAGGAAATGTCTGGAATCGAGTCCCACCGGGCCACGGAGGCGACGTCGTCAAGAGCCATCGTCATTTTTAACAATAGCAGCTCCAACCTATTGTATCGTCACTGCCACCCTCGAGAGGGACCATTCCAGTGAGGCAAGGAGAGTGACTTGAAAAGGGGGCTTTATGGGATCAAATATTGCCCGGAAAAGTACTCTCATGTACAGGGCAGGGTAGGGCACCCCAGTGTCATGTTGGACTGTGGAAAACATGTGCCTTTTTGTATCTCTGAGTCTTCTGAAGAAAAAGGCACCTTTCTTTATTCCGAACTCTCCAATCATGATGGGGAACTTAAAGAAAACAGAGAGAAAAGAGGCAGAAACGACTGGCGCGTGGTGGTTGGATTGGGCTGATTATTGTCAACAGTGGGACCCAGAGCCCAAAGGGAAGCACTTAGCAGGTAATCATAGGGGCGGAAAGCAAACAAACAAAAACTCAGAAACAACTGGCTGACTCAGGGTGGAGATGTGGTAGTAAAAGTGCGATTGAAGAAATGTACGACAGAGCATGTGCTGAACCGGGCCAGTGGGTGAAGACCCGTGGGAACCGGACCAGAGATCTCCACCCACAGGGCTTCAGAGAGCTCCGTGGAGCCCGTTCATCTCTAGGTGGGAGCACACAGGAAGTCTAGAGCCAGGGTGGGCACCACACTAGGATTGCCGGACAAAGTACGTATCACCAGTGACACTGGACTTCAAACAAGCAACATGGTTTTAAGTACCGGTGTGTCCCAGATACTGTTTGAGACCCACAAAGAAAACATTTTACTGTGTGGTTTTCCAACATTCTGATTTAACTGGGCATCTACTTAAATTTTCATTTGCCACCTGACCCTAGGCCCAAACTCATGTGGAGTTGTCCCAAGTCGCACAAGTCCCTAGCGAAAGTGCCTTACATGCATATAACTTGGAGATTTTAAAATATCTGTCCCCATTGCAGTCCCTCCCTCCTTGCCTTGTCTTCCTCCCTCTTTTTATTTCTTTCCTCGGGTTTTCTGGGTGGGCATTTCTGAGTCACCCCAGCCCTTCTCTTGGCAGAGCCCAGGTCTTCTGAGGAGAGTGCACGTGTGCAACAAGCACCGGCTGCATCTGTGTAACCTGAGGGTCTGCTTGCCACTGCTGTGTCCTGTAGATACAGTGAGATACAGGACGGTTGTGTCTGGGCTGAACACGTGCAGAGCTTTCTTCTTTTCATGACTCCCTAAACCACGCGGTCTAACTGCTATTTACAGATCATTGACATGGCACTGGGTGTTACAAATCCCCTGGAGACAAAGCACACCTGAGAATGTGCCTAGAGGATAAGCCAATGCCATCCCATTTTATGGAAGGGGCATGAGGTATCCTGGCAGAATTCTTCTCCCAAACAGAAAGGCGCCCCTGTACCCAGTGGTTAAAATGAAATGCTCAAGTAGAATTCCATCCGTCCGTCCGTCCATCCATCCATCCATCTATCCTTCCCTCCTACAACCTCATTCTTGGAAGAACAATGCTTTGGCTCTGCTCAGGGAGAAGCCTTGCCCCATGTTAAGGGGTGTCTTTGAAACAGTTGTCATGTTCTGGGGCTGGGAGGTTTGGGTCTTGGGGAGTGACCAGGCTCCTGGGGACCTGCCTGGGGGTGTGAAAAGGCTGGTTTCCACGTGCGTCTCCTCTCTCTCTCTCTCCTTTTGCCATTTTTCCTTTTTCCTCATGGAACCTCCCCTCCCTCCTGGGCCGACACTCACACGTTCCTCTCTGTTGCCATCTGCGGCGTGGGCCCTGTGATGCCTGTCACCTGTGCCGTGTGGTGGCCTCCTCCCCTCCCCTGCCTTCCTCGTGGGCCTCTGACCGCAGGGGCTGCGCGGCTGGCCTCCAGCACCACTTTCTCAGCGGAGCGCTTCCTCCCTGCAGGCGGCTCTGGCAAGTTGTTTATCTCTCACAAGGATAGTGACGGAGGGAGATAGCATCAGTGAGCCTCTATCTGTCTGGGCACAGATGTCTGCCTCCCTGGCAGCCTCTTCATGGCCCCACTGAGCCTCACCTTCCAGAAGCCTCCTCCGTCCTCCCCCAGGCCCCTTGGTGCCTCTGCAGCTGATCCGTGCAGACCTGGCCCGGCAGGACCTGCGGCGGCCCTGCACCAGGGACACTGCAGAAGCCGGGGAAGTGGCCCTCCGACCACTAGTCAGGGCTGACCTGCTGCTTTCCGCTGTGTCGCAGATTAGGAGGGGACAAGAAGGGGGGGTCCCGGGGATCCCGGATGGTAATCAGGATAGGGGCTCCTGGGAGAAATGCAAAGGAAGAGAGAGTTGGGGTCCCCGTGTGGCTGATTTCAAATGCCCTGGGCAGGTGGCCTGGGTACCAAGCCCAACAGAACCTTCTGCGGTGATGGAGGGTGCTGCCTCACAGGCCAACCACCAGCCACCTGCAGAAACTGGGCCCCGAGGGACAGAAGAATGAGATTTTAAACTTTATTTATTTTAATTAATTGAAATTCAAATTCAAATGACCACAAGCAGCCAGTGATGAACTAGTGGGAAAGCGCAGCTCGGAGATGGCGCTCTCCTGTGGAAGGTGCACCCTCTGACTGGAAGCTAGCTTTCCCCACCCCTGAGAATCCTGAGTGGCCGTGGGCTTGTTTGCTCTTAGCTCCTCGGTTCAGATTCGCTGTCCTCAAAGTGCAATTAATCATCTTGCCCAAACTTCCTCGGGGTGTGTTGAGGGAAGCCCGTGAAAGAGCTGGTCTCAGCTGGAACCCTCAGTAGAAGCCTGTCCACTCGGGCACGACCTAGCTGTGGGATCCCCGGGCCACTCTCCTCAGGAACACCCGTGACTGAGATGCTGTCACACGTGCAAAGCTCAGGACAGACACCAGGTCGTGCTGCTGCTGCCTGGCAAAACTTATGACGGCTTTTACACCAAACCCAAAGAGATGACATGGTGACACAGGAGGAGAGCATTTGGGTGCCTGAACAACCTGAGCTTTAGACCCAAACCACCAAACCGTGGGATGGCTGTGGGCAGGTGGCACGGCCTCTTGGTATCCCATTTCCTCATGTAGGAAATTGAGTCCCGGGCTCCCGGCATTGGAGCTGTCAGTAGGAATGACTGAAGTGTCACCTCGGTGCCCAGGTTGATGCCAGCCCCCCATGGCCCCCAAGGAAGCATGCGGGAGAAGGGGGCAGCCTTTGAATGCCTCATGAAGGGCGACTGGGAACCTGACAGAGGCAGGTCCTGTAGGTCTGACTGCAGTCTTTACTGAGAGCAAAGAAACTCCGTCTGTTTCCAAACCTCTGTCAAGTGCCGTGACGTTTCTAGACTTAAGTCACTCACCTCCACTGGGTTTATTTACACGCAGCAAAGCAAAGTTTCCGGCTTTTAAGGAAAGAGGCTTTTAAAATCATATTTAAAAGACCTCAAAAGGTTTCCTAGACATCAAACAGCCCTTAAAATAATATTTTGATGATTTAATTGCAAATAAATCAAGAACATGTGGATAAAATTTCAATCAAAATACCCATGACTTTTCAAAGGCGGGGACGGGACAGGAGGACTTGGGGTAATGCACTTGGGTTTTTATTGAACCCAGAGCATCTGAGAGATGCTCGGTGACATGGGGCAGGGCTTAGTCGGAGTGGGGCACAGGCTGCCCTGCTTCTTCTGTTTACACCAAAGGAAACCTTAGCCAGGAAGGGTGTTTCCAGCTTTCATCAGATCTTATTTGGAATGAGGGGCAGCATCAAGGCCCTCGAGGTCCTGTGGGTTCTCCGCAAACTGCAAGGGAGCACTGAGGTCCGGCAGAGTGCATCTCCAGGCCATTCGGTTCCTCAAGTCCACAGGGAGGACCGGGCACTTTGGCCACTGCCCCATCAGCAGGTGGAGAGAATGAAATCACCCTCAGGCTGTGACTGAAGGCAGACCTGCAAGGGGAGGGGACCCGGGGGTCATTCTAGGCTTGCACAAGCAGGTGCACACAGCGTCGCCCTGGCCCACGCACCCCCAGATGCACCGGCATATCACACATGACCAGAGAAGGAAGGGGATTGGGGGGAAGGTGTCCCTGTGCTGCCCCTGGTCCCAGGCTGTGTCCTGCACTCCTCCCATGAAGGCAAGTCAGCGAGCTGGTGTGGGGACCCAGGAGTCCTTCCACCCGCCTCCTCCCTCTCCTGCCCCTTTCTCACCCTCCCATCCCTTTCTCGCTCCCTTCCTCCCCCTGCCCCCTCGTCCTTCTTTCCCTTCTGCTCTCCTTTGCTTCTTACAGAGCCGCTCCCAGCACACCATGGCACCAGGCATCCTGTTCCAATCAATCTCAAATGCCCTTCTGTGCTCAGGAGAAGCCCAGGCTCCTGCTCCTGCTCACCCCCACTGTTCGCGCTGGCGGCCCATCTAGCAGTTGATGACTGCGGCCGGTGGCCTGGCACGCCCGTGCACGTGGGAAACCACAGGTTCGGTGACCATGGCTGTGTCTGAGGCTCCCAGCAGTGAGGCTGAACAATTGGACTCTCTCCGTGAGGAGCGACCTGTGTGCACAATGGACTGAAGAGGGCTTCAAGGAGGGACAGGGGAGCTGAACAGCTAACAATAGGCTTACAGCCATCACAGCGGCCCCACGGGGGCCTCGTGGGCCCCACCGCACATCCCTGCTCGGCTGGGTTGGTCACAAGAGCACAGGATTGAAGACCTCACCCCTGGGTCAACATCCAAGTCCTTTCCAGCCCTGGGTCACCAGCAGCGTCAGTTAGTTCTCCCGGTGTCTGACCAACAGTTCTCCAAGGTCCCGAAGGAAACATTCATTTTACTTTTTAAATTTATTTTTTAAGTTATTTTTACCTGATACATACATAAAAATATAAAAGTGGTACTTACAGAGGGGTTACCATGTGATATTTTGGTGCATGTACACCTTGTGGAATGTTTAAATCAGATTAACCATATCCACCTCCTCAAACATATAAAATTTTTTTTTTCTAAAATCTTTTTTTGGCATTCATTTTTTAGTTGTAACTGGACACAATATCTTTATTTTATTTATTTATTTTTATGTGGTGCTGAGGATGGAACCCAGGGCCTCGCATGTGCTAGGTGAGTGCTCTACCGCTGAGCCACAACCCCAGCCCTCATTTATAATTTGTGTGTGTGTGTGTGTGTGTGTGTGTGTGTGTGTGTGTGGTGAAAACATTTAAAATCATTTTTTCTTCCTTTTTAGATTATTCAGCACATTGTAGTTACCTCTGGTGGCAAAGTAGCACTGGGGACCCTCTCACGGCTGTCTAACTGTAACTTAGTTCTCAAGAATCAACCCCTTCCCGGCCTCTACCCTCAAACTCCTTGAGATCGACCTTTGCAGATTCCCTGGATCATGCGGCGCTTCTTCTCCGGGGACTTGTTTATTTCACTTCATATAATAATCTCCAGTTCCCTGTTGACACATGGAGGGGAATTTTGGAAAACATACCCCACAGGTTCATTTGGTGGCCAAGAAGCCCATGTTTGAAACAGGACCCTGCACAATTGCCAGCTGCCATTACTTTCACATGTGCTGTGGCCATGTGTCTCACTCTGCCCACCCTCCTCCAGTGGTCCTCCGTGAGGTCCAACCATCAGATAGCTGGACATGTCAAGAAGAAGACCGTGGGCATTGTGGGTGGGAGTCAGCCAGCTGAGAGGCTTGAGGACTGCAGAAGGTGGGCACGGAGGTGGCTAGGAGAGCTCCTGATATGTAGCCATGGCCATGACGGGGAGGATAGGAGGCCTTGGCTGGTCCGGTCTATTTCAAGCCAAGTCCTCAGGTCTGCTAAGGTCTGGAGGACACTTGACACACCATGAGCTTGTCCTGGGTGCTGTATTCACAGTTGTTGCGACCCTGAATCGACATGTTTTCATATCTCACTGGTTAAACAGTATCTCCAAGTTGCTTTGTTGCTCCTGGACGCCCACCCAAGGATGATCTGTGTGAGGTCCAGTCTCATCCACACATTCTAAGAAAATTCACCTGGAAGGCAGTGCATCTTCTTCCTACCTGGATGTCATGGTGTCTTGTCACTGAACCCAAGGATCTGCCTTCTCGAACCACCTCCCCAGCTGGATCACAGGCTCAAGAAGGGCAGGGAATGACATGGAGAGGGGACAGAGGTAGGCTTGGGACCATCCCAGCTCTGTGTTTGAGTACAGACTTCCCATCGGCCTACCCATGGGCATTGATACCTCACCATGGAAACCCAAGACATTGCAAGAGACTGTGTCCCCAGGTCCTGTCTCTTGGGTTCCTTTGCTCTCCTCCCCCAGGCCCACTGCAGATTCTGCTCTGTGGTGCCTGAGGAAGGTGCTCTGTCAAACTTCCCCCAGTGTGACGGGCAGGGCAGGACAGAGGAGGCTGAATATTGGGTACCCGAACACAGTCACATAGAAGGCGTGAGTTCTGGGCTTCTGCAACACGACGGACCATGGTTCATGGTAACATGTTAAATAGTTTATGAAGCACTTCAAGAGAGGATCTCAGAGGCCCCAACATGAAGAGAGGACAAGGTGAGGGAGATGCTAGCCACCCTGATTTGATCTTGACACGCTGTGGGCTTGGGTTGAAATGTCAGTGTACCCCGTAGATATGTGCTTCTTACTTGGTAGTCAGAATCGAGATCCCCTTCCTGTCCTCATCCCTTCCTACGCAGCCCTCTCACCCACTCTCTCTTTTCTACAGGACATCCAACCCCTCTGCCTGTCTTCTGTCTTTTCTGTCCTAGAATTCCACGAGGAGGGACTGCAAAGGGCGCAGATATTCTGGCTTCTCGTGTCTCCACCATGGTTTCGAGGTTCGCCTGCAGTGCTGGAATATGAGCCATTGTGTTTTTTTTGCTCTTTGGTTTTGTTTTCTTGATTGACAGAAAGAAGGCGGCTCTAGAGCTTTGTTTCCTCATGTCCAGAGTTAGTAACACCCACCTCTAGGGACAGTCATCGCCCTGAGACAGTTAAATGAGTGACTGCTGCGCCCCAAGGGCTCAACAGGAGGAAGGAAGGAGCTGTTTGAAGCTGTGTCTTCTCTCTTTATCTCCAGAGCTGTTTTGAAGACAGTGATGGAAGGGAGACCATGAGGAGTGGGAGGCTGGACCTCGCACCCTGGGGTCTCCTTAAGTTCATGCAGCTCTTGAACGGACATAGCCCCTTGTGACATTTACAGTGAACTCGAAGGCAGGCATTACTGTCACACCCAGTTCACAGATCTAGAAAGCCGAGCCACAGCTGGCCTCGGTGACTCACCCAGGCTGCCCAGGGGGGCCGGCCAGATCCCAGGAGCCTGGACAGCACCCTTGCTCAGACTCCCCACCCTTCTATTGCAGGGGTGGGGAAGTGCAGCCAGGGTCCCTGGGTTCAGAATCAGGGCCACAGGCATGGTGAGAGGCCCTGGCCAGTTCAGGGTCTCCTCAAACAGCAGGGGTGGAGCCATGACCCTCGCTCTTTGCAGGCTGTCCTCTGAAGATTAAAAAAAAATGAAAAAGGAAAAATACCCTCCTGCCTTTCAGAATTCATTTCTTCCTGGCCCAGGTTCTTCTTTCAATTCTTGGCTGAAGTTTCAAGCTGTGATCTCGACAGGTCAGAGTAGAATTTGTAAGATAACTTTCTGCATCTGAGAGGCTCAGGCCCCACAAGGTAAAAGAAAAACGATTTCAGCGCCTCGCGCCATGCCGACTCCTGACGGTGGCCCCCAGGCCTTGCCTGACACTCTCGCTTCTTGTTCTTGTGTGGTCCCTCTGCTCCATGTCACCCTCTGCCCATTCACGTGCTTGTCTAAGCCTCTGTGTGCCTCAAGCACCCTCAGGTGCACCTGCCCCCGGCTCACCTCCCTCCACCACCAGTCTCACAGATTGGATGCACTGAAGTCTCTGATGTCGCTCAAGGAGCCCCAGGGTCTCTCCTCCACAGTGGCAATGCCACATTTTGACTGACAGTTTTCTCTGCTGCAGCTCAGACCTTCCAAATGGCTCCCTCCAGATGCTGGGGTTATTGGTCTGGTGTTGGCCAAAGACAACGCGACTGTTTACCCCTACATACTCACCGCTACCTCATTGGGACTGGGTCAGCTCCTCCTGGCTGAGGGTCTGACCCAGGCTCTACTCTCCCACTCATTAACCACATGCCCACCCCAGGCCTGCTCCTCTGTATGTGATGAACTATGAAATAGGTTTTATTTTTTTATATATATCTATATTCTGGAAAATGCCATGGGTGAGCCACATGTTTGGAAGGACTTCGCTCTGCTGTTATATCTTTCTAAACAGCTGAATATTTGGAAGTTGTTTTCTTCAAGTGACTTCAGGAAAGTTCAAGACCCAAGATGAGTTTTTAAAATCATCCTTATGTGATCTCTAAGGAGGAATCCTTAGCAATGACTAAGACAACCAAACCCAAAGTGTGCACAGCCCGGAGGGACAGTGAAATGGCAGATGCTAGCACACAGCCCCCCAGAGAGGCCAAGAAAGCGAGTGGGTTTTTCTTGCTGGAGAAAATGGGACCTGGGCAGAGGGAAGGATGCTTTTCCCAGGAAGATGAAGACGTTTAAGCTTTAGCAGGAAGGGAGACCCTGGGACTTGGCTTCTGTCTTCAGAGATGGAAGACCAGGTTCCAGTCTTCTCTATAACATGGAAGCAGGTTTGACCCCCAAGGTCGTGGGGCAGTGGACAGGTGGGCCTGCTGGTGGCCGGCACCCAATCTGGTAGGAGAGGCTTCGTAGCAGACAAAGCCCCCCTTCCTTTATTAGGCATGGGGAAGCCCCTCTGCTGGGTTCTGACCAGGGGGAGAACCCCCCTGCTCTGGCTGTGCATTTTATAGGAAGAGACTCAACTCTGCCCAGAGAATGTGAGCACACGCAGCACTGGAGATCACTCCGGCCAACACCTGCTCCAACAGCAGAGTCACGCAGAGTGCTGTGTGCATGAGCTGTCCATCACTGCACATCGGGGCTGGCGTTGGATGTTCTTGTGACCCCAGAACTCAATGCGACAGGGAGGGAGCGGGGTCAGAGAGGAGGGGGACCTGCGGGTGGTGTTAGTGCCCTGTGGCATGGGTCCTGGGGTGGGCTCTCTCTCCTTCTCTCTCTCTCTGGCTCTTCTGCCTCACGAGGGCACAGGTTTCTCCCCTCCCAAGGACACAGTAACAATGTGCCACCTTAGAAGTAGAGACCGGTGCTGCCTAGACCCCAGAGCCTGCCAGCTCCTTCAGCTTGGACCCCCAGCCTCCAGGGCTGTGGGACACACATTTCTGTTCTACAAATCACCTTGGTATCTGTTGTAGCAGCAGAAAGTGGACCCATTTTGAGAACTCCGGTGCCTAAGAGTCACGGGGAACACGTATGTGCACGGTGCCGGATCTCGCGTGACCTCACACAGCACATGGTAGTTTACAGGTAAACAAGGTGTAAAGAGCTTGCAGGCGACCTGGACACCAGCCAGGCCACTTCCCACTGTGACGAGGGTGCTATGACGAGGGTGAGGAAGGCGTGCTGAGGGTCAGGCAGTGAAGGAGCCGGGGTCAGGACAGGCCCACTAAGGCTGAGGGGGTCAGAGAAGGCACCCCTGGAAAGAGGCCACCCCAACTGAGACCAAAGGCAGGATGGCAGCCACGGAGAGGTCCCTCACTAGGCAGGAGGCTGCAAGAGCGCCGCCCCCCAGGCAGGACAGAGCCAGCCTCGCTGCAGCGTGAAGGTCAGTGGGGCTGGAGGACAGTGCTCTTATGGGGGCTGTGGGACGGGGTGAGGAGGGGCTAACTCACGAGGCTCTCGGGAAGCGAGACTGTTGGGCTGTGATGGAGTGAGCTCTCCGTCAGGGGAGGAGTGTCAGGAGAGGCTGCCAGAGCCCTGCCCAGGGACGTCCAGGGGGGATGTAGTCAACAGGTGTGGATCCGTGGAAGGCCCTTGAGCCCTGTCTAGCTGTGCCACAGGGTTCTCTCCTCCAAGGCTCAGCCGTATTCCATGTCCCTCCTCTCAGCAGATCTGACGGGTGTTCTTGGCGTATATGGAGGGGCAGTTGGCGTGGGGAGGGGTGCAGTGCCAAGCCAGCCAAGGAGGGCAAGGAACTCGGAAGACGGGCACAGGGCTCATCAGAGCTGGGCGAGAACAGTGGCTGGGATGTTACCTGGCACGGCCAACCCGACACCAGAAATAAGTGAACGGAAAAAGACGGCCATCTCCACGGGCATGTGCTAGCCCTGCCCTTCCTCCTCACTGACAGAGGACCTTAGAGGATGCTCGCAGGCTGGAGAGCCAGCAGTGCCCCTGATCCATCAGAAAGCCCCGCCTGCTAGACCAGCGCTTTGGAAAGAGGCTGGTGTCCATCTCCTGTGTGACTATTCTCCTGAACGCGGACGACGACAGAAGCTCCCGGTAATTTTTTTGGCACAAGTTGCTCCGTTTTCTCAGGGAAGAAGAAAATGGCAGAATGGGGTTGAAAGTGGAATTAGACCGGGGAGAGAAGGCTCGTCACAGTCACTTGATCTTGAAGATACCCTGAGAAAATTTCCACCAAGAATAGGGTCGCGAACTCGAAAACCCAGCTGACCGTGGAATGAAATGTAAAGGGCTAGTGGGGGCCTCACCCATACGCATTTCCAGATACCTGCTTGCATTTGCCCGCCATCAACTGACACCTGGCCTGGAACATCAGGCCACATCATCTGACCCTCCCGGAGCTCTGAGTTTTAACCTGCTGAGCTGGGACGGGGGTTGCCACCCTCAGAGGTTGCAGGCAGGTAGGGAGGCCACAGCTGGGCTCGGCCCCCGACGCCTGCACATCCAATCTGCTGCCCACATCTCCTCGCCCTTGGTGGACTTTCTGGTTCCATTCTGGCTGGAGAAAGAGAGTCCAATCCAATGATCACAAAACCCTGCTGGCTAGAGGTCAGTGCTCACAGTATTGTCGGGGAACTTGAGACTCGGGTGTTTAAAACACAGCCCAGGTCGAGTGAAGAGCTCATCCGTTTTCAAACAAAGCTTGCCTGAGGCCAACACCCACTCCTCCTGGTCACCACACTGACCCCTCAGAGCAGTCCGTGGGGCGCCGTCTGCTGGGCTCACTGAGTCGGGCCTGGCCTCCTGGAATCCGCCCGCCCCTCGGCAGCCCGTTTCGCAGCACCTCCTCCAGCCATCTGCTGAGACCTGGAGGGCCCTGGTCTCCTCTCTCTTTTGCGGTCTCCTGGGAGGGAAGGCTTGGTAATAACCACACTAATGACAGAGCGCTAACTGAAGACCCCGTCACCTCCTGGTTTCCTCCCTTCCCATGCCCCTGGTAATGAAGCCAGGCGGGCGCTGGGGGAGTAATCAGATCCAGCCAGGGTTAGCTAAGAGGTGGTTTGTGGTCAGGTGCCCGGCAGATGGGTTCAAGTTACCTGCCTTTAATTCAGTGTAATTGGGGAGCCGGAGGGCCCCAGCTTGGGCCCTGGAACTCTAAGGCTCGGGCTGCCAGCCCTGGAGGACAAGGGGCCTGGGCCCAGGGGAATGGTGCAGGGAGAAGTGGGAGAGGGCAAGGGACCGGATTTGGTGGTCTAAACGACCCTGAGACCCTCAGCCTCTGAGGATAGCTTCTAATCACGAGGCTGGGTCCTGGTGAAGAGGCTATCAGGACTTCTCTCCAGGTGAGAAAAATAGTTGAAATCAGGAAGGGTGAGATTTGGTCACAGTTCTCTCTCTTCTGGTGTTTTTCTTTTTTTTTTCCTCTTTGGTTCTATGCACAAGCACATGTTTCCAAATGCCTGCTTGCGTTCTGAAAACTTGCTAGATTTGAGTGGGTGCTTCCAGCACGAGACTTAAGTGTTCTCCATGAACGAAGTTAGAAAATGTTCAAATGGCCACCGTGGGGTGGAGGATTACCGCCTGCAGTCGGCAGCTGCTGCGCGTGCTGATGGTGAAAGAGAGGGACTGGCCTGCTGATGATCAGGTGGCATCTTATTCCATTTCTGTTGCTGTAACAGAATACCCGAGGCTGACTCATTTATAAAGAAAAGAGAGGTTTATTCTGGTTCATCATTCTGGGGACTGAGAAGCCCCACAATCAGGTGTCCACATCTAGTGAGGGCATCACGCAGCTTTAATTTAAGGAAGAAAATAAAATGGCAAGTGGACGTGTGTGGAAGAGAAGAGGTGACTGGATTCTGGTCACAGCTGAGCCATTCCCACAGGACAGCACCCATCCATCAGGGAGGGCTTCACCCCAGGATCCAAACACCTCTCACCAGGCCTGACCCCCCAGTACTGCCACATTGAGGAATTAAGTTTCCAACACATACAATTTTGGAGGACACTCAAGCTACAGCACATGGCTTCTCCTGTCAAGCTGGACTCTGTTCCTGACCTCGTGATACTATCCCCCCTCAATCTGTGCAGCCCTCTGCCTCTGCCAAGCATGCAGACATGTGTGTTACCTCCTTTCACAGTGCTATGGGCTTCCTCCCTCCCCAGCAAGTCCACCACTACTCTGTCCCTGGTCTCCGCATGGTGACTTACTCATGCAAATTCACACCCTGAGCCTGGACTTTGCCTGTGCTTGGTCCATACCTGGTACATACTGTATGCTCAGTAAACATCTGCTGGGTGAATCACTGAGCAAGAGTGTCATGATTAGCGGGACGTGGCTCTCCCATCAAGAACTCCTTCACAGACTGGAGAGAAAAGCGACTCTCTAAACACACCTCCCACCCCCGATGGTAAATTTTACAGAGCTGTCAGTCAAAGGGGTCGTTGGGAGGATTAATGAACCTGCCCTGAAAGCCAGTCGGGGGGCTTCCATGGCAAGGGGAGCCTGTGTAAGCAGCCATCAGTGAACGACTGGCTTCTATTTCCCACCAGAACATCATTTCCAAGAACAGAAGGTGGGGGTGCCTTCAACCTTGTGTAACCTTAGCCGCTGGCCCATGCCTGGCTGTGCCCTGGCTGCCCAGACTAGGCGGGTGCCTGAAGAAAGAAAAACAAGGGCTGAGATGAAGAGAAGAGGCGTTGAAATGTCACCCCAGAGCTTCCTGAGGGCTTCTGAAGGGCGGTCTGAGTTATTCTGCATTTATTCTAAGAAGTGCTCTCTGACGAGCATCTGGGAGCAAGACCAAGAGGAAATACAGCAATCTCATTCCTACCTGCTTGAGATCTGCAAGCCGCAGCTCTCAGGGTGGGACTGCAGGCTGGGAAGTGTCACTGTGTGAGGAGACAAGGGGCTTTGAGGGGTCACTGCGGACGGACCTACATGAATGGGAAAAGGAGGTCTGCCAGTCATCTGGTCAACCCTTGACCTGGGCGGTCCTCAGTTTCCACATGGGCAAAATGAGCCTCCCAAAGCACCCAGTGGGTTGGCGTGACTCTCAAATGACACACTGCACCCCAGGACTTTACAGACCCGAGGGGCAGGCCAAGGTGCCGATTCCTAAGGGCAAGAGGCAGGAATCTGTGATTTACTACTGCGTGGTCAGGGCGCCTCCTGTGCCCCTAGTGTGTTAGGTCACCTCCAGGGCCAACCGAATTCTCACATCAGTGTTGTCTACGTTACTTAGTTGGCCACTGAGAGAGCTGGGGCCCCAGACAGTTAAACCATGCTGGGGCCACCTGGTACTTGAAGCACCTCAAGGGCCTTCATAAAACTGCTGGGTGACCACAAAACTAACCACCAGTTCCTCTGCAGCCCAGCCCAGCAGCGTGCACCTGAACCGCAGAGAGAGGGTGACGGAGCAGGGCTGGCTCCCGGTCCCAGGCAGCAGGCAGGCCGGGGCAGCCGGGCCTGTTATCAGCCCTGCACAGAACCCTGGTCAGCCTGCTTGGAAAGTCCCGCAGGGGAGAGGATACTGGGGCCGTGCCTGCTCTCTGTGTGGGGAGACTGTTCCTTCAGAGGCTGCAGGCCTGAAGCCCCTGGGTTTTAAAGAGTCACAGCCACACAGGGTGAAAGGGACAGCCTTTCCCATGGACACCAGCTTGGAACATACCTGGCACATACGAGACGCTCAGTAAACACTTCTGGGTGAATCACTGAGCAAGAAGGTAATGAATACCAGGACTGCTCTTGGGCAGCTGCAGAGAAGAGGAGCCAAGATGTGCTGAGAGGGGCAGTCTCTGATCTTGAGGACCAGCACAGGGCTTGGGCATTTGGGGATGGAGTCTGGGCATGCATGGACACCCTCTGTGTCCCGTCTGAGTCTGAGGTCACCCTAAACCTAGCCCTGCCACCCCAGCTCACATCATTCTTAATCATCTCTTGTGTTTCCTTCTTGGCAAAGCGGTGAAGTCTGATGGCGTAGCTGCTATCAGAACTTGACCTTGGGAGTCAGAGCCTGGGCTGGAACCCCAGGGTCAGCACACACCAGCTATGTGCTTTGGGCAGCCCCTCTGGCCCCTTGGCACCCTCCATTCTATTCTGGTAGGTGAGCGGCTGGGTTGTGTCATTTACATTAAAACAAACCCACAAGCCAGCAAACCCAGGAGGCTGAGTTGGCAGTGCCCAGGGGCCACGCTGGGACGCCCTGCACTTGTGTGCTCAGGACAAGGACGTGGTAGGAAACATAGGATCACCTGTGCCTGTGGGTTTCCAGGTGGGAAGGGACACTCAGCTGTCCTAGTCCTTAGGGAGCTTTGATCCCCAAATGACTTAGAGCTAATAACATAGAGATGGAGGGACAGAGGAGGGCTGCCTGACACCAAGGCCTAGTACCTGTCCTCCTAGAAGAACATGGTGCCCTGTCCTACTGCAGTGGAGAGCTTGGGAAGATGAGGGATTCTGGTTAAATCTGTGAAGATCCAGAACTGTGGATCAACAGCAGGGTCCCTAAATGACAGCCACCAGGAGGAAGAGAGTGAGTCCAGCTAAGGCCTGGACTGGGGGCTTCCCGTGCACCGTGCACCAACGCCAAGGGCTCAGAGAGCATCTGCTCACTCAGAGGAAAGCAGGAAACTGTGAGGATGGAGAGGGCCTGGGCTTTGCAGGTGAGGCGGGACTTCAGATGTGCCCTGAATGATGGTACCACACTGACCCTCCAACACAACGTACTAGAGAAAAGGAGAAGATGCTGGGAAGAGCAAAACCCACAGTTTCCAAACTCTCCAGATCCAGGGGCTCTCGCTGGTACTTGGTGAACTGAAAAATGATGGGCCCCAGACTCTCCCCACGTGATCCTGTATAATAAGCTCTCAGAATCCGTTCCTTGTCTTTACCAGCTTGGCTTAAGGTCCTTTTTCATGATGTCACAGACTCTAGTCCCAAGAGTCAGTGTTCATCTTTCAGAGTGGAAAGTTCAGAGACCCTCGTGTGCCCATTCGTTCAGGAGACAGAAAGAAGCAGGACAGACAGACAGCAAATGCCCCCACATTCCTGCAGCAGCAAGACAAACCCTGCTGAGGCCCTGGGAGTATCACCTTTGCATGTGACTATCAGTGCATGTGAGTGTCTCCAATGCAGAGTTCTGCCAATGGTTTCCAGGAGATCCAAGTCTGCTCAGCACTGTCGGGCACTTCTCCCTGCTGAGAAGGCAGGTGAGAGGACAAGGGAAGACGGCACAGAGAAGCTCTTGCTCCAATCCCACGTGCATCTATTGAGCTCTTATTGTGTGCTGTGTTTGGCACATGGTCCAAAGAAAGAAAGCCTTTGGACCAGAGCCCAGCTCATGAGGGTCTGTGTGGGACTATTTAGGACTGTCCTGGTGCTGCCATTCCCTACAGCCTGCAGGACCTGGCTCTGAAAGTCACTGAAGCTCGCTTCCAACTTTTTTTTTTTTTTTTTTTTTTTTTTTTATTGTTGGTCGTTCAAAACATTACACAGTTCTTAATACATCATCTTTCACAGTTTGATTCAAGTGGGTTATGAACTCCCAACTTTACCCCGTATACAGATTGTTGTTTCACATCAGTTACCCTTCCATTGATTGACATATTGCCTTTCTAGTGTCTGATGTATTCTTCTGTCTGTCCTATTCTCTACTATCCCCCCTCCCCTCCCCTCCCCTCCCCTCCCCTCCCCTTTTCTCATCCCTGTTTAATGTAAATCTTCTTCTCAAGCTCTTCATCCTTGCCCTGTCGCTTCCAACTTTAAGATGAGGGACAATCAACTCCTCTCCACTCGGGCTATCTCAACAGGAAGCTGAGAAGGTGGAGCCACACAGAGTCAGCCTTAGAAGCTGCAGCCTTTGGGTGGGAGGTGGGCTCCACGCCCAGGGCTTCCAGGGCCCTCTAGGCATTTTAGGAGCACACGCCTTATTTCCACTTGGAAGCATCTGAGGAATCACATTTTTTAAAAAGTTTTTCAAAACACTGACCGTTTCCTATCCTGTGCATCTAAGCATGGAGGCCTGAGGAGCAGGCTGGAGTAAGCTTTACACTGTGGATCCAGGACACTGCTGGGAACCTGGGGACACGTCTCCTTTGGCACTCAGAATGTGTCAGCCTCAGGATGGCACCAGGTCATATGCACTCAGTATTATTAACACCCCCAGTGGGGTTTGGGGCCGTGGCTTGCAACTAAGCACATTCATATTTTTGCAGGAAAAAATGTATGAATATGCACACAAAGTGGGATAAATAAAGGCTATAAATAGCTCAGTGTCTGCATAGGTCAATTTCTGCTGCCACATGACTTCAGGTCAGACCAGTTGTTGCAGCCGAATAAGTTACACACTGTCAGCTTGCATGGCATCTGGGCTCTGGGGATTCCAGGTACAGGACAATGGACCTGTGATAACAGCAAGCTCTGGTGTGGGAATTTATCAGGTACCAGCCCCCTTGCTCAGCGTGCCCCAGCAGCGTGTCCCAGAGGTCATCCGGGCAGCTGTTTCCGTCAACCTCATGTTGTAACAGCAGCTGAGTCTCAGACAGGGAGCTGTGGCTACTTGCCTAACTCCAAGGCCTACATTCCACACCTGCGTATCAGACCAACGTCTCCACCCAGCCACTCAGGAGTCAACAGCAGTAGCTTCAGGATCAAAGTGGCTCATGGGGCCCAAGAAAGCGGCTCATTCTGGCATCGTGAAGTTCACTGGTCCCTCCGTCCAGGCAGGAGAGAGGGCAATGTTAACTAAGGGAAGTCAGACACAAGCAACCCCAGACACACCCGTCTCTGCCTTCAGATGTGGGTGTGAAGGAGTCAGGAGTCTGGGGCCTGCAGGCTGACATCTCTGCCTCCCAGGACCACAGGGTCCCCTCTTGTCTCTCAATTAGAGCCTCCTCCTGCTTGCTGTCTTTAGTTTAGCTCCTTCACATTCTTGCTCCATAGTCAGGTTTATCTTCCTCAAGGATTTCTCTGAACATCTTATGCATCTGCTGAAAATTCTCCAGGGCTCCCTGCTGTCTGTGGAGTGGGTTTAGATGCTTGGACCTGGTCTCATGAGGTGTCAGTGTACTGCACACCTCCTCAGGTAAACTAACCGCCTGCCAGCGACCTGGAGACCCTCATTTTCTTGCACCAAGTTCTGCTGTTGCCTCTGTGCCAGTGTCTTTACTGCCCTTCCCTGGGCTTTAAGCAAGGGTGTACCTGAAAGCCTGTCCTGGCCCAGTGTCATTCCTCGGTGCCGATGGCCCATGGGACGGAAACGAGGCTGCAGATCCTGGGCTCAGAGAGCTGTTGTTTTTGCATTTCCTCTGACAGATTTTCAATGCTTCCTCAGTCAATCTTTCTTGTTTCATATGGCACATGGGACTCCATTTTACTAATAAAATTATTATCTGTTACATAATTTGTATAATTTTATAATGTTATTTTAAATAAATGGAGCTCATTTGAATACAAATATAAAGCCTCATTAGCTTAGATTTAGAAGGTGTAGGTGACACAGTTCTCTGCTTTCATCAGTTCACAATCTGGGAGGTTCTTGGGTATCAGGCCATGGGTTGGAGTGCTTTTTTAAAAAGCTCACCGTTTGCAAAATCAAAGCAAGTTATTTGCCACCTTTAGCTCTAAAGTATTCCAAACCCCACTCCCCGTCTCTGTCCAGCTTCTCAGCAGTCTTCTGGGCCCAGGACACCCGTGGTCCTGCTTCTTCGTCTTGAGTTGCTAGTTCAAGGCTTCGGACCTAACAAGGATGTTGCCAAACATGGCACCCAGTGGCCTGGGCTTCAAGCAACGGGGTCCCTCACCTCCTGTACGCACCTAGGCTTGGTGAGTGACTGACAGGTCTCTAGGTCACTCACTAAAGATCTTCATGGTCACATCTTGGAGAGTTGAAGAATTTAACTCTTTTTGGCAGAAGTGGCTTTCCATGGAGAGATGAGACTTTCCATGACTGTAGATGAGCAGGAGACCTCAGTGCTGGGTGTGATGGCAGAGCAGGACCCTGCTTCCCTCTGCTTCATTGGTCCTCCAGCCCTTAGGCCAGCCTCACTGTCCAGAGGCAGCCAGGAAACAGGAAGCCCTGTAGTTCAGAAGGGTTTCCTAATTATTCCTGATGAGTCCTGCAAACTTCCTATTTACCAGTGCCCCGTGCTGCTGCTGGTCTGGGCCCACATCTGAAGAGGAAGGCACTCCACAGCACGTGCACTGAGAGGCCATGCCATCTTCAGCCAGTCTGGGGACTTAGAAGCCTTCTCCAGTCTTGAGTGGCGATGGTGGCCTCAGGGTACTTACAGACCAGCCTGCTGCTTGCTCATGTCTGCTGGAGTCATGCCTGCTGTCCTGTTGTCTGCAATCTGTCCCCAGGCCCCCAGCCTCTGCTCGTATGACAGGATTGAAACCCCACGTGCTGGGTCTTGCACGTGTTTGGATGTGGGGTTTCTCTATGTGTTTGTTCGCCTTCCTCAGTGAAGTTTCAACTTGGTAATGTACATGAACCAGTTTTATTGAAATAACAAAATTATTATTTTAAATAAGATGTCCTTTATGGATCTGCTTCTGATTCATGTCTATTCATCATGTGTCGAGTTTAGTTGAACCACAATGGCCATGTTGGCTCCTGCATCTGCACTGAAGTTCTGCCCTGAGTCTCACCATGGTGTCACAGAGATGACTAAGTCCTCGTCAGCCCTGACCTTGAGGCTCTCCCGGTCCAGACGAGATGGACATTGGCCCGTCATCCTGGCTGGGCCCTGTCTCAGCCTGTTGAGATGTTGGGAGGTGCTGCTGACCTGCCTCCCATGTCACCCTGGTGTGTGGGCAGCTCCAGTCTGTCTTTCCTTCTGGAGTTTGGGCCACCGGGAGTGGGCGTTCTTCAACCTGTCACTAGGCAGAGATGACATGAGTGGGCACAACTGATAAGCTCCTTCCTTTTGGAAGTGTGGGTGCCTGCAACATTTTCTCATCTTCCTCCCTCCAGAGTGCGGTGGGGAGGACGCCAGTGAGGAGTGGGCGGTTCTAACCACAGCCGCCCAGCTGGCCCCTTGGATCCCCGAGTCTTAGCCACCCATGCTGCCTTGGGGTGGGGAGGTCAGATAGCATGCTGCTGCCTCCCTTGCCCATATTGGAAGCTTCTCGGAGCACCGCCAGAACAGGAAACGGAGATGACAGATCATTATAGTCACAGAACGAGTGCTGTCTGAGGCTCCCCCTGCACAGGCTGAGGCGGCGGCTGCGGGGTCCTGCACTTGGATACCTCAGCTCAGCTTCGCGTCCCTGTTTCCTCATGGAAATCCTCCAGCCACCTTGTCCCAAGGCCATTGGCTTCTTTGTACCTCCTGGGATGTCCCCATCCCACCTCATCCTCATTGCATTGACTGACAGGTGGGTCTGTGCTCCACGGCATCTGCCTCTAGACCTTCATGACCAGGGAGAGTGAATGACTGACACATGTCCATCACTTTTCTCTCAATGTCAACTGAAGTTGCTGGCACAGAATAGGTATGCAATCGATATTAGTGTACTTGAAACAAGACTCACTATTTCATTTGATGACCACAAAGACCATGATGCAAAAGGCTCATCCTTATTCCCAATGTCAAGATGAAGAAAGAAGTTCAGGGCTGGTGACTGAGATTAAATCAAAGCTTTAGAACCTGTTTTCTAACTGTATCAATACTTTAGCAACTATAACAACAAAAAAATATGTTCAGATAATTGTTAAGGACCAATTTAGGAAGCCATAAGCCACAAGTCAGAGTGTGTAATAAGGTGCATGAGGTTTGTCTTTGGGATTAATCCAACATCTGCTTGCCAAGAAAAAAGGTGTTCCTGAGACAGAGAAGAAAGTCGGAGTGTGCTCACCTCGGCGCTCGTTGGCATGAACTCTGTACACCTATTATCACAGGCCCTTCAGGTCCCAGCACCTCAGAGGTGACGGGCTGTGTGTCTACAACCCAGGGAGGCTTGTTTGTTTGCTGTTGTCATCTAAGTTCTCTTCAACAAAAATCAGTTTCTCCCTAATTGCTAATCAAATTTTGTACTCTGCACCTCTAAAATGTACAAGATACTTGACTGAAGTTCCATTTATAGAAATTCTTCCATATCCTATAATACCAAGATTAGCCATCAAAATAAATGATTCTTTTTACAAATATCTCCGAAGTATGCAAAAGACACCCTCCTATGTATGTGAAAAGAAAAAGCTCAATGGATTGGCTGAATACTGGGTCAGACTGGGGTCCACACCACACTCCCCATGACTCTCACTCTGCCACTCCCCTGAATCCTGGCTTGTTTGCAACTTTGGCTCGCAGCCCTTTCTGCAGTAGCCTCTTCCCAGCCCCCATTCACTATGCACAAGAGCACTTTGGAACAAGTTTTAGAGCCCCATCCTCTCCATTTTTTTGATTATTGGAGTCTCAGCATTGGTTTTCTGGCTTCCACTTGAGGGGAGAGATCCTCCTGTCCTTTGCACCCAGGAGCGTGTGAAGGATGGAAGACCAGCTCACCATGCCACTCTAAGAACCTGGAGAGCTGTCCAACAGCTGCATTCAGATGGGGGGGGGGGCAAGGACACCTCTGTAGAGGGAAGGAAACTAGTACAAGTCAACCAATGGACCTTGTTATTCGTGGGCCAAAAGTCTTCTGGCAGACTCCACCACTATCCTCTGATTGTATAAGGCCATCTCCAGGACTTGGCAAAGGCCGTCTGAGAACCCTGTGGAATCCATGGTGGGTGTCTGGGGACCAGGCAGCTTGCTCCTTGCATCTAGCTCTTGACTCATACTTTCAACCTCCGATGCCCACCTGAAACAGGTGAGCATCTACTTTGTGTTAGCAACGTTGTCTCAGCATAGAAAATGTAGGGGGAAGACAAATTCTATTTTTGCTTCCAAGTAAATTCAATGGGGAGGCGTGTCTGGTGACCTAGAATAAGAAGCACCATTTCTTCTTCGTTCCCTCTGTATCTCCTACGTGTCTGAGACCCAAATTCCCCTACTGCTCAATGCCACCTGGGAGATATTTTTCCCAACCCCGCCCCCAAGAGTAGTGAGAGGAAGGAACAGTGGCCTGGGGATCCTCAGGAGACCTGAGAGGTCATCTCTGCCAGTCCACTCTGCCTCTCCGGGACATGTGAAGGCCTGTAGGCAGGATATTCATGGATCTAAGTGGGACTGCTGGTCACAGCCCCTATCACTGGGTCCCAGGAGATATTTATATGTGAAAGAGCTTTGAACATCCTCCATCATAATGCAACGTGGGGCAATGATATCCAACACCCCCAGAGCATCACAGGGAACTAACTAGATGTGAACACACTGGATTTGTTCCAGACCCTTCCAGGAACAAATCACCTATTCAGAAACAGAAGGGAGTTCAGACCTCCTGGTGGCCCATTTGTGGAGACCTTGACAACTACTGAGCCCCCTGGACAGCTGCGGGTCTCGGGCAGTAATTGTGGTCCTCAGCAAGTGGGGCCACCTGACCTCAAAAAGAAAGCTCCCCAGCAGCCCAGAGACGCCAGCACCAGGTGCCCTTCCCGCCCTGCCCCGCCCTGCCCTGCCCAGCCCTGCCCTGCTGAAGATGGCCGCGTATTTACATCTTATCATTTCTTCTAGTGAAATGAAAGAGCACCATCTGCCCGACCACATTCCGCTTCCAGGAAACCGAAATGAGAGCGGATGTTGTCTTTCTCTGCTTGCTTTCATTTTTTCTTCTTCCTCTCGGGGGCTCTGTTTTTGTTATTGCCCTCTTTCAAGGTAGACTGGGACTTATTTTCTCCCCTACAGTTCCTCCCGCTTTGGAATTTCCAAAGCCTGGGCCTTCTTAGGTACCAGGGAGAGAGAGGGGTGCCACATGGGAGAAAGGGCTAGGCCTCCGTGGGCACTTCGCAACACAGGTTTCCAGCTACCTGAGAGATGGCCACTTCCGGTGCTGCCCAGCAAGGGCCAGGACTGGGTGTCCTCAGTGAGTCCTTGCTGAGATTCTGGATCAGGAGCTGGTCAGGAGATTCTGTGGATGAGAAACCTCAGGAAATGGTCACACAGACCAAGGGGCCTCCAGAGGGGCCTTCCAGTGGAAAGGCACAGTGACACAGAGCCTTGTGATGGAGGGTCCTTCTGGAGGTAAAGAGCTCCCCCGAGGCCAGGAGGACCTGCGTGGTATCCTGACTGAGAGCTCAGTGCTGCCTGAGAACAAGACCTGGACTCGGGGCTGCCCACTCAGGAAGCAAAGCAGGCAGGTGACCTGCTAGAGGTCATCAGAGAATCAGAAAGGCCAGAACCTCAGGCCCAGACAGAATTGTGTGGCTGGCCGCTGGGTTTTGGCCCACCCAGCGTTCACTGCTCCTTGGGAGCTGGAATCTGCAAAGTTGTCTTCAAGCCACTCCCAGCTACAATTGGCCGCAGGCCCTCTGCGCCTGTGGAGAGCAGCGGGCAGCTCAGGTGGGTGGTGGCTCTGTGTCCAGGGAAGCCTGGGGAGGAGCAGAGGCCCAGCAGCAGGATGCATCCATTCGAAGAGCAGCCTGGGGCTGAATGAGAGAAGGGTCCCGGAAGCATGGCTGGAACTATGACTCCACCGGGCTTTTGGACACGTCCAGAGCACAGTCAGAACACTGCGAGGTCCAAGCCAGGACCTGGGCTGGGTGGAGACACAGAGAGCGCACATGCCCGGGCAGCCAGGTTCTGCCTGCAGCAGGGCAGCCTTCCCAGTCCCACTTCAGAGAGGATTTTTCCCAATGCAAGTGGATGCTCAAGTTCCAGGTACCTTTTGCAGGCTGCGTAGGCAAAATCCTCCATCCCCCCGAGACTCACTTCCTTCTCTTGCAAAAGGGGGACAAGGACAACCCCTGAGCCCGCTGCCTGCTGCCCAAGCTGCTCTAAGGCTGCAGCTGGACAGAGTCCCGTGTATGTGAATCGTGAAGCGCTGCTCTGTGGAGGGCTCTAGTGCCAGGAGTGTCCCACATTCGCTGTCCCTGCGACAGGACACAGAGACTCAAGAGAAGCCCAGGAGACCAGGCAGCGAGCTCTGCCCAGGGTCAGCTCCACTGGACACCTTGACACACATGGCTCCTTACTTGATTTCAGTCCTCATAATATTCTGAGGATGTCACTCTTCTCCTCCTTTTGGAGGTGAGGTGACACTGACAAGTGGGCACAGATGCTAATGGGTGGAAGAAGGATGGGGACAAAGACCTTTCTGACTGCAAAGACCAGACTCCCCCAGCAAGTCAGATACGCACCTAGGACGTGAGCCACGCAGGATTTCCCCTACCACCTCCCAGGACCTTGCACTCCCAAAGTGGACCTCAACTTTAAGCCACCTCCAGGCTCCCAGACACAGCCATGCCCTCGAGCACCCAGGAGACCAAAGCCAGAAGGGTGTCACCCACTGCTTCCCTTCAGCCCAGGCACACACACAAGCTGCTAACCCTCCTCTCGCCCAGCCAAGATCTTCAATGGGAAAGGGGACTTGTTCCAGCAGGGACACCAGAAGCAGGAGTCCTCAGGGTATGGCCCCTGTGCTCACAGACCCAGGAGAATGATGGGGAGGACGTCTTCAACCCAGTCCTAAAGGAGCTTGCCTCATGAGCTGTCCATCACGCACAGACTGCCCAAGGGAGCCAGCTGCCTGCTACATGCTGGAGGAGGCAGGGGCTTTGAGCCGGGGTGTTCTGGGGGTGAAGTGAAATGTCAGGAAGGTGATGTGGATTAACGCCTGTCCTTGTAGATGCTCTCGGTCCTGTGAGCCTTGGTACTGCACCAAGGCTCTCCCATGTGGTGCCTGGCCTCAGAGTTGAGACTCTGCAGGTCAAGCTGATGGGACCTTACTTCCTGTTCACAGGTCTCAGTGCTCCCGACTTGCCCTGCAAATTCCTTGATGGTTTGGGCCATGGGAGAGTGCTGTGTCCCGGATACTTGGTCTTCCAGTCAAGACAGGTACCTACTGTTTCTCAGGCACCCAGCAGAGATGTTGAGGTTGTAGCCACCAAAAGAAGAGTTTGCTAAGAATCGTCTGTATTAGAATATAGAACGATATTCAAAATTCACACCCTCCAACACTCCAATCCCAGCTAACTTTGCTAGCTCACAGGCATAGCTGCTGTGGCTCAGACGTGCTCTCCTGATGTGTATTAAGATCCCTTATTGCCTTCTCTTTTCTTTTCCTCCTTCTTTCCCTCCCCACTTCCTCTCTTCCTGCCTTCTTTCTACCTGTCAGTAATCACCCAGTGAAGGACTGGCCTCTGGGAAACACTGCCCCAAATTAAAGCCCATCTGGGGCCTTTAAATGACCTCTCCTTTGAGATGACCTGGTGCTTCCCAGCAGGTGAGGCTGAGTTCCTCAGTCGTAGATGCACAACCCACCCCCCAGAATGGAACCCAGGACCTCACATAAGTTAGGCAAGTGCTCTACCACTGAGCCCCAGCCCCAGCCCCCAACCTATTCTTTAATGAGTGGGAAACCAAGCAAACACTGAAGACCCAAGGATAGAAAGACCAGATGCAGCCCCCCTTTTATTCTCCCCTGTGCAGGCAAAAAGCAAAAAAGCCAACAACCCACACACCAGGGGCTGAGTTCGGTGGCGACGCCCTTCTGGAATCTGGGGTGCTGATGTGGGGCAGGTGCCCCGGGGGCCGTCCTAACCGAGGTGCTACTTTGCTGCCCTTGGACTTGAAGGTAGGGTGGAAAACAAAGAGTCTTTTGAAGGAAGCAAACACTTTTGCCGTAAGGGAGAGGATAAAAGAAGGACTTAGGTCAAAGACGTGGTCCTCAGCTTCTTGCAGGTAACAGGAACCGCGAGGCTTCTCTGGGGCTCCCTCCTCCTCTGTGCACCTGCCTGCCTGAGTCCACCTGGCCCACAGCTCCGCCAGGGCTCCGGCCACACCTGCATCGTGGTGGTCGGTGGGCAGGTGTGTCCACTCTGCTGGGTAGGGAGAGGACCCTGGGCTTCCTAGAGGCTCTTCCCCCTGAGAGCTTTGGGTCTTGTTTTGTTTTTTTTTTTAATCAGAGTTGGATGTCTATGCATCCCAGGCCAGGGAGGGTGAGGATGGGTCAGGAAGCTGGTCTGGATTACATGTGGCATGAACCCAGGTCACTTTCCTGTGAGGCTGGTGGGGACAGCGTTGCACCACCTGCTGTTGAGTGTGGCAGGGATGCAGGAAAAGATTCCAAAAGGGAATCTCTCCAGGAGCCAGCCACATGGGGACAGATGGGACACGGACAGCACGCACGCCTGGAATTGTGAGCAGAGGCCTCTGGAAAGTGTGTAGAGTGAACTTTTCCCCACGTGGAGAATTGGGAGGAAGCTGAGGTCCTAGCTCTGGGTCTGCCTGTGGGGAGCATTCACCCAAGGCCAGCCTCCCTCAGCGGAGGTTGCTAGAAACAATTCCTCAGCCCATGCTCCACTCCGGCATTCTCACCCCACAAAACAGAGCCCCCGTCAAAGGCCCATCTCTAGATCAATGGCTCATGCCCCCTTTGACATGATTAGAAATGAGCACCTGGAACGGGAAGTGAGTTCCAGATAGCAAAGCGCTCTCTTCCCGGCTGTGATGAGCAAGGCCTCCACGTTCCTCCCGGATCTGCCAGGTGGAGGCACATGGCATTTTGGAGCCTTGAGACGGGATTTCACCAAAATTCTGGCTTTTTGTTTTATGATTTGGTTTTTCTGTAGCACTGTAGGTATCTCAGAGAGTCTGAATGTGTGTTTTCCCCCTGATATTAAAAAAAAATAAATAAAGTCTGTTTAAACATCTGAGAACAAGGTTCTGATTAGAAGCATCCTTCAGTTTCATTGTGAGTGGCACCCACTTCAAGTCATTGTTCTCACCCAGGGGTCCTGGCCTTTCTAGCTCTCCAGAACTCTCCTCTCCCTTCTAGAAAGCCTTGGACAATCATTCTACCAACCACGTTTATGTCCACCAGAATGCCCGGCACCCTGTGCAACCACAGGGGATGGAGTTCAATCACCCCCAGAGGCCGCCAGCAAGCTCAGGACCACAATGACCAGGGCATCTCAGAACAGATGTCAGGACCTTCTTTCACAGTCTGTCTGAAACCTCAGTCTGTTTTTTTCCTCACATATGTATGTGAAACACACACACACACACACACACACACCGTACACACACACACACACCGTACACTCACACCTGCCAGCACTTACATATGCCCATGACTGATTTCCCTGCAACACGAGGTTCAAACGTGAACTTCAATGCGGTGACATTTTTCTCATTGAAAGGGAAGTCCCCTAGCTTATATGACAAAGGACAAAATTACCCTTAAAATGCATTAAGATTTTTGTTCTTGGTAACCTGATATGAGTTAAATGACCAAATTGGGGTTCTGTTCTCTGTACCCATGGCCAGACAATGCTGGGGACAGCCTGCTGTGAGCGAGGCCACCATGTGATGCCATCCACGGGGCTCCTTCAACAGACCCTTCCCCACCTGTGCTACCTGGGAGGCAGGAAGAACCCTGGGCTCTGGGAACAGGCACTACCCAGGTCCAAAGCCAGGCTGTCTCCCACTGACAGAGTCTTTAGTATGTTCCTGAGCCTCCCTATGCCCGGTGTCCTCCTGTGTCAGTCAGAAGCCACTGAGGTAATGGGATTGAGAGAGGCGACAGATGAGCAGGACTGTTATAGAGGTGTCGCATGTGAACTACGATAATCCCCCGGGCTCCATTTACTGGAGGGATCGTGACATCAAAATATGAGACACCTGTTTAAATTATACATGGCACAAGCCAAATAGAAATTCCAAAGTTAAAGTATGACTTTTCTGGTTAAAACAGACATTATGTGTGTGGTCAAAGCCATTTCAATCCCCACCTCCTCCAGGAAGGGATCCCAGACACGGGGCAGGAAAGAGTCTGCTCTCCCTCCTTGGCTCACAGCGCTCTCCTCTGCTGCCCTGCCTAGCTTCCTGCCTTCTCTGATCCCACAGAGCCTGCCAGGCAGTGTCCCTGAGCGAGTGGCCAGTGTCTGACCACTGAGGGAGGTGACCCCAGTTGGCTGGCTTATACCTTGAGGAGTCGGAGGTGGTGGGGCATGCTCCCTCAGCCTGTCACACTGTGTGCCTGTTTTCCTAACTGATTTCCTACGGCGGGTGAAGTTCTCACAGGCAGAGTCCGAGGTTAGAGCCGGGCAGGACGTTCATCTCATTGGACCAACATTTTTTTTTTTTTTCTGCAGCTGTTTTCTAATAAATGGTCACTTACTAAGCCATGGGCACTAAACATTACAAATAACCAATGCAAGCCTTGCCCTTTCTTTCAGTGAGCATTATTAAAAAGAAATAGAAAAAAAAAGTCACCTGCCATCCATGAATATTATAAACAGAAAGATGGTCGGAAGCGGGGGTGGGAATCCTCGAATAACAACCCCCCAAAGAAATTCTAGCTTCTAGTATGGACATGATTTACATTGTCATGAACAAATCATCTGGTTTTACACAAAGGCGATGGTGATGGAAAAAAATGTCCTAAACCACGGGGGGATCTGTGACCCGACAGGGTCCCCCGGAGGACCCCCCTGACCAGGCTCCCGTGCGTGCTCCGAGTCACAGGGAGCAACTTCTGCACTGGGCTAATTATCTTTTAAAATTCATATCTGGAGCCACGGGCTGCCTCGTGGGATTAAGCACAGTATGCTTTGCAAATTGAAAATAAGATAGCTGTTAGGAGTATACACTTGCCTCTATGATTACCGTGGCAAACAGAGGCAAAACATTAATTTACATCTATTATAATAGAGAAACAAAGCCCGAGATATTCCTCACATCTCAGGCGAGCGATACGTTGGCAAAGGTGATGTTCCCGGAAGACGAGGTGGGTGATGGTCTGCGGAGGTGAGGGGGCTTGGGGTGTTGCTGAGAGACGGCAGAGTCCCCTGGAGGTCACCTCGTCACCTGATGTCATGGAGACAGGTGCAGAGAGTGGGGACAGGAGGGACCACCCCCTCCCAGCAGGTAAGAGCAGAAGGGACTTTCTTGCTTTTCGATGGACACCGAGTGTCCAATGGGAGGGAGGTGACCCCTGCATTTGCTCCTTGATCAGAAGGCAGCCAGGACCTCAGGGAAGCTTCTCGGGCAGTCATCCCCTGCCGTTCCCGGTGCTCCCCGTGTGGGCGCTCCCTCCTCCATGCTGGGTCCCGTCACCACCTTCCTGGTTGACAGTGACGAGGAGCACGCACTGGCCCAAAGCCAAACAGTCAGGACATGGCGGTGCCAACCGCCCCTCAGGGGCACGCACTCCCTGGACGGCTGTTCCCAGATGCTCATGGTCAGTCGGGTCACCTGGACGGGGTCTCGCCAACACAGGCAGGAGGACTGAGCCTCTGTCCTGCTCTTCACAAAAGCCCCTGTGGCCTGGATGCATGGCATGTGTGGAGGGACCCCAATCTCTACCTGAACGGTGAGGCCCAGGAGGGCCAAGGCCAAGTCTTTCAATCTTCCCAGTGACTGGGGACTCAGGGCAGATGTCCTGGGGTGGAACTCCCTACCCCCTGTTTTATCAGCGGTTACTCCCCTGCCTCATCAACCTGACCTTCTAGCCTCACTCAGAGGCCGGGCCTCGCCCTCCCCGAGGCTCCCCAAACCAACCTGCTGACAGCCCCCAGGCAGTGCACCCTCACCGTGGGACTGGTGGGTGTCGCTGGCGAGGGTGCTGGGGGGAGGGTGTCCACAGTGTCTTGGGTAGTAAACTGAGTGCTTCCTGCTATCTACTGAAGATTAGAATAGCTTGTTGGTACTTTACATGGGCTTCCCAGGAAGTTCCTGGAAGAAATAGATATTTACAACTTTTTTTTTCTTCCCGGGCAAGGATTTCCTGTAAAAATGAAGATATATTAATTTTGCCATTAAACTATGAGACAGATGGTTTTGGTTTTCAAAGATTAGATATATATCCCCTCATATTAAAGGAAGGCAATCCTTCTGCCGTTTCTCCATGCCACCCAAAGGATGCGGGGCTTATGAGGACAAAGCCCAGATTCTGGTCCCAACAATGTTATTTTTCTCCCCATTGCAAAACCTTGATGAATCACTGGACCTCTGTGACCCTTGGTTTTCTCCTCTGTTCAGCACGGCTTAGTAGCAAGTCTCACTTCATCCCACCACTTTATAACTAAATCCGTTTGCCTAAGGTTGAGACTTTGGGTAGTGACACTACTTCCTAAAGAGGAAGGTGAACAGAACAAGCGGCAGAAGGGGCAGGGTGAGAGAGTCCAGAACGGCAAGGTAGCTTTACTCAGGTCTGGGATTCTTAAGAGTTTTATCTGCTAGAAATGCATACAGCAGTTACAAATTGGAACTTGCTCTGTAAGCTCAGATAAGATTGTCTCGGTAATATTGTAGCTAGACACAGCTCACCATAGCTTCCTTTCAATTAACCATTTAAATAATGGCCCATGCAATCCCCAACCCCTGCTGCTTATAATAAGAGACAAAGTTAGACCAGAGCCGAGGAGTTTTGATCCACCTGCTAAATACGGATGATCTCCAGTCTGTCTCCAGAGCCTCTAGTCTAAGGACGCTCTTTGAAAGGACATTCCTTTGGCTGTTGGCAAACCCACCCCTTCCTCCTGAGTTGAATGGGGAGTCATCATAGATAGCCCCTCCTGATTAATTTTGTTTTGACTTTAACTTTGACATCAAGAAAAGAAAGAGAAAACACCGCAGAGGTAAGACTCTCCCTCTCACTTTCATGGCTCGCTGTTTTTAGCTGGCTTTGGTGTTTGATGCCAAGAAGGGAAAAAAATCTAAATTTAGAAAGAAATTAAATTGTTGGTAGTCATCAAAAGTCCTGGTTGTCAGATTAGAAAGTCATCACGTTGGAGACCCTTTGTGATGAATGATAAATCAGCGACTTCCGTGAAACCCTTTTGTGAGCTCTTTCCCTCTGTCAACGGGAAGCGTCAGAAGACCTCTCTGCTAGGCAGGCCCGAGCTGAGGGTTGGCAACACCACCTTTTCCAATGTGCAGCTGCTGATTTGCAGGGGGCTGCCTGGTCCCGGGCAAGGGGACGGCCAATTACCTGCACACCTGGATTGACAGAGGGGGCGAGTCCCAGCCACACAAGAAGGGTGATAAAGCCGAGTTTGAACTGTGAGTCAACTCGGGTGGGGACCCCAGTCAATCCTGCTATCTATGAGCCCCGATTTTCAAGTCCACGGGAAGGTTTGAACGATGCCTCTGAGGCAGGGGAGTCAGAGCGTCTGGATAGACAGTGGAGGTTCTCAGTTCGGCGGGCTACATGCACAGAGGCACCTACACCTGGAAGCATCGTAAGTACAATGATCGTCAGTCGTTGTGCGAACAGCAACGTGACTCCACAGTGCGGAATGCACAGGGAAGCCCCAGGAGGTCTGGAAGTGAACTTCAAGTGTCTTCTGTTCACTTTGGCTCAAAGTTGGTGACTTAGCTGGTCCCCCTTATGTGCATAAGGTGCATGCCCTACCTGATGCAAGCTTCAGTCCATTCCGTGGCACAAGGCCGAGTGCCGTGTAAATCATCCCCAGACCTCGCGATCCTGCTGAAACGGCGGGAGGAAGAATCAGCCCCTCTGAGGAACAGGTTGATGACTGATGCGGAAGCAAATTCCAACCTTGGCCGCTTAGAGTTTGGCAGGAAGTTTTGAGGAATCTCAGCATGCCATGCCCCTCCCTGCCCCTGACCTCAAGTCCTCGGACACAAGGACACAGGCACAGAGTGACAATTTCTCTCTTCTCCAAGGTGCTAGGGCAAAGCGGGTGCTAGGGTGAACTTCAGGGTGGGTCACTTATGGAACTGTATTTCAGGAAGAAATAAAGAGTGAGTCGAGGGAAGGAAGGAGAGAAGAGGGGGAGACATAATCAATCTTTGTAGATATGAGTCAAGCAAACTCTATTCTGCATGATACATACACAGTGTCACCCAACTTTTTTTTTTCCCCAAAGGCTTATTTCAAAGTGTCCTGAACCAAAATTAAATAAATAACAAAGAGAAACAATACACATTTCGCTCTCTTCACTTCACTGTGCATATTCAAGGTGCAGGTTGATGTTTGGATCTACCTACGTCTGCATTGTACGGTGATCACCACGGTCAGCTAACTAACGTATCGCCAGTGGTCAGAGGACACAGAGGACCTGGAGGACAGGACGTTGAAGGGAAATCCGTCACCCTGGCCCGTGAGAAACAGCCCAGCCTCGCGAGGAGCCAGCCTGAAGCTCCTGTGAAACTGTCTTGGGCTTCAGCCATGGAAGCTCTCTCACACCAGAGAAGCTCCTGGGCAAGGCCGGCCACTCGGCCACTTGGCTACTCGGCCACTCGGCCACTTGGCCACTCAGCCTCTCAGCCTTGGGCTCCAAGGCTCGGATCCCGTGGCAGGGGCTTGTCAGGCCCAAGCCCTTCCACAGCTGGTGACACCCTGACCTGAGGACAGTGACATGCCCAGTGTCTCTGGGCAGGTTTGGGCAAAGGCCAGGTTTGGAAAACCAACCTTCTGGCACCCTGATGTGGCCCAGCTTGGATCAGGTTGCTCCCTGGTGGTGACGAAGCAGGGAGCCGGGACTAGATCTCTGAACGCGACCCATCTGTCATGAGGTCATCGTGTGCGCCTCATTTCCAGGATGACTGACGGCAGCGAGGCCAATTAGAATCGGGGTGAACAGAGGTCTTGAGGGAAAAGCTTCCACACTCTTCAGACTCATTTCCTCTTCTCAAGAAGGGGAGGTCATGCAAAGTGGAATCCTCCAGGATGATGACCCAGGCACCAAATTTCCAAAGAGGCTGCAAGGAGCATGTTGCCCTCGTGTGGGACCCGCCTCCTCATTGATCATCATGCTGGCCCCTGCTCTGTCTTGGGCACATGGAAGCTCTCCTGGTGTATTTTATGTAGCTATGACAAAATATCAGAGGCTGGGAACTTTTTAAAGCAAAAGGCTTATTTATCTCACAGCTCTGGAGATTCAGGAGTGTGGGTGTCAGCATTTTCTGGGCTCTGGTGAGGGCCGCATGGCTGGTGGTGTCACAAGGATGGAGGACGTGTAGAAGATCACATCACAAGACAGGAATTAGGAGAGACAGGCAAGAAGCCAAACTCTCCTTCTCACAACCCTTTCTTGCAGGAACTAGCCCACTCCATGCCAACATCCCTTCCAAGGGTGGCACATCGTGACCTATACGTATTTCAGGAGCCTCCTCCTCTTCAAGATCCACCACCTCCCAAGGTGCCAGCCTGGGTCCAAGTCTGCAGCACAGGAACCCTTAGGAGACCCACTTGAACCCCATCTAACCACAGCAGAGGCCGTCGCCCATGGTCCCCAGAGGAGAGGGGGTGTTGGCCTCTATGAGATAGTGTCCTGTCCATTCCGTCCTGGGTGCATCCTTGTTGAGAATGAAAGCTTTATCTTCCTTGACCGCTGGAACCAGCCCTCTTGCTACACTTAGGGGATGAACACGGCACAGTCACCTGCGTCCCCGGCTGGCTTGAGCCCCCTTCGTGGCCTCCACGTTTCACCTGCTGACGTCCCAAACCGAGGTCCCCTCCATACATTTAGACAGATCTGTATCAACATTGTATTGTTACACTTGACTTCCCCCTTTTTTTTAATTATGTAAAAAAAAAATCACATTAAGCCGAATCTAATTACTGCAATGTATATTAGAAGCAGGGCACCATCAAAATTTTATTTAAATTAATCAGGTTTTGATTTAAGATATTAAATTCAAATTAATCATGTAAAAATGGAAATGATCCTTGACGCGCTTCCAGCTGTGACTTCAGTCTGTTTTCTCGTGAGTCACTTTCGGGATGTCTTGGGGGGAACATTACAAAAATTCACGCCGGTGCTATTTCAATTAGAGTTATTTAGCAGGACAGATGTAAAGAATATGGTATAATTAAGAAGGAGCTGATGACATGGCTGCAGATTTTCAGGATTAAAAGGGGGGGAAAAATACGTGAAGTGGAATGAAATTGACTACTGGCCACGATGCCCGAGTTCAAGTGCAGGGAGGTTAAGCATTCATTAAAGGCAGAGAGAAGACTCGTAGAACCCTGGGACTTTTCCTCCGGAGCGATCTGCGCACTCCTACTTTGGTTTCAACTTTGAAGTTTCATTAACAAGCCGGGACTAACTGATATTGCAATTCTTATCATTCCTGAAATTATCTTTCCCCATGGCAATCAGAGCCCGCTGACTAATTTGATTCTAGAGCCATCAGAAACCTACGAGAGTTAAAATAATACTTCAAGACCCATTTTAAATCCAATTGCTTATATTGGCATGGATAATATTGCATAGGGAGACCCATTTATTATTTAGGCTCACACATATAGGGAATGTATAAAATCAGGTGGGGTCATACCAACACCCTCTTAAAACTAAGGCTAAATCCTCGTATTTGAAATATATACACAGGACACGTGTGCATGTGGACCCCTTCTTGGTATCATCTGGAGGGAGTGGGCACTAGTTCTTTGTTCCCGGTGCTAAGATGGGGTTTACAATGGGTGTCTAACTTGCCCCAAGCCTTGGTTCTAGCTGGACACTAAGGCCTGGCGCCCCCTTCTCCCGGTCTTCCCGCGGCAGTGTCATATGGACATCCGTGCCTCTGTGTGCTCATCAGGAGGTGAATGTGGTTTAGTCTCTAAAAAGCCCCCAGAGTCAGAATACAACTTGGAGGGCCCATTAGGGGCACACCTGGTCAGAACAGAAAGCCTCCCAGTGTGACTCTCGCGCTGGGCCTCCTGTCTGTTTCCAGTGATGGGGCTGAACCCCGGAGAGGGACTGGGGTGGGGGCTTTCCTGCCAGAGGATGTGACTCACGCTGGGTTTCAGAGACTCAAATAATCAACATTTCCATGTCTCCTCTCGGGCATTCCCTCTGGCCAGTGCTCTGCTGCTTTGTTACCGGGCTCTTCTTTTTGGTACTGGGGAGTGAACCCAGGGGTTCTTCACCACGGAGCCCCATCCCAGGCCTTTGGCTGGATTTTATTTGGAGACAGGGTCTTGCTAAGTTGCCAAGGCTGGCTTTGGACTTTCCATCCTCCTGCCTCAGCCTCCAGAGCTGCTGGGATGACAGGCGTCACCTGGCTCTTCTGCCCTGATCTGTCCCCACCTGAGCCCAGGACTCAGGCTGCACCCTCACCCCCACGGCAGCCACCAGGGCTGGGGTTGGGGGCCGGCAGAACCCCTTCTCCACTTGCTTTGTCAAGTGCAAAGGTACAAAGTGCCTGGTTCATTCACCCTTCCTTCCCCTCCACCCTCTTTGCCCCTGAATTCTGGCGTCCTTGGCTGCAGGAGGGCTGCGAGGACCGAGGACCTCGTGGGAAGGAGCCCAGCCTTGGTTTGTCCCAGATAAACCCGACTCGGGGAAGCGCAGGGGCTGCATTCTCAGCAGCAGGGCTCTGGAACCCAGCAGGCCCCCAGGAAAGCTTGGCTTGGTGAAGAAGAGAGGAGGCGGTAAAGGGAGAAAGTGTGGCTTAGTGAGCGGACGCGTCCTCGCCTGAGAACGTTGGGATGCTCAGGAAGGTGCTAGAAGCTCTCTTCCTTCTCCCAGGGGTGAGAGGCTCCCACTCAGGGGCGGTCCCAACCTTATATGCTTCCGGATCAATGTGAGAGTCCCAGAGAGTAGTGATTCATTGACGGGTCCTGCTTCCCACTCATGTGCTACAAAGATATGTCATGACTCTTTCAAAATCACGTTTCACACTCAAAAAAAAGCATGAAATCGGTGGGAGGTTAAAATAATAACTTGTGAGGTTAAAATAATAACTTGTTTTTCTTGGTGGAAAGTGGGTTTTGTCAGTAAAGGCGATTGTTGATTGCTTACAAATCGAGTCACTGTGACACAAGGACTGTTTCACACACCGGGTCCGTGACCGCATGGTTTCTGGTCTTCGTTTGCTTTTATTTTCAGTCTCGCTTGACACCTGCCCCAGGCGCGGGAAGCAGGGCAGATGGACGGGATCTGAATGCAGACCCCGTTGCTTACACGTGGAGGCTCTCGGGTGAGGTGCCTCGGCTCTCGGGCCTGATTCCTTCGTTGTGAGCGATCAGTCACTTGGGGACTCAGGTGTCATCCAGTCCTCATTCTGGGTTTTCACGACTGTCACTTGTTGCTCTTCCTGACCTCAGAGGCTAGGACCATGGCCGCCCCTGGGCATTTTTAGGGCACAGGATCTCAATAGCGGGCCGGTGCTTATGGGTCCGTTCCAATTTCTCCAGCCCTTTCTCCCTAGGCCTGGGACAGACGTGGTCTGTGCTTGGAAAGCACAGGCTAGAGCGGGAATCTTAGCTCAGTGACGAACTTTAAAATGCTGTGATATTGGGTGGCAATTTTAAATGTCTTCTCCACAGTTTCTTGATTTGCCAAGATTAGATAAGAATATTACTTAGATTCTCTGACACTTCATTCCGTCACCCCAGTTGCTCTTTGTAATCTTAAACTTGCCCAGCAGCCTTCTGCCACCGGGCCTTTGCACTGTTTCCCTATGCTGGGGTGCTCTTCTTCCCTGTAGCAACATACATTTCTGGGTTACCTCACTCAGAACACCTCCAAGTCCCTCCAGTGAATCCTCCCTGATCATTCTTTCCTGACCCTCAGCATCTTCTATGCCACACCTGCTCTTGTCACTCTGAAGGACGAGGTTTTAGCGATGCATCCCCCACCCCCCCATCCACCATGGAGCAGGTTTTCTCATTCACTCCTGCAGGCCCAGGGCCCAGTGCTTAGCGGGCGATCCTCAAATATCCACTGATAGAATGAACCAGAAAACACCCTGCCCCCCCCCACCACCGTGCACCTTGAATTATCTCTTGGGGAGGACCCTGGGCTCAGTGGAAGGGCAGGGCCAGCGGAGGCCAGAGCCACTTCAGTTGTGTGCACAGAGCATAGCTGAATGCCCGTGTGCACAGGTGACAAGAGGCAGCCTAGGGACAAGGGCAGATGAGCCTGCAGAGATGTCCAGGGGACAGAACCACAGGACACAGACAGACACAAGCAGCTAGAGAGAGAGGCCGAAGCAAGAGGGAGACAGGTGAGGGCTGAGCTGAGAGAGGAGCAGGAGGCGGGAAGAGAACCTCCCACAGAGTGGGCCTGGGCCCCCGCCACGGGCCCAGCCCGTCCTTCCCAGCTGGCCTTGCACACACACCAGACACCATCTTGCATCACCCTTCAGCTCTGCTGGTCAGGGATGTGCTCCTCTGCGGGTGGCACCATCCCCAAGCGCTCCCTGAGAGGCCTGGGAGTCCCTTGTAGCACCAGGTTGGGGACAGCCAATTACGATGGCAAAGGTCTTGGTGGCTCCTGCTAATTGCTGTGGCCTCAGAAGCTCTTAATGCACTTGCCCCGCCCTACCCCAGCTCCCAGGGGCCTCCAAGCACAGGGCTGCAGACTCCAAAGAAGTGGAAATTTCAGCCCCGTTTGCCTGGGTCTGCCTCCTCACAACAGGCTTCTGAGAAGGCGAGGCCCCGAGGGCCCCTCCATGAGACTCGCCCTTGCAAACTTAAACCACATCAACCTTGCAAGGAAGAGGCCCTTGGCACCCTTCCCTACCACAGGGCCACCTGAGGCCCCCAGGAGTTCAAGGTGACAGGGGAGGCCACAGGCCTGGGCTGCAGAGACCAGAATTGGGGTCAAGATCCATGCATCTCTCCAACCGCCACCACCCAAAGCTGTCTATGGGCCGCAAATCCCAAGTGAGCCTAAGCGTTTGATTCATGGGCCAACTGTCCCTTTTCTGAAACTGTAGGGAGGGACGTATTTCAGAAATCGGGACTTGGCACATTTTAGAAGGTGGCCACGTCTCATGATGGTACACTCTGCACCAACCTGGGGGGCACTGAGGCAGCACCCCCAGGAGAGTGCCTTCATATTTCTGCAGCAAAATAAGTGTCCATTCACAGGAAGAGGGGAGGTACAGACCATCCAGAGTCTCACACGAGCTCCATCAGGTCACGACAGGTTTTGCTCCATGGGCTGGTGGTGGGCTAGACGGCAAGAGAAGCTCTTTCTTTCTGTCCACAGGACAGACTGTGTGCAGGGCACCCAAGGGATGCACTCAGTTTCGGTTTACAGGCTAGATGTTGTTTGCAAGCAGAATGTTCTTGAACCCAGCCGAGAATGTTCTTGAACCCAGCCTGGAGGACAGGATGCCACTAGCCTCGCTTGGTTTAATCTGGGGTGATACCCTCGCGGGGGTGTCACCCAGCGTCGGGGTGTGTGCCGTCACCTCACCTCCTCCCAGCTTGGACCAAATCAAAACATCCGCACGGGGACTTATGTGCTCTCTCAATCTTGCCCAGCCTGGCTGTGACTGGGAAGAGCCTTTACAACAGCCACGTCACAGCGACATTCAACTAGGAGACCACGACGCCCGGGGGCCATTCCCTAATGGGTGATGTGCATTTCTCTGTGGTGGTCTCTGGGGGCGCGGGGACCCTGCACTCCATCGGGGCCGTTGTCAGCTCTTTCTTCTCCACTCCCAAACGTGGGCGCAGCCCAGGTACCACGCTCGTCAGGAGTCAAGGGACACAGTGCCCTGGAGACTTCGGGATGGGGGATTTTCATTCAGAACGTCCTCGACAGTGTTCTGGAAGGATCTTTTGTCCCCCTCAAGGTGGCTCCCAAGAAGGAAGGAAGCATCTCTTCACGCTCAGGCCTGAGCTCCCCCACAGGTGTCCCTCTCCTGGGGCAGAATGGCTATTTTTTTCAAGCCCCCAAGGAAGCGCCTCCCTCCTCCCATCTGATAGGGCTCTGGCTTCCTTTACAGTAGGAGATCAGAGGCGCGGCTCCCACCCCCACCCGTGTGGCAAAGGCCCGGGGCAAAAACAGGCGTGTTGGCACAAAGAAGGCCCCAGGCAGCGATTACGTCAGGGGCACGGTGCATGGCAGTCATGCGGGGACAGGAAGGAAGATGGTCGCAGGGCTTCTACTGTCTAATTCTAGCAGTTGGAAGCCAAAAAAGAACTCAGGGCTTCCTGCAGAGCCAGCACCCAGGAACCCTGGGGTGGGGTGGGTGTCTCCATGGACAACCAGGGCTCACGCACGATTGGCTCTCGGTTCCCCTCTCTGTAGAGTGACAGCTGAAGACCACTTCAAGGAACTTCCAGGGCGTAAAGACGCACCTACAGGAGAGAATCTGGCACAGCCAAGGAGCTGTGAACTAAGAGCTATCAAAGTTCCTGATTTTGCAAACTTGGTTTCCTTCAGTCCTTTCCACCCCATAGCGCTAATTATTCTTTATTTCCGTTTAACAAGAGGGACGCTAAGACACAGAGTGCTGGTTTGATTTACCCACGATCGATCACAGAGATATCAAGTGGCAGCACCAAGGCCCCAGTGCGGTTTGATCTGGTCTTCCAGCCCTACCAATTCCACCCGCTATGCTTATTTTTAAACTAAAACTAAAATGACAATCGATAAGCAAACAACTCATCAGTAGCAACAACAGCAATGGAACGGATTATTTTTGTGATCAGAGTGCAAAGACTGTTCTTACAAGAAAATGTTAGGGGTTCAGATTTTTCGAGTGTGCCCAGTTCCCAGCCAAAGACGAAGGGCGAGAAACAAGGGTGGGCCCCATCTGCTTCCAGTTGCTCGAGGTGCTAAGATGGCCGGGCCTGCAGCGAGGTGGGTGGCGTGGCCCTGAGACCTGAGGCTCTTTGCTCGGCTGCCTCTGGGCTGGGAGGGGAAGAGGTTAACCTCCACAGGCGGAGAGCGGGGACCTCCGTCTTTAACAGACGCACCCGCTCCTGCCTTCCCGGGCCTGAGCAGGCAGCTGGGCTGCCCCGCAGGCTCGGGCCTCCTGTTTTGCACAGCTCTGAAGCCAGCCTGCCTGCTGCCCTGGGAGTCTCCCGGCCACAGGTGAGGTTCCACGGCCCCCAGCAATGCCCAGGGGGCCAATCAGGCTGGGCCTGCATGAGGTAAGGTGGAGAGGCGCCCCGTGGGCTCTGGGCTCTCTCAGAAATCTCAGCAGATCAATGTCACTGTGGCTTTTAATTACCCCTCCCAGATCTCATCATTATTTCATGGCCTCTAATGCGCCCAGCAGGCAGCCCTGGGCACACAGATAAACAGCCACCCAGCATGGCCTGGCCCCTGAGGTGATGCCCACTGGGGCTGTCCTGCCCTTGGACGGTGGCCTGACAGGGCCCTGGCCTGGCTGAGCATAGAGTGTGTTGACACCTACAGCTCTGGACCTTGGGACAGGCCTTCTTCCTTAGAGTGGAGGCTCGGACCCATTTTCCAGGACCTACGGGGTGCCCGCGTCACCGTGCAGCTGGCCGCGCTGCGGCAGGCCACGTGATTTCCCTGGGCTTGCTCCCTGGGGAGGGGCCCGTCACTGCCGCCCCTCCACACACACAGCCTCTGCCTGCAGCAGTGTCTCAACCCAGGGCGATTCTGCCCCCTGGGGACATCTAACAGTGCCTGGAGACAGCTTCCGCTGTCACAGCTGGGGGAGGGCCGCTGCTGGCATCTCGTGGGTGGAGGCCACGGGTGCTGCTCCACATCCTACGGTGCAGGGCCTGCTCTGCAAGAGGACGACCCAGGCAGAATGTCAGCAGGACCGAGGGTGAGCGGCTCTGGCCTGGGGACAGCAGACAGCTCCCTGTGTCCCCAGCAAGGACCTGGCCCTGCCTTCCTCCTTCCCCTTCAGCAGGAGAAATCACTCAGGTGTCCCCCTGCTCCGCACTGGCCGCCCGCAGACCTGAGCTGCCCTCTTGCTCACCCCGTCCCTCCCCCGGGCGGCACTCCTTCCAGGTTCCTTGGCCACTGGCAGCCTCTCCCCAGGACTCAGGCCCACCCAGGAAGCCCTCCTCAGGGCCCCTTAGCCCTCCGCCCTGGGAGTGGGTAGGTGGGTTTATACCATCCTCCTCCTCCCCAGCAGACCAACAGGCCAGCTTCTGATGTCAATGACGCACTGTTCCAGGTGGGGTTAATGGTCATAGTTAAAGGACTAGAACTTGGAATGGCTTGAAATTTAAATAAATAGCGAAATCTGGCGCCAGCCCTCTAAGACGGGCTTTGACGGCACAGAGGCACTGTTGCACATAGACAAGGACAGTGTGGCTGCTGAGAAAGGACACACCCTCTGCAGCCTGGCCTCTCCATCCCCTCCACACACAGAATCATGTGCGGATCAGGAGATGTCATAGGTGCTCAAGAAACACCCGTGGCGTGGGCGATTCCATCCTGAGCACACCCACACCGTGCAGGCTGGGAGCCCCTGGACCTCAGAGGCACGGGCACTTCTCTTCTTCTGACCCCACCCCCACCCCCACCCCAGGCCGGCTTTGTGCATGTTTGCTGAACTGGACCACAGGAAGCAGGCTCTTGCCCTCAGAGGTCCCGTGGTCACCACAGGAGGCCGATGCAGAAGATTAACACAAAAACTGCAAAAGCTCTCATTCGAAGGCTTAAACAACGTGATCTCAGAGCCCTTACCTAAGGAAAAGGGGGTTCTTACTCTTCTCTGCAGGAGAAGGAAGAGGCTGAGCCCCACTAGGTTACCAGCCAACAGGGAAAGGAACCGGGACTGTGGCTGACGACTTGAACACTCACCCAAACCTGCAAACACCAATGACCCACTGTCCTGCTGAGGGCAGGTGCCCATGAACCAGAGGGGTCCCTCTTCCTGCCTGATGTCCCGTATCAGCTTGCCTGGCCCCTGCGAGGCAGATCTGAGGCCCAGTCAGGTCACGGCCCAGGAAGAAGCAGAACACAGCCCAGGTCCTGGATGTCTCTGTCCAGCCGTGGCCTCCTGTCATGGAATCCAATGATGAGAAGGCAACACCAGGCCCCAGAGCTGCCCGTTTTTGTTGACCGCACCACTGTGTGACCACTGTTGGCGTGTCTCCCCTTCAGTGTCTAACCAACAGCACGGGCGGTTCAAGGTGCCACCCCGCTCTCTGTGTTCCAACCCCGCCTAAGACCCGCCATCTTCCCCAGGAGGATGCTGTCATCGAGCTTCGTCCCCGAGGCTCCTCTGTAGGTCTCCAATCATACAGTGGCCTCCACAGAATCACCTGGTGGTCCCCCAGAGCTGTCGTTGGAGGAGAGTTCTCCCCCAGGACTGCAAAATCTTCAGTCAGTACCATAAGGAAAATTAAAATGAAAAAATTCCCTCAGGCTGAATGCATGTGGATTGTGAGGGCCAGTGTGTCTTGGGTGACAAGGCCTGGGACGCCGCACAAGGTCAGGCGTCTCTAGAATCCATCAGACCGTCCTGCCCCCCTGCTTGTGCATACCCTGCTCCCTCTGGCAAGAGGGGTCAAGTAGAGAAGGCCCAGGAGGGCCACATGGACTCTCTGGGGCTCCTTTCATGGCCATCTGGGAGTTCTGAGCCACCCACCTCCGAGAAACCTGAGGCCTCTGAGACCCTGGGTCATTTCTTCCTCTCTGAAAGTTGTTTGATTCCATAACGACAACTCTGTCTATATCATTTTTATCTGGGTGTTAGTGGACGGATCAGTTAGCTAGCTGACCTTTGATTTGCAGAAATTAAAAAAAAAATCACTTGTGTTTGATTTCATACACAAAGAGCTTGTCACATATTCGCCTTTCAAATACCTGAGTTTACTTAAAAATCAACCCTTTCAGAAAAACATTTTGAAAATTAAAAAAAAAAAAAAAGTCGTGATTTTATAAACGACGTACAGTTGCATTTCTCGGGGGTTGCTGCCCCTCTTCCTTTCCGCCCTCCTTTGTTGCCTGTCTTGGGAGTGCATCCTGGAATCGCCTGCCTTCTCGAGCCACGGCCGACTGCCTGTGGGACATTTAGGGAAGGAGGGAGTCCTGACTGACAACTTGCACCCATGCTTCCTGAAAGCACCTTGGTGCTACCAGAAGTGGCCCGCCTCGCGGTCCTTCCAGGGGACCATTTCCCTCTCACTTTCTCACACACTTTCTGATTGTCCCCCAGGTTCACAGACATTGTGTGAGTTTCAGAGCTGAGTTTAGACCCAGGACAGTCGGATCACGACTTTCCTCACACTCGGGTGGGTGGGTGGTGGCCAGATTAAACCGGGGGCTCTCGGATGATTCATTGACCCCGTTGGTTGACTGCATTCATCCACGTCATATTTTAAACTTTAACCTTGATTTGAAAAAAATAAAATAAAATTGGTATGGTTTTTTCTCTTGGATTCTGGAAGGGGACTTCCAGAATCTTCCCAGGATGGAAGGGGGACACATGTGTTTCCTTGGAAGCTGGATGACTAAATGGGTATGTTTTGTGCTTCCTCAAAACTAGTCTTCCTCGGGATATGAAAAGGTAGACTGAACTTGGCCGTCCCTGGGCTGGACCTCGGTGTCTCTGGACCACCTGGGCCACCTGCGCCTTTCTCTCCTTCCCGTGGTCTGCACAGTGTGTGGCCTTGGGCTGTTCTGGACACCCGTCCATGACTGATCGGTCCTCTTCTTCCTCTCAAGGTCTCTCTTTGTGTTTTGTTAACACTTTGGTACCAAGGCCTCACACCTTCCTAGCGCCCTACGGGTTGGTAACGTTCACACCTTGTCCCCACATTTCAGCTTCCCCGTGGGGCCACACAGAAGCGGCTCTGTGGTTGCTCTCACTCCCACTGATAAGCCAGCCTACAGCCGCTGAGACCCTGGGTCGTTTCTTTCTCTCCTTTTATTTTATTTTTGGTGCCAGGGATGGAACTCAGGGCACTCAACCATTGAACACATTCCCTTTTTTTTTAATTTAGAGATACGTAGGGTCTCACTGAGTTCCTGAGGCTGGCCTTGAACTTGGGATCCTCTGGCCTCAGCCTCCTCAGCCCAGGGGATCACGGGAGTGAGTACACCACTGGGCCCAGCTCTTTCTCTCCTTTTCTGAGGCTCGGCCTCCCACAGAAATGCCTCTTCTCTACTCACTCACAGGCACTTATTTATTGGTTTGGTTTTTACTTATTTATTTGTTGTTGTTGTTGTCCAAGGAACTTTATTTTGTTTATTCACACTCGGTTTTGGGGATCGAACCCAGGGCCTCACACATGCTAGGCAGGTGCTCTGCCTCGGAGCCACCGCCCCAGCCCTGCACTTATTTCTTTTTCTTTGGGTTTTGTCGTTGCTTTTAAATATGACAGAGGATATAGAAGCTAAAAAAAAAAAAAAAAAAAAAAAACAATTCACAAAGAGAGAAATGTGTCAGGTTAGTCTTCCTGGAAGCCTCTGCTGTCTTCAGTCCCTCCAACGAAGAACCAGGTTAATGGCCGCCTCTGCTGACACGTAGGTGGCTCAGCCAGGAACGCTCCCTATTGGCAGAAGCTTTGGCAGAGCAGACTGCAAGCCACGGTGTCAACGGGATGGACACCCACCCCGGGGCCTGGGGAGGTGGCTCAGGGCAGCCACTGGCAGAGCTGCTCACACTCAGGGCAGAGCTGCTGGGCCTGCTGTGGCTGGGGTTCCTCCCGCCCAGGGAGTGGGAGGGACAGAACCGCCACCTTCCAGTGTGCCCAGCCTGTTTGAATCAGGATTCGCCCTCCCAGCAGCTCCTGGGAGAGGCCGGGATGAGAAGTCAGTGATCCAAGCGTGCACGGTTCACCAAGGGGACTTAGGCAGAGGACACACGCACAGGCCCCCACCGGGGAGGAACAGGGAGGGATGCAGAGAAGCACCCCGACCTCGGCCCGTCTTGGCCACCAGCCTGATCCTCAGTCTCCTCTCTATAACAGGAAAACGCCCCTCTGGAGCACAGCCCTGGTGGGGACAAAGGCAGCAGAGGCAGGAGGATGCCCCTGGTGACCTCAGACATGGAGTAGGTGATCCTGAGAGGAAGACGGGAGGCAGGGAAAACCTGTCCGCGTGATGGCTTTGGGGGGAGTGTGACTGTGGCCATAGGGAGTAAGCGCTCCTCCTCTCGTGGCTGGAACCTTCTGGAAACTGTTTTCTCCACTTCAAACCCACACACTCGGGCTCCTGGGCGTCTTCCTCTGCAGGTCTCCTGACAGTGGAGTGTCAGGACTAGAAGATGACCACAGGGTCTGTGCTTGGTGGGTCCGAGCCAGCCTCACCGACCCCTGACACCTCTCTCGGGTGGGACGTTCTGTCTCATCTCTTCAGCAGGGAACCCTCAGAGCAGCCAGGTTCGCTTGACAGCGTTTGTGGTGGGAAACAGAGAGAAGCAAACCGCTCCTCTGCAGAAGAGAGGCAGGGACCTGCAGAGCAACCAACTCCCAGAAGCCAGATTCAGACCCAGAGCTCGGCGGGTGAGGCTGGGAGGAGGCCGGAGCTCAGAAACACCCAGAAGTGTCCAAAGTGCTTCACACAACAGGCTTCCACTCCTTCCCAACAACGAGGCTGACATCTGGGCACGGTTTAGAACCACCGTTTATTTGATGCAACCATAAGACTCTGGCATTTGGCAAGGCGATGAAGGCCACTGGGCCACAAGGAGAACATGATATGGTCAAGCTAAAGAAAATGCACCTACGAATCACATTGCACGTCCTCTGGGGACTGCAGATCAAGGTTCTCATGGGATCCCCAAACTGGTTGTATTGAAATGGTCACCAAGAAAAACAAAAATCACGCAAACAGACAAATTTTGAAAACTTGGGTGGGGAAGGACGGAAAGGGCACTTAACTGTGGGTCCGAGTCTCTGTGTGTGTGAACCCCCATCAGGGAGTCAAGTCAACCGAGGGCACGTTGGGAAGAGGGGTTGCAGCATCCGCGAGGGTTTATTGAGCATTTACTATATGCCAGGCAGGGTGCTGGTTGGCTTTGAGGGTCATTTTATTTATCCTCACAGTAGCACAATGACAGGGGAGGCCACAGAAGCAAAGAGACATAATTGCTCCAGGTTGCTCTGCTCTGTCTTGGTAGAAACGAGACATTCAGGCTGGCCCAAGTCCCCCTGTGCTCACCTCACTGTCCCCACTGAGCAAGCAGATGGAACGCCAGGAGTCTGAGCCATCTGATCCAAGATCCCAGGTCCTGTTGTCTCCTACCACCTCCCCCCAGGCCTCAGTGTCTGCATCTGGAGAATGGGGATGACCATACGTCCAGGGTAGACTTGCTTTGGGATGACTTCAACTCCCTCTGTAATCTATAGTTCAGTGATTACAGGCTCCTGGGCTGGGCAGCTTCTATTTCCCTTTTCTCCCTCTTATAAAGGGTGAACTGCAGGGATTTACACTTGACTTTGCACCCAGTGGAACACATTTGACTTGTACCTTGGCACCGTGACTGCAATGCAGTGTAGAGGGTCTGGCCACCAGGGCTTCCCAGAGAGGTCCATGGCTCAGGAAAGGTGTCCTGGCCGATGGGTGGCTGGGTAATGAGCATGAGCAGACCTTCACACGTGGCCAAGAGGACAAGGCCGAGAACTACATGTGGACAGTCACTCACTCAGGGATCCCAGGTAAATCCTATGGTCCAGCGATTTACACCCAGAAAGTACTCGGAGTGGGGCAGCAGTGGGAGGCAGGGCCGCTTGGCCTGAGTGTTGGGAAGACGGGCTGTGGTCACAGTGTCCTTCGTCCAGGGTGGACTCGGCCTGGTGAATCCTGACTTTGCTCCTGGTCTGGGTGGGAGGTACCCTTCCTCACACACGCCTGGTGAGGCACATGCACTCTCTGATGTCATGGATGCTTCTAGATGACCTTGGGCTCTGGAGAGGACTTACCATGAACTCATACTGCAAATCACACATACACTTGATTTTTTTTTTAAAACCAAATGAAATGGGTAGACATTTTGCTTCTGAGATGAGCATCGATGATGACCTTCGTTCAGCTTTTCAGGGGTAGTCTTCTGTATAACAGTTGGGTGGACTGTCCCATCATGTGGTGCGCTCTTCTATCTCTTGGTTTTTATTCAACTAAACCAAGTTTTGTTGACTGTTCCAGGTCAAGACATAGAAAGAGACCTCCTTTTGTATGACTGTGAGGTGCTCTTATGCATGGCTTGGAGTATCATGGTGATTCCTGTCCAGGTTAACTTTCCGACCTTTCCCATTTCAACCAATGCTTCCACGAACACACCTTTAGGTATTTTTATCTAAGTATGAAATATCTTTCATAGAATAAAGCCCAAAGCTCTTTACCCTTTTGATTCTGACAGTGCACTACTCAATTGCCCTTCAGAAGCCTGGGTAAACTAAAGCCTTCATACGGCAAGATCTGTCCCCCGCGCCCTTGGTGACCCTTGAAACTCGATGGCATTCTCCACGCAGATGGGCATAAGTTTCCCTCCTTGCCCTTCTCATCTGTGTTGCCGTACCTGTTTGTGAGGATTCGAACCTTCCTGTGTCCACCGCAGTTTGCGTGTTTCTTTGGCTCTTCTCCCCCGCTCCTTCTGCTTTTCAATGTCTCTGTTGCACCTAAGAACTCTGCACTTGGGACATACGTGTGCCCACACTTGACACACCAGGGAGACTGGCTTTGCACATACATCGCAGATACTCTCACCGGCTGCAAAAACATAGAATGTTGGCATTTTCAGACGTATTGAACATTTCCTTTATGGATGCTGTCTATGTCTCACTTATAAATAAGGCCTTCACCAGGAGAAGATTATAACAAAACACGTTTTCTACATTTTGTCTTTTCCCCTTTGTTTTATCTGTAGAAGTTGTAGATAATCAGGTCATATTGGTTTTAATAGCAATGTCCCTCCCCCGCCACCCAAAAAAAGAAAAAGAGTCATCTAAGTCCAACTGGGCTTAAGGAGGACCAGAAAGGGCTCTTGCCTCCCTTTTCTTAGTCAGAATTTTGGGGAGAAACAGCAGCCTCCATTGATGGTTGCAGTAGAACAACCGAAAGAATCTTCTAAGGGAGAGAACAACGGAGCCGGCCACCAACTTGGGGCAGCTCCGTGGTCCTTTGCCTCCATGGCCAAGAGCGCCTCTCTGAGAGCACTGAACTGCTGATGCTGTGTACAGTGGATCACAAAGCACTCGGCTGTCACATGTACCTACTGAAAATAAATTAATTAATTAAAAAGAAAAAAAATGAATCTTACTGGGAAAAAAAATCTGTATTTATTGATTTGTTTTTGGTTGATTTGCAAGAGACGCACTCCCCACCGACTACCTCCCAATTTAGTCCAGGGTCTGTCTGGCCAAGCCCTGTGCAGATCGGCCGTCTTCAGGACCCCAGGATGGCCAAGATGGCAAAACTAGCACGAGGGTGGGAACGAGTCTACAGGACTCTGCGATTAACCAGGAGCATCCTGGGGAGACTTAAGGGACTGTGAACATCCGTGGAAACTGGAACTTAACAAACACAGAAAGAGATATCTGGGGGAGTACAGAGTGGGGCTCTGTCCCGGGCCGGGGGAAGGGCACCCCAGGAAAACCAGGTCTGACCTTCAGCAGATTTCAGGTAACAGAGCAGAACTTCTGTCTCTGAGGCTGCCATTGGCTCAGTCTTGAGCACCCAGAGTCCTGCTTGGAGCTTACAAGGAAGAGGAGGGGGTGGGAGGCTGTTGGGTAGGTGGATCAAGGGTGCTGCCTGCCGGAACCCTGGAGAGCAACACCAGCTTCCAGCCAGATCCCAGCCCTGATCCCTGAGCCTGTGCCTTCCATTGAAGGATGGAGAATAAACTATTTTCTGGGGTTGCCAGAGGTGCTCTGCAGGGTGCTCCGTGCCATGGAGTGCTCAGTGAAAGGAAGGGATTGCTGGGAAGACTGATGGGCATGCAGGTGACTCACGATGAAGCTCAGTGAGCACCATCATTGAGGGCTGAGGACAGGGCTGCAGGAGCCTTTGGGGGTTTCTTGTGTGGGGGTTCACTAATGCTTCTTTGAGGGATAAAGGAAGATTTCACAAGGAAACAAAGATTTTGAAGGCTGAATAGCAGTTTATCCTTAAAAACAATTAGAGGGCATTTGCAGGATTCCAGGTAGAGAGAACACAGACAGAGAGAAAGGTTTGTGAGGAGAACAGAGTGTGTGTGTGGTGGGGCAGGGGGGGCACGTCTGTGTGTCTGTGTGCATTAGGGCATGGTGAGCAGCTAGCAAAGGAGGGTCACAGGATGCCCAAACCCCAGGTACTGATCCTGTGTTGATGCAACTTGTAGGTGGGACCGTAGCAGCAGAGAAGGACAGAGGTCATCAAGATGGTCTAGTGCCCCCAGGCACTGTGACTCCTTCGAAAGACCCCGCTGTGCCTGAGTGTTGCTCCCAATCCTTCCCTACCCATGTGTTCCCTGCATTCTGACCTGTGCAGAATTGCATAGTGCTTCTGGACACACACTGCTGGCCCCAAACCCGGGGCACACTCTACCTCAGTGGGTTGCAGGACTCTGAAATGCACTAACCCCTGTGCAAAGTTAGAAGGCCAAGAGGGAGCCCGAGATGCTGCAGTCCACAGTGCTGTCCGCAAACCCTGTGTCTCCTGAGCTCAAGATTTTAGCAGAGAGGAGAAAGTGAAGAAATGGGACGTGGACAGACAGTGTCTCACAGGTGTCGCTGATGGGGCAAGGAGGAATCAGAAGCCCCAGGGGCCACAAGGCAAAACCACCCGGAGCTCCCAGCCCATCTCCACCTCTGCCCCAGGTGCCGCCCTCTCCTCAACTGGATTTAAATCCTGCAGCTTTGGCAGGAGGAGGGGTGGGTCCAGGACACTGCTGGCTCCCTGTCCCCCTGAACACGGGTGCCACTGCATAATGATCAGGGTTGGCTCAGGAGAAGGAAACTTGGTTCAAAATGTATGAGTTCATTTTTATGTTCTACTGAGAAAATTTATTCAGTGTGACTGCTCAGTAGCGAGCGCCGTAAAACACCTTAATCCCTGGTTGAAGAAAGGTAATGCCTTGACAGATGTGTGCCTCCTACTTCCCTCCCGGCCATGTCTCAACAACAAACCTTTATTTCTGCTTCCCGGCTGTAGCCGGCAAGAGAAAAAATAAGGAGAGCAATAAAGCAGTCAGAAATCTCAGGAGCCAGGCGGCGATGCCGTCGTAATGACAGATTTTTAATGTGGCGGGAGAGATTGACAGGGAAACGTCTTCGGAGCAAACGCTCACCAGATGGAACGCAAACGGTTTATTGGAGGAGAGAGGTGCAGCTGAACCGCGGAGAGGGCGGGTGCAAGGTGGGCTTTCTGGCTGCAGCAAGTAAACACACCAGAGAGGGCCAGGGACGAGAAGGGAGGAACATCCAGGGAGGAGGCAGTGCACCCGGGTGTCCCTGGTGGGCCTTCCCTGGGAGGATCTGGCATCTCCTCAAACCCCACTCCGGAGTCCAGCGTAAAGCCCTGATGCTGGGGACCTGGGGGATGCTCTGGAATGGGAGGGCCTGGATTTCAGACCAGGGCTGGTTAAGTCGACTGCATCCTGTGGCATCTCTGAAGCTTGGGGTGTTGCTCCTCTTGGGTACAGATGCTTTTGTTCCACAATCATTTTCAGCATCTCCTTGGCACCAGATGCTACCAGGATCAGGCTCTGTGGACAGCAAAAGGAGGGCAGCTCCAAACTTGGGTCCAGTGAGATGCACTCAGTTAGCATTTATTATTGGGCTCTGCAAAAATAAATAAATAAATAAATAAATAAATAAATAAATAAATAAATAAATAAATAAATAAATAAAAACATGAATAGCATGTAATTCATTATTAAATAATAAGCATGTGTAAAAACATGAATATGTCCATTTGTCTATCAACCTACTCACTAATCCATACCATTCATTCATACTGTTCATCCAACTGCCCATCCATCCATCCATCCATCCATCCATCTTATTTTTTCCTTTTAAAATCACTTTCCTCTATACAATGGCTAATATGTTTGAAGCAGCCAAGAACAATGACATCTCCCCCGTGCAAAAAAATTCTACAAAAGCATGTGATAGCATTTACAACACTGCAAAAGCACTTATTGTAAAATTCTGCAAAATAATCCGAGTCAGGAGGCATGATGTGACATTTAGGGGCCACGTGTTTTATGAAGCTGTGCTATTTAGGTGAGACTGAAGCAAAGAAGGAATTTCAGACTGGAGGGACCCCAGATTCCATATGAGGGACTTAATGATACGAGTCCTCCAGGTCTCCTGATTCAAATTTGGAGACTGTTTCCATGGTATTGGGAACCAGAGACCTTGAAGAAACCCCTTTTCTGTTCTGGCCTCAGTTTCCCTGACTTGTGAAGTCAGCTGACGTGATTCCCCCACATCCTTTCATTGCTGAAACTTTCAGATGCAAAGTGCAGCCTTCTGCCCGTGGATGCTCTTAAGGAGAACAGCAACTGCAAAACAAGGAAGCCCCGAAATGGCATGTGCCAGCGGGACCCGCTGCGACAATGCAAATCAAGGTACTGTCTTAAATAATGCATGTCAGATGAATTCATCAGCACTTTAAGAAAAAATCCAGTTCAACACAAAGATGGCCCTTTTCAGCACCGGAAGCTACCACTCTGCTTGTCCTTGGAAGCAAACAAATGAAACCCCATGTTTAGAAAGGATGGCAAGTCAAGTTGAAACCTGTTGTCACAGCCCTGCAGAAAATGCAGATCCGTGAGATTGCGTGCCAGACGTTGGGTGCCAGACATCTTGCAATGGGGAGGGAAGGAGAGGAAGGGCAACAGAAATAGTGGTTAAATGGAAGGGCAGATCGGGGGGAAAACAGACTGCTCCCACCATCCAGCCTGCACACTCCTCTGGCACACCCAGGCATCCATGCTGCCGATCTCTGCCAAGACAGAAGTCTGCCTTGACCGTGTCCATGACGGTGACTGTGACGGAGACCGGCCAGGCACCTCGAGCCCCTGGGCGGATGGGTGTGGGGTAGAACCGACTTGGTTGGTGAAGCCTTTTTAATCCCTCTCTATGTGACTCTGTTTTCCAGCCTCACAGAATGTTGGGGGCTTCAGCATCAGAGAGAGAAAAAAAGAAAAAAAAAAGGAAAAAAAAATCACTGAATCAGCGTGCGATGAGAAGCCGCGTTTGCCGGGTGAGCATCTGGAGCGCTTTCTGTTCACGTTTCATCCTGCCCCGTCTCACGGGCTCCAAGGATACCGCCCCAAGCGCCTCCCCTGTCTCCACTCAGCCCCGTGTTTCTACTTTTGTCTTAAAACAAATAGCCAAAATAACAAACGGTTTTATTTTTCTTGGACTCCTGTTCTTCAGCGCTCCCATATTGTCCTGTTGAAATTTACTTCTGTAAACATTAAAATTCCTGCTTGGCTTGAGACTCTGGCTGAGTAAGGATATTCTGGTTCAGGAACTAAGTGAATGAAAGGCTTAAAAGACAAATAGGTGACTGGAGTTTTGGACTATACACAATAGGGGGTTTTGTTTTTAGAGACATTGCAATAACGTTTTAAATATGATTTTATACCATCTTCCCAATTTTTGGACTAGTTTTTAAAAATTCAAAATCTATTGTAAAAAGCCTTTCCTCCCTTTTTGTCCTGCAAGAAAGAAAATAGGGTATGGGGACTTAGCCTAACTGTACCTGCCTGGCAGCCCCAAGCCCTGGTTTCCATCTCCAGCCCAGGAAAGAAAGGAAGGGAGGAAAGGAGGGAGGAAAGAGAGCAAGAGAGCCAGGCCGGAGGACTTGTTCTGGCTCTGCTCCATTTCCTGGTCTGACTTAGGGTTGGGTTATCAGAGCCTCAACATTCCCACCTATAAGTCGTTACCATCACAGCTCTGTGATTCCCAGGAGAATCCGCGACAGGTGCATGGATACAGGATCAATAAACCACAAATATTCTTCTTAATTTTCCTAATCCTGTTTGTGTTGACAATGGCTCTTCTCTAACTTGCTGCCTTCCAGGTAACTCAAGTGCACTGACAGACTTCCAAAATTACATCTAGATGGAAATAGGCTTGAACAATTTTGGTAGAAAGATAAAGATTAATTTACTTCTCATTCATAAATGCAGTCTCTGCCTTAGGCCAATTCCTGTTTCTCCTTTGCCTGTGCCAGAGAAGAGGGGCTGCATTGATTCTGAAAGAATTGCGCCAGGAGTCTGGTCTGTGTTCTGCTGGGTTTCGAAGTAGGAGGTATCACTGAATCGCTGTCATTTGGGTGGTATTTTTACTGCACTCCCTGCCCTTCATCATTTTAGATACTGAGCAGTTGAGATTGAGGATTCAACTGGACTCAGTTGGAGGCTCTGCCCTGAGACTAACACGATGCAAAATCTGTTCAAGTTGATGGGCTCAGGTCCTCTTCTGGGCCCCGGTGAGTCACAGGCTGCAGATAATTTCTAGGGTTCTTTGCCTCTTTCTGAGCCTAGGACTCAGCTCTTCTATATCATGGACAACAATATAGCACTCATTTCATCATTTGATTCAAGTTAACAGATCACAATCTTGAGGCCGCCACAAAGTGTAAATGAACTGATTTTTTACAAAAGTGGAATTGACCTCTCATGTATACCAGTGATCTTTTTGCATATATATATTATTGTAAAAGTGACAAAGGTAGAAAATTAAGAAAGTAAAAACTCTGGGGATGTCACTGCCCTGAAGTGAGTGCATATCCTCTGATCCTAGAAATGCAAACATTTGTATACTTACTTATTTACATAAGTGGCTTCTTAAGCATGGACTGCATGTAGCCACTTTAACTACCTAGAACACCTGCTCCCGCCAAGCAGGAAGTGCAGTTCTACAACTAAGCTTGCTCACAGGCTTCCTTTCCTCCCAATCGGAGGCTAAGTCCTGTGAGGGCAGGCAATGATGACCATGCACTGTATGTGCTCTGACTTAGAACAGAGGCTCGGACAGAGCAAGTAGGACCCAAGTAAGTATTTTGAGTAAGTAAATCTGCCATGTCCCATAACAGGAAAGCATTGTAAACTGTTCCATCTATATCTCCTGCACCATGGGGGTGCAACTGTCCAACTTGGTCACTCCTTTGTCTCTGCCCTCAGAACGGCTCCCGGCACTAGGTGCTCCTTCAGTACTGCTCAGTGAATGGGCACAACCCCCAGCACTAGCCTCTACTTCTTCCAGTGTTTAGCCATGATAAATAGCAAATCGATGAACATCTCTGGAGTTGAATATTTGTCACCTCTCTAATGTTTTTTCAGAATAAATTCTCAGGAAATCCAATTATTGGGTCAATGGGGAAGCATATGTTAAAATTTTTTATTACGAATTGAAAATTTACACTTTGGACAGTTTTTTTCATTCTTTTTTTCTTGATAATTATTATTGTTATTACCAACTTACAAATTCAGAACAATGTAAGTATGGTGTTTCTCTTCTTGAAGCCTTTGCAGTTTTTACAACATCATTAATTTAAAAGGAAAAAAGTCATATCTTCTTGATGTTACGTAAGATTCCTTTGCCTATATGGAAATTTATCATTTTTGTAAATTATTTCATTGTTTATTTCCTTTTTCATTCATTTATTTTTTATCTTCTTAGTAAATAAATTAAAAATGCATAAATCTTTGGGATTATACTTGACAAATACTAAAGTATCATTCACTGTTACTATAACCAGTATTTTATTTTTCCTTCCTGTTTATACCAAGTTGTAAGAATTTTCATATTATATACCTGGCAAGCATATTTACATATGATTATCTGGCATGTTGGAAATATTGTGTTTATTTATTTGATATTTCCTTGTGATATTGTCACTGTGCCCAGCATTTCTTTTTTTTTTTTTTCTTTTTCTTTTTGTCTTCTGCCTTTGAAGCTAATTTTCCCTTTGAACCATGTGGATAACATTTAATATACTTTTCCCACTCATGCAATATTTATGGTATGGATTGAGTTTAGGAAAAATACTGGTAGGCTAAATTAAATTATTAAATAAAATCCTATTTGGTCTGTGATTTACAATTTTCAAAGCAGCTTAATATATATTTCCTTCCAGCGTCCCGATAACCCTTGCCGTGGCAGATGGGTGACGTGATGTCAACACTTTTGCGGAGGAGGTGAGCTGTAAGCCAGTGAGCCAGCTCTGGCACATATTCTAATTTATTTTCAGGATTCCATTCATTTTGGCTTTTGCTTCAAAAACCTGAGGGAAAGAAAGGTGGGGATGACAGGATAGCAGTGACTGTTGTCTGCCAGCTTTTTGGTGATCCCTGGTCACCCTTCATTTCCTAAGTTGGAGTAAGATGATTAGGGATTCCTGAGCATGCCGGGTGCCCCCAAGGGCATGCTCCACTGCAAATGTTGCAGGCCGCCTAGGTATCACTGCAGCTGTCTTACCTCACTAAAGGACAGGGACTCAGACCCCAGGTCCCCCTGTGGGACCCAGACACACTGCAAGTAACAGAAGAGGTGCAGTTCCAACCAGGCACTGCCTACCCAGGGCCTCAGCCCTCCCTGCTCTCTACAGCATTTAGCCCGACAACAAACGCCAGCCCCTGACTTTGAGTGGCAAATTATAGCCTGGTTGTATAATAGCTCTCCATCTTATTTATTCATTTTTTTTGAATTCCTAAAAAATCATTGCAAGTAGATCAGCAAGCCCCCTGCCCCCCGCACCGTGGAAGTTTGATAATGTATGTCCTCCCCGCTTAATTGATTGATTACCTCACTGCAGCTTCCTGAGGTACCGAATTTATCTCTAATAGCCAGAGTCAGGCTCTGCAGGCAACCGTGGGGGGGGACGGGGGTCCCTTGGTGTCGATTTGCTCTTAACTGGAAAGTCATTACCACTTAATACATGTAGATTGTGTTGAAAGAAAATTATGTGTAATGAAATGAGGGAAAAATTAGTGGAGTGTTATGGGCGAAAGCAGATGTTAGGGAGGAATTACGCTGGCAGAGATAATCACCTTCGCTGGTATTGTGTGTGCTGGGGTGTTAACCGAGGAGAGGCTGGAGAGAGCTAAATGAATGCATTGATCGACACACTCGCCCTCGCACCCGCAGCCAGGAGCCACCCCCAGGATGCGGTGGCCAGGGCCTGCACAGGGCGGCTCACCCGGATCTGTGGCTATGGCTCCCCAAGATGCTGGACACGGCAAGTGCCCCTGCTGGAGCCCAGGGAGGCAGCAGAGCGGAGCAGCCCAGGGGGGCCAGGTGACGAGCCTCGAGCTGTCATTCTGGTGGCAGCATTAGCTGAATCTGGGAGAAAAGACAAGACAAACATCTCCCCACCAAAGGGAAAACCAAAAAGCAACAGAACACTACTCAAAGAGCGCCCAGGCTGAGCCAGAAGGAGGCCACGGGGTCTTGTGCAAACAGGCTGACCTGCAAGGGAGGCGGGGAGAGGCTGTGCTCCTGTAAACCAGGGGCAGTGGGAACTCAGGGCTCAGGGGGTCCTTGGGTGAAAGACCAGGGTCCACAGTGCAAACTTCCCAGACCCACTGCCTGAGGGACACTCCAGAGACCAAAGAGACAAAGGTCCCTGTGCACAGTCACAGGCGCACGAAGCAGGGGACAGCTGTGCTGTGGCTGGGACACTGATGTGCAGTGGCCCCTGGGCTTTGAGGATTCGCAGCAAACTGCTAGGAGTGACATTGCAAAGCGACGAGCCATGCAAGGCCTGCCTCGAAGCCTCGGTGTCAATGGCTTTGGACTAGGAGCTGGGGGGCGGGGCGGGGGGGGATCAGCTCAGTGATATAGCACTTTTGACTCTGGGAGAGAGCGTGCCTGAGGCCCTGGGTTTCACCCCCACGGTGCCCCAAATAATAATAATAAAAAGAAATAATTGGATTGACTGTCCTTATAGAAATTCCTAATATAAAACACTAGCTATCCTGAAGATAGTTCAAGTCCTCTAGGTTCTCTGCAGGACCAAGCACGCTCTGTAAAAACACACTGAATCATCTCTAACCATACGGGCTACAGGCTCAAAGGTGAGGGTTGAGTCCATCACATGACCACGCCGGATAATCTCTCAAGCCATTGTCCAGTCTGTAAAAGAGATAAATGCAGCCCAACTATAATATTTCCTTCCAAAGCACTGAACACAATGCTTAGTATCTACAGCAAGTGCTCAATAGTTTCTTTTCATTGTTTATATGAATGCTGTGAAGATTTTGCATAGATATATACTGCATGTGAACAGTATATTTGTGTATGAGTGTGCAGATACAGAGAGACCGAAAGAGAATATTGGGATTATAATACAAAAATCAGTTCTAAATGTTACCAAATGACTGCTCCAAAGCCTTTCATCCATACTCACACAAGTTTGCTGCGGATTCCCGGCTCTCTTAGTGTTGTGAGGATGTCCTGATGCTCGAAGTCACTGAGGGGACCTACTCTACAGAGCACACCAACTCTGTCCTGGAAAGCACTAGCACAAGGATTGGAGTTGAAATAAACAAAGTCACTCTACCTACGCTGGCAGTGTCCTTCCATGAAGCCTATTTTATTGCAAAAACTGTTGCTGGCCCATCTGAACAGCCCAAGTTGAAATGGTAGGCTTTTCCTCATCCACTTGCAAAAGTTGAAGACAAGTGCCCTGTGGACTGAGGCCACTATCGCAGCTTCCTTAGCGCCGTAGCACTTACCAGCTGTCCTCTGCTACCCATGGGCCACACAGCTCACTTGGCCTGGGACGAGGGTGCACGTGTTGCAGAGAGATTTATTTGAATGGTGGCCATGCTGACGGTTAAGAGCAGGCCTGGAACACACCTCAGGGCATTCAGCAAAGATGCCTGATCAGCTAAAGAAGCCATGCTCAGGGACAAAGCCTGGCAAACTGGGAGGAGCTGGATGAAGCACAACACACACACACACACACACACACACACACACACACACACACACACATACACACACACACACACACACACATACATACACTTCAGAGAAACTCATCGGTAGCCCCTCTCCTCCCCTGATGCAAAGTCACCCTCCAGTTGTTCTTGGGTCTCACATTTTTTGTCTACGGATGTGGCCTGTACATGCCTGTGGGGGGTGCATGATCTGTACATGTAAGTGTCATGCTTAAGGCCCTCACGGTATCCAGCGGAACAAGTACACCATAATTCATATCGCCAGCCACAACCTCAGGAGGTTTGCAATTTTTTCTTCTAGAACAGCAGCAGTGAACCTTTATATCATGGGTAGCATAACTCTCATCATTTGCTTTTAGGGTAAAATTCTAAAATGTGATTTAACTTCCATGGAAGCCTGACTGATTTAAAGATTTGATGAACGTGACACTTAGTAGCATCAGAATGAAGCCCAGGTGAAAAGAAGCCCCGGACATGCCCTCATTTCCTTTGAAAAACTGGACCTGGTTCTTTGTTATGCTGACTTCATAAGGCCTCGTAGTTCTGATATATAATTTAGTCATTAAAAAATATCTTTGTATTCCTCATTCTGTGTGCTAGGCACGTGTCACCAACTGTCTCATTTTAAATATCACAAAAGCCCAATCATTAGGGATTGTGTCCTTTTACAAAATGGGGGACCACCTCTGCCCATTGACTGATACAATGATGGTGAGATTTCCTCCACGAGTTTATGAAGACAAATGTGCAGTGTAGCAAATACAGAAGTTACTTTGGATTTAGACCCCTAATGAGACCTGATTCTACCCATTATCTGTGCAATCTTTACTTCATCATTTTACGGCCATCTCTTTCCTGGTTAGACAGTGAGGAGAGTCTACACGGCTGGGTTGTTTAGAGAATCTCACGGATGCTGGGCACGGTGGCACACACCTGTAATCCCAGCCACTCGGGAGGATCATGAGTTCAAAGCCAGCCTCAGAAACTGTAAGACTCTGTCTCTAAATAAAATACTAAATTAAAAAAAAAGGGGGGCTGGGGACGTGGCTTGTGGTTGAGTGCCCCTGGGTTAAATCCCTGGTATCCCCTCACCCCCCAAGAAAAAGAGAATCCCACATATATAGAATGCTGCCACACAGATCTCAGTGGCAACTGCACTTGGTCTTGATGCAATTGTAACTCACTTTCTGATCCTGGTAAGGGCTTTGACAGACCCGTGTTGAAACCCCAGCTGGCCGTGCGGCTTTGGAGAAGCAGTGCCTTTGCTTCTCAGTTTCCTCACCTGTAAAGTGGGAGTAAAGACACCACACCTGCCTCGCTGAGTTTGTGATGAATTAGTGACAACATTTCGGTGAAACAGACCCATGCAGAACATGGCACAGGATAGGGTCTCCTGGTAGGCATTTTACCTTCCCGTCTTTACCCTTTCAATCCAACACCAACGCACGTCACGCATTCACAGGTACAGACCCTCCTGCCCGGAGTCACGGCTGAGTGAGCTTTCCACGGGGCACGGCTCACTCTTCACTTGTCCCTGTCACAAAGGCCTCAGGAGGTGGCCGACTTTCTGGGTTCCACTGGAAAACGATGATGAATGTTTCATTGACTAAAAGAATAATTAAACTGCTCAGTGCTGGATGTCATTAAATGAAATGGTGCTGCATTCGGGGCACGTTGCTCTTATTATTTACAAATACAAAAAAGCAACATTTAGTTAATGATTTGGGTCTGCCCACGGCAGATCACTCACAGGGGCCCTCTGCATGTGCAGGCGGCTCGGCCTCCCCCTCCCCCTCCCCTCCCCTCCCCTCCCCCTCCCCCTCCCCTCCTCTCCCCCTCCCCCTCCCCTCCCCTCCTCACTTTGGGGAAGGAGCTTGCAACCAGCCAGGCGGTGAAGGGAAGGGCCTTGCATCCACGGCTGGCTTTGCAGCGATATTGTGCTAATTGCCTTCCGTGTCATTGTCTTTAATCCTGGGATCTCAGGTCACCTTACTTCAGCAGGGAACGAAGACTCCAGGGTTATGGAGACTTCTCACATTCTTTTGGGAAAAATACGTCCGTGGGTTTGGACGTTTCAAGAAACAGTTACCTTTACATTTCAGGCTCCTCTTGGTAAAAGTGAAAGAAAGCAGCCCTGGAAGGTTTTCTAGAGAAACTAGAGAAAATGACACAACACGGACAATCTCAGGCACGCGGTGGGACCTCAGTAAGGGTGCATCCCTCCCCTCTCTCCCTCTGAAGGCAAATGTGTTCCTATTAACTCCGTTTTGTTTGTTTTATTTCAATGATGTTGCAAAACTTTACAATATATATTCAGAACTACTTTTCTTCAAACTTCAGTTTGTAGCACTTCTGACTTTAGGTCATCGTCATGTCCAAATGCCCCAAGAATGTCATGATTCTTTGTTCTTCATTTTTCCTAATTTTTACAAATAATATGCTTTTTTTCTTTTTTCTCTGGGTTGGCCTGCTAATAGCCAACTCTCTGAGTGATGATGTTTAATCAGGTACCTTAATCCTCCATTTTTTTTTAAAACAAACTTAAAACCAAGTGATTGTCATCATACCTATTGATTCTCAATTGAGTCCACAGTAAAGGACAAGGTCACCATAGTCCACTCTCTCTTGCTAGTAACAATCCCAGAGACTTAGTAAATTATAAAGAAAAGAGATTGACTTTAGCTCAGGTTCTGATTTGAGGCCGAGGCACTGTGTGCTTTGAGACCTTCTTGCAGATAGATGTTCCCAACAGTTCTTGGCATCACATGGAAAGAGATGGGAGCTTCCCAGAGATCTCATTGAACCGGCTTTGAAAACACACCCACTTTCTAAATGACTCATGACCCACTAGAGATAATCCATCACCACATCAAACCCTTAATTGATTAACCATGTGGTTGGATTGGTCCATTCATTAGGGCAAAGTCCTAACCACCTTGCAAAGGTCTCACCTGGTTCCCCTTTTATTAACTCATAATGGGGATTAAATTTCAACATGGGTTCCAGAGGGGGCACACCATACTCACACCTTAGCAGACTTTCAAATGACTAAAGGTCTTGAGTCTTGAGATACCCTTTTAGTTTCTTGGCTGTGCTGTGGAGAACTGAAAACTCAGCTGTGTAACCCACAGATAATGGGTGCATGAGCCCTGAGGTGGGGGGTCAGAGGTGCTATTTTATTTGTTCATATATGTTCACTTTCTCTCCACTCCTGACATCCTGAATGCAGAGATTACAGCCTATCTCTCTGATATTGTCTATATGATTTGCTTTGGTCAATGGTGTGTAAAATAATGTAATGTTTACCACATCTAAAAGAGCTTTTAGAAGCAGTAAGAATTTCAGCCAACTCTTTTATTCTTAACTTTTCAATGAGCAAACATGGGAATCTTCTCTGCACCTAGATCTCAAATCGGAATGGAGACTGAGGACCAGGCTGCAAAACTTCCCAAGGCTTGCATGTTGCCAAAAAAAGGAGCTATTTGTTACACAGCATTGTAATAGTACAGCTGATAGATACAGAACAGAAACCAACATCAGACACATTTTACAAAAAAGAAAACATGAGAGTATTGAGAAGTACTTACATTTCTCCTGAAGTGACAAGGGGGACTTCATAGAGAGGTGACATATGAAGTGGGTCGGGATTATGGTAGGAAGGATGAGTTTGTTTAAAGGTTTGCAATGTATTTGATGAAATGTCATGTATATTATAAACAAACAGTAGCTTAGGTCAGCTTGGACAAAAGGCCGACTTTCTAGATCTAGAAGACTAGATCTAGTTACAGAGAAGACTCCCATGTTTGCTCATTGAAAAGTTAAGAAATAAAAGAGTTGGCTGAAATTCTTACTGCTTCTAAAAGGTCAATCCCTGGCATTATTGTGGAGTTTGAACTCTGCAATGACATAGAGACTGAGAACTTATCTTGACCTTGACTTGTTTTGAGTTTTTTCAAGAATTTAGACATTACCCTATAAATTCAGAGTGCAGACAAAATTCATTTGGAAGAAACCACAGAGGCTTATTCTGGCATGATCTTTTGTAGATCTTTCGTAGATTTCTTAATATAGATTAATATCTACATAAAAAAATCACAAAGATTTTTGCATTCAGGTTTTTTTTTGGGGGGGATGGATCATTTGAACATGAATCACAATTATAATAATTTCTTCATATGTAAATATTTGTAATGGTTCACGTTTATAGAGTTTATTCAAAAGTTTTTAAAAGATGTATGAGAATTTGAATCCTGTTCCTTTACTACTTGGTGTTATATTACTTATTCATATTGGATGTTGCTCTTTTGAGAAGCAATTGAGATAACACCTAAAAGGACCTAATGTAAAAGCAAACAATTTCTGCCCCCCTCCCTTCTCTCTTTTCTTTCTTCCTTCCTTAAAATGTATATGATGTGTATGTGGTTTGCATGCCTTAAATGTGACATGTGTTCAAAATCCAACCGTAATTTAGAACTCAGGAAGAAAATGACCCTATCTACCTAGAGAAACAGGTCAATCTTCAATAATTTCTCATTTGCAATTTTCTTCTTCTTCTTTCAGTGCCTGTAATTTTACACACATCCCCTTACATATCAGGTAACCATTGTCCCCAATCAATGAAGGCTACTTTACACACAGAGGTGGGCACAGGGTGGACAAGTCCTGGGGTCAGAGCTGTGGGCACTACTTATGGATTTCTGAAACGTTCTTCTCCAAATAGAAGACTAGAAGGGTGGGGTATCTTGAGGTCTTTGATGAAGATGGAATCAGCTTAAGTATCTGGATTTGGCTCTGTGCTCCGGGGGTCACTTACTCTCTGGTTTTGATCTACAGTAGTATTTCTTAGCAGGAAGTAACAAGTATTATCTAAAAATGTTGTTTTTTTTTATCTCTTGCTGGTAAAATTTTGAAATAAATGAATAATTCTTTGCAGCAGAAATCTCAGAGCATTTAATATGTTAATGTCTTGATTCATTAAGTCTTGATTTGTATTTGTTCTCTCCCTCCTTCCATTTTTTTTTGTTACATAATTTTAAATGAACTTACTTAATCCTAAAAAGACCCCTGTGGATAGTTTTCTTTGGTTAGTTCCCCTTAATGTGGTTTTAATAAATCAGGAAACTAGTTTTCACGAAAGAAAGTTAAGTCAGTGGCTTGAGGTCTCAGACTTAATAAATAGAGAACCTAGATTTGAACCCATCAGACAGTTTATCCACTGCAATTTTAACCACTTTTACATTTTCCTGTTCTGCACTCGAAAATCTGAAATCATTTTATTTTGGTTGCCATCGAATGAAATGGTTGTTCTTTAAGCATAAGCACTGGATTTATCTTGGGATTCTGTTTGCCCAAGAATCTGAAGACACCAGTTTGACAAGTCAACATGTTAAGTGTGACCGAAAAGGTGACATGTGACACCGTGCAAATATTTGGACCCAAAAGAGTGTGATCCCTTGCTGAAGAGAAGAGCTCTGGGGTCCATCTGATTCAAGCCATCGGCTGTGTTAAAAATCCTGAGATGTAGTTAAAAATTTGAAACTGGAGGGTAACAGCAGCCAGGATACCTCCTGACAAAAAGCCTTCAGATCGAAGAGTCAGTTTTCAGAGCTTTGACCCGCTCTGCCTCGTCCACGCTGCGCTCCTTGCAGAGACAGCAAGTGGACCTTGTCTCAGGGCTTCAATGGCGGTGTTGTTACCCGAGCACCAGTTGGCGTTAATGATTCTCTTAAGAGGGATTCATCCAGGATCCTTGCCTGTGTCCCTTTGTGCCTGGCTACAGATGTGCATCTAGAACACATTTAGTTCTACAATTTCAAAGAGTGGACGCCCACTCCGTGCATACGATTAATTCTATATGCGCCTAATTATACCCACAATTGGCTAATTGTCGGTGCAATTAGCCAATTGCAGGCCCAATTGGCCACTTGTCCCATAATTTGAAGGTGCAAGTGGACAACGGAAGGAACGATTAGATGCACACGGAGTTTTACATATTTAAAGAGGAGGCGGGGGAGGAAGAGACGTGGAAAATGGGGTCTTGTGTGCAAAGCCAAAACTCCTCTCCTGAACGTCTTTGAGAAAGAAAGTGACAGTTCATTGGGATTTTTTTCTTCTTCCATTTTCAAAGTCAATCATTTTCTTTCTTAAAAACACAAAACAAACACTTACTTTGAATCCGTAAGAACTACCTCTCCATCCCACAGCCTGAGACATGGAAGTGTTTACAGAAAAATGAGGATCCCTCTGAGAAACACAGCAAGTGTTACCCTGCTTGGGGCTAAATTTCCTTGACTCTCTTTATTCCTTCTCCAGTTATTTCTCCATTAACAAAGTTCTCATCCCACCAAAGGTCCTCATTTTTTTTCCCCAGTAGCTACATGATCCAGGAGATCTAGAAAATTACCACCCTCCCAGCTCAATATGGTCCTACTCAGGAATTCTGGTTCTGTTAGAAATTATTAGCACAAGTACAACTACTTAATTCCATGGCTCCCAATCCTATAAATACGCACCTTCTGTGCCACCCTCTTCCCAGGTGTATCACCACAGGAAGCTGAGCGCCCGAGCGGGAGCCTAAAATAGCCAGGAACCCTGTAGAAAGGGGCACCACGCGGGTCCCTAGTGACAGCAGCTGAGGACTGAGAAGGAACTCATGGCAGCTCAGGGCTGAGAGAGGCTTGGCGTCTTCTCCCAGGGTGTGGATTCAGTAGCTTCTAGCGTCACTGCGAGTTAAAATGGAGCAAGACTGCTATGGCTTCCCTCCTGTCTGCAGCTGATATTTCCAGAAACCTCAGCCTTCTGTAAATTGGTCACAGACTCAGAGGTAAACCAAGCCAACTCGCAGTATTGGGAATGCCTGAGTGCCCTGGGGAAGATGCCACCATACCCAGGATTCCCAACCTCTGTGACCCTCATAGCATGAGTGCCAGGGGGGGTTTCCAAGAGCAAAGAATTCAAAGATGAACGGGGACACAGGAAAAAAGCCAAGAAGTCACCAGGAAAAAAAAATACAAATCAAACCTGTTTAACTTGTGTTTTAAACCACTGCTTTTCCAAGGTGTTTGATCAAGCAATCCTGTTTTTAGTATAACAGCTAATGCTGTGTCACAGGAGCAGCGTTAAATGGGATACACTTTGGGAAGTGCAGCACCAAACTATGGTCTTAGAGCAAAATTGATAAGTCGTAGCTTGAATCAGCTTCATTAGCTGGTTCTCAGCTCACAGGACATTTTTAAGAACTTTCAGGGTTCAGAGTGGGGACACAGAAAGAGGCTCCGAAATCAAGAATCCAGGTGGAGTTTGCATCACAGTTCTGATCATTGGAGGTGGATCATTCGCTTCCTTCGCCTCGATTTCCTCATATGTAATGAAAGAGGTGGATTTGACAGACCCCAAGATCTCCTGCCCTGGCATCCTGCAATGCTCAGGCCTGAGCCTCACAGTGCTCCTGATGAACTTGTCTCTCCTCTTGGTACCCAGTCTCCAGTGTTTGCTGTCCCACTAATCAGAAGACAGAATTCCTAATTCTAAAATGCCTACGTATTATTTCGTGATCTGAGATAAGTCTCTTCACTTTCCCCGAAGAGAAACTAAGCATATAATATGTGCATGGAGGCTCTCATTCTCCCAGCAGATGAACGTCAAAGCTGTTAGAACAGTTTGATGCATCGCCATTACTGTTGCTGATTTTATGAAACGGTGCACAGCGGTGTGCGATGACAGTGCATTGTATTAATGGCTATAGCACAGAGTCAGCCATTATTAATGTTAATTTCCTTATAACTACTACTTACATGCTCATCTCAATAATGAACGGATACCGTGTTTGATGCATTTCGGCAGCAGATTTTGTTCTGCTAAACTTGGGGTTTTGCTTCGAGGGGAGAATAGCAGTGCTGGCCTTCGGGCCGTGCCAGGAAAATGTGTGGGCCAGATGGCAATCCAAGTTGGTCTGATAGAACATTTCTATTTCTGTGGATTCTCAAAAATGAACTGACAGGCACGAAGCAAGTGGTGAGTCATAGCCTGCAGGTCCCCGACTTCAACTTCAGAGCTGCCGTCTCTTGGTGTCCTGGGAAGCCCATTCCCGGGACCACACGACCTAGCGCCTGGTATCACTATCGTCATCGTTGCCGTCATCCCCGTTACCCTTGTTATCACTGCCACTCTTCAGCAGGCATCTGCTGTGCACGGGGACCCATGTCATGGTCTGTTAAAACAAATGACCTTCACCTCTGCACACACATCCTCTGGGGCATTCATCCTTCAGGAGAGGACACCGTGCGCCGAGGTATTAAGTAACTTCCCTGAACCAGAGAGGTGACAAAGGTTGATGTTGAGACCTGAATCCTGGATGTCTGCCTGACATCTTCTACATGACACTGTCTTTCCAATTGACAGAGTCCCTGAGATTGCAGGTCTCCTGTGGGCAGCCACTCGTGTGTGTGTGTGTGTGTGTGTGTGTGTGTGTGTGTGTGTGTGTGTACATGCACATAGGCACACCTGAATGTGTATATTTTAATAACACACCACACCCCAGAGGGACCATGGTATGAGCCCAGCACAGAACATCGATTGGATAAATGCTTGTTGGTGTGAATATCCAACACATCTAAAAGCTGGTCCACAGCCATGATTTTTACCTTTGCAAAGTGATAAGATATTGATCTAGTCCCAAATTCTCATCATATAAATGCAGCTATGGGAGCTTGAGGAGAATTCTTTGGCAGAATGAGGCTTAGACTCCAGACCTTCAGACACCCCGGCCAACAGAGCATGCTCTGGGCCTCACAGGAGTGGGGAAGTCCACCTGTCACTAACCACTGTTTGTCCTGCACCTTCTCTTCTTGTGGACAAGCAATGATGCCTGAGAGCAAGGAAGGCACCTACAGTCCTCTGAGCAGCTGGACACCATCGCTAGCCAGAATGCATGGGACAGGGTAGCATTCTGGGTTCCTCAAGTTGTGCCTGGGTAGGAGATGGAATTGTAATGGGAATCCCACCTCTAGCAAGAGTTTATATGGACTTGGGGGTTTTGTCAGGCTTCAGCCTGGGCCAGTGGTCAAGTCTGAAAAACACTGCCTATGGCCCTCAGACCAGCGGGGATTGGACACGCAGCCCAGTTATCTTGATGGTGAGAAAGTACAAAATTATTTTGGAGCACATTCTTGAAGGGAATTCTTCCCCCCCTCCAGATACGCGCACTGAGTCTGTTTTAACAAATGAACATTCCATTTTAAAAAAATGTATTATCAAATTAGTAGTATAACAAGTTTTCAGGGAAGGTTTATTAGAGTCAACTATTTTAAAAGCTGTCACTTAAACAGAAATACTTGTTAAATTGAGGAGATAATTAGGTACCTGAAATTAATCAAAGTGTGTTTTTAAAAATAAAATCTATATTTGACTTCATTGAATATAAATTTTGTTTTTGTCTGTTTCCCTGTAATGTATTACAAAGGGGCAATTTTGCAAACTAATCTGCAGATTGCCTTTGGCCACTAAAATCCAGTTCTGTCCTTAACACGGTAGATTCTACAAATGTAGACCCCAAATTAAAATCGAAGCTGTAAGACACACGGAGTCTGCAGACGTCAACATACACTGTATAAAGGTGACAATGCTGAATTGAATACCTTTTTGAGCCTTGTGCTAACGAGTCCCTTGTCCTGCCTTTATTTTTTTCTCCCTCTTTTGCATTGGCTCATTCTACCAGCAAGGTGTGGCCATCTTCAGACCAGCCCGTGGGCGAGGGAATTGAATGGAGAGAGGGGCGGGCTGGTGACTTTCCACCTGTGTGAAATGAGGAGGGACTCATTTATTGAAGCCAATGTGCACCTGGGATGTGGTAGGTAAAGGATAGAGCACCAAGTGTCACCCTGGATGGCCAAGAGAGGGAAGAGTCTATAGAACAATCCAACCATGAAGCAGAGGGTGGCTCAGGTGAGACAGATCAAGCACGTGGAGAGCCTGGGAGATGGGACGGGCCTGCATGGGAGAGGGAGGTAGGAGGGACACCGCCACCCCTGGGTGGAGGAACACAGGCTGTTGGTCTCTGGCACTTCAATTTCCACCTCATTTTTTTTTTAAATAAAATTTCAGTTTCCTAACAGATGAGGTGAGGAAACAAAATTTTGCATGAAACAAAGGTTTTTTTGCCCAGTCCATAGACACCCAGATGGCTCAGACACCATGTTAGGGTTTCGTGCAAACAGAGAGGGCCAGCCTGGAGCTGCCAGACCTTGTGGTCATGTCTTCCATCTCCCCAGCCTGGAAGGAGACCTGGCCCACCCTCAGAGGCTGTGTTCAGTGTAGAAAATGCTGAAGTCCACCCTCTCTCCACTGTCACAGCCCATTGGTAAAATTGTTCCCGTGTGACTCTTGGCTCTGTCCTGGCAGGGTGACCAGGGTACCCACTCTTCATTCTTGCCGTCCCTTAGGCATGGAAGGCCCAGTTGTTCCTCTCTTAACCTGTTTGTCCCGTGTTCTCAGAAGAGTTCGATTTGATGTTTGAGCTGCAAGAGGGAGCAGGAAGGAGATCCTGGGCTCCCCAGATGTGCGAAGACCTGGATCAGGTGTCTGAGCCACTCTTGGGTCTGTTCACTCTCATGAACAACCCTAGGAGCAAGAACACCCCTCTGCTCCGAAATCTTCCCGAGGTCACAGAGATGGGCTCAGGGGATCCTCTCTGGGCCCTTAGGGAACACTCGGCCATCTGTCCTGGGGCCTCTGAAATCTGGTTCCACATCTGTGTTACCTTGGGCTCTTCTTTAACAATGCAGATACCCAGGCCCCACGTCCAGAATAGTTGGATAGTCTGAATCCCTACGTGGGCCTGAGATTTTATACAGAAAACACACACAAACGAGAAGGAAAAAAAAAAAAAGATCTCTCTTTAGTGATGACTAAGATCAGCAAAGTTAGGGAACTGTTGGTTTAGTTCAACTTCCTCTTTATAATCGTGAAACAGGAGGCTCAGCAGGAAAGACTTACTGTAGACAGAGCTGGGACTCGTCCCCACCCCTGACCAGGATATTCAGTGCTGAGACTGAACTGCTCCGTTCCACCCAACCCTGCTCCACGCGTGCTTTCCCACGGTCCTTTCCTCCTCCTCACCAACTGCCTGGACCCTTCTGTCTGACTCTCTGGCTGGACTATTCCTCCCAGTGTCTCACATGCCACTCTGTGTCCTCTCATGTTTCAGGGATGTCGTCCCAGGGCTGAAACCACGTCTGGTTCTTCAGGGGTGCTCAAGACAACTTTGTTGGATTAATCATCATCTCTCTTGACTTTCAATGGAGGCCATTTCCACTGGATGTAGATAGATACCATGTTCCTGTCCCAGTGGGGGCCCTTTTAACTCTCTGGGATTGGATCTCAGTGGCTGCACCCACTTTGATAGTTATCACAATGATGGATGCTGTGTCCACTAGACCACGGGTCCTTCCCCATGAAGGAAGCAATGCCCCCTTCCCTATCTAAAAGCAGAAAACACTGGGGGCATGGTGACCTTGGCAAGTGGTATTTTCCCTCCCTTCCTCAGCTCTTAAAGCCCTGGTGGCTGCCACTATCATGGGACCACGATAGTCATGCTGAAATCTCCATCTACCTCTCTAAAACCAGAACACTCAGAGACCAAGACCCTGGGGATGAATGATGCAGACAGCAGGCTCAGCCCTGAGCAGCACAGAAAGGTCAGACACCAGACCCCTGACCTTGAACAAGCCCCCTTACCTCTGAGCTTCAGCTTCCTCTTCTGGTAATAAGAACATGAGGGGCTGGAGTTGTGGCTCAGTGGGAGAGTGCTTGCTTGTCTGGCATGTGTGAGGCACTGGGATTGATTCCCAGCACCACCCTTAAATGAATAAAAAATAAAAGGTACATCAACAACTAAAAATATTTTTAAAAAAATTAAGAACACGAGTCTGCGTCTGATACAAAGGGCTAAAGCACAATCAGGTATATAAAGTTGGCTAGTAAGTTTTAAAAAAATCATTGTGACATTTTTTGGAAAATAGTAAGTTGATGAAAAATGTTAAGCTGCCTAGATATGCATAAAAATATTCGTCACTTATAACGTTATATGTGTTTAAGTTAAAAATCTGATAATTTAATAAAGAGGAGATGAAATTCGGTAGCAGGTGAAGGTGTCATCACTGGCTGCAGCTTGTCCTCGGCATAACACATTACTCAGCTGGAGACGGTCACACTGGTGGAACCCTTCCCAGGTGCACCACCCGTAAGCACAGTGGACAAGCCTTCAGGTCAAGAGTGAGCAAAAGCAAGCAGTTCTGCACATTTCCACATGTCACATTAGCCAGAGTGAGAGGAACCCAAGAAGCCTGGAAATAGCCCCCCTGGCTCATATCCAGTAAAACCAGTTGGCAGCAACTAGAAGATAAAGCCTGTGTCACCCCGGGTAGTATCCTTGTAGACAGCAATCGGAGGACCCCGATATTATTACCAGCAGCAATAAAAAACCACTTCTTTGAATGTTTTTTTTTCTACCTAATTGTCAAAACTGAATAATATTATCAGCTTTTTTTATCCTTTGAGTATTTTTCTAATAAGAAAGCACAGAGATGCATGGCAAATAAAAGCAGAAGATTTGAGGATGCAAAGCAATCATGCAAAATGACTTTCATATCAGTTTGATAAGCAGCTGAAATTTAATAACTACATCTCTCCTATGGTGCTGGATGAAAGTTTAATACTTTCTGCTTTGGCTTCTTTCTTCTGCAAGATGCTTATTCAGAACTGTAGCTGCTGCTTTTATAGTCGGGGAAATGAGAGGTGCAGTGGATTAATCAAAGCCTTGAGAGGCTGGGCCCAGCCCCAGCTCAGACCAAACCACAGTGACTTAGAAGCTAAACTAAGCCAAGCCCAAGGCTGTCTGTGACCATCGGGAACAGGGCAAGATTTCCATTGTCTCAAAAAATGCAGGTAAAATGTCAGTCACCATGGAAAGCACGCACCTCATTAAAAGCTATGAAATAAGTTTAAGTCTCCGAAATGCCTATGCCTTGGTCGAGGGCAAATTATGCCATAAAAGAAGAAAAGAATAAAGAAAACCACTTGGGGTTGAGGCAAGAGCTTGTATTTGAAAAAGTATAAATCAAACCCAAGAATACGGTGTTCCACGGCGCAGCGTGTTTTGCAGATCAGCCTGCACGTGGTGAAGAATGGAGGGTGAATTCGTGCGTGATCCGTAAGCAATCTGTAACTGGAGGAGCTCTGAGATGGCATCTATGTGCCCTTCTCATTTTAGAGTTGGGAAAATCAAGATGCAGGAAGAGGAAATGATGGCCAGAATCACACGGTAAGTAAAGAAACCAGCACAAGTCTGACGGCCCTGGACATTTGTCAAATTAGGAGGCCCCCGAGCTCCTCCAGGGTCCAGGGCGTCTCCCAGGCTGCCTACAGAGAGTTGGCAGGGAATCTTCCCAGCGCTCCCAGCACCCAGCTGACAACAGCCACAGCTTTCAGTGAACCACTTTGGGAAGCTATAAAAACTAAAAGGGAAGGGGAGCCTTCAATTAGACATTATCCAGACCAAACCGGGAGGCCAATCCAAAAGCAGAGTTCAGCACTAATGGACCTTCCTAGCTCTGGGTTCAAAAGTGAGCCAGGAGAGGATGGGTCTCCCTGGCCTCGTGGTCTTGCCCCAGCATAAGGGCAAGCCAAAAGAGGGGCTGCCTGGCTTGCGCTACTACTGCCCCCTACTGGGGAGTTCCTTGCTGAGGAATGAAGTGGGCTGCCTTAGGCTGCTTTTCCTAATGGGGGCAACTGAAGTCAACTGGGGCTTCGTACTCAGGTGTAGAAACCAGAAATCCTTCTGCAGCTGTGACACAGAAACATGCATGAGCCTTCTAAAGGTGAAAGAGGAGTCTCCATAACCATTTGCATTGCCTCCTGGGTGAATTTGAAAGAGTCTGGGCACGTGGCAACCCAGCTATTTCTCCATGTGTGCATGCGTACAGATATATGCCGAATATTGGGCTGTTTTAATATAGGTATAAACGGAAAGGAATACAATGAAGGAACATCTGAGCCAGTCATCAGATCTAACTACAGCCTTTTAAAAGAAAATGTAACTCCAGATGTCGCCTTAAGAAAATGAATCAATTAGGCAAATGAAGGACCCCCTCATCAATCAGAGGATGAGAAGCTAAAGTCCAGCATTGCCCAGGTGAGGAGCCCAGGAGGCCAGGGATGGGAACGGCCAGGTGACCCGGATGCTTCCCGCTCCCTGAAGTTGTGTTTGCCATCCTGAATGCTGGTTTGATTTGGAAAGGGTGCTCTGAACGTTGCAAACCTTTTACCCCGAAGATAATAATGCCTCAGCCTTCAGAAGTGGGACCCAGTATAAGCTGGTGTCACTATTCATAAAATAATTGAGTTTACACAAAAAGTGATTTCAGTAATAGCTGCCTTTTTATAAGTATGTACATTTTATTTAAAATTACTGACTCAAAAGGCAAGGTAGAAAAAAAAATCACCTCCAACAACTTCCTGTAATTGCGAATTATTGTGAGGGAAACAGAAGGAAAAGATTTCGAAATTATGAGCCATTATGCTCAAGAGAGAGAGGGAGAGAGAGGGAGAGAGAGGGAGAGAGAGAGGCAGTGAAAAAAAAAGACAGCTCGGCTTCATGAAACACAGCTGACAAGCTCGACTAAATTACCCCCGGACCATTACAAAAATCACTTAATTGCCAAGCATTTTGTTAGGTCAATTGACTCTAATTGAAAAAATAACAAAAAGCTTATTATGCTGCAAATGCGGCCGTGGAAAATGAGTCTTCTGTTAGAAGGAAACAATAATTCTAAATTTCAGCTGCTGCTAACACTACAAAGTTCAGCGTTTCCTTCGGATAGAATCCGCTGTGGAGGAGAAAGCGAACGTGCAGCCATTGATCTTTTTGCCTTCGAGGACCCCCCCCCCTTCTTGGGCTTCCTCTTCTCTGCCTCGTCCCACCCCTACCCCCACCCCGCCTGTCCCCCAAGGAGGAGCATGGGCCCCTACCCCTTGCACCAGCAAAACCCACCCCACTCCCAGCTCCCTGCTATCGGGTGAGAAGGGGTGTTCAGACAAAGGACTGGTCCCCGGGTGGGGGCTTGCATAGCAGAGATGTCCCTTGACTGCCCCTGGCCATCAGTCCCACTGGCTCCCTGGCAGGACCCTGAATCTCGGAATAAGGCTTCCCCACCCTTCCGGGTCCCAGAGCCAGTCTCTCCCTCTCCCTGCCTGGCTGCACCTCCTCTCCTCCTCTCCCCTTTAAAATACAGATAATAGAAAAAAGCAAACAGCCTAGGTCCGTGAAATGTCTCTGAAATTGTCCCCTAACCCACGCACCAGCACTGGCCCTGATTGACATCAAGTGCAGTAATTAGCAACCCCGCCAGCTGATGTAGGTGAAGGTTTATTTATAATTACACATTTTTAGGATGGTTCGACCAGAGTTGGTGCATTTAAAAAGATGAATCAGCCACAGCTCTGTTACTGCCCCAATTACAACCTGAATGGTGGGAGGCTGTAATGGGGGTGATTCTGGGCTGCAGAAAAGTAATTATTTGACCATAAAACCAGGAGGCCGGGGTAGGAGGGGATGGAAGGCAGAGCCTTTGTTTGGAATGCCCTGGGGGGAGGAAGTGTGTGACTGTGTGAGTGTGTATGTGTGTGGGAGCACTAATGTGTGTGCCCGTATGTGTGCATGCATATCTGTGAGCATGTGGACATGTATGTGCCCGTGTGTGCCCAAGGGTGCGTTGAAGGACAGTCATGAAGTAAAAGCCAAAATCTCTCTGTAGCCCCCTATGCAAGCCCCAAACTGTTCCTCACAAACTAGCTCTCCACCTGCCTTGATGGAAATAGTAAAGACCCTGCTCAGTTTCAAACATCAGAGATGAGCTCCATCTTCCCTAGGCCCCTGCAGGGGAGCCGAGAGGTTGAGGCTGGAGGCGTCCCCCTGTTCTCCTTCTGGGACATCTTTCACACTCGTGCCTTGTGCACAAGTGGCGTCTGATGCTACTGGGCTAGTGTCCTCGGAGGCCGCCAGCAGGTCCTCTCCGGCGGGCGGCGTGACATCCGTTTCTCGTTGTTGCCTTTTTTAGAGAGGAGTATCGCTTACCCAGGGTCGGGGGAGCGGTATCGGGCAGTGCATCACACATGCGTGGTTTCCTGAGGCCCCCCATCTGGAGATGATGGTGGCAGCAGTTCCAGAGAGCCCTGCAGGTCACCTGGCGTCTTGGCAGGCAGCTGAACCGAGCAGTAAACTGAGCCACTTGGGTGCCACAGGTGCTAAAACTCGGGGGAACCAGCCTTGAAAAATCAGACGTGAGAAAAGGGGAGCATCCGGAAGCTGTTCTTGTGGGGGTCGGGTCCCACCGGGGCCCGCTGTGCCTGGCCAAGTCGGCAGGACGTAGAGTTTGGCATGAAGGCTGGCTACCCAGCCCAGCGCTGGTCCTCACGACGTCGGAAGAGTCATAAAAGGGTCACGATGGGCCCCTGAGAACTGTCCCTCCACCTCAGGACGCTGCTCAGGGACTCCCTGGAAAGAAGTCCGTCCTTCAGTAAGTGGCAGAGCTCTACGGAGAGAAATAAAAGTGAGCCATGGTGAACACGGTACCACTTGCCAGACCAATGGGCTTCATCAATTAATCACAGCCAAATAATCACCACCTACATTAAAGAATAATACATGAAAAGGACGGGGCCTCGCTGTAACTTATTCAGAAGGGGCTGCCTCCCTAATCCCTCTGAGTCCTGACATGTTAACTGGGTAGCGACTAATTAGATGTCAAAAATTCATAAGCGCTCTTTAATATTGCATATATCTGCAGCCGACATTTCAATATGAGAGTTGTATACACAGAAGTCACTATAGCATTAAAACACAGCAGGGTGGGAGAAATAAAAGAGAACCAATAAAAACAATGTCCCTTAAAAACCCCAGAGAGCCCCGGCTTTGGAAGTGTGTACTTTCTTATTCAGAAAAGGTATCACCTTAATAAGAATTATAGGCTAGGGGGTTTCTCTGCTCCGTGCCGCCTGGACAGAAAGAGCGCGGGGAGACGGGCTTATCAAAGGCACTGCCAGGTAAATAGTAATTTATTGTGCATGCACAATGAACATTACCCAGTGTCCTGACACTGGGTGATAATGAAAGGCATGTTACTGTGGCACCCACGGAGGGGATTTCCACTCCCCCTCCTCCCTTCTCCCCTTGTCGCTCTTGAGCGAGGCGGCTCTGATGGGCCCTGGCATCTCCTGCCTGTTCCCAACCATTTCACATAATATAGGAAGCACCTGAAGTTTAGTGGATTAAGTAAGTGAGTTAGTTTGCTGGCCCGGTGATATATATGTTGCCTGCATGTGGACTTATATTTCAAATGCTGGGGACTATATTTTTATGAAACAAGCCTCTTCCTGTCGGAAGAATTATAGGAATGTGATATAATACGAGGCAGCGAGATTAAAAACAATGCATCACGGCGCGGGGAAGACGCGCTGGTTTATGACTTGCATCCATTAATTGAACCTCTCAGGAATAGAGAGAGGGCTCTACAGGAACCCGCCTCAGAGCCGCTCCCTTTCGACTTCCAAGGGGGGGATTTGTGTGGCTGTTTTGTTTATTTTTATGTCTGAGCACACCTAGGACATATCTATCACGCCTGCCCGTGCCCGTGCGCTCACACACGTGTGACCCATACAGCGTGGCCCTGGGTGGAGGTCTGGCTCTCTGTACCATGCCGCCATGACCTTCGGACAAAAGCGATTTTTCTTTTCGTTCTGTCCACCTCTGACAGGAGGAGAGCGAGGAAGTGGGGTTGAAGAGCATGAGAGCAGCTCTCTGAAGTCACTTCATCATCTGAACAATTCTTAGTGGCTTTGTGCATGTGCCATTAGTGGTCTGGACCCCACTTTGCTCTTCTGTGATGGCTGGAAGCCACTCCTTCCTCTTGGGTTTGGGGGCTGACCACCGCAAGGAGGGCCCAGGCACCTGGGCAGAGCTACAGAAAGGCTTTGTGTCCTAGTGATCTGGAGCCCTATGCCCCACTGCTCCTTGCCACGCTCACTGTGATGTTGACACAGACTCCCTTTAGTGCCAGGGGGAGGCTGGTTCTTCCACCATCTTCTGAGTGACTGCAAGTCAAGCCCAAAGTTGTGAGAAGGGCCAACCTCGTGGTTTTGGAGAACTTCTTTTCAAAAAACAGCACAGTGCTCCACCTCAGATTCTATCTGTGCCCACGTGGCGGCATGGGGTGCATCAGCCAACTTCCCCCTGACTCTGGAATGTCAACTCCTAGGAGAGGTCTCCCGGGCAGGAGGTTGGAGCTGCCTTGTCATCAGGCCCAATGCCACTCCTGTGGTTCCTCTTACTCTGATGGCACAGGGCTTGGATTTGAAATTCAATAATACACTAATTCAGGTCCTTTCTGGTCAATACCTGAAGCATAATTAACTGCACTCACTTGCTGTTTTTTGATTCTGATTTTTCCTTACATTAGGTTGGATTCTTCCCCAGTTTCAGGGTTTCTTGTTTTCAAAACAGGAGTCTTTGTCAATTTTGACCAGTAGCTAGGAAAACAAGATCTTTCCTGGCCTACCTGGAATGAGGAAGATGAGGTCTTCCTTTTCCTTCACGTGGCTGAGGGTGAGGTCGGTTCACCTCGTTCATTCCCTGCATTATTCACTCCCTCATTCATTCATTCCCTCACACATCTGTTTCTGCATTCACCTCTCAAATGTCTTGGAAGATATATCTTTCTTCTTGAAAGTGCCTGATTCTGTTTCCACTTGGCCATACTGTGGAAAACTATCCAGCTCTTCTCTTTCTAAGAGCTTATAGTCCACTGGGTCAGGGATTCTTTTTTTTTTTAAATACAGAGATCCGAGTGCAGGGGAGCAGCAGGCACGTTGGGAGAGTGCGGGGTCTGTGCCATCAGGGACCTAATCTTGCCCGGGAAGGGAGGGCTTGGGAGAGCATCCCCGGACACGTCAACCACTGAAGTGGAGGCAGAATGAGCAGCCTGAGGGCAGGAAGGAGGCTGGGGAGTTGGCAGCGTTAAGCAGACAGCACACGGAGCGTGCAGCCGAGGTCAGCGGAGTGACACTTGCTCTCTTCCCGCCTCCGACCATCACCGGGAAATGGTCCTTGGCACTGTGTGGGGGAATCACCCCTCTCATCCTCAGCCATGTGGTTTCAGGATAATTGACCCCACTCCAGTTTCAGGGTTGGACCTTGGAGGACCTCACTAACGATGGCACCCATCTCTCTGGCCACTGGGATTGGTTCAGGGATGACCCCATGACCCAATCAGAGACTGTGGAATGTAAGAGTTTGCACGGCATTCTGGGAAAGAGAAACGTCCTTTCTCTCAGCACCTTTTCTGGCTACTATGGCACAGGTGGTCAGGTCTGCAATGGAGCGGCCAGGCTTTTCAACCAACGCGCCAGAGTCCAGAACTTCCAGGACCACCCCACGCAGTCAGAAGGTGAAGCCGACGACGTTACAAATGACAGCAACCTCTGTTGGCGAGGAATTGGTCGGAATCTTATCCCAAAGGATAATTGTTAGCATTTCCAATTTATGAAGAAGAACCTGAAGCTCATTAAGTGAAAAAGGTCAAGTGATTGCCCAGGTCAATGCTGCAGGAGGAGGAGGAGAGGGATTCAAACTCAGTGTGGTCTCTCTCTAAAGCTCAGCTTCTTAACAGAAGCAGGGACAGAGGCTTCGGGGGGCATAGGAGGTGGGTGGGAGAGGAGGGGACAGCCAGGTGAAGAGTGGTCCTGGCAGGCCAGGGACAAGGTCTGGATTCAGAACTTTATAGAGGCCATCACACCAGACCTGTTGTCCTGCCTCAGGTGTGAGGTCCATCCTGGTCCAGCCTCTCCCTGTCCACAGGGCTTTTCCTACATCTCTGCCTCCACAGGCTTCTGTCTGAACCTCAGGCCTCTCCAAGTTCCTGCTGCCATATTGTGTGGGGAATCAGTAAGGACCCTCCCCAGAAACAGAATAAACAGGGAATGAAGATACGGACAGCCAAACAGGTAGACAGATGGGTAGATACAGATATAGAGAGAATAAATATGAGAGAGAGAAAATTGATTAAAAGGAATTGGCTCCTTGGATTAGGAAGGCCAAGAAGACTCAAGATCTTTGGTCACCTAGATGCAGGCCCAGGAGACCTGGTGAGGTAGGTGGGAGGGGCTCCCTCTTCCCTGGGGGAGGCTCAACTATTTTGTTCTATCTGGGCCTTCAACTTACTGGTTAAGGCCCACCCATGTTGGGAAGAAGGATCTGCTTTACTCAAAGTCAAAGATTTAAAAGTTAATCATCTTTTTATTGGTGCATTAGCAATTACCCAGAATAGTAGGATTCCTATTCACTCAGAGTCATACAAGCACATAATTCGAGCCACCTCCTTCCCCAGTTCCTTCCTTCCCTTCCCTTCTTCCTTCTCCAACATACTTGCTCTTCCCTACTGATCTCTCTGCTTCTATTATTTTAATTAGTACATCACACAACCACACATGCACACACACGGGACAGTGTGGATGTTCACATGGGGACATGGCATAGTTTGGTGGAGTTCTTTCCCCAGTACTTTCATATGGCCTCTCCCTCCTCCCTCTTGATCTCCTTTCTCTATTCCATTGGTCTCCTCTAATTTCCTGAACTCCCTTTTTAAATTCTTTGTTTTTTTCCTCTCTCTTTAGCTTCCACAACTGAGAGAAAACATCAGGCCCTTAACTCTCTAAATCTGGCTTATTTCACTTAGCATGATGTTCTCCAGCTCCGTCCGTCCGTTCACCAGCAAATGCCGTGATTTATTCTTCTTTATGGCTGAGTAAAACTCCACTGTGCATACAGACCATACAAACCACATTCCCTTTATTCATTCTTCTGCTGATGGAAAACATTCACAGAAACACCCAGAAGGTTTGGCCAGCTATCTGGTCACTCCATGCTGCATTCAATCCGACGGGTGCCATAAGCCATCTGGGTGGAGGACTAGGACTGTGTGAGGTTCCATAGCACTTAATGTAGTACCACCTAAACAGAGGTGCTCAATAAATGCTTCTGCATTAAGTTCAGGAAACAGCCAGGCTGTCTGGCACCTTTCAGCGTAGGAGACAGTACCGGGATTCAGTGTTTACCTTTGAAAGTATAAAGTTCAATCTGATGACCCTGGCCTACCCACTACTCCTCATTGCCTCAGTGGTGAACTTGACCTCAAGGTCAGGTTCAGACTCCCCATCAGCTCCATTTTGGAAATATGTTATAGAGATAGAATTAGGCAAAAACTAGGCATGACTACCCAGCACCCAGCACCACAAGACCTGAGCTGCCACATCAACCCTGCTCCCTGCACACCGAGCCACTGAGCTTTTCTGTAGCCTCGCTGTGCACCTTTGGCATGATGGACACCCTCAACTCTGGGACACACCATACTCCAGGAACTTGCCCCTGGGTTCCAAACCCTAGGCCTTCCCCCTGCTCTCAGACCTTCATTCCAGAGAAGCTGCCTTCTCTAGGTTCCAGGGTCTATCTGCTCAGATCTCCCCCACGTCCTGCTTCCCCTGCTTGCCCATGTGGTCAACAGCTCCCGGACGGCCGAGGCTTCAGACATGTCGTCTACCAGTTCTAATGAACTAGAGCCTCGTTCTGCATCTGCACACCGTGGGTGGGGCTGGAAGTGGAGGGCTGGGAAGCTGGCGTTTCCTGGAAGCAGAATCGTGTATCCAGCAACACCCGGGGCAGATGGGGTCCCCGGTGAGGTTTCACATCCAGGATCCTGAATCCGTGTTGGATGAACTGAGGTCCCCCACCCCTCTGTCATGGACAGGTAGGGAGGAGGGTGACCCAACACCCGGCATTGGATGAAGGAAGCGGGGACGGATGAGAAGGGAGGAGCCTGGAAGCTCAGAGCTGAGGAGACCTTGGTGTGAACGTAGATCCCAGGCAGGTGTGCTCTGCATGGAAATAAGTGACGTGAGCTCCCTGTGACTTTCCTTTACTGTGTGAGAGCCAGGAGGTGGCTCAGCCTTATATACATGCACCATGCAGGGAAGAGCTCCGTTCTCTACGTCCCTCTCTGGGCCAGGCTGGGAAAGGAATGCTCTGCCTGGCTGTTCACAGCCATTTCAAACCTCCTCTGGTGTGTCTTGGCATCCAATGTGCCCATCATTCTTTAGCGGGCCCCATTGTTATCCCTGGTAGGCTCCATCACAGTCAGGAAGCAGGACAATTAACCAATGGTATGGGTTCTGTTCTGGGTCGTGACATAAATATGGGTGTGCCAACCCCGTGGCACATGGGAGCAGATCATGTTGCATCTATAGCCAAAGTTCTCTTAATATGAACTTGAACTGCTTGTGTTTCTGAAAATTATGAGGCATGCCTGAAATGCTGTACTGGTAAACGTGGATGCTGTGTATGTGTGTGTCCGTGCATTTTTGTTGAGCATCTACTGCAACAAATACAGTGTTTTAAATATAGCAAATACAACATGCCTTTTCACTAGGCTGGAGTTTGCCATCTGGTGAAAAAGGTAGGTGCTAAATAAGTGACCATGAGTGCACTTGTGGTCAGGATCCTATGAACTTGCAGACACAGAGTGAAGCTCTGAGGTGCTATGATTTCCTCTGGGCACTTGTTTAAGAATCAGGGCCAACGTCCCAGTGTCTATGAAATGTGGCCTTCAGAGACCCAGGCAGAAGTCAGTGCAGTGGTCACCCTGGGGACTGCATAGATCAGCTTTACCCAGCCAGGAAGTCCCTCCTCCCATTGAAGAAGGCCTTGGCTGCTGCGGCTCACAGCTGTGGAGGAGTGACCCCATGCACAGGACGCCTTGCGGAAGAAACTGCCTTCTCCAACCACCCAGCTCAGCACAGGGGGCCGTGGCTCACGATGGGTGAGAGCAAAGGACTGCTGTCCATGTCATGCGGGGCCCAGGCTGTGGGCCCATCAGAGCCCAGTGTGGGATGAGAGGTAAGCCAGGCTCCGGGTGACACCGCCCTCTCTCAGCTCCTTCACACCCTCCCTGGTTGTTCTCCTCCCTCTTTTTCAAGTGTTTTTTTTTTTTTTTCCACTAAATCACTTGCACAAATATCTCTTGGGGCCAGCAGGCTCAGTGAAGTGCAGTAGGGCACAGTGACCACACAGTGGGTCCGAGGTGACATCTGCCCAGTGCATACTTAGTTGCTGGGACCCGAGTCTACCTCTGATGCACCACAGGCCATGGGCTGCAGGAAAGTGAACCATCTCTGGTCCTACTAAGTGGTCCAGAGGAGCCCCTCCCAGATGGCCCTCAGCAGCAGCAGAACTTGGGGGATGCCTTGGACCAGGAAGAGGCTGATGAAAGGAAGTCGCTTGGGGTTCACCTAGAGTACTCGCTGGAGAGCTAGCCAGATTCCAAGTCCAGGGCAAAGGAGGGGATGGGGGAAGGTCCCTGAAGCCACAACCCAAGTAGGAGCCAAAACATTCAATAAGTGACAGTGATTCTATTTTGGAGACCTAAGAAATGATAATCAAATTTATAACGGTTGAAATTTATCAAAGGCTTATAAAGCTTCACTATGTATAAGTTGCATATTATTTTGCCAACATCACCCAAAGGAGTCTACTGTGATCAGTGCTATTATTCCAACTTCCCAGGGAGGAACTGCATTTCCCCAGGAGCTGCTTTTGAGTCAGAGATGAGCTCCAAGCTGGCCAGTCAGATCCAGATGCAGGTGTGTTCATTGGACTTTGTGTCCAAGGTCAACGCCAGAGCAGCAGGGGTACTTACCTGAACACTCTTAATATTCATGTGGCAAATAATGCCCCCAACCCCAAGGTGCTCGGTGTTAGGTGGGCAGAGCTGAGCCAGGACCCATGAAGCCCTGAGAGCCATGTGGCTCCTGCTGCCTGCACCGCCTGCCCACATCAGTTTCACAGAACTCTCTGGACTCAGAAGATGAACTGAAATGACATTTGTGCTTTAAATTTTCCATATCCTTCCTTCAGTTTTACATTTCACTTTGCATAGAGCCCATTCTTTGTGAAATGACACAGAAATAATAAATTCTAGAGAAATAGCATCCAAATAGATATTTAAAAATATGGCAGAGTTTGGACATAAATCCATACAATTTACATGAGAGATTTGGTGTGTTGTGGCTGGCTGGAAGGGGGGAGACTGGCAGGCTGGTACGGTGTACCTAAGACACAATCAGGATAAATATAAAATATTTGCTCTCCACAAGGTCTGTTCAGTCAGAGGAGACTGTGGGCACGGGGTAGAGAGTGGACCCAGGGAAAGAAGCTGCCAGGGCAGGAGGCAGGCGGTGTGTCTTCGGGCTCACTAACTCTCATCCCCAGTGTGTTGGCAACAGAGAGCATTTGCATAGAACTTCCCTCCTTGACAATTGAATATTGTTTAGGAAGCAAACTCCTGGACAGGTCATTGCCAATCAACAGCTAGTTGACATTGGCCAGAGTCAATGACCCCCACCACAGTGCTAAGGTCCCCTCTTAGCAAACCTAAAATCTTTCTCCTCTTCACATATTTAAAGAAAATGATCCAGAGCAAAAATAAGCTTTGACAACACTCTAAAGTGTTTTTATTTATAACAGATCCAAGTAGAGAAGACCACTAATGGGAAGGGTACCTCGGGGTGCTATCTATAGCAGCAGTATAGCACTTCCAAAAAAAAAAAAAAGAAGAACCACACTGTCTATCTTAAACCAAAATATAACTTTGTACAAAAGGTAAGAATAACTCCCACTAAGGTGTTAAAAAATAAAACTAGTGTTAAATAGGAAACAAATCAAAGTATAATGATCTTTGAAATGAAGAAGCAAAATTCACATTATTTGGCAACATTGTTGCATTTGGTCTGAGTCGGCCTCAAGAGGAAGAGGAATTCACTGTACATAAACTGAAACACAAGGAGGGAGATTAAACACAGATATGTAATGTGGCCATCTCAAAAGAAATACCTTAAAAACCAATGGCTTGCGTACATATTAGCAGCAATCATTTAGAAATGTGAAAAAAAAATTAACTCATTCTATCTGGAAGCTAAAAACAACTCCATCTGGAAGTCCTGCCAATGCAGGGCCTATCTGGGGAATGTGGCATAAACCCACTACCCAGGTATGCAGCAAGGACTTGATCTACAAGCCATCGGCTGGATGTCATTCTGTACCTTTCTTGGGCAATGGCACTGAAAATCCCCTCTACCCCAAATGTTCTCCCTTCTGATTTTATGGGCTGATTGAGAGTTTATCTGCATCCAGATCAAATATCATCTTAGAATTTCTTATTTCTTTATCCAAAATTGTCTACTGTGATATTACGGTCATAAGAAAATGTTAATATTTCTTCTTTTCTTCTTGAGGTGCTAGAATTGAACCCAGGACCTTGAGCATGCTAAGCAAGCACTCTCCTGCTGAGACACATCCCCAGTCCCCTCCACCCCTGCTTCACTTACTTTTTTTAGTTTTGTTCGATTTTGAGACAGGGTTTGGCTATGGGGCCCAGGCTGGCCTCAATCTTGTGATCCCCTTCTGCCTTAGACTCCCATGTATTTGCGACTATAGGCGGACACCAACTGGCTGGGCTATAAAATAAGTATATTTAGACTTCTCCCTTTTCCCTGGTACACACTTTATAAAATCCTTAGAATCTTTTGAATGATGAGCCTCTTACTGTGTGTTAAAGAGGTGACCCATGACTGCAGGTTCCATAGAGCACCAGGAGAGAGACTGGTCAGTGGCCAAGAACCAGCCCTGAGATTAGAGTTAGAAGTCTGAGACTCCCTCAACCCCCAGAAAGGGGAAGGGAGGAAGGCTGGGTCGATCCCCACAGCCAGTGACATCACCATTCCTGCCCACGCAACGGCACCTCAGTGAGGTTCAGAAGGACAAGGCTCCGGGACCCTCGGGACCACTGAGCACCTGGGGGTTTCTGGAGAACAGTCCAGAGAGGCTGCTCAGAACCCTCCCCCATGCTCTGCCCTCTCCAGGTCCCCTCTGGACATTCATCTGCACCTCCGTAATTCCTCTCGTGACAAACTGGCAAACATGAGGGTTCCCTTGAGTTCTGGGAGCCACTCTGACAAACTAATGGACCCCGAGGAGGGGCTTGTAGGATCCTCCGATCTATCAGCCATATCGAAAAGAAGATGTGGGCAACTCTCTCCTCGCCACAGGTAGGTGAGTGGAGGGAGGGCTCGTGGAGCTGAGCCCCAAGCCTTTGGGGTCCAAGAACAATTCAGGATCAATAGGGGCTGTCCGAGCGGAGCTCCGCTGAAGGATATCCAATTGGTGTCTGCTGAAAAAACCCACATCGCGGTGTCCAAAGTGGCTTTTCCCATCCCTCATGCCCACTATGGCCCCAGGTCACTTTCTGCTTCTTTGGCCTGGCCTTCCTACCACTTAGCATTATTTGAATGATTTCATTCACTTATTTGCCTATTTACCATCTGTCTCCTTCACTTAAACAAAAGCTCTGTGGAGCCTGATTCTTCCTGCTCACCTCTGTGTCTAATGAAGAGCAGACCCTCAACATATGTGTGTTCAATTAAATTTGAAAGAAATAGCATGAAAGGTATAGAAAGGCGGCATTCTGTAGAGGTGTAAGTTCTGCCCTGAAGTCATACATAGATGTAACCGGCTCAGTCTCCAAATTGGGGATAGGAGCTTATAAAAGTAATGCCAGAGTTCATTGGAGAGAATAAATATATGAATAAAGGGGATACAATAGTCCATTCTTCTCCATGGTTTCCTTTCTGTGGTTTCAGTTACTTGCAGTGAACCAAAGTCTGAAAAAGGTTAAATGGCAAATCCTAGAAATAATTGGCAAGTTTTAAACTGTGCCTCCTTCAGAGTAGCGTGATGAGATCTTGCACGGTCCTGCTCCATTGCATCTGGGATGTGGGTCACACTTTGCCCAGTGTATCCACAGTGTATACACTACCTACACATTAATTGCTTAATAATCATCTTGTTCATCAGATCAACTGTTGATGGTATTATAATTCTGTGTTCAAGTAACCCTTATTTACTTAATATTGCTACAAACTGCAAGCATAGAGATGTTGGTGATTCAGATATGCCAAACAGAAAGGGTAAAGTACTTCCTTTAATGCAAAGTTAAAAGTGCTTAACTTATTAGGACAGAAAAAAACCACTGTATGCTGAGGCTGTTAAGATTTATGATAAAAATTAATCTTCTATGTATGGGATTGTGAAGAAGGAGAAGGAAATTTGTGCTAATCAATTCACAATAGCTAAACTATGGAACCAACCAAATGCCCTTTAACTGATGAATGGATAAAGAAAATGTGGCACATATACACAATGGAATATTACTCAGCCTTAGAGAAAAATGAAATTATGGCATTTGCAGATAAATGGATGGAACTAGAGAACATCATGCTAAATGAAATAAGCCAATCTCCCTCAAAACAAAGGCCAGATATTTTTCCTGATAAGCAGCTGCTGATGCATAGTGGGGAAGGGGTAGAGAAGAATGAAGGGACTTTGGATTGTGTAGAGGGGAGTGAGGGAGGGGGTAGGGCTGTGAGGATGGGAAGGACGGTAGAACGAGACAGACATTATTACCCTATATGCATGCACAATTACACCACTAGTGTGACTCTGAACCATGAACAACAGAGGAATGAGAAGTTGTGCTCCATTTGTGTGCAATATGTCAAAATGCATTCTTCTGTCAGGTACAACTAATTAGAACAAATTTTAAAAAACAGAAGGGAGGCCAGAAAATAGAAGAAAGGGATTAAGAAAGGGAGGGTAGAGAAAGGGGAGATACTGGGGAATTAAATTGATCAAACTATACTGGTTTATTGTGTGAATGTATGAATTTATTATAATCCCACTTTTATGTATAATTATAATTCACCAATAAAAGGGGAAAATAAATAAAAGTATTGGGAGAAAAAAAAGAAATTTGTGCTAGTTTTAATGTACTTCAAACTGCAAAAGTCATGGCCAAAGTGTGTGGTAGATGCTCAGCTAAGATGAAAACTGAATGAAACTATTGGATTAGTGAGCTTTTGCAGTTTTCTATTGCAAGGTGGTCTTGGGACATTTCCTGCACAGATGGGGGGGGGTTACTGCACAAACCACTATCTGGGGACAATATAAATCTAAATCGTGGAGAACCTAGCCTAACTACTTCACAGAACATTCTATATTTCTGCAAAAATGAAAACAGTACAGCATGGTTTCAAGGACAGACTTAGCAGGTCACAGTATATAGAACAAAACAGCATCCTACAGGGACCCACCACATCAATGTTTACAGCAGCACAATTCACAATAGCTAAACTGAGGAACCAACCCAGATGCCCTTCAGTGGATGAATGGATGAAGAACACGTGGTATACATACACAATGAAATATTACTTGGCATTAAAAGAGAATAAAATCATGGCATTTGCAGGTAAATGGATGAAGCTGGAGAATATAATGCTAAGTGAAATTAGCCAATCCCCCAAAACCAAATGCCAGATGATTCCTCTGTTTTAAGGATGCTGATCCATAATGTGCTGGTGGGGGGATGGGAGGATTAAATGAACTCCAGATAGGAAAGGGGAATAGGAAAGGGAGGGGGCAGAGGGGCAGGAAAGTTGGTGGAATATGATGGTCATCATTACCCTAAGTACATGTAAGAAGACCCAAAGGATGTGACTCTACTTTGTGTACAACCAGAGATATGAAAAACTGTGCTCTATATGTTCAATATGAACTGTAATGCATTCTGTTGTCATATAAAACAAATCTAAATTTGAAAAAATAAAGAAAAATGAGAATTTAAGAAAATGAACAACAACAACAACAAAAAAAAAAAGTCAACGAAAACTAAGTACAGTAACGCCTGGTAAAGGGGCGAAAAAGGGCAGACAGAATCCTGGAATGGCACCACAGTTTTTTAGCCCCTGGTGTATGTGGCCTGCATAATCTCCCCCACTCCACTGAGCATCTTCAGGACTGGCAAATACAATGACTTGTACCCCATTCTTTAGGTGAACTCATAGGAAAAGGTCGAAGGAATTTTACAAACTTAACTCAGTTTCCTAATTAGTTGAGGTTAATTATTTGAGAATAAGTGAGCTTACTCTGCCTGGGCCTGATCCAATCAGACTAGATCTTAAAAGTGCCCTGGTCCTTCCTGAAGCTCCACAACATGAGAGGGATCCTGGAGGGGGCTGGGTGGTGGGGGCTGGAGGGCAGCCTCTAGGGCTGACAGTGGTCCTCAGAGGATGAGCTCCGAGATAGGAAGTGGGACTTCAGTCCCCTGAGGGCAAGGAAATGGGTTCTGCCACCGACTTGAGGGAACAAGGGGCCGATCTCTCTCTGACTGAGCTGGACGGGGGATGTACCCCGTGGGGCCGTGACCTCAGCCTGGAGAGCTGTGGGCTCATGTCGGACGGAATTACGCCATCCCTGGGCTTCTGACTCTGTAGCAGGGAGCTACAGAGAGGCTGCTATTCTAAGTCACGGAGTTTGCAGAAATAGAAAGACTAATGCAGAAGAGAAGGACACCTCCATACACAGTTGGGGACCAGATATGAACTCCCTGGAAGCAATGAGTCAGGATATTCATAAGGTACTCTGCTCAAAATAATTCCAGACGGATAAAATAATTAGGTGAAAAGAAAAAAGCCAATAACAGTGGCATGCTGTTCTGGTCAATCTGTGCTGCTGATATGGTACCGCAGCCTGGGGGAGGGAGACCAGTAAAACAGAAGAAGGGGATCAGGGAGAAGGAGCTCCCCATTCTGCTCCCCATTCTGGATGCTGGAGTGAGCTCAGGGCTGGCTTGGTGGGCCTTCTTCCTCTGGTGCAAATAGACAACTTCCTGCTGGGTCCTCTCATGGCTGAGGGGGCAGGTGCTGACCTGGCTGTGCGTCAGTGTCAGACCCAAGTCCTGTAGGGGGCTCCACCCTGGTGACCTTCCAAGCCCCCAGTTCCCAACATCATCCAACAGAGGATTAGGGCTTCAACCCTGGAGCCCTGGGAGACATGCCCCGCAGTCCCTAACTCTCAAAGTATATGGGTAAATGCTTCTCAAAGCTCAGGGTAAAGGCATAATTTTGGAGCATAAAAATGAGAGGGGCCAAGAAATCTTATGCAATATTCCGTCTGGTTGAATTTACAAAATGAAAACTTCAAACGAAAATAACAACATAAGTCTAGGAAAATATCTGCCTCAGAGATAACAGGTAAATGCTTAGTGTCTTGTCCATATAAATTTATGGAAAAGCATATGAAGTATTTATATGTTGATATGTGTATGTGGGTATTCATACAGTTTGAGGATGAAAATACTAACAATCTAATTTCCAAACCAAATATCTCTGGATGGCAAAATTTATCAGTGATTTTAAAATTACTTCTTTAAATTATATCCTTCCTCTATGTACAATTTCTAAAATGATTCTGTTAATATTAGGAACCCACAAAAATAATAATTTCATACACAATAGAATTTCAATATATTACTACAAAGAATAGTATGCAATCTACCAATATTGTTTATATTTGTGAATTTTTATAGCCATTTAATAATTAAAGATAAGGAAACATCAATTGGAACACAATTACATATCCATGCCATGATTACAACTGTGTAGAGATGTTTCAAGCACAAAGATGGATAAAGTTTTCAAGATCACATGTTGCCGTTAAAACAGGTATTGTTTTACAAGAGTAAGGTTGGAAAGAATAAATCTTTTAGACTATTTTATGTTTGAAATAAAAGTACTATATCTGAAGAAAGAGTAGATAGATACATAATAAATGATTGATTGAAGACAGGTCGAGAGATGATAGGTGGCTTTGTCCTGTGGGCTGTTTCCTGCAGGTGCTGTAATAAACCGACCACAGACTAGGGGGCTCGAACCCAGAGCTTCATGTCCTCATAGTCCGGGAGCCCGGAAGTCTGAGGTCCAGGTGTTCCAGGGTTGGATCCTTCTGAGGACCCCTGCTTTGGCTCGTGGGTGCCCTCTGCTTTCTGCATCTTCACATGGATGTCCCTGAGGGTGCATCTGTGTCCTGATTTCTTCTTCTTATTAGGATTCCAAGTCTTCGTGGCTTGGGGCCCCCTGATGACCTGGCTTTAACTTCATTATCCCTTGAAAGACCTGTCTCCAGATATGGTCCCATTCTAAGGAACCAGAGTTAGGACTTCAACACAGGGATTCTGGAGGGTATAAATGATTCACCCTCTCACCACGCCCGCCCGAGAATAACGCCTCCCAAGTAGACAAGGACACTCAGCTTGCATTCTTGTCTCTTTCCAAAATGATGATCCTAATAAAATTGTGATAACATTGACGGTTCTCTTGGTCCCTTTCAACCTTGGTTTTGTCGAAGGGTCAATCCCACTGTGGCTTCACATGTTAGGATTAACTTAGTGGCGTGTGAAGAAGGCCGGGCGCAGTGCGACTGCGGTGAATCCCAGCACCTCTATGTTGCTTCAGCATCTATTTCAAATGCGTTTGACTTTCTCACACCTGCAGCAAGGAGTCGTCACCTCTGACGGTCTCCTGTTCTCCTCTCAGCTCCCTTAACATCCCTGGTGACCACCTCCTATGAAACAGCTGGGCCCAGCCTCCTTGACTTGCCCCCAAGACCCCCTTGCCCCTTGTGGACGGAGCAGAGGAGCCACAGTGACACTTCTCAGTCAGGGTGACTCAGGGAACTTGTGTGCCCCTGCTCTAACCCCCCAGGTAAGCTTCCTCAGGACCATGGGCTCTGTCCCACCCACTCCTGCTGGTGGAGCTTTCCTACCTCAAGAGGAATAAAATGGACACAATTTCAAGGAGAGCCCAGGTGTCCCGTGCAAAGGACACCTGCTCACAGGGTAGACACTGAGGCAGCAGGCCAGGCCAGGACAAAGAGGAACCCCAGGAACCAGACCCAAAGCCCTGGGCTTCCCGTCAGGCAGGCCAGAGTTGAAGGCCTCTCTCGTGGGAGAAATCTCAAGGCCAAAGAGGATAAAATATGTCCCTGGACACCAGAAGCATTGACCTTCTCATCCCCCCCACACACTTATTCCAGCCTAATCACTTTCTCAGATCTTCCTACCCAATACCTTAATGTCAGGGCACACAGAACTTGCAACAAATCCAAAGAGGCATTCAGCCGTGGTTCTTGTATTTATTTATTTTTAAAAGAGCAAAAAAAAAGGTGACCTTTTCTGTAGTGGAACTCTATTTATGATAGCAAAAATATTTCAAATCCTCGTGATATAAAATTGCTCTGGGAAAATGGGCCACATTCAATTCGTGGCTTCATGGGCGTACAGTCGTCCAGCTGTGCCCCCTACAGACGCATGCGTCCGATGGAAACCCAGGAAGCTTTTGGAAAAGTAAGGTCTGGTGTTTCTCTCCAGCTCTAGAACTTCTCACACGGCATGTCCCCCCAAAAGGAGCAAGACGGAAAACTCAAACAGGAAACTGGTATTGCAAAATTACTGAGAAGAAAAGGAAAAAAAAAAAAACATACTAAAAGCGGGCAGGCAACAAAGCCAGGAAGACAAATAACAGATGGACAAGCAAGAAAGCAAATGCCAAGGACCAGAAGAGGCAGGAGCTGAGTTGTCCAACATTATCAGGAGAGATGGCAAAATAGTCAGAATCAGCCAGTGCGGATGACTGCCGGGCCCCCACCTGTGGAGGCAGAGCCCAGGCCAGCGCAGGAGCCGTCTCATAGAAACGGAGGCACCTGCTCATGTCACCTATTGTCTTGTTGCAGAACTCAGGAGACTGGTACTTGGCATTAAGCCCTGGAAAGAGAGACTGGGGATTAACCTGCAGTGGGTCTTCCTGTTGTAGGTATCAGCTTCATGCACACGCTCAAGACAGCCCTCATCCAGCACACGTGTGGCCTCTGTGGACCACCAAAGCCCATCCCAGGGACAGTACAGAATTTGTGCCAGCGAGGTGGCATCCCTATCAAGCAGGACTTGCTAAGCACCCACACCAGGATTCCTTGTTATTTTGCAATGTGGCTCATCAATATTTGTTCATATAAACAAAGAGTTTTCTTTTCCTTCAAAAATGAGCTCCATTAGCTGTACTTAAAGTCTCCAGTAAAGAATATGTCTCCTGCGCTGCCAAAGGATGTGGCAGGTGAAGCCATCTGAGAGGTTCTCAGGGAAAGTGAGGTGCCCAGGAGCCCCGCCTCCCCTCTGCCTCAGCGTCTACCTGTGTGGAAGGAGGTCCTGGGTTGCTCCCAGAATGGAGGAGAATGGAGATCTCAGGGAAGGAAAATCAGCAGAAACAGGACTAGTTAGACCGGGGATTAGGAAATTCTGCTCAGCCGCCAAATCTAGCCATGATTTTGCATGTCCCTTCAGCTAAAAGTAGTTCTTACACTTTTAAAGGTCTATAAAAGACAGGGAGACAGAAGCAGGGACACAGAAAAGAAAATGGGACAGAGAAAAGTAAGCTCTGAAGATCCTAAAATTTGTATTATCTGGCACTGAGTGGAAGCATACCATACCCAGCCCACCCCTGAGTTGGTGGATATTCTGTAGAGTGGTGATCAGAAATGCCTATAAGTCCTCACTTCCTGTCCCACGTGAGGCCTTTCTGGGTCACCACAGGAGAAGGGTTTAGAAGCAAGAGATAACACAGGCAATATTAACATCAGTGACTATTAATAGTATGTGCCCATGACAAATTAGAGCTTCACCATGTGTCAACTGAATCTTTACCACCCTAGAGGAGTCCTCTATTTCACCCCTCTTCAGAGAAGCAGGCTGAGCAATGGAGAGGCTAAATGGTCTCTCCAAGAGATATCCCTAGAAAGTGGTGGGAACCAGGATTTGAACTGAGCGACTCCACAGTTGTAGATCTTGAAATACAGATGAGTCAGGATAAGTTAATATATGCTGCAATAACAAAATTCACTATGAATTTTGTGTCTTTCAATAGCAAACTCATGGCTGTGCTCTGGCCCCTGCTATCCTTGTCCCTGGGATCCAGGCTGATGATGCAGCCTGCACCTAGAACACTGTGGCCGTGCCTCAGAAGGGAACAAACAAGAGACTCCACGTTGCCTCCCAAAGCTTCTGTGGGGTATGGCCTTCACCCCTTCTGATCAGGTCTCTCCAGTTAATGGGTGGGAGGGTCAGGCCTGGTGCCTGTGGGGCAGGAGAGCATTGCCCTCCATCGAGAGGCACAGTGCACACCCAAGTCCTGCTGTGTGTCTGCCCCAGAACACCACATGGGCCTCCTGCCAGTGTCCAGACTGGGTCTAGGAGTCCTCTAGACTGGCCATGGGCTCTAGACTTCCCTCCACTTCTCCTCCTGAAAATTTTCAGAAGAGGAAATGAACAGCCCTTCACTGTGGACATGGAACCTTCCACCTCTCTGTCTGTCTGTCCCTCTTTCTCTCTAAACACACACACACACACACACACACACACACACACACACACAGTATACTACACTTCACTTATTTCAGAATTCATCCACACAATTGTGAGGACTGGCAACTCTAAAATCCACCGAGCATGTCACAAGCTGGAGATTAGGATGAGTGTCTCATTCTTGAATCCAAAGATTGAAAACAGGCAGAATTTCTAAGTTGTGGTCCCAGCGCTGTAGTTGTTCTCCTTTGGAAACCTCAGTCTTTGCTCTTAGGGTCTCAACTGGTTGGACGAGGCCCACCCACATTATGGAGGGAAATATGCTTTACTGAAAGTCACCTGATTGTGTTATTCCTATCTAAAAAAAATGTCTGTTTGGTGACATCTAGACTAGTGTTGGACCCAAATATAGGGTATCACAGTCCAGCCAGGTTGACACATAAACTCACCTATCACATCAAAGGACCTTGCTTCAGGGTAAAAGAACTTCTGTTGAACTTCATGTCACTCAGCTATTTACATTAGTCTAGTGGACTCTCCTAAATATGATAATGACTCCAGCACACTGTAATTATTAGTAGTAGTATTTTCTTTTTAATATATTTTTGCTGCACAAATCCAAAATAAATGTTCTCAGTTGGCAAGTGGCTCTCCTTCATCAGGTGATTCAGGGATTCAGAAACTTTCTACCTTGTAGTTCCCTACCTTTTACATGCGACTTCCAAAGTTTTGCATTGTCTTCCATAGGAGGAAAAAAATAGCAAGGAAAATTGTTTGTGGGATTATTTTATGGACCAGGAAGAAATCCCTACAAATAACCATTGGCTAGAACTCAGTTACACATCCTCCTAGTCCACATGAAGACTGGGACTGTGCAGGGTGAGATATAGGGGTTTAATTTCATGTTGCTACATATGGATTTCCAGTTTTGCCAGCACCATTTGTTGAACAGGCTATCCTTTCTCCAGAGAATGTTTTTGGCACCTTTGTCTAGTATGCATAACGGAATTATGTGGGTTTGTCTCTGTGTCCTCTATTCTATACCATTGGTCTACAAGTGTATGTTGGTGCCAATACCATGCTGTTTTGGTTACTATAGCTCTGTAGTATAGTTTGGTTACTATAGCTCTGTAGGCTGGTATTGTGATGCTTCCTGCTTCAATTTTCTTGCTAAGGATTGCTTTAGCTATTCTAGGTCTCTTATTTTTCCAAATAAATTTAAAGATTGCTTTTTCTATTTCTATAAAGAATGTCATTGAGGTAGTAATAGAAGTTGCATTAAATCTGTAGGGCCATTTTGACAATATTAATTCTGCCTATCCAGGAGTGTGGGAGATCTTTCCATCTTCTGAGGTTCTCTTCAATTTCTTTCTTTAATGTTCAGTAGTTTTCACTGTAGAGGTCTTTTATCTCTTTTTAAAATTGATTCTCAGGTATTTTATTTTTTAGAGGCTATTGTGAATGGGGTAGTTTTTCCTAATTTCTCTGTCAATTCGTCACTGATGTATAGGGATGTGTTTGATTTATGGGTGTTGATTTTTTATATCTGCTACTTTGCTGAATTCATTCATTAGTTCTAGAAGTTTCTGGTGGAATTTTTTGGATCTTCTAGATATAGAATCAGGTCATCAGAGAGGAGGGATAGTTTGAGTTCTTCTTTATCTACTTGTATCCCTTTAATTTCTTTCTTTTGTCTAATTGCTCTGGCTAGAGTTTCAAGGATGATGGTGAAAGAGGACATCGTTGTCTTGTTCCAGTTTTTAAAGAAAATGCTTTCAATTTTTCTCCATTTAGAATGATGCTGGCCTTGGGTTTAGCATAGATAGATTTTACAATGTTCACCCTGCACAAAAATCAACTCAAAGTGGATCAAAGACTTAGGCACCAAAACAGAGACCCTGCACCTAATAGAAGAAAAAATGGGCCCAAATTTTCACCATGTCGGCCTAGGATCTGACTTCCTTAACAAGACTTCTAAAATGCAAGAAGTAAAATCAAGAATCAATAAATGGGATGGATTCAAATTAAAAAGCTTTTTCTCAGCAAAGAAGACAATCAATAACATGAGGAAATAGTCTATAGCTTGGGATAAAATCTTTACAACATGCACCTCCGATAAAGCATTAATCTCTAGGATATATAAAGAACTCAAAAAACTTAACACCAATAAAACAAATAACCCAATCAATTAATGGGCTAAGGAACTGAACAGACATTTCACAGAAAAAAATGTAATCATCAACAAATATATGGAAAAGTGTTCAGCATTTCTAACAGAGAAATGTAAATAAAAACTACACTAAGATTTCATCTCACTCCTGTCAGAATAGCAATCGTGAAGAATACAGGCAACAATAAATGTGGGAGAGGATATGGGGAAAAAGTTACATTAATGCATTGCTGGTGGGACTGCAAATTGGTGCAACCACTATAGATAACAGTATGAAGATTCCTCAGAAAACTGGGAATGGAACCACCATTTTACTCAGCTATCCCACTCCTAGGTTTATACCCAAAGGACAGTAATGCAGCCATGTCAATATTTATAACAGCTCAATTCACAATAGCTAGACTATGGAACCAACCTAGGTGTCTCTCAATAGATGAATGTATAAAGGAAATGTGGTGAATATACTCAATGGAATATTATCAGCTTTAAAGAAAAGTGAAATTATGGCATTTGCTAGTAAATGGATGGAACTGGAGAATATCATGCTAAGTGAAATAAGCCAATCCCACAAAACCAAAGGCTGAATGTTTTCTCTAATATGCGGATGCTAATTCACAATAAGGCGGGGGGCACTAGGAAAGAATAGCATTACCTCAGATTAGGTGGAGGGAAGTGATGGGAGGGGTGGGGAGCTGATGTGGGAATAGGAAAGAGAGTAGAATGAAACAGACTTTATTACTGTATGTATATGTGTGACTATACAGCCAATGTGATTCTGCAACATGTACACTCAGAAAAATGAGAAATTATATTCCATCTATGTGTGACATATCAAAGTATATAAATGCATTCTACTGTCATGCATAACCAATTAAAAAAATAAAATAATTAATTAATAATTTTTTTAAAAGACTGAGACTGTGGTAAACTTGTGGTTAGAAAGTATCAAGTACAGGATTCCAGGCAACATCAGAGTTATTCCTGCACCCCACATTCTCCAGAGTGTTCTTGAATTCTAACCGAGGTATTGGGGAAAGAGTTTACCGTACACTACAAAGTATTTCTGAATCTCAGTTTTCTTGCTCACACACTGAAGGTAGTCTCACTGCTTCGGGCATGAGTCGCATGCAGCCTAGAAGTTCAGGGTTGAACTAAGGGCTGGCGAATCCAACTCCATATTCCATTTTCCTGGTTCTAGAAAGAGAAGGAAAGAGTTAAATTTCTCAAGATAAAAAAAAACCCTCTGTACTCATAGATTCTGCTTCCACACTGCCTCTGAACATCTCCTGGCGAAAGCCTCCAACACTGAATCCTATACCTAAGAATCCAGCTCATCTTTGTTAGAGCAGGTTTCATTTCCTGCTGACCCTGTCAACAGCTCTGCAAAGCTAATTTGCTAGATCAGTGGCTCATCATCAGTTCCTCTTACACGAAACTGACAAAGGTCAACAGTGTAAAAAAAAAATTAAATTTGGTCCTTAATCCAAGGAGTTGCAATATTTCTCTGCTTCTCTGATTGAATTAAGAAGAAAATTACCTAATTGCTTATTATACATGGAAGAGAGAGGCTGTCCTTGCAGGCCTGCACCCTGTCTGGCTCCTTCTGAATGACGCTCAGGGCGCCATTGGCATGAGTTTGATGAGCACGGCCCTAGAATCTGTCTGTAAGACAAACGTGAGTGGTGGACCAGGGATTTGGAAGCCGGGTATCCCGTGTCACCTTTGTGTTCATGAAGGAGTCGTGTGGCATCTGATGACCTGGCTTTGAGTTCATCCCAACAACTTACTGAGGCTATGATTTGGGCCAAACCACCCCCATTATCTGAGCACCCGTTTACTCCTCTGCAAAATGCACGTGTAAGTCCACTTCCTGGGGGTTGCCTTTGGTGCAAAGGGAGTCATTTCATGGCAAAGTCTTTGGCCTGCTGGAGATGCCCATTTGTGACTTGGTGTCCTTCTCTCTTTAGATTTCAATCAACTCTTATTTACGATGTGCCTTTAGAGCCTTTTGTGTGCAGGTAGACGAAAGCAACACACATTGCATGAAATAAAATTAGAGTATTTAACAGAAATAGAGTCACGCCTCCAACCACTTTAGGCTGGGAACTCAGGGAGTCCTTGGACCAGACACAGGCCAGTGTCTGCAAAGCCGAGGGACTGGGCAGTTTTGTCAAACTTGTGCTTCTCCTGGTTCAAGGGGAATGCCTTCTCTGCTGACTGCAGACTCTTTTGCTCTGGATGCAGACTCCCTGGTGGGAGGTCCCCAGTCATCGCTGTGCCGTGGAGCAGGACTCCTTCCACACACCAGTTTTGGCGAGGAGGTAATCAAATAGGAAGCGTAACTGATGAATTTCAACTCCAAGTTCAGTTAGCTCAGATCACATCGACTGCTCAACACCCCGCCCAGACCCCAGAGCCACTGCATGGATTCTGAGGTCCCTTGCTGTGGATGAGGGAGGAAGCCGAGGGGGTACAGACACCACCAAGCATTTCTAAGACAGTGAGAATTCAAGGAAAATTTTGTTGTCACTTGGAAAAAAATAAATGGGAAAAGTAAGGAAATGTCACCTCCATCTTCTTTGCCTCTGGTTACAGGGGTGTGAGGGGAATCACCTGGTTTTTACTGCAGGTCGTTAATTATGAAATAGACAATCATGGAGGATGGGGGAAGTGGGTTGTATGGGGAGGCCTACTGCAAACCATCTGGAAGCCACTGGAAGCTTAAACAGCAGTGTCAGGCAGTGAAGTTCCCTGTTCATAAAGTTCATGGTCCTGGAGTCCCAGGGAAATACACCTGCCACGTCTGTGGGACTCTGTCTCCAATGAGGTGGGTGACAGGGGCCTGGCACCTGTGGTGCCCTAGCAGTTAAGTGCTATAGCTCCAGGGGACCCAGGCTGAGTTAGGGGAGCTGTGAGCACTGCCCACAGTGAGTGCTCCCCACACTCTCAGCAGCCTCTCCCTGGGCTGAACCCACTGATTGAGAACTTAATTTTTTCCCGTAATTTTAATCTTAACTCCACTTATGAGTGAAACATGCTGTTCCGAATAAATATTTGAAATGAATTTCAAATAGATATTCTGTTTCTGAATTTTTAGGGCATAGTTATTATTAGGGAAATGAGAAAAATCGTTTCCGTTGCCCTATTAAAGGAGGACACTCCACAAGTTTTCCTTGGTGCAAATTATAGATAGATTTTAAAACAAACTATGGATAGATTTCAAACCAAACCATAATTGACTTTGAGACAATGAATGAACACTAACATTTTACCGTACACAGTTTTAATTGCCTCTAATTAGACAACTGTTTACCACGTATTTCTTATGAGAAAGGCCGTATGTGCATGTGTGTGTGTTTTCTAATTTAAAATGATAGGTCCATTAAATAGGTAAGTGACAGGATCCCCATTTTACAGGTTTATAACATTGAGATAAGAGAGATCAGGTAATTTGTGTGAGATTAAATAGCTTGTAAAGGCAATTTAACATATGAATATAATCTATCAGGCTGTGAAAGAGAGCATTGGTTCAAAGAGAAATGCTCCCTAAACTCAGGATCAAATTGATTATGATCTCACAAGAATATTAAGATTATTTAACAACCAAAAGTATGCATCTCTAGTCTCTTCTCAAAGATTCTAACTATAGGAGTCATTTTCCCAATTGGAAATTAAACCCAACTTCAGTGGATGGTCAGGGAAATAACAGAGAATGGATGTTCCCCCACAGACGAAACAAATAAAAAGAATTCAACAATAACAGAAACAATAGTTTTCACAAATGGGCCATGAGATAATGAAGGACAGGGATCCCTGAGAGGTTGGAAGTAATTAAGTAGAGCCCCAAATCATCACCATTTATTGTTTACAGAGGTTGGCATTTCCCCAAGCCAAAATAGCCAGGTTTCATGTGATAGAATTTCAGAGAAAAGAGAGAAGCAGAGAGAGAGAGAGAGAGAGAGAGAGAGAGAGAGAGAGAGAGAGAGAGAGAGAGAGAGAGAGAAATCAGTGATCTGCAGTGAGTTCCTTTTGATTATTCAGCTGAGTTCTGATCAGCACATACATGAGAGAAATCTACCCAAAATTTGGAAGAACCATCTAAAATGATCAGAGGAAATAATCCCCAGAGCTCACATAGCCCTGGGAAGATTCCTTTTCCCACCCACCACAGTGAGAAGCCTCACAGCTCTTGGTACGGCATGTACGATGTTCAGAAGCGATTCACCTTAACAGTAGGGCAAAATCAGAGGCAGGCTAAATGCAGTGCTGGTCATGTTTAATAAATCCTAAAAGCAAGATCCAAAAGAATCCAACTATTTCCAAGTAACTTAACTACAACCCAGAGTAACACTTAATAATATTTATGGGAATATAAAATATTCTAAACTCAACAAAGTAAAATTTGGTGTATTTAACATCTAATAAAAAACTACCAGACATTCAAAGGAGAAGGAAAATATGAGTCATAATGAGAAGAAAAACCAATCAATTGAAACTGACTCAGAAATGACAGGATCAGTGGACAAGCCTGCTAAAAGAGTTATTATAAGTACTTTTCACATTTTTCATATATTCAATGATTTTATAGAATGAGTATGTTGGAGACACCCAGTATATTAAAAAAGACTCAGATCAAGCCTGTAGAGATGAAAACTACTATGTCTGGGATGAAGAATACATATGGTGGGACCAATAGCCTATTGGACATTGCACAAGAAAAGATTAATAACATCAAAGTTTTAATAATTGGAACTTTTGAAAATAAAGCACAGAGTTAAAAGTCAGAGGGAAAAGAAGAAACAGAGCATTAATGACCTGTGTGGCAAATTCAGGTGGTCTGCAACACATGTGATTGGAGTCACTGGGAAAAAAAACCAGCAGAGACATATTTGAAGAACTAAAGACTGCAATTTAAAAAAAAATAATGAAAATTAATTTTTGTATATCCAAGAATCTTGATGAACTCCAAGCAGAAGGAATAAGAGCTAAAAACTGGAAGTTACTGTGGACTGAATGAAAATTTGAACAGACACACAAGATATGTGTGATGCAGCTAAAGCTGCACTTTGAGGGAAATTCATGGCTCCTGAGTGTCTCTATTAGGAAATAAGAATGGTTTCAACTCAGTTATCTCCATTTTAAGAAACTGAAAGAGTAAAGTTTCAACCAGTTTAAACAACCCCATAGGATAAATGAGCAACACTGTGACCTAATCAGTGCATATGGACCCTCTTCCTTTACCTGCAGTTTGACACAGACACAGATGAAGGAGCCAGACTTTGTAGTCTTGAAACTAGCTGCACCTATGGGAGCCTAGGTGGTTAACTGCCTCTCTGGATTAAAATTCTGTCTTCATAATATGGGACAATGGAGCTAGTCTTGCAAACTGGGCAGAGGTCCCCAAAATGGACAGAATGGTAAGGCTGACATCCAGACCAAGGGAGGTCTATACAGTGATCCAAGGGCATCCAAGACCACAGCCCCTGAGGAAATGGTGGGTAGAAGTTAAAGACAGGTCTTTGGCAGAAAGGGGTAGGATAGGATAATCCTAGGCCTGATGATGAAGGGCCTCACCTGCCATCCTGAACACCATGGGGAACTGCCCTGCGCTGAAGCTAGAGACCCACATCAGTGGATCTCCAAGCTTCCGGGACCATCACTTCCGGTCCATGGATAGTTTTAATCGTATGCTTCAGTTCATCATCCAGCATCATGGCTTCAAGGTGAATAGAGAATGTTGTTCCTCAAAACTGAAACAGGGAAACACAAGTTGATGTGTGTGTTTGTATTAGAAGTCCATCCATGCCAACTCGTTACGTTGGCATATTGATCAAATGAATAATTTATCTTCACTTATGAAGTCAGTTCAGGCCTAAATCAGACCGAGCTCTCCCGTGTGGACTCGTTCTTGGAAAGACTCTTAAAGTGTTTTCTAACATTTTTAGTTTTTCTTTTGTTTGAATCTGAGTCACTGGATTCTGAAACAAAAGTATTGCTAATAAAGAAGAGAAACCCACGTGTGCACCGTGTAGAAAATGCGAGAGATCTAGATACGTATCTGCTCAAGGCCAAGACCCTGAAGGCTATCACACTGCAGCCAAGATTCAGCTAAGTGCTTCTGGGAAGCTCAGATATTTACCAGCCTTTTTTTTGTTGTTGTTTCTTTCTGAAGTGACAAACACCCAATTTGGTCCCAGGAACACAAAATTAGCCAAGTGCTTCAGGAAAAGAGCAAGGGAAGAGACAGACCAGGAGTCGGAGAGCCGTCCAGGTGGGGACCCGCAGGAGCAGGAGGAAGAAGACTCCCCCACCATGGAGATGGAGCTGGCCATGCAGCCGGGCCCATGGGGTCCAGGAAGGTCTGGGGATTTCCTCCCGTCCTACACATTGATGTGGAACCCTGCTGAGCGGAAGGTGAGCCTTGGCAAGGCAGAGCGGTGCCTGTCCACAGAACAGGGGCACACAGTGACTTACGTCTCAGACATACTCATGAGCAGAGTTCCCTCAAGTCCCGACCATCTTGCTCTTACCAAGTTTTACTGGAATGTTTTCAACTGAGTATCTTCTCATAAGTTTTGTGGAAACTTATTTACATGGCCACATTTGGGGTTGACAGGGCCCTAGTCTTTCATCTCAACACTCTGCCACTCTAGAATAAATTTGGGATTATCTTAAGAAAGAGACAGAGAATGGTTTTCTGATAGGTAACGAATAATTAACGTTTGACTCGCAATTAAGGTCTACAAGCCACTGTTGGGGGACATAACCTGCTTTTCTGGAAAATAAAAAGTTCCTTTAAAAAATTCAAGAAGCCAGGCACAGTGATACACGTCTGTAATCCCAGCAGCCTGGGAGGCTGAGGCAGGAGGATGGCGAGTTCAAAGCCAGCCTCAGCAATTCAGTGAGGCGCTAAGCAACTCAGTGAGACCCTGTCTCTAAATAAAATACAAAGCAGGCCTGGGGATGCGGCTCAGTGGTCGAGTGCCCCTGAGTTCAATCCCCGGTACCCCCCCAAAAAAAATTTCAAGAAAAGAGAGAACAACTAGAGAATAAAGAAAATAGTCCACCACCAGAAATAGTCCACTACTAGAAATAGTCCACTGCCAGAAATTAGCAGCAATAAAACATCATGCATTTCTTGTCAGTGTTTCAGTATACTTAAATTTTTTATCATATGGCACATACAATACAATATATAACTAGTTTTAAAAACAAAGAATTTTTCTGATTACCACATTAATACTAGTTCATTTAAAATAGAAAACTGTAGAGAAAGAGAATGACTAAACTGAAACTTAGTTATCCATCAACACACAGACAGGGCGATCGCTGTGTAGAGCCCAGAGTGTATTAAAGCTGACTGATCTTTCAATTTTTTACCTTCTCGATGTCATATTGTATGTAAGATGATTTTAAATGATGATCATCAGGAGAAGATTCATAGGTCTTATCTGAAACATGATTGGATATGAAGAAATATAACAATAGATATCATATTTCACCGATGCGAAGACATATTTTTCACATTTTAATGTCTCTGAAATTGGGAGGCACTCTATAATTAATGGCATATCATACTTTAATTGGCATCTTTCTTTTCTTAGTTGTACATAAAACAATGATACTTCTTATGATTGATAACGAATGTGATTTGATGAAAGCAGTAATATCTGTCACTAAGTAGTTTATCAGTCATTCAAATGAACTGAAGTCATTCGGTGTAAAATTTAAAGAAGTAGAAAGTTATCCAGGAGATTCTTTGGCAATAAAATGTGACCATTATTTGGCTCTCTCTGACTTGGTTTAGGGCACAGGAAAGAGACCGAGAACAGGGTACGTCGGTGGCAGGGCAGAGCTGACCCAGAAGTGGCGTTGGAGGTGGGACCCTCGAGTGTCTGGAGTTTGGAGAGCTCAGGGCTTACCTGCGGGGCCCTCCTCCATCCTTCCCTCTGCCCGCACTGTGGACTGAATTGCTGTTCTCCTGCCTTCGTTTGTTCCTCTCAGTAAGAAGATTGCGCTTTCCTGGTCCTCTGACTTGGGTGTGGCCCCTAGAATTAATGAGTCGGGAACTTACTCCCCAAAGTCCTGTATCCATGGCAGGTGGAGGTGAGGCCTCTGGACAGTGACCAGGGTACATGAGGTCAAGGGGGTGGGGACCCCTGATGGCATTAGTAGCTTTAGGAGAAGGAAAGGGAGCCTGAGCTCACAGCGGGCTCCGTCTTGCCCTCCACAGGCTCAAGTTGCCTCGAGAGCACCAGGGCCCTGGCCAGACGCGAGGCAGACATGGGAGCCCTCCTCTTGGTCTTCCTGCCTCCAGAACCATGAGCCAAATAAATCTCGATTCTTTATAAATTACTTGATCTCAGAAATTTTGTTGCAGTAAAGAGAGCAGACTAAGCCAACTGGCCACAGCCACATAACTTCCAGTCCCTGGACGCCGGTGACATGGCCCTCCGGGATTTATCTGCAAACTAGCTTGGGGTCACTCGGCCAATGGTGTATGAGCAGACACACACCAACTCCAAGCTGAAGCCAGGGACTTGGTTTTCCTCAGGTCTCCTGCCTTTCACTGTGCTTCGAGGACACCATGCCCACAGAGGGGGAGAGTCTTTAGCCTACACTCAGCATGAAGACATGCAAAGCAGATAAGCCAAGCTGCAGTACACCTTCAGGGAAAGACGAACATGAACAAAATCAAAGCTGTGCTGCTACTGTAAGCTGCTGTAGGCTGGGGATCATCATTACTGCAGCAAAGTTGACTAATACTACAGGTCATCAAACTCTGCCAGAAAGATGGGGCTGGAGAGATGGGTCTCAGGGAAGAGATTTCCTGACTTGAGGGAAAACTTTACCCTTAGGTACATATCAAACTGGAATATAGAACCCAATTAGATGATGAATTTAGGGTCTATACTAATGGAAGACCCACAAGCACTTCTGTCTGATCATCTGTGCATCAATGTGATCTTGCTTGCCAATAGCCATAAGGTTTCCATTCTTGAGAACTTTAAATCAGATGCATCTGTTAAGAAACGTGAGTTCTTCTCCATCATGGTTCCCAAGAAGAAGGGAATGATGAGTTAGCTGGTGATGTTTCCCCCATGCCTTCCGGCAGGGAGTGAAGCCATGCAAATCACGCAGGTAGAGCCTCCCCGTTTTCCCCGCTAAGTCTCCAGATAACAATCAAAGCATTTGATGTTGGAAAACAAAAATTGGAGCTAGAGTGATTAATATTTATTCAGAGGCAAACTATTTATAGACAGACACTGATTTTATTTTTATCTTCTTGATGAGTTTATCAGGACATCTTTAGGCTTAAATGTCAGTATTCATGATATATATATATATATATATATACACACACACACGCACATACATATATCATCTTTATATGGGTATGCTTATGCGTGGGTGTATATATATATATATATATTTTTTTTTTACACACACACACACACACAAGCATGCATATTTGTGCCACGGTCTTTGTGTGTGAGATAGTGGAGTGTTTCTGATTTAATTAAGAATGGGGATGAGTTGGGGGGGCACATATGCTGGAATAATGTGATGATTATGTGACCTCCTCTGAAGCTCTTCCAGGGCCACTTGCCAGGGATGCTTTATGAGGTGTCATTCTGGGCGAGGACCCAGGCCAGCAGGCTTTCTCTCCCCTGCAGTAAAGATATCTTCAATTTCCTGGAAATTTGCTACACGAGCCCACGAGCGATTATTCCGGGCTGGGACCAGTTGAGATCAGTAAGGTAAAAAGCCATCCTCCTTTTACAAGTCGATTAACATTTACGGCACGTGACTTGAAGGAGAAGTCAGATCTAGTCTTCACGGGGGCTCTCCTGGTGTCACTGGGCTTTCGCCAGAGTCGCAGTGATGTCTGCATGTGAAGAGTTTCATTATTGGGGCCCCGAGAGCTACTTATTATTACCAGTTGGTGGCAAAATAAATAAATAAATAAATAAAACAACCGTAAATTAAAGAGCTGATATGCAAACGGCTGAAGTTTGCATTCTCTCGGCAAGCACAGTTTTATTATTAAATTTATGCATTATTTACAGTGATGGCTAAACATATTGATCTTAGCAAAGCAGGAAGTGTTGTTACATCAACAACTAGATTTGAGTAAGAAAAAGGTAATAATTATCCATTAGCAGGGATTACTGCTAATAAGGTTGGGGAAGTGCAGACAATTTCTGATTAGGAAGAACTGACACTTTCATAGTGTTGTGTAAATTGCCAGGATTTTAAAAATACATCTGCCTCGTATGATATTTTAAAAGGGAAAAAAAAGTGTCGGGCACATAATTACCAGATCCATCCAAGATACAAACCTTTTTGTTGTTCTTTTAATCATTTGGAAGAAGAGGAGTCATTGCTTAGAAGATTTTTGCCCTTTTCTGTGGATAACAAGTAAAATTAACTAACAGCTCAATTATTCTGTTAATGAGGCAGTTCCCTCCCCACTTGCATAAATTCAATTTATTTTTCTTTCCAGTGTCCTTTCAGCTACCATCAATCAACTACCTTTCCGGGGGTAGGGGGTGGGAATGCACGACAAGGGGGGATGGATTCAGGGTTAGGGCAAGATGGAGGCTGATCATACATTGTAGTATAAAAGTAGAAATGAGCTTCAAAAGAAACCATCCAACAAAAGAGGAAACTGACTCCCAAAGGTTACCCAGGTGAAGTCTCCAGCTCCCACCCAGCCTCGAAGGAGTCAGGTGGAGCAAGCTCTTTGCAGATCTGCTTTCTGCACGTGTCGGTGTGGGGCTCCCAGAGCTTCCAAGCTGCAAAGATGAGCCATAGAGAGATGGTTCCAGGCAAAAACACAGCAGATAGAGTTGAGTTCGTGAGAGGGGTCCCAGCCCACAAAAACCTCATCCTCACATTTTTGAAGCAATGGCAATTAGCGTTGCCCTGGGGTCTTTGTGCAGCTGGGAAACTCAGGGTCCGCAGGGCAGGTGCTGAGCCAGTCAGCTCCAGGATGTGATGTTTGTGTCCGTTGCTTGCACTTAAGTTAGAGAGAGCTCAGCTTGCACTCATCTAGTCCTTAGTGTCTCCTCCAGCCTTGACCTCCTTTGTCCTTTTCTATTTCCTAAGTAAAATCCCTCAAAAATAACGCCCAGGAGGGTTACTTCAAATTCAGTTGCTTCTTCCAGTTGTCCATGGTTTGTCACAGTTACCGGCACCACCACTGCCGTAAAGCCACCAAAAACCCCTGGGCATCTTTGTGGACAAGTTTGTCACTCTGTTTTACAGGTTTCTCAGGGTCCTGTGATTTTCACTTCTGTTCTCCAAACTTGGCCGTCTTGGTGACTCCTCGCCTCTCTCCTCCCGGTCCCTGGCCTGGGCACGACTGTCTCTCCGGTCTTCCTGGGCTCTGCAGAGTGAGCCACTCCTTACACCGTATTTGGTTTGTTTGATCTCTTTAGAGTTTATAACGTGTAATATTCTTATTGCAAAATGTCCAAACATAATTAGTGCACAACCAATCACAAGCACCTCCCTCCGCCCCAACAGCAGCACCTCCCCGACATGGCCCCAGCCCTCCCTGCCAGGCTCCCGAGCCATCTCGTATTCCCTGAGAGAGCTTCACATGCACCTGGTTTTGCTCCTTTGTTCACAGGAATGGGAGCATTCATGGATTTTAGTGGCTGATTCTTCCCACCTAGCAGTGGCTTGACACCACATCAGTCTACACAGCAGCCACAGACCTTTTCCAATGTCTTGTTGGGAGTCTAGAGTTTGGGAGCCTAGGTGACTTCAGGTTTTGCATCTCGATGCGGTTGGTGCAGTTTTTGCAGGTAACGACGCAGGGACATGGTGGGTACCACCCATCCTCTCAACCCTGCACACCTGGATGGTGTCCCAGAAGACCAAGGCCAAGCTGCTCACCCACAGCCCAGTACTGATAATGCTCTCTGAGTAGCTCTCCTCTCCTCTCTCTGAGTAGAATGTTCACCAGTTTTTTTAAAGAAATGCATTGTGACGACTACTGTGATTGAAACGCTCTGTCTTCCTGCTTTGAATTGCATTTCTCTGGCTGCTAGTGGCTGTTTGTATTTCTCCTTTTATGAATTGGTATTTCATCCTTCCATGAATTGGCTAATTTGCTGATTGAGCTGCTTTTTAAAAAATAATATTAATAGTTCTTGGGTAAAAATGGCAAATACGGCCTCTCAATCTGTTTTCTTTTAACTCTTTTGTGTAGCGTCTTCTGACAGATAAAGGGTTTGTATTTTTATATGTTTAAATGTGCCAGTCTTTTCCCTCTTAGCTTCCAGTTCTTGTGTATTGTTTGGAAGACTGGATCAACTCCAAAGTCTTAAGGATCAATAAATATTTATATCAATAGATAAATGTATATGGAAGATAGACAAAAATTACTGGGGAAAAGACATTTTTTTGTGACTAAAACTTGAAAAAATGAAAATTCAATATCTCCCCTCTAAGTTGAAAATACTCTATCATCCCTGTCTGGTGTCTTTTTCCTCTTCCGAATGATGTTTAGAGTCCCATGCCCTTTCAGACCTGCAGTGACAGTCCCACCTCATTCTTTTCTGCAGCACGGCCACGGGTTGCCTAGGAGAGGAACCTCTAGGGGCCAGGCTGTTGCAGCCTCTGGGCCTTTGCAAGTGCTTCTCTCCTGCTCAAGGATGGGAAGCCACTCCTGGCCCTCTCAGTGTTCCTCTCCAGTGATTGACCATGACAAATGTCCAGGTTCTCCCTTGAATGACAAGAGCGAGAGAGTGAAGAAGAAGAACACAAGCTGTGTGTTCACTGCCTGCCGGGAAATTGTGCTAGAATCCTGTTGGTCTTGTTGGTCCTGGTGGACAGTGGCCAGATGTTTCTGAATTTGCGGCTCATGCACTTGGGGTTCATTTCCTGGGGGAGTGGTTTCCAATATTCCCTAATTTTGTATTGACGAATCTACCCAGAGACACCTCTAAACCACCCGAAGACCAATGCACAGGAAATGGAAAGAGAGTGTCTCCCTCCTCCTCGTTGGACTGTCACCCTTGCTAAATGCTCCTGCCATCTACTGTGAGTTTCACATTCCGTAACAGGCGTCTTTCCTGACCTATGTTGGTGTTTTGGGCCTCCTGAGGAATCCTGCCTGCCTGGGTCCATGGGAAGTTCTTAGCAAGGATCAGCTTCACCACCCCATGGGGAGCTCCCCCTGCAGACGGATCCCAGTGATCATGTATCCACTTAGAGGTGGTCCCCCGAGGGTGGACCATTCACAAGGCAGGGCCCTCCATCTCCCCACTCCTAACCCTAACTTAAACCCTCACCACATCTTTCCCTAAGACCAAACCTAACCTGACTTCTGTTCCCTCACCCTAAATTTAACCTTAGCCAGTTCAGCCATAGCCCAAAGCCCATCTGTCCTACCACCCTAACCTGCCACTCAACCTCCCATCTAACCTCACCAGGCTCATTCCTGGCCCAAAGCCCACTCCTCTGCCTCCAGGGGGCAAGACGGGAGTTTGGATGAGTGATAAAAGGATGGGTGATGGATGGGTGGTGGGTGGTGGGTGGGTGGTGGGTGGGTGGTGGATGGGTGAGGGGTGGATGGAAGGATGCACAGTGGAGTGCCCGTCAGTGAGTGTCGGGGGGCAGGGAGTGAAGGACCCTCATGATGACGACGTTGACATGAAGCACTGGGCACAGGAAGAGGCCTGCAGGAGGGCAGTGGCAGAAGTAATCAGGAGGCAGAAACGAATCAAAGAAGGGTTTGGGGGAGTCAGCGAGGCCCAGTGGTGCCAGGAGCCTGTGTCTGTGACTCACAGAACCTACGCCTGCCCCTCAACACCTGCTGCACCATTCACACAGCAGGGTGGTGGGAGGACGGTGGTGGCCCACAACAGGCTCCAGGGCGATAACCAGAGCTATTGATCCAAGTGCAGCCGAGGAGGGGTTAGTCGAGAAGGATATTGTATCTCTTGTAACTCATTAAGTCAGTGGTCTCCAGTCTTCTCAGTGCCTTGGAATTACCTGGAGGAATTGAAGAAAAACACAACACAGAATTTACAAGTTCTGATTCAACCGGGGGACTCCAAAGTCAATCCAAGGCTGAGAAGGATACATGGACGTGTTAATTCACAAAATGCAACCAGAAAAACTCCTACTCATCTTTCCAAACGGGTGTCACCTACTTGGAGGCAGTTTTTTATTTTATTTTGTTGACGGAACCAGCAAGTCACCCTCCTCTCAACTTAATCCCACCTTTATCGATCACAGGCTGTGCCACGAGGTGCAGTGGCGTCAGGGATCGCTGTCCCAACCCTCTCTGCCGCCATAGTCAGACATCAGTTGGCTGCAGAGGACAGACCCTGAGAACGTGGAGGATGTCGGGAAACCAGTCTCAAGTGCACAGAGCGACCTCGGCAGCCATCGGACACGCCTCTCCTCAGAGGCAGGTGCCTCTCCTCCCTCGGTCTTCCTGCAGGTCGCCTCTAGGTGCCTGGGATTGCTTAACAACAAACAAAAGAGCAAAATGAAAAGCGATCCGCGGCTTCTTCTCTTTTGTCATTGTGGCTCAGTCTCCATGTCCCCAGCAGAGAGAATCTGACCAGCATCTTGGTCCAAGTGTCCATTCCTGATCCCATCAGCTGAGACCAGGGAGCTGAGATCTTTCCTGCTGAGGTCCACTTTTCTCTAGAAGATGGAGGTGGATTTGGAGAGGAGGTGTCCCCCCCAGAATTCTGTGCCAATGCAGGGGTATTCAAATGACTGGAGTGTGAGAACCGTCAGATCACGTGGCTCATCCTAGTTTGGATGGACTCATAGATGGTGACTGTGAACAGGTGGGTCCCTGGGGTGTGCCCTGGAAGGATTCATCTTTCCTGTCCTCTCTTCCTTCCACCTCTCCTCTTCCTGCTTCCTCACACCAAGAGCAGAGCAGCCTCCCCTGGGCCATGGTGTGTTGATTCACCTTGGGCCCAGAGCAAAGGATTTGGCCCACTGTGGGCTAAATCTCTGAAACAGCGAACCCAAATAAACTTCGTGTCTTCTACATTGTTCTTGAGGGATATTTTGGTCACAGGGGTGCGAAGCTCACCAACACAGGTGGCAAAGGGGAAGTCTCCAAAGGAGGGCTTCTAGTCAGGGAGAGAGTGACCAGTGACACAGCCCATGCACGACTCCAGGACAACCACCATCCAGTCACTACTCAACCCGGGGCTGGGCCCAGGGCCTGGCACTAACAGGTGCTCAGGGAAGTTTGCTTTGGGCAGTGCTGAGGACCGAACCAAGGGTCCTGTGTATGAGAGACGTGTGTTCTACTGCTGAGCTATGCCCCCATTCCAGGAAAGATTTCTTGAATGAAGAATGAGAGCAAATCAGAGTGAGGACTTCACCGGTGGTGGGGAATCATTTTCTCCCAAGTCCCAAAGGCCACAGAATTCTGTCTTAGAGATGGATTGAGGAGATTTTACAAACCTGTTGCACAACTGCACAGAGAAGACGTCAAGGAATTTCCTTTTTGTAAATGTCACATCTAGATGAGCGATAGTACGCTACGGAAAAGGTCCAGCCTTTCACACTGCCTGGTAATTCCTAGGTGAGCACTGCTGTACATTGAAAAGCTGCCCTCCAAAAGCTGTGCCCACCCAGAACTGTAAAGGTAATGCAGAGGCAAGGTGGGAATCTGGAGATGAGATCATGCTGGACTTAGGGTGAGCTCTAAATCTAATGGTAGGTGTCCTTCTAAGACACCAGATACAGGGAGGAGACCACCTGACGTCAGGGGAGAGAGTCAGTGATGTGGCTGGGAGCCAAGTGGGCAGAGACGCGGGGTCTGGAAGAGACAAGGGTGGGGATTCTTTCCTGAAGCCTTTGGAGGAGGAATGACCCTGCTGGACTTCAATTTGGACTTTTGGTTCCCAAAGGGTCAGAGAATGATTTCCTATTGTCTCAAGCCACCTGGGTGATGGTGACTATTACAAAAGCCCTAGGAGACTAGTAGGGGCACCCGAGAGATCACACCATGTTGGGGAGATGTTGTCCATCCTGTTGGAGTTACAGTACTGACAAGGGCTCGTCCTGGACAAAGCCAGTACCAGGAGGGTCTCAGTGTGGGATTCACACCAAGTTACTTTAGGAAAGCAAAGAAGCGATGACTTAGTGATGGGCTCAGACCTCTCAAGAACCAGCAGAGGCGCAAGCGTCCCCCATGCACACACCATCTGCATCTAAGCACTGACGGAGCAGATGTCAAGGAAGGCCTGGGGCGGGAGTGCTAGTGGGGTGCAAACGGGTGTCTCCCCTCAACCCTGCAGCATCTTGCTGTTTTGTTTTCAAGATCCGTAGATACATTAATCAGGCTCCCTGAGGCAGGCTCATGTTATCCAGAATTGTCTTATTCCATGTCTCACTCAATGATCAAGATCCAGACACTGAGCAGGAAATACAGAGATACACAAGGAGACTACTCTGTCCCGCAGGCAGTCCCTTTTCTGCATTAAGGTCTTCGGGCTGCCCCTCCCAGCACCACAGAGACATCATTCTCTCTTTCTTTACTGCTATGAGGAAGCAGGTGGCCGCGTCTGACTCCTTCCTTCCCTCATCTTCCATCAGAAGAGGAGCGACGGGTCCTGGAGGCCGCGTGCCAGCCCCGCTCCCCGCCCGCAGCTCAGATTTTTTCCCTTGCCCTAGACATTTTCTTCATGGAGAAAGTAAAATAAAATTAGTTTTCCAAGTTACCATCATTGTCGTCATACTTTGCCTTGCTGACAGCTTTGGGGCCACCTTAGAAGGGCGAGCTCTTTCCCAGGCCGCGTATAGCCCAGGAGCTGATGGGACTGGCTTGTGTCACAGGAGGTCGCCATACACTTCCCCGACACTGCTTGTCCTCATCGCCCAGCCCCTCGCCTTCTGCTATTTGTCACTATTTGAGGATGGACCAGGCACCTGCTTTGAGAAGAAAGTCAATCTCAGGTAACTGCCAGCCTCACTGTGCACAAAGAAGGTTCAGTTTGCCCATGTGCCCAGAGGCTGGTGGCCATTGGGCCTTTCCTTGATATAGTGCAAAACTCCCACAGCTTCTCTTGGTGGAGGAGCTTCGGTATCCCGTCCTGTTGAGAGCATGGCTGTCCAGGTAGGAGGCTTCACAGTTCTTGTCTCCCTGTGAAGGTGCCTGGGAATGCTCCAGACGATGGCAACTTGTCCGTCTCAGCTACAGTGAGGACCACTGCAAGGTCAGGTCCCCAGTACCGCAGGGTAGACATGTAGCAGAAACCTTGCACACAGCTTTCATGCCCTGGATGCAGGACTATTTGTTACAGCAGCACAACTGAGCTGATCTAGACCTTCACAAGAGCTCTGTCAAAGGGGGCAAAGAGGGAAACCACCAGTCATTTCTACACAGGACTCCACCCCTTTGTGACTAGGAATCCACCAGTCAGCCAATTCCTGTGACCTCAGCATCCCTGTGGCTAAAATGTTGGTAATAAGCTCTGGTCCCTGTAGGGCACGTCACATCAGAGAAATAGAGACCTAGGATGGAGAAAAGGAAACCTAACTTGCAGACTGATGCTCACTGCCTGGTCTTGGGGCCGCACATGGCTAAGATGGAGCCTGGCGATCAGCCAGAAGGCATTACCGTGGGTTGTGACGAAAAATCAGACCACCTCCAGGATAGGCTCAGCACCCTTCTGCCCTCGTGGAACTCTCCTCACCCTGCTGACCTTTATCCTGATCGGCTCCCGTGCCTTCCTTTAGCTGTGTGTGCTTCCTCAATAAGCGAGCTCCAGCCTTGACTGGTCTCCCTGACGTGTCTGATTGTCCTCCAGTGAGGGAGGGCTGGGTGCCGGCGGTCAGTCGGCCCTCTCCTTTCTTGGCTTGTCCTGGTCGGGGCATGCTCTCCCCATCTCTCCCACAGGTAGGGAGAGAACGAGGACTAAAACCCCGACAGGTCCCCGGAAAAACATGAGATAAGGAAGTTCAAACAACTTTAACTGATTGTCAATTTTAAGTCATAGGATGATTTAGCGGCTCTTGAACCTTAGATATGATTTTATAAATATTCCTTTGCTGATGATTATCTCTCTCCTACTTCTTCTCTTTCCAATTACGAAATATTTCTGATGAGACAAACAGAAAAAGGTAGGTAGTAACCGAGGATCAGATGATAATTGTTAGTGAAACTTGGCTTTTCATAAAGAATAATGTTTAGCAAAAGCCATGACTTTCTCCTTCCCCAATAAAACTAAAGGATTCAGAAATTTTTATTTTCACTTTTTATTCTTAGCAAAAAATCTCTGTGCACATGATTTGTTGAGTACATAGTGGAGAACCCCTACCTCGATCCTGGGCACTTCTGAATCAGCCCTTCTGAGCTAGCCACCTGCCCTTGTTTTACCAGCTTATTTATTATATTTCTAAAGGATACGTACTTGCTGTTATTTATTGGGACTTTCCCTTTTTCAGTGTTATTTATTGGCTCCTTAGAATGGAAAACCTGTGTACGGGGTTGGGCGCTGCTCTCAGAGTGAGACGGAGCCCCCAGAGCAGGAGGAATCATGAGATGGGCAGTGCTTTGCATGTACAGGGCTGGCTCTGTGACTGGATGGGCTCAACGAGGGTGGCAAGCCAGTGAGAAGGTGCTGTCCCTGCAGCGGGTGAGGCCCCAGCCTGGGTGGATGGCTTCTCAGAAAGGGATGGGGCAGATATCCCAGTTCTGTCCTCTGATTTCAACCACAGCATAGGTCTGGTGAAGATCAAGGAAGGAAAGGGTTACGTCGTGTTGGGGGTTTCATGCTTCCCTGCACCTAATCAGCACTGGTCCTCTCTTTGCAAAGAAGTTGAAAAGGATTCTGAGTCCTCATTAGAAAGGCTGGTCACTCGCCTGGTATCAGCAATATGGTTATGGCCAAGTGACTAAGACCAGGTCCCATTCTAAGGGTTGCGATGAAGAGGTTCCTCCATTATTTTGGCTTCTGTTTCCTGCATTGGCTTAGTTTTGGTGACAAAGATGCAGAGGATCTTCCATCTGTATCTGGGGACTTGTTTTCTGGGACAGAGGCTGCTGCTGGCAGATGACTTCTGTTTTGCTGGAATTCCACAATCTCTTCCTCAGCCCTGTGGATCCTGGTGCAGGAAAGCAGATGTATCCAGAGGCTGATGAAAACTCTTTGGTCACATGTGCCCTTGAGCACGCGGGACAGGAGGAGCAGAAAGGGTGAACACAGAAAAAAGCTGTGCCCTATTGTTGACAAACAACTTTTCTCATATCCCACTTTATATTTATATTCTCCCTGGAGATGGAGGTGGCGAGTCAATAGCCCACACCTATTGTACAGGTAGGAACACAGAATCAGGACACTTCCGGGAGGCATCTTGGAATCACAAAGGCACGTAGGAATTAGAACTCAAAGCAACTCTTTTTTTAATTTTTTTTTTTTAATTTCAACTCTACCAGTTACCAGATGAGGCCATGGAAATAAAAGCCTCAACAACATGGCAGCACTGTTATGAATCTGCTGCTCTCAGACTTCAGTTATTTGGCATCCTGGACAGACTACTTACTTCCTCTGAGCCTCAGTTTTCTACAGAATGATTGGAGGCAAAAGAGCCAACCCAAGGCTTTGGGTTAGTATTTAGGGCAATGCTGCCCAATCTGCACCGTCTACATGTTCAGTCTTTGTGTCCTAACTCACAAGCAGCAAGCTCATGGGGTAGATTCTACCATGATGTGCCTCTTTTCCTTGGGGGCAAAGAGAATGGCTTCCTTGTAAAGTCAAGGGATAGGCCCAAGTTCACGGTTGCTTTGGTGGAAGTGCTGAGATCCAGCACCATGCAGTGTGAAGCGAGAGCCGGGCCTCAAAACCCTGGTGTCTGCCACCTGGCATTTCTGTGGGACGGGACGGGGAGGCCCAGGGAAAGGATTCTCACTCAGTGCCGGTCTCTTAGAGCCAGACTTCCAGGAGCACATGGGAGAAGGCATTGGAAATCCACAGTCACTTTATTCCCTGGGCTGTCTTTTCTCATTCCACCAACCTTCAGCATCCTCACCTCCCTCTGAGTGTGACTTAGATTGTGGAAGGCATTTTTATTTATTCTGCCAATACACTGAAATCTCTCCTCCTCTGCCTTTGGTATACATCTGGGTAAACCCAAACCCCAAATCAACTCAACAACACATTTGTCTTCAGGTAAGGAGCTAATGCTATGGGAAGAGCTCACCCAGCAGGGAGAGGGAGTTGAACTCAGGCTCCTTCAGGCTCACACCACCAGGCAGCTGTCCCAGGTGTCTGTGGCCAACCGAGGTCCTATGTAGATATTCCAGACATGCACTGCCTCTCAAATCCCTGCACACCCCACAACACACAGAAGAATAGGAATCCTCCTCCTATACAGAGAAAACCGCAATGACAGATGAAGGTCCCGCAGCATCACTGAGTCTCTTCAACCGACCTCCATCCTCTCCAGCTCTCTGGTAACTTCAAGGAGGCATCCCCCTTCTAATTCCAGGTCTTCTCCGTGCCTCGCTTGAAGACAGACTTCCCTGTCCTCTCAGGAATCTTAAAATTTCATTTATTCCTCATCTCCCTTGAGTCCATTTCACTAGATTTTTCTCCATTGTTCTTGGTCTCCTGATCCTGGTCTTCCCTTGGAAGGACAAACACTTCGCTGGTCTCAGCTCCACCTCGGCAACGTTTCTCTCAGTCCTCTGCTCTGTAGACAGCTTCTAGAAAGAGTCTCCGGCATTCACTTTCCCCACTTCCATCTGGGCTCTGCCCACCTCTGTCCTCCAGATGGCTCTCCTATGGGTCAGGGTCTGCTCAGTGCTCTCCTTGTTCTGCCCAAGCTTCTTCTGCAGGACAGAAGACACCCTCCTGCGTGTCTGGGTTCCTTCCTCTCCACTACTGTCTGACTGTTGAAATCCCAGACCCCAGAGTTCCTTTCTGGACTGCTTCCCTGGGCCCACTCACCCAGATGTGGCACTTAGGGGTGACCAGGTGCTTTAGGGCACCTCCACTCCCTCACATCTGTCAGAGCCTGGCACTGCCACCTTAGCTCAAGACCCCGTCAGCTGTCACCCAGACACGGCCATGACCTCTGATGCCAGATTGTAGACCCCATCCAGGTCCTTCAGCTCGGCACGGTCCCCAGGGCAACCTTTGAGATCTTTCCAAATAGACATTCGGTTTTATTTCTCCCAGTATCTTTCTATTTATGTGGGTAGTGATCAAAGTCCTCAAGATGGTCGCAGAGGCGGGTGGTCCAGAGCAGGTACTCTGCACTCCCATTGGGCGGGGGCTGGGATCTGCCATCTCTGCTCCGCTCACGCCATTTGTCCTTCTGTCTATTGCCATGAAGCAGACTCTTCCACCCCCTGTGGAGCTGAGCAGCCATCATTTTATGATACTAAAACTTCTACGGGTGGGAGGCTCAGAAGGAACCTCCTGGGACTGCTGGGTGACAATCAGATTTTTATTGCTGTGACCCAAATACCTGACCACAACAACTCGGAAGAGAAAAGGGTTATTTTGGCTTGGAGTCTCAAAGGCTCAATCCATGGTCAGCTGACCCCTTTGCTCTGAGTGTGAGGTCAGCAGAATGTCGTGGCAGAAGGGTGTGGCTGAGAAGTACCACTTCACTCGTGGGGGCCAGAAAACAGAGAGAGAGAGGGAGAAGCCAGAGCCAGGCAATAATCCCCAAGGGCACACCTCCAATGACAAAATCTCCTCCAGCCATGCCCCGCCTGCCTACAGTTACCTTAGAAATCATTAATCCATCAAATGGATTAATCCACTGAGTAGATTATTGCTTTCAGAATCTAATCATGTCACCACTGATCATTGCAATGTTGTCTGCTGAGCTTTTGGGGACACCTTATATTCAAACCATAGCAGATGGCTTCTATCCTGCTCTTCACATCTGAGACCAAGTACTGGGGTCGAGAAGAGCTGGGACTTCAGGATCCACTGCAAGATGGCATCGTCTCTCCAGAGCCTGGGGTCTGGGCTGCAGTGGCAGAGGACAGGCTCAGCTGGGCTGCTGACTGGTGCACACACCCATGGCCACTCTGTGAGGTGGGGGCTGGAGAGGTCATTCAGAAGTGAGCACTCAAAGAGAACCTGATAGAAACTATGTGGCCTCACATGGCCTCACCTCGGAAGCCACAAGATTTTGTTTCGGCCACATTCTGTCCACTGAGACACCACACATCTACCAGTTTCAGAGAATGCAGACTCCACGTCTTGATGAAGGGACTGTCAAGAAACTGCGAACCCTGTTTCCTAAAGGGCTCCATTCCCTTCCTCCATTCACACAGAGCACTGTCAAGCTGTGTTTCCCCTCCACATTGACTGATCCTACCCATCCTGCTGGCCCCGGCTCCTTCTTTACCTTCTCAGAGAGACGCTTCCTAGGCCTCAAGAGAGTCAGAGAGCCCTTTCACTCCTGGCCAGACGCAGAGCCACTGTCCTGCTAACCTGGAGCTATTGACTGATGGCTCGTCCATTAGGAACAGAGTCCCCAGAGACAAGAACATGATGTGCCAGGGAAGGGACACACTGCACAGCTCTCTGCGGTGCATGAGTAGAAGGAAGAACCTCTGGCGAGCGAGGCTTGGGAGGCCCTCCAGGAGAGATAATGGCAATGCTCCTGCCCTACTTTCCTAATCATCCTGAGTGAATGAACAAAACACTTTAAGGCCTCCCCTGGCAGCCTCCGGCCTGCGCACGTGGCAGAACGCGGATGCCGGTGGTGGGTCTGCTCCAGACAGGCAGGAGCAGGCAGGAAGGCACAGGTCGGGAGCAGCAAGACACAGACGCTGCAGTTACACCTGGATATTCTCCTCTTTTGAGCCGGGGCGGGGGGGGGGCGGGGGGCGCCCGGATCCTTTCCAGAAGGGGAACACCTGGGTCCCCCACCGCCTGGATGGCTGCCACACACCTTGGCTTCTTGCTGAGTTTCGGGCAGAAGAGCCAACACTAGGAGAGACAGGTTCATCCCCATGCGGGAGGTGGGTGGGGGGTCCTAGCTGTCACTCCCCCTTCCCCACCACACACTAAAACTTGTTTTGTTTCTTGGTGGATCGTTTTCTTCTCTAAGGCTGTTTACCCCCAACACACAGGGGTGACCCAAACCCCCAAACCTGGGTAGGTGAGCTGGGGCAACTCACTGGTGGTCAGACAAGAGTTCTGGGAGAACAAGGATCAAGGAAACAAGCACACTTCATTTTTTCCTGACTCTGGTTCAAAACACAATATTGAAAGGTGGTCTTTTGTGTACCCGTTGCTGTTGTTCTAGGGTATCAGCTCCCTAGCAGGGCAGTCCTGGTCCCATTTCACTGGTTAAAATGATTTCCTGTCGTCACATTTTGCTTTAGGTGAAGTGGCATATAGACCCTGGGTTCCTGGGATGACTTTTGGAACCCAGGTGATCCCATGCAGCTGTTAAAATTGGCATCTCCATCGGCAAGCAACTGCAAAAGGCAAAACTATCAAGGATTCTCCCCATTTCACAGTGTATTTCAAACCAACCTCAGACACATAGTCAGCATCCAGAATTAGATTTTTCTGCCACTGCAAGCCTGGCCTGGACAGCAAGGCCACAGAGGTTCAATGAATGGACCATGGTCACACAGACGTGAAGGGACAGAGGTAGGGCCCGCACGGCCTCACTCAGCCCTAGGCTGGATGCCGCTTTAAAGCCCACCTTTGGGAAGTTACGTTGAGGTGTGCGCTCAAACTGTACCAGCGGGTAGCTTCAGAAAACCTAACGAAACATTATAAAATTATCAGTCTGCTCTGTCTTTCCTGAGAGGAGAGTACATCTCTTACGATTTTGAAATGAATTCAGCGTCTCTGTCCTTAAAGAGAGGCAGCGATGAGCACGGTGCGGCCCACACTCACACCCCCCTCTTACCCCCTGCCCCCGGGGATTTAGATCTATATTTTTACTTTACAAATATAATTACTTTACCTTTCAATAATGAAATCTTCCTGTTCGTTCTCTCCCTCCATCTCTAGCCTCTGAGAGACTGTGGGGCTTGCCTGCCATCAGCTCACATTCCCGTGCACATAAGGATCATAAATGCTGATAGGAACCGCCATGGGGTGTTCGGAGGCCCATCTCGTGTGTCAGAAGGGTTGGGCCTCTGTGAGTCGGGATGTCAGAGCCTGGCAGATCCCTGAATGGGAAATGACTTCAAGAAAGCCCCGGCCTCACCAATGTGACCTTTTTCCAGCAAGAAACATTAGAATTACAACCATATTCATGTTTCAGTTTCAAAAACAATATGCACTTGTCCTCCACACGGCTCTGACTTGGCATCCTACAAATCTTCAATAAAGATATCGCGGAGTCCCATTTCCACTCGGCAGTGCCGGGTTGATTTATTTCTGTCTGAACACACCCGCGGAACGAAGCTGCTCCCTTCAATGCCCCAAGAGGCCCATCGGAGGTCCATTTTATTGCTATTTTAGCTGAAATGTTTTACTACTCTATCTGTATTTAATATTTCCAGTGTGGGCTCATTTTTTTGGAATCCCACCCCCAATCCCACAGGCGTGTTTGTATTAAGTGAAATAGATGTCTTATCAATGCGTTAATCAAACTGAGGACTCCAAGGCCCTGCCCAGGCAGCGGTGGAGAAATGGTGACACGCTATCGCAGGTGGCCTCCTTGGGCCACAGCACAGAGCCGTCCCAGGAGGGTGGCACTTCTTTTGTTGTAGTGGCGGGAGGAAGGATGGCGGTTCTGAAGTGGCTTTGAGGCCCACTGGGAAAGGCGCTCTCTTGATTCTAGTTTATCACTCAGTCGTTCGTCTGCTTTCTCTGACCTGACGGAGGACTTCTTTTCCGTAACTCGTGGTGCACAGCAAATCCATTTTGGGGACGAGCGGCAGCACCCTGGAACCCAGAGAGCCTCTCCCTTGGCGCCCAGCTGTCAAAGCAAAACAAAGATTTGGAAGCCCCTGCCCTGGCCGGGAAGTGACAGGGGCTTCTCAGTCCCCCCAGATTTGAGTGTGTGTCCCCACTGATGGCGTCAGAGGTGACATCAGTCCAAGGTCCCCATCCTCAGCATCAGAGGACAAATGGGACAATTCAAACCCTCTGCTGGACAGGACACGGGCGAAAGCCATCTCCTGTTTGCTAGGGCTTGGCCAGCTCAGACGCCCGCAGAGGCAGCCACACCTTTCAGAGCGTGGGTCGCTGCCCTCCAGCAGGGTGGCCCCGGCCCGGCCCCGGCCCAGCCACCCCGACTCCTCACTTGAGCGAGAACTGCAGGGCCCCCCAGGCCTGTGCCGGAGGTGGACGAGGGGCCCGGCCGGGCTCAGGTGGACTTGCAGATTTTCTTTGTAAATGTTTATCCATCTGCCTGAGGACTCCCTTTCAAACCTTCCCCCAGAACAGCCTGTGGCCATCATTCTCTCCATTTGGAGAAATTTAGAAAAAACCTTTATGAGTTTTCTTCCAAGGAGAGTTGGCGGGACCTGGGGCCTTGCTGGAAGGTCACCCTGCATCTTCAGGCTTCCGTGGTTTCTGTCGAACGCTCTGTCATCAGTTTGTTCATCTTTTCACTCGGGCCGTTTTTCGGGTCTTCTTTGAAGCGTTCCGATTTTGCAGCGCTGTGTCCAGTGTTTGGTTTGGCAGGAGCAGGCGCCATGCCCTGCACTATATATTCTATGCAATGGCTTTCTATATGTCCTATTTCCCTGTCTCTCTTCCAAACATCCTGGTTATTTCCTGTTCTACTTCTGTAATAACCAATTTTCAGTTTTGTTTGTTTTTAATGTAATGTTCAGCCCATTTATTGGATTATGAATTTCAATAACTTTATTTGTAAAGAAAAAAGTAAGGTTTTTTCCTTCCCAATCTCTGTGGTCATCCCTGATCAAATCGTATTTCTTTTTAAGATTTGGATCCCCTATTTGGGTGCTGCAAGTGTTTCTTGTGCATTTATTTTGCGAGGCATCTATCAGTCTGTGTTATGTCACCTCCAGAGGCACTTTCATTTGCTGTGGTTGGGGACCAAAGAACACCACAGCCTTGGTGTTTGGGCAGCTTATTGTTAGCGTCTGTAAACAAGTCAAGATGGCGCCTGGCATTTTGCCAGAGGGAGTGGTTTGTGAAGTAACGCCAGCGAGCCATTAAGTGTGGAGATTCCTTATTGGTTGACTGCTGTATCTAGTTTATGTTAATTAGATAAGCTGTGTGGAATGTATAAATACCCCTCCTGTCTTACAATAAACGGCCCCCACTCCTGCTGTATCAAGGTACACAAGTTGTTCGTCACCCCCACCCTGGTTACTTTGCTGCAGCTGGATTGCGGCAACTTATGAGGTTCCTGATCTGATGTGCAGGCCTCAGGGAGAGCCGGGCTGGGCAGGGCCTGGCTTTGCGATGGCTCCAACAGCTTGTTCCAGCTTCCCCTCCGCCATCTTGCACGTGTGCTTGTTGGCTGTTTTTGCTTCTTGGGGTCCTCCCTTGTGTTTTATCAATCTTAGAAAAACCAGAGCATCATGTTTACTCACATTTCTGTTGTCAATTTCTCATTTCTACCAAGAAGTCCTGCTGGCCACCTCGCCTGCCCCACTAGCACAAGTCTTTCTGCTGGAATTATGTTCTGAGGGATTCTGCCTTCTCCGTCCTCCACGTAATGACAGCATAAAACTAATAATGAGACCACCGTATACTGGGAGTTTACAAGGCCCCAGCAACCATGGCCACCATTCCATAAGCAGTCTTCCCCCACAAGCTGACGAAGCTGCAGATCTGGCGTGAACATGAATGGCATCCACTTGTCATAAAACTAGCTAATGATGGGGCTGGGATTGAAAGGACCAGCAAAATATTCTGCACAATTCATGCTAGGCCAAGATGTCCCTCGATTAAAAATATAAAACTATATAAGCACTTTGTGAAACATTGCTTTGGAAATGCATTTAGAAGATGTGCTAGTTTTCCCCCAACAGACAGGCCTGGCCCTTCCTTACCACCAAGGAACATTTCATGGCTGGTTATACCCCCCTGCTCTAGGATGCCAGAAAGCTCTGGAACAAACCGGAAGGTCAACTTAGTCAAGCACGGTTAGCATCATTACATAGTTTGCCAGTCATAACAGTACAGTTTTATGTATTTATTATGTATCCTTTATGTACTTTTATATGACGACCGTTTTAAAATGAATAAATGATGAAAGAAGTAAAAGCATTATAGATTGCCTTACAGACAAGGTGGCCATCACTCAGACTCTGATTGCCCAGCACACACGGCTCTGGCAGGTGGATGCCCCCTCATGTAATATGTCAGCTGTATTTTTGGAGAATCCCCTTTTAGTCTGTCAGGTGACAAGCACCACAAAACCACAGCATCCAGTGCCATGGTGGTGGCATCAGAAACCTTCCCAAGTTTTTCCTCCTGTCTGTCCTTGACTTGGTCATCCTTCCAGAGACTATTGGGTATTGGACATGGCAGAGGTGCTCAAACAAGACGAACGCAGCCCGCGAGGGCTACCCTGGCAGGGGAATAGTGCCCTCTTTGGGGATGCGCAGTCGGCTCATGCAGTTACATCCACGTCCATGATCTGCCCCTGTCTGCAACCAGGACACCCAGGGAAGCCGGTGGGGTAGCTCTGACACCCAGAGCTAATCATGTGAGTCCCACTGGGGCTGCTACTCAGACTGGAGGGGGCACCCTGCTTTTCTGAGACTCCAATTCCAGGGCGAATCTCACCTGGAAAAGGTGTTTGGTCTGGGCGCCCTGGGTCGCAGCCAGGTTGACGCACAGTGAACTGCCCCAGCTCAGGGCACTCTCCCCTCTCCTGCTGTGGCCATGATGTGATGGGGGGAGGGGATGCTCTCCACTTCCTCTTTCTCACCTCTCAGGTGAAGACAGAGTTCTGTCACCTGCTTTCTCCTTAACGTCACTACGCTGCACTTTTCCCCATTCAGAAAGAAGTCACATATCAATCATTAGCCTTAAAATTCAACATTTTAAAAATAACAGTCATTCAGCTTGGTCCTGGGGGCTCTGAGTGCCACTGAGGGGACTAGGCACTGACCCGAGTGACCGGAGTGACCTGGGTTTTCTCATTTCCACTCTTGAATACTATGACAAAGGCCTCTTAATGGGCCTCCCTGTGCTCTGCTTGGGCCCATTACAGTGAGCCCCCTGCCCTCGATACAGCCCTCTATGTCCCTGTCAGACCAGCCCCAGGCGTCACCATCTCCTCTGATAAATATCGCACTAGGCAACGTGCAGAGTAAAGCCCAGGCATTTTTATTAAAGAGCACTTGCCTTTTGGAACACCTTGCCTTTCTGGGTACAAACACAGACTCTCAGTTCTGATGGAACATAGGATAATTCAGGGTCAAGAAGGCAGATGTCACCCAGAACCTTGAACTGGAAAAGAACCTGTCTCGGCTTAGGCTCTTCGGTGCTTTCCCTGCACAGGTGAGGAAATTGAGTACCTGAGATCCCCAGTCACCTGCTCAGGAAAGTACGGGTGAGCATAACAGGAGCATTAGGGGGAGTCGCTTGGTCCCAAAGTCTTGCACTGCTTAGCGAGTGGATGCAGCCGCCCTGGCCTACGAACCCCCCAGTGCAGTTTTAATGTTTTCCTGATTCTTGTTCTACACTGACTATTTCAAAGGAAAACAGAACCTGAAACCACGACCTTCAAATGTCCAAGGATCGCAGTGCTTCAGAGCATGCAGGAAGCGCACGGAGGAAGGGGAAGTTGTATTTCAAAACTAATGACACCTTGCTACAATAGGGCCTCTTATCCACAAGGTCCCAAGAACCCCGGTGGATTCCTGAAAGCACAGATAGTGCAAACACTGTACATGCTATGGCTCTCCCCTGTACGTACATACCTATAATAGAGTTTAATTTATAAATCAGGCTCAGGAAGAGATGAGCAATAATAACATGAGAGAACAATGATGAGTGTATTTGCAATAAAAGGTATGTGAATATTCTCTCTCTCTCTCTCTCTCTCTCTCTCTCTCTCTCTCTCGATATTTTATTTTCCCAAACACTGGACAAAGGGATGGTTCACGTCCCAGTTGGGAGGAGGAGAACAGTGTGAAATCTCACCACAGCATCCAGAAAGGTGCATGGTTTAACACTTACGTTTTGCCGATTTCTGGAGTTTTTCATCTAATGATTTTGGACGATAGTTGACGGCAGGAAACTGGATCCAGGGACAGCAAAGCTGTAGGCTAGGGAAGACTGTGCCCTCTGGAGAACTAGGCCCTGTGCTTCCCAGAGCTGCAGGAGGACTTGGTGCCGGGGCACAGAGGAGGAAACAGGCTCAGGGGGGGTAAGGAAACCCTCCGGGCCACGGAGGGCAGGGCAGGCCTCTGTACACCTGAAGTCCCAGCCTCTATCCCAAGCAGCTCTGTGTCTCTAGGGACACTGAGGGGACCAGGCTGGGCCCAGGCTCTTCCTCCGGGCACTCACCAGGCCCCGGGAATGAACCCTCCAGGAGGAAGCAAGTGCTTTTGTGGAGACCAAAGAGGAGAAAGAGAGGGCTGTGCCTTTGCGTGTCAGAGGTGAGAGCAGCCATCTGGTCGGGTACCTGGAGAGGGTGTGAGGGATGGGTCAGACCTGCAAGCTGGGTATTAAGGCCGGCTGAAAGCCAGACTCAGAATCCTATTTCCTGAGCTCTGATATGAGTCCCTAAATGGTTCCATGAATAAGGCAGGGGCCTGGGCCGCTTGGAAGAAGCTGGGTGGCAAGGACCGAGAAGGGCTGTCAGGTGGGCAGTCATGACCCTGGACTGAGAGGACAGACAGCGCAGCAGGCTTGTTGGTCAGTGGATTAAACCTGCATCACTCTGGAAGTCTAAAATCTCTCTTCCTTTCACCTGCTGTGTGACCTTTGCCATACATGTGACCTCTCTGAGCTGCGGGCTTCTCACTTCAAAAATAAGGAGTGTAGTTATCTCACAGAGATCTTTGGAGAAATAAACAGCAGAGTGAACGACAATGCCCACATCTTCTTGTCACACACTAGGCTCTCTCGATCAGCATACATCCTTCTGAAACCTCCCGTATATTCATTTCCTATGGCTACCAAAACAAATTACCATATATTTTAGTGGCTCAAAAGAACAGATTCATTGCCTTAAAATTGTGGAATCCAAAAGTCCAAAATGGGTCCTCCTGAGCTCAAGCCAGGTGCTGGATGGGCTGTCCTCCCTTGAAAGTTGGAGGGGGCAGTTCCCTCCTCCCCTGCAGCCTCCCGAATCGGGCTGCCCTTGGCTCATGGCCTCTTCTCTGTCTTCAAAGCCAGCAGCAGGGAACAGTGAGATGTCACTTTTCTGCTTTTCTGGCTTTGACCCTCCTGCCTTTCTCTACTAAGGACTCTAGTGATGACATGGATTGCACTAGATAATCCAGATGGTCCCCATCTCAGGATCCTTAACTTCATCACACCTGAAAACACTCTCCGACCATGAAAGGTAACAGCACAGCAAGCTCCAGGCACAAGGTTGTTGGCTGCTGTTCTGCTGACCTCATGCTGCAGGGACCAAATGATCCCAGAGGTGCACGTGGAGCCACCGCAGACCACGCTCAACTGGAGTCCACTGGAGAGAGGTGACAGGGTGGCTGTGATCCTGCAGTCAACTTACAGGTGACGCAGAGCAGCTTTTCCACTCTAGATCTGAGAAAGCTGAGGCTGGTGAGGCATAGAGTCTAACCCAGGGGACAGAGAATGCGTCTGGGAGGCACTCTTCTTGTTTAACATAGACAGGATGACGGCGCAAGTGTTCTTCCTCTTCATTCCTAAGAAAGGTCACTTGGGGCCCCTGCATGGAATTCCCCAGGTCTCCTTCACTTGGGGCCTCAAGGCTTGACTTCTCATAGGCCTGTCTGTTTATTTGCTTTTAATCTTAGCCCTTATCATTTTCTGAAATTATCTGGTTTTCATTTGTTTGCTCCTTAAATTCTAAATTGCTGACATACTTTCAAACATTGCCTGATTCAACAAATGTGTGTCAAGTGGATGGATGGATGGATGGATGGGTGGATGGATGGATGGGTGGATGGATGGATGGATCAGTAGAGGATTGGGTGAATTACAGGCGGATGGATGCCATGTGTTATATATAATGCATCTTTATCTCCTCTGGGTAGGTACTATTTTTATATCCACATTGCACATGGGAAACCAGCTCTGAGGGATCACAACCCACTCATGTCCACTCTGCTTTAAGTTTGGTCGAATCCAAGGAAAGAGCCCAGAACAGCTCCTGGGAACCTCTACATGATGGTGGCTCTAGTCTCCCAGCTCTGGACTCACTTGCAAGGAGCCAGGGCTCCTTTGGGTGAGTGTTGGAGGACGTCATGGTGCAGAAGTCAAGTGCAGCTTCATCTGTGTCTGAAAGGGGATAAGAGAATGGAAAAGCCCCTGGATGGGAGACGTGCACTACTGAAGTATAACAGGTGCTGGCAACATACCGAGCTGTGGGTTCACACTTACAAGGAATGCTGGCACTTATCTCCCCTCTAAGTCACCTCACATAATCCCATTTAACAGAAGAGAAAGCTGCAGCTCAGGCGTCTCGTGCCTGTATAGTGAGTGTCATTCTGATTGAAGCTTCTTAGATCCCTGCGCCGCACACTAGTTCCCCGTGGTGTAGGCTGAAAGGTGTCCCCCATTGGAATATGTCCATGTCCTGACCTCAGAACCTGTGTCCGTTACTTTATAGGGCAAGAAATGTGATAAATCAAGGGCTGAGAGAGGAGGTGTTTTTCCTGGATTTTCTGGGTGCATCTTAATTCAATTGCGTCCACCCTCATAGGAGAGGCAGAGGAAATGCGAGGCAGAGGGGAGGAGGCAGAGATTGGAGCTGGCTACAGGTCAACATCTGGACACCGTAGGAGCAGAAAAAGGCAAAGACTTTTTCTGCTCCTACAGTGCCTTTTTCTGCTCCCCTGGAGCCTTCAGAGCATGAACCTGCTGATGTTTTGCTCATGGACTTTTGGTCCTGGGAGCTATGGGAGAGTACAGTTCTGCTGTGTTTAGCTCCCTGGTTGGTCAAAACTAATGATGATGGCCCAAGGGATCTAACACCCCCACCCCCAATTCTGACTCCACGGATTAGATTCACTAATCTGAAAAATTTAGAACCAGTTTGGGATTTTTCAATCAAAAATGATGTTTATAATGAAGCTCTCCTGGAAGCATGTTTACTAGATATTTTAAAACATTTTTAAATATTTAAAAAATTCTCATATAAAAGGTGTATGTATGTAGGTGAATATGCACAAGGTATGTGCTTCTCATTAAAGGGAGATGCCAGGACCCAGACTTTCCTGGTGGTGTGTGGGCAGAGTGGCTTCTCCAAGACAAGAATGTCTTTAAATGTGCCCTTAAGCTGGCATGGTGGTGCGCATCTGTGATCCCAGCTACTCTGGAGGCTGGCGGGAGGATCACAAGTTTGAAGCCAATTTCAACAACTTAGCAAAACCCTATCTCAAAATAAAAATTAAAAAGTGTTGGGGATGAGGCCGAGTGGTGGGGTGCTTGCTCAGCATGCCCGAGGCCCTGGATTTCATCCCTAGCACAGCAAAACAACAGACCTATCTTTAAGACCAACTTGTGTCCCTTTGGGGCCATGGATCTGCTGATCATTTGGGTTCAGCAATACATTTCAATAGCAGGGAAGTTGCTACTTATTGAAATCATCATATTATTTCCCTGGGGAAATTCAAGGACCTCTTATGGGAAAACGCTTTCCAAGGAACCCAAAATAAAAAATGGCAGGATGGTAAAGATAGCTACTATTCACCCAAAACTGTACCAATAAGCAGGGGCCTGAGTGCCCATGGGGGAGCCCTTGGCCATTTCTCTCTATCCAGAATTTAGTCTGCCTTCGGTTCCAACGTGATGAAGAATCACAGGAAAGGTGGAGGATTCCACAGGTGCTCAGCAGACTTAGGAGCTCGAGTGTCTGGAAGTCCTGTGCTAAGAGACACCTCAAAACCTAAACTCAAGGCCGACCTGCAGCCTCGTCTACAATGCATCAGTGGAGAGAGACTTTCCCGATGGTCCAGAGAACCCAAGCCCTGCCTTCTAGAGGGCCGAACAAGATCAGTACCCACCCCGGCACATAAAACCTAAATGGCTCTGGAGGCTTGGGCAAAAGAGAACGTGGGAAGTTCCTAAAGGTCTGCAAAGCACTGGACACACTAGAAGACCGTGGTGGTGGCATGAAAACGATGCTGGTGGTGCTGATACAGTGACAATGACGATGGCTGCGGTGACAGTGCTGACCCAGGTGGTGAAGATGACAAAGGTGCCAACCTGAAGGTGATGGAGCTAATGATGCTGTGATGGGAGGTGGTGACCAATGACCTCCAGGCCAGGGCCTCTGAACTCTATCATTCTCTCCTTGGGAAGGTGGCAGTGCTTCATTTGATCCTTGATTCAGTCGAGACAAGCGTATCTTCAATCATGTTGGATTTTCAAGTTGATTATTTCATCCCATAAATATTTTACAAGTGTTGCCAATGTTCTAGGTTCTGTATAAGCTTTTTGGAGCAAATGTTGATAAAATACAGTCTCAAGGAGTTCAGAGTTGCTACGGACTGGGTGTATGTGTCTCCCCAATTCATACCCTAAAATCCTAACCTGTTATTACCACAGTGAGGTGATAGGTAGGTAATGGGAGCAGCATCCTTATAAAATAGACCCCAGAGTGCTTCGTACTCCTTCCACCACGTGAGGACCCAGCACGGAGAGGACCTCTCGGAACCAGGAAGTGCCTGCGTCTGCCGACGCTTTGGTGTTTGCTTTCCCAGACCCCAGAGCTGCCTGTTTAGAAGCCTCCCCCTTTGTCAAGTGCCCAGCTCACAGGGCTTGGGATTGCCTTGTTCTGATTCCCAGCTCAGAGCTGGTGCTTGATAACCAACAGTTATTACTACTAGAGAAATTATCTTCCTGATGGGCATTTGGTGGTTTCCTCCTTTCATCTCCCAAATGGACTTTCTCTCTTCTTGGAGCCTTCAAATCGTCTCGGGACTTTATGCCAGTAAATGCTCCTTGCTGTTGGCCCTGCCTGTCCCCATAAATGGGCCACTACTGAAAAGCCCTGTGCTGTACTTCTAGGAACTAAGCTGGTGTACTCTGGCTGAGTCGAGGTCCCAGCTGGGTCGTGTTCCTGGTACCCACGTCCCTCCAAGATAGTTCCCATCTGAGTCTTTGGTCTGTGGTTAGGATCTGTCCAGCACCTCGTTAACTGGGCAACTCCCAGGAGCCATGGAAGGTGGGACATGGAGGCACAGGGGTGAATCATGGTTTTCCCAAGGCCACACAGCTAGCAGAACTGAGAGGGACAGACACACCTGTCTCATCCGGTTGCCCACGTCATTGAAATCCTGAAAGTCTGCAAGTCCCTCAGCTTTCCCAACCCCCGTCCTTGGGGGGATCCCAGTCCTTTCTAGGAGAGCTCTGGCTGAATCTTGGTTCAAAGATTCAAATCTTGTCCCCACTCGTGCCCACCTGGAGTTCTCTGTCTGCCCACCTTGCTTGATTTTCCTCCATGGGTCTATCCCATCTAAAACGTTACGTGGTTCACTCTGACATCTGTTTATGTCGGCTTGTTATTTAATATTGAGCATCCCCTGCCCTGTCCCCAGCACTGACCCTCATGGCTCTTCCTTGGTAGGTATAAAACTAGGGTCCTCGGATGAACTTTCTGCCGGCAAGCGCTCCTGCCAGAGAGCCTGCCAATCAGAGGACTTCAGGAAGTGGCAACCTGATTAACCTTGATCGATAGGATATTGACCTGACTGACTCATTATTACAGCAGTGGTCCTGGATTGCATGTCAATTACCTACGGTGACATCGACTTAATATCTCTTTTTATTGCATCAAAAACACCATGAGGTAAGTACTGTTGGAGGAGGCCAGCAACCTGCTCAGCACGGTCCTGTAGGGAAGCAACAGAGCGTGGCTTATCTCCTGGGCCCAAACAGCCGCCATGTCTGTGTCTAAGCCATGGCAGGCGCGCGTCTCCGATGGGCTGATCCTCCCAATCCGACGTGGCACTCGTGGGACAGAGAGCTCCTCAGAGCCCAGCCATGGCGTGCATCTGGAGGCCTGAGGAGATGCAGTGAGCCGTCTTCCCGGGTACAGCAGGTAGTTCTGATGTGTCTGGTCCCTGGACCAGGGTTTGAGAAACCCCAGGCTCTGTCCTCTGTTCCACAGCTGCGGTGAGTGTGATTGTCGTCTCCACAGGACGCTGGGAGTGGGGATTTCTGACATTCCGTGTGTCGGGGAGGGAGGAGGGCGAGGGGGCACCGTAAACAGGGGAAGGCATAATTGATCGGGGGATTTTATTATTTGATTTCCCCCACCCCCAGATATTTATAGCTCACATGATACCACAAAGAGACCCCTTGACTTTGAACTCATAAAATGCCTACTTGGGAGTCAGACTGTAATTTACTTTTCTAAGATGCCTCAATTATATCCAAGGAAGAGCCTGGTTACATTTTTAAAACTCTGGAGCAGCAGCTTTTAAATTTATTCAGACTAATGAGCACGTATAAATTTGGTGAATGCTAATTCACGAGAGTCGGTGGCGGCAGTGGGAGAAACACAACAAGAGTGTCACAGCCGGGGAACAAAGTGAATGGGTGATGTGAGTGACAGTCGAGATTTCTTTTAACATCACTAAAAGGCGGCTGAAGTGACAGGTAAGGGGACAGACGCAGGATTCTGCTGCACTGGGAGAATTTGTGTACTATCAGGCAGGGACACATCGACCCGACACCAACTTAATAAGTTCAGTGGGGAAGAGGAGCAGGATGAGGGCGTGCAGCTGGGCCGAAGGGCATCCACCCCTGCTTCCTCAGGACACGGGGTGCTGGGAACTCGGCTTTGCATCTAGCTGGGGGCCCCCTTCTTCTAGCAAAGCTTGCAGGATTTAGGCATATGGTTTGAATCTGTTTCCACATATTTCAGAAATGAGTTTAGCCTCCTCTGGAGACAGCTTCCACTTAGGAGCATCTCGAAGGGAATGAAATCCTAAATCAAAACCCATCAGCGTACACCTGGATTTCCAGAGAGTGGCTCCCCAATCAAACCTGCAGGCTTCTGAAGTCGGGAGAAAGCAGTGGGAAGCCAGGCTTTGAAACCCATAATAAGTGTGGCTCTGTGACCTGCAATGACGCTTGGCAGGGGCGGGCAGGGGTGTCCAGCTGGACTGTCAGCTCCAAAGCAGCTCCTCTCGGCTCCGGTTTCTTTAGGCCAGAGCAGGCACCTTCTCACTCTGGTGCCCTGGGTCTGGGCTCAGTCTGTCCTTGGGGTCCCAGGGCCCACGCAGGGGCAGTCCCGCCTGCCCCGGCACCTTTCCTCACTCTGTCCCTGTGCCTTTAGGAGCCCGGTCTACGGAGTCAGTCACTGTCACCCTTTGTTATGGACTGAGTTGTGCTCCCACCCCAAGTTCCCAGGTGGATGAATCAAGCCCAGGTGTGGCTGTCTGTGAGGTGGGGTTTTAGGGAAGAAGTTAGGGTTAAATGAAGGCATTAAGGTGGAGCCCTGAGCCCGCAAGACTGACACTTCAAAGGAAGAGAAAGGGCCCAGAGCCTTCTGTTTGCGTGTGTGCATGGAGCAAAGGCCTCACAGGGCACAGTGCGGAGGTGGCCCCACCAGAAGCCACCCTGGGGCACCCTGATGTGGACTTCCAGCCTCCAGAGCCCTGAGGAGGAACAAGCCTCTCGTGTAAGTTGGCCTTGGGGACCCTTCTCAGAGTGAGTCCCAGGCTTCAGGCCTCCCTCTGTCACTTCTTCTGTTTGGAAGGTCTTTCCTCCTGCCACCCACGTAGTGAGCAGATGACCCTCAGCTCAGATATCTGAGTCCCTTCTGGAATTCTCTGGGTTGGAAAGGGCATCACTATTTCAGGCTTATTAGCACCCTGTGTCCCTTCTCTGTAGCAGAGACCACCTTGCCTTGAAAATGTGGCCATACTGTTGCAGTCCGGCTGCAGCAAAATAACGGGGGGGGGGGGGGGTGACGAACAACTTGTGTACATTGATACAGCAGGAGTGGGAGCCCTTTATTGCAGGACAGGAGGGGTCTATATACATTCCACACAGCTTATCTAATTAACATAAACTAGATACAGCAGTCAACCAATAAGGAATCTCCACACTTAATGGCTCGCTGGCTTTACTTCACAAACCACTCCCCCTGGCAAAATGCCAGGCGCCATCCTGACTTGTTTACAGACTCTAACAGAGTGGATAGATGGATGGGTGGACGGAAGATGGCTGCCCTTCCCAGTCTAGAACCCCCAGAAGTCCAGACAGGAAGGCACTGAGGTCAAGGCATGAGGTCAAGGTCAAGGCCTGACTGTGCACAGCAGTCTCTTCAATAAGCTTTCTTTACTAGAACATTCTTACCCATTCTGTGTGTGGTGCGTCCATGCCACTGGCTGCTGAATCTGGGCATTTTGACTGGGTTTCCCAAGACCTTGCCAAGGAATCCACTGGACCCTTTCTTTCTACTGAGTATTTGTCACCTCCCTTTGCTGGACTGGCTTTAATTCAAAGTTGAGTCACCGCAGTCACATGAAACAGCAGTCACTGTGGACCAGGCCCGTTGATAAAGGGCCATCTCATTTCGTCTCACCAACAAAGCGCTGGAAGTTGGCATCACTGACCTCTGTCATGGCCACACGCCCGAGGCACAGCCAATAGAGGACAAAGGAGGACACCCTGCGATGGCGTCTCTGCAGCCCCCGTCAGAAACCTGCAGCTTCGGGAGCAGCGCTGCCTCCCTGGACCCCTTGAGAGACGGACTCCAGCACTCCTGGGGGCTGCACCTGCTTTCTCTGCCAGAAGAATTCATCTGGGAGGCATATTTCTCTTTGAAGGAGTTTTACAGAGGGACATTTCCTACCGTACTGCAAGCTGACCTCTTGGACAAACACTGTCATAAAAACGTGCTATTTGCTACGAGTGCATCGGGAGTTTTAAATCATCAAACTAAAGGACCCCAGGCTCTGACAGTAAAATTCTCATTCAAAGAAGGACTCAGCTTCCCAACATAATAAATTATATATGACTGGGACATATAAAACATTTAAAGATATACAGAATCTCTCTGCGTTTGTGTTCAGTGGGAGAGTTCAGCTCTTGAAGTACTTTTTTTATGTCAATCCTTCCTATTCCTAAGAAGAAAAGAAAAAATAAGAAGCCACAAAAGAAGAAGCCTCTGCACCAGATCCTAAAGTTCAGATTTCATGCTCTATTATAGCCTCTCTGCCTTTTGCAGGCCGGTGTTGGAATGCAGCAGTGGCACCGTGGTAGTCAGAGGAATGGGAGCAGTCTTTGGTCACCCCTCAAGCTGGGGTGATTAAATATAAACAACAGAGACACACAGCAGGGTCTTGAAGGGGCTAGGTTAGGATCAGAGTCAGGGTCTATTGGCAAGCAACGAAACTTACACAAATGGAAGTTGGAATACTGGGGACCATTTTCTAAAGGCAATGAGTTTAGAGAAATGTGTCCAAATGATTGACATAGAGTCTTCCTAGGTCAAAGCAACAAGCACAGTCCTGTTACGTGATCCCCAATAAATGACAAAGCTTTTTCTCCCGATATGGACAGAAAGATGATCCCAGCCTAATCCAAACACACTATTATGCATTCATCAGCGATTTTGCTGTGTAAATGCTGCATAATGAATGTCCCCAGAATCCACGGCTGTAACAAAGACTCTGGCATTTATGTGTCTACAGGTCATGGGTGGTTTGGCTGAGCTAGGCCAAACTAGGGGGCGTGGCTGAGCATCTCTGATGCAGGGTGACGTTCACCTGGACTTGCATCTAGACTAGAGTCAGGTTCAAGTGGGCCGTGTGTTTCCTTCTTGGACTGAAGCCACTTGAGGCCCGTTCTGCTCATGTGAATGGCAAGATCCGAGAGGATCCACAAAAGCAAGCAATGCCTTTAGAGGCCCTGGCTCAGAACCAGTTCTCTGTTCTTCCACTCTATTTCATCACTGGTGAAACAAAAAAAAAAAAAATAGTGGTTTCGTGGTGATCTTGAAAAGCCCCATGACTGAGGATGTGCACATAGAATTCAATCTCAAGGACAGCGTGACCTATTGAAATGAACTCCCTCTACCTCCCAGGCTCTTCCTTGGCCCCTGATCCTAATTTCTTATAAAACTTTAAGTCCGTTCTCTCTTTAATTCCAGCAATGATCAGTGCATGGGTCCCAGATAGAGGTGAACACTGGCCTCTCCTTGGAGTCTGTTAGACGTGGGAAGCTTCCTGCCCCATCCTGGACCTGGCACCAGAAACTGAGCTTGCGAGCTCTGGTAGCTACCCAAGTTCACAAGCACTGAGTGAAAGTCTGACCCCTAGCCCCTTACTGTCACTGTATCTCACTGTCAACCAGGAAGAGTAGGGAGAGGGGGGAATGTAAGTAGAATTGGCAGGTTAGACGATGTTTTTCTAAGTGAAAATCCGAGAGCTAAAAGCACCTCCCAGGCGTGCAGACAGCCCTGTGCCTGCTCCTCTAACCCCTGGCCAAGCCCACGTTCCAGCCGAGGTATTCGGTTAATTATCTTTTGTGCAGAAAGAAACCTGATCTAAACCCTCAGGTCACTTGGTTGTGATTGAGTCTATTTTTGTTTTCTGAAATCCTGTCTGCCCCACCGGTCCTCCCAGACACGCTCAGCCCGGGAAGGGGAACTCAGCGCTAAAGCCTTCTCCCCGGCTGGCAGTGGCAGCTGGAGCCGGAGTCCCCACACAGTACAGAGTTTGATTCTGCATGTTGGGTACATAGTGGGACGCGGCTACAGAACGGGACAACACTGATAAGAATGTCTGGGGCTTGGAATTGGCTCCATAAACAAGTAACTGGAGGAAAACGTAGCGGTCACTAGCCATGTGCCCCGGCTTCAATTCAAACCGTTGAAATGAAGCAAGATGAACAATGCAGATCCTGCCTGGCTGGGCCCATCTCAGGTGGCCAAGGCTATTATACAGAGGACACATTCTTGTCTTCCAGAGCATTCCTCTGGACGGCAATGCTCAAGATCCCTTGGCCCCCTCAGACCTCTCTCTTCCTGGGCACTGTGTCCATTTCTGTCAAGACCCTGACCAATCATGCCCATTCGTGCCTTTGCTCAATGGTGTCTGGCCCCGCTAGATTCTGAGCCCCCCCCCCTGCCATGAGGGCTTCTGTCATTTCAGCCAACACACTAAAACAGGCCTGGCACAGAGGGTGCAGACAACATGTGCTCATGTGGAGGAGCAGAAGCAGGAGTCCTCATTCCCCACTGACTCATCCACGTGCTACAAACTGTCCTATCTGGGTGGGACAAATCCTTTAGAAGGTGCCAGCTCTCCCTGGACTCCAGGTACCACCTTTGCAGCCTCTTCTGTCTCTGGCAAGTGTTCTGTGGACCTCCACTCTGCCCCAGTGGTGTGGCAGGTCTTGCTCACACATTGGGACACTGTCCTGCATCTCCACCTGCAGGGGGCAACCCCACCCAGCCCTCAAGGACCAGATGAAAGGTCGGCTCCAGGAAGGCCTCCTGAATCCCATGCCTCTCTCCTGTCTTCATGTCTCCTCTTCCAGAAAGGGGGGTCGGGGAAGATCACCTTTGACCTTTACCACCTTGCACTCTACAGCTCCAAAAACGTCCCGGTGCTGCCTCGCCATGTCTGCCTCTCACCCATGATTTGAGAGCACAGTCCATGACTAGCCTGAAGCCATGTTCCCAGGCCCCGAGAAGGGCATTTAACATGCACTGCGGGCTTAGAACACACTGTTTGCATGAACGTGAGAGTAAATAATTGATGACTTTTTAAAGCTCTGATTTTTCCGTGTATAGATGGTGGTTGCCACTAAAGAGCTTCCTTCTCCCTAAGGTGTACTACATGGGTATTTTTATTTTTATTTTTTTCAAAGATTCTTTTGCCAAATGATAAAGCACAAAGCTCTTGAGTTGATGTAACTCGTGAAACCAAATTCTAAAATTAAGAATTTATGACAAACAATGGGTAAGAGACCTGAGGCTGAAAGAAGTGGATTCCTAAACTGAAACCCTCTCGTGGGGGAAGGAGGCACATTCATCTTTATTTTGTTACAAAGTAAATTAATTAAAGTAGGAAAAATGTGCACCACTAGTGCCATATTGTATTTTAGATCAATATTAATTGTGCATTTAAAGAGGAACATATCTTTGATTAGTATTTAAATAAAACAGCTAAAACATAGTTCCATCCCTACAGCTCATCTGTAAATATGTCCACTGAGAACACCTCTATGCGGGGTTTAAGGCTGGCAAGGTCTTCCTCGCCCAGGGTCACGTTTGTCCTTACGGAACCCCAACAGAGGAATAAGAAAAGCTGAGTGCATCACTTGATAAAGAGACAAAAAAGCAGCAGGCAGAGTGGGACACGCCTGCAACCCCAGGGGCCCCGGAGGTGGAGGCAGAAGGATGGCAAGTTGAAATCCAGCCTCAGCGACTCAGCAAGACCCTGTCTGAAAAAAATACAAAAATAGACTTTATGAAATTTGCAGGGAAACGGATGCATCTGGAGACTACCATGCTAAGTGAAATAAGCCAATGCCAACAAACCAAAGATCCAATGATCTCTTTAATATGTGGATGATAACCCCAGTAAGGGGGCGGAGCAAGGTTTAAAAAATAGAAGCTCGGTGGAGTGGACAGAGGGAAACGGAGAGAAGGGGGAAGGGGGAGGGAAAGGAAAGACGGTGGAATGAATCCGACCCCACTTTCCTATGTACACTCATGAGCACACCCCAGGGTATCTCACGATCGAGTACATCCTCAAGAAATTTATGTAAAAACAACCATGGGCAATGGCAGAAAGGTCATAGTGGGGCTCAGGGGTGGGAAGAGGGCGGGAAAAGGAGAGACACTGGGGTCTGACTAGAACAGAGACATTCCATGCTTTTCTGAATGTGTCTACGTGGATTCTACTGTCATGTTCAACGCAAAGGAACCAGTAAACAATTTTAAAAAGCAAAGAGGGCTTAGGATGTGGCTCAGTGGCAGCATGTACCTGGGTTCCATCCCAAGTTCTAAGAGAGAGAGAGAGAGAGAGAGAGAGGGGGGGGGAGCTCAAAGGCCCAGGAGCTCTAGCTGGGGGGAAACCTGGAATCCACTCCTGACTGGCCATCCCCCAGGTTTCTCCGAGGCAAGAGTCCCAGTGCAGGGTGTGGCAGGGGATCCTAACCCAGCAACCCAGGACAGATGGAGGTAGCAAAGGGAGGATGTGGAAAGGAAGGAGTAAAAGAAGATCAGGGTGAAAACTCCCTGTTTATGTTTTGGGCCAAAGAAGATTTGTTGGTTCTTTTAGGAGGCGTCTGTGATGAAAGTCAAATGATCTACTTGTTAGCAAAGTAAACCATGCCAACCAAGGCCATGGAAGGGAAACGTCGTGTTCATGGGGACAGTGAATTGAGCTAGTAGAGGGACTTTCAGACCTTGATGATCCAGCTGTGTACGTGGGTGGGTGTTTTTAGTTCTCAAGCCAAGCTGAATAGAGGAGACACAGAGAGGTCCTGCTTTGCCTAAGGACACACAGCTCCTTGAAACAGGATAATGTTTCCTTCTTCCGCACTTCTATGTACATGAGGGCCTGACTTGTTCCCTAACTCTAGTGTGTGAATTAGCAGCCCCTCCTTCTCTGCAGGGAGCCCACCCCCAGGAGGAAAGGAGAAGTGGGGAAAGCTGTTTTTCACCTTCTATCCCAGCATATGCAAAATAAGTCCTTAATTTGAGTGCTTTTTGAAAACCTGCAGTTGATTTTTGATCTATTAAATGTTATATAAGTAGAGATATAAATACATAGCGATCAATATTTTATTCAATTATCTTTGCCCCTCTGAGCCACCTTCAAGGCAGGTGGCTATTCAGAACACTATGAGTTTTAAGTGCTGGTTTGTACCTAGTACTTAGTGACTTAATTTTATTCCGTGCACTACTGGAGGCGTGTGGCAAGGTGCTATTCTCTTTCAGGGAGGTAAATCTGTGGGATGTATATGAGATGGGGTACAAGGGCTAATGGAACATGTTAATAATATAGTAAGTTAACACTGCCGCTTACTCTCAATGCGGCTGCTGAAGCTCAGAGACCAGGGCACCCAGACCCTCGCTCCGTGTTCTCACTTGGAAACCCCTTCCTCATCTCCTCGCACCCCTGAGCCCTTCCGTTCCTGTCTCCTGTGGCCACTGCACAGCCCCCAGCACTCAGCCCTGCGTTCCCTTGCTGACCTGTGAGTTCTTCTTGTTGGCAGATTCCATTCGCTTTCTCCCTTTCTGTGTGAAGAAGAAGATACGGAACCAGACAGGTAACGGTGAAGCCTTGACAAAGTTCCCGGAAACGGGATTCTGAAACAGGAAGGTCAGCAGAGGAGAGGCAGAGGGCAGGAAAGCTCCCCTGGAGATGGCTGGAGCAGCGGCTGCCCCGAGGGGACCCAGGGGGCAGAGATTCCCACCCAGCCTGTGAACTTGGGCACCAGGTCCCTTAACCCTTCCCCCTCCCATGCTGCCCTTAGACTCCAGAGCATGGATTTAAGACCCGCTCCCTGTCCCCAGGTACCCCAGTGCCCACCCTCTACAGACGGGGTCTGACAGGACCTACCTAGCAGGGGCGCTGGAGGATGTGTTCCAGCTTGTTAGAAGACTTGGTGCATGGTAGCATTTAGGGGAGGTGCCATCTACCTGACCCCAGCACTAGGTGCCTCTGAGTGGTGGGGCTGTGTCTTATCAGGCTATTAAACTGTAGAGTTCCTTGGGGTTTGCACATAGGAACATCTGTTCTCTTACCGCCAAGTCAAATGCTCCAGGGAAAGATGCATGTGTGCGGGCGTGTGCATGTGAAGAAGCCTCCCCCCAGGAGACTCCACACCTAAAGATGAAAACCTCTATAAACTTCTTGTTCACCCTGGGGACAAGAAGATTGGATGCTGGAGACAAACGTTGGGAGACTCCCTGAGGGTCACCGCCTTGGCTTCAGACGCTGGACCCTCCAGGAGTGGTCTCAGGAGGACTTTTCCTTTTGCATTAATTCTGTACTTAGTTCCATCTGAATGAATTCACTTGCCCTCCTGAAGAGTGGACATGAATCCTGGTGGACACCCATATTCCACAATTAGGCCAAAGGGATTTGTCTCTTATTGAAGCTTAGTGACGTCAGGGAGCGGGGAACAGTGGAAATCTTGGTCTAGGAAAGGATGGTAGAAGTCAGGAGAGAGAAAAGAACACAGCAACAACACCCGGGCCGCCTTGCAACGCTCGTTTCTCTGGCTGCACCAGCGACGAGGGAGGGCGATGGGGGATAAAAACGGTGCGTGGGGCTGCGGGCCTAGGACAGGTATTGAGCACCCAGTCTGCTCTGGTCTTGCTGATGGGAGCAGGAGCCCTAAACCACCCAGAGGAGCCGGCCAACTGACGCACCCAAGTCCATCCGCGCCTATGAGAGGAACTTGTTTGGATGCTTCCTTATGCACTGAAGGGTCGTAAACCCGAGGCCAGCCCCAGGGAGGGAAGGCGAGGGAGGTACCGGGAGCCCGAGGGCGCGCTGCAGTTGGACCTGAGGACCGCGCTTTACAGGCACATGGGGAACCACGCGCAGGCCACAGAGGGATGAGCAGCCTAGCTATGTCAGGACCCGGCGACGCGCGGCCCTGGAGAACGCCATCTGCGGGCTGTGTGGTCTGTCCACTGTGAAAGGTGGGACACGCACTTTAAATGCCACGTGCACGGCAGGCGGCTTTCCTTTATTCCTTTAACGTCGTCCTTAAGCACCATCTCTCTGCAAATCTCGGCACAAGAGGAGGATGGGAAAAGACGGTTCCCGGCTCTGGAGGGCTGGCAGGACCCAGGAGGGTCTCCCACGGCCCCTTCCCACTCCCCTTCATCCTGCCCCACGTCCCCTGCCAGGCCTCCAGCCTTTCGGTCCCGTTTTGGTGTCTGCTTCCTGGATGCTGCCGGGGCGTGGACTGAGACACCCAAACCAGCCTGGGCTGCAAGCCGCCCAGGGGTGCACTGGCTCACGGGAGCCATCATGGGTCCCCCTCACCAAAGCCTGCTCAGTCACATCCGTCCCTTTGATGGCTTGGAATTGGCCATGGTGGGAGCGTTCACACCAACGTCTATAACCCAGCCCCCTGCACCAGGTGACCCTGGGCGGGCCATCACCAAGTGACCGGAACAGCTCTATCCCCAGCCTTGCAGGCCTAGGTGCTAAAGAGGGTGAAGGACTCTGGCCCACTGGAAATGCTGGCCCGTCAGGGTGGCATCAGTGCCCCCTAGAGCCACGCCCTGGCACCCATCTCCCTGGATTTTTCTTTTCCTTTCTTTTCCGTTTTCTGGTGGTGGGGACTGAACCCAGATTCTGGCACATTCTGAGCAAGCTCCCCACCATGGGCTGCACCCAGCCTCCCACGAGTCTTCTCCTGATGTCAGGTAAAACCCCTAGTGCTTCCTACCCCAAGAGCCCTGCATGCAAGCTGCGGTCTCCAGCGAGCTGCATCTCTCTGGTTCATCCCTGCCTGCTGGAAGTTCTCGAATCACGGCAACTCGGTAATTTTATAATCAATGAAAAATTTCACTGGCAAGAAGGCAAGTACAGAACGTCAAATCCACCTGGGTATAACAGTCTCTCTCTGTTTCTGTCTCTGTCTCTCTCTCTCTCTCTCCTTCTTTATTTCAATCTCAGAATCTCCAAGGGCTGAAGAGTACATTTGTATTCATAATGGATAAAAGTGCACTGGAATCTGTAGTTTAGTGACATCACGGTGAGACATGAACATGGTCAACAAAGGAAATGACTGGCCGAAACAAAAACGAATAAGGGAATGAATGATGTGTCCATGGTTTGCTTTTTTGATGAGAAACATTCCTGATAGGCACAGAGAGAACAAGAAACTTTTCCTTAGAGCCTCTGATACAAATAAATAAAAAAATCACGATTGAGAATTTTCACTTGTGTTTTATCAGCAGAATGTAAATATATGTTTTCTTAACTATGAAGTGGGTCCCAGAACATACTGGGACCAAGATACAAGTATAGTTTGGGGCCGTGTGTGTGTGTGTGTGTGTGTGTGTGTGTGTGTGTGTGTGTGAGAGAGAGAGAGAGAGAGAGAGAGAGAGAGAAAGAGAGAGAGAGAGAGACTGAAGCATCAAGTAAGTGCTCAATAAAAGGGTATTCATTTCCTGTCTCCTTTTTTAGTTATTAGAGTATATGGAGATAAAAACACCAAGATTCCTTTGCTGAGTGTCTTCATTATTAAAGAAGAGAGATTGCCTTCTGCTCTCTCCGTAAGTGAACGCTAATGTATGAAATGTTGAAAATAAATGCCACAGGCAGATGATCGCCAAGGCAGAATGCAGGAGGGAAAACACCTCTGATAAACCTGGCCCCGACAAATGTGACTGTGCAGAAGGATATGGGCCCAGTAGCAGCTGCAGAGGTCAGCAGGCTCCAATGCCAGGAGACTCAACGCCCCACAGGGCATGCATGCCTGTGTGTTTGAGAGAATGCATTCTTTTAACTGAATAAAGGCTTTTCCTATGCTTTGTGCTGGAAATTCTGTAGTGAGCCAGTCACAAAATACTGGAGCAGATCCAAGGGGGCCACAGATTTCTGGGTTCAGTTCCTTCCATGGAAATCCAGTAAGGGCAGGGGAGGGGGAGTGGGCAGGTTGCCTGACAAATTGCTTTGGATTTACTTTCCATCATTTGTATTATATCGCATAGGTTGGGAATACAGCTCAATGGATGGACCACATAATAGTCTGCACGTTTAATATGATTTCTGCTACAGGCGAACTAGTACCAGATAAAGCATTCATATCTTAATGATAGGTAAATAATCCTCCCGTGTCACAGATGAGCATGCGACAGGCAGGCATTCTCTATTCATGAGAACACCTTTATTTTCATACCCCATTACAGCATTGATATTACCACCTCTGTGTCTGTATTCCTACAGTGATAGAGAATAAACTGTCCGCTCGCACACACACATGCAAGGTAACGCCTGGTCCCTCACTATCATGGCCCCTTTAGATGCAGGAGGCGTCTGTTGCCATTCAAGAAGAACACTAGATGGACAGACAGGAAGCCAGGCTTTGGGCATCCTTAAGATGGGTTCAAATTGTAGGCTCTTTCCTGACTTGAGGCCGACTTAACACAGTGTTTTGCAAATGTTTGGCAGTCACTCAAGAATCTTGTTTAAATGCAGATTCTGGCTCCCTAGGGCTCAAGGAAACCTGCGATTGTGCATTTCTCCCAAGCCCCACTGTGAAGGGTGCTCCCAGGGTACTCCTTGGACATCAGGGACATCAACCCTACGGTGCATCTTCCCTGAGCCTTAGTTTCTTGTCTGTACCATGTAGATGGCTCATGTTTAGTACTGCTGTGGGATTATTCCAAACAATGCTTCTCAAACCCCTCACCGAGTGTCTGGCCCATGCTGGGCTCCACCAGTGAATGCAGTTACTATTATTATTAATAACGTGCTCCCAAGAACAGCGTGGAGATTAGCCACCCGATGGGAACAAGGTCGCATAAACTGGATGCACGTGGCTCCGTCACCTCTTGTATCTCACAGCGGATGACAACACTGCAGATCTGCTTAGCCCCATAAATTCCAGCGGCAGCGCATTGTGTATTCCACCCGGGTCCTCCCCTAAATAATAATAAAATTCGGAGTGCAATAGAAGCAGAAAACCTGTTTGCCGTGGAAAGTTTCCGAGGCTCAGCAGAACCCAGGGTGTGCTGGATGGAGCTTCATTCACAGGGACTGGCGGAGCCCATAATCCACGAAGACGGCGGCAAGTCCTGGCATGATGTCCTTGTGCCCTAAGCCGCTAGGACTCACTTGCAGCTCTGTGGGAGGCCTCCGCGTTCTCTTTGATAAGTTGTCGGACCAGAGAAAACTGAAAATGTGTCCATTATTGTGGAAGCTGCTGGGAGGATATGGGATTAGCCTTGCAGAGGGTGGCAGATCTTGGAGTCCCGGAGTGCCGAGTGCGACTCCCGACCTGGCGCCTTCGGAGAGGGGGAGTCTGGGTTGCTTTAAGGAGCTCAGCAGCCCTGCTAAGGCCAGCGGGGACAGGCGATCCAGGCTGCCTTCCCCTCAGGCACCTGGGTGGTGGGAAGGGCTGTGAGGAAGGGGGCTAGCACCTGTGGAAAGCGGGGCCAACTCTGGCTGGAGCAGAAGGATGCAGGCGCCAGGAGGCTGCAGGGCGCGGAGCCCTCCTCCACTGCACGCGGAGGGGTAAATCGGTTTTGCTCTTCTGGAGGGCAATTTGGCCTCCTGTTTCCAAACCTTTAAAAATATGCATAGCCTTGGACCCCACAGACCTGCATCTGCAAAAGTACCCCGAGGAAACCACAGGAATACGAGGAAAATGGACCTTTTGGGTGCCGTGCCTCAAAAATGGGATAAAAGGTTTTGTTTTTGTTTTTTTTTTTCCCTTTTTTGCATGTTGGTTTGTTACTCCTGACGGTAGCAGAAGCAAAAAAATCAAATTAAGACAACAAAAACGGGCAATGATGGCATCAAAGCCAAACACGTTGTTTAAAGCCATAGTAGAGTCCCTTGCCCAGAGCAGAGGCCAGAGATGGCCCTCGGAGGAGGCTGTCCCCTTGCTGGGAAGCTAAGCCACCGTGGAAAGGAATATTAAGCAAAAGCCCAGAGTCCCTGCGTGAAGGGTAAATCTGAGGATGCAGGTGTGTCAGGCTCAGACGTGAAGAGCTCTGCTTTGTTATGCTAATTGTTAAGAGCTGTTTTTAGCCAGAGCTAAGCTGCGCAGCCTGGGAGGCTCCTTTATAGCCTCTCTAGGTAAGGTTCAAGCTGACTGCTATTCACCTGGAGAGAGAGGCCAGGAAGCCACCTCAGTGGTCGGGGAGAGAGAGGCTGTGTGGGAGCCCACGGATGGACCTGCCCTCCATCCACTGAAATTCTGGTGGACTCAGATGAAAACACATGATGAGCAAGTACACAAACAATGTCACTACCAAGAGTGCCCAGGAAGAGGGAAACACAGGGACAGGATGGTGATAGGAGAGACCCACTTGGGTGGGCACCATTTCCCAGGGCCCCCTGGGGAGAGATCAGGCTGTCATGATTTGCATCTAGAATGTTCCCCCAAACTTCATGTGTTGAAGGCATGGTCCCCAATGCAGCAAGGTCCTGAGGTGGTCTTTTGGGGAAGATTGGATCATGAGGCCTCTGATGTCCATCAGTGGATCAATCCACTTGGCGGATTAATTATGTGAATGAACTACTGGAGGTAGTGGGAACTCTAGGCAGGGCGTGGTTTCAGGAATTAGGTCCCTGGGGTGTGCCCTGGGGACGATAGCTTGTCCCTGGCCTCCCCTCCAATCCTGGTTCCTGAGTGGCTTGAGCTGAGCCACTTTTCTCCGCCGTGTTCTCCTTCCATGATGCTCTGCCTCACCTTGGGCCAAGAGCAAAGGGGTCAGCCGGCCACATCTGAAACCATGAGTCCACGTCAGTCTCTCCTCCTTTAAGCGTTATGGTCAGGTATTTTAGGTACAGCCGCAAAAACTTGGCTCATGGAACTTTATGGAAACAGTAAGGGGAAGAGGAAGATATGGGTGGTGCTGAATAAAATGAGAAAAATAAATGGAGGAGGGCCCCCCTTGAGAAAGCAAGAAGAGAGGGGACCTGGGGCACCAGTCAAGGGGCTCAGCTGAGGGATGACACGGGATGCTTAGTCCAACAGTGAGGCAGAAGCAAGGGCTTGTGGCTGTAGACACAGCATTCTAGGGCAACTGTGGAATTAAAAATGGGGACATGGCTGATTGCATCCATCTTTGAAATGCATGGCAAGACCATCTGTGTGGGTAAGGAAGGACACGGGATATCTGGGGAAAGACAAGCTGTGAAATCATTCTGTCTAGTTCTGGGAAATTAAATTTACTTAAGAGATGTAGAAGGATAGGTTAGCTGAATGAAATGCCTGTTTCAGATGAGGGCTGTTTATTGCAATGTGTCTGCCTAGCCTGCTTGGTCACATTCTCCAGCCAATATCAGCTCTCTGAGAGCAGAAGAGGCAGAGAAGTTGGACAGCAAGGCTTCGCCAGGTGTGGTGATATATTTTATGTCCATTTGACTGGGCCAAGTACCCAGACACTCCATCAAATATTACTCATGATGCTTCTGTGGAGTCATTTTTTTTTTGGAGATTAAATTAACATTTAAATTGATAAATCAGTAAAGCAGATTACCCTCTAAAATGTATGGGTAGGCCTCATCTAATCAGTTGAAGGCCTGGATAGAAAATTAAAAAAAACCTGGACTTCCCTGGTCTGCTGACCTATTCTGCAGACTTTGAACTTTCCAGCACCTCAAACTGCATGAGCTAATGTCTTAAAATAAATCTCTTGATTTGTGGACATCCTATTAGTATTGACCCTCTGGAGAACCCTGACTAAGGAACTAGGTTTGGCCGAGAGGTGGAGTTGCTAAGGAAGACTGGTGGTAGAGAATGAGCAGGAGAAGGAAGGCCATGTTCAAAGAACATCTAAGGTCATGGTCTGAGATACTGTACACTGTGGGAAGTTGTAGCCATCAGGAGAGTCCAGGTTTTGCTGCAATAAGGAGCAAGACACACCCAACCTCAGTGAGTTCCCATAACAAAGTTGACTTGTCACGAAGGTTACAAATGGCTGTGTTTATTGTGGTCCTTCAGAGACCTTGATGGTGAAGGCTATGTATGACATCGCTTTCATAGTCACTGCACAAATTGGGAGAGGGGCTCAGTGGCTTGCTCCAGCCATTGAAATACCATGTGCCACTTTTGCTCACATTTCACTTGCCTCAACAAATCACAAGGCATCATCTAATTTCAAGAAATAGTGAATTAGCAGTTAGTTCTACCATGTGTCAGGAAGAGGAATCATCAGAGATTATTGAAATAGGTTTAGTGACTGCCACAGATAATAGATAATGACAAAGAGGGAGCATCAGTGGACAGGGTCGGGGGGTTCTCAAAGAGGCTGCAGAATTTTTACCCTGGGAAGACGAACGTGAATGGGAAGTTTAGAGAAAGCGAATGTGTGGAATGGCATGAGGCTAAGTTTCAGAGATGGTGATTGAGAGATGGGACCATTTGTGTAGATAAAAGTTGGGATCAAGGGTGCGTTCCTTATGGTGCCCGTGCTCAGGCCTGAATGGACACTGGAGTCACGCAGCGGCTCATTTCAACAAGGATCGCCACCCTCACTGCCTGAGAGCTATGGAAGATTCTTATCAGGTTCCCAGGTGATCCTGAGGACCTCCATACTTACAGGGTGTGCAAGGACAGGAGGCCTGGTGGTAGCCAGGCCAGCTGCGTGGATAATGCAGAGGTTATGAACGATGGATGGAGCCGGCTGCTAAAATAACTAATGAATGGGGAGCAACAGAAGGTCATTGATAAACAAGGGCAACCAGGAGGATGGTGGCAAAGTGCAATGACATGGACTTCAAAGATTCTTAATGTGGAAAGAAGGAAAAAAATACACGCTGGGAAACAGCACAGTTACTCAGCCTCCAGGCTTCCAGGCACATGGAATTGATGTGGGTTGTGATGAAATGAAACCTTAATAGTGTTCTTAGTGAGTTTTGGCTAATGCACCTGTCTCTGTAATCACAATCCTGTCCACTTGCCTCACTCCAGAAAGGTGCCTTTGACTACTTCTCTGTCAATCTTTTTATTTATATTTTTAGTTGTAGTAGGTACAATATCTTTATTTTATTTATTCATTTTTTTTAATGTGGTACTGAGAATTGAACCCAGTGCTTCACACATGCTTAGGCAAGGGCTCTGCCACTGAGCCACAACCCCAGCCCCAGTCAATCTTAAGAAATGTCAGTTGTCCCCATCCATGAGCATGGTATATCTGACTTCATATTTATGTCCTGTTTGATTTCCCTCTTCTGTGTTTCTTAGATCTCAGTGTAGGGATTGCCAAATATGAGGGATTTTTCCCTCCTTCTCTCTCTCTCTCTCTCTCTCTCTCTCTCTCTCTCTCTCTCTCTCTCTCTTTCTTTCTCCTTCCTTCCTTTCTTTCTTTCTTTCTTTCTTTCTTTCTTTCTTTCTTTCTTTCTTTCTTTTTTCTTTCTTTTTGTCTGTTTGATTTGTTTATCCCTAAACATTTCAGAGTTTTGTGCTATTGCAAATGGAATTTTTGAAATTTCATTTTTCATTGTTCACTCCTAGCATATAAGGCGAGGGTAATTCCTGCATATTGACCTTGTACCCTTTGAACTTGTGCAATTCATATTTTATTTTCAACATTTTGTTTTGTATCAGTCCTTCAGGAAACATATGTACATGGTTTTACTCTTTGTGAGTACAGATGATTTTATTTCATCATTTTTAATATTTGTGTGCCCTTTGGATCTTTTTCTTGCCTTATTATTTTGACTAGAAACTCAAGTGCTTTGCCCAATCAAAATGGTAATAATGGGCACCCTGGCCTTGTTCTGGATCTTAGCGGGACGCTTCTTCATTGGCATGAAGTACGATGCTAGCTGTAACTATAGGCTTTTCACAGATGCAGTTTTTTGATTGAGGAAGTCCTCTGCACACTAATTTCCTGAGAGTTTTAGTCATAATTACATAGTAAACATTGTTATGTATTTATAATTTGTCTACTAAAATGATTGTATGATTTTTCTTCATTGTTCTGTTAAGATGGTAAATTACATTGATTGTTTTCTTTTATTGTCAAGAGAAGTTTTCACTGTAAGGATAAGCTCACTCACTGGGTCAGGGAGAATTACCTTTTTATAATGTATTATGGGTTTGATCTGTTAATTTCTTGAACTGATTTTTGGATAAAGGAAAATTGGTCTATAGTTTTCCTTTACTTGTGATGGCCTTATCTTCCTTGATTTTAGAGGAATTTCCAGCCAGAGGTGGAAGTTCTGCTTTCTTTTATATTTTTTCTGAAAAGATTTGCATGCCACCTTTATTGTTTGTTCCTTAATTGTTGGGTGAAATTCACCAGGGAAGATATCCAAGCCTGTGATTTTCTTTGTGGGAAATCTTTTGAATACCAATTTATGTTTTTGTATTTAAAACTTCCATTTGCTTTTATTTCATTTTCCTAACTTGCCTATTTTAAGTCATTTGTCCATTTAATCTGAGTTTTCAAATTTATTGTCTAACCGGTCTACTTGTCACATTCTTTTATCTTTCTGTTTCCTTAGGACGACTCTGTTTTCATTCCTAGCATTTGTCTTCATGATGTTTCCTCTTTCATTCCTGGTGGGGCCTCCTATCTTCTTTTTCTTAGTCGATGTAATCAGAGACTTTAAAAGTTATTGTTCCACCCATTCACCAGCAAATAACATAAATTCACTCTTCTTTATGGCTGAGTAGTATTCCATGATGTATGTGTATAAATGGGTGGAATTGGAGAACACCGGGCTAAGAGAAATAAGCCAGACCCAGGAAGTCAAAATCAAGTATTTTCTCTGACAAGTGGAAGCTGTTCCAAATAAGGAAGAAAAGAAAGAAAGAAGAAGGGCAGGGTTCCATCAAAGTAGAAGAGAGATCAGTGGGCTGGAGGAGGGGGATTGAGAGGGAGGGAGGAGGGCCGGGAGGAGGGAAGGACTGAGGGATGTGTGAATGCACCACCGTGGATCTCAGCCTCATGCACATCCCAAGACACTAACTGAAACAAAGCTGTAGGTAAAGAGCAGATAGCTCAGTAGGAGCAGAGAAGGGAAGGTGCAGGAGGCAGGCTGGGCCTGAATTAGAATAAATAATAATGATTTCTACTTCATTCCAGATATATTATTCTTATCTATTATGGTGTCTGTTTTGACCCATAGGTTAAAAGTATGTTGGTTGTGTTGAGAATTTTACAGATATCTTTTTGTTTTCTTATTTAATTTAATCTTCAAAATTATCAAGACTTGGTTTATAGCCCAGAATATACTTTATCCCGACAAGCATCCCGAGTGCTTTGTATGGTAGGTCAATTCGTATCAAAATGTTTATTTGTTTTCTTCTTTCTCAAACTGATTTTTAGAATCTTATCCTGTCAATTAAAAGCAGACAGTGACGTTTCCGACTATAATCAGAATTACAATTTCTTTCTTTCTCCTTTTTCTTCATGTGGTTTGGAAACTTTCCTTCACATGTAGACGTTTGGCATTGTTAAGTGTCCAGCCTTGGCCCCTTGACCCTGAGGGTGCTGAGCGGGGACTTCACAGGGTGCTCCAGGCTGGGTGGGAGTTGATATCTGGAAACTACAGCCAGGTTCACATGCAAATAAAGCAACTACCCACACAGGAGGGCAGGGGATGCCTGTCAGTTGTGCTGCCGAGGGAACAAACATTAAAATAGTGCAAAAAAGACGCTCAGGATAGCTGCTTTAAGGCCATCTCTCTGAAGTGGTCTTTCAAGTGTGTTCAATGTCTGAATCCAGCCTGGACGCCTTCCTGAGGTCCTGTCTCTAAATACAAAGGGCTGGGCATGTGGCTTAATGGTGGAGCCCTGGGTTCAATCCCCAGGACCCAGGGGACAAAAGCGGGGGCGGTGGGCGTAGTCTCTTGTTTTGAGGCTTGAGCCCAGCTCTCAAGCCCACCGCCCCACCTGTCTCCCAGTTCCCTGCTCCCGGGCCTTCATCTTGGAGAAGTTATTTATTGCTGGGCTTCACTATCCTCATCTGAGAAGTGGGATAATAAAGTTGAACATGTGTGTTGGAGATATAATGCAGAAGAACATGTAATGTATTTGGGAAACTGTCTTCCAACTAGAGGTTGAAGTCCACAGCCCGGCTTCCCACCTTGCACCGTTCCATCGAAATACATGAGGTGGGACTTGGGTTGGTTTGGTGAGTTTTTATTCTCAAGGTGGAGTGAGGTCATGATGTTTTGTATATGTTTAGTATTTAATTAAAATAAGGTCATTTTGCATCCATAAAGATCATTTGCATATGTAAAGAGGAAACTCCTTCACGGGGAGAGGGCAAGGAGCGCAGTTGGGGCTGCCTATTCTAGGGCACGGGGCATTCTGGGGATACTGGCGAAGTGAAACCTGTGTCTTCCATGGCCACCTGCCTCGCTGCCCGAACAGTGCCCAAGCTCAGAGGAGCAGGGACCTGAGGTCCGTCCACCTCTGTGTCCCTGGAGCCCAGCTTCCATCCTGCTGCAGAGCTGGGTTAGTCCCCTAGTCAATGAAGGGTTTGTGAATAACTGACTGGAGGGGAAAAACAGGTAAAATGGTACAGTCACCTGCACTCATTGGCTTTTCCGTTTCATGAGTGCATCAGGGTTTTACATGATCGTGGGGTTCATTTGGACATATCCACAAATGCATAGAACGTCATTTGCTCTGCGGTACCACCTCTTCCCTCTTCCCCTCCCTCGCCCCGTCCCTGTCCTCTGTTCCATTGATCTTCCTGTCAAGAGTTTATTTTTTAATAGGTACCTTTTATTTCTACATAGAAGTGGAATTCACGTGACGTGTTCAGACACTCGTAGCATAAGTTGGTCAACGTCTTCCTCAGTTTCCCCCTTTCTCATCTCCTCCCTCAGTCCCCTTCCTACACTCCGCTGTTCTCCCTTCTGTTTTCATGAGATCTTCTTAAAAAAAAAAAAAAACCTCCTTAGGCCGGGGTTGTGGCTCAGGGGTAGAGCGCTTGCTTACATGTGTGAAGCACTGGGTTCGATTCTCAGCACCACGTGTGAATAAGTAAAATAAAGGTCCACTGACAAATCAAAAAAAAAAAAATTTAAATTCTTCTCTTTATCTTCCACATATGATAGAAAATACCCGACTCTGAACTTTCTGAGTCTCAGATACTCTCTTCACCTGATTTAGTTCTTGTTCATTGAACTGTTGGGGATGTGATGTAACTGTCCACATCCCTAGTATCATCTACAGAGGTCCAGGGCTGGAAGGAACACTATCTACCTGGTCAGGTAGCAAAGGAAAGCCAGCCAGTGCCACCGATGGGATTCAAGTTCACCCAGAGCGCCCCGTGTGTCTCAGCTGTCAATCAAACCTTGTTCTGCAGCCCTGGGCCCACCCTGCCCCTCCAGCTGCCTGGAGCTCACCTCGTCCGGACAGCAAGATGATGCTTTCCAAGACAACCTTCATCTATATGAACCTCACATCTCCAGGAACATGTGTCTGACAGGAAATTGATGTCAAGGCAGGCTGCACTCCAGCAACCGTAATAGGGCGAAATTAACCTCTGTGCAAGCAAACCCTTCCCAAACGCGGTGGTGGAGACTAATAAACTGAGCGCTTATCTTGGTGAGACTTGCATAAGCCCTAAACGGAAGCCCCTCTTCCGAATAAGAGGCCGCCCTACACCAGCGAGGGTGATTATCCCAGGCGAGATTGCTTTATTTATTTATTTTTTCCTGAGGCTATCAGACCTGCTCCTCTACATTGCCACGGCTCCATAATCTTTCAATTAGATACTCAGTTGCATATAAATCGTTTTGCTAGTGATCCTTGCTGGGGAATGTTTGGGAGGGGGGGAAAAGGGCTTTGTCAATAAGGGGTCTCATCGGCCCAATATCTCGCTTTGTCATTAGTGACACCGACTCTTTTCATTCATTATTCAGTCCAACTTAGCAGTAATTTTTGCCTGAGAGCAGGAGCAAAGGGGGGGAATGACTGCGGGAGAGAATGTGTTTATATTAGAAATAATTTTAAAATAGTATCTCTAATGCATAGTGAGAGTGAATATTATTTTCACCATTTAAATTCAATTATATGCACAGTGGTTCTGCTTCTCTTAAATGATAAGACGGTCCGATCGGGCCCCGCGTGTGCGGGACTTGGTGAGTGTACGCATCCTTTCTCTTTTGCCCCGGATCCCACGTGTGCTTCCTTTCCAGATTAATCATTCTCCGTGGAAAGCCGCGGAAGGGAAGGGAGGCTGTCTTTAAGGGTCACTTCAAGGTATGGAGAGGATGGTTCTTGAGAACTTGGCCCGCCTGGGCTCACTCCCCCCACGGGGCATGTGTCCCCAGCACGGGGTTGGCACAGAAGTGGCCAGAAGCCAAGATGAATCCTAGCCCAAGGTGGACAGGTTCCCTCTGTGAGCAAGACTTTGAGCAAGCAATTGGAACAAGGCCACAACACACAGCTGGGATTCGAATGAGGTGCCCTGAACTCACGGGAATTCACTCCCCAGCATCCTTCCATAAAGGTGAGAAGAGGATGAGACCTTCATCCCGCAGCAGTGTTCAGACGCAGGGCCTTCGGGACATGATTAGGGTGAGGGAAGGCCATTGGGCTGGGAAGACCTTTATCAGTCTCCTCCTTTAGCATGTGTGAAGTACCGGGTTCGAGCCCTTGTGATGGAATGCTGTTGACTCTCGAGGAAGAGGGACAGAGACAGACGCAGACACCAACATGCCTACTCCCTGTCCTTTGTCATGTCATGTCATGTACCACCTTGGGACTCTGCCAGCAAGAAGGCCATCACTGGAACAGAGTTATGCCAGCAAGACTGAGCCTCCAAAACTGGGATCTAGTTCAACCTCTATTCTTAATAAGTAGACTGCCTCAGGAATTTCATTACAGCAGCATAAAGTGGACTAACGCATGCAGCAGATGGGACCTAAGGGGAAGAGAGCGAAGGATGTGGCATCACAGTGACAGCTTGTGATCTGGGACACTTGTAGGTCATGAGGTTGAGAAAGAGTGCTGGGGTCAAGAGCACAGTGAAAGCAGAGAATAGGATGTGCTGGGGACCCCTGAGAAGGTCAAGGTGGCTGGAAGGTGAAATTCAAGGAGGAGCAGGGCATGGTGTGTCAGGGGGAGCCTCAGATGACTTCAAAGGATGCCAAACAGATGAGTGAAGGTAGCTAAGCTCCCGCCTCGGTTAGCAGTGCAGTGAGGGCGTTTAGTTAACAGCCACAAAACTGATTTCTCGGGAGTCACATGGGGAATCGGGGAAAGGGCTCACAGGGACTCTTTGTATGATGCTTTTCAATTTCTTTTGATTCTAAAATTATTTCCAAGTAAACACAGTTTTACATATGCTTATTTACGTGTGTGTGTGTGTGTGTGTGTGTGTGTGTGTGTGTGACCTCCCATCTCTGAGATCCTGGGTCAATTGTGCTTCTTGTTCCTTATCTACAGACCTGGAGAGGATGGCACCTCTCAGCTGGATCTGTAGCAAGAACCAGCAGACAACTGTGGAACTTTCTCAGCGTCTGTTGTGACGTCCCAGTGTGTCCTCGATAATCCCTCTTGTTACTTTTTGAGCTGCCTGTATCTGGACGTCTTATGTGATCTTCATCAGTTTCTAAGTTCACATCCACAAAATGGGGATAATCGTGTGTGCTCAGCAAGGTCACTGAGAAGGTCAAGCCAGATGCCTTGTGTGCAGACCTGGTTTGGTCCAGGTGTTGAGCCACGTGAGTTCCTCTCCCTCCTGATGATTTCCAAGCCCAGTGGCCTCTCTGCACCCAAATCTACCCGTGATACCTGGCAGGACCCTCACCCTGCTCACAATTAACCTGACCCCGACTCTGCCCAGCTCCCTCATCTTGCAATGTATTCCAATTTTATTTTTTAAAAAAGATACTTATTATAGGGGGGGGAAACTAAGAAACATATAAAGAAAATAAAGAAAATAAATATTTTTCTTATTTCCCTCAAATTTTACGTGTTTGGAGCCATGTGTTATGAATATTTTGACACAATTTCTTCCTGGTTCCTTCTACATATTTTCACACAGGTGAGTTTATTCAGAGACAGAACAGTTTTGTATCCTCTCCTTTATTAGAGAACGGAGCTAAAGTTTATTTCCCTTTGTTTTTAACATTTTATAGTGCCTGGACCACAGTCCTACGGGGTGGGGAACACACACCCATTCAGAACACTCGGAAGCTTCTTGGCATGCATACACACGGGTTGACATGCAGAAAATACTTGGCTCATGGGACGGACCCAACATGGAGATGAACACACCCCCAGAGCCGAATCCCGTCTTCTCCCCTAGGTTTCCGGCACGGCCTCCGGTTTCCCCAGGGTCCCCTCGGGGACGAGTGGCAGCCTCCTCTCTCGCTAGCTGCCTCCTCACCCCTTTGGATCTCATGTTTCTGCTCCTGAAGTCTGGATCTCTCTTCCAGAGGCAGATCTGGTCTGGGGTCCTGCCCCGTCTCTGCCTGCCCAATCCTGTTAGAGTTTCTATTACTAGTCTCACTTTGTAAAAAATATAAACTACAGAAGACCAAACAACAAACTAAATGAAACTGATTTTGCACTGGATCAGGCTGCTGTTTTAGAGCCATTTGGTCCTGTGTCATCTAGTTGGATTTTGAATGGAGTAATACCAGGTACCCCGGGAGGCCTGCAGCGGACAGGGGCTATGGACTCCGGGAGGGCCAGTCCTGGCCGGTGGTCACGTGAGAGCTCACTTTGAGCCACGGAGCAGGAACTCTGAGCTGCAGCTGAGCACAGAGCTGGTCCCAGCTCTGCACCTCCCAGCTGTGTGGAGGAGATAGTGACAAAGCTCTCTGAAGCTCAGTTTCCTGTCTGAGCACAGGAGGCGAGAGTCCTGAGAGGGTTCCAAGTTGATGTCGGTCACTGAGCTTTCCGGACCGGTCCATCCTCGGGGACAGTGGGAGCATTGGCACTCGCTAGTCACCTACGGCTGGTGTGGACTTAGATGGGGAGGTACTCTGTAGGAGCCTCAGTTTCTCTCACTGAAAAAAATAGAGACACGCATGTTTATTCCTTGGGGCTGTTCCATCCAGAGACATCATGCATTTAAAGTGCCTGGCATATGCCAGGAGCTCAATAAATATTCATGTCTTCTCACCCTCCTTCTCCTCCCCAGTGCCATCTTGGATTTCTCCGCCAGACATCTGACCAGGGGAAGAAGGTCACGGAGGAGGCAGGGGCAGCGTGGGGCCGCGCTTCCCCAGAGATTTCTGGAAATGATTGAAAGTTAAACTGGGCCAGGAGTCTGGTGACGTCGGGGTGAGAGACGGAGTTAAATTCAGGTTTAATCTTAGCCCCTTCCATGTGTTAGCCAGGCTGCACCGAGCCAAGAGCTGAGATTCCATGGCGCATTTCTCACCAGGCTGCTGGGAAGAGGGAGGCCTGGAAAGAAGGGGTGTGGGAGACAGAGAGAGAGAGAGAGAGAGAGAGAGAGAGAGAGAGAGAGAGAGAGAGAAGGGGAATTGGAGTTCCGATGGCCAGTTTCCTAGCCAGCACCTACTGGAGTGTCCCCATAGGAGACACGGAGAGAGGCAAAGAGAAATGATAACTGGAAATGGCTTTTGTTGGCCAGAAAACAATATGGCCTTCTGCTGGAAGGGAGGACCCACGTTGGTCAGGCGGAAGGGCAGAACCCGATGCTCGGGGGACAGAGTTGATTTTAAAGCTACAGCCTGGTACCTGTCCATCTGCAGTTAAGTCTCAGAGGGAAGATAAAGCCCCTCCCCCAAGTCCAGCTCGGCCTGCTTCCTGGGGTGGGGACACAGCCCCTGTGCATCTCCCTTGCTGCGACCTTCAGGAAAGCCAAAGCTCAAGTGGCGATTTTCATGAAAACACTTGCGCAACTGTCTCTTCCTGGGTCCTCCTGGTCCCCAGAGCCAGTGGAATCCGCCCTCCCCACCTGGTTCCTGTTCCCTCACCTTTTGCTCACGGGCACTGTGCTGATCCACTACGGAAAGACCTGAAACAGGGCCCCTTTGTGTCCCCGAGGTCCCCAAGGCACGGAGAACGACAGATAGAGCAGCCCCAATGTTTCTAGTCCCTTTTGCTCTTTCAGAAGTGTCACTCTCCATTCGTGTCCCGTCCTTGAACCTGGGCTGCATTGTGACAGCTGCCTGAGCCAATAATATGTGGCAGTGACACCGTCCAACCTCGGGTGCTGAACAGGTGAGAGGACCATTCCTTCCTGCCGGCCACCAGGAGATGCCACGCGCAGGTGGTAGGCGTCCCCACTGTGGACAGCCTGAAGACCACACCAAGCCACAGACCAGAGAATGCCCCCAGAGGCTCCCAGCCACTGGGCCACCCCTCACTTAAGACCTGCAGCTGGGCCCCTGGCATCTTGGAGCAGAGACAACGTCCCCAAGTGTGCCTGCTTCATATGCTGACCCTTTGACTCTGCAGACCTCGCTGTGGGCTATGGAGGGAAGAGGAGGAGGAGGAGGAGGAGGAGGAGGGAAGAGGGAGAGGAGGAGGAGGAGGAGGAGGAGGAGGGAAGAGGGAGAGGAGGAGGAGGAGGAGGAGGAGTAGGAGGAGGAGGGAAGAGGGAGAGGTGGAGGAGGAGGAGGAGGAGGAGGGAAGAGGGAGAGGAGGAGGAGGAGGAGGAGGAGTAGGAGGAGGAGGAAAGAGGGAGAGGTGGAGGAGGTGACTTATTCACTGATCCATCTCCTCCTTCCCCACCTAAGACAGGTCACTGCTGTCTCATGGTGTGTCACAGGCTTCAAGCACGGGGGATGCAGAGATGAAGTAAGGGGCCCAGGAGCTCCCAGGCAGGCCACCCAGCTGCCATCAATCCATTCCTCCCAAACGACCACAGGGCCCCTCCTACCGCCCATCTCTTACTGCTGCGGTCCTGGATCACATGTGTGTTCCCACCGCTCCAGTCCAGCTAAGGGTCTTCACAACCAACTCCGGGTTCCCCTGGTGCAGAGCACTGTTTCTAAGCACAGGAGATGTTTGACATGGATTTGTGAATTTTTAAAAATCGGGTCATGTGCAGGGACTAGGTTCTCAAGGCTCCAAGCAAAGGAACCTACTGAATTCGGGAAGAATTCTTTGCAGCTGAAACTCTTCTGCCGATGGCAGAGGAAGGAGTCCACGTCGATGCCCCTTGGGTCCTTACCATGGGACAGGCATATGCGTTTTCACTTGAACGTCATAGCCATCCCATAAAAATCACGTTAATCCTCAAATTACAGACTCCAACACTGACACAGACGGGTCACATTGTATGGCCCCCGGGTGTGGCACCTGGAGGTTAGGCCACGTGGAAAGCCCTTCCTGGTCTCCACGGTGACTCCCACATGGGGGACACACTGCAGATGCCACCTGCCTTCACAAAAAGATGCTGTCCCCATCTGTGCAGCTCCCCGTCCTGCAGCTCTGGTCAGGGAAGGGCACCCTGGGGCACCTCCTGTCGCCCAGTTCTCCCAGAGTGCTGCTGACTGATGTCCCCATTGTCGAAGTGGGACGGGTGAGGCACAGAACTTGGAACAAACCAGTTAAAGATCCTCCAAGAGCCTTAAAGATAAAAAGATGGTGTCCATGACCAGACACCCGCTTTCCGCCTTCTCCTTCGCACATCCTGTGAGCTGGAGCACTGGGCAGCGAGGGCGCTGGGCAGCCAGGGAGCGTCCAGCCGTTCCATTAGAAGCCAGAGCTCAGCTCCACGGCTGCCCTGCTCTGTGGGCAGAGGGTGGACCCAACCTGAGCACTCTGCATCCCCCAGGGCGACTGGACCTGGAGGCTTCCAGTTCCCCGAGTCCCTCCTGCTTGGAAGCCGTGGGTGGCCACGTCTGAGATGAGGTAACCGCCTATTAAAGGAACTGGCGTGCGGAGGGAGGGATTCCTCGCCTAGCGGATTCTTGCGAGAAATTCCAGGAAGCCCTGAAGTTCTGGAGAACAGATGTGGATCTGTGGCTGGAGGAAACACTCTTTCTTCTGACAAAACCCTTCCATCTGCCTCCAGGGAAACCTGGCATTGAAATCAGGGCTTTGGAAGTGACCGTGGCGAAGTGATTAGCTCACATCTTCATTCCGCCACGGGGAGACTGACCCAGGAGGCGCGTCACCCACTCAAGGTCCCCAGTGGCTAGGGACAGTTGTGCCTGGCTTGCTGGGTTCCACAGCACTCGGGGCCGAGGCTGGTCCTGCAGGCCCTGGCCTCATCCACCCACCTCTTCCCAACACCAGAGCCTGTTGTCCCCCTCTGTAGCTTCTGACCTCATGGGACCCTTTGGTGAAAGCGTCAGGCCTTCTGGGGTTTAGCCATGGTGTCCCTGTTGAGCAACGTCTTCCCCTAGAAGAGGCTCAGGCATGTGAGCACGTAACCATGCTGGGCAAAATTCCCACGGGGGGACTGGCGGGTGGTGAAGCGGGAGAGTCACTCAAACACAAAAACCTACACCCCACTGGCTGCAGAGGGCCCAGCTGGTCGGAACCAGCTGGCTGCACGCACCAACTGGAAAGCACCATGGGCCCCACGACAAATCGGGTCCCTCCCTCCCGTGTCCTGTTTGACAGGCTGCTCTGCCTCTCTGTCTGCATGGCTACCACAGGAAGCCTTCTTCCCCCAGCCCCTGCCCAAGGCAGAACCCAAACCTGCTCCTGTGTGCATTCCCAGCACCGTGCAGCCAGGAGAATAAGGAGAGCAGGGGACAGTACCAGTAGCCGCCAGACCATTGCCCAAGGCCACTGGCCGGGGAACTCTAGGCCCAGCCGGTGGGTACCCTCTGAGCAGGGAACTCTTCTTTGTTCTGTTTTACAGATTGGGAAGCTGAGGCCCAGAGAGGGTGGATAACTTGCTCAAGGGCCATTAAACAGGTAGCCGCGACTCACTAGGCCTCCACCTCATTCCCTCTGGGACTACCTGGGGGTCCTTGTCCCCGGGCATCTCTGTCCATCAGCCACCTGCAGCTCTAGGAAGACCGCAGTAACTTTTTCTAAACCTCTTTCTGTTTAACTTTCTCCTTTTTCTGCTTGACCGTGAGCTTCTAAAGACACAGACAGAAGGCTTCATGAGGAACCGGCACTGGGACAGCTGCATACACGGAGCCGTGATGTCATTGCAAAGCTCCTGGACTTAGAACAGCACGTTGACATCATGACGCGCGCGCCCTGTGATCCCCATCTGTCCCAGCCCCGCCTCGGGGAGGGGATGCATGTCCCCTGATGGTCTTATCTCTTTTGCTTTCCTTTGTTCGGTTTTTGTTTTTATTTTTTAATTTTCTGAGTCTCTAGCTGCCCCGTTGGATCCCAGCCACGCGGGCCCCCAGTTCTGCAGGATGAGGGGCTTCCCTAAAGCAGGCCCCTTCATTCTGATTGCTTCTAATTACATCCTCACTTGATGAGAATCAAATCAAGACGTTACTGCTGAAGACGTCCATGACCTCATCGCAGCGGCAAAGCACCAGGGTGTGACCAGCTGTGACAAGGACAGAGATGGAATCCTCTCGTGGCCCCTCAGTCCAGGAAGGGCAGAGGCCCCAGTGGGCCCCAGAATCATGCCGAGAATGACCAGGAGCCCCCAGAGGACCTGGTGTGCTTGAGGAGGCCAGTGAGCTCCAGGGCCTGACCTGGGTCATGTCACCCTGTCTGTCACTAAGGGCAGTGAAGGCCTCTCACACAGTGATCTCAAAGTCATCCCTGAGATCATTCACTCCATGTGACACTCTGAAATGAGAGGAGTCTGTAATCAACTAATCATGTGACGCATTCCATACTGGAAATGTCATCAGGTGCATTTGCACATAAATTTTTTTGTGAAAACTGATGAGAAACTACAGTCAGCTGTAAGCCAGTACACCCTGGACTGGCTGCTAAGGCAGAATGGCGAGTTGCTAATGAATAACCATTCTTTCCAACTGTCTTCGTAAGAGAACTTAGGTTTTATTGCATTGGTAATATCCATTGCTAAAATTGTACATTTCCCTGAATATTTTGTAGCTGAGTATAGTCATATGACTGTCACCTGGCCCATAAAACAAAAGCAGGTGTCATAAGGGTCATCAGAAGGATTGTTTAAAAGGAGATGATTTATTTAGGAGATAGACATTTCTATCCACCATGCTGCATGCTTCCTCATTCCTGCTTCTCAGAATGTGGATGTGATGGCTGGGGCTCTAGCAATCATCTTGAGCTACAAAGTGACTTTGAAGATGACAGTCATTGGTAAGGATGGTGGAGACAAACAAACAAACAAAAAAATCCATGTTCCAAATTATACCAGTTGTATGAACCTGCTTTTTATTGCTATAACAAAGTCCCCAATGCAGGCTTCCCTCTCATTAAAAAAAAAAAAAAAAAAAAAAAAAAAAACTTTATTTAGCTCCCAGTTTTTGAGGTTGAAAGTCCAAATAGTCTGATGCAGACTCTGGGCATGTCCTCCTTGGTTTTGTCACCTTATGGTGGATGGCAGTGGTGGGAGCACATGTAGGAAGGAGAGATGACATCACCAAACAGCAAGTAAGATCGTGAGCCAGGAGTGAGGCTGGCTTTGGTAATAACCTGCTCTTCTGAGGTCCCCAAGAGCCATCTACTCCCTTGAAAGGGCAGCTCCCCAGTGGCCTAAGGACTTCCTTGTAGGCCCTGACCCCTCTCAGTGCTGCATGCTCCCAACACATCAACCCTCAGGGGATGCCCTCAGACCATAGCCAATCCACGCACCAGCACAAGTTTGTTCTGTGTGTGTGTGTGTGCGTGTGTGTGTGTGTGTGTGTGTGTGTGTGTGCGCGTGTGTGTGTGAGTGTGTGAGTGTGTAAACTGAAGCCTCCTCCGAGTTCTGAAACAGCTCCTGACTTCACTGGGCATCGCCACCCCCTTCCATAGAGCTTACTATGAACCACCTTCAGGCCGCATGCTGGAGACCTGGCCCTGCTTTCAGCAGTGACGGCAGCGGCCAGTCAGGCCCATGGCTGCGGAGCTGGAGACCTGGACTCGGATCCAGTGACTTGGGAATTGGCCCCATTCCTGCCTCTCTCCTGCATATTTTCTAGAGCAATTCTGAGATCATTTTAGATCTGCAGTGTAAACGAGCCGGTGCATGAATTATAGATCACTGAGTGCTTGGGGAAGAATAGCTTAGAGTGTCTGATAGACAAAGCCAAGCCACTCTGGGTGACCTTGTACTGGAATGTTGGCCACCGGGCATTAGGTGAGGGACTTGAAATCGCCCTGTCACTAAGGCATGGGGGACGTCTTTCCACGAGAAAGGAACGGGGTTGCCAGCAAGAATAATACTTTTGTCTTTGCTCTCAAACTCAAATAAATCAGGAAGGTTTTCAGATCTGTCCTGCAAGAATGCCACCATGGATGGTTTGGGGCGGTCCATCAACCTGTCTCGGTCCACACAGAGCCATCAAACACCTTGAGGAACTTGCAAGTCGCAACAGAGACAAAAATGCAGCCCCTGCATAATGACGGCTTTCAAGAAAATAAATCCACTTCTGAAAACCCACGGCTGCGGACTCCTCCCTGTTCCTGCCTCTGACGACGCTGGGTGTGCCTGGGCTTCTGTGCGACACACACTCACACACACACACTCACACACGCACACACACACACGAGTTCTTCTTGGCGGCAGTGGAGACAGGAAAAGGAGAAGCAGAATCATTAATTACTCCCCCATTGTTAGAAAAATCTTTAAATTATGATATTGTTTCCTGAGGGCTTGCCGACAGACTTCTTCAGTCCTCATCCACCTGGCACAGGTCCAGGGCTTCTTTTCTCCCTTCTTTCTTTTGAGTTCTGGAATGCAGACAGCAGAATTCTCCATCAGTAAATGAATGTGTCTAAAGCCCAGTTATCACGCTGTGTCACGAAAAGGGGCCCTTCACGGCCAATTCACTCCACCTCCAGGAATGAGGGACGACGGGGTCCTTGTGGGACCCTAGGCTGCGTCAGCTGAGAATTTTCTAGGCATTCTGGGGCTCTTCCCCTGTGAGGGAGTCCCTGGCCACACTCCCTCAACAGACTGTTTAAAACCTGGGGTGGCTCTTCATGTCCCCAATTCCGTGAGCTCTCACGATGGCACTGAGGAACGGGGGTGGGGTGGGGTGGGGGGGGTTCTGGGACCCTTTCTTCTCTGCTCTTGTGTAAGTCAAGGTGAACAGCTGTCACCCACCATCCTCAGGTCCCCGAAACTTAACAAAGAGAAATAGAGAAATGCACATCTCACCCTGGTTCATCACAGACCTGTGAGATCAGGGCGAGGAAGCTCTTTTGGTTAAACTCCAACCTGTGTACCCACCCAGGTTTATAAATAAAGTTTTATTGGAACCCAGCCACACCGTTCATTCCATTCATTCACGTAATTGGCTGAGACTGTTTTGGCATGACCATGTCAGTCGGCTCTTGGTCACTTTTAACAGACACCTGAGACAGTCAGCTTATAAAGCAAAAAGGTTCCTTTTGCTTGGCTCGTGGTATTGGCATTCCAGTCCGTAATCAGCAGGACCCATGGGTGTTGGGCCTCAGGAACGGGCGCCAGATGGCGTTGGCGTGGATCGCTCACTTAATGACCAAGAAACAAAGACAGGAAATGGAAGGGGCTCACTATCCACTTTGTGGCACACCAACAGTGACCTACAGCCCTCCTACTAGATCCTACTTCTTAAAGAACCCACCACCTCCCATTAACACCCCTCTGGGGACAAGGGCTTTAGTAAATGGACCTCTGAGGGACACTTGAGGCAAGCTCCAGATGACTGCAGCAGAGCATGGTGGAGCTGAGTGGGAGTGAGAGGGACTGAAATGTCTCCCCCCTTGGCCTTTGCAGAAAACTCTGCTGGATGTTGCCTGGGACAGGCATCGGGGTCTCTCCCCTCTGGCTTGTGGCTCTGCTCTCCTCTAGTCCGCTGTCAGGTGGTAACAGAGAGCATGGCTCAGGAGCAGAGGCCTTTGTTAGGAGTGGGCATGGATGTAAAGTCCTAGGTCCCCTCATCATCTACTGTCCCAGACTCAGGCACACGGCCACCCTGGTCTCAGGGACATTCTAGAAAAGGAATCGGTGCCTGTGCTCTGGATGAGGAGGGTCCAACTCAGCGAGCACCCAGCGCTCCGTGCTCTGGTCTTCCTGGACTCCAGCAGCTATGTCCAAGAGGCCACAGTGCCCACAGGTCCCATCTCCACGACACCCTGCCCCCCACCTGGCTCGGGTCCTGGAGCTCTCACTTTATTGGTGGAACTTCTCGCTCACTGTCCTCCTCTCTCTGCCTCCATCTTCCTTTTACCATCAGGGGACCCTATGATCACATGCCCCCCCCCCAACAACTCCAGAGGATCCTTGGCTGGGCAGCCAGTTCCTCCAAGATCTGACCACGAGAGTGGACCTCAGCCTTTCACAAGTGGCTCCAGACGGTTCTGTCCCTCGGATGGACTTCCTTCTGGTCTCGCGTCTGCTCATATCCACTTGTGGCTTTGGATTCCCACTGCTCCTTCTGCGTGGAAGGACCTCACCCTCCACACCTCGACCCACGTCGTCCGTACACTGTAGACACCAGGGAACCAGAACTGGATCACCTCTGTCCGTTCGTTTGTATCAGAGTGAGCACACATCCTGGTGTCTGAGCAAACCACCCACGTTGTTTTACCTGAATGAAGGAATGAACAGCTACCTGCTGGATTCCAGCACACTCCTGCCCCGTGAGCTTGGATCTCTCTTCTCTTTGGAGGAGAAGTACTGTTTTATTGCAACGCCACTCCCTATTTTTCATTAGCTCTGTGTGTGTGTGTGTGTGTGTGTGTGTGTTGCATTACCTTCATGATGCCGCACAACCCTCGTAGAGAAGAGCACGCTCACCAGTCCTAACAGTGTCTGCCGCACAGTGGATGCTCAGTGGACGTAAGACCGATCAGTAAGTGGGAGGATGAACGGCGTCGTACTCTGGGGGCTTCTTGGCCATACACACGCTCTCAGCCACGTAGGGCTTCCTTCAGGTGGGAATGGAGAGTGAGAATATTAATCTTAGGATGAGGAATGTCTTTCTCTCTTAAAAAGGGTTTGAAAGGCTTTAAATTAAGAGCCAAGAAGCTTCAAGGTTAAGCAACAGCTTAAATCCCTGAGCAGTGCAGCTCTTCCTGCCTTTTTATATGAAGACGGGAATTAAAGGCCTAATGTGGGATGAATAACTTTGGACTTAGTTGTAATAGGAAGAGACTTGGGGTAAAAAAAAAGAAAGAAAGAAAGAAAGAACTGGACTCTGAAAAGGGAGATGGGAGATGTCAAATATCACACTGACTCTGTGCAGTCGAGTGGAAGAACGGGCCCTGAATCATTTTCCCATACATGCAGTAGGTATGGGTTCCTTACATGACTACAAAGGGCCGTGTGGTTTCAAAGCCTCATCGTGTGGCCGATTCAGACACACAACACTAAGAACCAATTCATTGGAAGCACAAGTTTTCCAGTTCTCTTGCCACTCTGGCAACTTAGAGGTGAATTACCAACCCGTGGGCACCTCTTGTGGCACCAGGAGTTTGGGTAAGAACATGGATGGGACAGGCTGGGGGGGCGCATAGGGGGCCCCAGGTAGTCCTGTGCCCCTCCCCCACCTTCATTCCCTGCCTCCCTCCTAGATGGACGGTCATGATGTGTGGTTCCCCCCAAACAGATCCCCAAACTGAAGTTGATAAGCTAGTAACTCCCCAAGGCCATGATGCTGGGTGACACTAGGAGGGGAGGGGGAGAGGGAGAGCTACAGGCAGGGCACTGTCAAGCCAGGTCTGTGGAGGTCAGTGGGAATGGAATGCCACGGGGGACTCTAGGGGACAGAATCAAAGGGACCTCTTCACTACCCCCATCGGGAGGTGAGGAAGCTATGTTTACCCACTCTTCCGCCTCCCCTCATTGGCTGAGGGCTGCTGCAGGGCACCTGCCCTCTGAGCTCTCCTCACTCACCCCCAGGACAGAGCAGAGGGAGGTCCAGCAGGCAGCACTAGGTCGTCCACACAGATGGACACCACAGGGTGTGAGCAGACCCCCCACAGGGAGACCCACGTGCTCTGTTCTGTACTAAGGACCCCGGGAGGAAGTGAACCGGACTCTGTGGAGCAAAGTTCCACTTTCACTGCCTGTCTTCTTCCATTACTGTGGCAACCACACAGCCGCGTGCTTCAGTGTATCAATTCTGTGGTGAAGAACCCGCCATCTTGGATCCCTGAGTGACTGGGTGGAGCAATTGCCTCTGCCCTTGATTTCCTGCGGTTGACATGGAGCTGGTGACGTAAGAGCTTAGAAGCCCTCACTGGGTGAAGCCACTGCAATTTCAGGGCTGATCTATGGTGACAACGAGCACTGAGTGCTGTGCTCAGTACCCTAGGGATTCCAGATTCTGTCTTCAGTATACCCGTATCCAGGCTCCATTACGTCTCTACTCAGCATCGGGCATACCCCAGAGGCATTCCGATTGGTTGAAGCATTTAATCCCTGCAACTACTTCATCAAGTGGGTCTTATTCTGTTTTTGAAGATGAGGAATCTGAGCCTCAGAAGTGGTCAAGGTACTAGGGCAGGCAGTAAATGGAGCGTCCAGACAGTGGGGTCTGATTAGATCAGAGGACAACGAGAGGCCGGGTTTATCCTGGCCAGGCCCTCAGAGCTGACCCACTTTGAACACAGCATCGCTTGATCAAGGGCAAAACCCTCCAGGATTCCTTAGAAGAGGGGTTCCTGCCTGTGGGGTCCAGAGCTCAAGCAGCTGCCACATCAGGTTCAAGGGTAATAGTAAGAAGAGGTCACCAGAGAAAACGACGGGCAGGCGGGTCACAGAAGACCCCTCTCCATCTAGTCCCTTCCTCCTCCACTTCCTTCCTTCCACTGTGGAGTACACAGGAAGTTTTTCAGAAAAACTATGGAAAGCACCAATTCTAGAAGGTGGGTAGATAAGGCCTTTCCCCCTGTGTTATGTAGACCTAGTAGATGGAATACCATTTCACTTATCAAAAGACAACGTATTTCACTCCGGGGCTTCTCCAACTTGAGAGTGCCCAGGAAGCTCTCAGAATGTGTATTAGAACAAAGGCAGCCCCAGGAGCATGGACCCGGGATGAGCACTGACCACTGTATTTCAACACATCCAGGATCAAGGTGCTGGTCCAGACAGTGATACGTGGATTTGAGGAGGCGACATACAGTCAATGACCCTTGATGACAACTCTTAAATTTTACTTAATCCCACATATTTACCTTCACTTTGCTTCTTTATTGTTTTTATATCATTTGACCTTTGTCACACACTCGGTCACTTAAGTCTTCTTATTCATTTCCTGTCCACACAACATTTATGGAGGCCTGTTCCAGGTCCTGTGAACTTCCAGGAATTCAAAGATGGTTAAAATGCCATTCCCATCCTCAAGGTCCTCATGGTCAAGAAGAGTCGGGGTGCGGGTGAGTGGCCGTTTGGGGACTGTGTCAGACGGAGAACAATTCAGTCTGACTCAGGAAGGGTGTGAGGAGGATAGACAGTTCCCATCTCTGCTCCCTCCTCGTTCCCTCTTCTTTTACTCTCCGTCGTCTTCCTTTCATATTTGATTTGAACTGCTCCAGTGCACTCCTCAGGGACTCTCCAATCCTGCAGACTCCCAGATCATTCATAAGTGAGCGCACCACACACACCTCTTACTTAGAAAATTAGCTTTTTTTTTTCTTTTAAATTTTCATTTGAATTCAAATAGAATGCACACAAAGGACACTAAATGTTTTCTTACAGGTCCAGGAAGTCCCGATGCTCTCTGAGACCACAGGAGGGGGCACAGAGAGGGAACCTCCATGTCTTTCTGTAGTCGTCTGGAGGATCAAGGGAACTGGGGCATTGCCGTGCCTCAAATCCACGTATCACTGTCTGGACCAGCACCTTGATCCTGGATGTGTTGAAATACAGTGGTCAGTGCTCATCCCGGGTCCATGCAACTGGCTCCCTCTCCAGCTGGAGCGTCGCGAGCTGGACAAGGCGTCACATTTGCTGGCATCCAAGAGCACCCAGCGCTCTATCACCTGTCCCCAGCCTCGTTCTCCTCAAGTCTGAGGAGATCTTAAGTCAACCAGTCCTTAAGCCTCTCACTACTGAGTAGTCAAGAGTTTTGTAAGAAAAACTCCAGGAGAAGACCAAGATTCTCAGGACTGTGGCTGAACAAGAGGAAAGGGCATTACGGTTGCTTTTTCATAAGAATGGATGGAGCTGAGGGCTCTGGAGTAGTTTGGTGGGTGGAGACAACACATTTGTCTTCCAGAAACACCTGAGATTTGGAAAGTGGGAAGGGACGCCAGATAAAATGCACATGCCACCTGCTATGCTTTATTTGCAATGTCCTCCATGATGTGTCAGGACACTTGCTGAAGAGGTAGAATTGTCCTTGCAGCCCAGAGTTGATCTCATCTGGCTGCATTGTGTTGGACTGTGGAAATACCTTTGTGACCCCAACTGCCCACAATGTTGTGTCATGGCTGAATACTCGTTCTTTTAGGGACTGTGGAAGGTCTGTAGAGAATCTTCTGTGCTTATATATTAGTGGTGATCAGCAAGCTTTTAGTGAATGAAATGAATGGATGGGTGGGTGCGTGGGTGGAGGAATGGATGGGTGGGTGGGTGGATGGATGGATGGTGGGTGAATGGGTGGAAGATGGGTGAATGGGTGGAAGATGGGTGGGTGGGTAGGTAGGTGGGTTGGATAAATGGAAACATGGGTAGACAGAAAAGTAAATGACGGAACAGACAGAAAAATGAAGAGATCAATGGATAGAAATTTAGTGGATGAATAATAAAATAAGCGATTCACTCACGAATGAGTGAACCTCAGCTTTTCAACTCATTACTCCTGAGTCTTCATCTTCTCAGAGGATTTTCTTGGTAAAAAAAAAAAAATACATATATAATTTAGTGGTGGAAAATAGAGAACTTCAATCATTAAGCATTTACAGATATGGTTTATAGAAACCTCAACCACTTTTAGAAGATAGAGGAGTGGTTTGGGGTACTGTCTCCACTTGAGCTATAAGCCCACAGATATTTTGTTACCAAAATTTTTTTAAAATATTTATTTTTAGTTGTAGATAGACTCAATACCTTTATTTTATTTGTTTTTATGTAGTGCTGGGGATTGAATGCAGTGCCTCACACATACTAGGCAAGAGCTCTATCACTGAGCCACAACCCCAGCCTCATTGTTACCAAAATTTATAGATGTTTGTAAAATATTGGAGTTTATAAATGCATGGAGAGGATTTTAAAAATATGTGCGTTCTCTCTCTCTCTCTCTCTCTCTCTCTCTCTCTCTCTCTCTCTTGTATCAGGAATTGAACTCAGGGGCACTTGACCACTGAGCCACATTACCCAGCCCTATTTTGTATTTTATTTAGAGAAGGGTCTCACTGAGTTGCTTAGCACCTCACAATTGCTGAGGCTGGCTTTGAACCTCCCAAGCCGCTGGGATTACTGGTATGCACCACCACATCCTGTCTCAATCTCTCTCTTTCCAAACCATTTTTTGTCATTTCCACTAGAGTCAACTGTTAAAAATTCACCTCTGACCAAGTTCTCCCCCAGCCCCCTATTATCGACTCATCAGTGATTCTCTGTCACCCCTAGGACCAGGTCAATAATTACATAAGCATCATGGCTCTCCCTGACCTGGCCCTTGCCAATCCCCAGGCACCAGCTGCCCTGGATCACTGTCATTCTAATCAAGAGAGACTGACCAGGAGCAAAGACCATGCAACCTGGTCCCTCCCAAGACCCGCCACCCACAGTCCAACTCTGTATTGTATGTAAGAGTCCCTGCCTCGGCATATCCATAGGAGGTTTCTCACTGCTCAACTGGAATGCTTTTTTTTTTGTTGTTGTTTTGTTTTGTTTTTCACATTTTAGGAGAAGCCCTATCTTGTTTTGGAGTCTTTTTCAGTCCCACATCACCATTCATCCATCCCAAACGATTATTACATAGTAATGTCAGATGTAAGGTTAATGCATCCCCACGAGATTTTCTTAGCCCTCAGAAAATAATGACAAGATCTGGTGTTTAGTGAGCACATAGTATGTGCCAGGACCTTGTGTAGGATAAAAGTATGTCAACTAATGCTATATTCTCAGCTGCTCCACGTGTGCATACTATTATTCCCATTTTATGGATGAGAAGAATGAGGATCAGAGAGGGTATGTGACAACAGAGAGCAGGAATGTGCTCTCTCCGGTTGATGTGCTTGGTACATCTTAGGTGTTTGATACATGTGCATTAGGCGAATGTCAAATAATTTGCTCTCCTTCATTGGATCCTGAGCAGACCGAGGAATAGAGGCAGGCCATCTTTTCGTGTCATTTTCTGTGCGATATGAAACTGGTCTCTATGGATTCTCATTTATTAAATTTCTCCTTTTTTTTTTTTTTTTTCACTTAGCAGTTCAGTCCCTCGGGACTTTTACAATATTTTAAAGCTGAAAATAGAACATTACTTGTGCATCAGGTAATCCAGGGGTTTCTTTAAGATTGTTTTTAATAATCAGTCTGTGACATCTGCCCTTGAAAGGTCTTCACTGGATGAATCCTTTGCAAAAGGGAAGCTGAGACAGTGGCTTAAGGGTGAGGGAATGATTGAGCTGTCACTCCCGGGCCCATTCGCATGCTGGTGGGCGGCTTCACGCACTTCCGAGATGGGGACTGCACCTGGGTCTGAGCCCTGCCTGCTGCCCCAGTCTCCTGCAGAGCACCCAGGGCCAGGCAGCTGCTTCCATTTCATCTGCAAAATGGGTATAACAAGAGCACTACCTGAGGCTTGGACGAAACCCATGGTGCAAGACTTACATTGAGCTGTGCGTATCGTGGTCTGCACAGGGTAGGCAGTCTCCTGGGAACGTCTGTGAGAATAGGAGTTCTGGACAAAGCTGGGTTCAAGGTTGGAGACTTAATCCAATATAGAGTATGACCTTGGACTCGACCCCTTTAAGTCTCAGTGTCCTTACTGGTAAAATGTGGCTAATAATAGGATTTGCTTCACATTGAAAAATAACAATGAGCCTGCCCAGTTAAATTTAAATTTCAGATAAATAGATAACTTTTTATAAAAGCACATCTCATTATTGAATTTGGGACATTCCATATTTTTAAAAAATCATTTATCTGAAATTTGAATTTAACCACTGTCCTGTATTTTCTGGGAATTAGATAAAAGAATACATGCAACACCCTTGCATGCACGATATGTGCTCAGTAAGTTCACTGTTATTTTATAGCGTGTGCTTGATCAACGGTAACTCCCCATCTCTCTTCCCTTTTAAAATAATCTGCATGGCTTTCATCACGCCTCTCTGCCATCCCCCAGCCCGTTTCTTGCCTTTTAATATACATTGAGATGTCAGAAGGGGTCTTGGATGTGAAAAGGGAGCAGCAGCTGCCGTGCAAAGAAAGTTGCTGTCAGTTCGAATGAATGCTGAGCTAATAGGCCTATTAATAATGAGCTTTATTATAGCAGGCCACTTACGTTAATAATTCTCGGTATTTGGTATTTGATGCTGTGACATTTATACTGAGTTGAATGGTGGTTGTGTGTGTGTGTGTGTGTGTGTGTGTGCGTGTGTGGTGTGCACGTACATGCCCGGTGCGTGTGCATGCTTAAAACCATTAGCTCACTTTTACTCTGAATACAGCTGCAACATTGGAGATCAGAAAGTGGCTTATTGAAGCACAACCGCGTACACACACACACACACACACATACACTCACACACACACATCTCCTCTCATCTCTCCCTCCTGGGTGTCTCTCAGCTTGGGAGCTCCAGAGACACTGCAGAGCAGAGGGACACGTGGGGGGCCGAGGAGGGGCTGAGGGCCAGCTCTTACCTTTTCACCCTGGGATTGTCAATCCAGTCCCCACCCCTGCCCCGGCAGCCCTGAGAAGCTTTGGTAGGTTTAATCTGATTTGCATACTGTGAATTCTCCCAACAGTAGCTGGAATTGTGACAGGGCCTAATTAGCATTTCCACCCCCTCTCTTTGCCTCTTTTATATTTGACGACAAGTGCCTGAGCAGTAGGGGAAGTTTAACTAAACCCAGATTAAGAAGTCGCGCTCTGGCTCTGGAAGTTAGAGAAATCAACATTCCCAGCGGGGGCTGCTTGACGGGGAAGGAGTTTGGGCAGAGTGAGTATTTATTTATATGGCAGGAACTCAAGGCAAGCTGCAGAGCAAGGATTGTATTGCCGTGTCCCTTTCCAAAGAGGCCACAACAGAGCCACGTTCCCGGTGTCCAGTCTCTGGGTCTAGCAAGGTGATGTCCTTCCTCAAGTTCAGCACAATGAAATCTTCCCTTATGAATAAGACACCCCATCCGAACACCGCAGCTAGAACCCCAGGGCTGAGTCTGTGGGGCAGGTGTCACAGCAGAGAATCCCCATCACAAGTGTTCCAATGGGGGTGGGGTGGGGAAGTGTGGGGCGGGGGCGACGAGAAGTGCCCTCCATATCCTGTGACTCAGGGACACTCCCCAGACATCCCCAGAGGCATCCATCTCCCTGGAGCTTGTTAGAAATGCAGAATCTTAGGCTGAATTAGAAGCTGCATTTTTACCAAATCCAAAGATGATTCATCTTTTCATTAAAATTTGAGAATCTCTGCTCTGGAGCTTTCTTGGGCAGACAACTGGATTCTCCTTGAATATGACCTTGGATTGTGCAACTCACCTTCGCATGAAGCTACCTGTCCGCTGGCTGCGCACAAGTCAGTAGGGCCAGCAAAGCTCACCCACCCGTCCCAAGGTCGCACAGAGCATTGCTTTCCAGTGGGGACCCTCAACCCCAAGCCACCTCTGCTCCAGAGGGTGGAGCCTGCACACCCTCCCCTTGCTCCTCAGCATAGAACAATCAGCAGGTTAATTTCAAGGCCAAGGGTGCATGTACAAAGTACCTGACAATTATTTTAAAAAAAAAAAAGATATTCAAACCAAACTGCTCATAAAAGATCAAGCTAGATGAATTTTCTTAATAAGTGGTTAAAACATCTTAAGAGTTTCCGGCGCTATTTTGCCGCTCAAGGGTTTTCAATAAGATACTCTGATGATGGAAGAACCACTTTTATCAAATATTAAGCTACTGTAAATTTACTGTAATTGAATAATTTGCCTCTTAGCTTTGGTTCACTAAGACTGTAGCGAGGTTCTCATCCCTAAGTGATTGCCCCACAGTCTATTTCAATATATGTCATGTCAAGCAAGGCTCATCTACGGCTCCATTTGAGATTTAGTCATTTCAAAGCCAAGGGACCCTGTAAATGGTCTGGATGATTGACCATAAAGTATGTACATATTTAGTTATATTAAATTGTGATTAGGGCTTCCACTTCCATATTTAAACTCTGAGTAGTTTGCTGAGCCTTCATGACTTTTATGGAAGTGCTAATGTGAATTCCACGGGGCTTTTTATAGGAATCGAAGCAGAGGCGGACCTCTCGGCCCAGGTTGCATAAATATTAAGGAACTGAAGTAGCGACAGAGAGAGAGAGAGAGAGAGGGGGGGGGGAGGGAGGGAGGAAGAAGGAGGAGGAGGAGGAAAGAAAAAATTCCAAACAGTACTTGGAAGCAGATCAAATCAATATTCCCATCTATAAATTATGCCTCAAGAGACAGTAAAGGAGGAAGGATCTTGAGCTTTCAAAGAGAACATCCCAATTTGTCCCCGTCTCTAATCATGTATTGACTTGTTGGTGTTGGCAAATGACTTTCTAACCCTCAGTTGACTCATCTGTAAAATGAGCAGCATGTTGTATTGAAGGGAGAAGTGAGCTCTCTGTGGGGGCCAAACCAGTGTTTGTTGGGGCACTGGCTTCGGGCACCCTGCACTGGGTGCCGTCCTGAGGCTAGACTCCTGGTTGTCAACTGGTCCCTCTTCCTTGTCAGATTTGGGTTTTCTGAAGTCATTCTCTTCATATCCATGAAAAATGAAGATCTTGTAATCACCACCCAAGTCCTCAGCAAAAGAACAGCAGGGGTTAGGACAGTAGCCCTGGGACAAATCCTATTACCCCGTGTGCCCAGGATGGACGGCCCCCACTCACCTGTCCAAAACCAGGTCAAAATCGCCTCAGGTTGAAAATGTTTGACCCCCTACCCTGACACAAGAGGAACACAAGTTGTGCCCCCAAGGGACACAGCAAGTAGAAGTCTCCAAGATTCCTGCCTCTTAAGGTTGGCTTTGGAATGTCCCCCAAAGTCTCCTGTGGACAGCATGGCCCCAGGGCAGGTTCAGAGGTGGGGCTAATAGTGGGATTATGAGGACTTTGACTCAATGGTGGGTCTGTCCATTGGATGGGTTAATCCCTGGGTAACTGAATGGACTTCTGGGAGATGGGCACTCCTGGGAGGAATGGGTCATTAGGGAGTGCCTTGGAAGGGTTTGCCTCCTCCCCAGAGCCCCCCTCTCTATTTCCAGCTCTCTGGCATGAGCTGAGTAGCTCCCTTCTCCCACACACTTCCGCCATGATGTCTGTGCTCTGGAGCAGCCAGCCATGGACTGAAACCATGAGCCTAAATCCATCTTTCCTCTTGTAAGTTGTTCTTGTCAGATATTTTGGTCACAGTGATAAAAAGTTCACTAACACATTATCCCTTAGTGACCAAACCCTCTAATGGCAGGGCCTGTGAGGATGATAGCACATTCCCTCCTTTAACTGAGCTGTGTTATGTAAGGTTAAAAAGAGATTTCCCCTGATTTCTACCTGCTGGCTTCTGAGCAGAGAAGCCAGGTAGTCTGCACCCATACCCCTGACCCACAGGCTGTGAGACAATAAATGAGTATTATTGCCAGGCTCGATGATGCACAACTGAAATTCCAGTGACTCCAAGGCTGGGGCAGGAGGATTGCATGTTTGAGCCCAGCCTCAGCAACTTAGTAAAACCATGTCTCAAAAAAAAAGAAAGGACTCAAAAAATATTTTGTAAAAAATGCTAGGGATTTAACTCAGTGGTAAAGCACCTCTGTACCAGTAATCCATGCATGTAGACATACCTAATACATATATGAATGTGTCTCATTTTAAGCCACTAACTTTGTGCCAGTTTGTTACACAACAATTGCAAAAGGGGAACTATCAGGTTCCTGAACCCTCCAGAGTCCTGGTTTTCCTAGAAAACCTATGGCCTCTACTTTGGGAGAGAAGTAGTGGGTAGGACACCAATCCTGTTGGAAAGCCAGGGCTTCACCAGCTGGCAGAGATCAGGAACCATTTGTCCACCAACACGTCTTGTCATTTTCTGGTTAGTGTGGCGTGGAAAGAGTTCACAGCAGCTGGTCGTGAACCTGTCCTCCTTCTCCAACATACAGTTCAGAACTCTGGAGCTCATATCAGTATTTTTAATCCATCAGCTTCTGGTGAAATCGTCTGGCTCCGGGGACAGTGAGTGCCTGGGTGCCCGGCAAATGCAGTATTTGTAGTTTGTTATAAAATTGCTTCCTCCCCATCCTGTATTCCCTTTCATCCAAAGAGCTCCTAGTGTTTTATTCATAAATGTAATTATCTTCATTTTACAGATGAGGAAACTGGGTCATAGAGATGCGGATATTGTGCATTAATGAGGGCCACAGAAGCACAATCTGCCTCAGACTGCGAACGCCTCCCACTCCCTTTTCGGTGTCCCTGTGTGCAGGTCTTAGGGACCCACGGGCAGGCAGAAGTGGACACTCATGCCTCACGTACACACAGTCACATCGACGTGGCTCCGTTTTGCAGACCTAAGTCTTAAACTCCAGCTTCCCCAGACGCTGTTGCAGCCAGGGGCTGTCACAGTGATTTAACTCCAAGTGCAATTCCAATGTGCTTTATGTCTACGGGGGCACAAGTGCAAACTGGGGCGTGCCCAGGGTGCACGCTGGAGATTGGGCCCTAGATCATTCCGCTTCAGAGACAAAAGGTTAAAAACAGCACTACCCCTCTACCAGCGTCGACACTGAGAGCAACCATGATTTCTTGTGTCCCTGCCGCCCGGGACTCAGCTGGTCTCCCTCAACGGGGCTGGGGATATGAGAAAAGACAACCAGGTCTGGGAGCCTTTGCTGTGGTTGGGCCGACTCCGTCACGCCTGGGTCGCTGGAGATCTGAAAGGCCCCTGCGGTTCTTCCCAACCCCATTCAGAGCAGAAGTGCCCTTGGAGGGCTGGTGCAGACGGGATCCTCCCCCAGAACACGAGGCCCACTCTCTGAACTTGAAAGGACTCCGTTCTCAACTCCCCTGACTTGGGTGAAAGATCCAAGTCCTTCCTTGAATTGTCCACTTAACCCAGTGGCCATCAGAGGATTCTTCTAGGAGCTAGTTGAGGTCCCAACAGCCCCTCTGAAGCTAAACTGTACAAAGGCCCATGGACTGTGGCCTGGTCTCACCACACTGGCCTGGAGGGGTACATGACAAATTGAAGGTGCTCCCTCAACAGTGGCTTCTCTGAATCTCCAAAGCCTGTTCCAGAGCTCTTGGAAGGCAGCCCACAGGCCAGCCCGCCTCTGCCACTGCCCAGGCCCTGCTAGCTCCTGCCTATTTCCGCAGACTGGAAGCTCCCCTTCTGTGGCCACTCACTCTCCCACCAAAGCGTGAATAACAGGTACCTGTCCCCCTCTGCTCACAGCTCTCTAACCCCCCCCCCAATAAGAAGCAGAGGACAGAGCTAGAGCTCTTGATATGCAGACAAGGCCCCTGAGGCTCCTTCCTGGCCGGCTCTCTCTGGGGTCCCAGCACCACCCAGGATCAGCCCTTTCCCCACCACGATTGCAGTCCAGACTCCCCCTGTCACCTGCCGAGTGTCTCTCCTTTTTGCACCTTTGCCTTCCCTCTGACTCTTGATCTCTACCTGGAGGTCTGTTTTTTCCCCCTGGGCCCCCACTCCCAGGTCCACCTCGGCTCCCGGTCTCCTGGTAACAGGTTAGCCATCAAGAATGAGCTCAGTGGCCTTGGCTCCAGGACACTTCCTCTCCTCTTTCCTCCTCTGAGTTCTGCTCCCTGCTGCCCGTGTCAACCTTCATGGGCACTCTGGTCCTGATGGACAGTCTCCCTCAGTGGACAGAGATGTGGGGAACAGGACTCAGTCGTGGTCACGGGAGTATGTCCAGGGCCTGGCATTGGGCTTTATGTGTGGTAGGCACTCGAGAAAGTGTATTGAAAGAATGAATGGACTCCAGAGTGACCGCCCCACGGATGAGGGGCACCTGTCTGAAGCGACTATTTCTGTACCTCTGCTGGAAAGGCGAATGACAGGTCACCTGGAATGGGGGGCCCACTCTGCTCTCTGGCATCACGTGGCATTTCCTTTCACCTTGTCCTTGTTTTAATGACACAGAACTGGACAAATAGGGAAAAGCACCCATGGCACAATTTCCGCTGATGAATATTTCAGCAAGTGCCTCTTGGCTAGAAGTCGAGATGAAAGCCTGGCTCCGGGCAAATCAAGAGGGGAAGAAAGACTCGTAAGTACGCGAGGCTTTGGAGCCATGCCCCCGTGCTCAGTGCTAGACAGGAATCCTGCATTTGAAAACCAAGGCATCACAGCGCCAAGTGCTCTCCAGGCCTCCGCCTGGACTTGAGAAGTGGAAGTGGGCATCCAGAGGAGCCACGCTGCTCTCAGGCCTGGGGCAGCGCTGCTCCCCAGACACTCAGCATCAGCGAGATATGGCGCCGCTCCAAGGCTGTCCATCCGCCTATAAATCTGCAGTCCCCTAGCATGTGGCTTCCTGGGTAATTGGCAGGTCTGGGTGATCTACAGCCGGGTCCAGCTGCAGCAGAACTTCCACATTCTCTCTCTCTCTCTCTATCACCCTTTCCCTTCCTCCTCTGTCCCCTTCCTTCCTTTCTTCCTCACCCACCCTTTCCTCCCTCCCTCCATGCCTTCCTTCTTTCCTCCTTCCCTCCATCCCTCCCCCTGCCCTCCTGGGCTTTCTCTCTCTCTTTCAGGGCTGCGGGGAATCAAGCCAGCCTGGGACAGCTGGGCTCACTCCACTTTCCCACATCCCTGCCCTGCGAGGCCTGTGGGAAGGAGTCTCGGGGCCCTGTGTCTGGGTGGGCTTTGCCCAGCTGGGTGTATGTAACATGATGACTTGGGGATTCCAAGACCAGGAACAAGATTATATGGACATTCCGAGCAGAATCCAGAAAATACTAGATGTAATTGTTCTCAGATTCCTCCAAGCTGGATGGACAAAGGAAAGAAGCAGAGAGGAAAAGAGGGGGGACCAACTGCACAGGAAAGGGCCTGAGGAGCAGAGCCTGGGCAGGTCTGGGCCGGCGAGGGGGCTGGGAAAGGGGAGCCCTGGGCCTGACTTACGTGAGCCACCTTCTTACCCTGCTCTGGGCCTCAGTTTCCTCACTGGGGAAAAATAGCAATTGTTCAGTATGTTGTAAAGTGGCTTGAAGTTCTTATCAGTGACAAATCCGTCCACTGGTCATGGGAAGACCACGCGTGGCTCGGAAATCGTAGCCCAAAGGATTACTATCTCCCCTTATGCAGAGCATCAGTTGCAGATGAGATCCGTGTCAGTGATCCTCCAGATGCACAATCTCTTTGGAGCCCTAGGAAGAGTTTGTTTGGACTAAGGAAATGACTTGTGGTGAAACTGGGGGCACCGAGGCACCATGGTTGGTGGAGGAGGCTTGTATCCAGGTAACGCACACCCGAGTTGGGGTGCAATCTTCTGTGAGCAGCCTCGGAGGCAGGAGCTCACTTGGAGAATGTATCTGGGTGATTCGGGGACCTACAGAAGGAAGGGGCAGGGAAGAGGGAAAGACTGGACCACAGTGAATTTATAACCAGGACTCAGCTGACCCTGGGGAAGTTCCAAGACCAGAGTGACGGCTACTGGCGGGGCCACGTGAATCCCCTGCATCAATCAGTCTCTGAGTAGGGCTGCTTTAAGAAGTAGGCCACTCCCCAGCCACTGTCAGCTGACCGCCTTTGCAGCCCCTGGAGCTGTAAGTCCCTCAGTTCTTAAAGAACTCTCTGGTGCCTTGGAGACTCACAAGAGCCAAGCGTCTCTGTAGTTATTAGTTTATAAAAGCAAGTGGTTCAAGCACATGACAGGGGAGAGGTTAAAATACAGGGCAATGGAAAAGGAGGTATTCCACATCCATCTCCGTAACTTTAGACTGGATGCCTTTCCACAAGACTTGAGTGTGGCCCACACACCACATTTAGCAGCTTCCTAGGTGATTCCAGCGTGGACCGTGGCCAGAGCGGCCAGAACTGGTGGTAGCATAGAAGCGGCCTTCAGTCCCAGCCACAGCTCTACCACTTGAGAATTGAAAGAGACTTGGAATCAGGGCATGTGTGTGAGTCTCACTGGCTTTATCTGGTGAAAAGGAATTCACGTTATTGTGAAGAGTAAATGACACGATTTGCCTTAAAGAATTTCATGGACTTCTACACAGATATTAGATTCTTCCCCGGAGATCAGCGATTCCCAGGCAGTCTGTGAAAGAGTCTCCCAGTCCAAGGAAAAATGGGATGCTTTACTAGAAAGCTTTATCTAAAGACTAAATCAATTTTAAGGACTTTCAGTGACATATACTAATTGCTCACTTAATAGAAAGCACAGCTATCATTCAAACAGAAAATATTTTCAACGGAGAAATCTTCAAGGATGTTTCTGGCTCAATCTCTCCTTAAGTCTCAGGGATTGCCTTCAAGTTACACAGAAGAGCCTTGGTAGGGTCCCTTCCCTCTGCCTCAGTGTGTGCTGCTGTTGTTCTAAATTCCTCTCCCAAACTTGTGCTGACATTTAATGGCCACTGTAAGGGTACCAAGAGGTGAGTGTTAAGGGGTGCTGGGATCATGAGGGCTCCGGACTCGCAATGGACGCCGTGGTCTGGGGAGTACGTGAGCGAATGGGCTCCTAATGGACAAATTCAGCCAGACCTCCGTGTCTCGCCAATTTGGGTTGTCCTTGCAGCAAGGACATTTGATCCTAGACGTCCTGGTCTCTGGAACCACGGACCCAATAAACATCTTGATTCTAATTTAGCCAGTCTGGGGGGTTGTTGCAGCAGCAGAATACAAAAGGTAACAGAGGCAATAGTGACAGTCCTGGCGGACGGTGGTGACGGCTGCTGCTCTGGCAACAGGTGGCGGTTTTCACGTTTCCCTCTGGGAGTGCGCACCTCTCTCCAAAGGCTGCTGGGAACTTCTCCAATATGCTGCAGCCACAGCGTAAGTAACAGCAAGCCCGGGCACACCCCGCCTCGGTCACTCTGTCCTGCAGCTCCTCTTCTGTCCATCTCAACTCACCCTCCTCCCAGGTCTCCACACTCCACCCATTCCTGTCCTCCTCCTTCACTCCCTCCCTCCCTTCTTCCAATCACTCTTCCACTAAAGGGAAGGAGGGAAAAGGAAAAGAGGGGAAGGTGCCTGCCATCTGTGGATTCTAGAAACCCAAATAACACGCAGGATGGAAGTCCTACCTCCAGGACAAGCCAACATGCGATCTAATAAGTTCAGCTAACAGGTGCGATTCATTTGCATGATTCAAGCGCTCGGCTTGTAGGAAGCCCCAGAAAATGGCCCTTGTCTTCAAGCTGCTCACAACTGAAGCAGGACACCGGGCTGTGGGGTGGCCCGGTCCCCTGAGGGCACAGGATGTCCTGGAAGCGTGGGGCACACTTCCTACTCTCTGATCTCTGAAGGCGCCAAGAGCCAGGCCTCTCCTCCACCCCGGTTTTCATCTCTCTGCGTTCAGTTACAGAGAACTGGAGTAATTGACTAGTCCACCATAGATTGGGCTGGGAAAGGAGGTCACTAAATAAACAAGCTCCTAAAGCAAAATAAGCTGGGCATTTGCCGTGATGAGCTCAGTCCTGGGGCACGAGTCAGCTCAGTTCCGAGGGTGTGTTCCCATGTGCTGGCCATGCCAGCCCTGGGAGATGTGGCTGGGACTGCATCCAGAGGCATGAGGGAGGAGGACAGGGTGGGATTTAGAGAAAACCCAGTTCAAGCTGGTCTGCATGTTTGAGAACATGAGGGTAAAAGTCTGAAAAGGTGGATAAGTTGCCCGAAGTCACACAGAATGGGAAACTTCTCCCAATCTCTAATGATTTCACTCTACTTTGTGGAGTTCCTCAAATTTGGGGTTTCAATGTATGTATGCATGTATGTATGCACACATATGTACATTCGATGTACATATTTACATATGATATATATATCATGTATATATATATGTATGATTCCTTGAGATTATAAAATTCAACAAGTTGATTATGTCTTGAAGAGTACCCTCTCCTACCTCTTTTTGTATGCTACTCTCTGTCTAGAGACTTCTCACCAGGCATTCTGCTCTTTTGATGTCAGATACAGCTCAGCACCTTCATGAAGAATTCCCTGGATCCTGGTGGGGTTTTCCTGCACGCTGCTCCCTGCTCCACTGCTCAATAAGGACCAGGCTGCTTACCATCTATTTCCAGCCTATGGGATACAGGTGGGCTGGGAACATATTTCATCAAATGTGTCCCCTAGTAAGGGTGGGAACATGATACAGATTAGTAAATGCCTGCAGAAAAATGAATGGAAAAATAAATTTGTAAATGAATTAAAGAATCACCAAGAGTGAATGAAGCCCAATGTTAGGAGATGCTTCATCAATGAAAAAGTCAGAAATTTCAGTGACATGATTTGAATTCAGAATCAGCCTCTCTGCGGCTGATATACTATGGCCCAAGTTAAGCCTTTCACGAAAAGCTTTGAATTCACAGCAAATGCAAACCATTGAGTTACACAATGATAACTCACTTTTGGAAGAAATTTAATTTTCACATGAGCTAATAAGGCTGATTGTCTTTCGATGGACTTTTAATGGAGGAGCCTAAAGAGGTAACTCATTTCTGACTATTTTAAACGCAAGTCAAAAATTAAAATATAATTTCCACTGAGATGTTGTAAGGCCAAATTAAATGGAAGTGGGTATGTCAGGGCTCACGCTTCAGTTTTAACTTGGGGAAGGCCGTCTGGTGGAAGTAGTTACACATCCAAGAGTCAACCGGCAAACCCCAGCGCCACACAACACGGCAGCTGTGGATGTAGTTTCTTCAAAAACTTTCCTTAAAACTAAGTTTCCATCAAGCTTCTGGCTGAAGGGCTCAGTCCCTCTCTGTCTCCACATGAGCCACGCCATGGTTTTCTAAGGAGCATGTCGTGCCTTCCTCTTTCCCAAGCTAGGAAGAAAGCAATTCCTTGGACCCAAAGCATCACCTTTATTTTTGAAGAGCATCATTGGAAAGAAAGCTATGGCCCAGGGAAAGCCTTCAAATCTTTGAAAGTGAGGTGGGTCTGCAGTGAACATGAACTTAAATGCTGGCTCAAACTGATGTGGACTTGAATGTTAGCCTTAGACATCTCTAAGAGCATTTAGAGTTTGCTCGGAGCCTTGCTTCCCCAAGGTGAAATCTGAGTCAGGAAGGGCTCAGCCTCCTATTGATGCCCCTCAGGCCTCAGAGACCCGGCCCATCCCTTCTGACATCCACTTGCTCAGTGGACACACACACTTCACAGCCAGGGTCTCCTGATCTAGGTGGTCCATTCCCATGTGAGGATGTGTGGCCCAGGGAAGCCAGGGGAAGCCTGATCTGTCGCCCCTGGACCCTCAGTCCTGCTCAGAGCCTGGGAGAGTTGGCATCACGGGAGGATGGGTGGGTGGTGGCAGGAGGGGTAGACAGGCAGACCCATTCGTCTTTGCTTTAGGAAATAAGCCAGCATCTTGGAGAGAGGATGGGCCTTGTGGTTGGACAGCATGTAGGTTTAGAGTCCTGTGTGCTTTGCACCTGAGATGGGTGATCCTCAGGCTTCTGATGGAGAAGTGGGAGAACAAATCCTTGAGAGCAGTTTATCAGGAGAGGCGATGAGCACTGTGGGAAGTGCTCCCCGAACTGAGGCCCGACGTGTGCTGAGGGAGAAAGAGGGAGAGAGGGAGGAGGGGAGGGGAGACAGAGATTCAGAGAGGGTGGGAGACCTAGTCAGCTCCCTACTTAGTAATGTTTCCAGTTTTCCCTGTCAGACCTTGACCCCAGTTTATCCAACCAGAGCCTCAACCCAGCAGTGGAGGGCTTTGGGTGACCCGCTCTGTGCCTCTGAGCGATGTCATTAAAAAATGGCGAAGATGATGCCTATCTCTAGGGAATTATGAAGAGTCCCCAGAGTCTACAAAATTCTGTATATTAAGTGAAATGTTCTAGGATTCTGAAGTATTGAGTTGGTATTGATCTGCCTAGTCCAAGAAAAATCTGATTTCCCCACAGATTTGAGCTCTGGGTAGAATTTCTTACTTTTCCTTTGGTAACGTTGAGATTTTTAATAAGATAAGCTTTTATTAGTTAACAGGAAAACCAACGAAGGAGCTTGGTAAACAGCAAACACTGAGTGCCAAGGGTACACCAGGATCGCCCCCGCCACACAGTCCCAGGGAAGAAAGAGCCATGGGTGTGAATCTAGGCTGTGCAGCTGGGCCGGGTTCACAGGAACTGGCCAGACAGCAGGAGAAAAAGGTCTTTCTCCGTGAATAAAGAAATAAATAGGAAGTTTTGGTTCCCAAATAAGGAGTAACCTGTGGGAGGGTTAGCATGGCCCGAGAAGGAAAAAGTGACTGTCCATGGGTTGGCATCAGGCAACCTACAGGATGAGCAGTCCTGGGAGCCAAAGGCACCAAAGAAGTGACGTCCACATGAGGCTCCACCCCACACTGGCCACTGTTTCTGCCTCTCCAGGTGCAAGGACAAAAAGTATTCTGCTGTGCACATGAGGGAGGGAGGGAGGGAAGGTTAAGGCCTGGCTGGTTTGTGTGGTCCTCAGCTGTGAGGACCCAATGGTCGTGGTCCAGAGCACCCCCAGCCCCACTGTAACCCCCGTCCTTCCAAGGTCAACTTCCCCCTGATCCCTGGACAACACCATCCAGTGAGCATGTGGCTTGGCCTGCAGAAAGCCTGTATTTGTGTCGTGGCAGGGATAACCAGGGATGTAGACTTGCCAAGTCGCACATTGTCTCCCAATCACCTGAAACACGGGGCTCTCTTGATTCCTATCATTGGGTGATTATTTCTCAGCTAAAAGGAACATTTCTTGTCTCGTGTAAACAAGGAGGAAAGAGTGGGAACATCAGAGCCAGGATCTCAGAGTCGGCTAGGAGCCCCCGCTGCCCACCTCAGGCCACTCCCGTTCCAGCTTCAATTCTGTCCCACTGGCCTCCCCTGGAGGCTGGCCTGGGCACGCTGGCTGCTCCAGGCTCACTGGCATGAGCCCCCAGGGCAGAGCTCCTGTTGGCCTGGCTGAGGTCAACCGTCTCCACTGGCACCCAGGGATGGCGTGGTCTGAGCAGACCCTTGCAGCAGATCCCAGGGCCTTTCCCTCCTGGCCTGAGGTCTGCACGAAGACTACCTCTCAGTAATCGGATGGAGGTGTCCGGCTCTCTTTTGTAGAACAAGATTCCCTTGCCTTTGAAGGAACATTTCTGGCCTGTGATGATCAGGCTATATCCAGCAAAATCTCTTAGGAAAGTTTTTCTTTTTATTTCAAAATAAATGGACAGAGGCATTAGACAGAGATAGAATATTTTTCTTTTGCTGCATTTTCACCCTGTTGCGAAAGGATGTGATTTCTGGAACCGCAGCAGTCATCTTGGGATTCTGAGTGATCCCGTCTGCACTGTGCATCTAATGGAGAAAAAGGATGGACATAGCTGGGTCCTCAGTGAGCTTAAGCAGCTTAATTGGCCCTGGAAGCCCATGTCCAGATTTCTGGTTGATGGGTGAATTCTAGTTGCAAGAGAAATAATAAATCCCTGTGGTATCACTTCCTGTTTGCTTGGTCTCATTTCTCCTTGACCCACTTCCTCCCTGGACATTGGAGTCATACTGCAGGGATCAGGGGGATGAGGAGCTTAAGCTGCAGTGTGGAACCCACAGGGCTCCCCCCAGATCCACCACAAAAGGTGGTAGGGACAGAGCTGGGGGTCTGCTGTGGGCAGAGTCCTGTAAGAACTGCAGGGGAAACCACAGAGGCTGGCCGTGGGCTTGGCAGGAGACCTGGTCTGTGGGCAGTTCCAGAGAGGGGGAGCCCTGTGTTTTCTGAACACCTGAAACTACTATCTGACTGTCCTCCAATCCCAACAGAACGGGCCCAGCTGACATTTCGGTTCAGCCCTTGGAGGTTCTTGGGAGTCTCACTTAGGGTGACCATCCCTGTCTGATTTTACTCATCGAAAAACCAAAATAGGAAAATCCAGCTAGACCACAGCTGGTGACATGGGCATTAAGGTGATAGGCAGTGACACAGGCAGGGACAGGAGCTGAGGGCTCCCTGCACCTGGCTTTCATTGCCTTTGAATGGAAAACATTCCAAATCAGTTCAACTCCTACATATTGTAACTTCCTGACCTTTAAAATAAGGAAAACTGTACCTGCTTTAGAGACAGAGAATAAAATTAGTCAGGCACACACAAAAAATATTTATAAAACTAACTTATGCGTGTTCCTAACAATGACAAACAACAAGAAGGAGAGGAGACCTTTCCTCACGTGTCTGGGCTTTGGGGTTCAGCATCTCATCTGTCAGGAGGGGCTCTTTAAGACCACTGAAGAACGGACCTGCTTCCTGGAGAAATCTCCTGATGTGTGCTGTGTTTGTCTACAAGTCTGCTTCCTGTGATGCTTGTGGAATTGCAAAAAGAAAACTGCAAAATTGCCGTCTAAATACAAGAGGGTATTAACATTTCAGAACAGAACAAAAATGTCGAATGGCTCACCGTAGCATAGGAAATGAGAGGGAAGGGGACCAGCAGGGGAGTGCACACAGGCACACGTGGAAAAGTCTAAAACCCAGGACCAGACCGGGACATGGCTCAGAGGCAGGGCCTATGCCTGGTATGCGGAGCCATGGCTTCAATCCCCAGCACCAGGAAAACAAAACCAAAGCAAAGCTGCAGGATCCAAAGGGTAGAAAAGCAAATTTAGCAAATGTTTCTCTTTTTCTCTTCTAATTTTAAACTTCACTTTTTTTGTTATTTTTATTAAAAAGAAGTTTTCCCCCTTCTTTCCTGGCACCCAAGCATCATCATTGGAGGAGGGTGGAGGCAGAGTATGTGGTGTGCAGGGAGGGAGGGGCATGGGAGGGTAGGCAAGCCTCGCAGGAAACAGTGACTAAATGACAGAACCCAGGGGATCGGGGGCAATTCAGTAGATGCCCCCGCCAGGCACTGGGGCCTCCCTGCAATTACTGCTATTGTTTGCTATTGCTCTGGGTTTAGCTCAAAGGTGGCAGAGGTGTAGATCATGGTGGAATATCCCACCCACTGAAAACAACCTGTTTTTATAAATGGAGGGGGAGAAATTCAATGAATTGCTGGTTTATTTTGCTTTGTTTTTATTGTTTTTTACTTTGACCCGCTGCTTTGTTTTTGGAAAAAAAAAATGTGAATCAAGGCAGAAATTAGAAGTCTGTGTTTTCCTCTAGTGGAGGTATATGTGCACTTTCTCATGGTGAGACTAGGTCCCTAGGGCGGAAAAACGGAAGCACAGTCCACGACCTGATTCTCATTCTCAGGTAGAAATGAGAACAAAGGTCACCTTTAGAAGAAAAGAGAATTAGCAAAATCTTTGCTAAATGTTCATTATTAGAGGTGGACCCATTTCCACTATTAGATAATGTGATTATTCCCCATACTATATTTAATTACCAGGTATGTACAGATAAACTGACATTTTTATTCCTCTTTCAAATATTGAAGATTAATTGAGGGAAAAAAAAGCATTCTAAAATGTAGATAATTAAACAACTATGCTATGCAACAAGGCCATGTGCTATGTTATTTTATGTGTAAATTATATGTAGACCCAAAGGGGATGCGGGCTTATTATACGGCTTGTTCCTCCATTAGCATTTCAATAGAGAGACTTTTCCTTCTGGTTTTGAGCAATGTGGTGAAACTAGGCAGCCCCTGCCAGGGGTGCCCGCAGAAAAGGACTTTTAAAAAGTGTATCTGTTCCCTGGAAAATAATAATAATAAGACGGCGTCCATGTTTATTGTATCTGTCTAGCTTTCTGCAGGCTAGAGAAAGCGAACCCTTGTTTGGATCTGAGGACCGACTTCACACACTATCGCAGGATCAGAGCGGAGTCATTATCGTGTGCGGCGTGCTCTGCACATCTGGTGTGACGCTCTTGTTCACTGGATGGTGACTCTGGCCCAAGGAAGCACAGCTGGCTTCTGCTCATGTGACAAGACATTGTCTCTGTCCTTTTCAGTGCTTTTGCCTGGTATCTGTGGGGCTGGATTTAGAAGAAGCATCGGGAATATAAATTAGCTGTGAGTTCCTCCATGGGGCCAGACTCCAAGGTAAAATACAGAAGGGCTCTTACTGTCCCAAAGTGAGGTCGTCACTTCAGTCCCAGGCCAACCATTACTGGTCATCCAAGGGGCAGCCCCATCCACAGCTGCCCGGGGCAGCTCTAGTTCTGCACATTCCATCATCAAAACTGCATCTTTCTGAGCCAGAGCTTCTCTTTTTCTGCTTTGATTTGCTGATACTGTTAAGGCGGATCACCCTTAAAAGTCCTCATAGAAATTTGGTGAGGAAACTACAGTGTCTTAGCCACGTACTGTGGCCAAGGATTTCCCAATAGGACGTGTTGTCCAAAGTTAGAATTACTGAGTGAAAAGGCTCAGATGGTCCTCTCCTCCGGGCAGCAGGGTTGGTTGGTTCTCTGCTGCTCTCCCCAGTGCTGTCCTGCCTGTGTCTGAGGAGGGTGAAATTACGTGGAAGGAGGGAAATTTCCCAAGTTCTTTTAGCCCTTACAATGGTCACATGGAACTTTTCGAATCGACCTAGAGATCAATTTGAATTCAAGCCATGTTAGTTGATATGCACCACCAATAATAGTAATATTTAAAGGGGGCTCTTCTTTCTCATGTGTTCTTCTGAAGAGGCTCAGGATGAACCAAGAAGAGGAGTCCAGAGGCTCTCGGTGAAGTCAGAAGCGCTTTGCCAGGTGGAACAGGAGGAGGGCTTGCTGGTCCCCTGAGGCAGCTGTGATTGAAAGCCAGGCAGGGAGCTGGAGTGGGGCTGAGGTTGACCAGAAGACGGTGGGGAGCTCCAAGGCCAGGTGGGATCCCGACTGGATTTCCAGGCAGTTGTGTGGAGGGGGCGGGGGCTCGGGCTCAGGTCCTGAGTCGTGAGGGTGCTCAATTCCAAGCCTAGCCTGATGGGATGTGAGCTGGGGGTAGACCTTGTGGCTCTAAAGACAGACAATTTTAGCCAGTGCTGCAGGTGGGAAAAAATCATCTAAGCTTCAAATTAGGAGACCTGAATTGTCTACCTTAGGTCCCTCGACTCAGCTGGGCTAGAATGTCCCTAAAGAGATGTAAATGGCAAAAAAGTGTTTTTTGGAAGGAAATAGCAAGTCAAGGCAATTGCAAAGGAATTGGGTTTCCCAACATCTTGGGGCAGCGACAAGCAGTCTCATAAAAGAGCAGGCTCTACTGCATTTCCTACTGTTATTCAGACGGGGGATCTGCTTGGAAATTTCTCTGCAAATTCTCAGAACCCTAATGCACAGCTTGAACCCCAAAGCAGCAGATGTTTTGAAATAGTGTAAATGCACAAAGAATGGCTTTCAAGAATCCAATCAAATGTTGGGGGAGAGGTTAAGAATAACGTAACTAAAAAAGCAAACTTCCTCCATTGTTCAGGGCTAGCCATTGGTTCTACGCCATCATTGACACACCTGTGTACCGAAGGACCCATTTTTATTACTAAATTATAGCAGGCCCTTTCCCTAATTTTTCCCATAATTTAACATTCAATTAATTTTACTGCTCACATCTCAGATAATTCATGGATAGAGTCTTGAAAATTTGATATGATTCATTTCATTACCAAGTAACATAAGGCCTTCTGCCTAATTTTCCCACATTTTTACATTCGATTTATTTTACAATCCACATCACACGAACTGGTGGAGAGAGCCTTGAAAACTCAATTGGATTTGAAAGGTAGTGAACACGAAAATAGAAATGAATAGCCACGGAGTTACACATTCACTCGACAAACATTTATAAAATCCTTCCCTTATTCTCTACAGCATGGTGGCATAGTGATTAGAAGAGCATTCGACACAGGCCAAGAAAAGAGCCCGTACTCAGATGGGAATCCTGAGGCCTACGTGAAAGGGGAATATAGCTGCAGGTCTTCCTGGAAGCCTGGGATATGTTAGGCACTGCAATGCTTATCTTCTTCATGGGAACTCTTCTAAGCTTACTTGGGTTTGCAAAATCACACTCAGTGACAAAATCAAAGTATAAAACACATCAGTGGGAGGTAATAGCCACAGTCTTTAAGTTAGACCACCCTAGTTTTCATTTTTAAAAATTAAGAATTACAGATTTATATTATGCAATGTCATGTTTTGATATATGTACACATTGGGAAAGAGTACAAATCAAGATAATTAACATACATATTACTTCACGTACTTGTTTTTGGTGGCCATAACACTCTCTTAACCATTTTCAAATACACAAGGTATTATTATTAACTGCGATCATCATGCTGGACAACAAATTGCCAGAAACGATCTCTCTGAAACCTGGTACCCTTTCACTTAACTGAAACACACTGCTTTCTAAAGAACTCCTGACCCTCTTAGAAATCAGTCGGTGTTGACAAGAAGGGCGACGGGCTAGGGAAGAGAATGTTGCTAGTTAGGCCGGCTGAGAAGCCAGGTGGAGGAGGGGGTATTGTGTCTGCTTTAGACTTTGGAAGATTGTGTGTTCCTTGCACACACACACACACACACACACACACACACACACACACACACACACTACAGAGTCATTCATTACAAAAACTGGGAATTCCATGGAAATGATCACTCCCAGGCTTCAGAATTTTTCTCATGCGGCACCAGGTTTACCTGGGGCTTCTTCTGATATCTTCTGACTAGAGGCCCTTCAACTTCTTTGGGAGGTAGGAAGTGCATTAGGAAAGAGCTACATGGGGAAGGGTGGATGGAAGAAACCTGACGGCCTACCAGGGAGGAGTGGTTCCGTGTCCCTCATCTGTGAGCCTGGCCATATTTGGATAGGAAGCCCACTCTGAGAAGTCACGTGGTCCACGGTAGTCCTAGTTGTAGTCCACAGTCAAATACAGGCCACGGGGGTGAAAGCCGTGGCTTTTAGAGCTGTGAGATTTCTAAAAAGTGTGGTTATTCGTGCATTAGAGTAGGACTCAGTGTTAGGATTCATTTTGGCATCGTCATACATGCATGGGATAAAATTTCCTCCATTTCAGTCCCAATACTTTTTCTTCCCCTCTCCTCCTTGCTTTGCCTGTGTCCCTTCCTCTGCTTTCTGGTCTTCTTTATATTTCTCTATTTATTGTTTTTTGGTGCTTTGTAGGTATGCATGAAGCTGGAATCCACCGTGGTATATTTATATACGAACATAGCATAATTTGGTTGTGAGATGTTTAAATACTTGCTGTCTATCATCTATCTATCACCTGTCTATCTGTCTTCCCATCTGCCATCTGTCTAGTTGTTGTGGTGCTGAGGACTGAACCCAGGCCTCCTGCGTGTTAAGCTTAGCTCTACTTCTGAGCTAATCCTTGGCCCTTGAACACCCCTGTGACCTTGAATGGGTCCATGAATCTGTCCCAAGTCCCTCCTGACACAAAGCTTCCCCCGTGGTACCCACCCAGCCTGGAGGATTTGTACATCCTAACATCTATCATGGAGAGTTCTAGGATTTCATGACCTAAAAACAAAAAAGAATAAAAGAAATAAATAAGCTGTCTCCATTAGTTTCTTACTTGGGTCTCTGTGGATGAGTCCCATTGCTCAGATCTGCCTAGGAAATAAGACTGTAATATCCTGAACACTGCACACTGGGCCATTATGAATATAACACCTAGATTAAAACATCATTGCCATTTTCTTGCTTTGTGACATAAGCTTTGTCCTTGTGTCCTTCCAGGAAAGGACATGGAGAATGTGAGGAACAATCCTCATGGCACTTCTGTGCCATCGGCCTCAATGGTGGCCAACACCTCAACGAGATCCTCTTTCCTGTCTTCTTTCAGCTGTGTCCCCAACTTTGGATCCCTGGGGAGTGTGAGTCCCCTCAGGAGGAAAACGTTCCCCAAGATCGACCACGGAATGACTTACTGTAGCACACGTTGGTTTGTGCACTTCATGTGAAGGGGGAGAAGACACCACAGGGCCGTGGATCTCCGTAGGAAAATGCATGTGTTAGTGTCTGTCTTTCCTCTAAGAAGGGTACAAAGGCATCCCTCAATTTTCCCACTAAATAAAGCTTCTCTAAGAAAAATACAAGCTAAACAACTGCTGGAGGATCCCTGTGCGTCTTCTCTGAATGTCCACACAGTCCAAAGAGAGGACCAGAGTCCCCCAAGCAGGACCACAGTCCTTGCCTACAATTGTATCACGGAGGCTGCTCTGCCAAGGAACAGATGCTGATGACCTACCTGGATGGGCACTCTTCATGTCGTGGGCCAAGGAGAAGCATCTGCAAGGTCAGGCCTGAGCCAGGACAGGGCGTACGTTTGCAGTTGGCCTTTCCCTCCCTCCCTCCCTCCTTCCTTCCTTTCTGAATGATAGATATCCTTTGGTCTTTACATTTATGGCTGCTTTTTCTCTAGTCCAGCAAAATTTGAGGATTGCCTGGGGCTCTCTGGGATGGGAAGATGTAATGTTGACTTTAATGAACAGATGGTACCCGGAGGAAAAAATCTCTTAAGGTTTAAGCATCAGCATTTGATTGAGAGCATGCCAGTGGGCTGTCCAGGAACCTGGGCAGGGGAATGTGTCTTGACCTGACGGGGCGTGGGGGTGGCTTCTGGGTCTCCCAAAGTGGGGTCAGAATTGAGGGACTAGAGAGCATTGGAATAAAACCAGCAGTTACTTGTTTCTGAGAAAGGAGGTGCAGTGCTCAGCAACAGAGACAGACCCACCTTGGAAGAATATAAATAAAAGCTCATAATGCTTCAGGCATTCTTTACCGGGAGATAGGAAATGGAAGTCCCTTTGCAAGTGACATTTATATATGTGTGTGTGTGTGTGTGTGTGTGTGTGTGTGTGTGTGTGTGCATGCACGTGGCTTTTATCATTATGATTGTAATCACCATCAGTCACTTCCTGGCTGTTGGACTACAGAGGAGAGTTGCATAGCCTCTCTGAGCCCCAGTTTCCTTCTCTATAAGACTGTGCCAGTGGCTCACTTGCAGAGGTCATATGGAGGAGGCAGAGGGCGATACCTGGAGTCCCTCACTGGCCCGCTTGCCAGGCTGTCCGCGACTCTGTGAGCGTGCCAACAGCAGTGATCTGGCTCTCTCCCCCAGTGCAAGCCGTGCACAGCAGGCGTACCGAGGATGCAGTGCGTGTGCTGAGTGCCATGGGTATGGCATTCCCCTTCAAGTTAAGTCCAGAAACTGACATTAGCTGATATGACCTGGCAAGAGTCTTCACCTAGGCCGAGGGTCCCCACTCCTGGTAGATGAGTCTCAGAGTCTTCCTGCGGAGACCTTGAAAAGGCAGTTCGTCTTCAGACAAAACGCTTCTAAACCCAGCATGCTCTCGGGGTTTTCTTGGATACTTGTGAGTTCAAGATGGTTCCTCAGCTGTGCTTTTGCTCTGTCTCAGTGCACTCAGGCTGCCACAACAAAGTCTCCTGGCCCAGGTGCCCATTGTCCATAAGCATTCATTGCTCACGGCTCTGGAGTTGGGAAGGTCATTCTGAGCCTGATGAAGTCCGTGTCCTCACATGCGGTGCCTCCCTCTGCCATAACCGGGTGGGAGGTGAGCATGTGTCCTGGGGACTCTTTCCAATCATGAGGACTCCAGCCTGGGGACCCGAGTGCATGCCCACGGCTCTACCTCCCCATACTGTCTCCTCGGGGGTTAATGTCTTCTAAGCACGGGGGGGGGGGTCCTAGGCTTTCAGACCTCAGTGTCTTTTTCCTCCTTCATGCATAGAGAACATGCTCTTGAATCATGTGGCTTCAAGAAAATTAAATGTATCAGTTTCAGCACAAGCTTCCAGAGACCCACCCTGCTCGCCCTCCACATGGTGTGCGAATGAGGAGCCTCCTTAAAGCCAAAGTCACCCAGGCCCCCCACCCCGCCCCGTGGAGTCTGGGCCGTGGCCGTGACGTTGCAGGCTTCCTGATTCCATCGTTGGCCTCCTTGGGGACGTGTTGCTGTGGGCTGGACACCCTGCCACAGAGCCCACAGAGCGTTCTCCCTTGAAGCCCCAGACATTTTGTGAAAACTAGAAGAACAACTATCAAGAAGGAGCTCAGCCTGTCTTCTGCCTTTTGAAGGAGAGCCCTGGAGATGACCTTGTGTTCACCCATGTTTCAGGAAGAGGCTCAGGAATGGAACAAGGTCTCCCTGGAAGAAGGCAGGGGGATCCCTGCTGGTCCTCCTTACTGGGCTGTGTTGTCCTAATTCATCCACAGCTATTCCAGAAAACTCTAGGCCAGGCAATTTTATAAAGAACAGGTCTTTATTTCTCACAGCTGTAGAGCATGGGAGGTCTAAGATTGAAGGGGTACACATCTGGTGGAAGCTTTTTTGGGGGGGCCCAGGGATTGAACTAAAAGGCACCTTAACCACTGAGCCATAGCCCCAGCCCTTTTTATTTTTCATTTTGAGACAGGGTCTTGCTAAGTGCTCAGGGTCTTACTAAGTTGCTGAGGCTGGTTTGAACTTGTGACCCTCCTGCCCCAGCCACCCGAGCTGCTGGTATTACAGGCATGTGCCACCGCACCCAGATTTCATTCTATCATCCCATGGTGGAAGGTGGAAGGGCAAGAGGAGAACATGTGGGAGGAGACGGAAGGGGTCCAACGTGCCCTTTTATCAGGAAACCACTCCTGAAATAATGGTTCAGTTCATTTTTTAGGGAAAAGTCCCCATAACTCAATCAACTCTTAAAGGTCTTGCTTCTTGACATCATTCCTCCAGAGATTAAATTTCTAACACTTAAAATTTAGGAAACACACAACCTAGCCATGGCTGTAGCAGATGGCCTCTTTTAAAAACCTGTATTGTTTAATTGTCTACCTTTGCCATGTCCTGGTAGGCCTGATGACCCCAGGAATACTGCCCATTTATGTCTCTGGGATACTTTTTCTATTTTTCTATTTTTTTTTTTTTTGCTATTTTCCTGGGCTTGGGGTTGAGAAAACCAAGTAGGCAGGAACTCCACGTGTTGTCAAAAGCATCCACGTGAATCTGGACTTCTTTTTCAGACACCTACTAGTTGTGAGCTGGGCAAACAACTCCAACTCTCTGACCTTGGTCATCCTCATTTTGAGTTGAGAAATTCATCAAATCCAGTTTTACTCTTATTGGAAACCTTTGCCACGTTGTGGATGAAGCTCTTGCCCAGTGGTCAAAATGGCACTGTTGCTGGTCACAGAATGTTTCCTCCCTTCCAATTCTGGGGCTCCTGCCCTGGCTGTGCATCCTCCTCTTCTGACTTCTGAACCCTGGATGGTAGGTTGCTTCTTCAACCCTCCCAGCCATGCGGAGACGTTGGCTTTGCCATCCTTGCTGTGCAGGCGAGAGGACCAGAACTCAGTGGGTTAAGTCATTTGATAGGATGGTGAGCACCGGCACACCGTGGTTCCTACAGACAAACCATGAATTGATTCACGGGGTTGGACTTCCTCTCGGGGTGTAAGACAAGTTTGCTGAACGCAGAGTAACGGATCATTGAGGTGGGACTCTCCATACCCAGGAAGGCATCCAGCTCCTTGAGATATTGACTGTCACTGACAGACCGTCACATTCTGAGAGAGGACATATTTGCTCTCTTCTCTCCACCTGAGCTGAGCGCTCAGAGACCAGGACTTGCTGCAGGTTTCGGGATTCTGGGCTGCTGTCTTTCTGTGGAGTACCAGTGATAATGTATTTGAAGGATGCTGAACTGATCAGGTGAGAATTTATGTAAGCTAAAACCATTAGGTGGCTTAATTAAATCAGGGCATTTAACTCATTAGCCTTCTGCTCCTGGGATTAATAAATTTGAACCCGGTGCTGCTAATCACAAAAGAAGTTGAGTTCAGCATCCTGCTCCCCTCCCTGAGTGGAGCGAGAAGAGACAGCAAGAGGGAGGGATGAGCCACAGGAGGGATGCCTGGCACCTCACTGCTGGGCAGAGGATTCGGAGATGTAAGTGGGTCTCAGGGTCATGAGCAAAGGTGATGACTTTGATGACTGATGACTCCTAAATGGCATTTAGTCACCCCCTGAGGATGCCCACTTGGGATTCCCACGTCCAAGTCATTACAGAAACCCTTGTCTGATGGGTGACATCTTGTCATGACACGTGGTAATTCTTGGTGTCTCACAGCTCCGGTGGCTAGGAAGGACACTTCTCACGGCTGATCCTTCTTGGCTGCTTGAAAAGGAAGTGGGGTGCCATCTTCCAGCCTGTTCTTCTTACCTGATGGCCTTTGGAAATGAACAATACGCTAGCACCCAATTCCTGTGTCATCAAAGCAACTTACAGACTTGTGCCATTTCTTCTCCAACATGGCAGCCATGTTTTTAATATAGAGATCAGGATGCCACCTCTCAGCCGAAATAAAACAGAGATCAAGTTCAACTTCCTTAATCTGCCCAACCAAGCCTTCCTTTAAGTCTCTTCTCCCACCCCTGCCACCTCCGGTCTTCCCTTCCCAGGAAGGACGCGGTGCTCCTGAACAGATGGAGGGTTGTGTGGTTTCCCAAGCGCTCCACCCTCTTGTACCAGTCCCTCCTTGGCCTTTCCTGTTCCATTCCCAATGTCTTTTAGGATGGTGTCGGAGTTCATTTTCACCTGGGAATGCTCCTTGACACCTTCAGCTGGTGGCTAGGCCATCATCTTCCCTTTAAACTCTCCTTGATGTCTTGTGGCTTGGAAAGCGAGGCCTCGTTCGTACCATGTGCTTCCCAAAGCCTATCCATGCGTCCTGGGCACTCTGGTCTCTGCGTGTGTGTCTTCCTCTCTGGACTCTCCACTACGGAGGTCACCATGGATTTAGAATCAGATGCTGCTCGGGGTGTGTATTTAAGTAACTGAAATGTGTCCAGTGGCTTTCACCCCTGGTGACTTGGGCTGGCACCCTGTGACTTCGGACAGGGACTGAGCTGACAGCCAGATCAGACACAGAGCCCATGGAAGCCACTGCAGAGAAGTTGACCCTCAGGAGAGGATTCCAGGGTGTGGACAAAGGAAGGCTCAGGGTGTTTTGCCACATTGTGCTTCGGGAAAAACAGGCCTGTATGGTTCCACGTTTTCAGCAAAACAGCCATTTCTTTTTCCAGGATGGTGAGCTGTGATAAGCATTTTCATGACTTCACGTTCTACGTGAGGACACCCATCGTGTCTGGGCCCTTCCTTGCATCCTGTCATTGGCCCTGGGAAGAGATGCCAGCTATTAGGAATAGACCTTGGTGGAGAGGAAGCCCTGGGAGGTGCCTAGGAAGTGGGAAGCCGGGATTTGCAATGTGTCACTATGGGAAGAAGGTCCAGGCTGCTTAGCTGGTCCTGCTGCAGGATGGGGACCTGGCACGTGGGCCACTCTCCACATCAGCAGTCTGAGGGTGCATGAGGAGTGATTATGGCTGTCTGAGGTGGCGCAGGGAGAAGGAGGCCCTGCTGGGTGCCTGGTAGCCTCTGTGTGCATCCAAGGTGTGCTCTGCATCCTGGCAGACAGCAGCGACTTAACAGAGCTCCCGTGGAGAGTCCCCGTCTGCGGTAACCACCAGCCTGGTGTTCTGATATTGTTTCCCCTGTTTTCTGTCTTTAGAGAATGCGGAGAGAATGACAAGGAGCTTTCTCTGGGGATTCTCAAGAACCCAGATCAGCCCGAGTCACAGGGATGGAGGGAAGAACCTTATTTGGAATGGGTTTTTGTTGCAACCCAAACCAGATGAAGAGGCAGCCGGCAAATGGAGACCATGGGCAGCAATACCGAATGCAAGTCACCAACCCGGTGATAAAGCCGATGGCGGTAACTCAGCAAATGCAATCTATTATGCATAGACACAGCTCAGGGTTCTAGCATGTTTTAATAGAGTAACAAGTGAAAGGATGGAACCCATTGGTCACAAGCCAATGGGTTTACTCAGACCTAGGCTCAAACCTCGGCTCTGGGCCTTGCTGTGAGTGTGACCTTCAATATCATACCTGAGCCAGCTCTGCACTGTTGGCAGGGTTGCCAGAGATGATGCAGATAGCATGGTACTTTAAAAAGACCTCTGTCATCTTGTCAGCACTTTATTGTGCAGATGCTGATTTAGCCAATGCACAGAGAAAGAGACAGGCTCTCCTGAGGTCACACAGCACCTCCCATACCTGCCCCTGAGCAGCAGAACAGAGATCTCACCCAGGTCTGTGGTGCTTCTCTACTTCTCCTGGAAATCATGTGCATGTCACACCTGGGCATGTGAACGCAGGACTCCTGGTCCTATCTCTTCAGAACATTCGTCATGTGTCACAGGCTGTGGGACACTTGCAATGTGGCCTTTCTGAATTGAGACGTGCTGCAGTTGGAATGCTTAACATACCAAAAAGGAAGTAAAACAGCCCATTTATAATTGTATAGTGTTTTCACATGGAAATAATAATATTTGGGCTGACTTATATAAAATAGGTCATCAAACTTAATTTCACCTGTTGGAGGTTGCGTCCTTTTAAAGTGCAGCTAGTAGAACCTTTAAGATGACACGTGCGTTCCTGCCAGCCTGTCCTCCTTCTGTCCTTGCGCTGTGGTCAGGAAGAGGTTCCCTCTCCTCGTCTTCTGGCAGAGCCTGTGTCCCCCCACCACCCCCCTCCAGTGGTGTGAGTGTCAAGGTCTCTTGTGACCAGGGCTGTCGCCGACACTGTGCACCATCCCCACTCAGCTCACCCACCAACACGGCCCTGGTGTTTCTCGCTCCCACAGACCTTCGCCTGCTCTGCCAGCCCACCTGGGCACCCAGGTGGGAGTGGGAAGGCAGCCCAGGCCGAATTGAAGGGGGCAGGCAGACCCCTCTGTCCCTTACCCTTCTGCAGAGGGAAGCACCTGCCTCCCTCCCTCTGTCACCTGCAGGCAGTGAGCACAGGTTCGGAGGCCGCCTTCTCCCTGCCTGGTCCCTGGCCTCCCTGGCACCGCTCTGTGCTTTGTGGCTCCCTCAACCGCTATTGTGACTGACTGGGGCCATGTCAAAGTCACTCGCTGGGTCCTCTGGCCAAACTCCTTCCCCCACCCCCTAAGCACCAGCTTCTGGGCTCCTGGGGGCAGGGGGGAGGAGCTTGGGCAGGAGACTGTCCCCAGGGAATGGGGACAAGTCTGCAGAACTCATGCTCCAGCATGACCATCCAACAGATGGAGGCCCTGGCGGGTCCAGCAAGGAGGTCACATTCAAGGACGAAGGCCCCTTGAGCGGAATAGGAGGGCGGCTGGGGCTGAGAAGGCCCTGGCTTGCTCTCACCATCGTTATGTTGATCGGGATTACGACTGCCATCTGTGTCATTAGTTTAAAGGTGACAGCCAAGGCCTGGGCCTGAGCGGGAACGGGAACAATTTCGGGAACCAACAGTAAGAGGTGGAGAAGGAGGAGACGTGGCAGCTCAGGAGGCCCCTCGAGCCCAGTTATGATGCACAACTCATATTCAGGATCAGCGGCATCCCACGGGGCCACGCGTGGAGCTCACACAGGCGCCTGAGATGGTCACCCCGGGGCCTTGAAGCCATCGCTTTGGTAGCCGCAGGCGAGGGACAGAATCCTTCTGATTCTGCGTTTGGAGAACAGACCAGCCATGTGTCCGAGAGTCAGAGAACACACCTACCGGGCATTTGTGACGTTTTCTGCCTTCCTGTTATCTGAAGAGGGCCCCTGCTGGCCCAGGGCTGGCGCTGTGATTTCCCACAGTCCCACCAAGCCTAAAGGATTACGCCCATGTTTCCTCTCGCTGATGAGGAGGGCAAAGGTGCTGGGTCCCCCAAGCCCCTCGGGGGACCAGAGCAGACTTGGGATGTGTCCTTCCTGGCCCCAGAGAGACGGGCTGGACCCAGGACCCCCGGGGGCCCTGTCTGAGAAGTGGCTTTCCTCGTTTCCCTTTGATCAGGCGGTTCATGGTGGATTTGGAAGGACAAGGAGTGATTTGTCCTCCGCATGTGTTTTCACTTATCCTTCAAGGCAGAGCTAAAGCGTTCAGCGGGGATACGTCCGAGGCTGGTGGGCAGGCGGCTTCAAACGGTCTCAGAGGATGGGTCCTTGATCAGTTCACTTGTTTATGATCTTTGTTTTAAAATAGTTTAGGAAAATGGAACATGATAACATTACATCCGAGTAAATAAGGGCAGGAGTAAAATGAGAAGATGCCAGGCGTGAGGTTAATTCTGGAAAGGGTTGCCATAAAATTCCTGCATAGTTCTCTGTGGGGAAACCTCGGAGCTTCCTAGCAGCCAAAGAAATAAGGGAGAGTGCCTCCCAGGAGGAGCGGGAGTGGAAGAGCACTTTCTTCTAACACTCAGGACTCAGAGATGCCACACGGGTAGTTCCTGATAAAGAGTGTACTTTCTAATTAAGTGAACAACATCCTTAGTGATATCCTAATCCGCATCAGACTGTGGGTTCAGAGGGTTTTTTAAAACCATGTAAATTCACTTTATGCTGGTAGCATCCCATGGGTGCCTCTGATATACACGTGTGTAATGATGTGCAGTTATGTAAACTGCAATCATGTGTTTAAATGCTCACTGCCCTTCCTTGTGGGTGATCACCTATCCCTGCCTGCTGCCTTGGGTGTGCAGGCACTCATTTCATCAGAACATCTGTCCCCACCCCATTGGTGCTGTTTGACCACATGAGGGGCTTGGGTCAATATGGTGAGAGGGAGTGATATGCATCTCCTTCCAACAGAAGACTGGGAGCCACTGCCTGGTTCCCTGTTCCCTTTTCTACCTTGATATCAAGAAGGTCAAGTGCCAGAAAAGGACTCTACCTGCAGCCCCAGTATTCTCCGTACAAAGAACCCACAGGAGGGACCACTGCTCTCAACTCACGATGGGTATAATTGCAAGCAAAAGTCAACCTTGGTGGCAATTCGCTCCCCAGCTTTGGGGCAGTTCTTCACCCAGCATGACCCAGTCACAGATGTGATGATGCTGTGTTATCATGACTGACAGGCTTTATCAGTGCCTTGGGGAGACACAGATGGAAAGGATAGAATCCCGACCCTGTGGGAGTCAGCAGTTTAGTAGGATAAGCCATACGATATGATGGGAAGGGGCTGAGGGCTAAACCTGCCACTTCAGATTCTCAAAAAGCATCATGGGACTCAAGTTCAGATGCAAGAAAGAATAGACCTAAATAGAAAATCATTTCCTCAAGGTTTTAGTAGAAGCCGAGAGTGTGTGTGGGTAAGGCTGGAGAGGGAACGCAGAGCACTCTGTACCGGGAACCCAGTGAGGAGAGAGAGGACTGTTTGCAGTGCAGGTGAGACTGGGGTGACAGTGTTGGCTGCTGAGTACTTCTTTCTGCCAGGCTGACTTCTCCTTCCATCCTCCCAATGACCTTGGGAGTTGACATGGGGAGATGGCCAATCTCATTTCTCACAGAGATGAGGAAACTGAGACTCGGTCTCAAAGCAAAAGTCAGTAAATGGCAGGACTGAGATTTGGACTTCAGTCTTCTGGGCTCCAAAGTCCAATCTGAGTTGGCCTCTGCTCCTCAGGTGGAGGTGGAGAGTTCCCATGTTTTACTAATGACTGCCTACTCTATTGGGGGCCCAGCAGGAAGCTACTGAAGGCTTCAGAGTTTGGGGCATGTGTGCCACTGTGGTCCAGGAAGGTGACTGCACTAGCCACATAGAGGGTGACGAGTGTGGGGACTGGGAGCTGAGAACACTCAGGGCCCAAGAGTTGTACTTACAAGTAAGGCAGCAGTCACTCAGCTGTCACCTGGGGAAGCTGACTACATTAAGTCTCGCCAATGGCTTCACCAAGAGTCCCTAGGCCACATGCCCCAGGAGAGTGTTTAATTTCTTAAAGTTGTTTTAAAGAACAACAGCATGATAGCCAGGTCACTTGCCATCTTCCCTTTCTATTTCGTGGAGTTTCACAGGAGCGGCATCCAGGGACTCACAAGTCCCTGCCCATTTCCTGCCATGAGCCCTTCACCTTGATTAGTCAGATAGACAGAGCCTCATTTTTTTTTTTAAAAGAAATCCCAATCTCTGATCATCTATGTGATAAAGAAAAATGTTGAAATTAGAATGAGCAATGGCAGACTTGGCATTTAGTGGCTATTTGGGGGCAAATTTTAGGCTTTTTTAAGAAAAGACAAAATGAACAGCCCTCGTGTCTCCCAGACATCTGCCCCGGGAAGCTGAGGGCTGACATCGACCCCTCAAGGGATCAGGCAGAGCAGAACGTACAGCAAAGAGACAAAAGCAAGAGAAATAAGGAAGGAAGGAAGGAACTTTCTAGCAATTGTAAGTTCCCCTAATAAAGCTCAGTGGGATCAGAATGAAGAAAGGATTTCGCTGGTTGCTGGGACCTTGATAATGTGAGTGATCTATTGTTTCTGCAAAGACATATTCTTTGAGAGGCATTGATGTGGCAGGAAGAATAAAGGGTCTCTTCTGCCATTGGGCAGCATTAGATCCACAGCTCTGATGGAAGAAAAGAATGTTTGGGAAATAGGAGGTGCCAAATAAATATTTAATGCTGAATAAATAAGTCAGGTGAGCTCAGGGAGGACCCCAGAAGCCATCTCGTCCCAAAAAGGTGACACCATCGAGCAGATCTGAAGACCTTCTGGAAGGCCATTCTGGATCTCTGCAGGAGCATCCCGGAGTCCAAGGGCACCCACCCTCAAGGAAGTCAGACCAAGAATGGGCAGCTCGACATTCCTTTGAACTGGCCTCAACCTCACCTTCAGGCACTTTCCCAGCCGAAGGTCAGTCTTCTGATCTGTGAAACATAAAGTGATTTGTCCTGTCAAAGACGTCTTTGAACAGTCCACATTACAGCTCAGGAGGAAGTTAGAAACGGAGAAAATACCACACACATTAAAACACTAACCAACTATGTCCTCTTCCATCTCCTTCAGACTCACAGACATCAAAGAGAGATGCGAGGCCGCCAAGGACTGATCTGGGAAGAAGACTGGCGTGCCACTTCAGACGTCTTCTGTGGTCAGGCGAAGGGGTCCATCATGGCAGACCTTTGACCCAAGACACATTGAATGAGGGGACCCAGAGGGAAAGGGGTGGAGAGGCTGCCTCAAAGATTTATGCTTAATGACACTAAAGAAGGGAGATCAGAATGAAGAGCTTTTTCTTTCATTTTTAAAGAAATGCATTTCTTATTTTAATTGACACATGGTAATTGTACCTATTTGGCGGTACAGCGTGATATTTTGATACATGAATGTAATGCGTAATGATCTGATCGGGATAATTGGCATGCCCACCGCCTCACACATTTATCATTCTTGGTGTTGAGAACATTCAAAATCCTCTCTACTAGCTATTTAGAAATATGCAGTTAATTGGAGAATAAGATTATCTTAGGTATTTCAATTTCTGCAATTACTCCTAGCCACTTGTGTGGGACACTTTGAGAAGTGAATGGACTTTCTATTGGCAAGCAGGGAAGAAATGATGGTATAATTTTGTATGTGTGTGTGCTGGGGGATTTGAAGGAAAAATTGATTCTATAATATTCTACGAGGCTCTCTTTTTGCTGAATACATTGCCTTTGGTGAATATGAGTGCCCATATTCCAGCCTTAGATGGTGTCTTGGGAAGAACTCAACACTATAGTCATTGGGGTACTGAAGCTTAGTACATGGCTTGTCATCTCTGTACTCAGAGTGGGGTTGGTTAGTACTCATCAGGAATTATTTAAAGGCACTGGACACATGTCAGTGCTGAGTGCTCAAGAGAGACATATTAAAGAGGAAATTTATAATTTATAATTTTATAATTTAGAGAAACAACTGAGTAATACTGAAGCCAAGTGGCACACTTAGTGCATTTTCAAGTCTCCGATGCTGATCAGCGCTAAAGGGATGATAGCAATCAGATACCAGCCCTCACGAGCCACCCTGGATGCTGAGGGGCTGGGTGGAGTGAGGATACTTTGTGTGTCTTAAAAGATAAGACACAGCTGGGCTGGTAGCATATGCCTTTAATCATGGGGAGGAGTGACTGGGGAGGCTGAGGCAGGAGGATCACAAGTTCAAAGCCAGCCTCAGCAACTTAGTGAGACCCTGTCTTAAAATTAAAAATGACATGTGGATAGGAAAGACGGTGGAATGAGATGGACATCCTTACCCTAAGTACATGTATGAAGACACAAATGGTGTGTCTCTACTTTGTGTATAACCAGAGATATGAAAATTGTGCTCTTTATGTGTACTAATGAATTGTAATGCATTCTGCTGTCATATAGAACAAATTAAAATTTTAAAAAAATTAAAAATGAAAAGGGCTGGGGATGTGGCTCAGTGGTTAAGCACCCTTGGGTTCAATCCCAATACCAGGAAAGAGAGAGAGAGAGAGAGAGAGAGAGAGAGAGAGAGAGAGAGAGAGAGAGAGAGAGAGAGAGAGAGAGAGAGAAATAGAAGCCCCCCTTTGTGAGTTTCCAATTCTTGCAACATTTCCTGGACAACCCAATGTTTTCAAATTTCAAAACTATTGCAAAATCAGCAAATTCAAGTGAGGGAGGTGGGGCATGGGTTTATAGGATTAGTTTTTTTCTTTACTCAAAATCTTGATATTTTGTTCATTATAAATGTTTCATTAATTTTGACTTTTAAAATATTGCAATAAAATAGCATTTACTTTGGCACTGAGTTTTTGTCACCTTTTAGAGTGTGCTCCTTTGGAAACAGAAGTATCCTAGACCACACCTTGCTGGACATGCCCTTTATGGTGACCACTCGGGGTAGCAAGTTGTAATGTAGTTGAAGTCTCGTGTTTTTTCTCCTTGAGCTCAAAGTCTTCACCTATAATAAAAAACAGAAAAGAACAGCGTGGAAGGGAGACTCCTGCCCATCTGATCCTCCAGGCTCTGGCATGAGCTCCATACTCCTCTCTGGTGCAGGGTCTCACCTCCTTGGGGGATGAAGGAATTTCCATTTGGTCTCTTGACAAGATGCGGAAGGTGTGTGCCCAAACCCTCTGGGGGTCTTGCTTGCCTTAGACAACAATCTGGCAATTGCCTGCCCTGGCTTGCCAAGGTATTTTTGTCATCAGTTAATCCAGAAAAAAATTATTTTCTATTTACTCACTGCCCAGCTGTGTGCAGTGGGAAAACCGGGGTCTCCAGGAGACCCCATGAACTGGGCTGAAACCTGGAGACTGGACCAGCAGATGTGTGTGGCCTCCGAGGGCGACTCCCGCGATTTTCCTCTTCAACCTCCCTCTGAGTAGCCAAATGTTCAAAGGCAAGCCCAGGCTGGGGGTGCTCTTAGACTAGCACTCTGCAAACTAGGGTCTGCGGAGCAAATCCAGCCCTTCTCCTATTTCTGTTTGCCTGTGGGCTAAGAATGCTTTTTACATTTTTAAATATATTTTTTTAAATTAAAGGAAGAATGATATTTTGTGACACATGGTGAAAATTATATGAAATTCAAATTTCAATGTCCATAAATAAAATTTCATGGGAATGCAGGCATGATCATTCATTTCCATATTGTCTGTGGCTGTTTACACTCCACAGCAGTAGGATTGAGTAATTAGGGGGATGGAGATTGTAAGGTCCACAAAGCTGAAAATATTTACTATCTGCTCCATTGCAAAAATGGGGAAAGAAAGTTTGCTGATCTCTAGCCAAGATCATCTTGAATCTTATTTCTGATTTAAAATATATATATATATATATATATTCCAAAGCTATTACTTGTCCGGGACCATGTTGGTGGCCCGTGACTCCTGCATCTACCCAAATGGCCATGGCCTTTGCAAAACAGAACCTTCTGTGTTGGAAAAGCAGAGCTAGGAGCCATTGTGAAAACTGCACAACAACCAACGACAACAACAACAAAAACAACAATAAACATAAAACCAAAAAAAAAAAAAAAACCCAAATGAGTTTGCATTGTACTTTTAAAGAATGGTAATGAACATGACAAGATTGATTGATCTCATCCTTTCTCCATCTAAGGGGAAGCCAATGTAGCTGGAAGAAATATACATGGAACTCTTACAAATTAAAATGGCAAGAAAATGGCTGAATAGATTTCCCTGGTATATCTGTTGTGTTCATGCACTCGAACAGCAAACTCTCTGGCCCTTTGTTATTTAATTCATAATGCAGCAACCTACATTTATTGGTTGCTTAATATGTGCAAGGCAGGGCCCTACTCCTATGGGTACACAATGTAGAAGACAGCGTCTGTCCTGATATGATGACCAGACTCAATTGCTAGACAACGGGGGATGACCAGAAGGTCCTGGAGAGAGACAACCCAATGGGGAGGAGAGTGATCCACTTTCCACTGCAAGAGCTCCCTGGCCTCCTGCCTCTCCCCATCCGGGCCTCAGGTTGAGCACATATAAAGAGCCCTGGTGATGGCCGATGGAACAGAAGGTGTCACCTGTGTCACCACAAGCTGGGTAGAGGGTGACAGCGTGGTCTAGGGGGAGGGAGTCTCCTGAACTGGATGCTTGCTCAGCCTGAGGCACATAGAGAACACTTCTGCTATGGTCCAGGGCTTCACCAGGACCAGCAGCTCAGGGGGACAACTGTGTCCTCATGAACCAAGTGCACCTACAGACAGACCTGGGGAACTGTGGCCTCCCAGAGAAGGGACACCTGCACAGGTGCTCAGGAGGGCTTCCTCCCTGAGACCCAAGTCAAACTCTAAGTGAGGCAGAGTTTAGGGAGAGCTTTATCTCAGAGGAAGGACCTGAATCAGGAATCAGCCAGAACAAGGAAACCAAAGGGACAGGGACAAGGTACCACGTGGCAGGCAGGGAAGTGCTGGGTCATTTCTCCTTCACCTAGCCGTGTCCACAGGACTCTGTGGCCCTGGGCTTACATCCTCGTGAGAGAGACACATCCTCAACCAAGAAGTAGCATGGTTTCAGGTAAAGGTAGCTGTGGCAAAGAAAGAGAGACCGACAGAGGTGAGGAGTGGTTTGCGTAAGAGGGAAGCTGAGTGTGAGTGGCCTGGATCCCATGGGGTCTCCATCCTGGAGCTGATGACCAGCCCTGTGCTACTTGGCACAGCAGCATCCTGGTTTAGCATGGTGGGAGGCAAGGCTGGAGGAGATGCTTGGGGGACAGTGGAGGGAGTCCAGGGAAGGCTGTTTCAGTGACCTGGATGTCCACTGGATCCCGAAGCAGCAAGGAGGAAGAGGTCAGACATAAGCTGCCCTGAGTAAGAGGAACCAGCCTTCACCTGCAGAAGCCCAGGGAAAAGTCAATGCCTAGACCCAGCGTGTAGTAGCGTGTGAGAAGAGAGTCTCCACTTGGTCAAGAGCTTGTGCTAGACAGGAAACGCAGCACAGGAGCATGGTAGGGCCACACTTAGATGCCCAAGGAAAAGTGTCACTCCCAGGACATTGTCACTTGGTTCCTGGCAGGATGTACAAGTTGTCCCAGAAGCCTCTGGGGTCTGGCCAGCCTCAGGAAATCACCGTCCATTATTCCACTCTGGCTCTCAAAGGCCAGAGGTCTGACAGCCACGGAGCTAAAGAGATGGGGTGCAATGGGCCACCTTCCAAGGGGATGTGAGGCTGCTGGGGGTGTGGCAAAGGAAGGGCAGGTTTGCCACAAACAGAGCCACAGGCAGCCCAGGAACCCCTTAGGACTTAGCTCACCTTCCCTTACTAAGCCCTGTACTCAGGAATCTTCAGCCCCCCACGACTTGCCCACCAAGTCCAGCACCTAGCCCCAGCACCCTCACCCCCAGCTGAGCGTCAGGCCCACACAGGGCTGTGGGGCTAAGCCCCAAGGAGGAGAGGCTGGGAACACTGGCAGTCCCAGGCATCCCCAGAGGCAGGTAGAGTTCTTCAGGGTGCCCCAAACTAAGCCAGGTAATCAGGTTCAAATAGCATTTACTGAATACCTGCTAAAGGCTGTGGGCACTGCCCCACATACCAAAAGTGACAGAGATAGTCGCCCATAAGTAGATATAAGTTCATTAACTGTCTAATCAACTGGCTTAAATTATTCTTTTACATCTTCTAGCCACTTGACTGCTTTTGGAACGATATAGATTTTCTTTCCTTTTTTCTTTCTTTCTTTTTTTTATGAATTAGCAATCCAGCTTGTCATTTCCCTAAGCCCTTCAATGATGTCAGAGTCTCGGATTGTCTACTCTTAACTCTTTCCAAAATCTGTATTTGAAGAAATGATAAAAGGACTATGGAAAGAGAGGCACAGTGGCGCACAGTGGCGCACGCCTGTAATCCCAGGGACTCGGAGGCTGAGGCAGCGGGATGCCAAGTTGAAAGCCAGCCTCAGCAACCTAGCGAGGCCCTGAGCAAGTTAGCAAGACCCTGTCTCAAAATAAAATATAAAAAGGGCTAAGGAAGTGGCTCAGTGGTTAAGCACTCTGGGTTCGATCCCCAGTACCAAAAGGAGGACTATGGGAGGTATGTGTTACGTGTTACCTATTCACTCCTGTAAGTTGTTACATTGAGTTAATTTTAAGGTGTTTCACTCAGCCACAAAAAAAAAAAACTACTCACTTGGACCTCACCTCCCTCTGATCTGTGTTTTGTTCCATTTTTGACTTTTATGGAGAGCCATTATGAAAGTCGTAGGGGATTAGCTGTGCATTTATTCTAAAAGCTAATGGTTTGGACTCCATCCATGATACTGACTAGATCTCCCTAGAGGATCTGGTTTGTGTCCTCTTTTCTTAAAAATAAAACAAAATATAAATGAAAGTTTACAATTGACCCAGTATTCCCTTTGCCTTGGCTTCTGGGAAACACAGGCAAGTTGGCACCCAGGTGGAGCAATTACAATGAGAGCAGTCCTAGCGCTGGCCGATGAGCGTTCCTCCTTGTTTTGAGACTGAGTTGCTCTACCTGGCCCATTCTTTGCTTAAATCCATCACACGCAAGTTGATTGAGCCCTTTCTCCATCCCCAGACTAAGTTCAAAGTGGTGAGCAATATTTAAAATGAAAATAAAGAAAACATCTTCTTTGCAGTTTCTACCTATGTGTCAAGCCAATCTCTTGAGCTAGACCGCCTACTCAGGTGAGCAGGGAAGATCTTTCATTTTGTTTCTGTGTAGAACAACATCGGTATGTAGAAGCGGTAGATGAACGTGATCTGCTTCACCTCATGGGCTCTTGAGCTGGCTTGGTGCTGAAGACAGTAGGTACTCCATAAATGTTCCTTCAATCCTTTGTTATGCTAAAGGTGAGGGTGTTGATCTTTATCACCTTCTGCCTGGGTTACAGAGGATGCACAGATCATCTCCAACTCCTGGTCCCCAACTCCATCAGGTTTATCAGAACATAACCCCAGAATAAGCCAATTCATGGAGATTCCATTAGGATTTTTCAGCTTCTTGATGGCCTGAGGGCCACCCATCTGGCCTTCCGTTTGGACTTTCTGCACAGTGTTCAATACATTACAGGAGACATTCCAGTTGATTGCAACACGGGCTTGTGTTAGGTGTTTTTCCCTAACTGTTGGCTGGAGTGAGCCTTCCAAGCACTTTTGGGATAGTCTAGTCTAAGCCATGATGTTCCGAAGGTTAGGTTTATTAAACATGGTTTTCGAATGTTTTTATTAGTGCATTGTAGTTATCCACAATATTGGGGTTCATTTTGATATAATTGTGCATGTATGGGACATAATTTGCCCCAATTTAGTCCCCAGGACTTCCTCTTCTCCACCTCCTCCCTGTTCCCCTTGAATGGATGAACTGGAGGGAACCATGCTCAAAGTGAGATAAGGCAGGCTCAGAACGTCCAGGGCCCACCCAGTGTTCTCCCTCATATGTGGAAGCTAAAGAGGAAAAAAAAAAAAAGAAGTGGTGGGGGGTGGGGAGTTGTAGGGTGGGGTCCCAATGGAAATCAAAGGGAGGTCAATGGAGCAGAAAGGGCAACTGAGGGGGATTGAGGAGGGACGGGAAAGGGAGGAACCTCAGAACGAAATGGACCAAGTTATGGTCCGTGCACATCTGAATAGGCCACAGGGAATTTCACCTGTATGTCCATGGGGCGGCCGTTAAGGGCGTTTTTGACTTAGGATATTTTCCAATCCGTCGGGTTTATCAGAACCTAAGCCCAGCATGAGTCAAGGAGCATCTGCACCATGACCTGGAAGTTCCTTTGGTTTATTTCATTCTTTGGTTCAAAAGGCACAAGACAAATTACTTCTCTGTCGTCCCAGCAGTCCTCGCTGTCTACCTGACTTCCCCCGGGAGCTTCCCACTGCTGCCCAGGCTTACCTCTTGCTGTGCTGCCTCCATGGTGCCCAGGGGGCAGGACTGCAGCTAACTTCCCGGCGGAGGCAGTTCCAGCACAGGGAATTCAGAGGGCTGGCTCTGGGAACGCCAGCCGGCTTCCTGGTAAATCCCTCAGTGCGGTTTAGAAGTCTCTGGGATGACGTGGGCCCCCTGGAATTCTGTTGCTCTGTATTCATTTAGTAGCCCCTCGGTCTGCCCCAGCGTCAGGGCTGAGCTGGAGAAGAAACAGGAGAGTTGAGGGGTTCCCCACAAGACTGAACCCCTCCTGGGAAAGGGGCTGGGTATGTGCTAATATCTAGACAACTCTGGGAGGCCCCAAAGTTCCTGGGAGATCTAGGCCGTTTCCACAAGCAAGGAGCTTAGAGAGATGAGTGATCTGCCTAAGATTTCACACTTGCTTTTGGAAAGGCTAGGGTTAAAGACCTCACATCTGTTGGATTCTACATCATCAGACAAGCATCTGGCCACATGTGAAATAGACAGGCTTTCTCCTGTGCCTCCCCTCCAGCCCCTTGCCCCCCACCCCAGGACCCCACTGCTTCACCTGACACCTTTCACCCTGGTGGAAGGCAGGTGGGAAAGCTGTGGATGCATCTACCTATGGGCCATCCCCTTGCACCCTGTCCCAGGCCACCATTCCACCCAGACCTCTGGACTGATACAAGAACAGTGGGTGTTCATCAGCTACCTGGTTCAACATTCGCTCAGTAGCCAGGACAGCAAGGGATACAGTTAAATAAAACATCGCATTTGTCCAGAACAGTTTTATAATCTGTTAGCTTGAACTGTATGAAGTTGCCAATGTTTGATCATTTCTGACAATCCTGTAGGATTCCATCTAATAGTGAAATGAGAGCAAGAGAGTAATCGTTTAGTGGGAGCAGATACCAAATTACAGAACCTGTGTGAGCTGCTTTCAACTCCTTAAGTAATTTGTGTTCTACAATAACAACTTGAGTGTCCCTGCCAAATACTGGAGAGTCGAAGAAGTCACTTTGTTTCCTAAGGATACACTGTTTGGAAGCATCAGAGAAGTGTCTTTCATCTCCATGCCCTTTACCTACACACCTGGACCTGCTTCCTAGATGTAGCAGGACTGGGACGCTGCTGTGGAAATTGTGGGGATTTGGACTGGTGGTGGCACTGTGTTGGCCACCCTGGGGGACAGTGTTTTCTGACATCATAATGGATTATGATCATCAAATGTGATAGTAAAACTATTTTAAAGCCAGCGAGGCTTGGGCACTGACCAGGCAGGACTAACACTTAACCCAACGGCATGGGTGCTAGCTGCCTACCTTGAGGAAGGCCACAGAACATACAGACAGCACAGTGAAAGCAGAACCTCAGCTTGGTCGCATCTCCTCCAGATTGCATACAAAATGTCTTTGTTAGGAACTGAAAATTTCTGTTCCTCCACAATGCCTGCATTGAAGCTTTAACCCCCAAAGAAGCTATATTTGGAAATGGGACCTCTAAGGAAGTAATTGAGGTTAAATGTAAGGTAAGGTCCTTGTCCAATAAGATTAGTGTCTTTGTAAGAGACCCCAGAAGGTTCCCCTCTCTCCCTAAAGGTATATACCATGGAAAGGCCATGTCTGCAAGCTAGGAAAGAAGCCTCCATCAAACATCAAATCAGACAGAACCTTGACCTTGAACTTAGCCTCCAGAACTGTGAGAAAATAAATTTATCTGTTTCAGCCACCTAGTCTGTAGTACTTTGTTATAGCAGCACAAGCAAACCCATACAGGCTTAAATACATTCAATGCATGTATTTCTTCACCTGCCCACCTTATGGAGGGCTCAGAAAGGGTTGGAGGTGGAGTGCCACTGGCTTTGGTCCATCCTGGAAGTGACATATGGGCAGCAGACGGTGATGCCTCACAACCATGACTGACAGCAGCCTGACACCTCCTGCTCCAGAAAGGGCATGATCCAGAGTACACTTTGTTTTTCTCTCACAGAGCAGCTTCTAGTATAAGTAACAACTAATAACTGGAGTACTGTCCCTACCTGAGCTTGATTAGGACCTGGAGGTACTGGGACTCAACCTGAGTTCAATGTCACTGTCTCTTGCAGCTGCAGTAGCTCCCCTGCTTTCATTGCAAGGTTAGATGTTCTTCTCACAGTTGTTCTGTTTCATCGTGTGCATGTACGTGTTGCATGATGCCCATGTAAGCAGCTTAGATCCTTTTTCTTCTCCTAATTAAAAAGAATTCTCTGTATCCTGTGGGGTGGGGTGCCAGAGAGAAGGAAGTGAGATGCATAGGAAAGAAGGGGACTGTGGGGGAAAAATGGGAAATCCCAGGTCTAGTGGCCAATGCCTGTCATCCGTGGTTACACCTGTGAAAGAGACTCTTTAAGCCTAGAAATGCCTCAAGCCATTTACTTGGACAAGGTCCTCCCAGTTCGTTCAATTGTGCTATTTTCAGAAAAGGTGAAAAGAAGTGCTGCTGCAGTAAACCCCGGTCTGTCTTCAAGTCCCACAGCAGGGAAATAAATGAAAGGACAGGAGTGAAGAGGCCCAACACTTGAGAATGCCCACAGCATGCTCTGGTTTTCCCCTGGAGGGACCCAATGGTGTGCAAAGAGCTCACCATAAACAGAGGATGCAAATGGGTGTGCACACGTGTGGTGGCTTAGAGCAGAGGGTGTTTGATTGCGGAGATGATTCTATTGGTGAAGTTTGCACTCTCCCTCTCCGCTGGGGCAATTGGAGGGACTTCTTTCTTGGCTTCTCCAGTGTTTCCCTGTCCTTCTTAATCCATCCTTAAAATTTGGTGTGCAGAGACCCGGGCAGCTCTGCTCGCCCTCAGCTTGCAGCAAGATAATCCAGCCAGAGTCTGCTGCCTGAGAAGAAAGGGTCGTCTTGGCCACAGAGGAGAGGAGACACAGAGCTGAGGCCACAGATTCCAAGAAGAGCCAACACTGGTGGTGTTCACGGTGGCGCTGATGATTGGCAGCTGGCCTCTAAGAGGCACGTGTGCCGCTTGAATGTTCCAGTAATAATAACTCTCAGGCACTCACTGCACTATGAACCCCAGGTCAATCTCTGAGGCCAGAACTCTATTGGGATCTTTCAGGACAAGGAACCAAAGTGAAAGGCTTTGATATCAGACTTCCAAAGAAAGCCACATAGCAAAATGCCATTGCAGCCTGCAGCTCTGGTCCTTGGCTTGGAATTCTCTCCCATCCCCCGCAGAATCTCCTGGAGTCGAGGGGTGGGGGGAGGCTGGCTCTCAGCAGGTCCAGCAGAGCACGGTGTAGCCCAAGATTCAGAAGACTAAGAAGCAGTGGAAACTGTTTTACCCTGAAGGATGTCAAGACAGAGCTGAAAAGGAGATACAGGGAGAAGAGCAAGAAAGCAGCCCTGAATATGGAAGTTGCTGCTTTTCTTGGGCAAAGGTGCAAACTCCATAGCTCTGCCGTGACCTGAAGGCTGTCACCAAGCAAAGGGGGCAGACTGGCTTCCAGGACAACTCCTCAATGCCCAGCATTCAGGGCTGCTGTGTAGCTGAGCCCTTCCAAGAATGCCCCCTCCTGGTGACGTTCTCAAAGGCCAGACCACAGCCACACCAGAGGCGGTGGCTTCAGATTCTGGGAAGCTGCTCCTGCAGACCTGGGTCTACCTGTGCGAGCATCTCTCTCTCTTTTACCTCCTCAGTTCCCAAACAAGTGCTAGGTAAATTATTTTCCTAAGATAAGATACACCCTGGTAGAGTTTGCTTCCTTTTTTTTTTTTTTATTAACCCTGAATAATACTCTCTATGTCATCTGTATATTTATGATAGCTCAAAGACATGGGTGTGTGGATCTAATTAAAAATGTGAAAGGGTTTAGCAGCCTGCTGCCTCCCTGCAACTCTCTGGTTGCCAAATCTTGGCAGCCGTGTTGAAATGGGGCCAACTGTTTAGTCTTCTGCTGAACGGCTGCCAGGGCGCAGTGCATTGTGGGGCGAGGAGCAGAGCTTGGAGGTGCTGGTGGAGAGGCGCCTGCATGGGGTGAGGCCCGGGTCCTGCCACCCAGAGGAAACCTGAGCCGCAGCAGCTCTGGCTCCCTCTCTGCTGCCCCTCCCCACTGCTTTCCAAGGGCAGGTGCTGAGGCCAGTGGCCTGGTGGGTGACCGCCCTCCAGGTCCTAGGAGGAAATTGTCCCCAGGGTGTTTGCTGGCTTGCAGTTAACAGGAGGCCTCTTCAGAGGAGAAACTTCTCCATTTCACATCAGCGTCTCTGGGTGAGTTTCTGCTCAGCTCCAGGCGTCTCCGCTGTAAGTCTGAACCTCCCTTCATGGCTCGTCTGTTGTGCCAGATCTAGCAACCTTACTGTGCACACATGTCGCTGGGGATCCTGAGGAAATGAGGGATTCTGATCCAATAGAAAACGAGAGAATTCATTTTGCTGAGCTCAGAACTTACTAGAATTGCTTACGTCCAAGTTAGAACTCCAGATTCCAGCCTGAGTCAGGGACGTGGGGCTCTGGAAAAGGACACCTCGGTGGTTTGCAAGGAGAGAGAAAGTGGGCAATTCAGAGCTGGGCACTCTCCATGATGGGTGGACAAGAAAAGTGAAACTGAAACAGATCTAAGGCAGGGTTATTTTTTTATTTCCTCAACATGTGCCAAGAAAAACAACAACAATAAAAAAAAAATTAAACAGGAAGAAAGGATTGCATTCTTTCCATGCAAAAAGGCTCTTTTGCCAAGTAAAAATTCAGCTCTTAAATGATCTTCTAAGACTCTTAAGAAGACAACATTGCCTTCAACCTCAAACCCTGGGTGTTACTGATTTTCCATAATACTTGTGATGCATTTATTTCAGAAGAAGAAGGAGAAAAGAAAGAAGAGGAAAAAGAGGAAGAAGGAGGAGGAGGAGGAAGAGGAGAAGGAGAAGGGGGAAGAGAAAGGGGGGGAGGGATTATGATTATTATTAGAACTGTAATGATGGTTAGAGGGAAAGATCTAACTATGACCTTCTGCAGGGAAGGGCAAGAGTGTGGAGAAAGCATGAATTTTGAAATACTTTCCTCCCAGGATGGGATTTGGCTCAGGCATTAGACTAAGGAAAAGCAGCTGCCATAGCTGGGCCTACGTGCCCCGTCTGTGAAATGGGGTGATGATGCTGTCATTGCAGTGCAGCTGGGTGCACTCTGCATGGGTTTGTGGAGGGGCTCCTACCCAGGGGGCCTTGACAGGCGTCTTACAAATCCAGAGCCTAGGCCCCAAGGGACCAGGCCATTACCCCAGATAGAATTGCATCCCAGTAGACTGCTCTGAGCACAAATGTATTCTAAAACCCTGGATGGGAGCTAATCACTGCGGAAGTCACAGAGCCTCTGTTCCAGATATCAGAAGAGCCCCAAAAAATGAGACCCTGGGGAATGGCAGAGAATTTTCTCCTTCTTTTCAAATGACAAATTTATACGTGTGAAAAGTTTAAAACGACATGCCAAATAAATCACGAGTAGTCATAATATAGCTGGCCACCTTTATTAGGAAACAATAAAATGCATGAAGTCGGTAGGGTGCAGGGAGGTGCAGGTCACAAGAGTCCCTGCACGATTCTTTCCTCCTGTCCTAAGTTGGCACAGCAGCTCCCTTGCTCGTGGTTTAGACAATGCACAACTGGCTGCTTCCGTCACAAAGAGAGAGACCATTTGCTGGTAAGATCCTCTGCTTTTTCTAGGAAAATTCCACTCCAAGATTCTGTGTGGACTCTCATCCAAACACATGGCAGGTGATCGTCTAAACCACCCAGGGAAGGTGCCAGAGGTAAACATCTAATTAATTAAAGAAAACCTCCCTCCCCACCCGAACCTGGAAAAGGCCCTGCCATGGAGAAGTGCTCACTCTCGCCAATGCACGCTCACACACGTACTTTCCAAACCGCTTCCAGGTGACTGGTCCGCAAGCCGGCCTGCCTCTGTTAATTAAAGTCTACAAACCTTCAAGCCCATCGCCCTTCCTTGGCTGTCTGCGTGGACCACAACCCCTACGCTCTTCCAAGCAACATTTGCTCCAACTTAATATTCTGGTGCTTTCGGGAACATTTAAAAATAAACCATTTTGGCACATTGTCAAAGTCTTGTCTACATTCCTTCATGACAACCACCCTAAGTGAGATTTTAAAAGCCAAAGGGAGGTGGGGGCGGGGAAGAAAGGAGTCCCCTCCCCCGCCTTTAGAGTGATAATTTCAGCTGGTGTCAAATGAGCGGTGCATCCGTCCTGTTTTGCCCAGGTTTAATTGCCCCTCAGGTGCTCTGGGCATCCTGGGTTCATCCTTGACTCCTTGTATCCTTCTCCTTTATTCTCTTCTTGGAGCCGGATCACCTTGATGGATGAGAAAGGGGCATTTGAAGGCCAGGAAATTTTTTTGCTATTGTTGTTTTGGTCCCCAGCTGGCCACAGGAGGGAGAAGGCCTGGACAGGGAAGGGGCCCAGGCGGGTGCTTCAGTGTCATTCCTGGTCCTCGCTGGTAATCGCTGCAAAACAATCCTGTCTGCTCCCTTCCCATCCACAACCAACTCTTCTTCCTGGTCTGTTGCTAAGAGACCAGCCTGTTGTTTACAAGATCCTCCGTGGCGTAGACTTCCATAATTTATAATTTATTATCTTAGTGTCAAAACTTGTGTTGGTTTTTATTTTATTTCACCATAGATCCAATAATTGTTAGATACAACAAAGGTCAGGCGTCTGCCGGTGGTGAGGCTGTGGCTTCCATAGTGTCCCTCGCCACCCCCATGTTTAGGTGCTGCCAAGGAAAACGCTATTATAAACTGAAGATGAATATCATTTTTTGTCCATTAACTTCACGCATTCTATGACTGCTCAGGTCAATGGATTCCCTCAAGATTTGCTCACTATTGAAAAACATGTTTCTGTCCAGCCAAGAAGGAAATGAATTGAAATGATTTCAATTATCCCAAGAAAGGCGGAGAGCCTTCCGCCGGGCACTCCGACACCTCGAGGTTCCACTCGCCAGCCTCTCCCCACAAAATTCAGGGCCGCAGATGTCTCCCTGGCGCTACCACACCTCCTGGGCCATCGTAGGGCTTCGGGAGACACAAAGCCACCCCGTGAGAGCATTCTCCTCCTAGAGCCATTCAGCTACTTCAGAAAGAAGCCAGGACATGGAAAGCAGCAAGGGTCGTTACAGGCAAAGAGCTCAGCATCACCTGGCCACTTACAGAAGAAGAGGAGGAATGGGAAACGCGTTATGATCGCCACTAACCTGTATTGTGCCAGGCCCTGGAGGGACTTAGAGAAAGCTCCTACAAACCCAGGGGGGGTCCCTGCCTCATCCCCACTGTGCAGACAACAACACTGGGGGCTCCATGACCTTCAATAAGGCACCAACGACACACAGTCATTAAGTGGCAGAATGGAACTGGGGCTGAGTGAATCTAGAGCACTTCTTCCCCCAGAAAAAAAAATATCAGCTCGGGCTTTGCAGTTTGTAATCTGTTCAAGGAGGTGAGTCCGGCATGCATTTGACAGAGCAGGGAAATTAACACAGGTCCCTGAATTGGACACCACCTTATCTTGCAGTCCTGAGAATCTCTCTTGGAAACCACAGAGCATGAAAATTTCTAGGAAGGGCATTTTGTTTTCCCCATCAAAGGACCTGGGAAACCCTGATGGCATTTTTACTGGGAATTAGGTATTTGTTATTTTCAGAAGGCCATTGCGGCAATGATCCATACCCGAATTGTGCACCACTCAATTCCTACCCACTCCCCAGTGGGTTCATGGCTGGGACAGAGTACTACAGGAGGACCTCCCTGACGCTCTCCAGCTGGGCCTGGAGTCTCTTTTTGAGGACTGTGATGGAAAGAAGAGAGTAGACCAACTCGGGACCAGGGACCTTAAAGAGGCAGTCAGCACCTAGGACAGTCTGACCATTTCTCAGACCTGTTGTCCTTCAGCTCCCAAGCAGACTCCTTTTCCCACCACAGCACAGACATGTGGACAGAGACCCACGGGCACACCCTGAGCTATACAGCAGGGGAGGGCACCTCCCCCAGGTTAATTTGAGACCACCTCCCTGAAATTGGAACCATGCTGACGGGGAAGAAGGGGTCCCCTTATCTTAGCAGCTACATGATCTATGGGCTCCCTGTTCGAGATGAAGGATCAGGAGTTTGAGGTTCAATTCCTGTAAACTGAGGCGGATCATTTAATGTCAAGATTCCTAGTTTAGACATTTACAAACACGGGGATGATCATCACCTTCTTCACAGGAAGAGAGGATTAAAATTGAGAAATGGGTACGACACAGAATCGGAAGGTGTGGAACTATGCAAACGTGATGCTTTACTCGAACCTTGTGGTCAGTAAAACATCCAAAGCATGGTGGTCTCTCAGCAGTGTGGTCTGAGGACGGGGTCTACGGCATCACCACCACTGAGTGCTGTGGACATCTTCGACTCTCCTGCCTGTCATTCACAGCGCTTGGAGTGCAGGGGTGGGAGGACAGCAAATGTATCAAAAACATTCTCAGAAGTATCCACTTTTTATGAGACTAAAAATGAGGTCTGTCTTTTAACAAGATAAAACTCATTTTCCTTATTTGTAAATTAGGGATATTATCCCCTCAAGACTTGAGGCTGTCCCATGCCATCTGTCACTCATGAGGGACTCAGTACATATGGAGGAATAGAAGGTGAAACGTGGCATCCATGTCAGCAGACACCCACATTATAGTAGTGCAGACACAAAGCCCCTCTGCCCCTCCACTGAGGTTTACTCTTTCTTTGGGTGTATAACATCCAGCAAGCTAAAGCTCAGGAAGTAGAAGGGTCAGCCAACTGTTTCACCAGGATGCTGTCCAACCCTGAGCATGATCAACGAATAAAGAGAGTACGATGTAAAGAAGGAAGAAGCTCCTAGGGACCCAGGGTGAGTTTATGCAACTTTCAGAATTAGGTTCCCTACCTGAAACGGTGCCCCTCTGCCTTTCTGGGAAAGCAAACTCTTCCACCCAGAAGCCTTATGTGCCACCTGGGGTTTCCAGCTCCAGATACCCCCAACCACGCATCCCCCTCGTTGATATCTAAAGTCCACCGATCCCCTTTCCCAAGCGTATCTCCTCTGCTAATAGCTCTGGGGTGTCCAGGGCAGTTTCTGAAGATAGTGCTCTACACAGGGTGGGATGATGCCCCTCGCCTTCCCAGCAAGCTCTAAGGGTCCCTGCCCTGTGCTCCCTAGCACGAAACTGCACACAGAGCCTTCAGTGACTGCCCAAGGCCTATCCTGGGCCAGTGTCCTTGGATGAATGGCACCACACATGCCCCAAGCCCAGTCGACAATCCTACACCCCTTTACAGATTCCTTCCCCCACATCAACCCACCCACATAACGAGGACTGTGGATTCCACCTTTTCAAGTCTGTTCCATCTCCCAACCCACCACCTTCTCCCCCACCTCTCTTGGTTCTGGCTGCATCATCTCTTCTCTGGATGTGAAGTAAAACCCGAATTCAGCCCCTGCCATCCATTCCCAACCTCACAGGCAGGAGGATCTTTCTAAAGCAGCCACCTTACCATCAATTTTCTTTCTACGACTCCTCGGGGGGTTCCTTTGCTGAATCGGGGTCCTATGCAGAAGCCTAGGAGTGATTCACAGAGACCTCGTCCTGGTTTTAGATGACTCTGGTTCCTGGCTCTTGCACCTTCAGGCTTTGGAGCCATGCTGAGGTCCTCGAGTTCCTGCCCTGGGCTCTGCTCTCCCAGGGGTCATGGCCTTCACCCAACCTCTTTTAACCCCTGGCAACCTCCAGACGCCAGGGTCCAGTTTATTTCTTAGGGTGCTTTGTCTCCTTTGTTCACCACGGAATCCCCAAAGTCATGAAAGCCTGCAGGAAATCAGTGGAAACCTATTTGAACAAATTATTAATGGCTTTCTTTTTTCCTTGAGATCAACTCTGGGGTTTGAATTGGTAGAATTTTGCTGCAAAAAACTACATCTGTCTCCTTTTCCCACCCACCAATCTGATTCCTCGTCTCTCTCCTCCTTCGACATCCCTGGGTTCTACGTTCAGTAATGTGCTTGCTTTCTGCTTCTAACCTGTGCCAAGATTTCTTCCAAAGAGATTCCCTGTATCCCGTGGCTGCAAGAAGCTGGAGGCTTCTGTTTCTGACCCTTGGGTTCTGCTTAGAGGACCCACCTAGGACTCATGAACACCACGGGGCACTTTTATGTCACGTTGTCACAGTAATGGGGACAGACTATGTTGGAGCAGGTCTTCTGGGCTGGTCCCCACTGCTTGTATATGGTTCCTATCTTCCAAAATCATTTTGGCAGTTTTTAAGAGTAGATTTTTAGCCATCCCCCAAATTCAAGTTCTTCTGAGTAAAATGATTTTCCTAAAAAAAAAATAAATAAAATAAAATAAACCACTTTTCTGCCCCAGGCAAACTGCATTTTAGCATCATACATTTGTTCTGCTTTTGCAATCCTAAACCCTTGTGCCAGAGAGAGCAAATCCTCCAGCCCTTTGATCTTCACAATCCTCCAATTATCTCTCGGGTCCCCTTCTGTTGTCATTTAGGGTAAATACATACAGTTGGCCTTTGTATCTGTTCATGAAAGGTAATCTCACTTTTCTTCTAATTATTTCTGGGTCCCTTGGCTGAACGCCTTCTGGTCTGCAGGCTCCCATCTCACGGCACACAGCCCGGCTCTACAACCCGGTCCAGGGGCTCCCCGCAGAGCTCACAGCCAGCTGTGATCACCTGTCTGTTCTCCCCAAGAAGGCACGGTGACCCCACAGTGCTGTCACCTCCAGCCCAGCTGTTCAACTCAGGAGCCACTGCCCTGTGACTGGGTGAATGACCTTGAAACTCGAGTGCCAGCCGTTGGTCATTCTTGACCCTTTGCGGGTTTTCATTTGCAAGCTCTCAGCAGACATTTTGGTCTTGAAGCCGGAACATTGTATAGGCAACTCCTGTGTGAGTCAGCTTTGCCACACGGTGACCAAAATACCTGACGTAACCTTAAAGGAGGAAAAGTTTTATGCTGGCTCATGGCTTCAGAGGGTCGGCCGTGGCCAGCTGATTCCCAAGCAGACACATCACAGTGGAAAGACACTCCGCTCCAGGTGGCCTGGGAGCCAGGCAGGAAGGGGTCAGGAGCAAGATAACCCTTGTGTGGCCACACCCACCCTGTGACCTACTTCCTCCATCCAGCGACCCATGGACCTGTCCACCCATGAGGTCAGAGGCCTCATGAACCAATCACTGACTGAAAGCCCAGCTGTGCACCTTGCCCCACTGGGGACCATGCTGTCAGCACACACGCTTTGGGGGACTTTCCTGCTCCAGTTCTGATACCTTTGGCCGCAGAAGGCTCTGTCAATCACCCTGGTGGCTCGTTCGCCAATCTCTGGTCTGGATTGAGGAAAACACAACATTCTGATACACAATTTTACTTCTTAAATGGAGGGAAAGAAGGACAAGTGCCCCTGCTTCTCCCTCCGCCGGAGAACACATTTCTCACGCCTCTTGCTCAGCCTGTGGGTGGGGTCCTGTAACCTTGAAGTGCGTTTTCTGACTGCTCACTCATAGTCTCAGGTGGAGGTAGTAGCGTCTGCTTTTCAAGCAAGATTCCATGAAACCGGATCCAGTGTCAGCTCGGATGTGACCTCCGGTGGCTTCGGTCCACTTCCTCTCGGGCAGCTTGTTGGGCTCCCCCTTACCAGGTCCTGCAGGCCTCCTCTGCTTCCTGTGACAACGAGGCAGAGAAGACCTCTTGAGCCTGGTGTGAAGGAAAGAAGTGTTAATGACTTCAGAAGTTTCCTGTAAACTCTCAAGTACTACGAAAACCAACCAGATCGCCTTTGGGAGTCTACAAAGAAGGCCGAAGGCTTGCCGCTTAGGGCTTTAGTTTTTCAAAATGTCATCACTGATACGTAGTCCATGTCTAATCTGTTGAAGTCGTTAAACTCAAAGTGGAGAGGGAATTTGGTTAAGAGAGCCGAGGGTGAGCCAGTCCTGGTAGAAGCCCCTCTCACTGGCGCTGTTTCGAGTATTTTTAGAACAAGCCATTGGGATCCAGCCCTTGAGCAGAGCATGCTGGAAGCTGCCCATCATGGCTGGATCCACGGAGGTGGGGAATTTCCACACCAGGACCACTGGCCCCAGGAGCACGCACAGGAGCAGGGTTGCCAACATACAAAGAAAAGGAGGGTCCACGACGTAGCACTCAGAAGGCAGCGTGGCTGGTGTCCAGAGGAGGCTGAAAGGTGAAGACAAGGATGTGGACATGACAGGATTCCTGTGGGACTGTGCCCCTGTCTGGGTCCTGAGGGGCACATAGGGTCACAGCAGATGAGAGGGGAGCAGAGGGCAATGCTGACGGAGCCCTCCAGGGTAGAGAAAGGCTACGGATAGACTGATGGACTGTTTGACAGGTTAATTGGATTTTAATTAAATTCCAACTTAAAAGTATCAATTATGGGACTTCTGGGCCTCTTTCTAAAAACCCTCCCTGGAGTCCCCACCCTGCTCGTTCCTTGGCACCCCGTCGCTCCTTAAGGACACATCTTCTCCGTCAGCCTCCTCCCAGCCCTGCTCCCCTCTCCAGGTGGCCACCCAGAATGGCCAGAACTCCCTCGCCCAGCAACCTTGGCATGCCCCCCGTCGACAATATTTTTCTCCTTTGAGACCCTCTTTGCCCTTCTCCGACTGTATGATGGCCCTGTCATTGTCCTTTAATGACACATCTCTGCTCCGTTCACCTTGCCCTCTATATGACCCCAGAGCTTGGGTGAGCCCCGCCGCAGGCCTCCAGGCCACATGGAGATGCCTCTGTTCTCCCACCAGCTTCTTCAGCCGGGGAGGCTGAGAACAGCCAGGGAGGCTGAACCAGGAATTCCCTTGGTTTCAGCATAAAATATGGTCAGTGTAAGTGGCCTAATTGTCCTGGCTAAGTGGCGGTCCCCTGGGATGGTTGAAAATGCTCTTTTAGGCTGTCTAACCGTCCGGGGCCTCCAGGCCCCCAAGGTTCCTGTGGACGGATGGAGGGAGTCCATTAGCTGCCTCACCTCTGCCCTTTCTGGTCTCACCTGGGCCTTGTCACCTGTGCCTGAGCCCACCTGTCTCCAGAGGTCCAGGCCTGCCTCTCTCGTGCAAACGAGGGGGAGGTTCAGGCACCTGCCTTCATACCAGCGGGCCTCGAAGGTGAGTACTTTGAAAGGAAATAGGTGAATAAATGGTACAATGGTGTAATGTGGTGGGGAAGAATAAAAGTTTAGATATCAGATGCTCCTGGATAAGGGACTTGACTGACCTTGTGACTTTTTTTTATCTTTTTTTCTATTTTTGGTACAGGGACAAGACCCAGAGGTGCTTAACCACTGAGTCACATAACCAGCCCTTTGTAAAAATTAATTTTATTTATTTATGTATTTTTCGACACAGGGTCTCCCTAAGTGGCTCAGGGCCTCACTAGGTTGCTAACACTGGCTTTGCATTTGAGACCCTCCGGTCAGCCTCCTGAGCCACTGGTGTTATAGGCATGTGCCCCCACACCTAGCTAACTGTGTGACTTTAACATGTGACCTGGCCCATTGGAACTCAAGCTTCCTTATCGAATACTTCACCCTGCTGTGAGATAAGAATCCATGTGTGGGAAGCACTGGCCACAGTGTCCAGTACCATAGCTGCTATTATTATGCTAAATGGTACCAGCGACTTCAGAGGCCAGTGTGTCCAATGGATTGGAACCCACATCCGGAGAGGGCAGGACTCTGTTTGCTAGGTCTATTAGAAGTGCCCTCCCTGAGATTTAACTTCTGGATACAGTAAAGAATTAAGCAGCTCAGGGGGGCACTCAGACCCCTTGTTCATGATAAATATACACTGTGTAGCGAACGAGAAATCCATCCTAAAGGAAGAGCCAGCCTGCCTGCAGCAGCCACTGGCAGAAAGAATTAAGCCACTTCCCCAAACATCAAGAGCCAACAGGAGAAACGAACCCATTCATGGCAAAATTTTATCCTAGTAGAACAGCAAGAGACCCCAGGCCTCCTTTTGTCAATGCCTCTTCAATTTAAAGAACTCACTGCAGCTCATAAGAATTGAATTTGCTTATTGATTAATCCATACAGACACCACACTCCATACCGTAGGATCCCATTGCATGAAATACAAGTTTCTGCAACGTTTACGTGTCTGGTACTTTTAAATAAAGAAATTAGGTCATTATCGCCAGAAGTATTCATTAAAATTTGAAAGTGGATAAATACAAGGAGTATTGCTACCTAGTCATTAAAAATTCTGCAAATAAAATGTGAAAAGAAAATAAGACAAAACAAAATCCACACCCTCCCCATTATCCTCCCCCAAACAGACAGAGATGACCTCTCCAGGGAATGGTTATTTCTTACCTCTCTGAGCAAGGCAGAGCCGAGGGGGAGGGGGGCAGGTGTCCACCCGGGAGAGGGCAACGGTCCCTGAAGCAGAAGGTGAGCCTCCATCATCTGCAATTCCCATCAGGAAACTCCCTCCAAGGCTCCAGATTAGACCCTGTTTATTGAGTAAGAGGAAAGGCAGAGATGGCGGGTGTGGGGGGGCACGATACAAGGTTCTGAAAATCTAGCAAAGGCCAGAGCACAGTGCACATTGAGAGAGGCGTGCGACTTGTGAAAAGCACAGATGTGTGAGGGACTGGGGGCAGAGGCCGGGGCCCGAGCCCATGCTCCCAGTGCAACGGGAAGGGACAGGTTAATGGCGAGCTGCTGCTGTGTGGGTGGCTGCAGGTGGAAGAGCAGACCAGGGACATGGTAGAATTTCAACAGCAGCAGAAAAACAGGCCCCAGGAGCTCTCCTCAGACCAGCTGATTCCCCCGGCAATCACCAGGGAAAAGGGATTTGAAGTCGAGATCTCATTACTAATTTTGTTAAAAACCCACCTGTGAACACAGTGAAAGAAAGAGTTCCTGGGATTTGGGGCGGGGGTGGTGGTGGTTGACTGTGTGCTCAGGTGTAGACAGTCCTTAACCTAATCAGCTGCTTGACTTTAGGGCTCCTGGTAAAACTTGGGAAGTTCTTCCATATACAGTGACTAGGGATGAGCTGGCAACCCGGACCTCACCTTGCTGATGGCTGCGCAGGTGAGCTCCCAGCACCTGTGTGGGACAATGAATGATGGAGGAGTCCTATTCAGAGCCAAATATACGCAGGGACTTTTTCTATCACCCAAACACTTCCTATTTATATGTGGGCCATGCACCTCTTAGGTCGTCCTGTCAATTCAATTTGTTACCTCTTGTCTAAGTTGATTAAACAAACTGTTGAAGGTAGAGCTTGATCAAGAAGCTCAGTCATATCAGCTGGACCTGGTTCTTCCTATCTCTTCTCTCTGGATCCTTCAGTTTGGGCCTAATCCTCAGGCTGCATGCAGTGGCTTCTGGGAAATCCCCCATCTTCCTTTCTCTACAGCAAATTCTCCTGTTGTATTCCTCACATTTTCCTATTGCTCCATCTGCAGAAGGTGAGGGTCTATTCCAGTGGCTCCAGCTGGTCGTGAACCTCCAAGATGGCACCCACGGATCCCTACCTGTGGGTAGGGCCTGGAGACTTCATGGTTGAGACTCCCAGTGCCAGATGCAGGCATGGCAGATGGGGACTTGTGCCCTGCTCCTTCACACCCTCTGGCTCCTCTCACTTGCTGAATAAGTACTGTACCTCGAGGTGTGTTGTCCTGGGAAGAAGCCTGTGCTTTCCATCCAGTGATGGGTGTCCCTATTGGAAAAAGGAAAGGGGATTTGACACACAGAGACCCAGAAAAAGGAGGGCAACGAGGAGACAGAGGCCGAGACTGGGGTGAGGTAGCCGTAGCCAAAGGATGCCAAGTATCCACAGCCACCTAATGTAGGAGAGGCCTGGGAGGACCTCTCCTGCAGAGCAGCAATCGTGGCCTGCGTGGCAGTGGGATGGGGGTGCAGGAGTCTCGGCAAGTGCTGGATGCGGGGCCACCTTCTTGCCTCTCCACCTGGGGTCAGGTGTGCTCAGGAGTCGGTTGGCCAAGGCCGGCCAAGTTCTCACCTGTGGACAGAGTGGAATACTGAGTTCAAATGCAGTTCAAATGCAGCTCCCAGGCTCGTGGTCTGACGTCAGGCAAGACGGCTCCGTGGCACTGAGCCTTGGTTCTGCCTCAGGTAGCACGAGGGTGACATCACCAACCTCAAAGCGCTGTCATGGGGCGTGGGGGTGACTGGCAGACAGAGCTGTGAATGTGCCATTGTCTCCACTTGGTAGGTTCCCAGTGAGTGCTTCTGATTTCACAGAGTGTTCCTTTGGTGGGACTCCATCCAGCCTGGCTGTGGGCCACGGGAATTCCCAGCACTTCCGGCGGGATGGGCTCAGAGCATGCAGAGAGTGCCCTCATTCACGCCGGTCTCTCCTGTCTGTGCTGGTGGATCCTGGCAGCCGAGGGCTCCTCTAGAACCTTGCAAACGTGGGCTGGACTTCCTTTAAACGTTCCCCATCATCTGACCACAAAGGCGGGCGCCTTGCCCAGGTCCACCTGCCCCGGGGCTCATCTCTCACCATTTCTCTCTTATGTTTTCATCTCAGCAACATGGCAGTACTGGCCCAGAGTGGGGTGGGCTGTGATTTTCATGGCCTTGAGACTTGGTTGCTGGTTCCACCAGCTGGACTGTCCTGCTCCCTGATCGCCATTTTACTCCTGCCTGTCTTCTCTCTCCCCCACTCTCTCTCTTTTCCTTCCCTCCCTCACTGCCACCACACCTCTGGCCACCCCTCTTCTTCTTATTCTCTTCTCAGCTCTGCCTTTCCCAGGGTGTCATTTGGCTGATGTGATCACGCAGCAGCTCTTTACTCCTTCAGAGCATTCGATTGTATGGATGGTTGTACCAGTTCATCCACTGACCTACCAGGAGGACATCCGATGGCTTCTGAGTGTGACAACTATCAGTAAATCTACTATAAACTTTATGGGCAAGTTTTTATGTCGGCCTAAGTTTTCAACCTCCTGCCTTAAAATTCAACTCAACTGCCACTTCCTACAGGAAGCATCCTGTGAGTCCCTTAGGCTCAGAACATCAACCACACACTGTTCCCTGAGCTCCACGGTGCGATGTGACCTCCACATCCATGGGTTTTGCATCTGTGTATTCAAACGATTATGGATAAAAAATATTTGGAAAAAAATATTGTTTCTGTCCTAAGAGGCACACTGACCTTTTCTGGTCCTTATTCTTTAAATAATTCAATATGATCACTATGTAATGATGTTCATGTGATATGAGGTCTCGTGAGTAGTCCGGAGATGATCAGAGGTACCTTGGAGATTGTGCTTAGGTTATAAGCAAATACTATGCCTTTTGACATCAGGAACTTGAGCAACTGCCAATTTTGATATCTGTAATTGGGACCTGGACCTAGTCACACAGATACCGCATCGTGACCTCATCTCTACCACTGCGGCACTTACACCATCAAACTAGGTGGCCGTTTACCAGTCAGCCACCCCAATGAGCCCGTGGCTGTGTGATCAACAAGGCTGTGCATCTTGGTTTCCCCAACACCACGATCAAGTGGCCAAAATGCATCTGTCCAGCCTGAACTTTGAACTAGATTTTCTTTCTCGGAGTTCAGTTTAGAATTTTCTATCTTCAAATGGGCAATTCTTGGAGTTACTTTTCAAATAAGAAGCAATGCCCAAGTTTTCTCTCGTGGTCTGTGGGTTCTGGGTCAAAGCCTAAGTGTGACATGGATCTTTGGTGAGGACAGGCTACAGACCCTGACCAGGTTCACGAACAGTGCGAGGGGCCATAGAGAGGAAACTCTAGTCTTCTACTACCAAGATATCCTGGGCTGGTTACCAGAGCATCTCTGGACATTAAGGTTCTGCAGGTTGGAGAAGCAGCAGATGAGATGAAGAGAATCAGTAAAACATAACACAAAATGGGAAAATCTTACAGAAGTTAGGGATCTCTTACCAATTTGCCTCTGAACATCCTGACAGCCCCAGCAAAGGGGGAAATATATTGACAATTCATGATAATAAAGAGATTAAAGGAGAAAAGTGCCCAGAAGAGGGCTTGCTTTCCATTTTTTTGGATCCTGGAGCTATTTTTCCCAGTCAGTAGTCACACAGGGAACACTGACCTCAGAGTGTCCTTATTCCAACAGCCACGAGCCACCCAAGGCCGTCTCTTGCATCACTCCCAGAGTGGGCAGATGGGATGACACCACAGTCAGCCTTTGGAAGCACAGACGCAGTCTTCCAGGGCACACAGGTAACAGCCAAGCAGAGCAGCCGGACACCTGTGGCACCCTCAGCTCCCACTGCAGTAGACCTGTGGCCTGATAAAGGTGCTGGAAGCCCTGTGGCCACATGGCTCCTGAGGCCATCCAGCAGGGGGAGCGTGGGCGGACACCCCTACTGCCTCTCTGTCACCACTGGCTCATGGGGCTGGCCATGCAGATGCTACCCATTTCCTGGGCTCCAGGGCAATCACACACACACAGTGCTTTGGGATCATCTAGGCAGGGAATAAAATCAAGACGATTCACTTCATGGGTTAAGTTATGTTGTGGTGTGGGAGCAAGAGCGGTGGGGCGGATAATAAAGGGGTGAGCTCATGATGACATTCTAGAAGGACCAAAAAGACCAGAAGGAAAGGGAGAGACACATTCCTGAAGGCCAGGTCTTGCATGTGTTCACACTCACATACATGTCCACTCCCGGGGGGACACTCCACATTGGTGGGTCTTGCATTGGAATCCACCAACCAGGGACCCAAAATATTAAGAGAAGATTGCATCTTTACTGCACATGTGCAGTTGCTATCCTTCACTCTTCCCTAAACAATACAGCATGACAACTATTTCCATAGCATTTGCAGAGCATTGGTGTGATAAGTCATCTAGAGATGATTTCATGTATACGAGAGGATGTGTGTAGGCCATCTGCCAGTATACACCGCTCACACAAGAGACAGAAGCCTCCGCAGAGTTTAGAATGCAAAGTGGGAGTTCTGTAACCAAAGCCCCACTGATATTGAGGGATGGCTATCTTCATATGCCTATGTATCTTCACCTCTAGATTTCTATCCATCTAACTTACCTAATTAAATGCCAACACACTGAGGTGGATTCTCACAGTGGCATAGACCACACGGCTACATGGAAGAACCAAATTGCTTTCATGTCAGTCTGACTTCAGAAAGTTCCCAAGATTCCTCTGCACCATCATCTTGCCACTACCATGCGAAATACTTTTTATAGGTAGCAAAACGTAGCATGCATCCCCTAGATAAATGAGTCTCAATCTCTCTCTCTCTCTTTTTTTTTTCTCCCACTAGTAGAACATGAAGAAGACATTTTGGACATCTTTTTCCCTAATCACCACCCCATGAGACTTTAACACCACAGATGCACTGTGTATCTGTTTATGTACCATCTGTATACGAATGCTTTAGACATTAAAAAGAAAGTAAGATCCACCCTGCAAGAACCATTTTAAATCCTTTTGGGGTTGTTACTCCCCCCCCCCCTTGAAAACACATGCTCTGCTTAGTCACACATTGTTGGAAATGCATGATCAGTGAAGGATATGATAATGTCTTATAAATTTGGGTTGATACTCCTCTAGTGCTTAGTTCATCTTAGATACAGATAAGAACCAGAGACCCCTGGGAAGTGGACCAAGCTGACAGAGCAAGACACGCAGAACCAGACGTGACCCCCAAGCATCCCGACTCCTCCACCACACCCCAGCCATGACCCAGCAATCCACGTGTGGACTGCATTTCTACTACCCTGACTCTTCTGCACCCTGCCTCCCTGCACTAACTGGGAACAGAAATTTGGGAGAAACCAGAGTCTTCCCAGGTGCAATGGATAGTCACCAAGGCAACGTGCACCCTTCAGAAAAGCAGAGTGAATGAGTTTCCAATGGCTGCTGTAACAAATGACCGCAAGCTTTAGCAGCTGCACAACTCACATTTATTCTATTAAAATTATGGAGCTCAGGAGTACAAAATGAGTCTTATGGAGTAAGGTTAAGGGGTCATCTGCTCCTTGCTATTCCAGCTTCTAAAAGCTTCCTACCTTCAGTGGTTTGTGGTTCCTCCCACAGGCACCTAGCTCTGACCTTTGCCTCCATTACCATTCCTTCCATCCCCTCTCAGATGCTGACCCTCATCCTCATCCTTGTAACAACCTCCCCGGAATTATGCTGAGCCCACTGGGAAGTCCAGGATAACCTCTCATCTCAAAATCCTTGACATATCTCTAAACTCTCTTTTGCCATGTGAGTTAACATATTCACAGTCCATGGGTTAGGATATAGACATTTTTGGGTGGTGATTATTCTGCCTACCACATAAATCAACATAGACATGGCATGAGCAGCCATCTCAGCTTCTCTGAGACTGTACTGATTTTAAGTTGGAAAGTCCTACATCCTGGGAATCCCCTTAATCCTTGGTATACTGGGACAGTTGGTCAACATACATGTGCTCCAGAATCAGGACACACATATGCATACACACATGCGCGCGCGCACACACACACACACACACACACACACACATACCCTCATTAGAATGGCTAAGGGCTTTTCCTCTTACTTGGATCCCAATTAATGCCCTATCTGGGTCCTGCCTCTCACCACCTCACAGTCCCCACCGCAATGTTATCCTGCTGTTGGTGACTTTGCCTTCTAACCCTCCACTTAGCCTACCTGACCTCTCCTCCCCAAGCAGCCAACTCCTACTTGCTCAAAACCTGCAAAGAGTAAACTCCAGGCCCTGGCCCTATGCAGCTCTTACTAAGCCAGAGTTACCAGTCAGCCTCCCAGATCCAGAGATGCATTTCTCATTCAAGGTCCAGGTCATAGTCATATTGTTGCCATCGTGTACCAAGCAGGTCCTTGGCACCTTTGTGTGATTCAGGAAATGCCTGCTAATCTGAACAGAAGAGAAGGCCATCAAGGCCCTGCTGGGTGCATGCCAGGGAGATGGCGGGGGAGATGGGAGGGTGGGTGGACCCATGAATGGATGACTGAGGACCAATAATGTGCTGAGCGCATCACAGATTCTAGCAGCATGTAGACAAAGAATCATATCTATTTGATCTGTGTCTCTTTTTTTTACATCATCCCAGAAAGAGAAAAGAGAAGGGGAGGGAAGGGAGGGAGAAAAGGGAAGGAGCGTGGGTGGTCTCCAGCCTGCCCGGACCACATGCCCACACAGAGCTCTGGATCCCAGGGGCGGGATTGTTCTGGAATTCCAGAGCAGGAGACATGTGAGCCAAGCACAGGCCACACGATTGCTTCTTTCCCATTATCATTCCTGCAGCCCACACCCACAGCAGGGGGAGAGCGTCTGTCATGCATGTTAATCTCCCCGAGTTCTGGGCTGATATTCGTCAGCCCCAGAGAAAAAGCCACTTCTTTTTTCTGCCCTTCTCACATGCTGGGCAGGCGTCTTACAATTTTTTGGCTGTGAAGGCACTGACTGTTTCTTGGCAGTGTGTATTTCTGGATCTCAGCCCCTTCCTGAGTCAGAAAGCAGAAATGGGAGCTCAGTGGGTCTAGCTGTCAGGTGGGCGCGCGCCCCAGTGCCATGCTGGAGAGAGGAACGAAGATCTCCTGCTTCCCAGTTGTCCAGATGAAATCAAATACTCTCCTGAAGGCTCACAAGTAAATTCTCCACCCACCTCCCAGGAGCGTTCTCCCTTGTTACAGCTGCATCACCAACGGAGAGTCATCAGGAAGTACAAGAGGAACTCTGTGGCATTGCCAACCGGTGCTACGACGGCCTCCTCTGTGTCTCCAACAGCCTGGCCTCTGCTTGTTCAGTCTGGGGGCCTCATTATTATCTAGAGATCTGAGGATCAAGAATATCCAACATGGCAGCTGGGCTGCTGGGTGGGGAGGGAATCTACTAAATACTGACTAGGTGGGGCCAAGGGTGATGTGCTTAGATTTCTTACACTTCATGGACTTACTTCTCAGGCCCAATCCCATCACAACTGCATGCTTTTGAGAATCATGTCCCCTTTCTGAGCCTTAGTGTCTCTATTAATATGGTGAGGTGAACCAGGCCTTCAATATGGGATGGTAGGGTAGCTTTTGAGATTCTTTCTAAGTCTGGTATCCTAACATTCTGGTCCACCTAAAATTTATTCAGGATTTCTCTAACTAATGAGCACCCTCACCTTTCCCAGGCTGAAGATAAGGTTGGGAAATACTGTTCTTGTACATATGCAGTCCAACATTGATGGGAATTACCTACTTGAATTTGGTTCTTCCATGGATCAAACCGTGCCTGCAGTACGCATGGTAATGATCAGTTATGGTGGCCATATGTCCTGGGTTTCCTTGGACAGCCTTGATTTCAAATATTCTGTCCCATCATCAAACCTTGTGTCAGATCATGCATCTTGATTTTTGATTCAGAAAATATGGTCACCATATGGCAAATGAGTCTCCACCACTGTGGCATCAAGGGCTCCTCTCATCCTCCTGCGAACTCTCTGCCTTACCCTCCCAGGCAGATGAGATGCCTCTCCTCTGCATTCCCACATGGGCTGCCCCAGTCTTCCTTCTAGTATTTCCACACCTGTGTCCCGCGCTGGTCACCGGGCCCCCTCAAGGTCAGGGACAACATTTGTTCCCTCTTTATATTCCTGGCACCAGCTCTGAGTCAACTAAAAGCAAATTTGTTACATTAGACAGCAGAAATCTTCTGGAAAAGTTGAGGACATACATTTTAAAATTGTAATCTTTTAAAATAGAACCAGGGAGCTCAGTATCCAAAGAGGAAATTGTATATTTGCTGTATTCTTTTTTTTTTTGTCTCCCTTCCTTTCGCTCCCGGCCCTCCTCCTCCCCTCCCCACCCCCTTGTCTCCTTCCTCAAACAGCCTTTCCAGACCTTCTAAAAGATCTGGACTTGCGTACACCCACCACTCACTACAAGGGAGTAGGTCCTGGTTTTACGCGAGTCACTCAATTCCTGGCCAAGATACCACGGCATCGGAAATGAAAATGCTCCATTTTAAACTTGCTCTTAGTTCAGAGTCAGTTCTGAGTCAGATGAACCTTTGCAGACAAAACTTTAAACTGCAGCTATTCAGTGCTCTGTGAATTAAAGAAGTGAAAGCCCTTCCCTCCGGGCCCCAAGAGGATAATAATCCACCTTAAGGTCTTTGGAGGACTTCTCAGCTATCTTCTGTTTCTCCCACCCCCACCCCCACCCCCGCACTGATTTTAGTACTAGATCCTTCTTTCCTTTGGTATCTTCTCCTTCCTGATTGCTCTAGAAACAGGCATCTCTGAGTTTTTCTCCTACTCAGGTCTCACACCGATGGCCATGTTAAGCTGTGTCCCATGTTGTCAGTAACCTCTATTTGTGCTCCTTCCAAACCATCCAAGACCGCTAATGGTTGGATCTTAATCAATTATTTTATACTTAACTCATCAAAAGGTGTATATTCCAACATATTTGACACCAGTAAGTCAAGAAATCCAGTCCTTTCAGCTATTGCTGGCTCCTGAATATAACCCAGCGCTCTCAGACCTCCTAGTCTTTGTGAAGCTATTCCTTCCCTGTGGGATGTGTTTTCATTTTCAGGTAACTTAACAACCTCTGTCTGTCTTTCCTAGTATTAAATGATTTTTTCTTCTACTACAAAGGCTTCTTTTACCCAATAAGCACACAGGAACAATGGTGATGGTGAGGATGGTGAGGATGGTGATGGTGGTGATGATGATGATTATGATAGTAATGGTGATGATGATGGTTATGATAATATTGGTGATGGTGATGATGGTGATGGTGATGATGGTGATGGTGATGGTGGTGGTAATGGTGATGATAGTAATGAGAGTGATGGTGATGATGATAGTGATGATAGCAATGATGATGATGGTAATGGTGAAGATGATGGTGATGATGATAGTGATGGTGATAGCAATAGTAATAGCAATAGTAATAAGAATCATCATGAGATAAGGCATAGTACTTGCAGTGTGTATCATGTGCTGGGGTGGGTGCTAAGTGCTTTACAATCTTTACTTGATCTTACATTTTATAATTTTATAGCAGAAAAAGAAATCACAACTCAGAAATACCTTGGGAGCAAAACTAAGCCCAAGGACTCATAGTTAGAATATGGCAGAGCCAGGCTTGGGGCCCATTTCCTGATCACCCTCTGTGCTGTATCAATCAGCTTTCTGTTGCTGTGATAAGACACCCAAGAAAATTGAAGAAGAAAGAGGAGCATTTCTTTTTACTCAAAGTTTCAAGGTTTCAGTCCATGGTCACTTGGTTCCATCATTTCTGGGCTTTGTGGCAGAGAACACATAGTAGAGCAAATCAGCTCACTTCACGTTAGCTGGGGAGAGAGAGGGAGAAGGAGAGAAAGAGAGACAGAGACAGAGAAACAGAAAGAGGCAAGAGAAAAACTGCCTGTCAAGGGCATGTGCCCAGAGACTCACTTCACTTCAAGTAGGTCCCACGTCCCAATGTCTCCACCCCTCCCAATAGCCCATTAATTAGCCCATTAGTTGGGACTCCATCGATGGCTGGTTCCACTGATGAGCTCAGAGACCTCATGATCCAGTCGTCTCCTGAAGGCCCCACCTCTGAACAGTGCTGCCCTGGGAACCCAGCCTTCAACATGGGAGCCTTGGGAGACATTTCAGATCCAAGCTGTGACATCTCAAGACTCCACCCTGCTTATCTATTGCTCATTCATCCGGACACAGGGTAGATCTGCCAACAGCTTGCTAAGCAATGGCACAGAATGGCTCCCACAGAGCACTTCATGTTTGACAAGAGGGCATCTCAGGGGACATTAGAGGCACCCTCCACCCAGATGTGTGCACACACTCACAGCTCACACTCTGACAGGTCACTGTCATCTCTAAGCAGCAATTAATCTGGGCCTGGAGCATAAACAGGACCCACCAAGATGCTGACCCTGTACAGCAGCTCTATTTTCCAAGGCCTGGGCCGATGGAGAAATCTGTCGACCTCAGCTTTTTCACATGAGTCAGTGCCCAGAGAATGAAAAGACTACATCTGAATTAAAACAAAGGCAAACACAAAACAAAAACAAAACAAAAAGCCCTGCGTTATGGCTGAGAGAAGTGCTTTCAGTTTTGGACTTCAGCGGCTGCTTCAGCTGCATGGGTGTCTCATCTGGTCCCTTGCTTAAGTTAGCTCTCCAAGGGTCACAAGGAACCAATATGAGAGTCTAGAGAAACCCCAAGTGGTGACTGCAAAACACACAGAGTTGTCCACAGAGTGCTCTTATGCATCTGCCTCCAGCTTGCTTATAAAACAAATAGCACCCGGTCACTTGGACCGACCAGACAGGAGGTTTGCAGCTCACTTCTGGTGGGTTTGGCCTGGGCACTGTTCTGCCCCAGTGCCTGGGACTTATCTGCTAACAGGAGCATGAGGTGGCACTAATGGGCCCCTTGCTTCCACATAAGTAGCTCCCCCGTCTTTCTCCACCTGCTCCAGAGGTAATAAAGTTCACCCACAGTCCTGAGGCCTTCTTGGATCCAACGTAGTTACCAGTCAAATGTCCATGGGCCTGTTAGGCACACAAGCTACACGCTGGACAGCCAGATGGATCCACCACCAGCCTCTATCTCTCAGAGCTGGGGTCTACCTCCATCCTGTTTACTTGGAGACAGTTTCAGAGTCGGCCAATCAAACCTCACCTGTTGGCTACCTGCTTTGCACCCAAGACTATGCTGAGAGAGAAGGAAACCATGAGTTTTATCATCTTAAATTGTAAATAGATCCCTAAATATAAACTAAGACACACACGGCTGTAGGATAAAGTGGTATGTGCATTTTAAGCAAAGAGCTTCATGGTTCCTCTTTAAATTTCAGAAAGGAGAAAGGCTCCCAGGGACTTAAGCAAGTTCCTGTGGTCATAAGCAAGCAGAGGTCGCTGCAGGACGGAGGACAAGGGGACATGAAGGTTCCAGGCCTTGTCCAAGAAGAGACAGAAGAGACACTCCAGACAAGGGTAAGTGGCAGTGTGGGTGCTGTGCTGGGTACCTCTGTCCTAAGCCTTATCACACGGCATGTGCCGCTGTGTGACTGTCCGTCCTCCGGATCACAATCCTTCAACATGAGATGGAGACTCCTCACTTCTGTATCCCTGGCCCCCACATCAGGTCCTGGCCTGTGACACCCCATAATTGTTGACCGGAGGGACAGAGTGAGGACTGGATAGACACGGGAAGCCCTGGATCTTTCGCAGGCTGCTTTGCACAGCTCTTCCGCTGGCTGTGCTTTCCTTGTGGCTCACTCATGTGCCCTGTGTGTAAGGGCAGGCAGGTCTTCTGTTCAAACTACAGTCACATCATTCATTTAGGGTTGATGGCTAGAGAACGTGCATTAATTCCCACACACAGAAGGTCCAACACACAGCTGTGGCCACGATTTTCTCCTCTTTAGTCACAGCACCTGGGGGGATGGGTCAGGATGGCCACCTGAATTAGGATCAGTTGTGCCAGGGTCAGTGGAACCTTTGGTGGACGAGGGTGACAACAACAGCTTTCCCTTACTATGGCTTTTCAGTGAGCACCTAATGTATACAGAGGGATTTGCCAGACGTGATGTGGACCTGTCCCAGCAGTCTCACCAGGCAGAAACTAGCAGTGGCCTCCTTATAAGCTGGTGACATTGGGATGTTGAGAGTTCAAAGCTTTGTCCAAGTCCACCCGGCCAAGATGTGACTCCAAAATCCAAGTCAGTGCTTCACACCCCTTCACACCCAAAGCACGTGCTTTGTCTGACCTGTGTCTGGCATAGAGGAGGAGCGTGTGAGCAAGGTGAACCACCACACAGCTTCACTGACACACGCACAGATACAGATACAGATTGGCAAATGGGATATTCAACCAAATGCTTTCTTTCTTAAAATCTGTCCTGGTACCACAAGAAGGTAAAGTTCTGCATTCATCATCAGATTCAGATTTTCTCTTCCTCTCAAATTCTTTCTGATTCATACCTTTTGGTGTGACCAGTTGAAAATATCTCACCAAGCTTTCTGGAGGCCGGCTGGGAAAGTCTTCAATTTGGTTAATAACAGAATAATACAGGGGTAGAATGCAAGTTTACCTAGTGCCTTTGGATTTCCATTCTGCTGGAATTTTTAAAATGGCAATAAAATAGTCCAAGGTGAAACCCCCAGGTAGTCTGGCTGCCAAGTGTCAGGAGCGTGCCTTGTAGAAAGTCCCATCCTGCTGTAGTCCCTGGGCTTGCTTTGTGGCAGGGGACTCATCCCTTTGCCTCTCTGTGTCTTATGTCACTGTAAGGGGAAATCCAACCCTCTTTTAGCTTAGACAGAGAATTTCCATTCCTAGAATTTCCCCTGATATTGGAGAACTGTAGCAGGTGATTTTTTTTCCTTTTTTCTTTTTTTGTTCAAACTACCAACGGGATGTAGAGGTATAGAAAACAGACAATCGCAACAGCTAAAGTGTCTATAAGTAACTCAGAAATCTACCCCCCCCAAATAAAATGAAAGTGTGTCATTATTAAACTAAAAGAAAATTAATCCCTAACAAGGATATGTCTTAAGGGTCAAGGGGAGGAAGACTCCACTTACTTACAAGACAACATTAATTGAAAAAAACAGGGTATAATATTACTTATTCAGTGGGATCTCAAATATGCAAAATAGTATTTGAATGCTGAGGTATAGCAAGATTTCAATAGTTTTAATCTCTGAATAATACCCTGAGAATGGATTTGCATTCTCCTATCTAGTCTCTGTTTTCCAAGTTTTCTACTATAAAAATGGATTGTCTCTGATGCTATCAGGTACATATGTCCCCTCTCCTCACTCACAGAGACCTGGGCGACATCGCACCTTGAATGTTCTTAGAATATCGGTTGAGAGAAATTCCTTAAGAATTTGGGCAGCTCCTGTGTGGAAAAACAAACCCAATGTTTAAAATGCACCTAGAAATGTGGAAAAGTGAGGTACCTGTTGGCCACTGACTCATCCTGTATTAATGTCACGTACACTGCCAAGTCTTGGCGACCCCGTCATCCCCAGGTCCCACACCTTGAGGGACAGCCATGACTCTCTTTGCACTGGGTTTGGCATTAGCCTTGGTGTTGGCCACAGGAGCACCGATTGCAGGCTGGGCACCCAGATGTGAAAGGACAGCTGAGATCCACGGAGGGGCTGGGGGAGGGGCTTCAGAGTGGCAGGGATGTGGAGCCCCTGAGGACATAGAGGCTTCACGGTGGCATGTGTGAACCTGGTGTATTGGAGCAGATGAGGGGCACTGGGCCCACAGCCTTGCTGAGACCCGCCCTCACTGTTTGCTTGCTCTTCCGAGAGCCGTTGCGTGGGCTGTGGGAGTTCTCACAGCAGACAGCGTCATCTAATCAATCTTCTGCCAATGGTTCCATTAGGTGACTCTAATTGAACCTAATGGTTCCATTAGGTGGGTGTCCAAACCAGATTCCTTCTGGTCCCTGTATCATGCCTCCAGGTCTGTGCCCTGAGTCACAATGCACACTGTCACAGCCCATAGGAGGAGAACTGAGCCCAGGCACAGCTCCACTGAGTTGAGGTCTCCTCCTCCTGCACATTCAGACTGCTAGTCCAGGTCAGAAGAAGAGACCAGAACATTCTGACCAGGTGCTGGATGCTGACCCAGGTACACGGGTAGGGTCTAGGTGGAGGCTCAGAGGGACTGAGGTGGGGGAGGTGGGGGAGGTGAGGGTCTCAACACCAGGCCAGCTTCCGGGAACCAGGGAGGGGTTTCTGGCAGTAATCAGCATGGACACGGTGCCTGGGAAGCCCTGGAGCCTGAGCCCAGCACCCCTCGCCAACACCTCCACCCGGGGGCCCCAGGCCTAGCTGCCCTGGTGTGTGCCTGCACCAGGCCTCACGCAGCTGAGCGGGACTGGAGTCTCCGCCGACACATCCCTGGTCTCAGCTTCACTTTCCCTGCCTGGATCCTATTAACGCTGGGGGTTTCCAAGACTTAATGGCAGAATTCTGGCTGCAGATGAGGGCTGCCCAGGCAAAGGGCTGCCAACCGGCTGCTAACCCACGAGGTCTTCTGCAGTCCCTCCTCCTGGCCCGGATGCCGGACTGTTTACAGACTTCTTGAAAACAAATAAACAAAAGCAGAACAGCGAACTCTGGAAGGCACAGGCTGGACATATGTTCCTTTATTCAGGGACAGAAGTCAAACAGATTGGAAGACGCAGTTGTTGGTAAACTCCGGCCTCCTTAATTTCATCCATTAGTGCCAGAGTCAGCGAAGCCGTTCCTTGGAGGCCTTGTTCTTACCATCGTCACCAGGCCGCTGGACATGCCCCACGAGTAATGAGATGTCCACCCAGAGGGGAGGGTCAGAGTGGTGGTCATCCCCTATCGGGAAGCAGGAAGTGGGCCTGGGCCATGCTCTGAAATGCCAGCCAAGGAGGACTTGGCTCAGTACCCTGCAGGTCCTTGGCCAGACAAACTCCGGGCCAGCACAGCTGGGAGAGAAGGCACAGTGCCACCTGCTCTCCATCTCTCCAGTGCCCTGACAGGAGTTAGCATCCCCAGGAAACTCCCCATCTGAGGGACCCTCAGCAATTCCAGGGGTCAGGCCATCAGACTCTGGGGCAGACGATTTCCTGTCTTGTTGGATGGAGTCTGAGGATAAGGGGACAGTGTGCCTGGTTTCAACCCTAGGGTTGATGGCTTCCCCTGCCCCCATCTGGGAGGCTGCAGCCTTTCATGGTCCAAGCCCATGTCAATGTGTTTACCTCTAGTAGTGAGAAAAGTCTGTTCCATGGCCTTTTGAGTTATTATAAACTGTCCATTTTCCAGGATCTAATTCTGTCATTTATTTATTTAAAAACTTTCATACAGTGTCAGTTACATTCTGGGAACTGTGTTTGATGTTGCAAGACATGGTCCAACAGATAGAGGTTTGCAAACTGAGCTCTCGTGGAAACAAGATCTTAGTGGGAGGAACATTAATCAAGAGGAAAGCATGCCACATGCCAGAGGAGCCCAGGGTGCTAGGGACATGGAGAAGAAAGTCTGAACCCTAGGATGGAGATTGAGGAAGGATTTCTACAAGCTGATTTGAAGCACAAGTAGGAGTTCTCTAGGTGGAAACACGGCAAGAGGATACTCCTGGTCAAGAGAACCAGCATCATCCTAGGCCCCACGGAACAGACGAAATGGCACTTGGTGGAACACATCCCTTGAGAGGGAGATGTGCTCATGGACAGGAAGTTGGAAAAGGCATCAGGGAATTGATCATGAAAGACCTTCAAGGTTGTGCTTGAAGGATGGCCCCTCGAGCTGAAGGAAGGAGAATTCTTGCAATTGTAGCATGGATGTCACTGGGAGCGGAGGTTCTGTTTACACCAGTGAGGAGCACGAGGGGGCATGAAGGAGGAGCTGCAGTAGGAGCCCAAGGGCTACACGAATGTGGCTGAGCAGAGGTGGCTGGGCCTTCAAGAGACATGATGGAGTCACCGTCAGGGGGACCTGGGGGACGGATCCCATAGGAGGATCAGGGTGCTTGAAGGTACTTGAAGGTTCGAAAAGATGTGTCCTGGACTTGGGTGGTGGCGTCACTGAAGGAGCGGGGAAGGATGCACGTCACTGCTACATGCTAAATGGAATAGGATCTTCCTCTCCGGGGATGCTTGCTCCTCTCTCGCTCATCCTTTGTGTCCCGAGATGCGGCTGTCAGTCACACTGCCGGCAGGGCCCGAGAAGTCATTTCCACACTCCTTGGGAATGTGGATCCCATCCATACTGCTTTCCCTTCACTTTGAGAATAAATGAAAAACTCGACTCCTCCGGATGCCAGATTTGTGTTCCTGTGTTAGGAGATTGTTTTTTCTTTTTTGCATCTGTGTGTACGTTAAACAGCAAGAAGAAAGTCGCGAAACTCAAGGAGTTTCCCCAAAAGTAAATCAATTTGCGGTTGAATGTGCTGTGGAATTTGTTTGCAAACCTAAGAGAGCGAAGCGAGCTTAAAAAAGATGCAGTTGGATGAGACTGCAAAGTTTTGGAAAGTTCTTTGAACACATGTAAACATGATATGTGTAAGCAAATGTTTAACTTGCCTTTTTTACTTCTACAAATTATATTATGAAATCAGACGTCTGTGACTCCTTAAGAATGTCAAATCAGTGTATTCCTTCAAAACAGATAATTGCCTAGTGCTGCTCAGCTTCCAGGCTTCAGGGCTCGGGAAGGCTGGGTTTCCAGCCTGACAATGAATAGGAGCTTGTCTGTCTGCAAAGTTGATTTGCACAATGCAGGTGGCCAGGCAGGGTGACCCTGGGGGTCTCAGCAATACAGGCCCGCTGGACACAGACAACGTGGAGGGGCAGGAGGCCTCGCACCTTGTGAGCTTACTCTTCCCAAGGACACCAGCGTGATGCACTGATTTCCTTCTCTGTCCTGCCCTTCAATGGGAGGGACTGATATGTGCATCTACCCTCCGAAAAGAGGGTGAAAAATGCTTGGATCTGATAATTGTATCCTGTGCTCTGAGGATCAGGAATGAAGCATCTCAAATGAAACTGCTCTTCTGGCACCAAAGGAGATGAAACTGGTCAGGTTAGCATTTATTAGCATTGCTTACGAGTGGCCGAGGTCATCTGATACAGTGATAATTCCACTGTTCCTAATTCAGTGTGTCACTGTGCTTCAGAGGCAAAGATAGGGACTGTAATCCTGTATGTTGATACTGCATGCTCTCAGTACAATTAGCTGTTATTACTAGACACTTCTATTAACTTTGCAGCCAGACTTGGAAAGGTATCCTCTGGAACCACTACAGGGCTTTTCAAAAACACACAGTGCCACTGAAATTAGCAGAATATTGCCTGGCCTCTCCACTGCACCCCAAGGGTGTCATTGCACCCCTCAAAGCCCAGGCCTAACTCCTGTTAATGTTAATAGCAACACATGTGCAGTTCCAGGGGAGAGAGGACCACATAGTGCTTAATATGCTAGTAGGCATTAATTTGATTCCTTGGGTGCAAAACAATGTCAATGGAACCATTATAATGCATATGCTACAGCTCGAGAGCCCAATTAAATCAAAGGGTTATTGTTATCTTGCATATCCATAGCAGATGCATATATGATAGATTATTGGGAATGCAATTTGCAGCATTATACATTATTTATCCACAATTTATTAGCTGGGTGCTTCTGTTGCTTTGAAAAAGTTGTTTTGCACTGAAAGTAAACTCACATCTTAAGAAAAATATATACTCTTGATTTGGAAATTGTAAAAGCACAGTTGCTATTTTCCAAAAGCCAGAGAGGTTTTTTGCTGGATCTTTGCCACTAGGACAAATATCAGAGTCACCTATTAAGTATCGTCTTCTGGGTGGCTGATTTTGCTTCAGACACTTGAATCACCCATTTGTCAAGCAGGGACACAATGGATGCTAATAAATGTCAAAGACTTAAGTTTAGTAAGAGGCACGTTCTGCCCCCAAGAGTCTTGCCCTCATCATTTGAATTCTCCACCCCTCCTTACACACACACACACACACACACACACACACACACACACACACGAACAGATGCACACGCACCACATGCAGGGTAAATGAGGAATTTATGAATATCCTTTGTTTATAGATAAGATTTTTCAGAAAACCCAGGAAGAGAAATGACTCAACTTAGGTCTCCCAACTAATAAAGGAAAGATACAGGGGAGAAGCCAGAATGCTGATGTTGATGTGTATACACAGACCCTGGGAACTGAATGTAGGTGACTCTGTGCAATGGCAGACTGGTCTCTGATTCCCTGGGAGCAGCCAAGCCCGGGTTCAGAGAAAGCAGGACCTGGTTGAAAACCTCCTGTACACAGCCTCTCTCCTGGACCGTGGGCCAGATGGCATCTGAATTTTGCAGCAGGAATGACTTAAGCTGCCCCATCTTTTGAGATCGATATAGCTTCAGGATTCGAGGTGAAAGTTCACCTGTCTATACTGAAAATTCCTCCTGTCAATTAACTAAATCTTTTAAGCGTCTCGCGGGAATGAAACTCCAAGGCTCTGTAGATACACCCACTTGGGCTGGTTCCTTCATGGGTGAGAAGTCACCTCTCCGATGCTCAGTTTTTCTTTCTTTAAGATGGAATTACTAAACACCAACCCGTTAGACATAGTGGTAGGTGAAATGAGTGGTACTGGGGGCTCGTGCACAGTGTGTGCCCTCTCCCGTGAGTTGGTGTTGAAGGTCATGCTCGTGCCAAAGAAAACGACCCCATGTGTTTTCTCACTTGACCTCACAGAACCTAGCTGGGAAGATGCTCTTCCTCCCATTTTTCAGAGACACTAATCATAGATCCCAAATTAACTTATCTAAAGTGGGACTGAGCACACCTGGAGAATCCAACCCAAGTCACTGGCCCTTGAGTTCTGTGCTCGGTCCCTGTATTCTCTCACCACTTGGAGCAGGGCTGGGCTGGAGCTGGTGGTCCTAGAGCACCACTCATGATACATAGGAAGAAACGATGATAATCCAAGTCCAGCCATCTGGACTGCAGTGTTTGGGGTTGGACTAGAAGCTTTGGCTTGCGTTGTTCCTTTAACAAAAATCACAAACAGGAACCAGAGGATGAATTCCGTTTCTGCTCCTCCAGTATAGGACTCCCCTGCATGTGTGAGCGCGCGCACACACACATACCTATACATGCCTACACATACACCTACACACACGTACACACACGTACACACATGTACACACATGTACATACATGTACACACATGTACACGTGTGAATGTACATGCTTTCTCTGAATAACAGGATCACTACGTGTTATGAACCAAAGGAAAAATTCCAGATCTGGATTTTATTTTTCTCCCACCAGAGGCAAAGAGGAGGACAGTTTTTTCTTGGGATTGGTGAAATTGTAGAATTTTTGCTGCTGTTTTGAGATGGGATGGATATTCCCATAACAAACTGCTCTGGAAGTGGACAGGCAGACACAGCTCCTGGCACAGGGTTTCTATGCTGAGGACTCGGGCCCCTGGCTATGCTCCGAATGACTGTGTCATCAAATCCAGACGCGGAGATGTGAATGTCAGAGGGGACGGCATGAGAAGGTGGATCTCTGGGAGGTGTCGAGGACACAAGGCCCCACCCTCAGAAAGAGATTAGTGCCCTGAAATAAGAGAGGCCACCGAGCTGCCTTTGTCCCGGCATCACGTGAGGACCTACTGAGTAGGTACCACCCATGACCAGAGCGCAGGCCCTCACCAGGTGCCACAGAGGCTGGTGCGTCCCAGCCTCTGACCCCTTTCTGCTTTTTATGAGCCACCCTCCTTGTGGTAATTTGTGGCAGTCTGAGTGGACTAAGACTTGTGTATTACATACAAATGAGTCAGATCATCTCCTCCTCCTCCTCTCCTTCTTCCTTTTCTATTATTATATTCCTACCCGACTATTACTGATGTCAATAATAATTTTAGCTTGAGGATCTCATTGGAAGCAATTCTCCATGAAGAGCTCAGTAGAAGGCATCTTTTCCTCCATTCATGAGCCACTGGTTTGTCCTCCTGGATTTTCCTGGAGAACTAGTAAGAAGACACAGTCTAAGGCCACCTGCTCTGCCAGAGGCCAGGTGTGACCAAGCGCACTTCCAGATAGCGACTAGGAGTTCTGAAGGAATGAAGGAGGACTTACTTGGACTCTAAGAAAAACGTCGCCAGCTTCTGTCCTTGCTTCTCGGGAGCCCCTGCAGCCAGCCCTCCCAATGCACGCTGACACAGTGCTACAAACAGGGCCCGTCTGCCCCATGTGCCTCAGCCGCTGTGCTGGAGAATCCTGGAGAATCCGCAGTGTAGACAGAGCTCAGGCCTTGCCCATGCAATTACAAAAAGAACGCTGTGGTTTGGTTCTGCTGAGGGGATATTGCTCAACAGTTAATGCAATCACATTACAAGTGCTTGTATTAAAATCACACGCAGGATGAAAATTGGTCTGAACGGCAGCTACTAGGAAAAGACAAAGAAAGGTCTGTGGGTTGTCATAATCCGTAAAGAAATTTTGGTGGCAAAAAGCACTGACACACAAGCTCACACACGGGCAGGAAAGGCCCCAGAGCATATAAGTTTGTTGTTGCGGCACAGACAAGACCTGAGCAAGCACTGCCCCACGTGCATGCATGTTCAATGCTTGTATGTGTGTGTGTGTGTGTGTGTGTGTGTGTGTGTGTGCGCGCGCGTACGTGCACATGCACACGAGAGAACTTCAGCTTCTGAGCCAGCAGGCAGTGTGTGGAACAGTGATGGCCACTTCAGACCTTACCTCACGCCAGGACAAAGCCAAGTCCAGCTCGTAGATGGGGATATTGTGCATTTATTCCCTAGCTGGGATTGCCAGGACCTGGCAGGTAGCAGCTTGAAAGCCAGAGGGTTTCTGGTATGCTCCTAGTTTGGTTGGAAGTTAAGCTCTGCTATTTTATATGCTCCTGTGGTTGGGATTAAGTCTATCAAAACTCCAAGATCTCATATAATATCAGACTTATAGCTACAAAGCCAGCTGTCTGCAGCAACTCTCTCCCTCCCCCATGCGAAGGAAAAGCAGACTTTTAAAATTGATTGATTTTTAAATGTGTAATTCCTGGAATCTACTTCAAAGGTCTTTCATGGAACCAGAAGCATCAAATGTAAGGTTTTCCCTGCAGGACTTTACATAACCTGAAACCCTGCCTGGGTTTTCCATCTCCTCTCAAGACAAGAGTTGGTCGAGGGTCCAGGGGAGTGTGGTAGCAAACCACAGTTTGGGAACAAGTTAAACCCAGGAGGTTTCCAACCAGGAAGTCTCAAAGCTTCAGGGTGACCCAAGACTTCAGAGATGTGTGCTGGGAGCTCAAGGGGTAGGGAAAAGTCCTCTGAACTCTTTGCTCTGTTTTTGAACTTGTGGGATGGTGTCATTCACACTAGCCCCCCTTCCCTGTTGCAAAAATAATGGGGTGGGGGGGTGATGAGCAACTTGTGTACATTGATACAGCAGGAGTGGGAGCCGTTTACTGTAGGACAGGAGGGGCATATATACATTCCACACAACTTATCTAATTAACATAAACTAGATACAGCAGTCAACAAATAAGGACTCTCCACACTTAATGGCTCGCTGGCGCCACCTCACAAACCACTCCCCCTGGCAAAATACCAGGCGCCACCCTGACTTGTTTACAGACTCTAACACTTCCCGTCGTGGCTGGTTATAACTGGTTCCCTCCTGCCTGGCTAGGAAGAGGCAGGCTCATTCCAGAACCAACTGCCCAGGGATGGTAGCTCCTGCAAGACCGGGCAGCAGCTCTGGAGAAGGCTGCTGGGCTCCTGTCAGCCCAAGCTTGATGACGTTTTCCAACTTAGCAAACTTTGGAGAGAACACTTCTTCCATGAGCAACGCCTCCCTTTTTGATATGGAAGAAAAGAAAAAGTATTTTCCTTAACACACCGTGATAGACTGATGGTTTCACCTCTTGAGATGTTTTCCTTCTTCTCTTTTTAGCATTCCTTCTCATAAAGAAGTATTCTCAGGGGTCAAAAGGATATTTCCACCTAGGTTTTATTCTCCCACCTGACAGAAATGAGTTTGTGTTTAGAATTTTCATTTTAAAGCCATTAGAATGGTTAATCCAACTGACCCCACTGCTCTGGCCAATGAGGACTTGGGTCTGGCTTTCATTAATGGCTGAAGCTACAGCACATTCAACAAGCAGAGCCTTTCTTGGTGCTCACGGTGGGAGGGAGGGGTGATTATCACCTTCGTGGCTCTTGCTTTCTGGGTTTTATTATTTTTTCTCAGTATTTGGTCTGGCTTGTCTTTAAAAGAAAAAAAAAAAAAAGATGTAGTGATTTCCTCTTAAATGATGTAATCTTATGAAAGACCAAAGCTTTGCAAACTTGAATTCAGCAAGGGGAATTCCCGGTATTTATATGCGTGTTAACAGGAATATAAAAAGACTCAGATTCACCTTCACCCTTCACCGGCAACTGCAGCTCAGGGCTGATTTGATTTTTTTTTTTTTTTCTTCTTGTCTTTCCTCTTGCCCCTCACTCTCCTCTTATTTTTCCCTTTTGGAACAAATTTTGTAAAACTCTTTCTAAGTGCAGAGTCTGTGTGGAGCACAAGTTGACCAGGTCCAATTCTCGACTTTGCAATACTGAGTGATCCTTGGTAGGACCCGGCTCTTTCTTGGAGGAGGAAGAGCAGCCTGGGTTCCCTGGTGTCTGCGGCAGGCAAGCCCCCCTTCATCCTGGGTGGAGTCCAGGTATGGAGGAAGGAGGGGCCACGGAGATCTCCAGGCAGGGCTGACGTTCTTCCTGAGCTGCAGAAGAGCTCTTGAGGACACTCAGGCAGTTTATGGGTGACAGTGACCTGAGGGCTCAGAGGTCTGCAGCATGAGTGGCGTCTGCAGGAGGAGGAGGCATGTGTGAGCTGCACTCCTCCCCTGCAAGCTGTCTGATAGGTTCGCAGTGTCAGGACAGGGACCTGGGGATGAGCTGGGGCCAGAGACAAACCACTGGGCATGACTTGCTAAGGCGTCTGAACTTCATTCATTAAGCAATGAGGCGCCCTCTCAGGCTAAGGAAGGAAGAGGATGGGGCTCACCCAGCAGTAAAGCCCACGCCTGCTGGAACCGTTGTGAGTTTGGGTTTGAATCCCAATTCTGTCTTTGATGAGTGGCGTGATCCTACTCGAGTCAGGTAACATCACCAGGAGAATAAAGGATGGGAATGGGGTGATGATTGGGGTTCCCAGCTTCAAGGGTCCATGTGGCCGAACAATGAACACATCCTCAGCGAATCTGTGACATGGAGTGGGGGAGGGGCAGCATGGGAACGCAGCCAGACCTTCCTGTATGCAGCACTGGCTCTAGCCTCTGCATCACAGTGGAGCTGGGGCCAAGTGACCTTCTGATGGCAGTGATGAGAGTCCCCAAAGGTGCTGGAAGGACCCGAGCAGTCCACACAGCCATATCATCCAGGGTGAGTCCCGGAGCATCTGGGAGCCGTGGGGCCTCTTTTCTGCAAGAGATTGATGCCAGGGACATAGGACTGGTCTCCCTGGACCCTGGAGAAGGTTTGGTGCCACACTGTTGAACACGATCCTGGTTCTATGAAGGAAAGTGTCGGGAACAGAGGCTTCTCATGGAAAAAGACCAAACAGAAAAGGAAGAAAAACCACTGGGTTGCGTATCTCTGTGTGAGTCCAGCCACCCTTTCAGGAACCTCAAAAGCCTGAAGTCTTTGAAAAATAATCTCAGTGATGATTTGTCTCTAGTAACCAAACATTCACACAAACATCTACTTTATAGTAACCAAACATTCAGACCAATGTCTACTTGAATTTTTCCTAAAATACTGGTTGGACTACCACACAACCCCCTCCATGAATTATTAACCCGGGGAGATTAGTACTCGTCCCACCATGACCACCAAGACAAGAGATCTTGATAAAATGTAGCCATGGCATTATTATTCCTGTGACCTCCAGAGCAGATCCCTCTCTCAGCATGGCACTGTGGCCAAGTTGCCATTACTTAACCAGACCCCTCTGCTCTGGTTTTCATGTCCCCCCTAAGCCAGCTGTTGTTCTGCATTTACTTATCTTAAAAACTCCTCTTCACCCTTCATCACCTAATGCAGGACTTAGATCCTTCAGAAGCCACCCCTGAGCCTGGGAGAATGTTAGTTACCTTTCCTCTTCAGCATTTTGCATTTTTGCTGGTTTGTTACTAAGCTCCTCCTGGGACCCTCCAATGTGCCTTCCTTCTCCAGACTCTAAGCTCCCTGAAGGCAAAGCCAACAGCTTGGGAAAGATGTCACAGAGTGGGGAAGTGGCAGAAGAATTGAAGAACAGCAACAGAAGTCGTCTCCTGTAGGAAACAAGCTGATTTTTTCCAACAGATCAGTGGTAACACTCAGGAACTGGGAGGATCTGATCCTTCTGGAAAACAGTGTGAGGAATGGGGCAAAAATTGTAATACTTGGTTTTGGTTCTGCTCAGGGGGGATTTAGGCCTCCAGGGGCCTGACCACCTGTAGCAGCAGATGAGGAGCCCGGTCCAGGTGGCTGGAAGTAAGACCAGGTCATTAGTGACCTTCCGCAGTGCTGGACACTGGCTCCAGACCTGGTTTTCTGCTTGATGCCCCATAAACTGCCCAACACACAGCAGCCCTAGCATGCCCTCAGGAAAAGCCAGACCAAGAGAATAGCTGTGGGTGCCAGTACGTGGGCTTCCAACCCAAGCACAGGTCTCTGCTTTAAGAGTCACTCACTCAGACAGGTGTTGATATCCAAGACCTTTGGTCAAAAAGTCCTAGCACACAATACAGTCCTCAAGACAAACACATAAAAAGCACAGCCAAGAGAAATAGGCACGTCACGGACCAGAAGAAATCCACAAACAACCATAATGACTCTCCCAGGGGAAATGAGAAAATGTTGGGTCTTAGAAACATTCAAATGCAATAAAAGAATATTCAGAGAATAAGAACTCTTGGTCTCTAAAAAGTACAATAAAAGAAAAAATTCCAATAGGAGGATTAGAAGAAGGGAAAATTGGGAAAACCTCATTGGAAAATGAATGCGAGGTGAAACACAGAAAATGGGATCATAAAGACAAGTAGATCAACCTAAGAAGTCACTTGTCTGGGTCCCAAAAGCTACAGAAAAGGGGAACAGAGGAAACAAGAGAAGTCTTTCAAGATATATTACAAGAAAATTTCTTTGGAATGAAACATATAGGTTTCCATCTGAAAGCTATTCATCTCCTCAAACTGTGGCCAGCACAGTTACTACAAACTATCCACACATCTACATAGAATTTCAGAATAAATACTGAATCCTATAGAATTAAAGAGCAAAAATATAGGTTCAAATGGAAAAAAAACCCACTGGGTTTCTCAACAACTAGAAAATGGACTAGCAAAGCTTTTCTTATTGTAAAGACACGGACTTCCAGTTAGAATTGTACACCATCAAGCTAACGTGAAGGTAAATTGGTATACGTTCAAAAACACATAGAATGGTATTTCCCATGGATGGCATTCTTAAATAGCTTCTAGAATACATTCTCCAAAGTAATAATGCACTAAGTTGATAACAAAAAGACACAAAATAAACAAAAGGGAATTTCAATGCAGAGAAATCCCTGGATGAGAGAAAAGTAAAGCTCTGGTTCTCCTTTGAGCATCCAGCCAGGGGTCGGTCGGTCCAGGGGGAGCAGGACAGAAGAGTCAAGGGGGATAGTTCCTGGGTGAACAAAAGGGCTCTAGGGAATTGCCAGTGCTTAGACATGTTCTGTCGCCTTGCAATTATTTCAAAGGTGAAATGGAATAAATGGTAACTGTATAAAAAATTAAGCCAACCAATGAGCAATAATGAATAGTTAAGTCCAGTGAAGTCGCTTCACCACCAAGAGCCTGTAATAGTGTACTAAAGCCCAGCGCGCTGTGCGGTTCAGTACAGCTGCATGGAAGGGCTGTGGGGTGTGTGTGTGTGTGTGTGTGTGTGTGTGTGTGTGTGTGCAGGAAAATCATAATATTTAAAGGAGAGAAATCAATAAATTATAGTATTCCCAAGCCATTATGTATAAAGTTGAAAGCAAATACCATCCAACAACAGATAACGCTCTAACTTTTACAAATCAGGAATCAGAAGGGTGGATTGGGGAGAGGTAGGAACTCTCCTTTACACTATAATTATTGTATTATCATTTGATTTTAAAACTGTATTCACATGTCATTATAATGAAAATTTCTATTTGGAAATTTCAAACTTTCTGAAACTCTACGACAACCTGGTGAATTGACACTTGAGGCTCCTCCAAGAAGCCTCCAGAATTTGCTTCCCATATTCCAAAACAAGAATAAAGCCATTATCTAAAAAGAAGGGCAAATCAATAAATACCGAGTGTCCTTGTTCCCTGGGGCCCAGGGGCGGGCAGGATCCTGGAGAGGCTCACGTCAACCCAGCTGTGTGGTCCTCGACGGAGGCTGTGCAAGGTTGCCCAAGGTATCAGCAGCAAGGGGCAGGGGAGGGGACCCCAGGCCCATCTGCCAATCTGGCCCAGGCCTGTGCCCCTACCCCCCATGGCGTCTGGATGGTTGTGTATCACGGAGGCGTTGATGTTCCTTGGACCGAATCACGTGGTGTGAGCACCAGTCTGTGCCCCGGGGAGTCTTTATTGCTCCCATCTGGATGGTCCTGTGCAAGTCAAGGGCACCCTGCGCTGCCTACAGTGTGGCACTGTGGCCATGGCTGAGGTGTGACACTGGTGGCCATGGCCGAGGTGGCCTTCCTGCTCTTCTCCATGTGGGCGGGAGAAGTGCCACAATAAGTGTTTGCATCAGCCTTTTATCATTTAGGTGACACACTACTGCCGACTTGGTGGCACACGGTTATTGTCTTGCAGCTCCGTGGGTCAGTTGGGTCACATCCCGGCTGCCAGCAGGGCTGCCCCTCTCGGGAGGCTCCAGGCCGCTCCCTGGTTTCCTGACCTCAGGCCCCTCTGCCCTGTGCTCAGCCATCAACAGGCTCTGGCTGATGTCTATCCTCGTCAGGCTCCCTCTGATCTGAGCTCAGCAGGACTCATCGACATGAGGGGCCCGGTCCTTGGGCGCTCAGCCGGGGAGCCCAGGACCACCTGCCAGTCTCTAGCCCTCAGCTCATCACACCCACAAGTGACCAGGGGAACATCGCCCACATGAACTCTGGGGACCAGGACAGGGGCCATCTTTAGAGAGCCGTGACTCTGCCTATAGCAGAATTTAACCAGGTGAACTCAGTGACTCCCCCAGAGGTCCCTGGTCTCCTCACCAGGCAGCACAGAGAACACGGTGACCAGAGTCTTGTTCCTCTGCACAAAGTGCTGCTTTGTGACCATTTAAACGCAATGAGAACCAAGTCTCCCCGGCGAGCGCTCTGCCCGCCCCTTGGTTCAAGGGTGACACTACTGCTCCTGTTCCGTTCACCTTTGTGCATTTGGAAGGTGTCTTCATTTCCAGACCTTCCCTGTCGCAGGGCACAGGCTCTCAAGTGCCGGAGAAGTTCCCTTCTGCTGGGGCGGCTTGCCTTCTTGTGGCTGATGGGCGCCGTCTGCAGCGGAGCTGACACATGAATGAACTCCAAGCCCATGCTCAAAGTGGTCCTCCGACCGGGCACAGCTCCGACTGGGGGAACTGCTTATTCATGGATCGTAAAAACCGAGTCCTATAAAATGACGAGGCTGTTTGGAGACGTGCGGTGGCACGGGCCAGCAGATCTGGGTGCAGCTCTGTGGTACCTCGCTGCCGCCAAACTCAATCTCCCCTTTCATCAATGAGGCCTCCACAGTTGGGTGTGGTCAACAGTAGGAGAGACGTGAATCCCAGCACGACGGGCCTGGTGCCCGCCGTGGAGAGGTTCTGGTTGTCTTGCCTTCTGTCTGTCTGTCCTCTGACCCATGGAATCATTTGCATCTAAGATGCTCAAAACACAGATGGGTTGTTGGCTGTTGTCACACAGGGAACTGAGACCCACTCTGGGGATACGTGGGCTTTGCTGGGGACTTCAGGCAGACGGGGAGGCCCAGGAGACCTTTGGCCATGGAGGCAGCCTTCTGCCTGGCCTCGGAAGGTGGCCATGGGAGGAGAGAGGAACACAAGGCATCACCCAGGGGAATCTGTGTGAACCGAGGGAGAGTGGCCCTGGGGCTCAAGACACAGATGCTGTGCTGGGGTGGGGTGGGGGTGCTGACACGCAGCTGCTTTCCTCCCTCGGTTCCCAAGAAAAACCAAGAGGCCCTGGTTTGTGTCAACACTTACTACTGGCAAACACACCAGTTGGAGGTGGAATGCTCCGACCTTGAAGTCAGGAGAGTTCTTCCCCAGTGCCTGCTGTACAAATTTCCTTGACCTTGAGTAAGGAAAGCCTTCCGGCCTTTCATAAGAGTCTACATTTGTCCCCAGCAGCTCAAGTGTGACGTGCATGCCATCTCCTGCTGTTTCTATCCCATATTTGAGTGGTGCACACCATGTGCCTGTGTTAGGAACAAAGCTCCAGTTCAGAGAGGTTGAGTCACTGGACTAAGGCCACACAGATGTGCCTCCCTCCACTGCACCCCAATCCTCTGTCCCTGTGACTAGGTCCTCAAGGCCCACTGTGACAAAGCAAGTACTCCTCTGTGGTTCCCTGAACCCTCTAGTTTGCGTGTTGTCTCTAGTGGCTTTTCTAGTTTTGATGGCAAATTTAAGGAGCTGTAGCAGAGACTGTGTGACCAGCAAAGAAGAAACTAAGAAATTAGTTACTAGTTTCTGGTCCTTGGAAGGAAGAAAAAGAAGAAGAAAACTTCCTAAATGCTGACCCTGCTGTAAGTCACCAACATAGAATGATTCTGTGACTTCTGGGTACATTTATGGCATGAGATGAACAGTACCGTCGATGGCGGTGGAGTGCCTGTCCTACCCATCATGGGCAGAAGCCTTCCGGCTGCACCATTCAACCCCTGAGGGGCTCAGTACTGTTGGGGAGCAGTGAGAAGACCACAGGTCCAGCCCCCAGAAAGGCACATTGCTGTGCAACCTTGGCCACATGGCTCAGCCTCTCTGCTCCTCAGTTTCTCAGCTGAGCCAATGAGGATGCCCCCTGCCCTAACCCTAGTCCTGAGGGCCTTTGAGAAGGCTAGATGGGATAAAGCGTCCTTTGTCCCAGAACGGCGCCTGGGACACACAGTAGGTGCTCAAGTCATCAGTTCTCTTGAACCGCTAAGCCGACCGGACCCCGCTTGGCAGAGTTTCCAGCCACACCAGCCCCCGTCCTTGACATTGAACCCAAGTGGGAAGTGGGAGGGGGTGGGCACCAGAGCCAGGGTGGACTCAGCTCCAGGCTTGTGTCCCAGAGTGAGCCCCACACACAACGAGGAGCCTCCCGTCATTAAGCACCTGGGCCGGGTTCCAGCTGGTGCCCGGGAGAGGCCAGCTTCCTGGCCCCACCCCTGGCTCCTAAGCCAGCCTTCCCTCGGGATTAGGATCTTATAAACAGCAGCCAGTCCTCAGGGGTGAGGTGCTCAGGGCCCCCCTCAGCTCCAGACGCAGAGGCTTGTTTTGAGGAACAAATGTTAACTTTCTCTTTTCAGTAAAGAAAACAAGAGTCTCCCAACCCGATGCCTCCTGCAGACCGAGTTATTTTCTTCTTCGCGAGACTCAGGGAACGTGGAGTTATTTTGGGGGGCCGTGGGCGGGTGCACGGTGACTGTGTGCTTGGTGTCCTTTCGGGATCCCCCAGGGCCAGTGCAGAGGCACAGGGCGGGCGGGCTCCGGAGGGTTCCAGCAGAGACCTGCCCACGGAGAGAGGCCAGCAGACAAGGCGGTGGCCATCTTCCCAGTCTGCTCTCCAAGAAAGGCTTCAGCCTGCTAGATTCTCCTCCTGCGGGCTCTGCGGCAACCGGCCTCTCTTCCCGGGCCTCGCCCCAGCAGACTTGGCGAGAGGCTGTTCTTCTCCCTGAGCTGCGAGCAGCCTTTCCTGCAGCTCCTGGCACCTCCTCCTTCCAAAGAGCATCTTCCAGGCCCAGCCCAGGGCGCTGCCCCAGCTCACCAGCCATACTCAGACCCCTCCTGAGCCGTGCTGGCTGGGTGCCCCCCAGGGAGGGGACTTCCATCCAGCTCACACCAGCCAACACCCCTCCCCCATTCCTCCAGCACCTGGAATTCCTGGTTTTAGAGACGCTTTGGAATCAATCCTTCAAGGAGCAGGGCTGTGGGTTGAGACAAGCAAAGCCTCAGTGCTATTCAGTCGATTTCTAGCTGTGTGACGTCAGGCAAGTAGCACAGCCTCCCTGAGCCCACTGCCACCCAAAGTGACTGTGGTGGATCCAGAGAGCTCTGCAGAGGTTCATGAAGCGAACCACGCTTTTCCCCTTGCCCCCCCCCCATGGCAGGAAAATCGAGAGATGGTCTTTAATCCATGCAGAGTTTAAGAAGAGGTTTCTTGAGTTGGAAGGAGAAATAATATTGCCAAACATGAAAAATCCTCTCTCTGTGGAAGGAATATGTTCTTTGGGGAAAAATGCTCATTATACGAGGGGGAGAGGTCAACACCCCTGACCACACTGGCTGCAGTTTTTTCTGCATGTCAGGACTTGGCACAGCCTTCCACACGGGGAGGGGCCCAGTGAATTTGAAGAGGCCCTTCAAGAAAGTGGGTTCCCCGGGGTGTTATGGCCAGTGGACTTGCTGAGTGGTCATGCTGGGGCTCTACCTGCTGGTCTGCAAGTATCTCTCAGAGATAGGTTAGGAGTTCATGGGCAGATGTAGATTTCATCGTCAAAATGATTGTGATAACAACAACACACGTAAGGAGAGATTTAAGAGCTCACCCTGTACCAAGCACCCGTTTAGGAACTGGGATGAACTAGCTCATATAAGTTCATGGGCAACAGGGTCAGGCGTCCCCAGGGTACTGTCAGGATCGTAAACTCAAATCTTCACCAGGATTGTGAATGAACACAGCTTCCAAGTCCACCGGGATGTGCCCATTACGAGGGCAAGACCCGGCTCTCTCTCCTTCTCTGCCTCCTGTTCTGGCTGAGGGCTGGCCCCACAGTGACAGGCATGAGGTGTCAATATTGCTCTGTTGCAGGAGTGAGAGGGGAGCAGGTCTCCAGCTCCAGCGCTCAGCGGCCTCTTGTGACGATGCCAATTACTATCCCCCCGTGGACAGACCTGTTCTGCCTCTTTCCTGCCTGAGGATCTTCCATGGCTCCCCACTGCCCACCCAGTCAGCAGTGAGCCTTCCTTGGGCTCTCAAGCGTCTACAATGTGGTCCTACTAGATTTTCTCCCTCCAGTGCCAAGGACAGCCCTATTTGTCCTCTCCACCATACACAGACATGGATCCCAGACTCTGGGCTTCCTCTACTTATCTTTCCCTACTCCCAGTCTTGCCCAGCCTTGTAGCTCTTATCAAGCCCACCCGTCCCCTTACCTCCATCAGTGAGGCCAACATGTCACACAAGGAAATCACAAGTCCTCACCTCATGGTGTCAGGTCTCAGCTCCAGTCATTCCATATTTGCAAAAGCTGCTGGCCAGGCTGAATGGATTTTGGTTCAGTCAATTCAGTCTATTCACAGAACTGGACCTCAAATGGAAATTTCACCAAGTTGAAGTGACGTCAACCTTGGTCTCTCCTCCAGGCAAACTGGCCAGATTGGAACGGACACATTTGGAACCTTCACCTAAGTCCCTCACTCTGACTCTGAGTCTACTGGAGGTTTTTCTTCACGTTTTTACCTTTTGAAAAATGTCCAGTGCCTTTGACCTACCTGTTGGAAACTCACTTTTATGTGTTCCATGTTTCATCTGAGAAAATTAAGTCCAAAGTGAAATATTCTATAGAAAGCAGGCGAGGAGACAGCGTGGGTGTGGGTTGAGAATTGCTACCACTCGAATGCTTTCTGGAAGTGCAAAAGGTGAATGCATCTCCAGTCCTTCAGCCGGGGGAGAGACATGTTCAGTGTCATGTAGCTGAGAAGTGATTCAAGCTAGATCTGAGAAACAGTCGTCAGACTCCAGTCTACTCACATGAATGTGGTGCTAACATCGAATATGGTGCCAAGGCACAGTGAGGGGGACACTGGGAAGGGCAAGTCCCTGCAGTCACAACAGTTTGGGGCCATGCTAACCTGGCTGTGCAGGAAGAGCAGCCTGGGGATTTATCTGACCAGCTCCCTCTGGGTCCCTTTGAAGCAGAGGAGCAGGGAAGGAGGTGGTGGCCACAGTGGACCCTCAAGTTCAAGCTTCCCCAAGGGCCAGGGCCCAGAAGCCAGGCCTGACAAAGGTCTAAGGACCCTCAGACTCAGAGTCAGAGTGAGGGACTTAGGTGAAGGTTTCAAATGTGTCGGTTCCAATCTGGCCAGTTTGCCTGGAAGAGGGACCAAGATTGACGTCACTTCAACTTGGTGAAATTTCCATTTGAGGTCCATTTCTGTGAATAGACTGAATTGACTGGACTGAGGCTTTCACTAGAGCTGAAACTGATAGCTATGTCTGGCTGGTTATCTAGCACTGACCTGCTCAGACACTCATGCACCCATTCATTCAGCCAACCTGTGGAAGGCATCCCGTTGGGACCTGGGCTTCATGCAGGGGTCCACCAGGCTCCGCCCCTCATCACCAGGAAGTCATGAGCATGTGGAGAGATGTAGCTCTGAGAAAATCACTGTTAGAGGGAGATGGGCACTTGGACAGAGGTCCACGCATGGTGGGGGAGAGGACAGCAGGTCCAAGCGGCTGCAGTGTTGCATGAGCCAAGGTGAAGGGGATCCCAGAGCTTGTCTTAAAAATGAACAGATGAGAAGAGAAATAGTGGGGAAGGAAGGAACCCCTGTGACTGGATTAAGACATTGTGAGGAGGAGCAGACTTCTGCAAGAATAGAAGTGAGGAGCGGAAGGAGATGAGGTCAAAAGAGAACTAGGGTCAGCTGCGGTGGCATGATCCCGTGAGGGGCACATCCAGGGTGGACAGGTCACCCAGAAGCATTCATCCATGGAGGAGTCCACTCCTCATCACCTTCCTTTGCCCCAGGGACATGCCTGGCTGTTCTGTTGAGAAACCAGCCTTAGCTGATAAAGGTAGATGGAAAGACAGGGACGTGAAGCTCCATCGCACCCCAGCACTAAAATGCTGGCCTTGACTAGCTTTCCCTAGTGAGTGGTAGGGGAGAGCTACACACGCTGCTCCCTGAACCTGTGATGACAAGATTAGGAGATGAGTTCCAGCAACGAAAGGGGGGCCCTGTGAAAGAACAGCCCCGTGCAGGCCAGAGGCTGTGGGTGAAGTCCAGCCCAGGCCTCCCGCTCCCAACTGTGCCCGCACCTGCTCGCTGCCTGGTAGGGGTGCCCGGGAGAGCCCTGAGCAGCAGTCCACCGGGGCCTTCTGCTGGAGAGGATGCCTTGGGCTGGAGAGATGGTGGCCAGGGTCTGCAGGAGACTCCTGGCAGGGCCTCCAGCCATCCCAGGAGCTCTCGATCCTCATGAGCCCAGGCTTCTCGTCTTTGAAATAGGGTCGCCATCCCGCTTCTTGACCATCAGCAATCCTCACATGAGAAACCCTTTTTATAAACTTTCTTTTTCCTTTTCTCTTATGAGTTTTTAAGAAGGAAAACTACCGAGTGCCTCAGAAGGGAATCAACCAGCCCCTGACCCACCCCGGCTCCCTGGTGCCATCGTGCCCCCACCGCATTCTGAGATGCGGGCCCTTCATGGGGGATGAGCATCGCTGCACCCACATTTGAGGTGTATTCCAAGGCCCAGAGGAAGTCAGCGGTGCACAGGCCCCGGCAGCCGGCCGCATCCTGCTAACAGCAGCAGGTTCAATGTGCTGAACGGCTGTCTCCTGTGAGCACACAGGGCTGGGTGGGGCAACCCAGTGGGGGCACCGGACACCTGGAGAGCCATGCAGCACCGTGGCCAGCTGCTGTGTCCTCCCAGGGACTCCCCCACCCTGCACCCACAGGGCTGTCAGCACTGAACTCACTCTATGTGGGGCTCAGTCCTCCAGGACACAGGGCATCCAGGACCACGTGTAAGGACACAAGACAGGACCAGCATATTGCTGCGAGAAGGCCAGATGGAAGTGGGGGAAGAAAAGAGGCTACAGGGGAAATGACTGCAGAGAAAAGGGACAGGAGCGGAGAGTGAGGGATTGAAGAAGGAAGATGGAGGAGGCCAGGTGAAGAGGGAGAGAGAGCGGTGACCCAACAGCCACCATCTGCCTGAGACTGGAGCACACTCAGGGCCAGCGCTGCCACTTCCTAGCACTGCTGTACACTATGCTGTCTGGACGGTCACCTCGAGGTCAGTACTTCACTTCTCTCTCCTGTGAAACGGGGGTGGTCAGAGCACCCTCCCCTGGGGCAGGATTGGGAATGTGGATGTGTAAAATATCAAGCCAGGGGTCTGTGACAGTGTTTAGTGAGCGGTAAGGTCTATGGCAATAGCGTCGTCCATCCTTAGTGCAGAGGTAGAAATTAGGGGTCAAGGAGGGGTAGCGCCTGACCAAGGACACGGTGCTGCCTGGAGACAGAGTGAACCCACAGCCAAGCTGCAGGCTGCAAGGGGCATCCTTCCAAGAGGGTCCCCTCTCTTGGCTGGTCCATTTTCAGACCCAAGACACTGGCCAGGTGGTCACAGACTCAGCACTGTCATTTCAGGTGAAATAAGAAGACAGGACTCAAAAAGGAGGGTGGAGTCAATGCAAGATCTCTCTTGGGTGAAAGTAGCAATCGCCCATAGAACCCATTAATGACAGCCCTGTGTGTGGGGGGGATGACACTCACTGAGAGAGAAAGGGGTATGTGGGATTCGGGGCATGGTCGAGTGTGCACATGCGTGTTTTGTGCTGTGCTCAACATGCACCTGCGTGTGGACGAGCACGCATGTCAGCCTGCATGTACGCAGATGTGTGTGTGTGTGTCTGTGTGTATTCCTGCACGTGGGCACAAGCACATAGGTACGTTGTATGGACATGCACAGTGTGTCAGCAGGGCTGTGTGTGCACGCACAGGGCACATGGACAGGATGTCACTCCCGGGCCCTGGCGCCCTGCTCACTTCTCCTCCCTCCTCCATCCAGAGCCTTCTTTATTTCCTCATCAAATTATGACTCGTGAGCCAGGAAAGTCCTTATTACCTGAGAACTTGCTAGAAATGCGGAATCCCACACCTACCCCAAACCTACTGAATCATACTGTGTATGTTAGCAAAACCATCTCTCGGGTGGTTTCTATGCACGTCAAAGCTGGAGAGATTTTGCTGCCCAGAAGGTGAGGTCTGCTTTAATTTCAAATCATAAGGCCTGGGAAAAATTACCATGTGGCCAAACAGGCCCAACAGGGGGCTTTGGAGGCCCTCCATACATTGCATCTCACTTGGTCCTTCCAAGAAAACTCATGACTGTTCCCTTTCAGAGATCAGGAGACTAAGGAGCCAGAAGGTAAGATTTGAACCCCAGGTCTTGCAGGTCCCAAGGTCTAAATAGGAATCTGAACGTGAGTCTGGTTAGCACGGCTTCCTTCTCAAAGTGTCTTGCTGCATTTTAAGGTGGAGGAATTGCCTAAGATGAGAAGGATTTCAGAAGGGTAACCACAGATCTTTCTCTTCTATGTGTGTTAAACTTAATCCCCCCTTGAGGGCAAGGCCTGGCTCACTCTGAGCTTTGCTGATGATTTTCCCATATCACAAGAGGCTCTTCTCTGGGTTCCTGGGGCATGTCTGGGAGCCAGAAACCTCACCTTGGTTCTCTGAATGTGGTTCCTCATGTGCCTGAGGTTCCTGGTACTCCTGGATTGCTCTTCATCTGCACCATGGGGAATGAGTGGTGGGATCCTGGTTTTGAGATTTGAAATGTGAAAGACTTTAATTTCACCCAGCCGGTACCACAGAACGCACATTGGAAGTTAATCTATTAAAAGCACAGAGTTGCGTCCCTTTATAGATATGCACAAGTTGCCCGAATGCTTTTGATATCTGAATTAGGCAGGGCCTTAGGAACACTGCACCGTCTTAACCCTCCTGGGAGTCCTGGGAGGTTAGCTTTGTGGAATCCATTTAACAGATGAGCAGACTGAGCACCCAAGTGCTCACGGGTAGTTGATGCAGGGACTGAGAGTCTGTCTGGCCCCAGAGTCCTTGCTCACTCTATCTTCCCAGCACAGCCTTGGTATTTTAATTTCTGACTCAGCCTGAGATAAGGAAAATCTGGATGAACGCTGGAGAGCTATGTGTGAGACAAGTTTTAGCAGGTCTGCGTGTCATTTTGGGTGTCCAAATCTTTCTCTTGACTGACGTCCTGGCAGTTCAAGCTCCCAGATTCCACTGTGAAAGAAAAATAAAAATATCTACTAAAACTTTTGACTCAACGTTTCTTGTGCTCAGAATAGTGGAAGCCAAAGCTGAACACACAGTTCTAGAGGCTGGATGTGCTGACGGCAGGGTCTCTTCTCCATCCTCCAAACCCTCCCTCCACCCAGGGCTGCACTCATGCAGGACCACATGCCTCCCTCTAAGGGAATTCTGTGGACCTACAGGTACCATTGGCTCCCGGGACTCCCACCCCAAGCACACTGCTAGAGTCGGGCCGAAGTCCTTCCTTCCATCCCTTCCTCTGAATTTCCCTTATCTTCTGTTACTTTAGTTATAGAGACAGCCGTGCTGATCTTGTGTTCTGATTTAAATATCTCTATGTGTGCTTATTTATTTGGTTCCTGGCACTCCCCACCCCTGGCACTAGACCATGATCCCTGTGGGACTGTCTCACCCCATGGGAACAATGCATGGGAGTTGGGAGGTACTGGACAAGGTTTTGTTGAATGACTAAATAAGCAAATGAGCTTCAGTGATTCCTGGGCCGGATCAGAGTCCAATGTTCAGTCTGCAATGACTCGTCTGTCTCTGATGAAGAACAGAAAATGGCCGTGGACCTCCTGCAAGTAGCAAAGTGGCTGGCATGTGGCACACTCTTCCAAGGGTTAGTGCTCCAAACATGTGGAGACAACATGCCAGCCTGGGACTGGAAGAGGTGCTTGGGAGGTCCCCTCCCTGCTGACTCACAGTCTTCCACACTACAGACACAGAAATAGCACATTGCCGGGCAGAGGCCACTGGATTACAACTGTATGTGGTGTCTGAGGGTCAGAAACTATGGAAGTTTGAGTAGACCTAGGACGAATGTCCAGGGCTGCCCCCAGCTGGAGCTTGGACAACAGGGCCTAACAGATACTGCTGAGCTGAGGCTCCAGCCGGCTGTGAGGGACCTCCCAAAGGCCCTGGATTCTGCAGTTTCATGCCCACCCGAAGGGAGACAGAGAGTCCCCTTGGAGATCCTGCAGAACTCCTTCCGGAGGACATGGCTTCTTCCGGCCAGAATGCCCTTGGTAGGGGATTACAGTTGGTTCCTGCCCTGCAGACCAGGTCAGAGGTTAAACCCTCTTCCAGCCCCAAGAACCCCACCTCCCAGAGGGACAGGAGGGAATGAAGGGGAACCAGACGCAGGGACGGGAATGATGGGCCTGAAGGAGTCCATACTTTGCTGACTCTGAACCAGACACTTTGGATATATTATTCCACTGAATCTTCATACAAATTCAGAAATTCTTAAAAGTATTTGTGAGATAATAGAATGTGGACGTGTTTAAGTGACTTTTCAGGAGACTTGGAGTTAGGACGGAGAAGGCTGCTGTGGGGCCGCCACCTCTGAAGCTCTCCTTGGAACACAGGGGCTGATTCCATGTTCTGTCTCTAGTATATATCACTTTCCCTTCATCATGACAGAAAAAAAAACAGAAGAACTTCACCTGCGAGTTGATACTGGGCAGAGTCACCGCTTCATAATGTTGTCTGCCTCTGTCCACTCTGCCTTGTCACGTGGGGAGAAGCTCACCCATTTTTTCAACAATACACTCAGACACGGAGATTATTTTTCATGTATGGACTGGCTAATCTGGTGTCGTGAGGGCTGCCAGCTCTCAAGTCTGTTCCCTTTCTACTTCCAGAGTGACGTTGGACTCCAGAGCAAGGACAAATGCTCCTTCCCAGATGCCTTGGGGTCACACCCGAGAACTTGAACCCTCTTGCTTGATGCTGACAGACTGTAAATGCCTCCCCTGACCCTCCCCTTTTCCTGATCTCTGCTCTCCTTCGTGATCCTTCCAGAGATTTCCACAGGTCCCCACCTGAGGCACTCCTGGGAGCAGCCCCTGCTGGGGACTCAGGGGGCTCTCCCTGGTGGCAGGTCCTCGAGGGTCCAGAGTGAGGCAGTGAGAGGAGCTTGGCATTGGGTGGCTGTGGGCCTGGAAAGTCCTGCACTTCCCGCCTGGCTCACCAGAGGAACAGCTGAGCAGATCCCAGGCTGTGCCCAGAGCAGGTGCTCCGGGGACAAGAAAACCTGGAGGTCACAGTGGTGGATCATGGGCTTTTAACTCTCAAAATAGCAGGGCTCTGTATTTTTGGAGAACGTGGGCTCAGGCAGGCTTCTCCCTCCCTCTGGATCACAGTCGCCTTGTTTGTGGGTGGCCCTCGGCCATTACCTCTGCTGTTTGGATTTGTAGAGGATTAAGTACGGCGGCAGGTACGGGACTTAGACAGGGCTTCACTCGCTACAAGAACCCGACACAAATTAATCGCTATTATTATTATTATTGGCAGGAAGGAGAACTGACTGAACAATGAGCAGAAGGGGATCCACGAAGCCTCATGGTGACTCTCGCGGGTGCAGTGGAGGGATGGCAGCCCTTCACATGTGAGGCAGCGTGGAGCAGCGGTGGGAAGAAAGCAAGGTCTTTAAGAGATCAGGGGTCAAGCCTGGGCTACATCTGCAAAGTCACTGACACCTTACCCAAGGCCCCCGTTGAACTCAAGAACTAGATTAACCCTAATTGACAGCCGAGGTACCACAGCCTGTGAGATGGGGCACCTTGCTTGAGGTGGCTTGGGGTTAGAAGGAGCAGGGCCTAGGCCTTGTGTCCCCACCCTGAGGGTTTCTCGTCGGCCTCCCTCCTCCCTGGAGGATACAGGAGCTGGAAATAGGAGGTCAGTTGTTCACTGAAAGGTAGAGTCGCTTGGCAACAGCTCTTGTTTATGCCTCAGTGGGAAAGGCCAGGCCTGGCTCACTGTGGGCCGTGCCCTGTCCCGAGGCATCTGGCGGAGGCCTCCTCACCCAGCTCTGAGATTAATCACCATCTTTGGAAGCCACCTAGGCAGGTGGCAGGGCTGCCAGCTGGGAGAGGGAGTTCACGCAGTTCTTACTCAATTACGCAAAAGCCCCGTGGTCCACCCTCCCATAAGGACCCCCACCCCTGCCTGCCAGGACCTCTTTCCTCCAGGCCTCCAGGAGCTAAGCCCCCACCCTCCATCTAGAGGAAGAGATAGGTGAGAACACACGGATGAACATCGGCGGGAGAGCACGGTGTGGGTGGGACGGCCTTTCCAGAAACAGAGGTGGGGCCCAGGGGAAGCAGGATCTCAGGCCTGAGGCCTCTGTTCAGACCCTGAGTGCTGGCACAGGTGGCCTTGCACAGTGCCAGCCAAGGCGCCCCCTCCTGCCTGCAAAACATTCCACCAGCCAGAAGAGTCCGGGCAGAACTCGTCTTGTAGTTCTACAAAGCATCAGTTTCCCGGCCTCCGTACTTACCCCAGCTCCAAGAATAAGGAGCTTTGTTCGCTTGCCTCCCCTCTCCTGGCCATTCCCATGAGGCTGCATCAGTAGAAAGGGAAAGCTAGGAGTGTCACTGCTTGCTAGGTGCCTCAGTACAGCTGCTTTTGATCCCCAACAAGCCTGTGAGAAGGAGGTCATCCACCCTGTCGCAACAGAGAAAGCTGCAGAACAGCTCTTTTGACTGAGTCCTTGCTGCACATAAAAGTGGGAAGACATTGGTTTCACATACTGTCTTAGCATCTCCATGTTGTCCTTTTCTGTGTTTGCAATGGTAAACAACCTGTCCCTCCCCAGAAGGACATGTAGCTCCAGAGATGATTCTTGATGCATGTCTTCATCTTCCCCCATAGCCCCAGGGGCCATGGCCATGCAGCACTGTCCTGTAAGGTAAGCAAAAGCTAAAGCCAGATGCTGAGACTGGCTGTGCCACTTTTGTTGAATGACATTGGCAAGGCCCTAACTCCTGCATCTGCAAGGCAGCCACCCCAACCTTCTCCACCTCCCCCGCCTGTAGGAGTCGATGAGAAGATCAAAGGAGGTGATGTCCCGGAGGCATGTGTCAGCATAGCACCTATGCAAACCAAGAGGCCGTGGGCAATTATCCTCCCATGTCTAAATCGCTGGAACCACCATCAGCCCAGCACTGTGGAGATGCGGGCAAGAGATGAGCAACACACACCAGGGTGATCTGGGGCAATTCCAAACCTCTGGCTCATTTCCTCTACCAGTTTTGGACTTCACAGACTGACCTTCCCTTACATCACCTGGGAAGGGCTGGCGGTGAACGTGGGTAGAGACTCAGTCTGGACCCTCATGAGTCCTCAAAGGAGCAGACTGCTTGTGCCAACCTCCCAGGCCTGCTAAAAATTCCCAGATGGCTTCATTTCAAGAGCTTTCAGAAGGAAACAGACCAGCAAGACTGGGCTTCTCTATTTAGGATCAGAGATCCAGAGAGAGCTTACCTGTCCCTGGGGACCAATGGGGTAAGTGCTGGGCCAGAATTCATAACAGTGAGTGGCCATCAAAAGTCACAGGCAACTTGGTGGAAGACGGGCACAGGCAGGAAGCTCTGTAGCTCCCGACCAGAACTTTCCTAGTTTGATAAAACTCTTCCTTGTTTCAAAATTCGACCAAATTTTCTTTCATGAATTTTTTTCCTTCAAAATTTTCTGTCCCAGAACCTGTCTCCAGGGCCCTAGGTTTGGGGGCTGGAAGGTTTATTCTGAAAGTATGTGTCATTCAGAGGTCTGTCCCCTCCTGGAGGTTTCCTACTCCACATAGGACCTCGGGAGCCCCACCTTGCCCAGGAGATGTCCCCGCACAGCATGGAGAGGGGCGTGGGTTTCCTGAGGATGGGGAAGATCCTCACACTTCCAGCCATCTCCCCTCAGAACGTGCCTGGGATCCAGGGAGTCCATGTGTGGCTGGAGTGCACCAGGGAGAGGGAAGCCAGGCCTCTGCAAGTTCAGTGACTTGGAAGGAAGGCCTGGCGTCAGCAGGAGACAGCACAAGCCGCCCGCAGTTTGCAGATTTCAGTAACTTCAGAGTGTCAGCTAGAGCAATGGAGAGGCTTAAATGACTCCTGCCTCAGCAGAAGTGCCCCAGGCCCAATGGCCAACAGTGCAGCATATTAACCCTAACACAGAAGGAAGGATGGTACCACCGGCCCTGGACACCTGAGAAGCAGCTCTCATCACCAAGGAACCAAATGCTTGATCTACTTCCATTTGAATTTATTTACATTTGAAGGTCCACATGTGGCTGACGGGTGGACCACAGCACCACTAGAATACCTTCTTTTCATGTATCTGATATGATTCTTCATGTCCCCAAGCCCAGGGCCATGGACGGCTCACCCTGCCCACGGCCACTTGGCTAACTCTTTAGCCCAGTCCAGCCCCTGCCAGACCCTCATCTCTACCAGAATTACAAAGTTACACAGGACAAGGCCCAGGCCTTCAAGAGCTCCTGGTCACATGCTGGGACTGTCTAGGATCAGGGCCTGTGTGGGGAATGCTGGGAAGAACTCGGGTCCGAGGGGCTGGATGTGGTTCCAGGAGGGTGGGGCCAGATCTAGGAAAGCGCTGCAGGAGCAGAAGGATGTGCAGCCCCGGAAGATCACAGTAGGCTTGGTAAGTGAGCTGGAGGGAGCTGGAAGTGGACAAGGTGTGTCCCCCAAGTCTTGGGCAAGCATGGCCTATTCCCAGAGGGATGGAGCGAGAAGCAGTCACCCATTTGATTTTGCAGGTCCCTCTTACAGCCAAGTTTGGGAGCTCAAGACATTGTGACTTTTAACACTAAGGAGCTGTGGGGAGTGACTTGAGTCTGCCCAGCAGGGGAGGGACAGGGCAGCTCATGGACACTGCTGAGTGCACAGAGGAGCAGCCTCCAACCCTCCTGCAGCCACGGAGTCTCCAAGCCGGCTCTCTCGTCCCTAGGGTATGTCTTTGCGTCTGCTCTTGGTGATGAAACAGCCTGGTCATCCACCTCTGACAGCTCACACTCAAATCCAGAGGTGTGAAAAATAGGGAGTCCAGCCCAGGGCGGACCGAGCAGAGCACCATTCTTCACTGATTTTGGCTTTAGGAAGCCCTATCTCCCTCACTCATTTTTCACCTCTCCTGCATTCAAAGGAGGTAAAATTAAAGTATTAATCAAAATTGTACAAATGAGGCCTAGTGCCAGCTTGCCCTTGGGTTGCACTAATTACTTCCAGCAGGTCTGGCCCTTTCCCATGCAGAGTGAGGACAGTGCAGGGCTCACCCCTCTGCTCCATCCCGAATCACCAGCCTCACCAGAGGGACTGACTTTAATTAATCCTCTGTTACTGTCGAAATCGCATTGTCCCGAGGGGGTGGGGCAGCTAAGCAGAAATACCATTTTAAACATATACTGTAAACAACACTGGTTCTCTGGAGAGTTCTGAGGTTCGAGGGCTTTGACTCTTTCCCTGCCATTTATTTATTTTTTTTGGGGGGGTATCTTCAAAACTAAGCCCCTTATATTTCTTTACTCATTTCTGCTCAGTTGACTTTCTGAAGCTAACATGAGAAGGTCAAAGGAAAAGACTCCCTAATAAAAATAAGTAGCTTTTGTCTGCTATCAAGTAATTGCTCATCACCTGCTTAAAACATCATCCCATAGATTGTCAGATGGCCAGTTAGCTAGATAGAACAGAGCCGGATAGCTGGACAGACAGACACACACACACACATGTGCACATAAAGCATGTATTCATTCTCTTCAACCTGGACAGCCATATGATAGAGGCATGATTAGCCTGGCTACATAGCTTGTGGACAGGAGGCACAGAAAGCTTAAGCAACCTGCTCAAGGTCACGCTGCTAGTGAATGAGAGACTCAGGCTTTGTACTTGGGAGTGGAAACTGCAGGTGTGTATTCTTAGCTGCCACATTGTTCCAAGTTGACCCTTTCTTCTTCCCAAGCTTCTGATTGTATTCAGTAATTCGTGAGACTCAAATCTGCGCAGAGTTCAACCCCTGTAACCCACAGGCTTTCTTTAGAAAGTTAAATGTGTATAACTTCGTGTTCGGCATCACCCTCTCTTCTTTTTTTCTCCCCCTTCCTTTCCATCTACAATTACTTAATTGCATACATAATTACTTGCATGGGAAATTGGTTCCCCAGCATCAGGCAAGAACGAGGAACCTACGTATTGCCCCCGAGACCTCGAGGAAGGTGGGATGGATCATTCAGAAGGAGCCTCTTTCTTTGGAATTCTTTAAAAAATGACCTGCTTTCTTTTCGAAGGGCTGGAGAGGGGATTTGGAGAGTTCTTTTCCCCCAGAGGCTCCCCTGGGATGGCTGTGAACTTGGCAAACCAGCTCAGAATTACCCCAAAAGAGCAATTTGTTCCCTAGCAAAACAGGATAATTGTCTGGGGCAGACCCGAGGCTGCTGGTGCGCGGGTCAACAGAGCTGGAGGGAGCGCGCTCTCCAGCGAGAGTCTGTTTGGGAAACAATTATCTTGCTTCCTTTGAATCAAAGATAGTCCTGCGCACCGTGTGCATGCACGGAGATCAAATATAGTGTACGGTCTCCATAGATTCTCTTCCTTTCAGGAAATTATTCATTGATAATGCTGCTGGCCCAGACAGCCGGCATCCTTACAGTAACTGCTCTTTGCTTTCTGAGAATAAGCCAACTAGGCAGGAACTGTGACTGCAGTTAATGAAGCCTCTTCCCTTTGGAGAACCGTCTCTCTCCTCTGCCCAACTTACATCATTGAAATACGTGGAGAAGCAGCTTCTTTCTCATGGAAATAAAGATGTGCCCTCTATCAATGGTGTCACTTTCAGCTTCTTTCAAACATCGCAAGCCAGGGCTTTGTTCAAGGTGCACTGGGTAACACCAGCCTGTGCGAAGTTCAAAGAAACAGGAGAAACAGGCCCTGTCCTCCAGCATCTATGGTCCCTGTGAGATGGACAGGGTCTCACCTGCACTGGATGCTGACAAGCTTGACCACGGTAGGGGAAGAGATTTGGAGGTCCTTCCAGGATAGGTGGAAAGAATGCTATTTGTCAAAGTTGTCTCTTCTTATCTCAGAAGCAATAGGGGCACTTGTCTTCTGAGGTTCTGCACTATTCCTGGAGATGAACCTGCTGAGTTCTCTAGGTTTACATTGATGGGCGTTATGTGATGGCAGGGGTCAGCCAAAGTAAGAGCACATGGAGAGTCTTCTGCCAGGGCAGGCAGCAGTAGACCATGCTAGCATGAGAACCACAGGTTTGAGAACGCAGGGCCAAATCTAGAAGAGACCACCCAGGGGACAGAAGAGGCCCGGGTGCTCAAGCACCACCAGGCTAGAGCTGTCACACCTGCGTCAAGTCCTTGCTCAGATTTCTTGGCTTGGCAACCTGGTTGTTTTATATTTTCTTAGTTTTGGTGGCTACACTGGTCACTGCATATTTAGAATACAAGACAAACATTGATCTGTCTGTGGGGAAGATAAAGAAGTGGGAGATAATTGTCCCTTGGAGTGATGAGAAGACTCTTGAACTTTCATGATGAAATATTATAGCAAGAAAGTGGAGAAGAACCATCATCAACTGAGTCTCAACAATATCCCTAGCTTCACCCCCAAATGCTCCACTTCTATAATCCTCTAAGTAAATCTTTCCAGTAATCCCACATGGTGCTGTCATCTGTTTTACTGATAAAGAAATTGGGGGTCAAAGAGAAAGAGCATCTCACAGTCAAGGAGGGAAGACTCTCTTATTGGCATCAATGACTCCTGAATCTTCCCCTTTCTCCTACCACATGGGAATCCCTTACCCAGGCAAAGGAACCTGTGATTCACAAAGAGATTTTCTGATGTGCATTTGAATGTGATCAACATAATCTCTCACTTCCAAGAGGAGCAAACTGAGTCTTTAGAAATGTTAAGTAATGTCACTGAAATCATGTATCTCCTAAGGATGAGGCCCTTTTTAGAAGCTTCCTGTGTCTGCCTCTATCTTCTACTCCCTATGTGAACTTTAAAGAGGAAAAAAGAGAAGGATATTCAGCTAAGCAACATGGGGGGCGGGAGTCAAGAGTTGAAGGCTATTTGAAGACAGCTCGCTCACACGTGCCCTGACTAGGGGCCACTTGCTGAATTCTCGGTGCATGAGCTTTCACTGTGGCATTTCTGTCCCTGTGTAATAAGCTCCCTCTCCAGGAGAATCAGCATCCCATTATCAGTGCTGTTTTTCCTTCTACACCTCCACAAAAGATCATGTAGGGATTTTTGTAACAAGGCAGCAAATGTAGCCAGAGGAGCTAATTCCAGAGAAAGCTTTTCTGTCAGTAGCACGTGTACAAAGGGACACACACCAAGGTGGAAAGCAAAGACTTGGAGACTGTCTTCCATGCACCAAGGAAATGGCCACAATCCCAACCATGAGCCCTGGAGCCTGGCTGCCATGTCAATCAAATCTGAGCCCAAACTCAGAAATATGAGAAGAGCCAACACAGACTTCCTCAGATCTCAGGCAGAATGCAGCTTCCCAAGAAAACTCTCTGGAAGGTGTCTGTACATCCTACCAGTACTTTGGTGCAAGTCTTCCATCTTAAGTATAGGTGCAGGGCAACAAAGAGAAAAAGAAGAACAGAAAACAGGAGAGAAAAAGAAGAAGATGAAGAAGAAGAAGAAGAAGGAGGAGGAGGAGAAGAAGAAGAAAAAGAGGAGGAGGAGGAGGAGAAGGAGAAGAAGAAGAGGAGGAGGAGGAGGGAGGAAGAAGAAGAAAAAGAGGAGGAGGAGGGAGGAGGAGGAGGAAGAAGAAGAAGGAGGAGGAGGGGGGAGAAGAAGAAGGAGGAGGGAGAAGAAAGAGGAGGAGGAGGGAGAAGAAGGAGGAGGAGGAGGGAGAAGAAGAAGGAGGAGGAGGAGGGGGAGGAGGGAGAAGAAGGAGGAGGAGGGGGAGGAGGGAGAAAAAAGTGGAGGAGGAGAAGGAAGAGGAGGGAGAAGGAGGAGGAGGGAGAAGAAGGAGGAGGAGGGGGAAGAAGGAGGAGGAGGAGGAGGAGGAGGGAGAAGAAGGAAGAGGAGGAGGGAGAAGAAAGAGGAAGAGGAGGGAGAAGAAGAAGGAGGAGGAGGGAGAAGAAGGAGGAGGAGGGGGAGGAGGGAGAAGAAAGAGGAAGAGGAGGGAGAAGAAGAAGGAGGAGGAGGGTGAAAAAGAAGGAGGAGGAGGGGGAGGAGGGAGAAGAAGGAAGAGGAGGAGGGAGAAGAAAGAGGAAGAGGAGGGAGAAGAAGAAGGAGGAGGAGGAAGAAGAAGAAGGAGGAGGAGGGGGAGGGAGAAGAAAGAGAAAGAGGAGGGAGAAGAAGGAGGAGGAGGAGGGTGAAAAAGAAGGAGGAGGAGGGGGAGGAGGGAGAAGAAGGAAGAGGAGGAGGGAGAAGAAAGAGGAAGAGGAGGGAGAAGAAGAAGGAGGAGGAGGAAGAAGAAGAAGGAGGAGGAGGGGGAGGGAGAAGAAAGAGAAAGAGGAGGGAGAAGAAGAAGGAGGAAGAGGGAGAAGAAGAAGGAGGAGGAGAGAGAAGAAGGAGGAGGAGGGAGAAGAAGGAGGAGGAGGAGGGAGAAGAGGAAGGAGAAGGAGGAAGAAGAAGGAGGAGGAGGGAGAAGAAGATGGAGGAGGAGGGAGAAGAAGGAGGAGGAGGGAGAAGAAGAAGGAGGAGGAGGAGGGAGAATAAGGAAGAGGAGGAGGGAAGAAGAAGGAGGAGGAGGAGGGGGAGGAGGGAGAACAAGGTAGAGGAGGAGAAGGAAGAGGAGGGAGAAGAAGAAGGAGGAGGAAGAAGAAGGAGGAGGAGGAGGGAGACTAAGGAGGAGGAGGAGGAAGAAGAAGGAGGAGGAGGAGGGAGAGAAAGAGGAGGAGGAGGGAGAAGAAAGAGGAGGAGGAGGAGAGAAGAAGGAGGAAGAAGGAGAAGAAGAAGAAGGAGGAGAGAGAAGAAGAAGGGAGAGAGAGAAGGAGAGGAGGAGGATGAGGGAGAAGAAGGAGGAGGAGGGAGAAGAAGGAGGAGGAGGGAGAAAAAGAAGGAGGAGGAGGAGGGAGAATAGGAAGAGGAGGAGGAAGAAGAAGGAGGAGGAGGAGGGGGAGGAGGGAGAACAAGGTAGAGGAGGAGAAGGAAGAGGAGGGAGAAGAAGAAGGAGGAGGAGGAGGAGGGAGAAGAAGGAGGAGGAGGAGGAGGGGGAGGAGGAAGAGGGAGAAGAAGAAGGAGGAGGAGAAGGAAGAGGAGGGAGAAGAAGAAGGAGGAGGAGGAGGAGGGAGAAGAAGGAGGAGGAGGAGGAGGGGGAGGAGGGAGAACAAGGTAGAGGAGGAGAAGGAAGAGGAGGGAGAAGAAGAAGAAGGAGGAGGAGGAGGGAGAAGAAGGAGGAGGAGGGAGAAGAAGGTGGAGGAGGAGGGAGAAGAAGAAGGAGGAGGAAGAAGGAGGAGGAGGAGGGAGAAGAAGAAAGAGGAGGAAGAAGAAGGAGGAGGAGGAGGAGGGAGAAGAAGGAGGAGGAGGAAGAAGAAGGAGGAGGAAGAGGGAGAAGAAGAAGGAGGAGGAAGAAGGAGGAGGAGAAGGAGGAGGATAAAGGAATGCTTCTCTATGTCGAGTTCTGTGACACATACTGGCAAACTAGGTGACATTGAAACAGGAATGACCATAGGAACTGGCCATCTCAACCTCCTGAGATCTAGTCTCCTGGCCAAGGGAGGTTGGTGGAGAGGGCACAAGGAGCTGAAGAGAGCCAGGCACAGTGAGCACGTCAGGTCGCAGCAGTTGCATTTGTGGGGTTTCATGGAGTGCAGGAGTCAGGTGGACGATGGGTCCTGGCATAGACAGAAGCCCCAAGGAAATCAACACCCACTGGGCCCAGTGGTAGGGGAACTATAGGGACAGCCGGTAGGTACTCTTCTTCAGCAAAACACTAGCCCAGAAAACACTGCTTCAGTTTGAAGATGAATAAATGCCAGGAAGAAAATATCAGAAATATGAGAAGAGCCCATGACTTTTCAAAAGTTACTGAGTAAAGGAAGGAAGAGAGGGAGATGAGAACAAATTAGCAAGGAATATGTCCCCGAGGAGGGCCTAGTCCTGGAGCGATGTGTCTGGAAAACACTTGAGTGTCATAAAGAGATTAAGAAAGTGGGTGGGATAACAGAAAAGAATCAAGATGAGGAAGCTCGGGGGAAAAATCAAGAATTACGGAAATAAAAGACACTGTAGGAACAGCCAGGAAACAGGAATATGCCAAATGAAATGAGGGTATAGAAGATGCCCTGGGAAAATTATAAGTCCCTTCAGTGGAAAGAACATTAAAATGACCACAGGAAAGTTGTCATGGGAGAAGGAGTTTCCGAGTTGTGAATAACGAGCAGAGGGGTCTCAGCAGAATGAGTAGCCACAGGGAAATATTCAATGATACAACACAAGAAAACTTCATTTTTATACAAAGACTTGAATCTCATATGAAGACAAATATCCTGGGCCACTAGTTCCCAGCGAAAAAGAAGACAGAGACAACAACACCAAGATAAAACAGGATGAGGGCTGAAAGCTGTGAGCCTTAAGATACACAGGGGACAAAAGCTAGTTACCTGCAAAGAAGAAGAGAAACAAGGTAGCTGCACAGTGAGAGTCGATTCCGGAAAACTGGAGAGCAGAGCGCCTCAGGGCCCCTGGGAAGTGATGGGTGGCCCGGATTCTAGTTTCCCTCCCTCCCTGGCAGCCAAGGGGACAAGTCAGGGAACTATCAAATTACCAGGGTGCCAATCCTAGCATTTCCTTTGCTTGAACAATGGCCCCAGGTGCAGCGCATGGCAGTAGTTTCTAATCCACAGGTTGGGTGTGGTCCACTTCCCCAACCTCGGTCCTCCTCCAAGCTCCTCCCCAGGCGGTTTGCAAGATGGACAAACATGACCAATCACATCCTATATTACATCAACTTGTCATTATGTTCACCAAGTGGACAAGGGATCCAGTCACCCCACCCCATATTACAGTTGTTCCATTTCCTTGTACCTTCACTGTCCGTCTGTCTATCCATCATCTGTTTATTTCTTTGTGTGCACTGGGGATTGAACCTTTGCACGCTAGGCAAGTTACACTGAGAGACACCCTCAACGTGTTTATACTTTAGCCCATCCTGTTGTAACTTGTTACGAAAAAAATCTAAATGAGAGAAGGACAGTCCGGCCAGGAACAGTGTCTTCAAAACGCAGCCTTAGCCTGGTCCTTCCTGGTCTTTCCACTTAAAAGTCCCACCTGTGCTCAGGCTGCGCCTGCAAAAGTGGCTATTCCAGTATGAGACTTTTCACTCATTTTCTCCTCCTCTTCTCCGCTTCCTTTAGTATTTCTCCCTGAATGCTGTGGTTTGACACCTTCTGTTCCTAAATCTAATACATCTCCCTCCTTCAATAAAATAGATTTTTTTTCTTGTTAGCAATGTTAACCAATATCCTTCAAGTGTAAGAGTCATACCCCAAGTTCTCAAAAACCTGAGAACTCCATCAGTGAGAACATCCTTGGGGGAAGAAACAAGGAGAGATCAAAATAAAGAATTTAGGAAAACAAATCACAAGGGCTGGCACAGAAAATTAAATTCATTAAAATATTAAGCTAGGAATAAGCAGCTGTGGGGTTTACGGTTACTGAGTAAAATATCTATGGTATAAACCTCGGCAATAGGAAAACAGTAATAAACTGAGAACTACCCAATGTGGGGACTGGAAGCGAAGCAGATAGATTTGTATCAACGTCATTTTTTCATAGCAAAAATTCAACAAATATTAGGTGAACATTATGTTTACGGAATTTTTAAAAAAGAACAAAGTAATAAAATGCCAACCATCCCCACCTTCTAATTGTCTTTCCTACTCTTTTATAACTGAATCTGTGTGTCAATGACTAGCCTGCCTTGTTAAAATAAAAATTAGCTTTAGTTCAACGCTCATTGCTATTTGATATCAGGACTTTTCTCCTTTTATACAGTATCCGTGGGTTTCGTATCTGTGGATTCAACCAACGGAAGATGAAAAATATCAGAAAAACACAGCATCCATACTGAGGGACTAATTGTTTTCTTGTCATTATTTCCTAGACAATACAACACAATGGTTTGCATAGCTTTCTCGTTGTATTAGGTACTGTACATAATCTGCACAGGATTTTAAAGTGCAGGAGAGGAGATGTGTATGTTACATGCAAATACTATGCCATTTTCTAGAAGGCACTTGAGAATCCTCGAATTTGAGTAAACATGGGGGTTCCTAGAAACAATCACCCCCCAGTTGGGAGGGGTAACGTTGTACAAATAAAATACTTTTGAAACGCTGAAAAGTAGTATGTGTGACACACGGCACATTTTTCCTGAGTGCTTTCCGTCTCCATCTAACGTCTGGTCTCTTAGCTCTGTATATGTGCTACAGGGTGGGCTGACGTTGGCCAACTGCTAAACATCATTTTTTAGGATCACAGCATTTTGGTTACTTTATTGGTTTTCTTTGCGCTTTTTGTGCAGCATGAACATACCTATTATGAGAATCTGTATCTTTTGTACAGCAACACAATGATTTTGAAAATCCAAGAATGGGTAATTCTGCCAACTAAGTCATCAGTCACTGGGTGCTGAGCATCTGTGTCATGCCAGGTACTCTGGTTGGCCCTGAGGGGCAGACCCTGCTCCCAGGTAATTAAGGGCCAAGACAGCAAGCCCAGGATGAAGAGTAATGAGAGAGCAGAAAATAGATGCTCTGCTGGCCCCTGAGCCTGGGGACGGGACCACATTTCCTTGGAGGCCATGAGCCTTGGACCACAGGGCTTCAGCCCAGGGAGCAGGAAACCAGTGCTGTGTCCAGTGGGCATGTGAGGGTGGGAGAGGGAGAGGGACATGGAGGGAAAACAACCTGACACACCTAGGATGGGAGTAAGTGGAAATTCCTGCCAGAGGAAGCTGTCACAGAGTGAAAGTGGCCAGGTGACAGGACAGTGTCCAGGTGAAGTGGCAAAGCAGAGAGCTCCGTAGAAGCCTTTCCACTGTGCTCACCTGGGGAAGCTAGGTGTATGCTAGTCCAGCCTTCACCCACAGCACGCCCTCCATCACATGTTTTTCTCTTTGTAAAAATCTTTCTTTTAAAAAAAAAAAAGTCAAACAACATTTTCTCCCTGTTTTGTGCAAAGTTTGGAACAACTCTTGTTTGCAAGACAAACACAAGGAAATAAATCTCCTCACAAAGCCAGTTGGGGAGATTAAACATTGATTGGATCATGCCCAGAAAAGATGGGGAGGGGGACCAAATTGTTGACATCTCAAACTCTTCACAGTCAGGGGAGGATTAAAGGGTTTAGGCTTCCCAGACCTATGCCAGACCCTTCCCCAGATATTCTTGGCCCTGGTATGATCTATCCAGAGCAGGAGGGAAGGGAAGCAGGAAAACACCCAAAACTCACACAAAAAACAAAGATGGGATGTGCACTGTTGTTAGATCCATGGATCACCTTGCAAAGCCTGCTTTGTGCCGAAATCACAAGGACAGCAGCCAGATGGGGTGGTCCAGGAGGCTGGGCTGATAGATGGGGGACAGTCACACACAGAGCTACCTTCTCTGAGTGTAGCAGAAAGCTCCTGCCATAATCAGCTTGTGAAAAGGAGACTCCAAGTAGAAGGTTTCAAACCCTAACCACCCTGAGGGCGAGACTGCTGTGTCCTTTGGAAAAGCCACTAGGTGAATGGCGGAGAGGCAGAGAGAATGGACAGAATATCAGGCAGACACAGCATGTGCCAGGTCCTGGACCTGCCTTCAATAAACCCCCACTTCACGGCTGCGGGCTAAGTCAGTGGGGATCTTCTGTCGCTGGTCTCCCACCAAAACCTCCATTCCTCTTTGCACCAGGTCTAGAACTAACTTCCTGTGGCTTTGAGAGTCTTGAGTGGCACGTGTGGGGGCCAGCTCTTCAGAGCCTTTCACTGGAGAAGAGCAGGCTGTGCCCATGGCCAGACCAGGTGGAAAGGGCCAGGTGCAGTGTGTGTTTGCAGAATGGTGACAGCTCATGGGAGTCAGGCCATGGTTTCCAAAAACCCTCCCAGAAGGCTCCAGGTCATTCTAGGGGTAGGTGGGGTCTTGTCCGAGGCTTCCTGGATTTCAGTGCTCTCTGCCCTCGTTTGGATCCAGGCATTCCAGGTGTGGTATCTGCTCTGCTTCTATTGACCCTCATGAACCCCCATTCAGCAGCCCTAAGGATTAAATGAGAGATCCTGGAAGCATGCAGAAGGTGCCTAATAACTACTCACTAACTGATGGAACAAGCAGGCCTGGTTCTGAAGAGGTATCCAAGCTAAAGGCTAGTATGAATATGGTCCGATATCAAGGCACCTCTTTCCGGTAGCAGACTTGAATTTGGCCACTGTCAGGAAAGGTTCTAGAGCAAATCTCTAAGGTGCAACTTGAAATTCGAAAAATCGCCTGAGCCGTGCGGTGCATGGAATTGCACTGCCGAGCTCGGCATGACTTCTATAAATCTATACACATTTATACCCAGCAGCCAAAACACACGCAGTTCAGGAGCTGCGATACATTCTGATGATAAAGGAAAATGTGTGTGTACATACATATATATATACACTATATATATATATATATTTTTTTTTTCTCTTTTTTCTCTTCTCCCTTCAGGAGGAAAATGGGAACTGAGTGAATGGTAAGGAAAAGACAAGAGGGCAGTCACTGCCTTAAAAGGGTCAAAGTGACTATTAATTTTTTTCTGTTGGTTCTAACAGTCATCTCAAATTGAATTAGGAAGAACAAAATTGATTTTGCTAAATTGAAAACCCATTCAATATGTTGAGGTTTTAATAAGATTCTGATGCTGATCTCTGGATTGCTTAGGAATATTTAATGTCTGGCTTTTAGGGAGACACCTTTTAAACTCCCAATGGCTCCCCGAGCAGCTGTTCAAAACCCAACAGAAACGACTCTCCATCCCCCAACCCTCCTGTCCTTCTCTCTCCTCAGCCTCGCCACTGACTGCCAAATTCTTACCTTCTCATGAGAGTGCATTAACTGAGTCTTGGTTGCCCGTGACAGGAAGTTAAATTATTGCCTCAAGTAAGTAAGAAGCCCAGAGGTAGCTAGCTTCAGGCAAAGCTGGCTCTAGTCACAGAAGTGATGTTTGTAAGAAACTTTCTTCCACCCTGGCTCAAGTTTGTACTAGGCTGCTTTCTGTCTTAGCCATCCTCTATGTTGCTATGGCAAAGAAAGAACCATTTTCCAGTGAAACTGTCATCAATCTGGTTTAGGTTCCATGGCTGTCCTTAAATATGAATGTCAGGGCCTGGGTCCGGGTCCCATGCATAGAACTGAGCTTGGTTGTGTTCCAATCAGAACAACAGGACTGGACTCACAGGTGAGACAGAGGATGAGGTAAAGTTCTGTTGTAAGAAAGTCAAAGACTTCAACACAGAAGGCCCATCCAACAGGACCTCTTCACAAAGTCTCTGATGAATTTTTTGGGTGTGAAAAGCACCTCCCTTAGAACACAGTCTAACCACCCATCTCTGGTGGTCACGGAGCACTCTCACAACTTGTGATGGGTGACGATACAGTGTGTGGGTTACCAGGATTTAGGGCAATGGCTTCCATGTTAAGTCAACGTTGGGGAGGAGTGAAAGCGTGGGTCGCACAGATGCAGATGTCAGTTCTTCTTTATGTACCGAGGCCCACAAACCCAGAAATGATTTTTTGAGATGCCAACATCTTTCCTTGAAAAATGGAGGTGATCGTGTCTACGGCTGAGTTATTTGGAGAGAATGACTTTGTATTAGAAATTACTTAGCTTTATACAAACACGCACACACACACATACCACCCGATACATTCCCTGACCCAAAGAAGGAGCTAGAAACTTCCTCGGGATTGGACTCACCCGGGGCAATGCTATTCTCAAAGCCCCTGAGATATGACACTGCACACGAGGGTTGTCAGTGTCTATGAATGAGCAACAGCATGGGGAAGCCTTCAGGGGAGAAAAGAGCTCCCTTTAACAGTGTCTGTCCACTTCTATCTGCTGCTGGAGCTCCTGTGTCTCACGATTCTTGGAACACAGCACAGAGCTGGTGAGGGTGCTCAAGGGCTGGAAACACTGAAGAGTGGCCTTGGTACAAGGGACACACTAGACCCTGGCTGGTCACTCTTGAGGCTGGGATGTTGTTACATGGCATGCTTCTTGATCTAACAGAATAGGAGTGGTAAGAAAGCTCTAAACCTGGACTTAGGAGCGTTGGCTGCTCTTGAGTACGGCCTCCACCATTTAAAACCAGGAACCTGTGGAAGTCATGATGGGATACCTGTCTGCCTGCTTCACAGGGGTTCTTTAAGGATTAAGTTGGCTAGAGTTTCTTAGATGAATGGCATAGGAATATTGATTGATGCCCCTGCCCCATCCTGGGGCTCAGTTTCCCCAATTTTTAAATAAGGGATTTGAACTAGTTCAAAAAAAAATCTGATGATACATTTTAGGACTAAACCAAGCACAAATTGTGTTGAAGAAAAGTACCACAAAAAAACACAAAAATAATAGAAGAGGCATCAATGTTTCCCTGTGAGTGGGCACTGAATGAGAAAGAGGTGAGGATTTTCACACCATGAAACACATGATTAACTTCAGTGTTGTTTGCATTGAAAAGAAAAGGTTCAGAGAAACTGGTTATATCTGAACATGGTGGAACCAATGTCTTCTTGGATACTGTCTTCATCTTCAAAATATCACGGAACCCTAGACTCCCTTCTAGTCACTGCATCTGTGAGTCAAGGTCACCATTTCCCCACACTACTTGCTCATTTATCGATGGTCCCCTCCCTGGACCACCAAATAGGAGTGACTCTCAGAGTCAGTCCCCACCAAAGCCGCCTTCTCCTTAAAACCAATCCCATCCCTTTGCCTCTGCGATTAACCATTTAGTTCATGCTTCCTGTGGACGGTTTTTGGTGCTTGGTACAATGTTGGCTCAGCAATTTGAGGTAACATTTCTGAGTTGGAGACCTTGGCCAATTTATTTTATCATTCTGAACTTCAGTTTTCCCATCTGCAAAGTGAGGTTGATCATTTCGCTCTTGGGTTTTTCTTTCCCCAAATTCATAACCTCAGTTTTAATCAAGAGAAAATATCAGACCAACCCGAATGGAGGTATTTAAAAAAAAAAAAAACAACACTCTTCAGATGTGTCCAAGTCATGAAAAGCAAGGACATTTTGAGAAACTGTAAACTGTCACAGATCAGAAAGGTCCAAGGAACTATGGTGACTCAATGTGATGTGTATTCTGGATGGGATCCTGGAATAGCAAAAGGGGATCACAGGTAAACTGTTGAAATCTGGATTAAGTTGTTTCAATGTTAATTTCTTAGATTTAGAAAATCTGGCTGGCAGATAGGATGGTCTACAACTACTGAAAGACAAACCTTCACAGGCCACAATGAAGAGCAGAGAGAGGCCACAGGCAGTCTGGGACACTTGATGGGTTCTCTAGCACTCCTCTCCTTGCAGAAGAGGAAGGTGCTCCTGTGGTTGCTTTGCCACCTCGTCCAGTGCGCAGATTCATTTGACTTCAATCCAAAAAGAAAAAGGAAAACACAAATAACCGCTGAAGTCTGTAATCTAGACAAATGGAGTGCATCCTAGCAGGGCGAGGAGCAGGGATACTATTTCAACCAAGTCTTCTGAGAAAACCAAAGGGGAATAAAAGAAGAAAGGCACTCAGCATTGCTGTCTGCCTTGGGTGTCAATCGTTGCCTGAATTTGGCAGGCGCAGTGCTGGAAGTCTGGCCGTGGAGGTAGAAAAATCTCAGCTCGGGTCCTGCCAACCACACATTGCCACACACACAAAAGTACATATTTTTTTTTCCTCCCTGAAGAAGAGCTGTTCCCCAGGGGAGTGGGAAAGGATTTTAGAGGTCAGTGTGGAAGCAAATTGTCTGGAGTTTTCTGGAGCAAAGACAGCCAATCAGCCCGTGCCTTCCGCCTTAGTGCCTCACACACTGGACACGTGAACCTCACCTGTCCTAACACATGGGGACAACAGGCACATTTGTGCTCTAAAGCCTGTCTCCTTCACACACATCCTTAAACACCTTCATGAGACCACTTTGTCATCTTGAGCAGGAGACGGCTTAAAAGGCAGGGGTCTATCAGGGTGAAAGATCTACGACAACCAAATAGCAAGCACTGGACTTTTGAAGAAAATGTGAGATGTGTGATAGTGACTTTCCCAGGCTTTTCAGTGGCTGCAGGGTGGGCACCCACTGGACTTAGTGTGCGATCCTGTCCTCCTGTTGATTGTCCTGCCTTGCTGGACTACCAAAGTTCCAAGAAGGCTCTTCTGCCATTCCCATCATTTCTCTCCCCAAACCAGCACTGGTGTCCTGCTGGGTGCAGCACTACTTCCCAGAGTGTGGCCCGGAACTGAAAAACGAACCCATGGCTTAGGAGTGAGTTAGAAGAGAAAGTTCCTGGCTTCATTCACCTAAGACCTCTGGAATCAGGATCTTCTGAGTGTGGGGTCTGGAAATCGTGTTTGACAAGGTGACAGCGTCACTCTGAGGTCTGTTCAAGTCAGAATCACTGGTCTACAGCATGAAGCTCAAACTCCTTCACCTGGCTATTCACACTCAGATTCCAGCCCCCAGACAACCCTCCAGGATACTCTTGCAAAAACATGATACTGACATGGATGGCTTCACTGGAGCTACGGATCTGCTCCCATATCTTAGACACTTTTCTCCAACTGAAGATGGAGTCTTCCATCTGCCCGAGTTAGCACACTGGTCAACGTCCCCTCTTGGGAGCACACCACTGTCCAGATCATCTACACTCCACCCACCATGGTAAGTCTCATACCAGGGGGCTTCAGGACTCGTGGGCACAAGGTGTCGTGGTTGGACAGGGCTCCTTCACCGTCCGGTGGGTGATTCTCCCTCTCGTAGTGAAGACTTGCTGATTCAGACTTTTCAGGCCAAGACTGCATTCAGAAGCCCAGCCACTTCCACCAGTGTGACAATAAGGCTTGGAGGCTAGCTCCAGAGGTGCCCTGTCCTCAGGTACATACTGCAGAAATCAGCTGTGTTTTATCACCAACCAAGAACCCTGAGGAGGAAAGGATGGCTGGACCAGCTTTGCTAACAGTGGATTTTCATCTGAAGTCCTTCCCTACTTACTGGTTGACTCTAGAAAGGACCACCCAACCCATTAAAAAAAAAGTCTGCTAATACTGAACATATAAAAGAGAGGAAATGGGGGTTTTGATCACTTTCTTTCCCAGAATTTTTCTAAGTTCCTGTGCAAAATGACTGAAATATTATAACTGCAGGAGAGAGTATTGGCCAGCCAGGAATCCAAAGGTCAGCCATGCAATCAGGAGACCAGAAGCTCACTCCCAGAAAACTGGACAAGACCCTCCTCGTTCCTTGGTCCTCCTAGAATTGACATTGTCTTAGCTTCTTCTCAGCTCCTAGCCTGCCATCGGCTCTAGTTTCCTGGAAAATTCCTGTCTCCCAGGCTCCCGTACTAGAATGTGCTTGATGGTCTTGATTTCCCCAATTTGACTCTTCAGAGAACTCAAAGGAACCTGTATTAGGTCTAATCCCTCTGCCCCTATGGGAGGGAATTTTCTGTCCCATAGCAAGCCCCTTAGCTGACAAGCCTTGTGCTGCCCCCTTGAAAGTGTTATCATCAAGTCTAACTACTGCCATTCTCTGCACCAGGAAGAAGGGAGTGTCTGAAAAGACTCTGAGATAAGTATCAGCCGTGTGCATCTGTTTTCATAAGAACAAACATCAAACAAAGCGATCACTACCCTCAGATGTCCAACTCTCTCTATTGGCTATCTATGGCTACAGAGGCATTATCCAAAAATAGAGTTTAAAATATCAATGACTAGTTAGTGGTCCTCACTGTGTCTGTGGGTGAGGAACTTGGGAGAAGTTTGGCTGCTCACTCCTGCAGATATTGAAAAACTTACTGGGGCCAGAGGAGATGCCATGGAGACCCACTCACATGGTGGCAGGTGGGCATTGACTGTTGGTTGGGAGTTTCAATTCTCCTTCATGTTCTAAACATTACATGGGACATAATTATTACTTAAAAAAACAGTATGTACCTAAAATTCAAATTTAACTGTGCACTATATATCTGCTATATTCTATATAATATATCATGTATTATAGATCATATATACATATGTGTTTTTGTATGTATGTGTGTGTGTGTGTGTGTGTGTGTGTGTATATATATATATATATATATATATATATATATATATATACACACACACATATATATATTTGCCCTCCATTGTCAATATAACACAACATTGGTTGCTTCCATCATGAGGTCAAGGAATACTGTACTCGTTGTTTAAGCCAGCCTTGCTTCAGGGGCACCTATATATAAGACTGACTAACAGGAACGGTGTTTCATTGAGCCCACATTTGGGTGCTGCTCACCACAGCTTTAAACAGATTGATCCAGCAAAAGTCTCAGATACTGAAACAAGGAGATCCAGGAACATAGTTGGCAAAGCACCTTTTTTTTTTTTTGAAAGCTTATTCTTGATCAAACAGAAATTTAAAGTATTGAGAGAGTGGAAAGAGAGAAAAAAATAAAGGCATCAATTGATTGCCATATTTGTATATAGATCATGTGAACATTAGTTAATTTGAGCATGAAATTTTATTTTTAAAGATAAATATTTCAATTTAAGCCTTAAAGGATTCATTAATTCTCTGTGTTGAGGCACAATTTGCTTCTTCTTAAAGCCCACTTTAAAAAAAAAAACAACTTTCTACATATAAAAAGTGAGAGAACTCATAGTTGATTCATGAAGAAATAGGAACAGTACCAGGCACAGAGGGGAAAAAAATCATAAAAATAAAAATAAAAACCTATCCCACAGCAAGTCCCTTAGCTGACAAGCCTTGAGCTGCCAGTACCAGGCACGGGGGGGGGGGGAAATCATAAAAAATAAAAACCTAAGGCATTTACTGGCCAATTCCATATTCACTTTTTAGTAGAAGAAGGTGAACTGCCTCTCAGTGTTTAAGTGAATAGGTGGGGCCTTGCCAGGGCTCTGCTTGGTAGATTCCAGGGTTTCTGCCATCTTATTTTGGGGGTTTGTTAAAAAATAAGATTAATGTATTTTCAAACATTATAGCAGGTTAGAATCTATACTGTGATCTTCCTTATCAAAGATACTACAAACTCACTCTTTACCTGTCCAAAAAGGGGGAAAGAAAAGATGCACGGAAAATGTCAGGCTTTCAACTTGATAAAATATTCTATCTAAATGTAGATTCCTGGAAAAATGGCCAAGGAAATTTACACCCGCCATGCAAATGTGGGCAGCAGGCGAGTGTCCAGTAGGGACTACCGCAGGGGGGAAGAATGTGCGTTGGGCTCCAATTCAGTGTCCACATCAGTGGCAGGGACCCTGGGACCCCTACCCTGGGCCTGCAGACCAGGCAGCCCTGCCCATGTGCTCTTCTGAAGGCATACCCTCCACTTGGCCTTGGCCACCCTCAGACTCATTTCCCAGCCCCTGAGGAAACTCCAGCCAACAACTTTCTAGCTGAAAATAAATTAGACTGTCAATGGGGAAGATATTTATTAGGAAGGAAAAAAATGCATTTCGTTTCTCAAGTATAAACATTAAGAGACTACTGCAGGGCTCAGACCACCTGCACTCCAGGGTCCCAGCCGCTCTGTGCCTGTGAAACCATGGAGTGGAATAAGATGTTCAAAATGATAATCATATAAATAGCTGTTGGGATATGGGGCAGGCAGTAAGTGCGGCACCGTAGGCAGGGACCTGGGAGGTGGGCAGTCTTTAGAAAGAAGAGCAGGCGTGTTGGACGTTTCCTCTCGGCACTGAGAACTGTGCTGTAGAATTTGTACTGATGAGTGAAGGTTGAAGCAAAGTGAACAAACGAGGTAATTTAAAAAAATTCTCCCGACTAATTCATAGTGTTACGTTGTTTCAACTTCAAGAGATGAGGGTGTGAGTGACATTCAAGGTTAGACCTGGGCCATCCCTGGGAAGAGGAAGAGAAGCAAAGCTTGAATGGCCACGCAGCAAGTACAGGTTGTGAGTGGGGTTTGTGTGTGTGTGCATGCGTGTGTGTGTGTGTGTGTGTGTGTGTGTGTGTGTGTGTGTGTGCTGGGGGCACTTGGTATTTTCACGAAGATGGCCAGCACAGATGATGTAGCCTGAGCCCAAACAGTGATTCTCAAGCCAAGGACCCCAAGCATCCTGATGCCCAGGCCACACCCCTACATCCATCAAGTCAGAGCAGAGGGTGGACCCAGGGAGCACTTTTTAAATTCCCTTGGTGATTCTACTGTGCTATGAAGAATGAGAAAACTAGTGACCTTCTGGAACATTCCAAACACTCAACAAGCATTGGAGTCACCCATTGAGTTGTCACAAAGGCCTATGATAATTCACAAGTCCTGGGACCCAGAAATATTCTTCTCAAACAGTACCCTAACCAGCCATGAGAGAGCTGGGCCTGGTCCTCACTCATAACATTCCCAAAGACCATTTTCAGTTCAGAGGTGACCAACACAAAGATGTCACAATGGGCTAGAGGGGGCCGTGGGAAAACTGGAGGAGGAGGGCCAAGCCTCAGGTTGACAGTGTCATGTACACCCTCGCATAAGGAGCCTCGAGATGCTGCAGGATTCATGGTGACTTGGACAATTGCGCTTGACTGGAGCAGGGCAGTGAAGTTCTCCTCAGACTCAATCAAGAGGGAAAATAAGCTATTTCCAAATTGGGTCACACTCAGTCACATAATAACTATCCTGTTCATCAGGTCTGCTAGAAAGCAAGCCAAAGGACATTCCATAAACTTGGGTTAAGTTCCAGTAAAAAAATTTTTTTTCCCAGTGAGAAAAGAACTTGAGTTTTAAATAAAGGACATAGTAACAGTTATTTTGACTTCTCCAAATAGAAGCATGCTCACCTTTTCAAGTCTGAGCAGCATCCTGAAGACTGGAGGCTTCTGAGTAATTGTAAATTTTGAAGGCACAGATGTCAGTGTCTATATTCTGTCTCTCTGTCTCATCCTCTCCTCCTCCCTCTCTCTGTCCCTCTCTCATGGTCCATCCATCTGTCAATGTGTTTATCGATGTACATATTCCTTCTCTTTTCAACTCAGAATGAGGGGATATCACGGAGAGCTCCTCTCTGTTCAACATGATAGGTTTTGACATCCCACTGTCTCCATAGCTTCTTCTAAAACGTGGCCTCTCTGAGGCTGAAGCCATCAGGAGGAGAAGGAGGAACAGAAGAGAAGAAGTTCTGGCCAGAGGAGGCTTTTAAAGGAATTCAAGTGAGCAGTTAATTTCCCTTCACTGGCATGCAGCCAGGCCAGCCAGGTTAACACCTAGACTTTTGCAACAAGTAGCCTGGAACAGGGAGTGCTGAACCCCACGATTTGGTCCTTATCTCTGATGGTGCCCCTGGCGTCCCGTGGCTCAGTCCTGACTCATGGGACCAGTCCTGCTGCCAAGCCTCCCTGCTTAATTCCCACGGACCTGGAGTCACCTTGGAAGGTTTTCTGTCCAATAACTGACTAAGTGGACCGTCTTCCTGCATCAGATAGGAAGAGTGCTTGGGGCCAAACTGCCGAGCACACACGAGAAAATGTCCACATACCGAAACTGGTAGGTTGTAGCGGTCTTTCCAGAAAACATCCCCCAGAATTTCCCCCATTATCTCAGGTGAAAAATTGTTTAATCATTAAACCGTACAGCAAAAAGACATCATTATATGTCCAGCCCTTTGGGTAGAGGAAGTTCAACCGATACCTAAGCCATTGATTATTCTGCCTCTGGATCATGTAGCTTGCTCACAGAGGGCCTGTGACTGCACTTGGGGTCTCTTGGCTCCCAGTCCAACTTCTCTGATAGGTACCTGAGATGAACTTGTGCAAGAATTCTGGAACATTCTAGATCCAAGCTGACCCTTCTGGTAGTCACTAGTGTCTATGGCTATTGAGGACTTTAAATGTGGACATTTCAATTGAGATTTTTTTTTTTTTAGTTGTTGATAGGACTTTCTTTTGTATATTTATTTATATGTGGTGCCGAGAATGGAACCCAGCGCCTCACACATGCCAGGCAGGTGTGCTCCTGCTGAGCCGCAGCCCCAGCCCATCAATTGAGATTTGACATGAGTGTAAAATGCACACCAGGTTTCAAAGACGTGGTGTGAAAAAAGAATGTAAAATATCTTGTTGATTTGGCAAGCTGATTGTGTTTCAAAATTATAATATTTTAGGTATATTGAGCCAAATAAAATATCTTACTAAATTGGTCCCTTTAAAAAAAAAATCTTTTTAATGTGGCACTAGAACATTCAAAATTATGCATGGCTCGCATTGTATTTATGTTGGACGGCACCGTTTGAGATACATGAACCCGGGTTCCACCCAAGCTGGGAAACAGTTACTTCGTAAAAAGAAAACATAAAGTGACACCCCTGCTGCATGACAAGCCTTTCCGTCGTCTCCTCTGGAATAATGCAATAACCCAACCACTCAGACCCTCCAAACTGCTCTCTTCAACCCAACCAGAAGACGCTTGTGAAAACACAGTCTGAACATGCTTGAAACTGGGCAGACGTCTCAATTGCAGACCCTCCTTCCCCATGTGCCTTATTCAGAGGCTCATGTTCCTTCCTGCCTCTCTGTGGTCCCCTCTGATAAAAACGCCCTTCTTCTCCTGGCTGCCTCAGAAACAGGTCATGTTGAGAACTCAGCCTAAGGCTTCCCGATTCCTCCCACCCCTACTGCTTCTCTCCTGGGCCCCAGTCGCACCTGCCCACAGCTGGATCCCAGGACACTGCTGAGCCAAACCCTTTGGTGTGACTCACTGGCATGAGGTCTTGTATTCCTACTCCTGTTGGAATCCCAGGTCCAGCCCAGGGCCTGTCCTGGAAGAGAAGGAATTTAGGTTCACGTAGAATGAGAGACTATTTTTTGTGTGTGCAGGTATCCAGAAGATTCCTTTTTTCAGTCCCTAGAATGTGGGTGCAGGAAGTAAGGGAGACCTTAAGACATTGCCTAGAGTCTATTTAGCAACCTAAAATCCTAACAGAAGATTCCAGAACAGCACATGAAGTCTGAGTGAAGGTGGAGAGCTTTGCTAAGTACCACCTACCCGGCCCAGTGTCAGCTAAGCCGTGGGCTCCTGCTAGACTCCTTCTACCTGACTCCTGTGTGTTTGAACACCCATACTATTTGAACACTTCAGCAACATTTTCAAATGTCTCCCATGCACCACAAATTCAGCTCATCAGCAAATGCTTTAAACTAACTCCCAGAGATATCTGGGATCATCTGATTTTTTCCATTTCTCCTACTGTCTTCAATTCCCTTTCTGGGGCAACTGGATTGCCTCCCACCTGATGTACCTGTTCAGACCCATAATTCCCCTCAGCTATTCCACTCAGAGGAGCCAGAGTGATTTTATTGAAATGCAAATAACGTGACCTGGACATCTTACTCAATCACACCCCTGCCCACACCTGCTCCCCCAGCTCCTCCTTACATCCTCCATAGTCCAACTCCTGCCACCCCACACCTCCACCTTCCCCTCCCACCCCACCCAGCTCCACTAAGCTGGTGCCTCTTTCTGAATATTGTCCGCTCATTCCTGCTTTGGGCTGTGGACTGGCTGTCTCTCCAGCCTGAAATGCTCTCCTGCCAATCTTATACATAGCTGTCACCTTTTGTCATGTAGATTTAGCTCAGATGTCACCTCTTTGGAGAGGTCTTACATGAACAGAGAACCTGAAATTACCACTTAGTCACTCTCTGTCACATCCCCTATTGTAATTCTTTGCTTAGCCATTATCACATTTTTTTTCTTTTTTGATTAAGTTTATTCTTTCTTCTCTCATTAAATTGTTGGCTCCAGGAGTGCAGGGACATCGTCTTTGTTCTTATCAGCTAGAAGGATGACTATCCCATGAGCCAAACAAATAAATGTTTCTTGCAATAGTATTTATATTATTTTTAAATAAATGATAAAATATCAACATATTGACACTTTATCTTAACATTGATTATTAAGAAACTAAAAATTAAATGGCTTTGCAAACTAGGCAACCTGAATCCTTTAGATATCCAATGCATTGCATTATTTAAAGATGTTGTTGAATATAATAGTTGGGCAGTCAATTCACTCTATGAAGCTGTTTCCTTATAAACAACAACAAAAAAATAATGATAATTTTTCTTTGCCTTGCTCTCCAATACATATGCATAATTTTTTTCTAAGAAGCTCCTTGAAAATATTAAAATATGCTATGTCTTAGTGGACTTCTCAGAATGATGAGCACAAACACACTTTTAAACTCACTATAGAAACTTGAATTGCCTGCACAAGATATAAGAGATGATTTCACTAAAAGGGTTGGCAGCTCCCTCTTCCAGCTGAGCAAAGAGATGATTTATATTATGAACCAATAAGTTCTCCACAGCTCACTTTTGTGCATGGGGAAATCCTATTTTCAGGTCAAATTGATGTGGACACGGACATTACCCCACTAAACCTCAAGCAGAATCTGAAGCAACTCTCTCTCTCTCTTTGACAATTGAGGTCAGATCAGAGACTGCAGAGAACAGAGAGCCAAGAATAATTGCAAAGAACATTCAGCTGGTGGCTTTAAAATGCAAACACTCTTGACTCTGTATGTGGTGGGAGGGTTCATGTTATCACTGTCATTTTAACTATAGACCCTCAATTAATTTACAGTTCCCTGCTGCAGACCCTAAATGGCAGAATTTACAAGAAGCTTCTCTGCTTACAGACAACTTCAAAAGTGACTGGTATTGTAAACAAAATACAATCAGGGTGCACCCAATGAAAGGGAAGCAGGTTTTCCTCAAACATACAAGAGGCCTACAAAACATTTCATGAACCAATGTAAAAATAAATGAATAAACAAAGTAAAAGCAGGGTCTGAATTTGCTTAAAACACAGTTTGTTTGATGGCATTTTCTAAGGGGTTGAGGTCTTATCATGCATGCCTCAGTTTTTGTGATTTATATTCGTTAAATATAATCAGTGAAACAAGAGCTTAGTTTTCATGACAGAATGTGTCCAGTAGTTCTAAACAGATTGTTGTGAAGGAATCATTAAGCTACAGTATAAACACATACATACAACAGGTGGATGCAACTCACCTCTAGGCCAGGGTCCGGCTTCCGGGATGCAGGTGGGCCACTGAAGCCAAAGCAAATGAAGAAATACAGACAGGTACATCCCTCAGCAAGATGGACATCCCAGGACTTTCCCTATGTGCATTACCCTTCATCCAGAGCTGCTAAACGAATGAAAAGAGCTTAACATTTAACTCAAGTTTTAAAAGGACGTGCATATCTGGGTTCTGTGATTCTTCTAGTGATCCTGTTAGACTGAGCACCCCGAGGTCCTAGCCCAGAAAGAAGGCGTTCACTGACTTAAATAGAAATGCAGTGGTCTGAGGAGACCTTCCCAACTCACCAGGTGACCTGGGCTTCCAATTCTTGTGCTCTCGTACGCAGTGACAGGGGCATCAGGCTTTAAGAACACTAAGGAGACTTCCTGTTGGAAACAGTCTTAGCTTTTGGCTACATCTATCTTCTGTCATTTGGCTAAAATAAACAGACAAATAATGACTTATTCCAGGAATGCTCTCCTGCACCCGAACATGTGGCTTCCCAGGTGGTCATGGCTGGACCTGTGGGCTGCAGGCCACCCCAAGCAGACGGAGGGACAAGCTGAATGCCTGGGTGGCTTCCATGTCCTGCCAGATCCTGTGCCTGGAGCACCCAGATCCCAGATGTCCCTCCCAGACAGAGAACGTGGCACATGCTCTCCTCTTGGTTGAAGGTTGCTAGGTTCCAACTGGGAACAGGCTGGGAATCGATCCGACCTGACCAAGCCCTGTGGGCTGCACACACCAGGGTGTAATTAAAATTTTGCTTCAGGTGGAGAAAGCGTTAGGACCCACCCTCTGCCATCCTCCATCTCCCAGGTCTGCTTGCCAACTTGTGCTCCCTGGCATCGCTGGACCCCACGGTGAGAATCAGCAAGGACCTCTTCTGGTTTTCACTTTTGCATTCCTTGCTTGAGGCAAGACAATCACATGGGACCAAATCACCTCTCTCCACTTGGCTCTGATTCCAGGCAGCCCTGGGCAACTGACCTGATTTCTTTCATGGTGTCTGAGCTTGTACAGAGCGCTGCTAGAGCTTGCCTAAGATATTATGCAGCATGCCATCATTTGATTGGAAATATATCTCTCTTTCTGACCGTGTAGGACCCATTCCTCATGGGAACATCTTTCCAGGATAGTACTCTGTGGACCACCAGAGACTTGACAAGAATTGATTTGCACCTGGGAAAATTTCAATCACCATCTGGAACCAACTCAACAAAGGAGACCTGGGCTCCTCATTTCTGCATTTGTTTCTCAAAGCCAGGGGGAGACAAGCTACACCTCTGAGGAACAGATTAAAGAGCCTCCTACTTTCAAGGTCATACAAGTATGGGGTTGGCATCTGTGACTGCCACCTTAAATTTTGTGTCCCTGGTGTCTTAACTGCTTAGGGGGAAGTCTCTGACCTGCTGTTTCCATTAAAATGTGCAACTAACATAGTTCAGGTTTATTTTGAAAATGCAAAGAAATCATATACAGCCATGCATTCTTAATGTGGGACCTATTCTGAGGGGTGCATCATTTGGTAGTTTTGCAAACCAGATGATTCTTGTTTGATGATCCCACGAGGTGATAGAATCTTAGGGGGCCACCATCATAATATATGAAACCCATTGTTGACCTAAACCCTGTTATGGGGGCCTGACTGTATACAAACAGGCAAGGACTCTTTCTGATAACCCTTTCCATCTCATCAGCTAAAACTACCAGGAATTCTCAATAAGATTTATGACAACAGCAAGAGAAAGTTTCAGCTGAAAGAGTTTCCATCCACACAGTAGATGTAATAAACAAAGTAGTTATTTAAAGCAGTCTACACAAGCAAACCACAAGAAAAAAAAATGACCCAATGCTAAAGCAAGCCTCCCCTTACTATGGGCAGAAGGAAATTCGCATGTCCTGGGAACGGCTCCCCTCTCCTCTGATTCGTTGCCATTCTCTCATCCTTTGCCCATCTCACCCTGGTCCACACACAGAGCTACTCTCCATGGGGCTTCTCCTGCCCTACTTCAGGTCTCCAGAGTGGCCACAGTCATCCTTCACCATTCTTGACAGCATTTCCCAGCTAAGACTTTGGACAGAGTGCATCTGCCACCACCTGAACCCTTGCCTCAGTCCCCTGATCCTAGAGTCCTGCATCCTGCTGAAAGTCAGGAAAGGTCCCTTCCCAGGGATCATCTGAAAAGCTCCTGCCTTTTTCCATGTCCCAAATTCTATCATGAAGGTGATAGAGGTCATATAATCTGTCCTATAAAGAATTTTAAAAAATCTCAGATTAGTGTAACCAGAAAAGTCCCTCCCATGCAAGGAATCCATTGATTTCTCATATTCTTGGACTGCTCGACTGCAGAATCCTGGAATTTTGCCATGGAACTGTTTCATGTTCATCATATATAAGTCATAGATGTGCATGATTTATGTGCTGAGCTGCAGATAATTGTCAATCTCTAAGAGATCTTTTTCTTTTGAGTGTCTGTCTCTACATTTTTTTTTAGATTCATTTTATCTCCTATGCATGCTGTCAAAGTGCAGCGGAAGTAAAACTTTAACGAGTGCCTAGTCACGAGGCCACCATGTGCCTGAAACCTGGACTGAGCCCTTCTCAAGCGTTTTCTCCAAACAGTGTAAGGCAGATTGTGATTCCCTTTACAGATGAGATGACTGAGGCCCCATGGAGCTTATGAATCTTTCAAAGCAGGTTAGAACAGGAATTTGAATTTGAGTTTATTCAGTGTTCAGATGGAGCGTTTGCTATGCCAACATTGGGGCGGGTATGTAGTTTTTCTCCAAACATTGGTTGGTTTTGGTCTTCCTAGAAGGGACGTTCCTCCTTCTCTCTGAAACTTCCTGAACTATTGCAGCTACCATGGATTCTCTAACTTCTAAATAGCAGTGATCTGGTGTGTAGAACATGAGCTCTCAGGTTGTGATTTTCCTGAGTGACTCTGTTGTGTGTAGAATAGCATCTGTAAGACTGCGTCTGCTATGAGTGACTTTGTGGTGTACAGAACAGCAGGTCTCAGGTGTGATTGCCCTGAGTGACTCTGTGGTGTGTACAACTGCAGTGCTCCAGAAGGTTGAATCTTCCAACACATCGGCCAACGTCTCTCCAAGGAGGATTCTGTACCTACTGAGCCAAGTAAATTAGCCCCAGATGATGTGATCCCCTGCCGCAGTCTGGCTGGACACAAAAAACTAGGAGGTCACGAGCCACTTGTAGCTTCAAGCAGGAACAAACTTTATTCCAGAACCCACGCGGACTCAAGGGGAACTCCATGGGAACTTCGTGAGAACTCAAAAGTAGTGGGCACCCGAGGCAGCAGGAGCCTCCCTTCTGGCAAAATGCCAGGCACCATCTTGACCTGGCCGTGGCTCTCAACAATTCCCGTGAGCACATTCAGAAGAACAAGTGTCCAAAAGATGCAGAGTCCTAGGAGATGGAGAGCCAGGGAAGCTGGGTCTGCTCTGGTGTTTACCTATGTTCTGTGAGGTTTAGGAGCTCATTCACTTCATAGTGAACATCACAATGAAATCCTTGTCTGAAAATTTGGCAATGTTGGTTATTTCATTTTGCTTTTAGGTAGTTGCTTTTCAGTGTATAATTTCTAAAACGTACATTCAGATTTGCATCCATGTTATAAATTCAAAATCTACCAAACCAGTGTAAATGCTAACACTGCAAAGTCATTCTATGGGAGTAAAAAAAAGCTTTGAACCATCTTATTTTGCAGAACAATTAATTGCATTTGATTGTGCACACAAAGTTTAGCTATGATGTGAGTCTGGATCTGTTGGCTACTGTGAAGCTGGAAGATCAAAATGTGCAGGCTGCAGCCAGGAAAGAGCAGGTGAGATGGGAACCGGGGAAGAGACCAGGGCTCACTGACGCACACAAGGCAGGAAGGAAGGAGGGAAGAGGGGTCAGGTTTGCCGGGCAAGGAGAGGCCTTAGGTTACAAAAAACTGAGTGGAAGTCTGTGAGTCCGATGTCCACTATGAAATCAGTGTATCAAAGAAGACCTTGAGTTTCAAGATGAAGCCCAGGCACCTTCCAGAGAACAAGGCCAGTGGGAAGGCAGCACTACAAGATGCAAAGGAGACTGCAGAAGTTCAAAGGAACTGATATGGGCTGGATTGTGGTCTCCAAAACTTATGTGCTTAATTCCTAACCCCTAATAACTCAGAACGTGATTTTGTTGGAAACAGGGCCTTCAAGGAGGAAATTAAAGTTAAACAAGGTCATTGGGGTTAACCCTAATCCTTAGGACTGGTGTCCTCATAAGAAGGGGAATGTGGACTCACAAGAGTTAGCAGAGGGGTGTGTGCACAGAGGGAGGACTATGCCAAGGGGCAATAGAGGCAGCTGTCTGCCAGCCAAGGACAGACCCTCAGAGGAAACCAGCCCCGCTGCCACCTTGACCCTGAACTTCCAGCTCCAGGACTCTAAGCAAGTGCATCTGTTGGTCACCCACCCAGCCTGTGGCCCTTTGGTCTTGCAGCCCTGGCAGACGAATACAGGGTCCACGCTGGGAAACACTTCTAGGATATATCTTGGTAACAAACTCCAAACTCTGACCAGTTCATCTACTGAATTTTTATTGACTCTATTTAAAAAAAAAAATTTAGTTGTAAGTTGGACACAATACCTTCATTTTATTTAATTTTATGTGATGCTGAAAATAGAACCCAAAGCCTCGCACATGCTAGGTGAGAGCTCTACCACTTATCTACAACCTTGGCCCCTTGACTTGATTTTTGATAACTTCTTATTCCAGACCTTTTTGTGGTTACTCTTACTTTGTACTTTGTGTTCTTCTTTAATATTAAGAGGATGGCATTGCCGTTGGATTATATTTGATTCTTATACTTTTCTAATATTTTTTGAATAAATTAATATAGGACTAAGGAAGAGAAGAGCTCGTCCTGGATCCCCCGCCCCCCGCAGTGGTTCTGGGGGACTATCTGTACACTAACATAATAATTTTTCTAATTTACCATGTTTTCAAGATGACAGCAGCTGAAGTCAAGCAAGACCAGAATAAGCAAAACCCATTTTTAATTAATAGAACTAACCAGATCACCTCCCATAAGCTCCCCAGGAAGCTTCTGGGGTTTGGTAGCAGGAGGCTATGTGCATTGGCAGAGGATTGGGGAGGGAAAGTGCAACTTCCAGAGTGGCCAAAACACGTGACTGCACTTACATTTCCAGAACTTTGGCTCTCAGGAAGGCCACCCCTGGACCTTTTAAACGCACCGGTCACTTAGACATCTGGTCTCCAGCCACCTAAGACACACACATCAAGCTACCCTTCCTATACTGAAAGTAGTTTCTTTTCTACACCTGCCACTAAAGTCAAATAATTGGAAGAGAACAATAGGGTGACAGATTGCTTGTTCTAAATAATTGGATCAACAGAGCAGCAAACAGTGAGTTCTGACAAAAATATTCCTCCAAGGGTGTTAAACTTCAGTAACTCACTGGACAAAGAGACGCTGTGCTGTGTCTTCCAGGGAGAGGGGCTGTTGGAAAACCAGGGTGCAATTCCCCATCCTGGGAATTTTTGTTTAGGAAACCTAAACAAAAGCAGAGCATGAGAACCAGCCTGCGTGTAGGAACATGATCTTGGAGGTGAATTTTGAAGGTTCATCTCCCTGGGGATGAAGGGGTGGCTGGATGGGAGACCATGTCTGCATGACAGGGCCTCAGCCAGACAGACCATGGTGGGGTGAACCTGATTAACAGCAGAGATGGGTGATGTGTTACCCCGCAGCTATGTGGGAGACCTGGCGTGGGATCTCTTGGAGATACTTAAGCTTCCCATGGCACGTCTTGAAGGCTCACAGTCTGTGCCGAGGGTTTTGGCCAGAGCTCAGAGTCAGGTAGGGATGGGGCTGATGGTTTCATTTCCTTTTGATCAGAGAGGGCCGTGAATCAAGTCTATGCCAGAGAGGACGGCTGCAGACTGGAGCGATGGCTGCATCTCACCCCACAGGGCGTGACTAACGGGAGGCAGACACAGCCCAGCCTCCCCTGATTTGGGTGGAAGGGAATCTGAGACAATCACACCCCCCCCAGAGCAGCCCAGTGCCTCTCTGATATTGGCAGGGGGTGCGCTTCATGACCCACAAGGACTTTTTCATGTCCCGTGTCTGTGTAAAAAGGCATAGCTTTCAGATTGGTTTAAGCTGACAGCCAGTCTGTGGGGTTCTTGATGCAATGCTTAGTTTGCTTTATTTTTTAGAAGTAAGTTTATTTTATTAAATTAAAACCAAAGCAATATCGGCCAAAAAAGCAAGCAAGGAAGAATTAATTGTCTCCATCGTTACTTGGCTGCCGAGGCCTGGCGAAAACTCCAAAACCCACCTACAGCCCCACCAGGCCTGGGTGGACTTGGCAGTACGCTGGTCACACATGGACAGCCAACTGTTTGGGCAACCTAGGAGTGACTGGTAGGCTTGATGATTCTAGCAATGCTCAGAACATTCCAGAAAAACAACAGAAGACAGAAGGTCTAGTGGATGTACCTGCATGACAAAGAACATCAACATAAAAAACAACAACGATGATAGGATTTTAGCCTATGGTCACATTCTGGAGGCTGGAGGACAGGTTGTTTTCCTTCTCTGAAGAGTTAGGGTGTGTCGTGACACCAATCCCATAACTGATAGAGAGGAGACCGGTTGTTCCAGTGGGACGCAGTTAGGACCGCAGCTTGCCTAGTAGGTCCAGGGACGATATTGAGAAATGCATGCTTTTCTCTGACCTAAAGGCATTGATGGAAATATCACTTTAATGCTGAAAGGCTGCGGGACATGTATTTCCTAGGTCACTCCACACCTCTGGCGTCAGAGCCCACACCACCTTTCCCTATGCACAGTGTCCCTTTAAGTCTATCAGAAGAGAGAAAGAAGCTCCTTTGGAAATAAGATGAACAGGGAGCTCAGGTCTGCCAGGTAGTTGCCAAAAGATGATATTTGAGAAGCTCATGTCTCCATAATGCATCTCACATCCATCCCCCCAGGTCAGACCGTCCTTGAACTTGATCATTGTGCCACACAACTATGATCGTTGTTTGTCCAGAGTCAAAGAGGAAGCTAGGCAAGATGGCAACCCCAGATCGCCAGGACCTGAATAGCAGGGAAAGGAATGGTGGCTTCACCTGGAGGTGGGAGAGGACATCAAATGGACCTGGCTGGCGTCATTATAAGTTGCTCTTACAAAGTCAAATAAACACCTGCTCAAGTTAACTGACCAAATGATGTGGTTGTCTCCACTGGGTGCACACCCTGCCTTTGCAGAATTGACACAGTGTTTCTTCCTCTTCCGTCTCGGTATTTGACATTTGACCAACCAATCTTTATGAACCCATCTAACAAAATGGTAGAAGCAAGAGAGAGTCTGGAGATGAGGCAGACCCCCACCCACATATGGACGCATTACTATCTGCAGCAGTGCGCTGCAGGGAGTGGGCCGGCAGCAGTTAACAGGGAACTGACCCAACAGTGTTTTTCTTTCATTTGACCAATCCTCTGCTAGCAAGGGAACTAGTTTCTATGAGATGATTTGATCCGGCTGAAAGAGGAAAAAGCTGGGGCAGGTAAATTCCCCTTTAGCTAATCCTCGTCGGTGGCTCAGGAATTCTGTACAATTTCTAAGTCTCACCTTTCTCATATGTCACAATAATAATTTTTAAAAATGCTTTCCTTGTTCTGCAGAGACACTTTCCAGTAATCAACTCTAAGTTGTGAATTGTATCAGAAAAGCAAAAATGTACTAAATTAACAATTAAAAAGTCTACAGTCACATAAAACGAGGCATCCTATAGTCCACACATTTCAAAAGCTGCCCACAACCATTGACTGAACAAGAGTGGGAATCCGTAAATGTCACGAGGCCCAACCTGTGGACAGCACAGCCCCCAGAAGTGATGCTGCTGCTGCTGCGAGGATGTGCCCAGCCAGTGGTCAGCACGCGATGATCATCTTGTCCTAATCCTGGCTGAATTACATATAGTCTAGGAAAAATATATAATTTTGACGCGGATCTGTATTCATGAGAGAATTTGGGCAGCATTATAAAAATGATGAAATGGTGGCGAGAAAGATGATCTCCAACAGGAAGAAGGCAGCACAGTTGCCCCAGGTGCAAGTCCTTTCTGGAAAGTTCTTCCAGAAGATCATGAGGATGGTAGGTCACTGAGATGAGGGCTCTCGAAGGGCAGGGGGTGATGACCGGCCCGTGAACTCACTGAGGTGAGGCACCATGTCCGTGTTGGAGAGACCAGAATAAACCCGGACCCTCCAGAGGCATGTGCTAAGGACTTGCTACCAGAAAGAAATCAGAAGACAGAGAGAGTCAAGAGGAAATGAAACGGGAGAAGATAGAATTTCCTTTTCTATCTAGAGATTTTCCCCTGTGTTAATGGTTTGCAGCAACAAACCTCTGAGAGCCTCCCTGGACTGGGGTGGACAGGAATTAACCCCCATGCCCCCTGCATTCACACTCTGCCTTCACGGGAGAGCAGCACCCCACTTCTCCCACACTCCTCAGGTCATTTCACTCATCCAGGTCTGCGAGGAGAACAGTAAAGAGGAAAACAGTGGCCAGTGGCCAGGAGCCGCTAAGACAGGTGCCCAAGCCCTCCGGGTGCACTCTCAGGAATGCGCCCCCGGCCTTGGCCCGTTTCCTGTAGCCCTTTCCCTCTCCCCCTGCAAGCAGCCAGTCGATGGAGGGAGCAGCTCTGTTGTGAGGGTGGAGACAGAAAGGGCCTTGGCACCCTCGCGCTCTGCCCAGCTGAAGGGAGGAGCACGTACCTAGTCTTGTTCATGTGATGGGATTTATTGTGAGGATGCAGGGATCTCCTGGGAACTCAGAAAAAGCCCCAAAGCAGGTCTCACAAAAGACTGCCATCTCTGGGAGGGTCTATCCATTTCCACTGCCTCTTGCTCAAGGTCTGGGGCTCTGTCTTTAAGCTACCCTTTATGTTTCTTCTTCAGCTCTTTTCCTTCTTGATCAGCTTCCTTTTATAGCCTTTATCTCAAACGCAGGCCTTAATAATCCCCCAATCCTGAGTCAACATGACTGCAGCTCTGATCTCTAAGCTCCTTGGCAGAAGACTCCAGAATTCGGGTTCCGCAGCCTTGGCAGGAGATCTGCTTGACTCAGCCCTCCTTCCCCAGCCAGCCCACAAGGAGTAGAGGTCTCTGGCAAAGGCACATGCCCCTTGGAATTAATGAAGCAGAAGACACAGCTTGTCACTTGGGCAGCCCCTAGGGACGTGGCCAAGTGGTCAGAGATCTTTGGCATCTGCACCCTAGTATGATCGTTTATCTTCACTGCTTAATTAGAAAGCTGTCTCTTTCTGCTTTGACGTTCTCCCCTTCACATTGGCCTGTGTCCCAGGTGACCTCAAGGTGTTCACATCATAGAGGGGACCTGGAGAAGAAGCTGAGCCGGAGATGCACTTGGTTTGAGCATTCATGGCTGCTTTCACATACGGCCCAAAACTGCTTGCTCCCCTGATGTGGTAATGGTTTGGCTCCTAGAAGCACCCCTGCTGCCCGTGGTAATGAACTCATCTGGCGCTGTGACAGGAAGAGGCGCCACAGAGTTCCTGTTGGGATGTGAACAGGCCCTCGGTGCCAGTCTTGGAAGGAGGTGAGCGGAGGAGAAACAGGCTTTCAGAGGACAGAGACAAACGTGAACTGGGGGAACTTTCTTCTAGCATCAGATGTGTAATACTATAAGAAACCACTGTTCTCACCGAGCCTGGTAAGGGTGAGAACTCTATCCTGTCGGGAATACTAGATGACACAGTGTATTCGCTCATACCAACAGTAACTTTTTAAAGAAGTGGAATTGGGTTGGCAGGACAAAGACCCTCGGTAGAACTAGAATCAGCAAAATTTGTCGTGAGTCACTAATATAAGACAAAGATTTCTGAGTTTCAGTCACATCTTGGAAATCTCTGGGATCAATCCAATGTTATCAATAATGAGTAGTAAAGTTGAAAGAAAGTCTTTTCAAAATATGTTTAATGAAATAAATCAATAGATGAACCATGCATTATATTCCAGCTTGAGAAGTCATTTTAAAGTTTTGCTTACAACCCAATGCAGGAAGGAAGGACTTCCAGGATGCTTCAGGTAATATGATAATAAAATCTACGCTGTCTTTGGTACATTTGCCAACTTTCAAAAATGAGTATTTGTTAAAATGCATTTTCTCTTTCTAAAACATCTCCTTGATGTCTTACATAATTTTATATCGTTTTACATTCAGAGGGTCCCTAAAGGACACCCAGGTCCCAGAGCCCACCACTCCTCCTCCAGGAGAGCTAAGGCTGAGCCAGCCTGACGCATGCTCTCTGCTGGCTGCAGATCTGAGACAGAGTGGTCGGGGGCAGAGAGGATGTATACAGATTCTACAGGACGTGACACAGGACCCGAGGCCCCCATCAGCCATGAGAATGGCCACCAATTCAGAGAAGGGGCCATAAGCACCTGTGTCCCCCAAAGCCCATGCCTCAGGGAGATAACAGGTGTGTGGTCCTTTCCCTGGAAGCAGCTCAGCCTTTACTGACCAACTAGACAGAGGCAAAGCTGCTGTTTTCATGTCTGCACCTTGTGCCAAGGGGCCCTGAACAAGGCAGCCATCAATCTCAGCTATTTATCTGAAAGTGCCAGGAGTACTTTACAAATACTATTAAATCTCTAGAAAAAAAAAAAAAACCCAATGAGTTCAATACTGTTACCACTCCCCCTTTACAGAAGAGGACACTGAGGCACAAGGACATGAAGCAGGTCACCCCAGATCACCAGCTGGTCATGACACCAGGGGTTCCTAGTGCTCCCAACCACTGCGCCAAGCAGAGGGGGAAGGCTGCAGAAGGCTCCGTGGCAGCAGTTCCCAAAACCATCCCTGGGCTCTCCTCTCTACCCATGAGACCACAAAGGTGGCCGTTCTCACCTTGGGCTGTTGTGGGTAAGTCAAATGCTACAAGAGAAGAACTGTGGCCAGAAGTGACAGACAACAACCCGAGAGCAAGGGACGCAGTGACTCAAGAAGACACCTAACGGCAGGGCCCAGAACTAAGACGGACAAGAAACCAGGAGCCATTCTTTAGGGTCAAATGTCCTTCTGTGACAATACTGTCCCCAACAATCTAAATTGTGACTGAGAGTCATATGGAAAAATGAACAGGAGCACGTTTTCCTCCCTGTCTGCAGAATGCACCTTGGAAGGACTTTGCCGTGGAAGTAAAGGAGGCTGGGAATGCTTAGAAGACAGGCTGAGGCCCGTGACACATAGACTAGCCCATCCGGTGCCATCCCAGGTGACTGGCACATGGTAGCTATTTGAGGCATCCTTCCACAGGGCCTGGAGGTGAGGAGGGGGCGGGGAAAGGGTGCCGGCTGACAGGGCTGCTGCCCAGATCTGGGGCGCGCAGGGCTGGCACAGGGAGGAGAGATTCCACTCTGGCAAAGAAGTGTCGAGACAGCCCCAGCGTGAAGTGTGAAGCAGACTTGGGATAATGGCGCCCCACGACGCAGCTGGGAAGGGATCAGCCACGGAACCAAGGGGAAAATGGGATGTCAGGTTACTGCAGGTCGGAAATAAGAGCCGAGGCTACTTCTCTCTGCAGGTGGTCTTCAGTGTTCTGGTGGGTCCAATGGGTCCAGAAAATAGCTGTGTTGACAAGAAAATGTGGACTATCCAATGACAAGTCATGATTAAACACACACAAGACCCCAGTCTCCTCTCTTTGATGAAGAAAAGCAGGACCTTCAATTTGGGCACAATGGACCAACAAATATTTGGGCAGTCCTCAAACTATTCCTACACATCCTGTGAATGGTGACACCCAGTCTCTGAGGTGGCTGCTGGAGTCTGGTTCACACGCACACCAAGTGAAGCCATTCTGACCATGCGTTTTGGGTAAGTTTCCTAGCCGAAGAAAGAGGTGTTAATTTTTAGAAACAATTATCATTATGACCTTGATGATTAAGTAGGATAATTAAACAGCGTTGTGACTAATATGTTTTATATCATAAACATTGCTTTCTGATCTACTTACTGGAGGGAAATGCCATTTTTGAAAAGAAATGAGTATTTTTTAACATGATTAGCAAGCCATCTGTTGACATTTTGGTGCAATCTCTCATGAAAGTCCCTAGCTTACAGCTTTAGTTTTATCATAGCAAGAACCCAAAATAGTACTGCCTTTTGCAGTTACATCAAAATAAGGTGATTTAGAAAGGGCACTCTTTGGAAAATGCAAGCATACATATCAAGCTCACCTAGGCCACCTCTTTGGAGACCCAAGGAAATCCCAACTTGATGGCTGATAAGTGAAGGAGAAAGTATCTCTTCTCTATTTGCCTTCCTCCTTCCTTTCCTCCTTCTTATGGCGTGGACATAACAGATACAGGCTTGGAATGTAGATAGACCTGGGTCCAAATCCTACATTCACCAGGATTCCTTTGGTTGTAAGGGATAGAGACAAACAAGGAATTAGCTAAAGCAAGAAGAGAGAATTTATTGAGTCAAAAGCCAAAACCACAAGAGGGATGGGGGGAGCATGGCCAGATCACACATGACCTGGACATGTTTACTTTGCTGTCTTATCTCCACAGTGCATGTCACTTTCCAGTTCTCAGATCAGCCATTCAGTGTAGCCAGAAGCCACTTGTTGGCCACCATGATCAACCCCAACTTGGATATATGACCACACTTGATCCAATCACTGTGGCCTGAGAAACTTTGATCTCAGATCTTCCCCACATCTCCCACCCCAAATACCAAGTAACCCAGATACTAACCTTAAGACTGAAAGCAGGGCTGGGGATGTGGCTCAAGCAGTAGCGTGCTCGCCTGGCATGTGTGCGGCCCGGGTTTGATCCTCAGCACCACATACCAACAAAGATGTTGTGTCCACCGAGAACTAAAAAATAAATATTAAAAATTCTTTCTCTCTCTCTCTCCTCTCTCACTCTCTCTTTAAAAAAAAAAAAGACTGAAAGCAAATGAACCAATTTACTTAACCTTATCAACTCCTTGCAAATCAACAAAAGGGGTATCAACATTTGCAAGAATAATTGGGGGGCAGTGAGATATCGCTTGGAAAGAGTGTTGGCCATTGAAGCAGCTGATCCCCTACTGCCCTTGCTCTTTTGCACATGATGTCCTGTTTGAAGTGACCCCCATTATCCATGGGTCACATATGAGGAGTGGAGCTGAGGTTCAATGAGACATGTGCTCCATGTGGCTAGAGGGAGAGAAGGACAGAAATGAAGCCCGGGTCTACTGCATTGGTAAGTCCTTCCTACATCCTCCCCATCACCCTGAAACAGGAAGACTCACAGCCCTGCCAACAGGAAGGCCATGCAGTTAGTCTGTGATATGGCTTGGGTATAGTTTTCCCCCAGAAGAATATGGTGTAGATATGCATACACCCCAAATCTCCTGAATTCATGCAGGAGGAGAAGTATTTGGATTATAAAAACCATGATGTAATCAGTGGAGTAATCTAATGTATGGGTTAATAATTTAAATTGATTCCTGGGTGGTAACTGCAGGCAGGTGGAACATGGCTGCAGGAACTGGTCACCACGGCTGGGGGACTGCACATTTTCTTCCTGGTTCCTTGCACTCTCTCTGCTCCCATGAGGTGAGCAGCCTTCCTCCACCAAGTCCTTACGCCATGAGATTCTGGCTCATCCCAGGCCCAGAGCTACAGAGTCTGCCAACCAGAGACTGAACCTCTGACACCATGAGTCCAAAGAAACCTTTCCAGACACTAGCCCTAAGACTGAAAGCAGATGACCCAATTTACCTAGCTCCTCTGAGTTGTTCCCGTCGGGAATCTTGGTCCCAGCTACAAAAACCTACCCGACACATTCCCACATCCCATGTTCCATGTAAGGGAAGCGAGCCCCGGAGGCTGGGAGCGATGGTTCCCCTGCTCTCTTGCCTTGGAGTCTCAGAGCGATGCCTCTCGGCTGGCCTTTACACTGTGGCTCCTTGTGACTGTCAAGGATGAGCTGAGAGCCCAGGGCTGTCCCCCGCTGTGCCTGTGGACACACGTGCTGTCCTTGCTCTTTTGCTCTTACCCTCCTGCTGGCAGTCACGAGTCACTTAGACACTGTTGACATTGTTTTTTGCTGGAGTTGCCAGGAACGTTCCCTCCGAGTGGACAGAGAAGTCCTTATTCAGAAGCGGGGTTCCAGCCCTTCCTCTGATGCACCTCAGGGCTAGGACACAAGTTGCAGTCCCTACAAAAACGATCTTGGTTGGACTTGATCCATGCACACATGGGGGTTTGGTGGCTCCACCTTGGAGTGGCATCTCCCAGGGGGCACCTTCCTCTTGGTCTTCTCCAGACTCATGGCTCTCGGGTTTCATCACGCTGCACCTGTCTCTCTTCTCAGCAGGATGGCCAGCCTCCAGCCTCCTCATCAGATTCCGTCTCTAAAGTGGCTCAGGTCTCCAGCTGACCCTGATCCTCTGTTCCATTGTTCTGGGCCCTGCAAGCTTCCCCCTCTTCTCCTGACTGCCCTCTTTCTACTTCTTCCTCTCACCCTGTTGTCCCCACCCAGACTGATGGGCTATCACTGAGACAAGTCCCTGGTTTATCAGAATTGCAGGTGGGTTGGGTGGGGTTCAGGCTTTCCCAACTCTTGAATCCCCCCAACTCAAGCCAGAGTTCCTCAATCTCCTCAATCCAGTTCCAGGACTAGGGTCCAGAGCGAATCTCCAACTAACTCTCCTATTCCTCCCATGTGCCAGGCGAGCTCAGAGGTTTTTATAATCAGCTCAGTCGGGTACACCATCTTCCACCGGCACCCTTTTTCTAAACTTTCTGAAGTATGGCTTTTCAAATGAGAAATAAACAATCCATTGCCTTAGTCCTGGATTTTGACACGATGTTCACATGACATGGAGAAAGGACTCCTTGGTATCAAGATTGAAATGCAAAGAGTCCTGCTATGGTGGAGGGGGACATAAACCTTTGTATGTCAATGTGCCACATGGGTGCCATACTCCATGGGCACCTTTGTGCACACTGACCCTCTGTGTACACTTTGTTACAAAGAAAAAATTGGGGGCACGGATGTTCTTTCTAGAGCTATGGAAAATAATAAAAACATAAAACCAGAAGAATTAATTATCCAATAACTGAATATTGGCCAGGTTAACATGATACAACATACAACAAATGAAAAAATATTAGACAATGGGTAGAGAAGATATACGCTCTTTTTGCAATATGGAGTCAAACAAATTCTGAAGAAGAAGAAATCACGTTACAAAGTTTCAGGCACAATGTATGTATGGGCTGTGTTATAAAAATAGTTTGCTTTATACAAATAATGGATATCACAATTATCTTTCAGTGCTAAATTGATGGATGATGTTTGTCCTTTTCTGCTTTAGAGTCTATTTTATGGTAGGATACTGGATTTTTTTAGTCAGAAGAGAGCATCATTAGCTATGATCAGCAAGAAGCACACCCTCATTCTGTTTCTACTTCAAGGAGGACCTGACCCCACCCATGAGGTCTTAAATCCCAAACAACTGCATTTGCTCTCTTCCTGGCCACCGTGTCATAGGATGAACTGGGAAATGGATTTGGAGAAGGTGGTCCTCCTTGGATGGGCAGGTCCAAGGGCTAACTAATATGTCACTCCAGACTTCTCCTGACCCCTTGCAGGGCTTTCCTTCAAGGGTGGGCAGCTCATCCCAAATTAAAGCCTAAATACCATGAAAGGTATTTAAGCTAAAATCTTACAGAGGTTGCTTTTTATTATTATTATTATTATTCCTGGATGAAATCCCTTGATCCTCTGTGAGCATCATGAATCTCCAAGAGAGGGCTTGATGTGTGGAATGTGTCCCAAGCATAAGTGACAGAGGGTACCTGTGAAGGGGAAGCATCCCCTAAGCCAGCAGTCCACAGGAAACGTGGGAAAAGGTGAGCTGAGACAAGACAGACCTGGAAGAGGTCAGTCACGACACTAGCAAAGGTGATGTCCAGCCTGTCCCAGGAATCCTCTGGGTCCTGGGGAGCTGCTGAGGCAGAGGGGCTGGTCCCTCGCTCACTGGTGCTCAGTCCTCTCCTTCTGGTGTCCCACATGTCCTCAGTGCCCGCAGACCAGGGCACTCAAACCAACCTCCAAGTTCCTTTAATGTGGTCTTTCGACTGGGGTCATAGCAGTGCACACCATCCACAAAATATTTTCAAAGCTCCCTGCAGTCACTGTGAGGCATCAAAGTCTCCTGATTGAAAAGCCCTATCAAAGCAGAAGGGGTGGTGGCTTAGCTTTCTTTGAAGGATGTTTCAATGATATTTCAGTAATATCAATAATAATAAAACAGCTGAGAACCCTCACCAACCCCTACTTTTATGTTTTGTCCCTCCATTGCCATGGGAGTTACACTTGGCAATAAGACTTCCCCCCTGAGAAAATTTTTAATTATATATATTCCATGTCTGCACCCCCACATGACATCACATCAATGAATGTGTTTTTTGCAAAAGGTTACGGAGATCAGACTTAGGATCTGACTTCCTTAACAAGACTCCTAAAATCAAGAATCAATAATGGGATGGATTCAAATTAAAAAGCTTCTTCTCAGCAAACGAAACAATTAATAACATGAGTGCCACAGTCTGGCTGGGCACAAAATAACTGAGCCGCCATACGGCCTTGTAGGTTCCAAATAGGAACTCCTTTATTCTCCGCACTCCTGTGAACACCACGCAGGCGCACCGGCCTTCTCCTGGGACACACCATACCAACCGGAAATCCCTCCTCCGGAAATCCCTCCTCTGGCACTTCCCCAACCAATGGGAACTCTCCCGGGAATCCCTGTGAGAACTCCAAAGTAGCAGGCCAAGGCGGACAGCAGGGGTCTAATATACAATTGAATATACAGCTTAACATAACCATTATCATCTCAATGGCTTGCTGTCACCTCTCAACCACTCCTTCTGGAAAAAATGCCATGCGTCATTCCGACTTGGCTATGGCTCTCAGCACATAAGGAGAGATCTAATATATTGGGAGAAAATCTTTACCACATGCACTTCCGATAAAGCATCAATCTCTAGGATTTAAAAAGAACTCAAAAACTTAACACCCCAAAATACAAATAACCCAATCAATAAATGGGCCAAGGAACTGGACAGACACTTCACAGAATAAGAAATATAATCCATCAACAAATATATGAAAAAGTGTTCAACATCTCTAGTAATTAGAGAAATGCAAATCATAACTACTGTAAGATTTCATCTCACTCCTGTCAGAATGCCAATCATCAAGAATACAGGCAATAGTAAGTGTTGGTGAGGATGTGGGGGAAAAGGCACCCTCATACACTGCTGGTGGGACTGCAAATTGGCGCAACCACTAAGGAAAGCAGTATGGAGATTCCTCAGAAAACTGGGAATGGAACACTATTTGACCCAGCTATCCCACTCCTTGGTTTAAACTCAAAGGACTTAAAATCAGCATTCTAGAGTGACACGGCCACATCAGAGTTTATAGCAGCTCAACTCACAATAGCTAGACTATGGAACCAACCTAAGTGTCCCTCAATAGATGAATGGATAAAGAAAAGGTGGTGTATACTCAATGAAATCTTACTCAGCTTTAAAGAAGAGTGAAATGATGGCATTTGCCAGTAAATGGTTGGAGTTGGAGAATATCATGCTAAATGAAATAAGCCAATCCCACAAAACCAAAGGCCAAATATTTTCTCTAATATGTGGATATTAATTCACAATAAGGTGTGGGGGTGCTAGGGAAGAATAGAGTTACCTTAGATTGGGTAGAGGGAAGTGATGGGAGGGAAGGGGAGGGAATGTGGAGACAGGAAAGACAGTAGAATAAAACAGATACTATTACTGTATGTATATTATGTATATCACATCACCAATGTGATTCTGCAACATGTACACTCAGAAAAATGAAATTATATCCCATCTATGCATGCTCTATCCAAAGTGCATAAATACATTCTACTGTCATGTATAACTAATTAAAACAAATTTTAAAAAATTTAAAAAGTGTGGGAGTTAGTGCTCAAGAAAATGAGAATTTCTCAGACTCACTTGAAACCAGGAGAATATGTCTTGCCCAAAGGGACAATAGTCTTCATGGCTTCTTCATTACCCTTCTCCAAAATGCAGGATCATTCACATTCCATGCAAATAAGAACCATTTACTAATGCCTGCCAAGAAAGGCTGTGAAGTGTGGTGGTTAGAGCATGACTCTGTCCCCAAGTCCTAGAGGACTTCCTTTTCCCTGGTGACCATGGCACATTGCTCAGTCCCTTTGGATGCCTTCCTCTGCTCCTCTATGAAATGGGAACAGACATGCACCGTCTCAGTGCCAGACACACAGTGGAGGTCGTGGAGGTGGGTGCTGGTGAGTTAGAACCCCTGGGAACCAAGAGAAAGCTGCCCAGAGGCTCCTGGAAGGGCAGGCCCTCTCTTGGCCAGCCTGCTGAGTACACCTGCTGTCACAGAGTCGCATGGCACACAGAGCTCGCGTACCTTCTTCAAGTCCTTACACATCGGGAAGGAATTTGGTGGCCACACTTGTCCCATAGGCTGAAGATGCAGTGTGGACCTCAGAGCTGCCTGGTCAGCCTGGGTTAAGAACTCTGATCACAGGCAGATGAGGCTGAGAGGGATGACCACCACGCCCGGCCATGCCAGAGGCACCAGGGCGTTTAAGTTATAGAGTCCGTGGGGCCAAAGTGGGGAGGAGGCTGGACAGCAGAGGTGAGCATGGAGGAGAGGTCAGATCAAGACTGCACTCCCTCACCTCCTTCGTGATGTTAGCATCCTCCTTGTTACTGATCTTGGTTGACCGCTCATTCCTAACTCCCTGATGGTTAAGTTCTGAAACACTTATTAAGAAGCAGAGCTCTTTTCCCTGCTGACCTCGGGTTTCAGAAGGACTCATTCCGGCTGGACCACACCAGGTCTGCCAAGCACTTGGCCCAGGCACTCAGGTCCTGCCTCCTCAGGATGGGTGCTGCCCTGGCTTTTCCTACTTCTTGTGCCTTGGAATCTCTCATCACCACCGTGGTTTGGGGTCTGGCTGTCTGGGTGGGTGTGCCTTCTCGGCTTCCACCTGGGATATGCAGTTTTTTCTTCCACTCCACACACCCCACTGCACACACCTCACTGCTCTTTGCCTGGAAACCACCTGAGTTTTGCTCAACCTAGGGAGGGACCCTGAAACCAGACCAAACGCTAGAGCTGGTCACACCACTGTGGGTCCCTGCACCCTCCTACGGCCAATAGCCTACCCTAGATTTTCTGCAGATATTTCCATCAAATCACAGTTACGTTTGGTGGGAAATCAGAGTCTATCACACTATCTTACCTTGGGACTCAAGAGCGTTCCTTAAGTCCACTCCGGTTGAGGAAACGTGGCTGACCTGGAGAGACACGGCAGGGTACTGTCATTTGATGCCCCTGGAGTTGGCCCCTAAAATATTCATTTCAAATCAGAAATGATGTATTTTCAAAGGACGTGAGCAGTTAAAAACTGCCAGCGTTGAGTTTCAATTTAATGGCATAAAGAATGTCACGTCCATGTGACACAGTCATCATCCTCTTCATTGTAATGCGACTTCATGGCATAGATGGCATCATTGCTATGCGAGTTTCCATGCAAATAATGTCATTTGAATCCTTTTAACAGAAGATAATGACACAAGAACTCCCTGAGCCAGGGGAGCAGCCTTGAAATGAGAACTTTCAAATGACAAAAAGCAAGTTGTGCCTTGCTTATTCGCCGTCTTCTAGTTTCTCCTCCTCTCTCTCTCTCCCTCTCTCCCTCTCTCTTCCTCTCTGTCTCTCTCTCTGACTGTATCTCTCTGTCTCTGTCTCTGTCTCTGTGTCTGTCTCTGTCTCTCTGTCTCTCTTTCTCGCTCTCTCCCCCTCTCCCCCTTTCTCTCTCTCTCTTTCTCTCTCTCTCTCTCTCTCCTTCTCTCTCTCCCCCCTTCCTCTCTCTCTCTCCCCCCCTCCTCTCTCTCTCTCTCTCCCCTCCCCTCTCTCTCTTTCTCTCTCTCTCTCCTTCTCTCTCTCTCCCCCCCTCCTCTCTCTCTCTCTCTCCCCTCCTCTCTCTCTCTCTCTGTCTCTCTCTCTGTCTCTCTCTCTGTCTCTCTCTCTCTCTCTCTCTCTCTCTCTCTCTCTCTCTCTCTCTCTCCTCTTTTTCTGATTCGGAGCGGGCACTCAGGGCTGAGGCAGGTTGAGACCCAGGGCAGTGAACGGCTCTGAGGACACGTGGAACGTGCTCAGGGGTGGATTCATCAGGAGCAGGAGGATAAGCATCACAGTAGCTGGAAAAAAAAGGGAGACTGGCTTTGCCTCTGGAGGGACAGAGTGGCTCCTCGGGAGGAAAGGGATGCTCAGGAGGAGCTGGGCTGCCCTGAGAATAGTGGCTCCTTTGCATTATGCTGGGCTGCCTTCTCTTGGCTCACTGTTCCTTGACACGTGGCCCCCGGGCAGCTGGGCCTCTCCTAAACAGTCCCCGTGCTGGTACCATGGAAGCCTTGTGTGCAGCAAGATCTGGGGCACCCACCTTCCCTTTCAAGTCTGCTCTGCGCCGTGAGGCCAGCAGGAGCTTCCTTCCACCCAGAGTTCACAGGTGGAGTCTGCAGGCTCAGGGCGCTGATGTGATCTCCAGATGCCGAGGCCGAGAACACACAGGTTTCCGCACTCCCCGTGGGCCCAGCCCTGCTGTCATGCAGCCAGTCATTCAACCCTCCTGGACACCCAGAGCAGCAGTTTTAGTGTTCATGGGGGCCGAGAGAGGCAATGGGACTCATCCAGGGTCAGGGCCAGAAGGGAAGCCTGGTCATCTGCCCTAGCTCTTCCCTGTCCTGCCCATCAGAGACTGGCTTCTCTCTCCATTTGGCTCAACTGGACATGGGCTCAATCATTGGAGTGTCACACCTCAGGATGGAGTTCAGGGCCCAGTGAAGCCAATGCTCCCTGGTCTCCCTGTTCTGCTGGGGAGGCGAAAGCCGGGTTCATCTGAGTTTCCTGAACCCAGAGGGAGTCCTCATGTCTGGTCTGTGACTGCAGGAAGAAGTACGTGGATAAAAATACACTGGACAAGTGTGGCCTTGGGAGTGCACATGCTGGGTCTCCCGGCTAGAGCCCCGCAGTGTGCAGAGAGGGATCTAGAATAACAGCTCTTTGTGTCCAGCTTAGTGGAGACAGGCAGCTCCCCACCTGCCCTCCTCCCTCCTGCTCTGGGAGCTGCGGGGCATATGTGGCCATGACCTTGGCTGTCTGGCGGTCTCTCAGAGGAAAGACAGAGGCAGATGGAGGGCTCTTGATATTTAATAGGGGCCTGACATAACCCACAGCTTGCCTTGCAAGGGGACATAAGGCCCCAGGGGAAAGGTGATCATTAACCCCAAGCCAAACACAGGTACCATGTCCATCAACATAATAGATAGCTCAGGGCATGGCCCTCACCAGCATGCCCTGAGCTCAGTGTCCATCAGCACTGGGAAAGAAAGTGGCCTTGGCCTTAGAAAAATGTGCTGCAACGCACCCACCACCACCCCAGTGACTGAATGTTCTTGAAATGCTACCAGAGGAAAAAGGAAAACCAGACCCCTCTCCTGTGGGAGGACCCCTGGACACAAGGCAGTCTCTGGCACAGTCTCTGTGCATTGCTTTTGAGTGAAGTAACTGAGGCCCAGGAGGAAGAAATGATGGGGCCTGAGACTCCGGTTCTCTTCCTGTGGGCTTCCTTTCCTCCATGCTCAGCTCAAGAAGCCAAAATACGAAACTTTAAATAAATCCAGCCAAGGTCAGAAATGTAAAGTGCACTCTACGCTTCTGCTAGGTATAAGGCTGCTTTCTTCCAAGGCGGTCCTGGGGTGGGTGGAGTCCTACAGCCCGTGACCAGGACACCTGCACGCCACCAGCATTCACAGAGCTTCATTTCTCCTTATCCAAAATGGGCATCCTGATGCACCCCTTCTGCTTCGGTGGTTGTGAGATGGAATGTATTTATGAACAATTGCAAAGTGCTCAATAAGTTGTGTCTATTTCCATGCCACTAGTTTCTTCTAAATGTCTCCTCTACCAAAGGGGAAAAAAAAATCTTCAATAGCCAGAAGACAAATTTCACCCAGAGTATCTCCAAATGAATTAACTTGAGAGTTTTATAATGTTAGTTACCAGAAGAGGAAGGTAAGTCCCTTTCCCCCAAGATCTTAGCCTTTCTTGGAGACAGCTCAAGGCTAGCCCTTCCCTGTTCCTTGACATTTCAACTTTATGGGAACTGACTAAAACCTAAAACAAGCTGGCTTGTCTAATACCTGAAGATCTCAGAAATCAAATTGACTTTCTTTTCAAATTTGCAGGAAAGACATAAAAAACACCAGACCTGGGGGGTACTTTGGGTGACTGTGGGGTAACACTCGGGTGTCACATTGTAGCTGAATCCAGGTCTGTGTCCTCTGGACCAGGTAACTGAAGCCAAGCCTACGGTGCTTTGTGCGTGCCCAGTGTCCTTGTTCTGTAAGACGGGGAGAGTAGAACACTCCAGGCTCCCTGGTGGGGTCTCTGAGGACAGTGTCCGTCCTCCTCCATCACCAGCTATCTCAAAGGACCATGACAATGACACAAATGCACTTCATACTAAGGGACACCATTGCTTCTAGGACTTTCCTACTAACACCTGGTTCCCTTGAGTCTGTGAGTGTATCCATTCACCACGACAAGACCCTACAAGCCAACTGAAATATCCTTAGCTTGCCTTTGCTGGCATCGAAATATGGTGTGGCTGTGCATACGATTTCATGCTGTTCAGAACCCCCGAGTAACTGCTATGTATCTTTTCAGTAACCGCCTCAAATTGAGAAAGGTACTCATCATTTTCAGTGATCATTTAGTAAAGCTGTTTATTAATTCACAAAATCAAATACAGGATTCTCTACCATGAAGACCAGGGTAGAAAAATCTCTCCCAACAGTGCCTTTCTTCCTGTGAGTGGAGCCTGCCTTAGAGATGAACTTATTTGGATTTGGAAACTGTAGTCTTTCTGGACTTCCATGGCAGAAGTCCACTTGCGATTTGAAATGCCACCAGCACCTCTTTCTTTCTTTCATAACTGATCTGCTTCCAAATTCAAAAATTTGTTTCAGCCCTACAGCTTCTGGCAGGGGATGTGCACCCCAAATCACAGCCATGCGGTCATCTGACCCTCCCTCTGCCCGTCTGTTGGAAACCCCATGTGAGCCTCTCTCCCCAACCTGGGATCAGACAGTGTTTCCCACCCAAATTTGATTAAACGTGCCCTCCCTCGCTGCGGCCCATATGGCCTTGAAATGCAGCCGGCCTTTCTCATTTTTCCAGACTCTGGGGTCAGACAGTGCCCAGACACGCAAATAATAGTCAAATTATACAGGAAGTTGTCAAAGGAGTCCGAACACAGACAGAGGCAACCTTTGACCCCGTGACAGGTCAGAGGTCTGGTTCAAGTTTCTCCTTCTTAATCTGTCACCACAGCAACATTAAAAACAGCCCTTTGAATGAAACCATTTAGAGATTCTACCCTTTTCCAAAGTTTTTCTTTTATCGAATGTTGGGTTTTCTTTCTCTTGAATGGCACTAACAATTCTCATCAGAAGAGACATATTTATAATATTGAAACCTTAGATTTCTCTCTCTCTCTCTCTCTCTCTCTGGAAAGGGCCCAGGTTAGAATGTTTTTCCTCCCTAAATTTAGACGTTGACTTTTTCTTTTTTTAAGTCAGAAAAGGCACTAATAAACAGGACTGCCTGCCTCACGCACATCCATGCCATCCTAGCACACCTCCTAGCAAGCCTAAAAATATTTTAGGACCCGCAACAGCCTGCAGAAAAAGGAGATAAGTAGGGAGAAAAACAAGAGCAAAAGCAAAACCAGAGGCATCAACACCCAGAACAGCCCTGGAGGGGAAGGACAGGCCCCAAGTCAAGCTCAGAGGCAGGGCGGGCTGGAGCCGAAACAGGGTGGCCTCCACGGCTCCCCCTTTCACACAGCGACAGGTGCCTGGCCTTCCTCGGTCCCAAGCAGAGGGCCATGGAGGAATGGCGGCCTGGTGGCAGAAAGCTCTGTCATGAGACCCGACACGGGACAGTCACCTCAGTGACTGATCCCAAATCAAGTTCTGCATTTCCTCGTGTTGTGTCTGGTTTTTAAATTACAATTGAGGGGAGAATCGACGTTAGCTGAGCTCTGAGGGGCACTCGCGGTGGTGTGGGCAAGGGCATTGGAGAAGGACATCTGATCAGCTGCTCACAGCTCTGCTTCCTCTGAAAAGCATCTGACAGAGAAGACACCAGGGGCACGCCACTGGAAGTGCCTCAGACACCTCTAGGAGAAGGGATAGGCAGACGCCATGCCCTACAAAGACGGGAATTATGGTGAGTTTCGCTTACTGCTGTGTCCCGAGTTCCTAGAATTAATTTTCTATAGATGGCAAACTCAATTCTGCTGTACCCATTAAGAACTCCTTGGGTGACAAATGGCAGAAAATAATTTAATTGACCCATTGATCAATTAGGAAATCACGATTTTTTTTTTCACTTTAGTAATCCTAGATGCAGTCAGCACAAGGCAAGAAGAGCAGCTCAGCAATACCATGTAAACCCAGGGCCCTGTCCTCTTTCCACGGGTCCGCACCTAATAGGGTGGCTGCCACTGCCCCATTATTAGAACCAATCATCACATTGGTGTTCACAGTGGAAAGAAAGGGAATGGTTGGGAGCCACCCCATAACCACATCTTTTCCCTTCATCAAAAGAAAGAGAAAGAAAAAAAGGAAAGACAGAAAGAAGACCTCTGTCTCAGAGTTCCCTATTCTGTGTCCAAGATTCATATGATAACCTGCCGGTTCCGAGTGCCATAATGAAGCGCCACAATCTGGGTGCCTTAAGACAGCAGAAATGTATCACCCCACAGTTTTGGAGGCCAGGAGTCTGAAATCAAGACCCCAGCAGAGCTGTCCCCTCCAGCCTCCAGGAGAGCTTCCTCCCCTGCTCCTCCAACCTCTGACAGCCCAGTCTCCTCCTCTCATGGCCGGGTCCCTCCAGTGTCGGTCTCCTTCGGGATTTCCACAGCATCCTTTGTCTGGCATCTCTCTATCCAAATCTCCCTCTTGCCCAGACGACCTGGGTCATGTTGGATTAAGGACCCTGCTGCTCCAATACGATCTCATCTCAACTGAAGACATCTACCCTGACCCTCTTTCCAAATTAAGGCCACATCCTGAGGGACGGGGACTAGGACTTCAGCATATCTTCGGCGGGAGGCAGGGGGGTGGGGGGGGACACCATTCAACACATAACACCACCACGAGCTTCAAGGGAAGTTGTTAAAGTGAGATGTTATCTCTGTAAATCTTGGTTATGGAATATGCTAAGCAAGAAGAAGGTTTGGGGGTCAGCCACTGAGCAAGGGCTGTCCTGCCTCCTGCTGACCCACACAGCACCCCCTGGTGGTCAGCGGGTGAAGGATTGTCACCAACACAAAGATGATGCTCAACAGGTTCTAAGCAAATGTCCACCTCAGACCCTGCCCTACTACTTGGATACCTGTGTAAACATCAGCATGGACCAAGGGATTGCCTTCCGCCCTTTCTGGAAATATCTTTCCCCAAATGAAAAGGAAAACTGAAATACGAAAGATGCAGTATTAAATCAAAACTGTAAGAAATGGACTGTGGAATTCACTATCCCTCCATCACAATTTCCTGTGGCTGAGCTGGTGGGGCCCAGGAGGTGAGTGTGTCTACTAAGAGGGCACAGGATGCTAAACCTCTCCACGAGAGCTTCTCACCTTCCAGGAAGACCCACGGCACAGTCAAAGGTGAGCTCTCTCAGTTTTCCAGTGTTTCTCTGTGTGTAACACATAAAACACACAAGATATGTGTTAACCTACTATTTTTGTTATCAGTGGAGCTTCCTGTCAACAGCAGGCCATTTGTCATCCAGGCTTTAGGGAGTTAAAAGTTGTAAGTGGATTTTTGACTGTATGGGGTGTCAGTGTTCCTACTTCCACACTTTTTCCAGGGTCAACTGTATTCCCAAAACATTGTCACACTAAACCATCAACAATAAAGCTGTGGAATTTTAGCACTTGTAGTATCTTTTGGTTTATTTTTGTGTCAATTAATGCCTCAAAAGTGCTGTGTATAAATGACCTCTAATATCTCAGCAGGATAAGACAATGTCCATTTATTTAACTCTCAAGTGTAACTGTCAGCAGAGGGTAGGCTGGGAAAGTCTGGACTTGGCTGGTTTGGGCAGGGTTTGTCCCCATGTCCGGGGCCAGGCAGGGTGACTGCTCCAAGCTAAGCTTGGCTGGTGCTCACTGTGCTTTTCAGGTGTTTTCCAAGTAATGGTGGAGGGGAAAGCATGCAAGCTCCTTCTCTCCACTTATATCACATGTAAGTTACTTTGGAGGCCCAGAGTCAAAGGTGGAAGTCATGTCCTCAACCCACAGTGAGCAGACTCTGAGAATCTCATGCCAAAGGGCACAGAAGCAGGAAGGGTGACTCACTAGGACCATTGAAATATGCTTCCAGAATCTTCAAAACTTCCCCCATATACAGTGAGAGGGCAGGTAAGTTAAGGAAATTATTAAAATTCATAAGTGAAGGAATGAGGCCAATCCTGCTGGCTGAGAAATCCCATATCATAGAGCTACAGAATGACTCAACTTCAGCACAAGTGTTTGTTCTCATCTACTTCCTCTTGCTTATGTGATTGGTGGGAGCAGGCGATTTTTAAAGTTGAAAGGCAACTTTAATGTTGACAAGTAATTAAAAATAATTTAAAAACTTATCTTTGAAACTGATTTTTTTTTAAAAAAAAGGAATGGTTCAGAGAGTGACTCTCAAGATAAACAGTTCCTTTTTGACAAAAAAAGAAAGAAAGAAAAACAAAACAAACAAAAACACAACACTTGGCCGAGAAATATTACTTCAGTCATTCAGGTCAACCGCCCGCCCCCAGCCTACTCTCCCCTTGGGTCAGACATTGACCCGGGTGTCCGTGAAGGCGCGGCACAGGCTCACCTGCTCATTTGATATCCTGAGGCTCTGTGTCAGCAGAGCACATCTGCGTGTCAGCTGGGGCTGGGGACTTGCCAGTTAACCGAAGTTACCCTGAGAATAGTTAAGACCTATTCCTCCTTTAAGATGTGGGTTGTTCCAATCTTGGTGACATGGTGTGGGCGAACCATGCAGCATGTAGCATAAGACCATCTGGACCAAGCTGCAGCCTGTTGTGTGCTGCGTGCTCAGAGTTGCTTTTTGCATCCCAGCCTTGGCCACAATCATCCTCCTATCCCAGGAGGCCTGAGTGAATGTCTGTCCCCTCAGCTGAGAGCCCCACCAAGAATGGCAAATCATCTCTGGGCATAGAGAAGAGCAGCAGGTATATGGTGCGGTCATATTTTTACATTGTTGTCTTTGACTATGTTTTGAAATGAATTTCCAAGATATGGAAACCAGGTGTCTCCTTGGTTTATAGAAGAAAAAAATTTAGGTCCAAAAAGAAGAGAGACCTCCTAACACTCGTGAATGTAATTTTGATCTATTTTAAAATTTCCTCAGTGCTCGGAGGAATCACCCCTGCCAGATTCATCTCCTCACAAGGTTACAGGACCAACAGAGGCTTCAGTGCCCGGGAGGCTGCTGCAGAGCTGAGTATCCACAGGGCCAGCAGTGGACGGCTTTGGCGTGAGCATTGACATATGGAACACCTTCATGTGCTTCTTGTCACTTCATCCTCGAAACAGACTAGAGGCAGGTCCAGGTTGTATCATGCCCACTTTACAGATGAAAATCTATGATATAGAGAGCATGTACCCAGCTCATACGAGGCCCCAGAGTTTGACAGTGGATAGTGACAGTATTCTGTGGCGTCAGACCTCCAATCCTCTGTCCTCTCTGAGCCTGTATCTGCCTCCCATTGTTTCTTTCCTACATCTTTCTGCTGTCTTCTGTCTGTCCACCTGTGCATGAGTTATGAGGCATCCATTCGACCAGCATTTATCCCGTCCTAACTAGGCTGCCTTCACCCTTGAAGGTTCCCGGAGTACAGTGTACAGAAGTAGGGAACCTTCTCTGAATCCTGGAGATCACATTCCAGGAGGGAACAGAATAAATAAGTTACTTCCCGTGTTTCTAGTACTCAATACTTAGAAAATAATTTAATCAGGGCCACCGGGAAGGATTGGCATGAGTGGGAAGACATATATTGGGTCCAGAAACCAGAAAAGGCCCTACTTACTGCACCAGGCTGAACCCATCCACATATCCATCCATTCACCCATTCACTCATTCATACGTTCCTTCATCCATCGCCCTTCCAGCCAACCAGGCAGACATTCTTCCAATCCCATGTTCAATCATAGAAAAATTTACACATTCAATATTTTATTCACCCATCCATTGATGGTTATCAGTCACCTGTTTATCCAGAAACTAATTGGTTCATTTACTCATAAACTAATTTTTACCTATCTATTTCTTTATTGTCTTGTTCAAATATGCACTCCTACAGCGGATACTCCCTCAACCCCTTCCCCATCTTCCAGCACTAGGAACAAAGGAGACATGGTTGAGGTGCTCACAGGGGACATTTCCAGTCTGTCCCCTCATTGTAAATCTTCAAATGTGCTCTGTTTGAGTGACCCCCCCCCCCTGGAGCCTCTCCTTGGACTCTGAGTGCTTGCACAGAGCTCAGGAGACATCAGATAGCAGGGCAAGAGTGCCAGGGGCTTTCACATGGCCTAATCCTCCTAAAAGGATGTTATCAGGCTTAACCCTGTCACCTTGAACCAGAAATGAATAATGAACACCTTTCAGAGTTAATATGCATCCAGACTGTCTCCATATATCATGTACCAAAAGGCACAGCTTCTCTCTGGGTCTAAGAGCTTTAGGGCATCAGTGGGAAGGAAGGGTGGGGTGGATCCAAGGAAGGATGGCAGAGCAAGTTCACTCTTTGAAGCTGAGTTTACCCATCTGACCTCAAAACACATAGCAAGACAGACAGATTATGAATAGAAAATGAAAGTGGACATGGCAATAATCAGAAGCAAGATGAACATCCACACGGATCCGACACCCTGTTCATGAACCGAGCTGAAGTCCCAGGCTGCGGGGGCTTGAGTTCGCCAGCAGGCAGCAGCAGCTGAGGGTTCATATCCTAAAGGAGGCTATTTTTCTTTAACCTAATATAGCCACAATATTATCACTTAGACACATAATCAATATAAAATATTATGGATGAAGAACTTTATATCATTTTCTTTGTACTAAATCTTCAGACTCCAGCTTGTGTCGGACACACACAGCACATTTCAACTTGCATTAGCCACATTTGAATGCTTGACAGCTGTGTGTGGCTAGTGGCTACTGAACTGGACATGGCAGGTCTCAAGGGTGGTGGCAATATTAAGTCTAAGGGGAGTAAAACGCAGGGGGTAAATACGACGGCCATATGTTCTGTCTTGTCAGGAATGCCAACCACTGGGCTTTCCCATAGAGTGGGGCACTTGGCAAAACCTAGTGAGCTTGCAAAGCAGGTATCTTTTTTTAATGTCTTGTTAGCATAGAATCCTAGGCACTGGCAGGTTCAGAGGATTGCTCACAGCCCAGAAGAGCCAGAGCCTGGGATGCGGAAAGCCCCCCGTCTTGAGAGCATACCCATTCCTGCCTGGATATGAGCACACGGGCAGGGAGAAAGTGCTCCTTATGTCACTCTTGGCCCAAGACAGTTCCTCTCTCATAAATAGCATCCTGACTGCCTGATGGCAGAGAGCTGCTCCTCACGTGTTACTGTCACTTAGCAAAAAAAAAAAAAAGAAAGAAAGAAAGAAAGAAAGAAAGAAAGAAAGAAAGAAAGAAAGAAAGAAAGAAAGAAAGAAAGAAAGAAAGAAAGAAAAGAAAAGCCCCTGCTCTCACCTCCTGCCACCTTCCTGTCCTGGATCCTGGATCAGGACGCCAGGAACGGCTGGCTCTCCACATCCTGTTTCTCTCTCCTCTCCATCCCCAGGCCCCTGGGCAGGGGTGCAGCACTCCTGCAGTATTTACTGCACCTGACAGACAAATGGGTCCTCGGAGCTGCCACCAGACAACCAAGACCCAGACATTAAAATGAATTACGAAAAAAGCACCCCTGTCACTTTCCTTGTTTGCTTCATCAACCCTCCAGTAAATAACCAGAAAGCACTTAGCAAGGATGCAGCTAGAAGTGTAAATAATCGGACCCCTTTGTCACTGACAAGGCTCGAGGAGCCAGGCTGGAGAGGCTGCTTGGAAGGCAGGTGAGGGGTGGGCAACCTGCGGAGCCTCTGCCTGGCCTCCTCCCTTACCCTTCCCAGCATAGCCATAGTCTGCTCCCCTCCCTGTGCCTCTCTAGTAAGCAGCACCGAGAGGCCTCTTGCCATTTATATACACAGCCAATGCATTATTGCTTTGTCAAAGAAAATTGCTTTATTCATATATTACTTTGTTCATTCTTTTATCCACTTAATAAGCATCTATTGAGCACCAACAATGCACCAGTCTCTGTGCAGTGTCCTGGAGATTCAGTAAGGAAGGTGACAATCTATTCCCTCTTGGATGGCATGAATTCCGTGGAAGAAGAGACCTGGTCTGCTTGGCTCTGTGGTGTTGCTGCCGGTTGGATGGTAAGTGACCCCCGTGGTCCATCTGCTAGAAGTTTGCTCCCCAGGGCGGTACTGCTGGTATATGATAGAGCTTTAGAAAGTGGGGTCCGCTGGGATGTTTCTGTGTCATTGGAGATTTCCCTTGAAGGGTATCTGTTAAACCCAATCTCTTCTTCTTTCTATTTTTCCACATCCTAGTCATGAGATGAGAGGGTTTGCTCTACCGTGAGCTCCCATCATGCAGTGCAGCCTTAACTCCAAACTGCAAGGTCAGCCTATCCTGGACTACAATGGCCAACACTGAGCTGAAATGGACCTTTTCTCTTTATAAGTTGATTGTTTCAGGGATTCGTTAAAGTAACAGAAAGATAACAAGTACAAGTGCTTAGTAAAACAGGAGCTGGCGGTAGTTTATCAGAGACTGAGAGAGACTGTGTTTCTATAGTGGTTGGTGGCTGCAGAGCAAAGGATATATGTGACACAGGGGTCAGGGCAAAGACACCAGATTCATATTTGGGATAGTAAGGCTGGCTTCCTGGAGGAAGAACTCTCTCAACTGAGATTAAAAGGTAGTTGGGAGTGAAAGCGGGGAAAGGTGGTGTGCCACAGGCAAAAGGACATGAGGAGGGTGCCAGGAATGTCACCAGCAGGAAGAGATGCCATCTGCCCCACAGCACATCCCATCCCAGGCTGGGAGGAAGAGGTCCTGGTCTACACTCCATGGTCAGTGGATCTGGACAGACAGGACAACAGAGAAGGAGCATATTTGGGGGCACATATTTGTCCTTGCTCCACTGACTTTAGTCATAACATCCTTAAAAGTGTCATTGTCACTTCTCCGAGCCTCACTGCTTCTCTGTAAAATTAGATGAACAATCAATACCATTAAAAGGGTCTCCTGAGGACCTCATGGGAGGAAGTTTGAGTGTTGCTGGACAGTACCGACCATGGGGTTTCACAAATCATGCCACGTCTTAAAAGGCCATTCATTGGGAGGACTCCCTTCTGAAAATCATGACCATCCTGGATACAATAACTGTTGTCAAAAGGGCCATAGAACAGAGATCAGAAGGCTCAGGAAGGAATTTAAGTTTAAAAATTCAGAGCCCACAGTAAAGCATTTAAATATTAGCTGATATGTACCCTACAGGGTTTTTGACATATAGCTACTGCTTGAATACCGTATAGTTCCAAGTCCTGGGACATTGAAAACTGACTTTTTTTTTTCTAACTTCAAACTTTTAGAGGAAGGACAGACATCCTTGTAAAGCTCTTGATGTTAGTCGATGTCCCTGCAGCAATAGCCACAGCCAGAGGCGGCTCCCAGGGGCTGCTCAGTCCTCCAGACACACCAGCCTGCAAAGGGGACAGGAGCCGAAGAGCAAGACGCGGAGACAGAACCTGCAGGGAGTTGCACGGGGCCTCTTCCCTGGAAGGACACTCCCTGCCATAGGGTTATCTGGATGCCAGAGGCTTCTCTGATCAGTGGTTACTCAGGGACCTCTGCACGTTGTCCTGGTTAATGAAGATGCCATTGTCCTAAATGCATTAGTGCAGAGAGCACAGAAATGGAGGGAGGGGAAGAGAGAAGAAAGGAGAAGGAAGGCAGGATGGAGATGGAAGGAGGAGGGAGAGGGAAGGAAGGGGAGAGAGAGAGAGAGAGGATGAGAGGAGGCCAATCGAAATAGAGAACAGGGAGAAGGAAGCATGAACCAGGGAGGAGAAGAGAAATTTCAGGAAATGTGAATCTGAGGGAGACTGAGGGATTATTATCTCAAATGTTCCTTTTCATCCCTCTTCTTTTTAAAACATAGATTTTATTGTGTACATATAAGGCATAGCGTCTGATGCTCCAAGATGCGTATGTTGTAAGATGGTTTATTATAGTGGAACAAATTAGCATATCTATTATCTCACACAGATTACCCATCCCCCCCACGGCAAGTGCAGCAATAATCTACTCCGCCAAATGCAATGCGCTGTTATTAATGTAGCCTTGGTGTTGTACATTAGCTCTTTCCTTCATTCGTCCAGTGTATTTGCTATTTGGGATCCTTCAACTTTCATCTCCTAATTCCCCCACCCCCTCACAGCCCCTGACCCTGATCACCAATGTGCTCCTCTTCTTCAAATCCCAGTTTAGTTATCTCCTGATATTTCCATCTTTCTGGATATTGAATAGACCAATGACATCCACTGTCATATGAGAAAAAAAATTATTCCAGGCCACACAGAACACAGATATTTTAAGAATTATAGCAACCAAGTCATTTTTGTTTCATCAGGGAAATACCTTTCCACTTCAAAGAACATTTTTCAATATTTACGTAGCCTTCTTATTATGCTTTCTCTGTGTTTATGCATGTGTATGCACATGTATGTGTACATATGTTTTCATGCGTGTGTGTGCACATGCATGTGAGAAGGCAGAAGTGGAGGACCCAGCCAGAATTTGCTGGATGTTTCCATTCTGACAAAGCAGGGTGCGCTAAATCTCAGATAAACCCAGATCCAACAGCCCAGAGGGCCCACCACCCCTAAATGAGCCCACATCCTAGTCCCAGAGAGCCTGCCTCAGGTCCTGGAGTGTTTCGTTTACCAAATCTCATATTTGGACCTAAAACTGGGCCACAACCAGGAATGCCATCTTCTCAGTACTGAGATTTGCCAATTAATTTTTTTAATCTAAATTTGGAAACAGGTCATTAGCATATCATTATTGATGGCACAGACAAGCTACTTTTCTTCCCTTCCAAGAAAAAAAAAAAAATAAGTCGCAGCATTTCCAGTACACATTCGTTAATATAAAAATTACCATATCAATAACACATCATTATTTGAGAGGAACTGCCCCTCTCAGAAGATTTTAAACTATTTTTTTTAATTTTTGGTCCAATAAGCATGCTCTTGGTGGAGGTTTTTATTTATTCTTTATTATCGTTGTTAATTTTTTTTAGTTTTAGGGCTTACTGGTAAATCTGTCCATTCCCATGAGGGCTGATCATAATCCCCCCACCCCTCCAGGGGTCTCCTTGGTCCCACGCTCCGTGACAATGACCTTTTGACAGGGCTGGGTACTCAAGCGGGGGTGGGGGACAAAGGAATACGTTTTCAGGGGAAGAACCGTGGTGAAGTTTGGCAGATGGGTCTGTGATATAAGCTCTTAATTAGGGCCGCACGGCTGGTTGACCTCTCAGGAGACCAGAGGTGTGTGCTGGGATCCCACCAGCTCACCTGCTCCCACACCCTTCGCCCGTTAGCCTGGCGCCTTGCAAGAGTCCACCCGGCACGTGCAGAGCCTGGGAAGCCCGGCTTTCTTCTGTGAGAGAAATCAGCAGTTTAGCATGAAATCTTCTCAGCTGGCAGATGGGAGAGGGCGGGTTGTCACATCCACAGAATCTGATCCGATGGTTAGGTAAGACCAGAGGACAAAGATGGAATTGTTCCAACACCCACCAGCCAACTCAGGGACGACAGTCACCTCTTACGCTGGGGTGGGGGTGGCGGAGCAGGAAGCAGGCTCAGGAAGCCACCCCTGCCCAGTCAGCGTGTGCCACTCCAGAACATTAGTATTTGCCACTGTTTCCAAACCCCAACACCCTAACACAAGCCATGTCTCCAGATTCGAGGCTCCTCCATGTGTGAAGTGACCCCTAAACAGCAGGTCTGGATGAACAAACCGTGCTCTCCCTCTCCTAAGGCTACGCCAGCTCTGACCTCGGTCCCTTGGCCTCTCTTGCTGTCCCAGCACAGGGTCCCCCAGACGTGGTGCCACGCGGTTGAGCCACTGCTGAGCATACACACATGTGCAGGCCCAGGTGGACACGGAGCTTCAGAGAGACGGCCTGGCTTCCTGCGAGCACACAGATGGACCTGCTGGAGTCTCAGTAGGAAGGCCGGGCCTCAGCTCTGAGTCCAAAGCTCTTGTTCCACACTTGCTGCCTTCCTCCTTTCACATCAACTGAAAGGGCAACCTGGGGCATGGAGGACTGGTCCCTGACCCTTAAGTGATCCTGGATTCTAAGGAAGCCTGTGACCCCACACAGGATCCAGCACAAAGTCCAAGGCTCACTGTAGACAGGACTGGAAAACACAAGGCTGAGAAGTTCCGGGGCTCACTCTGGGTCCCCCAGCTTCTCCACACCAGGGAAGGTCAGACCTCTGTCTCTTCACTCCTGGCCCAAAGCTTATTCTTGGACACATGCTGCTGCATCGAGTGCCTGTGAGTCACAGCTCAGGCCACAGTTTAGCACTGATCTTGGTTCCCTCTGGACTGCCTTAGCAAAGCCTTGTGCACAATGTGCTGTATGAGGAGTTGCTGGGAAGGAAGAGAAGCTCACTGCTTCCTCCATCCTTCCTGCTCCTCTTTTTCACCTTCCTTCCTTCCTTTCTGCCTGCCTGCCTGTCTTCCTGTCTTCATTTAAAACATTATTTTTAAAAAATCCAGTCTTTCACAACAGTTGTAAGAACCACGTTAAGACTCCCTCTGTGTCCCTGACTCAGAGTCCGTAGGTTAACATTGACCACACTCGTCCTACCCTTCTCTGGATGGATGGATGATGGGTGGATGGAGGGAGAGACGGCTGTAGATCAGTAGATATAGATTTATGTGTCTGAATGCAATATAATAAGTATTTCTGAGCCACTTGAGAATGAGCTTCAGATGGGCGCTCCTTTAACCAAAAACACTTCTAATAGAAAGGCCTTCCCTCCTGTCACCACTGTGCAACGACTGGAGTCAGGAAACGCACCCTGTACAGCGTTGCCCCAGGCACACACTTTTTTCATCTCCACCAGTTGCTCAATGCTGTCTGCTAATTGAGTGGCCCTGGTCCAGGCTCCCATGTGGGGTCCCACACTTCCTCCTGCTGTCCTGTCTCTCCAGTATCCCTCTGTCTGGAATCGTCCCCCCACCTTCCTTTGCCCTCTGTGAACTTGACATTTATGAAGTCAGCAGGACGGTTGTTTTGTAGCATTTCCTTAAGTTTGAGTTTCCCTTAGATTCAGGTGATGCCCTCAGCTTATGACCACCTGGGCAGCCACGCTCACGTCCTGCTGGTTGAAGGGGGGGGGGCATGTGGTGCCGATTAGTCCTATTACCCTTGGCATTCCCTTTGATCACTTGGCTACGGCGCCATCTGCCAGCTTTCTCCAATGTGCAGACGCTCTTTTTCCCCTTTTTCATAAATAAGTTTCTTTTTGTGAGATTTATTGAGGGCATGCAAATACTGTTTTTCCGTATACCTTGCTGATTGATATTTCTAGCCTGGATCAATTCTTACTGGATAGTTACCAAATGATGGTCTTACAATTCCTTCTTGCCTTCCACAGTTATTAGCTGGCATTCTAAGGCAGGAAAGAGCTTTACCTCCTCTCTCATTTGCTCACACGTTCACTTACCCATCTTTTTCCTTTGGTCTGGGCTTACAGATTCATGCTTAGTCCACGGGCTGCTTGCTTTCATTCTTTCTCTCATGCGTGAATGCATGCACACACACACACACACACACACACACACACACACACAGAGGAAACAAATACTGGGAAGTGGCACCGTGGGTGCAGAGGAAAGCCGTATCATGAGTTTGCAAGTCTCGACCTCCGGAAAGAGACCTGCTGAGAGGAGGTGGGCAGGCAGGCGAGCTGGCTAAAAGGCTCTGTGATAGGGTTCCTGTCTCTCTTGCCCTCAGTAGAGAGGCTTAAATATCTCCTTCTTGGACAAACAGATCAATACAAGCTTTTTAACATCTTCAATGAGAGCTCATTAATGCGCTCTGGGTGTCCTCCTGCAGGCCGTGCTGACCTGGGAGGAGCGGGGGAAACTGAACTGCAGACAGATAATTATCCCAGGGACAACTCTTCAGATCAGCTCGCAGCAGAATGTGAATTGTTTTCCTAATTATTCAGGACAGCAGCTTGTGAGAGCGCAAACTAATTGAAAATACAGGATGATTTATTTGTGTGGGTGAGGCTCAGCCTTGTGTTGAGTTCAATGCCCACGGGTGGGGTATTCTCCTCTTTGCAAAGCACCCCTCCATCTCGGGGTCCATTGTGGAGGCCCCCGGGGCCTGATCATGTGAAGAATGAGTCTGAGCACTATTGTGAAAGTCATGGAAGACAGATGATAGTTGGAGGGATCTTTTAAAACCTTAGGAATAATCCATGGCCTCAGACGTCATCTCTCCAGCAGGCGAGGTTATTGGGAGTCGATGCCTGGTCCTCACTGACCATCCCCTCCAAAAACTCTCTACCAAATGTCCTTGGGCTTTCATCATCAGCTTTACCTGAGGGTGAGACAAGAAACACTGATGCACAAGCCCTGAGGACAATGTCCTGGACCAGCACCGGCCCTTTATGAAATCCAGCTGAGAATAAATTGACTCAAATTGATGTGGCAGAAAATGGTGTGTTCTACTGAGGAACCTACTCTTTTGAGACAGCTGGATTCCTGAGCATCTTATCTTTCCTGACCTGGCTATGGCTAAGAAGCTCAGGCAAACTTTTGAGTTTAACTGAATTACGTGGGGACGGATACCCTGCAAATACCATGGTAATGACCCTTACTGTATTATACAATAATACAGTCATGACCTCTGATAGTGACCATTTTGAAGTGTTGCTCCTCATACTTCTGATGCAAATATCACTTCTCCAGTTTAGAAAGTGATGTAAGCAGTTAGTGTCAGGGTGAGTTCCAGCGTCTAAGCTCATGCTAGTGTAAAACAGTGTCTCCCTAGATCTTCAAAGCGCCCAGTGCATCTTCCCAAGGTCTCCTCTCATGCACAAGTCACCAAACTTTCTCTATAAGGGACAAGATGGTAAATAGTTCAGGTTCAGTAGGCAAAGTCGTCTCTGTGTCAAGCACTCAGCTCTGCCACAGTAGACAAAGACATCCACGGACAAGACACAAATGAATCTGTGACTGCATTCCAAAAACACTTCCTTTCTGGACATTAAAATTTGAATTTCATATAATTTTCATGGGTCACAGATATTATTCTTCTTTTTGATTTTTTAAATTAACCATTAAAAATGTAAATACCAGTCTTAGCTTGTGGGACATGGACGAATAGGCAGTGGGCTGGATTTGGTACATAGGTCACAGTTTGCAAATCCCTGATACAGAGAAATATGTGCAGGAGGTAGAAGAAATATATGCCCCTGAGGATTCCGTGTCCTTCTGTAAGGGGATACTAAAGATGATTAATGCATAATTGTTGAGCTAACCGGAATTAGAACTAAATCGAAATCTTTTCTCCCATGGAATATGTGATTTTGCAAAGCACAAAAGAGATGGAGGCCAACCCATTCACAAGACAGAATATGTGTTTTCCCACAAGTCATTCTTTGCAAATGTCATTTGGGAACCTTGCTTTTCCATGTGATTGTTGTAATCCCATCCAAATAAAGGGTCCCTTCATTGTAATAGCAGTTATTGCTATAATTTGGATCTACCATGGCTCCCAAAGGCCCCTGTGTGAAAGGGTGGTCCCCAATCTGTTTCCTTTGAAAGGTGGTGGAAACCAAGAGGTGGAGCCTAGTAGAAGGTCAGCAAAGGCCGGCCCTCGATGGGATAGTGGAGAGTCAGCTCCTTCCTTTCTCTCCCCTGACTTCCCAGCCACTATGATGTGCTGTGCTGACACCGGCCCCAAACAACAGGGCCAAGTGACCATGGAGTGAGAACTCAGAAATCACCTCTTTCCCTTATTAAACTGACAACTTTAGGTCCTTTGTCCCAGTGACAGAAAGAATTTCCCTAGGTTGAAATTTGGAAGCCTAATGAGAAGCCACAGAAAGGGTGTTGTCTCACAATCCCATTTACTGTCACCTTTGCAATGAAAAATGTACAGCAGTGCCATTGGCACCACCATCAACCACACCTACAAAAACTGCCACACCACATTAGTCCTCTATCACAATGACTGGCCACCACCATCAGCACCACCCATCCCACCACCATAACCATCCCATCACCATCAGCACTACCATAACCACAGCCACTACCATTACCAGGATCTTACACGCCACCACCATCATGACCATCAAAACCGCTGCTGCCATTTTCACCACAAGCCCCACTATCAACACCAGCAACACCAACACCACTTCTCCCACCAACACAACCCCAGTCACGCCTAATAACACCATCCACCATCAACCAGATCACAACTGCTGCTGTTACCACCATCATGACTTTGACCCCTACTACCTTTATCACTCTAAATCAACCACCACTCCATAACACTACCACCCTCAGTACCATGTCACCACAGCTACCACCATCACCACCCCACCCAACACCCTCTTGGCCTCCTCCTCCCATTCCCTCACTACACAGACACCGTGGCTGCTTGTGACGTCACCATTTCTAAACCATTGTCCCAATCTCCATCACCACCCTGAGTCCAGAAGCACTATCTCAGCTTTTCACACTCAAGAATTTTAGATGACTGTGGCTCCAACGACATTTGCTCAACAGAAGTTGGCAAGTCAATGAGACTCTTCCTGTCTTTCCTCTCCTTCCTCATCTATACTGAGCTCTAAAAGCATGTGTTCAGTTGACAGAGAAATTCTGCCTCCACTTGTCATTCTAAGGGAATAATCCAAACACGAGAATCCACAAAAAGATATTCTCCAACTCATTATTCACAATAATAAAAAAATTAACTGATAAAAACAACAGATAGTTTTTAAAAGTTCAGATCAATTAAGAAATATCCACATGATGGAAGAGATATAGCTATTAAAAATGCTGACCAAGAGTTTTAGATGTTGAAAAATACATATTACATGGTGGTAATTAAAACCCACACAACACAAATATGTTTACTTTGGTTATAAAAAGATACAAAACCAAAAAAAAAAAAAACAATTGAAATAAAACACAATCCAAAATGCAAATGGTGCTTTTAATTGTGTGACTCTTTATTGTGAAATTTGAAATTTTTGTCTTTATAATTGTCTGCAGTTTTCAATTATTAATATTATGCTTATCATTAGAAAATATATTTTGAGAACAAAGATGAGGGACCATGTACCATCTTTCAAAGTGCAATTTTTAAAAATCATTTTGTCCTAAAAATCTTTCTTCTCTGGATCTGTTTGGGATTAATTTCACACCAGGTCCCCTTTGGTCCCCTGGAATGTCATCCATACTTCTGTTTAGAGTCATTTTCTAACTCAACACACACTGTATCCACTCAGGTAGGTTCTGACCAGGTGCAAATTAGAAACTTCAAAATCATTCCCTTTCTTCTCTCCCTCCCCTTTTTCCTCCCTCCCTTCCTTTTACAATGTCCACTGAGCACTGAGCACGTGTTGTAAGCCAAGCACTACCCTAGGCCCTGAGGAAGTCCTGCTGAACTGCATTCCAGGCCAGGGGAGACTGCAGTAGGCAAACCCCGCAGGATGGATGCTGTAGCTGCACTCAGCACTGGGCAGGACACTGGTCCCAGCTGGGAGGGTGGCCTGCCGATGAGGCCTGAGCCCTGCTCCTCAGCTCCTCAGCGTGGAGCTTGGGTTTCAAGTGACACCCATGAGAACACCCGATCTGTTTCCCTGAGCAACTCCCCCGAGAGCAGGGCTGCAGGGCTGAGGCATGAACACCCGCGCACCAGCAGCTGGACCCGTTTCCCCCTTCAGGGCCCCCACGGCCACTTCTCTGGCTGCAGATGGCTGGGAGCTGAGCCCTCCCAAGCCCATTGACAGCATTTTGATCAACCAGTCCCCTGAGGCAGGCCCTGGGCCACGTGAAAAGCTAGAGTTCTCTAGCCACTTGGGGGGCAGTCTGGCAAGCACACTTTTGCCCTGCCACAAATTCGTCTCCCTCTCTTCTCACTGACACCAAAATAAAACAGCAAAACAACTCGATTTCCTGCCTTGGACAAACATAATGAAAGCAACAATTCAGTCCAGATGAACCATCATCGGGTCTCATCTTTGAGCTTCAAAGGCCATCAATAATCATTGGCGATTTTATTTGACTTTTTCTAACTCCACCTCACAGCCAAAGGGCATGAGAAAACTTACAAAATAGCACTTGAAGCCACAGAATAGGAATGAATAAAGAATTTGGAGAAGTTAAGAACTTTGTAGGAGAAACATCCTTCAGGTGAAGTAAAGTTAGGACCCAAATGAAGCTCAGGGTCCCTCCTAGAAATCAGAGATGCCCATGGCCCTGGGTTCCCCTGGGAGGAGATGGGATGAATTATACAAGCCTTTGTGTCCACAAAAAAGAAGGCTCAGTATCCCTGCAGATAGTCACAACTTTCAGAAAAGAAAAGGGGGAAAGTGTTACTGAGGTTCTTCAAATGGGAACAACATCCCCAAACTCTGTCTACAGCTCAGGGAGGTGCTCTGCCAGCGTCTCTCCATGCAGGCTGGCGCACAGAGCCAGGGCCAGCTCAGAGGAGTTCTGGGAAGGCTCAAGGGAACTCTGAACAGAGACGTTATGTCAGGCAGGCCAATGGTCTGCAGAAGTGAATCCCCGAGTATCTGGGAGAAATGGCTGGCAGCCTGGGCCTGACGCGAGGCGCCATGCAGTCATTTCCACAGCTCCGTTCCAAGGGGCATCGCTGCAGGGACCTGGAAGATGTGCTCCCTGCTGGCTCCTGGGCAGCTCTTCAAACAATTAGCAAAGAAATCTCCTCTTATGCTTCAGTTACACAGCACAGAGGTCAGCAGTGTCCGTCCATTCACGCCCACGAAGGGCTTCTCCTCTGAGGTGGACAGGTGGCCTTGCCCAGGCCAGGATGTGTCCCTGGGCCTGCATGTGTGGGAGAGCGTGGGGCCAGGCTGCAGGGGGAGACTCCAGCCAGCCCATGTCAGCTCAATCCCTGCTCGGCCTCCGCCCAGCGCAGGGAATCCCTTAGCTTTCTCAGATGAGCTTCCAACCCTGTCAGATCCAGATACACATGGAATCTTCACATGCTGCTGTTGGAGAGCAGGAGACTTTCTGAATGGAGGCTGGAAAAGTTTGGGCGGCCTGGGCATGCCCCCCTCATCTCTGAGTTCAGAGAAGACTGTTCTTAAGGATTTCCAGAGATGTTTTTCTGTTCCGGTGTGAGTGTGAGTGTGTGAGTGTGTGTGTGTGTGTGTGTGTGTGTGTGTGTGTGTGTGTGTGTGTGTGAAGGTCAGAAAGTACTCAGGAATAATTTTCAGGAATGAACCTTTCTTTATGTTGGGAAATCATTTTTGTTGGCTTATTGGTTATAAAGACGGAAAATCTAGTCCAAGGACGAATTCAAGACACTAAGGAGGTGAAACTCTCAGTATAGAAACTTGCCAGGCCCAGAAGGGCATGCTTGTAATCTCAGCAACTAAGGAGGCTGAGGCAGGAGGATCACAAGTTTAAGGCCAGCCTCAGCAACTTAGCAAGGCCCTAAGCAACTTAGTGAGACCCTGTATCAAAATAAAAAGTAAAAATGGCTGAGATGTGGTTCGGTGGGTGAGTGCCCTGGGTCTAGTACCTGGTACAAAAAGAAAAAAAAAAAGTTTCTTTCCCTTTCCTCGTCCCTAATGTTTTTCTTTCCTTCTCTACCTCTTCCTTCCTCCTCCCCTCCCATCCTTTCTGTGTTCTTTCTCCTCCTTCCTTTCTCCACCTTCCTCATTAGCACATGTGACATAGAGATATAATATGAGCATCGCTTTGTTTCTTTTTAGATTGTAGAAGGGGTAGGGGTAGTTCTCAGGGAGTGACACTAAGTCCCTGACACTAGAAGGAGATGGGACTCAGCCCTGTGGGTGGCCAGGGCTAAGAAGAGAGACCATGAGACAAGGAACTGCCCAGGCTACCGATGACCCAGGGACATGGTGTCCAATACAACGTTTCAAGCCCAATTTTGAGTTGTCCTTCCCTGGGATGCAGTTCTTGTGGGACACCCCCAGTGCTGCTCTAAAGGAGGCTGACCACTGGGTTGGCCTTTAATTCGCTCTGCCTTGGAACATGACTGAAGGATGGTGTTTGCCCTGCAGACCAGCAGTGGGGGAGCAGGTGACCTGGGAAGGCTGGTGCTGAGGGGATGGGCACAGCAGGAAGAGGACGAGGGAGAGTCTCAGATGGATGGCGATGGAGAGCATGCAGAGAGGGCTTTGGGGAAGCACTGGGTTTCTATAAAAAGTACTCTTGCTATCACAGACTGAGGTCTCCCAGGATCAGAGGCATCAAAACATTTCCCAGAATGCAGTGTGGGAGACACTCACCCTCTTCAGGTTGGATAGAAAAGAACAAAGCACATTACTTTATTTTTAAATAGATGCATCCATTCATTTGTCCCTCACACTCAAATACAAAGTTGTCCAGAGAAAAAAAAAAGTTCTTTAGGTGCTGGGAATACACTGCTCATCAACCACTACTCAAATGCCCAGTGTGTAGGGGACACAGGGACCTGGGGTCACCAAGAACCAAGTGAAAGATCCTGTGCTTGCAGATAATCAGTAACTTTGAGTCTGAAACTATCTGGCACAGAATCTAGAGATAAGTTCTTGGGTTCGTGGAGGTTAACTGGCTGGTCTATGGCTGCCCAGCAGAGAGAAGACTGGCAGCTCCTTCCAGGGACTCACAAATGTCCTGTACCCAGGCTAAAGCTCTAGGGGAATGGCCACATCTTACCCCTGCCCACCTGGTGTCTGGAACCGTGCTGGGCATTTTCCAGTGCCCACTCATCTCCTCTTCCAAACCAACCTGGAAACTGAGGCTCAAAGCTTAACAAGTCTCAGAGGCCTCCATCAACAAATGGCGGGGATGGTGGTTGACTCCAGCTACTTGACACAAAGTGGTGGGACAGAATTGGGAACCTGGACCCGGGATCCAGCACTTCTGACCTGTCTTATTTGGCCTCCAGGCCTTTTCCTCCCCAAAGACTCAGTATTCCAGATCGAGAGTCAGAACACTTTTGGGTGAACTGAGAAAACTCAGGCAGAGACCTGGGCAGAAACAATGGCCCCTTCACCCGAGAACACATCTCAATCCAGCACTATACTGAATAACCAAGCACTTGGGCTCTCCTGTTCTCTCTCTCTCTCTCTCTCCCCCTTTCATCCTCTTCAGGCCCCCCAAACTCCAGGCCCTTTCTGAGGGACACGGGGAACAAACTCACAGAGCAATGGATGAGGTATCAGATTTCTTAGATTTAACCCATTGCATCATGGAGCCAAGACCCCTTCCCAGGTGAGGGTCTCAGGAAGCAGATGCTGACAGGGAGCGTGGGAACAAGATGCTTACTAGAGATTGACACAGAAGGAAAGAAGGCAGGGAGATGGGAGGGTGGAAAGAGAAGCCGGGCCGGGCACAGGAGAGGTAAGGCCAGTGAACTGTAGAATGGTCACTGGCCCTGAGAGATCAGGGAGCCCATCTGGCTGATGGCCAGGCCCAGGTTCCTCTACCTCCCTCTGTGACCACATGGAGACTGTCTTTGGAAAGTCATGGATGTGGGCTGGGGTCTGGACGCTGTCCTCTGACGGCTTCCTGGAAGGGAATCCAGACAGCTTGTGCCCATGTCTCCTCCAGACCCTATCAAGCATTATCCTACTTTCCTTCCCAGGAGCGACTACTATTCCCATGGTAAAGGTGAGAGAATTGAGTGCTAATCACGCACAGTAGGTGGCAAACAAGGTTTGACCACAAGTCCACCTCCAGAGCCTACAGCCCACCAGATGGCCCAGCAGGTCTTGGCCTGCTTTTAAAGGGGCCACCTCATTCTCCACATGTTTCCCAGTCCTCTCTCCCACTGCCCTCTCAGTGGAATCATCTTGTTCCCGAGAAGAGCTGCTGCGGCGTGCCCGAGAGGCCCTCTTTCCCTGCTCTGGAGGGGAGTGAGAATAAGCCACCATTCGCAGTGAGGAGGTACAGAAGGCAACCCCCTTAGAGAAATTTCCCAAGGGACCCCACGTCCTCCTCAGACAGACCAATACCTTGTTACACCCGTCTCCAGGGATGGGAAGAGGATTCTTTACCTCTCTTCCCCAGAGGAGAAGATGCCTATGCACCTGGGCCTGGGTCCCTTGTTGGTCTGAGGAAGCCCCAGGTTTTCCCCCTCTTGAGGACAAACAGGTAACTCTGCTCACAGAACTTTCTAGAGACAGGGGAATTGGGCCTGGAGGGACTCAGTCACGCTCTGAGTTGAGACAGTGAGGCTCAACAGCGCATTTTTGTGAAATCCAGGTTAATTGCTTCAGCAACCTTCAGGGTCATGCCCAGGGACATCTTGGTGTCACATTGGAAGCCCGAATAAATAAATAAATAAATACTCGCCCTCCCAGCCGCCCCTGAGCACTCTAATTGTATATTTATTCAGGATGTCGGCTTCTCCAAGCACCTGTCTCCAACAGCCTTATCACTGCGTGAGCTGGTATGAGAACCTACATGTCCAGCTGTCACCAAACACAGCCTGCGGCACCTTCCTATGAAAATAAGGCAGCCGGCACCTGATTGGGGGAGAACTTTTAATCTCGACGATTTGTGTCTAATTTTGGGGGTGACCAGCCTGTCAGCTCCGGTAACCCAATTGTTCTTTGAGGTCGACGACAGGCTGCAGCTGCCGCAGCCTTGACACTTCTTTTTTTATTATTATTATTATTTTTCGGGAGGAAACGAGGAGGAAGGGCGTCAGGGAGGGAGGGGAGAAAAAAAGAAGAAAAAAAAAAACAGTGCTGCTATTTTAGTCACATTTTCAAATCCTCTTTTAGTGCAAGAATTTAATTATACATATTTTCATCATTTCTTATACTCTGACATATTAATTACGGATGCTCTAATTCAGTTTCTGTAGTACTGTTGGCTTATGCTGTAAAAACATTTTACCGTTTTTGTACAAATAAGAAATGAAAAGGTAAAGGTAGCAATGCTCTTGCTTGTGGATGCACATAGACCCCTCCCTCTGTCCCCCTCCTCTGTTGTAGAAAAGTTGGGCTCATCATTGTTTTATAAATAATGGGGCAGCATGGTGCCTACCCCAGACCCCTTTGGACAGGTTGGTCTTGCAAAGGCAATGATCTCTCCAAAGCTGCCTTTGGAGAGTCTATCAGTCCACCCCGGAGAGCAATGGAAGGCGAGGACATGGTGGGGGGACCTACAGGGACCAGCTGAAGAAGAGGCTGCCGGTCCCATGGGGCTCACCAGGTGTGTTCTGCATCCTGCACCTGCCCCAAGCCTTTTTACAACCTATATCACCCAATCTAAAGAATGTCCAGGGGTTAGTATTGTGCTCCCCACCTCCCTCGAGAGTAAAACAACCATGTGCCAAAAGGTCATGTGCCCGATGGATTGCCAGGTATTGGGGTGGTGGGGTGGCGGCTCCTGCCTGGATGTTGGATTCCAAGCCCTACTATTTTAACATTCCATCCTCCAAGAGGATGCCTACTCACAGAGGAGAGCCTGTGAGCACCCACAGTTAACGCGTGCTCTATCGGGCACTGATTCTGGACGGGGAGGAAAGCAGAAAGGGCTTCCCCGGTGTGTCCTGAAGGGAGGATCTAGTGAGTTCTCCAGATGATACCACTGTGACTTGACGCTGGTCAAGAGGTGCCAGAGAAGGGGTCCTGGGAGAGGAAGTGCTCACGGGAAGCTGGGGGAGGAGGGTCTGGGGGCAACGGCATTGGCTCAGCCAGGGCTCAGGAGGGGCAGCAGATGGAAGTGGGGTTCACGGCCCCCGCAGTAGCTGACAGGAAGAGAAAGGAGAAGAAAGAGGCCACAGGAGCCCACAGAGTTCTGGGTCCCTCAAAATGTCTGTCCACCCCAAAGAGCAACCGTGAGCCCCTGGAGAGCCCCAGGTTTGCAGTGGTCCAATGTGTGCTCTGGCCGCTGTTGGGAACCATGCTTTTCCTGGGTGCTTCAGAATAAATGTTATTTTAATGTCAGTCCCATCTATATATTTGTTTCTTGGCATTGATTTCCATATAGTTGATTTTTTTTTTTTTTTCGGATCCCACATTGCACGTTTTCACTAGGAAACCTGGTCACGTGCGAATGCTGGGAAACCTCCGGTGGGGGCTGAGATCCGTCCGTCATCCGGCCACAGGGCAGAGTCCACCCTGCGCCAGCCTCAAGTGAACAACACCTCAGTTTCTCTTTCACATTCTCCTAGCACAATTTCCCACCAGAACCACACTTTTTTTTTTTAATCTGCATCTCTCCTACCACAACTACCTTTTCTTTCTTCTTTCTTGTTGACCTTTTGTGACTTTGTGATATTTGTCAAGGTGAGGTTAAAAGACCACCAAGCAGAGAAGTTTTCTTCTTTGTGGAGGATCCCAAGCCCTGTGTGTGAGTCTCAGGGGACAGCGTAAAGCCTGCCCCTACACCTGCTGGGCTCCCATGGGGACACTGCAGACTCTGGAGGTCCATACGGCATCCTGAGGACACCCTGGATTGTTCTTTGGAGCTCAGATTGACAGCTGCTGCCTGAGGACCTGTCCAGTGTGTGGTCCCTGAGACTCTACGGCATCTTCATGTTCCCTAAACCAGCTACCGTCTTGTGTGTCCCTTAATTGCCAGGAGACCACAGCACATAATGGAACATGGTTGAAAAACTCAGCTCCATTTTCTTTCGTTGGTTTTTCCAACACCAAGTTGGTCAGGTGCACTCAGACCAATGGGTGGGAAAGTCCTAGAAAAGTTGGTGGTCAAAGGATGAGCACATGGCCATGGCTGCCCTTCACCTTGGCTCTTCTGGGTCCCCAGGCCTAGATCACCCTATCTTCTGCCACACCTCAAAATACCCTCTCTGTCCCCCCCCACTCAGATACCTGCACATCCGTATGCATCTGGCGGGGGACACATGTCCATGATATGACCCTGGATGGACAGAGTGCCGACTGCTGAGCTGCGTTTCCAGAGGGTTAGACAGCTTGGTGTGAGGGCCCCGCAGCTGAGACTCTGAGGAAGGGGATGCACTGTGCATGACCTCCAGCCTTCCTTAGGCCCTACTGAAATCTGTGGGAATCAATTGGTATCCCCCCCCAAAAAAAAAATGTGGCAGCCCTTGCCATGTCCAGGGATCCAGGTAAGGGGTCAGTGAAGGGCCCTTAGGGAAGGAGTTATTTAATCTTCCTAAAAAGAGTCAGAGGGGAGAGAGAAGAGAGAGAGAGAGAGAGAGAGAGAGAGAGAGAGAGAGAGAGAGAGAGAGAGAGAGAGAGAGAGAATGTGAAAGAAAAGAGAAAAGCAACAGCATCGGATTCCTGACATTGGCACCATGGGTCAAAGGGCACAAGGACCTTCACAAGGTTGGGCAACCAGCATGCCACTGAATCATTCCCACTGAAATGATTAATTTTATTTTAAATAGATAAATATCGCCTCCCATTTTTAAAAGCCCATAGAATGTAGAGAGAAGCACATCTTTAGTTGTGGGGTGAGAGACAGGGAGTCCCCAGCACTGGAGTTCACCTATCCATGGGACACCAGCCCGGGGCATCCCTCCTGTGCCCACTTACTCCAGCTACCCAGGTGCATCCGCTCAATCCAGGTGAGTCAGTCTTTAGGCCAGATGGTCCCTTTGGGAATCCACACTGGCAGCCATCTCAGGGACACCTCAGCAATGCTCCAAGCCTGAGACTCAACCAAACCCCACAATCCATCTCACGTCCATTGCTGGAGCTGGTTCTAGAATTTTGCCTGGCCCAGTCCCGCACACCCCAAGTAAGTTCTCCCATCTCTCTTTGGGTATTTGCTGGCCTCCCATCTCCAGCCTCTCTTGTGGCCCCTCAGCCTGTGGCAGCTTAGCCTCTGGACCAGATTTCACTTCTGGTTTGCACTGGCCTTGTCCACCCCTGGTCTGGACTTTGCAAGTGACCCTTCTCATCCCTTCTGGCGTTGGCATCTGATGAGCACCAACGCACGGGCAAAGACTCATCCCACAGAGCACTGGTGGTGGAGTGGCCCCTGCAGGGATCTGAAGCGCAGAGGCCAGCAGCTGAACCTGGACACCTGGAGAGGAAGGCTGGAGGCACCCAGCACCTGCCAGGTCCACAGCCGTCTTCTGAGCAGGTCTGCCGGCTTGAGCCCCGTGCTCCTCAGTCCCTTTTGCCAAACTGACTTGACATTGCAAGTGAATTTGCCCCAGAGGCCATCAACCACAGACTGGCCTGCGAGGTGGCCCCGTAGGATCACTGTGCATGAGTGTCCCCATCCTGGATGGAGTCTTAATGAACCAACCAGGCCCTTTGCAGGAGAATGTGATGTGGGCATCCAGAGAAAAACAGCTGGGGGTGGCAGAAGCAGTTGACAGCCACAGAGAGGGGCTGAGGCTTCAGGATGACAGACCCCCCAGGTGACAGGAGGAAGAATGTTCCATTGCCCGGTGCCTAGCCCACTAGGTTGCTGCCCCCAACCCTCCAAGATCTGGAATCACTCCTTCCCTAAGGGTCCTTCACTGACCCCTTACCTGGACCCCTAGACAGGGCAAGAGCTGCCACATTGGTTTTTTTTGGGGGGGATGTGTACACTCCCTTCTACCTCCTTCTTTTTCTGGAAACTGTAATGACTGAATCAACCTCTGTCTGTGTTTCTTGAAACCTCAGAGGACCAAGCAGGACTTCCACAGCTAGAACCAGAACACGGGGCCAAAGGAGCGAGGGAAGAGACTTCAAAATGGACCCAAGAGGCAAGCCAGGCTGCAAGAGGACAGATGCCAGGCCCCGTATTTGACATGAACACTCCTAAGAATTTTCTGCCCCGGGGCCTGTCTGACTGGCAGAGAACGCCGGTGGTCCAGACAGAGGCCCAAGCTGCCAAATCCCATGTGCCCTGATTCTGTGGAAGAGCAAGTCTCTGGGCGCCCTTGGTTTAAACACAAACCTCAGGAAGACACAACCATGGAACTCAGCCGCCATCCCTAGCCCACTGGCAAAGTGGCTGTGAACGCCTCCCCCGTGAAGGTGGCGGGCTCTTGGCTCCTTAGTTTTGCTAATACACTTTCATTCAAAGCCCGGATGAGGCTTAAGCTGCAGATAGCCTGCCTGGGCCACTCTGGGGAGGCAGCCCTGGCGCGGCCGCCTGGACGCTGGCGGAGGGGGATTAGGGAGTCTCGGCTGAGTTCTGCCGCGGCAGCTCCACGTTACTATTAAGAGGGACGGATTAATATCAAGTTTCGGGGATCTGGTTGCTTGCTGATACTGCTTAATTATCCAGATAAGTGATCGGCATCCAAGCATGAGCGCCGCGTAAATCTCGGGGCATCGTTTTCTTTCTTTTTTTAAAAAAATTTTCTCTCTCTCTCTCTATTTTTTTTTCTTGGAGAGAAAGCATTTATTTATTTAACTATCACCGAGATACACATTTTAAAGTGCTCATTAAATTTTAAACACACACGCCAGCCCTGTCTGTCCTCTCCCTCCCTTGTGCTGTTTATTCCAGATTCTCCCTCTGCATTCAGAGGCCCTGCTCACCCACCCTGCACCAATGTCACTGCAGGGAGTGGCTGGTGCCCACCCCACTTACATCACCAGTGTCTGCTGGCCCAGCCCCAGCTGAGGCTGGGGGCTGCCAGGGTGGACTCCTGGCCACTCCGCCTCTGCCTTTCCTTAGCTGGTAATTCTATCCCATGAAAGATCTTTTCTTCCTCTCTCTCTCATTCTTTCCGTGTGCGGGACCCTCCTCCACTTGTGTCCATCCTGTTACTTCTGTCCCCCTGGTTAGTGCTGTCTGGCTCAGGGCACCCTCCTGAGTCCAGGGCTTGAGGTCAAATGCAGGCCAAATGGGGCCACCTGTGCTGTCCCTTTGCACGTCAGTCTCCTCTGCGACTCATCTGCTATCTCCTCATGAGGCAATAACTGTCCACCAGGCCCCCAACTAGGCACCAACAAGGACTGCAGTTCTCCTGCCCTCTGGAGAGAGGCCTGGTCCTCCTTAGGCCTGTGCCTGAGGCCTGTGCTCTCCTGTTGCCCAGGCAACTGCTGCCTCCTGTAGGGCACGTCCAGCACCAGTGGCTTCCTGGACCCAACAAGCCAGGCACCATGCACAGGTGGCCTCTGCTCCAGGGAGGACCTGGGCCCAGATCGCCCCTCCTCTTTGCAAGGTCAGCTCTTAGCACACTGTAGACACACCTGGTGGTCTCAACCTGCCCTGGGCATCACCCTCTCCTGGGAGGTGTACAGCTGCTGGAGGGTGAGGTCTGGCCATCACAGGTCTCTTGGCTTCTCAGGTGTTTCCAATGGGAATCCCCTGAGCCAGGGGTTATCCTGTCTCAGAGAATCAGACCAAGTACTACTGTGAGTAGGACCCTTAGCACATGAAAAAAATATATATATGAGCAATCATTACAGCCACGGCTGTGGGTTGAAGCCAGAACTATAATGCAGATTACCTCTCTCCTTCTCTGTGACCTCATGCAAGGTGGTTGGGAACATGCACCACTAAGGTACAGGAAGGAAGAGTAGGTGACAGTCATGCACACCCCTCTCCAGACTGGGCAGCAGGGACCATGTTATAAACCACTGATCCTTGTTGCAGGTTGAATGATTGTCCCCAAAAGATATGTCCACCCTGAACCTCAGAATGTGGCCTTATTGATAAAGTCTAGGCAAATATAATTAAGGTGAAGACCTCTGGATGAACTCATCCTGGGTCAGGGTGGTGCCCTAAATCTGATGGCAAGTGTCTATTAAGGACAAGTAGTGGACATAGACACCGAGACACAGGGAAGGAGGCCATGGGAAGGCATAGGCCAAGACCAGGGTGATACAGCCCCAGGCCAAAAATGCCACGGCCCGCCAGCAGGCACCAGAAGCTGAGGGGCGGGGGTGGGGACAAAAGATTGTCCCTTGGACCCTCCAGAAGGGGTTACTCCTGGAAACATCCTGATTTCATATTTGGGGTCTCCAAAATGGTGAGAAAGGGAGTTCCTGCTGTAGGGCACCCAGCTGCTGGGGACTTGCTTGGCAGCCCCGGGAAACACCCATCTCCTGACATCTATGGGGCACTTTGGGGAGACTCTCAGCAAGCCCTTGCCAAATGAGGGAAAGGCCAGAGGGCAGTGGATCCTGCTGGGAGCCAGCCTCACCTGCCTGTCCTCTGAAGAGGGAGTCACAGTCCCAGGCTTGAGAGTCCTGCCTCCGGGTGCAGATGCAGAGGCAGGGCTCTGAGATGCCATCCAGGGTGACTTCACTGCACAAGTGGAAATAAGAGCCTGAAACCCTGCGTCCTGAGGCCACACACTACCTCTCTTAAACTGGAGCCATGGTGACAAAGCCCGGCCTCTACTTCCTCCTGATTCAGGCGTGTCCTTGGAACTTGGGGTTTGGCTGATGTATCTGGTCCCAGCTGTTGGGGTGGGGGCAAGGCGTGGTTGGAGCAGATCCCCTCCTGTTTCCACAAGGTGAGGCTGTGTCTGACTCGTGCTGCGATATTTCCCAGGCCCTGTCCTCCGGTGGGGGCAGAGTTTGAGGTCCACTGCTTGAATGCCCTTGGTGCTCTGCGTGCCACCATGCTTGGTGCTGAGGGGAGGACACGCAGGGACGAGAGTCCCCCTGGAAGGGAAAGCCTCATACAGAACTGACCTTTTGGAGTCCAGCTTCCAGGCAGGAGAATCGCCTTCCCAGGAGGAGGGCCCTCTAAGCGCCCCCGTCCTCCTGAATCCCGGTCCAGTGGCAGAAAGCTGTGCTCCTTCTGGGTTCTTCCTCAGGGCTCGTGTCCCTTCCTGTCATGGGCCCTTGAAGGGACATGTGTGCTTCCCCCCCAAGCCACAGACAGGGCTGGTCCAGGTTTGCCCCAGGGATGTTCTCCCTGCACAGTGGCCTGGGATCTGGACTCAGGAGAGCCAAAGAGAATGGGCAGTTAGGACTTTTAGAGCTTGGTCACTTGGCGCCTCGAGGACAGAAATGACCTCCTTATTAGGTTGGTGGCTCCCAGCACTATCAGCCGGCCCTCCACATGCACCCTCAGGCCCACCAGTGAAGCCTCCTGCTTCGAAGCCTTGAATGACTTCCCTATAGGCTGAGCACGACTACTCCACCCCTCCCCGGCCTCTGCCTTCCTCCCACCCAGGAAACCACGCCCTGGATCCCACTTTTCACCCAGCCTCAAGGTTCCCTTCTCTCTTCTGGAATCATCTGGGCCTCAGGGCCTTTGCTTGTGCTGAGCTTTTGTCTAGGCAGATCACCCCACTGGTTTCTCCTTCTTATCTTATGGATGTGAGTTCAATTTTCTCAGGCCTGGGGGAGCTTTCTTGATCCCTCAGGACTGGTCAATCTGCCCTTTACAGGCGCCATTTCCCGCCTGTGTACAACAGCTGCAATGCAGAACTCTGTGAGTTGACCATCCGGTTTTATTGGTCTTTGTCCTTGTAAGCTCAAGTGGACAGGGTCCTGCCTGCTGCAAAGGCCCTGATGTTCAGCATTCCCTGAACTCTTGAAGGCTGGTGAGAGAAAGCAAGGGGACCAACAGACCAGGGTGGTCAATACCCCAATCCTGGCATGATGGGTCCAGCTCCCTTGAAGCTGGCATCATCCTCATTGGAGACCTACAGAAGGTGGTCACTCTCAGGCATGCCACCCATGAGAGAGCTGGGCCAGGACTGAGTGGCCAAGGAAGAGGAGCCTCAGGTGGGATGTAAAAGTCGTCTTCAAGCAGCAGAAAGAAGGCTGAACGGGGGAGGGGCTGAGTCCCATTCCATGTGGTCACTCAGGTGGTGTCAAGAGGCAGATGCAGCCAGCGAGGCGGAAGAGAGGGGCGATGGAGGATGAGCTGGAATCCTGGCTCTGGTGCCAGCCATCTGTGTTTCTGGAGGTGGGGACCGTAAGGCCCCTTTTCTGGATGCACAGAATGGTCCCCAAGATTTCCACACTGAGAGCTCGTGGCAGACCCGGCCTCCTTCCCCACAGCCTCTCCCCCAGAGCCTCTACAGTGCTCAACGTGTAGTATTTACTGAAAATATCTTAAACAAATGAGGGCATAAAAAGATAGCAATTACTAAAGCCATTTACCAGCAGTCCCCACCCATGACAACGATAATGCAGAACTCTGAGAGTTGACCAGCCAGTTGTTTTGGTCTTTGTCCCTGTGAGCTCAAGTGGACAAGGTCATCTCTATATGTACTGTTGCATTTTTATCTGGCATCTCAAGGTGAGATTCAGGATTTGAATCCGTGTCCAATGTGCAGCATGAAGTGCCATCTCCTAAAACTGCTCCACATCTTCACCCCACCTGATGCTCTCCAGCACCTTAACCGGTGACTTCTGCAAATGTTTACTGTGGGGCCCGATGTGTCAGGAACTTAAGATGCTAGGACCTGGGGATACACTGGGAGGAAAAATACATGTGGTTCCCCCAGAGAGTGAGGTTGACCTTCACTTGGGGGGAGGGGTCCTCCCTAAGTCAGGATCTGCAGGAGGTTGGAGGACCCACCTGGATAAACAGGGAGGAAGGGCTCTCCAGGCAGAGGGTGCAGTACCCACAGTTCTTTCTCATCTGGGGTGTGCTGAGTGGACGGTCCATTGGGATGATTCTCACTCTGGACAGTTATGTCCAAAGAGAACTTTGGTATAACGTAGGCTTGTGAGGGTACTCTATCACCCCACCTCATAAGCTATAGATATGCACACAGATGTATACAGTTGTCCTGGTATCTACAGGGAATGGGTCCCTCGGATGCTCCAGTCCCAATATAAAATGGCACAGTGTGTGAACATAGCCTCTGCATGTCTCCCAGATGCTTCAAACCATCTCTCAATCACCTATCCTACCAACACAATGTAAATGCTCCCTACGTAGCTTTTATATTGTATTGTTTAGGGAATAATGACAAGAAAAAATCTGTACACATTCAGGACACGTGCATTTTCTCGGAATAGTCTCCTTCCGAGGCTGGCGGCAGCTGGGTACGTGGAACCTGTGGACGTGGATGGCCAACTGTAGGCGTTTAGAACTCTTAAATCGCTCACCAACTTCAAAAAGTCTTCCACTCGATCAGCTGTGGTCAAGAAAAGGAGTTCATTCAAGTTTGACCCCTTGAAGAACTGGCCCTCAAAAGCTGGCTGGGTCCTCTCAGGAGGGAGAGGAGTGATTGTCATGAAGATAGATGGATCAGGGCTATGGAAGTTAGCATCGTTGGAAAGGGCTTCACAGACTTTCAGGAAGGACAGGAGGATACCTGGAGACAAGTAAGATCCAAGATCCTATGACTAAATCTTTTCAATTATAAAATATATTTGACCTACAGAAAGACGATGAGTGATCTGACAAACACCAGTGTCCCCACCATCCAGCATACACCTGTTAAATTATAATGTTCTTGCTCTCTATAAATTTCTAAATAAGTTTATCATAAAAATATCATTAAGTCTGCTTCTTTATCCCTTTCTCTGCTTCTTTTTCCCCTTCTCTCCTCCAAGGGGACAAATTACCATATTAAATTTATTTATCCTGCTCATATAAGTTACATTCTTTTCTTCATAATACAGAATCATAATGTATCCTATTTTGCTTAAACATTAAATTTTATATTACTGATGTGATGTGATACGCAGTATTCCAGAAGATTGCCAAACAACAACCTTGAGGTTTTTAATACCTTGGTGCCGGTATCTCCTTCATTCGTCTTAACTACTGTGTGGTGTATGAGGGTGGGGACACGGTGCAATTTTAATATCTTCTCCTGTTGATAGGTATTTAGGCTGCTTCGATTTTCTGCTATTATAATGTCACAATAAAAATTCTTGTATGTTTTTTCCCCATATGTAGTCTCTCTAGGGGATGCCCCTGGAAGTGGAATTGTTGGGTCATAGAATAATGAATGTCTTTGACCTAACTAGATATTAGCATTTATTTTCCAAAGTACTTGTACCAACTTGAACCGCAGTTGTGTCTAAGGAGCCTTGTCAATTCTTAGTATTATCATTTGTTTTTAATGGGCCATTCTTATGATATTTTGTCTCTGTGATTTATGGTGACAGTAGTATTTTCTGATATCTTTAGCTGACTATATTTTCTTGTGCTGAAATTCTTTTTTCAAATTCTTTAATATTTTTTTTCCTTAGAGTCACCTATGTTTTTCTAATTGTTTTATAAGTGTTCTTTACATGTTCTGGACACTGGTTACTTCTTAATTACATTCATTGCTTTAAATGTTCAATTTTATGGTGCTATTACTAAATTTAGCAAACTTTTTAAAAATATTTTTTTAGAGAGAGAATTTTTTTAATATTTATTTTTCAGTTTTCAGTGGACACCTTTATTTTATTTTATGTGGTGCTGAGGATCAAACCCAGCGCCCTACACATGCCAGGCGAGCGCATTACCACTTGAGCCACATCCCCAGCCCTAAATTTAGCAAACTTTTTTTTATATCTCTCTACTTTAATTTGAGATTTATGTGTCCTATATCAAAAAATATTCTCGTAACTTAAGACCATAACAATATTCTTTCACCCCCCCACTTAGATTTTTATTTTTATGATACTTAAGTTTTTAACACTTAGACAATACTTTTGTGAATGGGGTGAGGTAGAAATCTAGTTCTCTCATTTCTGGAAGTAAAACTAAATTTCATTCACCTTCCTCCAAGGGCTTGTCATTTCCCAGCGTAGCCAGAGTACACAGCTTGCCACCCCTGACTTCTTATTTTTCTAGACAGCAGCTGCACCCCTTCACCTGCCACCCTTGAAGCATAACAAGGCTCAAAGGCTGAGCTCTGGGAAGGTATCAAGATGTGCATACCTTCAGGCCAGGAGATGAGACGGCACCCACAAGCAAGACTCAGGGCCAGTCCACTACTGGAGCCTGGTGGGCGTTGTAGACAGGGAGGACACATGGGAAAGAAAGTGGAATCATGAGATTGAAAGGATGTGCAGAGGTCTGATCTTGTACCCCTCAAATTAATTATTGAAGCTCAATCCCCAACGCGATGGTAGTAAAAGGCAAGACTTTTAGGAGGCCACTAGGTGTGAGGGTGGAGCCCTCCTGAGTGGATGGCTGACCTTATAAACAGGCCCAAGAGGGTGGCTTTGTGTTCCTACCATGTCAGGGCTCAGCAAGAAAGTGCCCTTTATGAAGAACAGGCCTCGCCAGACACCCATCTACTGCCACCTTGATCACAGACTTTCTAACCTCTGATACCACGCAGACTGTTACTAATGCCATTTACCAGCAGTGTTGGCCCATGACAGCTGTAATGCAGACTAAATATTGGTCCTTATAATTTTTGTTACCACAGTCAGAATGAACTAAGACAGGTTAGGTCCTTGGATTACGACTTCTAGAAGAGGCACCTGCCAATCAGGGATTCTCATGAAGTAGAGATTCTCTCCCATTGTGTTGAAGTGTTGTGATATATCTTCTGATATGCTAGCTAGCATTTTCTAAAATAATATACTTGCTATGATGATATAGATTGATAGGATAGATGTTTTCTTACTGTTTTATCAGTATTCTTTACATATTTTTATTGTAAAGAATATTCAGTATTGATCATATGCTACTATAGTATCATTTCTGTAATAATTCAAGTGTGGGTATATGCAAGGTCAGAGTTGTGGATCTTGTAATCTGCTCCACTGGTCTCTCTGCAATCTCTCATTACTGCTGTAATTTTTCAGCAAGCATTCCTGAATGGGAAGCTAAGTCCCACCATATTGGGTTTTTTTGTTTGTTTGTTTTTTTGTTTGTTTGTTTGTTTTTCAGCACTGGAGATTGAACCTAGAAGTGTTTTGCCACTGAGCTACATTTGCAGTCTTTGATTTTTTTTTTATTGGTTGTTCACAACATTACAAAGCTCTTGACATATCATATTTCATACATTAGATTGAAGTGGGTTATGAACTCCCAATTTTTACCCCAAATGCAGATTGCAGAATCACATCGGTTACACATCCACATTTTTACATAATGCCCTATTAGTAACTGTTGTATTCTGCTACCTTTCCTATCCCCTACTATCCCCCATCCCCTCCCCTCCCATCTTCTCTCTCTACCCCATCTACTGTAATTCATTTCTCTCCTTGTTTATTTTCCCATTCCCCTCACAACCTCTTATATGTAATTTTGTATAGCAATGAGGGTCTCCCTTCATTTCCATGCAATTTCCCTTATCTCTCCCTTTCCCTCCCATCTCATGTCTCTGTTTAAAGTTAATCTTTTTTTTTTTTTCCTGCTCTTCCTCCCTACTCTGTTCATAGTTGAAATTTTATTTTGAAACAGGGTCTCGGTAAGTTGTCAAGAATGGCCTCAAACTTGCGATCCTCCTGCCTCAGCTGGGTTTTTTCTTGACTCTATTATATATATTTTGGAATGAGTTAACGAGTTCTATGAAACTCCTGCTGGGATTTTGATTGTAATAGCATTGAATTTATGGACTGAATTAAATAGAATTGAAATCTCAACATGACAGCATCATTACAACATGAACATAGTGCCTGTGTAGCTATAGTATAAAAGTATAAAAGCAATACTTCCTATAGAATTCTTTGAAAATTTATATGATTCATTGTATAATATTTTACATATCTACTATTGTTGTAAATGCTATATTTTTAAAGCAAACATTTTTTAAATCATGGCTCTTTATAGATACACGATTGATTGAATAAACTGGACATGTATCCAGCAAATTAAATGCTTATTGATTTCATTAATAATAACTGATGGTTTCTTCCCTCAAAATCTTGATGATTTATTCATTTGACTTGCTTTCTAGTCTAGCTAGTCCAATACATGTTGGATCCAGTGGTGATATAGAAGTCATTTGGGTTTTACCTAATTATTATTGGAATTCAAATGTTTTATGAGTGTACTGCTGGTTTTTGAAAGAGGTACTTTCAGTTTTTAGTTTGCTATGAGATTTTAGAAAATTATAAATGGGTTTTAAACTTCATCAAGTGATCCATAACATTGATTATACATCATTTTACTCTTTTATTCTGCTAATAGAGTGAAATATATTAATTGGTCTTCTAACTTAAAGTTATACTTATTTGTTAGGTTAATCCTAAATTGATTTTTTTTTATTTTTTTTATTTCTATTTTGGTGGAATCCCCACCCTTTTTTATATTTTTCTTTCTCTCTAATTTATTTTGTACTATTTTATTTCAGATTACTTTAGTTATATTCATTTATATACTTAAATGAAATTGCCCATAAGTTTCTTTTTTATAATGTCTTTCTTAGTTTTGACGTTAAAGTTGTTCCAGACCCCAAAAACAAAACATTGAATGTTATCTCACTTTTTCTCCTCTATTGATGAGCTAGGAGAAAGCAGATATCAAATCTTCCCTAGGCATTTGAACCTGCAGATAAAATCTACACAAGATTTTTACATCTTCTTTCTTTGTTTTATAAACAGTAAGTATTAATTAGTGATTTCATTTTTTAGAAGTGAGTTTTCTAGTTATTCATGAAATGTTTTATATATTTTCTGTTCCTAGAAAAGTTTTTCCATTTATAAGTTTTTCAAATACATGGTATAAACCTTGTTCACAGTTTCATCTCATATTTTCAATATCTTCTCTTTCTGCATTTACAATTTATGTATTGATATATATAATAGCAGGGCCACTCTGACCTACTCATACCTGCATGGAATGCAATTTGCTTTATTACAATCCCCAATGCTTCATCTTTCCTTTGCATGCTCCTCTCTCCTGATCCCACCCTCTTCTCAACTGGTCCTCCTTTGATCTGTTTTCTGTTTTTTTAAACTGTGCATTATAGATATATGTAAAGGGCGGACTTCACTGTGGGGTGTTCATATATGTACATAGCATAATTTGTTCAATTTCATTATTCAGTTCCTCCCTTTCCATCCCTCTTCCCTCTCCTTTAATCCTTTTCTCTACTTCAGTATTCTCCCTTCTATTTTTATGGAATCCCCACCCTTTTTTATATTTTTCTTTCTCTCTAGTTTCTGCATCTGAGAGAAAACATTCAACCTTAGGCTGAGTCTGGCTTATTTCACTTAGCGTGATGCTCTACGGTTCCACTCATCGACCAGCCAAAACCAAAATTTCATTATTCCTTACAGAGGAGTAAAACTCTTTTGTGTACACATGCCGCATTTTCTATATCCACTCATCTGTTGATGGGAACCTGGATTGGTTCCATAATGTGGTTATTGTGGATGGCACTGCTATAAAGCCGGATATGCCTATATTTATAGTATGTTTATTTTAGTTCTTTTGGACTAACACCAAGAAGTGGGGTAGCTGGGTCATATGGTGGTTCCATTCCTAGTCTTCTGAGGAATCTCCATCCTGCTTTCTGAAAGTAGTTATGCTAGTTTCCAGTCCCACCTGATCTCAAGCATAGGACTTTGCCAGCAACTCCTTCCAAAGGGAAAAAGAAAGAAAATGCGAGTCATTAGGTTCCACTGCCTCAGAATCTGCTGCTGCTGCTGCTGCTGCTGCTGCTGATGTCCAGGAGGTACAGAGGCCTGGTTCTGGGGCTGCTAGGAAACCGGATGCTTTTGAGGTTCCTGTTCCTGCACAGGAACAGGAAGACACCCTCCTTTGACAACTTCCTATGGGTCAAAAGGTATAGGAAGCAAATGTCTGGAGAATGAAAAAATGGGTTTGTAAATTCCAAACTCTGGAATCACAAAGCAGATGAAGATGGGCATTTTTGAGCCAGAAGTCAATAAATGTTTAATCATCCAAATAAATTTCAAAGTTATTCTAGTTGCTGATATCTAACTCTAATGCTCTTTTCCGTGTATTTGATGCATTGACAGTGATATTTTCGTGGAGAATTCCAAATTGGGGGTGATTACTACTACACAGCTGGGGAGGAAATAAGATTCTGTAAAGTAAGCCACATACACAATTTTAAGCTTCCTAGTAGCTAAAATAAAGTCTGTAAGATTAATTTTAGTAATATATATTAGTTATCTCTACATATCCAAAATGTGAAACTTTCAACACATAATTAACTTAAAATTTAAAAATATTTAAAAATGTTTTAGCACCAAGTCTTCAAAATTGAGTATATATTTCATACTTGGTCACATTGCAATTTGGGTGCTCAATTTTCACAGAAATATCTGATCTGCAGTTGGATTGCATACAAAATACAGTTGACAATGTCAATTCCCTTATCCAAGTAGTTTTGAAAACACTTAAGGTTTTCCGCTACCTGAACTGAGTACAAGTTATTAAATTAAAATTAATGACAAACAACTGGCATTAAAGGTCTACTTCCTCAATCTCAGTGGTGGGACTTAGTTCTCACCAGCTACACGTAGGTAATGATTGCCACATGGGTGAGCACAGGTCTAGCAGAAACTACATAATGACAAGTTAGAAGAATGTATTCAAAGACTCTTCAGTTGAGTCAGCTAGGAAAGTGAGCGATCTTTTTCCTGGACTTCAGGGACTAAATACAAATAGAGTTCCCTGAATTTGTTTTAACTGCATTTTGGACCCATGTTTACAATTCTGAGGGATAAGATTTCTTTCCTCCCCATTTCCTCCCTTCCTCCTTTCATCCTTTACATCATTATCTGTCCATAAATACCTACACCCGTCTCTTCATTTTTTCTTCCTGTAGATGATCACTGATTACCTACCTATGTATACTAGATGTTCTGCTTGGCTCCATCTCTACAGTGTGGCATGGATAGCCATCTACATGAGCACGTTTTGCCAGTTGACATGGCAGAATAGCAAAAGAACTATACAGGGAAGGGTTCTGCTGGTGAGTGGATCCGAGTCTCCATGGAAGCCACATCAAGGTCACTGCAGGCTGATACCCAGGCTATGCCTCAGTCATTAGGATCCTGTGAGTGCGTGGTGGTCACCTGGAAGAGAACAGAGCTGGAATCAGAAGCTCCATCTGGAGCCTGATGCTGCAGGCCAGGAGAGGTGGCTGAGTTCCCTCTTGTGGGTGGCACGGGTCTGCTGAAGAAAGTTCAGTGGGAAGTGGCAAGATCAGACACGTGCTGTGAGGAGATTCTTCCACAGGGCACTAATTGAGAGCAGAAACAACAAGGAACTAAGTACCCACATCTGTTCCTCCGTTCACTTGGTGTGAGGCTTGCTCTGTTATAGGATGGTCTATGGATTTTTCCATTTGCACTTGATTCCCGGTCTCTTGGATGCAGTTATCTGGGGATGGCTTGTCCCTTTGTATGAACTCCAAAGACTTCATTTACTATTGAGAGCTGTAGGAATAGATTTGGTCATTAACCAATCCAGAAAACGCTGGGGATTGTTTCTTTTTATACCACCAAAGATATCTATTTTCTACCAGATCTATCACTATCAAATCTGCTGATAAAATTCCATGTATTTATCAGAATATTTTCTAAAAGCATTTTTAACTGCTACAATGTGCTCATCAATGGAGGTAAAGATGTGAATCAGGCCAGTGTCGTTCTTGAGACAAACGGAGAATACAGGCACTTAAACAGAGGGCAGTATACGATGTTCTATGCTCCATAGATATTTATATAGTGAAGTTATTACCTTTGATACAATAGAATCTTTTAAAACACATTTAAATGATAAAATATGCATAATACAGAAAAATGATTATATTAATAGAATTGCATTAATACTTAATAAATGGATTAAGTCTATGTTTACATGTTTATGAAATTTTTGCTGTTAACATTTGCTTAAAAAAAAAACAATAATAAGCCTGGTATTTGTTTGTCAAAGGCAGTAAGACTCACGCCTATGGAGACAGAAGCCCTGGCTTCAGGAGCCTGTGGGCTCCAGAATAAGCTCATCCCTGAAGACTTTGGTTCTGTAACTGAACAATTGTGTGACCCTGGCCAAGGTACTTCATCTGTCTAATCATCAAATTTCTTTAAAATGAGAAATAGAACGCATCCCATCCAACAGGGCTATGTGGAGACCCAGGTGGATCTGTGGGTCTTCTAACCCTGAACCAGGTAGGTGATCAGCTCAGATGGCCCAGCTGAACTCTGTGCCTGGACAGGTTCTCTGGATTCAGGACCATATTCATGCACTTTGACCTTGGGACACTCAAACTGACCCTCAACCACAAGGAATGGGTTGGGGTTAATGTCCCTGCTCCTCTCCCCTCATCCAGACAATTCCAAGGCAGGCTCCGACCAGGATCCCTCCGGGAGTCTCCTGGGTAGACCCAGGAGATGATCCCACAGTGGTAATCAGCTCATTAACACACTTTTGGTTGGCGGTCTTCCCTTCCTTACCTCATGTCCCCACACCCACACAGTGTTTCCTGGGTCACATCCCAAATAAACACCTGTGCCCCATCCGTGTCTCAAAGTCTGGTTGGACAGGAACCTAACCGACGGCTAACCCACTGAGCCGAGTACACTGCCCGGCACAGGCTCAGACCCAGAAAGGGTCCCTTCCCTGTGGTTGTCACTGGAACTCCCACCCATCCCACACTGTCCTCTGTTGGCTGCGTGTGACTCTGAGCCGCAGCATGGGAGCCAGGGTTTAACTGGAAAATGTCTTAACACGTCCATGTGGAGAGATTTGGGGTGGGGTTTTGCATGCCATTTATTTTAAGGAGATGAAAGGTACTCGTAACTGAGTGAGTCTGCATTTCCCAGAACCCACAGGCAGAATTCCTGGTGCCAACACGGCATTTCATTTTGAATCGACTCTCCAGAGAGTGAAGAAATACAGAAAGAGATCCCCGATGAAAAAGGTCCACCTGCTATGACTGATGGGCCCAAGGAACTTCCACTCTAGTCGCAAAAAGAAGGAGGAGCTTATCTGAATTGCATTTAAAAGGAAAGGAGAAAAAGAAGATAGAAGGAAGGAAAGAATAAGAGAAGACTGAATGTAAATCTTGAGCGCGGCACAGACTCACTTTGAATGAACATTTAGAATAAATATTATGCTCCATCCTATCACTCAGGGACTTAACAAATTTAGTTCAGAAGCGAATTTCCAGAATATCCAACCATGGATGATTAGGCTTTATGTCTTCAACAAGAATTTCAAGTGCTCCAGGGACTGAAGCCCCAAGAAACAATCTTGCTCCTCCTGCTATAGTGCAATCCCCCCACTGAGGAATGAGGAACGTGAACTCAGATCCCAAGCGCCCTTCCTGGACATTCCATTGTTGGGCTTTTGCTCTCTGCCAGGTGGACATACCCATGGCGAACACTGGCAGATCCAGGGCATGCACCATGTGAAGTCTCCCTGGAGGCACAGACCAAACCCCATCGCGTTTGTGTTGTAGCACTTGTGCTCAGAACACAGCAAAAAATACACAGCTATGAGCCTGGGACTTAAAGTTTCACGGTGAATTAAATCTGAAATATTCTAATGTAGAAATTGAGATTTTTTTTTCCTGATTTATAATGCAGCAAGTATAACCGAACTGCTCTTGTCTATCAATTGCCATGGAAAGAGGAACCGAGGCTGCCGAGAACCCATACATTCTAGGGCGCGGCTGCCAGATCTGTCATCTCCCCAACAGGCAGCTTCAGGCATCTCGCTGGCACGGAGCCTTCAGTGGCTCCCCAGTGACACAGACACTCCCCAGCCTGGTCCCCAAGGAACTCTCTCGGCACACTTTTCCAGATCACCCCTCTCTGCACTGTGGTCAGAGACAAATAGATTTTCCAACTATTTGCTGAACACACTGTTTTGATTTTTCTGGTTGCAAGTAACTGAAGCAAGTTATGCAAAACAGGAGGTTTTATTGAAGGGGATCCATGGGGTGCCTTAGCATAGGCTTGGGACACCTTTCCTCTGGCCCTGCCATCCTTGTGACTCAAAGGCTCTTCTCCAGTATCTGGAAACTTCAGACTATTAACTATTCGGTCCAAACTATGAGCATGGATATGAATTCTTGAAATTTAAACCTGGCTCCATGGGGCCTGCCCTGTGACTCTGGGGCAGATCAGAGAAAGCACCAAAGGAAGAAGCCAACTCCAAATGTGCTTTCTCACACTGTGTCCACATGCTCACCTCCCCCTCGCATGCCCTGTTCATCCCTGGCAAAATCAGCTCTATTCTCGGGCAGACCTTGAATGAAGACCTTCTAGATTCTCCACACGAGATAATCTCCTTCCTTGGAGTCCTTGTAATTTCCCGGCATATCGTTTTGATTCATATTCCATAGTTTCACTCTTTTAAAGTATGAAATTTAGTGGCTCTGTAAGGTCATTCTTGTGCAGCTATCACAAAACAGGAGCCCCACACCTGTTCCCAGTCACGGCTCTGCCCTCAGCCCTGGTGACCACTAACCTGCTTCTTCTCTCTGGGGATTTGCTTAATCTGGATATCTTTTACAATGGGATCATATAGTGTGTGTTCTCCCATGTCTGTTTTTAGCCACTTTAGCATGAAGTCTGCGAGGTCTGTCTGTGTTATAACATGTATCAGTGCTTCCTTCCTTTATATTCTCAAATAACTTCCCGTTGTCTTCTTCATTCAGCGGTCTGCACGTTTGGACTCTTTTCACTCTTTGACTGTAATTAATAGTGGTCTGAGGAACCTTTATAAGCAAGGAATTATGTGAGTGAATATTTTCCAACTCTTAATTCTGGTTTTGTAATAACTTTCATGGATTCTGTGCTATCAGGTGGACTTTATCATCTAGAGGTTTCTGTAAGAACCTGAATTCATTGTTGCACTCCTGGAAGCTGATCCAGGCGGGACAGCCTAATCTCACGACTCCAACATTAACACCTCGATTTCACTCAGCAAGAGTACACACCTTAAACACTTTATCACGGATCTCAGAAGCAAGTGTCTGAAGTAGATATCCTCATTTTATCAAATTGGGAGCTGAGGCATAGAGATAATGACATGCACCCCAAATTCCATCAGCTCTGTGGTGTCTATCAGACACTTTACAGCAAGGGGCAATGAAAGGTGGGCAAAAGTGACATGGGTCATTCCCAGGGCCAAGTGCTAAAGAAATGGCACATAATTCTTCAAATATCTCCTCCTATGTGGCTGCACCCAGGAAAGTTGGACATCCTGGCTAGGGCAGCCACACAATGCAGAGCTCTGGAAGCTTCCAGAACAATGGTGTGGTACATTTCCTCAGTAATCATGAAATAGGACAAGACACAAACTCAAGTTATGTTAAGCCCTGGGGTTTGGGACCCATTTGTTGCTCACTTATAGCCAATACATAGCCACTAATTGATTTGCCTGTAGCTATACACTTAGGATATAGAAGAACATGGATTCAAATCTTGAGGTGTTTGTCTCCAAAATCCCCTTTTATTTTACTTTAAAAGCTGCAAGAATGGCCTTTGTGTGACATCATTTCCTATGCAATTCACATCCATTCCCTGGGGTGGACCCTCCTGCTGGAGCTGATCTGCATTTGATCTGCTGTGGAATCATGTCCCTATAACCCCTCTGCACCTTTCTTCTCTCCATCATTCATTTGGATATTTACTGTTTTCCAATAGAACTTGAAAATTGATATGCAATAGCCAAGTCATGGTACCAGCTCAGAAGCCTGTCAACAAATGAACAGATAAAGAAAATGAGGTATGTATACACAATAGGGCTTTACTTGGCCATAAAGAGGAATGAAATTATGTAATTTGCTGGTAAATGGATGGAACTGGAGAATGTCATGCTAAGTGAAATTAGCCAGAGTCGGAAAGTCAGAGACTGAATGCTTTCTCTCCTATGCAGAAGGTGGAGAGAAGTAAGGAAGAAAATGGGGGGGCGGGGAGGTCCCATGAATATATAAATGAGATTAGTGGAGCAAAGGAAGGGGACTGTGGGGAAGGGAGGAGAGATGGGAAAGGGAGGAACTGTGGAATGAACTGATAAAATTGTGCTCTGAACATATGTGAATATACCACAGTGAATTCCACCCATATGTATATCAAAGCATCAATTAAAAAAAACAATGTATAAATAGAAGGAAGACCATCAGAAGTGAGGAAGGGGATCAGAGGCAGATAGGAGGGGAAGAAAAGAGAAGGTACTGCAGACTGTAATAAAGCAAAGTATTGGCATGTTTGTATGTGTGTATATATATATATGAACATGTCAAAATTGAACTCATAATTATATGTAACTATAATGCCCTAAATAAAAACATTTTTTAAAAACATTTACACAAAAAAAACAGGAAAATTTTTTAAAATTGATGCACCATACATCTCAGAAGATGGAAACTAACCCCATGAAGGTCTCACTTGGGAGAGAAAGGCCAAAGTGAAACTCCAATCCACCTCCCTCTCCCATAGCCCACATCTGTTTTCAAAAATGAAGGCTTTTCTCAGAGTCAGGGTCTGTCATTAAGGACTGCAGCTTTTCACTGGAAAAGTAAGACACTGCTTTCCACCTTCTCAGTCTGATATTGCAATTACAATACATTTTATATCCAAAAGAGTGAGATATCTAGGGAAGTGGCATATTCCAGAAAGAAACAATGGTCATGCACACGTTGAGTATACAGAGTAGAACGAAATAAGTCACGGAAAATTATGGGAATTCTTGAAGACATTCACCTTTCATTTTCTTTTGCCCTCTTATATTTCATATCAAGACCCTGTCTCTGGGCCATAATGTAGTCCTATGAAAATTGGTTTTATAATGATTTCATATCTAATAAACAATCTGTGAATGTATTGTTTATTTATTTTAAGATTAAAAGTGGGCATCTTGCTGCATCACACACTAAAAGTGTCTCCAAAGATTGCATAGCACGGATGAGGCCCATGAGTCAGTGTCAGAGTGACTAGTGTGGATAGGTGTAGCTGGAGTTTCAGAAGTGACACGAATCCACCAAGCCTCAATGTTCCAGATCCAACTCACCAAACCCATTCTTTGATTGTACACAGGCCTAATTAGACACTTAAGACACTTGAAAAAAATATATATATATATTTATAAATAAATATATCTGCAAACATATATTCAAAGATATATATGCAAATATATGCAAAATATATATATATATATATACATACACGCCTTACTGGTAGATATTTGACTCTACATTTTTTGGCTTGAATACCAAAATTCTAGAAAATGACAAGCTGGATGAGGACCCACTTTCTGGACTAACTATAAAAGAAATAAAAGAATGTTTCATCAGTTGTCCTCTGAGCCTCAACGGGGTAAATTCATCTTCAAATTTATCTTCCTTGCTTTAAATGTCTAATTTGAGTGTTCAGCCTCTGAAATCAATTTCAGATGTCTCTGGGGACCTGGAACAAATAGCTTGCCTGCACTGTATTAAGTTGGAGCTGGGGAGAGGCCGACTTTGCCTTTCACACACTATCAGCAAGACAAGAATGACAGCAGCAGGAGAGAGAAGCCTGACATGTTTTCGGGAACATTAGCATCATTTAACTATTAATATTACTTATCATTTGTTATCCGCAGAACAGGACAACCTGACTTTGACCTCGCTTTGGAAAAAAAATGTATTGATTGGCACGAGGATAGCACTGCAATTAGCCTGCCGCAGGTCGGGATCACCCTCTGGAACTTGGAAGTTGGTTCCGGGCTCCTTTCATCTGATCCAGAGGCCAGTTGGCTAGGAACTGGGCAGCAGAGGAACAAGAAAGGTCCAGACTAGTGGACCTGAGAAATCCTCCTTTGGCATAAGTTAGTAAGATGATGGTGATGATGAAGATGATGATGATGATAATAATAATAATAATAATAATAATAATAAACAATTCCTATTGTTCCTGGGGAAAGTGGCAAAGGAATGACTTTTCTGGTGCTGAGATATGTTAATTATCTTGAAATAAAAATGTTTGTCTTATAAAACCAGGACTAGGGAGGCTAAATCAGGAGGATAGCAAGTTTGAGGCTCTGTCCAAACTAAAAGATAAAAGGGCTGGAGAAATAGCTCAGTGGTAGAGTAGCCCTGGGTTTAATTCTCAGGACTTCAAAAAAAAGTGCTTGTCTATCATTGTGAACAGGGATAATCTGCACCCACAGAACAAAGTTAGATAATGAAGACCTCAGACTCCAGCAAAACGGAAACTACAGCTCTCCTTCCTAGAAATATGGAGCCAGAGGGAATGTTTCCTATTTTGAAAAGTGCAACACTTCACTAGTAGAAAAACTGTGGTCCAGGAAAAATATCTACTGTTGTAATAAGAAGCGTCCAGCAGCATGTGATGGGAGCAGGTGGGACCAGGGCTTAGGGAGGCTGGATGGAACGTCTCCCTCCTGCTGTCAGTACTGGATAATGTAGCTGGTCCTAATACTCACAAGTGCTACCAATGACACAATCAGGGGTATTTGTTATGGGGTCTAAAAAAAGAAAGGATCAGCATGCATTTGCTGTTACTGTCACCTTTTCAGAATCAGGATCCACTTTTGTGTCTTTCTAGCTGCCTACACCTGGTTAAGCTTGACCTCTATGACCTCTGGCTGATTCACCTTTTCAGGATGGTGGAATGCCATCCCTGGGGGCCGTTTGGAAGGTGCACATGGAGGAAAGCCTGACATACCCTCTAAATGTCCATTCCTTTGACATATAATAGAGCTGAACTTTGTTTTCTCACCACTCCTCAAATCATTCCGATTTTCCTTCAGAGATTTTGTTCTATTAATAAAAGCATGGTTAGTATTATTATAGAAGGGATCCAAGAAGCCACCTGACCCACTTCCTAACATCAAATATGGTGACATGGGTAACCAAGACGATGTCACTAACCTTCATTTGCATAGCCTGCTGGTTTCAGGAGGACATCCAATACTTGACCCGTGAGCTGCACTGGTTTCTCTCTACCACGTGATTTCACCTGGATGGACGCTACAGTGAGAAGATGTTCTTATCACAAACGAGATCGGAAGATGCATTCCTTAGCATCCAGTTCTCCAACTGTGGCAACCAAACCTATTGTCCCAAAGCTTGCAGCATGGGCCCTCAGACCCAGGGAGCACAGGCAGGGCCTCAAGGACCATTCTACCAGTCACCAATGCTCTCTCCCATGCAATTGTGGTGGTTTTTTTTTTTTTTTGCTTCTGATACTGTGGATCACCTCCCTCCCAGATTTCTAGCTTACTTGGTCAATACAAACAGAACAATTGCCTAAACACGTGGAAACTTTGATCTTCTCCATCATTGTCCGCACACAAAAGCCCCGGGATTGACCTACTTACAGGGCCTTTCCTCCCCTGCTCCCCAATAGGACTCTGGCTGTATTTACAGGCTCCGCAGAAAACCTGGATTTAGATAGTGCTTCCCTGGGGAGAAGTTATTAGCACTAATCCTTGTCTTGGAACAAAAGCAGCCTGCCAGTGGGATCATGGAACTCTGATACCTCTGCCACGTTTGCCTTCCAGCCCTGGGTCCCAGCAGGGCACCCTCCATAAATCCCTGCACTCACCTGCTCCTTGGGCTATTGATATGCTAACTGGAGAGCAGTTTTCCAGTTATGTTACTTTTAAAGATCCTCAATTAATTAAAGAGTGATCAGGGGTCATTTTGATGGTGTTGTTTTCCTGCCAGGGTCCATGGTGGCTCAGGGCTGGCATCTTCAGCCCCTTGCAGGCCCAGCATTGATTGGTCTAACATTATTCCTTCCTCATTCCTGTAGCTGAGCCCTCCACAGTCCCCGTCCCAGTCACCAGGAGGGATTCATCCTGTCCGTCAGACCTAGGCCAGGAAGACCTGAGAAATACAGGTCCAACTGTGTCTTCGTTTCTGGTCCCTTCGCCTTTGCGAGGACCTGTCCAACCCAGCAAGACAACCCGGGGCACAGGGGGTGAGTTCCATGTCCTCCTAGAGGGACAACCTAAAACGCAGCATGGCCTCTCCCACTCAGGGGTGGGAGTCCAGGTGGTCATTGGAGAAGTACAGAGGGCTGCGGGACGCTCTTACATCAGGAGCCCACCTGACCCGAGACTGTGGGGGAAGCACTGGTGTGGGCTTCTTGTGCACGCACCAGCACCAGCCCATCCGGGGCACTGCCATCTGCTGACGTGGAAAATATCCAAGATTAATTAAACTTCGAAAATCAGGTGATATCAGATCATGTATAGATTTATTTTGTTGCAAAAAGAATCTTAAAACTATCTTTTAACAGGACTCATCCTCAGGTTTAAGTGAGAGGCTTCTGGCTCTTTTTTGAGCATGAACTGATCTCATTTGTTGTGTTCTTTAAAAGATAACCATCGCCATGTCATTCGTACCACCCAAAAAGCACCCTGTTGAATGATATAAGTCATTGGATTTTAGACCTTTCCCAAAATTCTGCAGCCATCATCACGGACTCCGGGACATTTCATTACTCCAAAGAGAATCCCCTCTCTCCATCTCACACTCCTGCCTCACTTCCTCCCAGCCAGGGTGACCTTTAACTTACATTCTGCTTCTATGGATGGCCTCTTCAAGACATTTTGTATAAATGGAATCATACATCACATGGCCTTTTGTGACAGCCTGGTGTAAATTAGCGTGATACTTCCCAGAGTTAGTGTCACCTGCATGAAAACCTCCTTCCTTTTTATGGCTGAATAATATTCCATTCTACGGATATACCACACTTTATTTGTGTATTCATCTGTGTATAAATATTTGGAATGTTTTCACCCTTGTACAAATATGAATAATGCTGCTGTGAACTTTCACATACAGTTTTATGTGGGTCTGTCTTCATTTTCCTTGAGGGCATACCTGAGCATGGAACAGTTGGATCCTACGGCAGCGCTGTGTTTAACACCATGAGGAACTGCCCGATTCTTTTTCCAAGTAGCTGTACCATTTTATCTTCCAACCAACATTGCAGGAGGGTTTCAGTTCCTTCATTCATTGTGGTCCGCCTTTATTGATGTAGCTGTGGTATCTCAAAGTAGCCTGGATCCACACTGCCTTAAAGACGAATACTGATGGGCCTATTTTCATGCTCTTGTTGGACATCTGTAAACCTTCTGTTGAAAAATATCTACTCAAGTCTTCTCATATTAAGTTGGGCTGCTGTTGAGTTTTAAGAGTCTCCTGTTTATATGTATTTTTAATGAACTTTATTGTTTTTACAGCAGTTTTAGGTCCACAGAAAAGGGAGGTGAAGGTACAGAGAGTGGCCCAGTGCCTTCTCCTCCCCCCACCCTTATGGTCTCACAGAGTCATGCCTGTGTGGCTCTTGAGGATCCTGCGCTGACACCTGGCCATCACCTGGAGTTTACCTGGGGGTTCACTGTGGGTGCGGTGCATTCTATGGGTTTGGACAGATACCTAGGACACACACTCTCCTTTACGGTCCCACCCAGAGAACATGGCAGCCCTAAGAGTCCCCTGTGCTCTAGTGACACAGTCCTTCCTCCCCCAACTCCTGCCACTTATGTTCTTACTGTTTCCATAGTTTTGCCTTTTCTGGAATGTCCCATACCTACAATAGTACAGAATGTAACCTATTCAGATGACCTTCTTTCACTTAGCAAGGTGCAACTAAGTTTCCTCTGTGTCTTTTCATTTGTCTGTATTTATGTTGATAAAATTTTATTGTATATATTTTAAGGTTTATAAGATGTTGCTATAAGACATCATATATGGTAAATTGCTTCTATAGTAGAACAAATTAACACATCCAAACTCATAACTACCCATTCTCCCCTGTAGCAAGAACTGCTTTAATCTATTCATCTAGCAAAAATTCCTAACATAGTAGACAAGCATATAGGACTGTAGTCCTATAATTTAGATCTTTGGACTTATCCATTTTAAATATTTGTTACTTTGTATCTTTAGGACTACATCTTCTCATTTCAATTCCCCTTCCCACCTCCTCTAACCCAGTAAGCAATATTTTATTATTCAGCATTTTTGGTGTTTTGTTTTAGATTTCACATATCAGGGAGACCATGCAATATTCTAATGTGGTTTTTTTCCTGCATTTGGCATCATTTGCCTGAGCATAATGTCAAAAAGCTTCACACATGTTGTAGCAATGGCAGGACCTCCTCCTTTGTATGGCTTCATAGTATTCCATTGACTATATACACTAGGGCTTCTTTATCCACTGCCCACTGATGGACATCTAGACAGTTTCCAGGTCTTGTCCATGTTGCAATGGACACTGCAGCTATCTTTATGAGTCATTTCCCAGGGGTATATACCTTCTTCTAGACCTACATCCTAAGTTGAAAATTAGATCTCCCCCAGGCTTCCAGCACTCCTAACCCAAAAGTATGTTCATTCCTGAGGCCGGTGACACCCTGGGAGGGCTGGACTGTGGGCCTTCTCCCCTCAGCCCTCTCATGCCAGCTCCAGTGGTCTTTGGTTCCTAGAATGTTCCTGACACTTTATCACCCCAAGTCCTCCTTCCCACCCCCCGCTGCCCACCCCCCCCCATGCTTCCTGGCTGTTTCTTATTCATCATTAATGTCTCAGGAATTATATCATCAGAATGGTCTTCCCTGTCCCCACCTTATAAATAATAATAGCAGCAAACATTTGCTTGTGCAAGCATGCTAACATTTCCATTTCCACAGAAACAACCCTGTTCAATCCTAGCTTGGCTGGCAAAGAAACTCAGTTACAGGGGTAAGAAACTCGTCTGCGTCCATACAGCCAGTGTGACATGGCTCTGGACTTTACGCGCTCTGGCTGGACCTCTCGCCCCCAGCTGCTAACACAATCTATCTTCTGGCTTGTTGGACCCCTTCTTAGAGCCCCTTTCTTCTTTCTGTCCATAATAAGTATTATAAAGTAAAATAACTTGAATCTGCTATTTATTTTGTCATTTATCAGTTCATCCATTCATTCTTCTACCTGTCTATCTATCCATCCATCCATTCATCTATCCATCTATTCATCCATCCATCCATCCATTCTTCTACCTATCCATCCTATCTATCCATCATCCATCTGTTCATCCATCCATCCATCCATCCATCCATCCATCCATCCATTCTTCTATTTATACATCTATCCATCCTACCCATCCATCCATCAACACTTCTTTTTTCCTTCTTTCTTTCCCTCCTCCTTCCTTCCTTCTTCCCTCCCTCCCTCCCTTCCTTCCTCCCTCCCTGCCTCCCTCCCTCCCTTTCCTTCTGTGTCCTGTCTTCTTCCACAGACTACGCTCTGTGCAGGGAGCACTCCTTCCTGCTTGGTTTGCTGCCATATACTCAGAGTTCTTGCAGTGCCTGGCTCAGTGTGGGCACTCCATAAATGCATGCTCTGTGGCCCAGGATCTGAACGGATCTCCAGCACTGTGTGAGATGCAAAGAGAATATTGGAGATGGTCCTTCTACTTAAGAGACCACCAAGTCCCAGGGAAAGGGGCTGGACCCTCACAGCATGGTGACATGCAGGCTGCTATGGGAGGAAGAGGGCCCCCTTTCTGCTGGGCATCTGGAGGACTCCCAGGAGAGTCCCCTTCCAGCTGAGCACTTTGGGAGCCCCCAGTGCCAGCAGATAATGACCAAAGCCCTCAAGTCTGTTTTATGCATCTGTCTGGGGACAGTGTCTTCTGCATTGGAAGGGCTGTCATGTGTGCATGGGAACTGACTTATGCTGTGTGACCCCAACAAGCAGAAACCTCAGAGTGTATCTCAGCAGAAGCTCACAGAGCCAAAGCACAGTAGTGGGGTCTTCAGCAAGAGCGGGAGAGCCCTGGCCCTGGGAGTGCTCCAGAGAGGGTGAGGTGACTTTGTCAAGGCTGATGACTTGGAGATTCCTGCACTGGGGGACCATGGGGAGGGGATACTAGGGTTCCTCTCCAACTTCCCTTAACTCCTATGCTTCATGCCTCCCAGGAGGCTTGCAAAGCCCAGAGCATCATCCAATGCTGCCTTTGCTTGTGGCCCTTAAATGAGGCCTAAATGCTCTACACAGAGAAGTCAAATAGCCCAGGGTCCCCATTTATTTGGGGATACAATGTATCTTTTATAGTTAGTATACATGTAGACCCACCTCAGAGGACCAAGTGTGGCCTCCCTGCATTTCTAGCCTCTAGAGATGGTGTGCTTTTAAAGCTGTAATGATATTCGTTATGTTTGCCCATCACCTGTTCACAATCCTACCTACAATCTCCGTCTAAGTGTCCATCTTTCTACCTAACATAGGAAATACTGGAGAGCAAGGAGCCAATAATAAAGTCACCCATAATCCCCGACTTTGCTATCAGGCCTATACACTTTTGTGTGTATTTTATTCTGGTCTTATTTTCTAAAGCCATATATGCATATATTTATTTCATCATTTATTTATTTCATTTATTTCATCCTACCTTCTCCCTTCAAAAATACTCTGAACATGTTCTGTGCCATTAAGTAGCCTTCTAAAACACGATATGTGGTGGGCGGCTAGTATTCTGTTCAATGGCTGCTCTATGTAGCAGAACTCCAGGGCTGGTGGGCACTTCACTTGTTTTTTGAGAATTTCTGCAGCACAGGCAAAGCAGTGGAGAAGGTTAGATAGAGATTTTGCATATGACTATGTCTTTAAGGAAAAAATATGATTATTTCTTCAAGAAAAATCTCTGGAATTCAAAATGCTGAGTCAAGGGAAAGCCCACTTATGAAGCACTGGTATAGATTGCCCAGTCATCCTCAGGAAATGCCTCATTCGCACCAATTCCTGCCAAAGGGGTTAGAGAGGGCTTCTCTAGTGTCTGGTTTGGGAGCATCTTCTGGGGGCCTCACTCCAGCTGAAAGAGGAGGAAGAAGAAAGTTCTCACACTAGGAAGATGGGGGCTGCCAGGGGCACTGATGCTGGAAAGCGCTGTCCACCACCCCATGTTCCAGGTCTGAGGCTTTCTGGGAAACTGAGGCAGCATGAAGAGCCTCCCCCTTCAAATTCCAATTCCTGCAATCAAGTCAAAGACTTCAGACATGTCATTCAGAATAACAGGCATGAGTTATAAATAGCAGGGATGGGAAAGGGGACCCTCTCAAGGGAGAGAGTGGGTCCTCTCAGACAGGAAAAGGACTGTGTGCCTCTCCTGAACACCAGTTTTCTTGGCTATCCCAAGGAAGTTTCCAGAAAGTTCTACCCAGGTCCACCTCTTGACTTCTGACTGACAGCAGGTTGACATCAGTCTTTCAAGTCTCCACTGTCATGACCACTCTAGGTCTCTTTGGCCCATGCTGACCATTCCTAATTGGATTCTTAGCCAAATTTTTTTTCCAGATTTTGTGTTTAGAAGGAATCATCCTTCTCTCCCTCTGTTCCTGGATCTGGTCTATGAAAAGAGGGAGGAAAGTCTCCCCCTTTAGGGTAACTTGGGTTCCTCCTAAAGACATTATTTCAGGTCTTTCTCCTGCCAATAACAGGGAGCTTGCTGAGCAATGTGACATATCCTGTCCACTTAAGCCAGGCAGGGCTGCAGGTGAACTGCTTCTTGGAAAAGAGAGCACGTGGGGGTCAGCACAGTGGGCCCATTTTATGGAATTATTCCCTTAATCTCAAGTTCCCTGCACTCACATCTGTCTGTCCCCTTCACCAGAAGCAAAGGTCTGGGTCAAGCTCTGCTGTCACTCAGCCCCTCTGTGAGGCCGTTCTACCATCTGGAAATGATCACCGAGTTCCAGTAAGGGATCCACTGATGTGAGTAGAAGGCTTGCTGCTCCCAGCAGGACGTCTAACTTGTGAGATGGTAGAGAAGAGACTCCCTGAAGCAATGAGCTGGCGGTAAGTGGTTAGTAACTGGAGGAGCAGAACTGGCCCGTACTGAAGGTGAGAACTCTGTGGAGTCCAGCTCAGGGGGGTGTGCCCTGGCCCCACCCATTCCAGATGCCGCCCTGGCCTCAGTCTTCCTGTGATCAGCTTCTGTAAACTGAGGCCACCAGAGGGAGGGAATCAGTTACTGTGTCTACAGTCTTCATCCCAGCAGCACGCAGAATACAGTGAGCACAGGGTGGGTGTGTAAAGGAAATGAGGGGCTGGGGTCAAGGCTCAGTGGTAGAGCGCTTGCCTAGCATGTGTGAGGAACAGGGTTCGATTCTCATGCACCACATATAAAATACATTTTTTAAAATGGTCCATCAATAACTTTTAAAAAAAATTTTAAAGAGAAATAATTAAACGCATTTATACAAACCATGCTCTGAGTTTAATCTATAATTGTGTCACTGGATTCTCACAAATTCCCATTCTACAAAATCATCTTATTTTCATTTTGAGGGTGTGGAACTTCAGAAACTTGAAGCAATTGACCCAAAATTGTAAATAAATGGAAGAACTATAATTGAACTTGTGTCTTTTTACTCTATAGCAAATTTCCTTTTGTTTTGGATGGATGAAAAGAATGTGTCTTTTTCCCCCACAGAAATTTTATCTCCTATAATCCACAGAAATCTTTTTTGTTTACCTGTTGTTTGATATTAAGGTATAGTTGGGATTTATCCCTGTAAGTCACACTGATTCTGAGAGCAAGCAACCAGCACAATCAGGATCGAGAGTATCTCTGTCAACTGAGTTTATTCCCAGACCCTGACAACCACATATCTGATAGCACTCTCGAGGCCTGAATTTTAACTTGCTATACTTGTTTAGCACAAGCAGGATGAGTCCTATGTTCTGTAGAGATGCTCTTCTGCTGGGTGTATGTCCCCATTAGATGCTGTGTTCCTGGAGACAGAGATTTGCCCAGTTCCACACACTGCATGCTCACTCACCCTAGCACTTACAGGGTGCCCAGCCCAGAGAACACCCTCAGGAGCATTTGTTATATTCAGCCATGTGGAAGGACCAGGAGAAACTTCTTAAGCTGAAACACTGCAATAAGACAGCCTCATGGTGTGATTTCAGTTTTCATTGTGAGGCATGGAAAGAAATAACAAGCATGGTCCCCAAGAAGTATCCACATCATCTCCAGTAGTATGTTGTCCAAAGAGTCTGCAGACCTCATAGTGGGGAAAAGTGGTGCCCACTGGAGAAGAGAGGAGCTCTGCTCCAGAAAGATCTGGACTCAAGTGTGGCCACTGTCACTGTAAACTCAGAGCAACAAGCAGCACTGGCCCTGCCTTCCAGAGCCCACGACTGACCAAACACCTGTGTCTCCTGTAGCCCCTTGCAAGTACCTGGCGTCATCCCAGGAGACATTCAGAGACATGTTCAGGGAGGCTGGATAGCACGACCTAAGCCACAGAAGGAGCCAGTCACCAGCTGAAGGCAATCTGACTCTTGCTGGGATTTGGGGGGAGGATTCAGGAATACCACTTCTCTGAGCTTGGGTCAAGGTAAACAGTCATTGCCCATCCACCTGCACCTGTGGTACTCACCCTCTGTTCTCTACTTCCTCGAGTTCCACCTTCAGATTCCACAGAGGGTAAGACTGTGTGGCCTTTGTCTGTAACTTGGCAGAAGAGCCTCTAGATTTTAAATGTCCTCATCCTGAAGTAACAGTAAGGACCTGGGTGGTGGAGATGCTCATCAGCCTGACTCCTCCGTGCATGGGTGGATCAGGGCTTCATATTGAGCTACAATGTACATGATTATTGGTAACTTCAAATAAAATTAAATGAAAAAAAAAGAAATAGTGATTTCATGGAAGCAATCTAGTATCCACAGACAAGTGAATGAATTTAAAAGAAAGTACATGCACATGCTAGAATATTAATTTACCTTAAAAGGGAATGAAAATTCTGAGACCTGAAGCAACCCAGATGAATCTTGAGGACATCATGCTACGTGAAATGTCAGTCACAAAGAGGTGAAAACAAAAAGACAAGCTCCGCTGGTGTGAGACACTTAGAGTGGTCAAAGCTGTGGAGGGGCAATGGGAGTGAGTGTTTGATGCTTCTTGGACAACAACCTGCTCCCTGACCTCCTCCACCAGCTTCTCAAAATATTAATTCCATATTTTTAAATATTTAATTAATTTAATATTTTAGACATGAAACGTGTTGTGGAAATGGAAGGTAGTGGTGGCCACACGAGGATGTTAATATGCCTAATGCCACGGAGCTGCACACTTAAAAGTGGTGGAAGTGGAAACTTTATATTGTGTTCTATGTACTCCACCACAACTTCTAAAGCTTAATAAATGAAAGTTTTTCAAGGTGGCACAACACCCAAGTGGCAGAGCCCAAAGAGCTGGTTGGATGGCATCCCCTTGCCGTGGTCTGGCCTTGCAGGGGAATCTGATGTAGTCATTCTAAGGGGCGCCTGTTGGGTCCCGCTATGTGCGAGGCAGCACCTGGGGCCATCTTGAGATGCTGAGTTATACATCCCCACAATACTGGGATGCTCCTGGGGGGTGCCTACTCCAACAGGGGACGGGTTATCACACACCCTTGAGACTGTGTCAAGAGAGACGAGGACTGAGAACCATTAAGTGAGTGTGGAAGGAGCCCAGAGAAGACTCCGCTCAGAAGAGTTCTGGAAGTCTGGAGAAAGAGCCAGGGCCTAGGGCCCCTTAAGCCCCTAAGGGACAGCCTGAGGGGATGCCATTCCACTGGAGGCAGAGGGTGGGGTGGGGGTGAGAGCCTGCTCCACAGGCAGCTTGAGACAGAGCTGGGGAGTATGAGACTCAGCAAAGCTGTCCCCAAACAGCCCCTTTGGGTCCCACATAGAATGGCACCTGTGGGCCCTGAGAAGCTGGTGGAGGAGGTCAGGGAGCAGGTTGTGGTCCAAGTAAGCAACACCGGATGGCAGACAGAGAGAAGGAGGCTGAGCCAAACACAGATTACGCAGCTGATAGGAGACCAAGCCCCAGCACGGCTGGCCGGGCCCTTCCTCAGGCAGTGGGGCTGACAGGTCGGCATCAAAGGGGACGAGGCTGACAGGGCGCAGGTGCCAGGGTGCAGGCGCGGGGCTTTGTTCAGTCTGTGTGAGCAGTCAGCCTGCTTACACTGAGATGCACTCTGCAAGCGAAGGCAGTCTATATTTAGATTTTCCTTTTAATCTTGAAAGAGAAGAAAACAGTGACAAAGGACTTCCTTGTCACATCCTACTTCAAGGTGAACTTCTGAAGATGAGGAGGAGGTATCATGACACCAAAGCCTCTCAAGCATTGAAATGGAAAACCGACAGCGGGGTGGGGGGCAGCAGGCTCTCTCCCATTTGGGTTCTTGCTTGAGTCCAGCAGCTCAGGCCTGTGTGGCACGTCTGTGTTTAGGATGTTCCTACTGTTCACAGTGGCGCTTGATCCTAGGAGTCACTTCTTCCAGGGAGGTTAGGCGCAGACCTTTTCCTTCAGACTAGGTGCTGAGCCTTGGAGAGACTGGGGACTTCCCACCATGCTCAGCTCATGAGTGGCTGCCTCAGGCAGGGAGCCTTGAGCCATTCATGTTGTTTCTAGAGAGAAAGAGACACCGGCATCCAGTGGAACAAGGGGGCTTTGGAAAAATCTACTTGGGCTGAGTCCAGATGCCACCCTATAGGATCCACATAGCCTCCAGCAAAGCTCTTCTCAGAGCTTCCATCTCCAGAGAGGCAAAATGCATCCCCTTGGAAATTAAATGACCTAACACAGATGGCCAGCATGGTACCTGGAAGTAGCTATTTCATGGACTGGAAAGAGGACCCAGGTTGTGGAGCAGGGGATCCAAACAAGGGGCACTTCTCTGGGAATGAGGAGCCCTAAGGGAATTCTCCTTCCTGGGCAGCATGGATATCACTATGCCTCCCTGCACCTGAGTCCTAGGAGTCCTTGAAAACTGCAGTGGAGTTTTCAAGGACTCCTAGGACTTGAAAACTCCACTGCAGGTCTCCACCCAGTCGAATGCAATCCTTTTTCCTACTTAGATTAAGTGGAGAGGAAAGACAACAGCAAACACATTATGTTAGTTTTCTCCATTACTGTAACAAAATGCTTGATATGGTCAACTTTAAAAGAGGAAAGGCTTATTTTTGCTGACAGTTTTGGAAGCTTCAGTCCACAACCAAGTTATCCTGTTTATTTTGGGACCTGTGCTACGGCCACATGCTTGGTGGGTACACATGGCAGAGTGAGCCTATTCATCTCATAGTGTCTAGAAAACAATAAAGAAAGAAAGACTGAAATTCCAAAATCTCCTTGGGAGGCATACTCCCAAAAACCCTCTGAGTAGGCCCCCCCTCTTAAAGGTTTACACTGTACTTAAAAGTACACACCCCAAACAGGGTCTACTCGGCCCACGGGCCATAGCCTCTGCTACACCTGGCACCCGGGGGTGCCCTGCTTCTGGGAGACAGGAAGAGGGATGCTCCATGCACATAACTCATCTTAGGCTTCTGAGTCAGGAAAAGCAGAGGGAAGTCAGGAGACAGATTCTCATATGAGTACGAAACATTGTCTTGTTGGAGGACAAAGCACCAAGAACAAGGCACTGCCTCAACTTACAGCAGGTCACCATGTTCCTAATCCAGCAGGCTTGGAGAAGCAGTGTGTGATGCCCCTGTCCCCTGAAATGAGTGACCAGGCCCATGGTCCTCCTGGTTACTCCTACCCATGTTTATTGACCCCATGCCTGAGCCAAGGCTGCTTCTCTGCATGGGCTCCTGGGGCTGCTGGGGTGGGGGCAGCCTGGATTTCACCACCAGAAACCAGGCTTCTCCGCAGGGGCAGAAATTGAATCCTTTCTGTCCCTCAGTTCCTCACCATCAGAGGCTCTGCAATGACCCAGAACAACTAAAGATTTGCCACTTTGGGGATCAGGCACAAATGGACAGGCCTGGACACACGCTTACCACAGGCTCATGGACACCACGCTTACCCAAGGCCAATGTTGGCAAAGTCCCCAGTGCAAACTCCTCTCTGTGTTGAAGTTCTGCTGGGAAGGGACAGTTAGAAGACTCAATCTCCTTGTGAGTTGAATCCCCAAGAATTAAAGTCTGAAGTCATGGGGGCTTTTTGTGTTTCTGAGTTAAAAGTGTAAAACTTCAAAATCCTCACGTTAAAGTGCCAGAATCCTCTTCCCTGGTTTAATTTGCTCCTAGCCTTGCCCTGAGGATCTCTCGGTTCCTGGAGTCCATTGGTCCCATAAGCAGGGCGGCCAGTGCCCTCCCTTGGGAATGGGTGTGGCTACCCCAGGGTCTGTTGGCATCTCAGTCTTGCCCATGCTCCTATGAGCCTCTACAAGCTGAAGAGTTAACAGGAATTAACAGGACAGAGAGCCTGGACTCAATTAGTACTGTCTCCCAAACCACGAACTCCTGAAAACTGTTCAGCTTCTACTCTTAAGTCATGTTTTTCTTAGTTATTCCAGGAAAAAATGATTTTTTCCAAGCCCATTCTCACTGTTGGCAGAGCCTCCTACAGAAACCCCGTGGAGGGCATGGTGGAGGAAACCCTCCTGGCTGAGTTCCTTCGAGAGGCCTGTCCATTTGTGCCTGATCCCCCAAAGTGGCAAATTCAAGTCAAACAGGGAAAATCTTCCCTGGGCAGCTTCATCTGTGCCCCACACACTGACCATAGCAGAGGGAAATTTCTTGACTTTGGCTCCAAAATGGCTTCCCTCCTGACTCATGGTACTCATCTGAGGTGGGTGCTGTCTAGAGGGGCTCTGCCTAAACACTCCTGTAAACAGGCGTCTTCGCTCCTGTTCATGCCGCTGCATGGGGACAGCCTTTGCCCTCCAGTGCGGTCTTTGCCTTGGTGGGGCCTGCTCAGGAATAGCCACGTCAGCGCTGGGGCCTCCTCACCTTCTCACCTGCGATGGCCTCAACACTCACGAGGCTCCTGTCTCCCATGCATGCAGGGCAAGGTCTTACTGCATCCCAGTGACTGAGACTGTCCGATGCCCACCCCTGGCCACAGCCAGAGTGGCTGACATTTGCTGCCCAGTCTCCATGTAGACAACCTCTGCTAAGGGCACCCACAACAACCACCTGCCCTTCCCGAGGGTCTCACATACCTGGTTTTCTTTTACTTTAAAGCCATTCTTGAAAGAACAAATAAGGCTCGACGGCAGAACAAATGCCATTTATTGAGGAACAGCTCTGCATATTTATAGAGCCAGGGATGGTTTCACAGTTGGCATGGGGTGCTTTCTGATTGGTGGGTAGGATCAGGTGAGCCAGCAGGGCTAGTCTGATTGGTGGGTAAGGATCAGGTGAGCCAGCAGGGCTCTGATTGGTGGGTAAGGATCATGTAAGCCAACAGGGCTCTGATTAGTGGATAAAGATCATGTGAGCCAGCAGGGCTCTGATTGGTAGGTAAGGATCATATGAGCCAGCAGGGCTCACCATTGGATGGCTCTTTTTGGGGGATGGGGAAGTTAGTCTTTGGAGCCGGGTTGACTCCCAACATTCCCCCCTCTTTGTTATTAAATGAGAGTGGGCATCGACTCATTCTGGCTGTTTCCTGCTGAAATGGGACGGTGTGGGAGAAAGAGAGGAGAGAAGTAGGGAGCCCCCACAGGAGGGCAGAGAGGACTGGTATAACTTCAGGAACCAGGTCAATGAAGGTTCCTTGCCACCACAGATCCATGATGAATGTCAGTCCATTCGGCATAGGTCTCCACTGGAGGTATCATCAGTAGCCAGGAGTTGGTAATTCCTGGGGAGAAGCTGGTTAAAAGCTTGATTAGAAATTTTACCCACCTGAGTCTGAATGAACTTTATGATAGGGGGAAGGAATGGGCACAGGGAGTTTTTATAGCCCAAATCTAATGGGGTTTCTGGGTCTGCAAGTTGCCTTCTTGGCCCAAGGCGGGGTTAAGTGATCAACCCTGAGGGGTGGGGGTTGAGTGTTCAGCCTTGAGCGGGGGCTTGGGCGTTTGGGCTTGAAGCAAACAGGTGATAAAGAACCAGACAGAGGGTTTGAGAAGCCAGGTCATCCTGCAGCTGACTTTGTTTGGCATGCCGTGCAGGCCCTGCAGACCAGCCTGTCCTGCACCTAACACCCTCAATTCCACTCTTCATACCTAGTTCAATCTAGCTCCCTCCCCTCTCTGTTAAGGCTGCTCTTCAAACTTTCTCCGATCTGGTGTACCAGCTTGCTTCTCTCTTTGCCTTTCTCAAAGGTGGCCAAGGGAGGACTGTGGTCCATTGTTACCATGTTTCCCTTTGAGAGCAGTCAGCTCTCTCCAGGTTTATGTGAAACACCTCAACCTTAAATACTGATACTTGAAATTCTTAGGAAACTGGGAAGGTAAACAAAACACACATGTTCCTCCTTAGGCCCAGAAGGCAACTGGTAAAGTGCTCTCTTATGATCACACTTATTCAGGGGTCACCATGCTCTGGACACCGAAGTGGTTTGTCAGAAGGACAACACACAAGGGTCCCACTACTGGCCAAATTCAAGCAAGTAGTGGGGGGGTCTGGCTGGAGGGGGCCCTTAGGGTCACTTGCCTTGAATCTTCAGACATAGGGTGAAGAGAGGACCCAAGAGGGGCCAGAAATGAGGGGGAGCATTGACAAGAGTACTTAGTGACAGGAGAGATCGTTGGCTCTTCTGATGAAGGTGTAGGAGTGCCAGTGCCGGGCTTAAGCCTGGAAATGTGAATCCACGGGGTAGGTTGGTTATTAGGTAGTTTGAGTTTGGCCGCTGAGGGTGTGCACATAATCACCTGAGCAGGGCCCTTCCATTTTGGTTTTAGAGGGCCTTTTCCCCCAGTGGGCAATAGTAAACAAGTTGACCAGGTGTTAAGGAGGTAGGGTTTTGAGAGCAACTGGGGTCAGGAAGGAGCCAGCCTTGATAGCGCCAGAGTTCAGAGCGTAGATGGAAGAGGAGGGGCAGAGCATAGGTTTCGGAGATGGATAGGGGTTCTGTAAGCAATCCAGGAGGAACCAGGGGACGCCCATCCATGACTTTGAAAGGTGAGAGATTAGAAAGCTTTTTGGCAAGGCCCTAATGTGCAACAAAGCCAAGGGGAGCACCTTTACCCAGTCCAGGCTTAATTCCATGGTGAGTTTGGTGAGGGTCTCTTTAAGGGATGGATTGGTCCTTTCAACCTTTCCAGAAGCCTGGGGTTTGTAAGGGCAATGGAAATGCCAAGAGAGTGATAGCGCGTGAGCCAGTCCCTGAGTTACCTGCGAGGTGAATTCTGGGCCATTGTCTGATTGGATAGAAGTGGGCATCCCGGAACGGGGGATTATGTGAGTAAGCAACAATCAACTACCACACAGGCCCGTTTATTGGAAGTGGGAAAGGCTTCAACCCATCCCGAAAAAGTATCTACCAATACAAGAAGATACTTTATGTTTTTTACTCAGGGCATGTTGGTGAAATCAATCTGCCAGTCTGCAGCCGGGGTATGACCGCGGTCCTGATGAGAAGGGAAAGGTTTAGGTTTTAATGGAGTATTGGTGTTGGTTCTCAGGCAGATCTGACAAGCGGAAGTAATCTGTTGTAGGAGGGTCTTATCGCGTGGGAAAGGGTGAAAAAGGAGTGAAGAAAAGTAGTAAGACTCTGTGGACTAGAATGGAATAGAGAATGAAGAAACTGGAAGAGTTGCTGGGGATCTTTGGGCCGATCTCCCATGGTAATAAAGAGTAGCGGAGAGGAGGTAAAGCTCTGTAGGGAGGCTGATGAAGCTGCTTGATCGGCTTTGGCATTCCCCATAGTAAGGGAGGAGTCAGTTTGGTGGGCCTTGCAATGGATTATTCCCAGTTGGGAAGGCAGCCTGGAGGCTCATAGTAGGCCAGAAATAAGTGTGGAATTAATGACTGTCGTCCCTCTGGTGGTAGCCCTCTTTCTTTCCAAATGGCTGCATGGGAGATCAGGATATGGAAGACGTATTATGTAGGGAGAGGGTTTTTCCCTCCGTGAGCTCGCATGCCCTTGTGGCAGCTCTGAGTTCAGCCTGTTGGTTGGTGGTATTGGGTGGGAGAGGTTTGGCCACTGTGATGGATGAGAGGAAACGACAGCATACCCCGTCACTCTAACCCCTCCGTGTATAAAGGAGCTACCATCTGAGGACCAGACGAGGCCCAAAGAGGGCAGGGGTCCCTCAGAAATGGTGGTGGGGCAGGGTAAAATCGTCTCTAATACCTCCAGGCACTTGTGGACAGGAACTTGTGAGGGAGAAGATGGGAGGAGGGAGGCAGGGTTTAGAACCCTGGAAGGAGGGAGTGACTGTAGCTCCTTGTAAGTGAGGAAATCCTTTAGATGGTGAGGAGATGAGATGGTTAGCGGGGAGCCAAAGGTAAGCTTGTAAGCTTCTTTCTGGAGGTCATGGGCTGCTGCTAGGACTCTGAGAATGGGGGCCAGCCCCTGACACTGGGGTCGAACTGTTTGGATAGGTAGGCCACTGGTGCAAATGTGGGGCCATATTCCTGACCCAGAAAGCCCAGACTTTGTCCCTGTTTTTACATGGAGGGTGAAGGGTCGGGAGAGGTTGGAGAGATGCAGGGCGGGTGCCCAGAGGAAGGCCTTTTTAAAGGGCTTCCCTACCACTGAGAGTAAGGGTTCATCTTGGGTGCCCTCAGCCAGATTATATAGCGCCCTGGCGAGGAGGGAGAAATTCAGAAGTAATCCAGGCCCTGAAGTACCCAGCCAAACCCAAGAAGGAGAGTCACATTTGGTCTTTGGTATAGACACAATAAGCTGTTTTCTGTCTAAGGTAATGGCCTTTTTTCCTTGAGAGATAGAGAACCCTAAATACAGGCTATTTGGGCCTTTTGTGGAGAGGCCCAATATCCATTTGAGGCCAAGAAATTAAGTAGGAGAATTATGTCATCTGTTGAGCACCCTTTGGATGGGCTGGAAGAATTTGTAGAGGTTTGCAAGGGGTACAGAGAGCAGGATTGGATCAGAGCCAGAAGAAAGCCTGGAAGAGATCCCTTAGAATGGAGGTATCCAGGGACCTAAAAAGGGGCCTTCTGCTTTGGTTGTCTAAGGGATAAGTGGGCCAGGCCTGGGTGCTATATTTGATCCAAGAGGCATTGTAGGGGGAGGCGAGGGGAAAGTCAACCAGCAGAGAGGACACATTACCCATGTAAGGAGTAGGGAAGAGGTCACAGAGAAGGAGGAAACTGATTTATTGGCAAAAGGGGCGTCCTCGCTAGAGCCAAAAAATCAGGAGTGCCTAAGTGGCAGGTTCGAGCTGCAGAGATTGGTCGTCACCGAATCCTGTCAGTTGAAGCTCTCATTCTGGATGGAGCCAGAGTGGTGGGAGACCTTGGCCAAGGCTTTTCGGGACCCCTCCTGGAGAGGGCAGCTACTCCCAGGGCTGGAAAGAGGGGAGAGGAAGGGGTGGGTAAGCGTCTCTCTAGCGGCCGAGTCTTAAGGTGAGAGGACTAAGACTTTAGAAATCTGCCCAAGGAAGAAGTCCCTGAGGGCCACCGTAGCCTTAAAGGCTGTGGTGGGATGCTTTCCTCCCCGCAGGTGGGCAAAGAGATTTGCCGGACAATAGTCAACATATTGAAAGAGGGTGGATTCGGGGCACTGGGGGTGAAAAGATTAGAGGTCTTGGAGGCCAAGGTTTGTCCAAAGAGATGTGGACTATATTGAGATCCCTGAGGAGGGACAGTCCTGGTTAATCTCAAGATCCCTGAGGAGGGACAGTCCAGGTTAAAGGCAAAAAGATATCCTTTACATCTATGACCGAGAAGTGGGTGGCACTGTTAGGGACCTGAGACAGCAGGGTGTATGGGTTGGGAGCCAAAGGATGTATGTTGTAGGCCCAGAAAAACTTTATGGGCCTAAAGGAAGTGTTGATGAGTTGTAGGTAGAACCCATTGGGCTTTTTTACCGCTAGTATGGGAGTAAGGGGAATGAGCAGGACGTAGGTACCCCTTGCTAAGAAGGTCCTGAATAATAGGTTGTAGGCCCAGAAGAGCTTTTGTGGACAGGGGGTATTGAGCCTGATTGGGGAAGGTGTCAGGATCTTTGAGATGAATGTTAACTGTTGGGCAGGAAACGGTGGAGGGGGTGTGGGTATCCCATACAATTGGGTCAACCAGGTTAGTATGGTGTTTCATGTCAGCCTCACAAGTGGAGCACAATGGCCAGTTTTCTGCCAAAAGGGCCAGAAAAGATGAACAGGCTGATTCTGGGGCCTGACTGAGGCCAGGAGCCCGGATGTTGATTGTTGTATTGAATTTAGAGAGAATATCTCGGCCGAGCAAAGGAACTGGACATTGGGGCATAACTAGGACGTCTGAGAGAATGGGAAGTTGTCTATGGAACAGAGTAATAGGGAAGTCTTTCTTGGATAGATGGTCTTTCCTCCTACCCCGACAATAGGAGAGGTGGACGGCACTGTTTGCCCCCAGAATTCTGTCAGGAATGAGAAGGTAGCCCTGGTGTCAAGGAGAAAGTCAACCTTGCACATACCCACCTGAATCCGCCCCCTGGGTTCCTGTTTATTTATGGCCAGGGACAAGGACCCAAGGCTCCGTCAATTGATTGCCATGCCCAGAAGGTCGGAGGGTTCCCTGGCCATAGGCCTCCTACGGGATCTAGGACAGTCAGAGCCCCAGTGACCTTGTTGTTGACATTTAGGCATGGGGTACGCGGAGTGCATGGTGTGGGGCATGCCCTGGCCCATGTCCCTCCTTGCCACACTTGAAGCAGGCGCCCGGGGGGTTTTGGGTGATGGGCGGCGACCCAAGGAAGCACCCTGCAGGGCCTGGGCGAGCATAAAAACCTTAAAGGCTACCGCCAAGAGCTCAGTCTGGGGTGTGGCAGGGCCTTGTTTCTAGTTTGGCCCAGATGTCATGTCGGGGTAGCTCTGCGAGAGGAAATATGTCATAAGGACATGACGGCCATCTCTGGTTTCAGGATCTAGGTTACTGCTGAGGGGCTTTCGTAAGCCGATCCAGAAATTCCGATGGGGTCTCTTGTAATTCTTGGAAATTGACGGCCTTACGTGCCACTTTTTTGAGCCCAGCAATAATACATGCAGAGAATGGGTCCCTACTCTAAATGCCAGCTTGTGTATTGTCTGGGGCAGCAAGTGGCCCCAGAAGGTGATTGGGATTAACTCGGTGAGTTTCATCCGCATGGGCTCTGGCAAGTTCCCAGACTCTGGTCTATTCCTCAAGAAGGAGAGTATTAGCCAATAACAAATAAGTGAGGCTCTAAGCCTGGAGGACCCACTGAAACTCTCTTCTGTGGTGAATGAGCCCAACCTTCGTTCAAGTTGCATGGGGTCATTCATAGAGAACGGGACATGTACCTGGATCATGCCCTCAGGTCCAGCAACCTCTCTTAAAGGGGCCATGGTTTGTGGGACTAGGGGCGGGACCTAGTTTGGGGGGAACTAAAGGTGTCGGCAGAGTCAGGGGGAGCACCTGAGGGTCTGGACGGAGGCGATGGGGGAGGTCGGTAGGGAAGGGGGTTCATCTGCCAGATAGGTAAGGGTGAGAACGAAGAAGAGAAAAAGCCTCAACATAGGGGAACTCCTTTCACTTTTTAGAACCCTAGAAAAACATTCAGGTCACAGGATTCACAGGGCTTGGGGACCCATCCTATACAAAGGGAGGGAGAGAAGAGGCCTTGTGGAGGGTGGTTCCTTTCATCCAACAATCTATACAGTGCACAGAACAGCTCCCTACAAAGTCCCAAGTCCCTGCCATGGCATCTGGTGTGGAAGCATCATCCAGAGTCAGAGATGCTGGACATGGTCAATCATCAGGTCCTCAGAGAGAAAATGGGAGGAGCCCCAACCCTCCCCCAATCAAGGTGTGGGCCAAGGTGGGTTTCCATCTTGGAATTCGTTGGACAAGGTTTCACATAGGACTTCCTTCCCCCAAACAGGTAGATTTGTCTCAAATCTCTGTGCTTCTGGGTCGGCTTTGCCACTCACTTATGTGAGGGGAAGGAGAGGAGGGATTTAATGCTGAGTGGCAATAGCATTTATTTCTCTGAGCTAATAGCCAAGTGTCTCTAATTCAAATGAACTGAACTAATTGAACGAAGAGACTCTTAACAGTCCTGGCTACTAGGCTGTATTTAAAAGCAATTGTTCTCAATCAATAAATCCTGCTGGATTGTTGGGTTCCATTAAAGATGTATTTGTTACCAAGCAGCTGGCACCCAAACAGCTGCTTTAGATGGAGATCTCTGCCGCTCTGCGGAATCATGGACATTATCGCATCTGCACATCCCAGCCTCCAATGACTACAGGACAAATGCTCAGGAGGACCGAGATGACCCACATCACCAGCTGACCCAGAGACAGAGGGGACTCGGGACCCTGCCCTCCATGCTGGGCCTAAAGCCTCTTCCCAGGACAGGTCTACTAAATACCAGCCTAAAATAGCATTCCTTGAGATGATGTGGGGTGAAACACCATGTCTTCCAGCTTCTGGTCCATCAATTATTTTATTCCGCAGACATTTCCTAAAAGCCTGCTGTCCAAAATGACGATCATGATAACACATAACACCAGCACTGGCACGTACCCATTGAGGGCTGGTTGCAGGTACCATCCTAGGTGCATCATGCAGATCTTCATGTTTCATTTTTACACCAGATTATGAAGCAGGCACTGTTGCTATCACCCTTTCACAGATGAGAAAAGTGACACACAGAGAGATTCCATTTCCCTACCTTCCACCACACAATTTGTAGAAATATTGCTTTGCACCTGTCTCTCCCACAAGACTGATGCTTTGCACAGCGAGCATTGCACCTGCTTTGTGTGCCTCATGGAGTCTGTCCATCACCCTCCTCAGAGGAGAAACAGCAGAAGGCCGTGCATGTAAGACTTCCACCTACATCCGGACTACCTGCCTTCAAAGCCCAGTTGCATCGCACCAGATGTAGCTAGTGATGTGAGCGGGGACTGCTATCCTTCTTCATGTCTCCATTTCTTCATGGAGAAAACAGAGATCATAATATAAAAGACCTCAGAAGATTAGAGCAGAGAGCCACGCAGCACTTGGATCAGTGCAGGTTCCACACATCTTGGCTAGAATCACTACTCTTTCAAGCACTCCTTAAATATTTGTTAAATGAAGGAACACATTACACAGGAGGGCAGAGGAGCCCACAGGTACCACAAGAAAACAGAATGAATATGCATCCCAGACCGCAGGAGCCAGGGATTGTTTCAGAAAGGTTGATCTGACTTAACTCTGTCTTAAAGAGAAAGTAGAGACAGTGTGTTGTAGGTGTCAGGGACACACTAGGCCCAAGGATGCAGAGAGCACGCAGTGGCTCAGGAGAAAGCAGGGATTGCAGAAGGGAAAGCAGAACCCAAGGCTGGCTGGGATTTTAGGACCCAATGAGAGTCTACCTTTCTTTCTGGGAACTGGAGATGTTTTGCTGGTGGCACTGTAGATGAATTGAGAATGCTCTTTATTCTGTTAAAGAAAAGAGAGGCCCAGTTTCCCCAGCCTCGAGGACAATGTCTGGTCTTCCTTCAACCCTGACCAGGCTCCTGGTATCTTCCTCCAGGAAATCTTCTCTGGTGCAGTGCTAATTCCCCACCACCTCTCCCAGGGAACCTGCATGCCCTGTGCCCTTGGCAACAGCCCTCCAACCATGTCTTGTGTGCATGTCTGCCTCTATCAGGGGACCCAAGCCCCTACGGTCTATGACACCCTAAATCTTATGCATAAATAAGTCTCATGAATTCTCCAATGAAGAGAATCACTGAGTCCCAAGGCAGGAGCAGCAGCCACTACCCAAAAGTTCAAACCATCCAATTGAGACACTGGATCTCTAACAAAGTTTTTCAGAACCCTGAGAGGTGGAGAGAATGGGGATACTTTTGTTGCACAAACTCAGTGTGACATTTCTCTGCCACCTCCTTCCTCCGAGCCCCTGGTGACCTATTTCTTTATTATCCTCCTCTGAAGAGCAGGTAGCAGTGGTCCCCACCCTTGCGATGAGCTGAAGCTGCCCCTTCCAGCTCCTAAGAACTGATTAGACTCTTTTCTCAACTTTGAACTCAAGAGCCTCAGGTGAGAGATTGAAAGGACCATGGTTGGAAAATTTACACCATGGAAATTGGCAAAAGATACAAATCAGGGCTTTTGTCCCCTGGAGAGGTGGTTGCCAAACATTTACTAGTGCTCTTTCTTAACATGTGATAATAATAAATGATTGAGTAAAGAAATGAGTGGGAGAAAATGGAAAAGTGTTCCATGCAGAACTCCAAATAATTTATGTAGATTCTTTTCCCTGACAAAGGTGAAGCCCAGCTCACCCCTCTGGAAGTGTGGGCAGCACTCAGCAACCTCATTGCAAAAAACATAAAATGCAAAAGGAGAGAAAAAACAGTAGAAAACCTACTAGAGAAACATGGCATGGCAATGGTCAAGGTCAATGTCAACAGAGCCAGGTCATGTTGACAGCACGTCCCTGACTTGATGAGAAGAAATGGTGCTTCAGCTCTGTGGTCTTCTCTCCAAGACCCACAGCACAGAGTACCTACTGGACAAATTCTCTCCAAACCTCCAGGATCGTCAAAAACAGGGAAGATCTGGGATACTTATAGTCCAGAGGGGGCTAAAAAGTCATGATGACAAAATGTAAGGAGAAATCTTGGATGGATTCCTGGTGCAGAAAATGAAAAAACAAAGAATGAGAAAATTCAGGTAGAACACAAAAACTTTGGTCAATATCAAAGTGTCAATAGTGACCTATATTTGTGACAAATGTGCCAGCATTTTTTTTTTTTTGATGCCAGAGACTGAACTCAGGAGACTCAACCAGCTGAGCCTCATCCTCAGCCCTATTGTATTTTATTTAGAGACAGAGTCTCACTGAGTTTCTTAGCGCCTCACTTTTGCTGGGGTGGCTTTGAACTCGTTATTCTCTTGTCTCAGCCTCCCAAGTTCCTGGGACTACAGGCATGCGCCACTGCGACCGACTCAAATGGACTCTCTTAAACTAAGATGTCAATCACAGGGAAGCTACGTGGGGACTCTGTACTTCCTTTGCAACAGGTTTGTAAATCTAAAACTGTTTCTAAATCAAAAGCTTATTTTAAACAGTGTGCTAAATTCAACCTTTTCTTTTTTAAATTCAACTATTGTTTCCTTCTTTCTGGGTTGGATTCACTTCTGTGGAGATACATATTTCATGACTCTCATTTAGTGATGACCACTGTGGCCACCATAGTGGGCAGAGAGAGCCATTTGCCCCTGAAATGACAGGCTCATGCCCATCGACTGCATGATGCTGCTGTTCTCCCGTGTGAGCAGGAGAGAACCTTCTGTCTGCCCATGTTTGTTATGTTTCACTCACTTCTGCTGCATAATCTGGCCTCTCCTTCATTTCCAGGTGGCTGTCCTAGGAGGTGAGAGTGTAAATGGGTGTACGCACTGAGAAGCAGGCCCAAGCTTACAAGAATGTGGTGCAGAAGCAAGTGGTGGGCTTGGAGAGTGGAGTCCCTGCTCCTGCGATGCTTCTTTGGTCTTTTTAGTCTTTCCAGCTTTTCTCTTTAATTATCAAGTATGTTCTAGAGAGGAGCAATGCAGGAAAGTAAGTTCCAGATGAGGCCATTCATAGAAAGAATATCCCAGCTCTCATCTATCACCTCCTTAGAAAAATGACATTGTAGAGCTTCTCCCCAAAGTCCCCTGACCTGAGAGTAATGAGGGAGAACCAGAAGGGCCTCTGGAAGCCTTCAAGTGCCCATCAGCCAAGGATGGCCTTCCTGAAGCACAGGCATTCGGATTTCCTCCCCTGCACGTCAGCTGAAATTTGGTGCCGTGGATAAATTGGGTTGGACAGCACAAGCCCCAACTCCAACGTTCAAGTCAAACCAAAGCCCTGGAGAGCGTTGAAAACATTAACTTCAAAGAATGGATTTTGTTTGCACAGTTCTCTGCTTTCTGGTTTTGACCAGGACTCGGATGAGAAAAGTGAGCGATTTCCCCTCGTGAGGTGTCAACTACTTTCATATTTGCAGCTGGGGAAGAAACTCTGACTTGTCAAACATGCTTTGAAGCCAAAGGGGAGCAGGGAAATAGGGAGGTGAAATCCAGAGACGTGTCTTCCCTCTCCCATCATCTTTCCTCCCTCTCTCTCTCTCTCTCTCTCTCTCTCTCTCTTTCTCTCAGTCTCCTCCCCGACTCTCTCTAACCGTAATCCTTTCATTTGTCCCCCATATCCACTGTCCCCTTGATCATTTATCTTTCTTTTGTGCCTTCGTGAGAAGGAAAGTGCCCCAGATTATGTGTGAAGTGACCTTCCCCAACATTTGGATCCAGGCTCCCCTGTTCACTACGGGTCCTCGTCAAGTTTCTTGATTTCTCTGAATCTCAGATTTGCTTAAACAAGACCTGGGAATGTCTTCAGGGGGACGAAGGCAGCGTGATGCCCACAGGGCAGAAGGGCCCAGTGACAGCTGCCTCCCCCTCTCCCTTTGGCTCCTGGTGCTTTGCAGTCCGGCCACATCCCGGGTTGTATGTCTGGCCACCCCTCCAGGCAGGGCCACAGCTCCTTTTGTGTTGATAAAATACAGGTCTCTCCAACATTTGGGAATAAAAAGTAAGCAAACAAGAATTCTGTCCTCTGCTCCGTTTGATTCTAAACTCAACAAACACAGAAACCGCAGTTTGTACTTGCTTTAGTCAGGGGCAAATCCTGCAAGAAAGCATTTCTATTTTCCTGTCATATTCCATCAAGGAGCTGGAGGTGACCCGCCCAGGCCACACCGGGACTCGTGTGGGAGTCAGAGTCCTGGTCCTCAAGTCCTAGGGTCCTGCTCTCCCAGCTGAGCTGCACAGCCTTCCCTGGGTAGATTCCATGTTTGGCCACCTCCTTCATTTCTTCGTTGTTGACCCCTTCCCCATGCCAGGTGGAACAAGCAGACATGACCCTGCTCTCAAGAGCCTGTGTCCCCCAGAGGTGAGTGACAATTGCTATTCACTGTGGAGTTTGCTGAACTAGAAAACTGGGGATGAGGCCATGTGCAGTCTCAGCCCTGACTCTGGTGACCTCCCAGCCTGGGGCACTGGTGGCCTCCTGCCTTGTCACCAGCCCCTGCCTTTCCTCATGGGGCCCAATGAGTCTCGGCAGTTCCCCACCCTGCGTGACCATGTCTCTGCGTGAAGTCCCCTCTGACACCCTTTCCAGTGCTCTCACATGGCTGTTGGACGGAGTCTAACACAGTCAGTCCATCATTCAGACGAGCAGGGATCGAGGCTCAGGGCATCACCTCGCATCATGCTGAGCAGGACGGGAGGCATTGTGGGCTGAGTTACAAAAGGGAAACGCAGAGGAGCTTTGACAGATATTGACCAGGCTCGTCTCTGTGGATCTAATAGGAAAGGGAAAGATGGACGTCACCATTGGCTAAGGAAGCCACACGAGTCCATGAGAAAAGCCCAGCTCCCCAGCAAGGCCACGTGTGCCCAGGGAGATGGGCATCCACGGAGCAGCTACCCTGCTCCAGGCAGCTCTGCTTCATAGCCCTGAGTTTGGTCAATCCTCATGGTTGGCCTCCTGTGACTTAGATCTATTTATAGAACTAAGGGGTTAAGTCAATTACCCAAGGTATCAGTTTACAGAGGAAATCTGCATTTTCTTTTTTTCATAATTAAAAAAAAAAAATGTATTCTCCATTGTACCTATGTGGAAGCTGGGGTTGGGGGGGAGAAGGAAAAGGGCCATCGTGAGTAGAAGGGAGACCATTGGGTAGGGAAAGGGGCTGAGGAGGTGGGAGCAGGCAGGGCAGGGGAGGTGTTAGGAGACAAGCTGATCACACCGGGTTGTGAGCATGTCCTCTCTGCCACAGTGAAACTCACCCCTCTGCAGTTAATATGCACCAATAAAATAAATAAAATAAATACTTTTATATTTTATTTCACAGAAAACTAGGAAATAAAATAATAGCAAAAACTTACTCGTGAACAAACTAAAAAAGAAAACGTGTAGAAATTTATTTCTAGAATGTACTGCCTATAGATTAAGCAGTAGAAAGAAGTTAGTGAAGGTTTTTTGTTGAGAGTTACAGAATGCACATCATCATCATTGTGAATCACACATCTCTGCCTTGAAGCTCAGGACAATCATGGGCCAGTGTTAGGGATAAGCATGGCTGTTTTCCTATAAAACTTTATTTAAATAAACAGGCAGCGGGCCACATGCTGTCCTGATCCCCAGCTTATATCATAGTACTCACACAAGGGCTTCTCATCTTTAGAATGATTTTTAGTCTTAGACCCCAGTGTCCTTCTCTTTAATAACAGTGCTCTCCGTTGGCTCCTTGTGCCCTCTGCCTGGGGACAAGATTCATACTCTCGTCTCTGCTGACCATAGCTCCAGACATTCCTGCTGCCCTCTGACCCCCTGGAGTGGTTAACCTGTCACTGTGCACAGCACCACAGGGAAATTATAAAACTGTGACTAAGGAAGGGACATGGTGGTGCAGAGGAGAGATGTCAACCTACACGTAGTTCATATTAGAAGGACTCCCACGTCTTCATGGATGCAGAAAGATAAGCAGGTGAAACAGCGACAGCTTCACAATCTCAAATAGCTTTGATCTCAGAAACGTTCAGAATTTCAACTTGAAGAGAAGAGGGGCAGGTCACACCCACCTGTGAGACCCAGGTGTGGCAGAGTTCTCCAGTTTTTCCTGCTCAGGCACCCTCCTGGTAAGAGGGCAATTTGGCCCAAACTTCCTTAAGGACAATTGAGTCCTTTCTAATCACAAGTCTTGATCCCATCCTGGGACCTCACAGTTCCACTTCTAGAACCACTTCCAAAGGAGCTAAGAATTAGAAGAACTCTGTACATGGAAGGGGCAGTCACAGTGTACAGCGTTTATTCTCAGTAACATTTTGAAGCATCAAGGTTTTCTGATGATTGGCAACTCTTTAAAATGAAACGATATATTGCATCCCTATAATGGAAGTATTTATAGCTATTAAATACCACATCTCTGAAGACCATTGAGTGAACCAGAAAATGCTCACAAAGCAGGTTACAATATACTACCCAACACGTGATTCCAATTTCAAGTCAGGTCCCCTGATCACCTGCAGCGGCACCAAGATGTAGTACTGATTAGTTTTTTTGGTGGAAATCAAAACATATTTTGTTTCATAATTTACATTTCTATGTTTATTTTTCAAATTTTGCCTGGGAATATATTTTTCTCTTAAATCTCAGAAAGAAAAGAGATAATAAATATAGTTGGAAACCTTCTAAAGTGTAAAAGGTCTAAACAACCTGGGGAATAATGCCTGTGACATAAAAACAAGACATTAAGATCTTTAATCTAGAAAGAGACCTTATAAATTCAGAAAGAAGAATTCCAGTAGGTAGCCAAGCAGAGAAAACACTCACACACACAGAAACCCACAACTAAACAGTGTTCAGGTAAAAAAATGAGCATATGAAAAATATTTATATCTGTTAATAATCCAACAGATAAAAGCAAAACACAAAATTAGATAGTATTATTGCTCAGCAGTTAAATTGTCAATTTTTGAATGACATCAGTCAGCGTTGCTGAGGGTAAATGACTTAACTCCTCACACCAACAGTGTGCACCTAAATGTGCTCATCCGTTTTATAGGAAGCCGTCCTTAATCCTGACACAAGACGTCACTAATACCCTGCTGCGTCCTGATATCTCCACCTCTGGAACCTAAGGAAGTCAAGTACATAAAGGTGCCCACAGGGGTAGTTTTCAGCTCTGCTTAAAATATTTGTTGAGGCAGATGGGAACCTCCACAAAGGGGCATGGGGAATACCTAGTGATAGACCTAGACATAGGAAAGAGCATTATACAGACATCAAAATCACATTTTCAGTAATTACTTAATGATATAGAAACCTGACTTTGATGATCAAGCAAGGACAGCAGGGTGCCACACTATCTTTCTAGCATGTTCCAATTAGTGGGGTGCCCAGGCACGTGGCTGAAGGGGCAGGAGGCAGGAGTCTGAGGGTCTGAGGTGGGCTGTATCAGTTGCTGGTTCTAACAGCAGCTTTCTTCCTGTATTTTCTAGATGGGCAATAACTCAAAACAAGCCAATCAATATTAAAAGAGATGAACTTACAAGAAAGTAAGCTTTGTGTGGCTGCACCCCCTTATCTGAGGCTGGCTTCTCTGTGAAAATAAATCAGGTGTAATTGGCTCTAAGTTCCCGAGGTTCAGGGGCCATGTTCAGCTCTGGTGGGGCCTGGGTGGCATCACCTGTGATAGTGGAAAATGGACGGGTGAAGAGGGACTCGGAGCAGAGGCGGGTTCACTATGGCATCCTGAGGGACTCATCCTCTCCCACAGACCTGATCCGCTCTAGAGCCAGCAGGAATCCATTCCTGAGTGGTATGTCCTGCGGTCTCCCTACCTCCCACTGGCCCCAACCCTAAAGGTGCCACCACCTCAGCACCTCCACGCTGGGTTCGAGGCTCCCATTGCATGCACCTCTGGGGGACCGGCTACACCCAAGCCATGTCCTCACTTGGGACAATTATTCATGCATCTATTTTAAGAACAAGTGTGATATTCAAGTTCACATTGCCACCTGTCCTGAGGCCCATGTCTCAATCTCTTCCCATGCCCCTCAGTGCTCCACGACTCAGTCCTGTGCAGGAAGGTGAAAGTTCTGGATTCACCTGGGCAGTTCTGAGGGAGGGACCATGAAGTTTCAGTCCCATTGTTATCTCCCCTGCGGCATCTGCTGCATCCACCGTTCTCACCAGCAGCCAGTCCACCTACCGCTGTCGCTGGAACAAGTAACCAAGGATGCTGGAAAGAAAAGACTGACGTGGACTCACAGATCCGGAGGTCTCCGTCCACAGCTGTTGGACCCAGTGCTTTGAACCTGTGGCGAAGCAGCGACTCATGGTGGGAGCACATGTGGGGCAAACCACTCACCATCTGGGTAGGTAGCAAAGAGCAAGAGGAAGAATGAGTCCCTCAGTGCCCTGCGAGGGAGCAGCCACCAAGACCTAAAACCCCCTAAAGCTTCCACCCACTCTAGGGAATAAGCCTTTGACACATGGGAGTTGGGGACTCAAACCATAGCCAAGGTGACTCTGGTAAGCAGACTTTCCCCTCTCTGATCATGAGACTTCCTCCTTCCCATAGGGAAGAGCAAATATTCAAAATTTATATTGGAACCACTTTTGTTTCTAGAACTAATTCTGAGCTGCTCACCCTGGCTGAGCACTGGAATTGTCTAGAGGGTTGGTAAGACCCAGCGAGACAGGCCCCCAGGCCCATTAAACTAAAGCCTCTTTGTGTGAGCCCAGGCCTCTAGAATCCTCAGAGATGCCCAGGTGGCTCTCAAGTGTGGATAAGTCTGAGAACTACATTCTTAGGGACACTTATTTTCCCCAAACCATATTTCTGATGCAAAGGAAGAACCCACCACACACCCGACCCTGTCCTCTGCACTTTCACAGTGATTACCCTTCACTGCATTTGATTTTTGAGATCTCCTTTAAGGTAGGAGACTCTGATGTCATTTGCAGTTGAGGCAATGACCTCAGAGAGGTAGGATTTCCTGAGCGGTATGTGGTGTGAAAAGCAAAGAAAAGAATAACAAGAATAGCAACGTGTCCTGGGTTTGAGTTTTCTCTCTGCAGTGAAATCAAATCTTTCCAGCCTTGTGCTCCATGAGCTCAGATGTTCTCTACTCAGAGCTGGGGATTCCCTACTGGGAGCGACCCTGCTTCCCAGGGAACGTGTCTGGTTGACACCCTGGGAAGCATCTGGTGGGTGGAAGCCAGAGATGCTGCTACACAACCTAAGAGCACAGGTCAGTATCCACAGCAAAGAATCCTCCAGCCTAAAAAGCAGTCAAGCCCAAGTCGAACCCCTGCTTTTGTGATCAGTGGTGAAGATGAAAGGAAATTCCGTCCCCAGTGTGTTTAGCCGGAGCCCAACACTAGGCGGACCTGAGCTACGCCGTGGTGATCTCTCCAGCTGCAGCTTCCTTGCTGTCCTGCTCAGGCCCTTGACCTCCTGCCAGGATGACCACCCTCCAAGGTCAAGTGTGATGTTGTGGGAAGTGACCTAGCTCATTCCTGCAGCCCCCTAGTACCAAAGACCTCCAAGAAGCCAGCTGAGTCTCCTTTCTGGCTTTCTGGCTTATCTGCCACCATTATCTAGGACTCAACCATAGAGAGGGATCCCTTTCCCCCTCTAGTGACAAACTGTAAGGACAGAAGCCCCGCCCAGGCTGCCACCCCCTCAGAGGCACCGTGAGAACCTCGGTCTCACTAGAAGAGGAAGCCTTGGGCCGAGAAGGCGGCCACGCTTATCACTTCCTCCCATCTCGGGGTCGGTTAGGTTGTTCACCTCCAAAGTAGGCCAGATTGCCCAGCTGTCATAAGGGGAGAGACCCAGGCAGCCCTGGGCAGGAAGACACCACTTGGCCAGTACCAAGAAATGGAAGCCAGGCAGCCCCAGGACTGCCCAGAAACAGAAGCCTCCTGGCTGACTCTGGGCTGAGTCACTGAAATGGGTACAGGGCTTTAGGTCAAAGGGCAGACACCCAGGGCCTACTGGAACTTTTACGGACCTGTTGGGCCTTTTGAGGAGGAAGAGACATAAAGAAATGTTCTGAAATCACTCAGGATCCCTGCTTGATCTTCTAGCAACTGTGAGATATTAAAGACAAAATCTTTCACTGATGCTTGTTAGAACATGGCAACCCAGAGCCATCGGGACAGGTACCAGGACACTGCGTTTTGCAGACTGGCAGAGAGATTGGGCTCAATTCTGAAGACATCATGGGAAGCTAGGAATTTATAGCCCAGGAGCAGAGTGGGGGTCAGTAAATAGAAAAGGACTGAGAGGTAGTCAGGGTCAGGGGATTCTGGCTAAGCAGACCTGACAGAGTGGTGGTGGTGGGGGGGTGGGCCAGGTGGCCAGATATCACCTGGGGATGGAGGATGAGGAGCCCATCAGATGTGGAGGGTGTCAAATACGGAGGTTGAGGTGTAGGCGGGGGCCTTGGTCAGCTGACTTAGCAGGGTGTTCACTAAAACGGAACTTCACAAGGTGCATGATGGGCCTAGGAGAGGGTTCAGGAGCTTCATCAAAGCACGGCCTGGCAGGCTCCATCAGAGGCCTCCCCTGCAGCTGGAAGGTGGTAACGCTCCCTTGGGGCCTCCAGGAGGACTTCAGGACACAGGCCATGAGCGCTTCTCTCCCCTACTCCTTCCACTGGGAAGCCCATGGGGCAGATGGTGAAACTCTCCATTCCAGCCTGCGGAGCCACGGGGGCTCAGGGATGCCTTCCCAAATGACCCCTCTCAGGCTCTTTCCCCTCAAAATAGGATTGATCATTGGAGTCCTTGATTAAGAGTCTGGTCGGCCCTCAACCTCTCTGGGTCCAAACCTCCATCTCTTTGCATACCAGCCGTGGGGCTTGTGTCACAGAATCCTACATCCCAAGGTGGAAGTGGTGTGTTTTCTTTGGCTCAGGAGCTGCTCCTAGTGGCTTGGGACATCAGTTACAAGGTCCAGGTCTTGGCTTTGCAAACCGTGGCCTTGCTATGGAACAAGGGTAACACGGTGGAGCCCTCTGGGGTGGCCGTGAGAGCTGGCATGAAAAGACAGCTCTTAGCAGGGGTCTAGGACAGTGGTTCACAGACAGGAGCCCAGGGCAGCAGCCTTTGTCCTGTGGCTGAGCTGGTGTCCTTCCTAATTTACAGATGCTGTGGGTCCTGTGGGTCTTTCATGGGCATGTGACCACCGGCTAGCATGGCCTCCAAGAATGCAGGGCCACATAAGTAACAGGAGGCCTAATGGCACATTTTCCCTAGAAGTCCGGCCACTGATTGCCGTGTAAGCCAGATCTAAACCTGGGCTAGAACCTATCTTCTCAAGACTTTCCTTAGCTTTCCCCAGCTACAAGGACAAAGGAAAAACGAACATTGAACGTGGCCTGTGTGACCCTATATTTCTGGCCTATGTGATCTGTCTCTGCTTGGCTTCCCTGCCTCAGCTCCAGAATGTCCTCTCTCCTTCTTGGCTCCAGTCACGCTCTTCAGCCCCTTCACGATACTGGTGTCCTTCTTCCTCTACCTCTGTGCCTGCCAGAGGCCCCGCATGGTGAGTGGGTGCCGGGTGCACCACGCTCCCTTTCCTCTCCACTCCCTTCCCTTGGTAACTTGGAACTTTTCCTTTGTGGATTGAACATCAAATGGGGGTGGCACGGACATGCCCCAGGGCTTCCAAGGCTCCCAAGAGTCCCAGTTTCAGAAGAAAAGCCTCTGCCAATGTACTGCGGCTGAAAGTGCTGTGGAAAGAGCTGGGCGGCAGCAGCCCGCGGACAGCCTCCTAATGGCATGTTGAACACACCATGGCTCCTGCTCAGTGCTCCCGGCTCCATCCCAGGTGAGCTGCACTCACGACCTCCTTCAGCCCTCCAATGACGATGCGGTTATGTTTAGCCCTGATTCAGACATGGGGGAACCAAGGCCTAGAGAAGTTAGTGGCACAGAAAGAAGTCACAAAGCATTGCTGGAAGAGTGGGGGCTCAAGACTAGATCTGACTGGACAAGCATTTACTGAACATGTTCCACCACCGTGCGAGACCCTGGAGTTCCCCCTGTGACAAAAGGCATGCTCCCTGACGGACTTGCAGTCTGACTGGAGAGTCAACTGAGCCTGCAGAGAGAGGGTCCCAGCAAGTATAGCAGTAGAGGAGACAGATGGCCAGTTGGGTCAGTTGCATGAACTCTGTAGACCGAGAGTATCAGCTGGAAGTACTGTGTGACAAAGGCCCTCAGAGCTTGTTGACCTATTGGCAGTGTGCAGCTCAGCTGTGTGGCTGGTAGCCTGGGCAGTTGTGGCCAGCCTGGCCTTGCCTACGAGTGAGTCTGGGTCAGCTGGCCTACAGGTTCTCGTTTGGGGTGATCAGGCTTCCTCTATGTTTCGCCTCTTTCCCTCTAGGAGGCAAGGCACGGGTGTTTGCATGCAAGTCACAGGGTCCCCAGGGGGAGCTGTGTGGTGTAAGGTCCTTTTAGGTCTTGGTTTACAGCAGGTCCCAATTCTTACCTTCATCGCAGAAGGCCACGCAGCACCCCCGATTCAGCTCAGCTGGACCCACCAAGCCGCTGCCATAGACCGAGTCCACTGCTACCATCTGTCAATAGTGATGGCTACAGTGAGACAGGAAGGTGAGCAAGCTCCTGGGTGGACAGGAATGAAGGGGTCAGCAGGGCAGGGACAATGACACTGGGCATGTTGTCAGCCCCATCAGCTGTGATGTTCCTGCTTTGGTCCATTTTCCTCCAGATCCATACACAGAACGCCCAGAGGGAAGGGCCAACCCACCAGGCTGGCAGCAAGGTCTGGCAGCCTCTGGCAAACCCAAGAGCGCCAGCCCCAGCTCCCAAGGCCAGCATCTCTGGTGCACAGGCCAAGCCGCGTGGTAGCTTGAGCCTGAGGTCCAATGACACTCAGTATGGCAGCCACGGGTCAGGGGTTCTGTCAGCTACAAATAAAAAAATGAAATGAAGGGTAAAGGTGGGTGGTGATGGAGCTTGGGGAAGAGTGTGCTGGGGAAGGGATCTGAAGTTTTCTCTTTAGCTTGGCCAATGTGCACTTAAAATGTTCCTTTCAAGTTAAAACAGCCATGTCCGTCCACCTCCTGCCACCCCGCGAGCCTGGTTCTGATTAGTGGCTCCAGTTCAGCGAGAGCCAGGGTGTTTCTGGTTCGGCAGCACAGGAACAATGACCCCTTTATTCAGTGAGGAAAACTGAGTCTGCTGGCTGAATGGCTGTCTGGCTCGTGGGTAGAGGTCAAGGCCACATCAAGCAGCACTCACTCTCCAAGGCCAGGGCTCCACATCTCCCGTTCTGGGTGAGGTTCCCACGTGATGGAAATCCAGGACAGGGATCTCTGGAGCCTGGAGCAGCTTACTGTGTAGATGTGGCAGTTGTCCTCAGACAGATCCTCCAAATACCCCTTACAAGCAGGGACTTCTATGGCCCTTTTGACAGATAGGGACACTGGGACTCAGAGCAGTGCCTTGTCTGAATTACCACCTATGAGTGGCATGTGGATGACAATCAGTGTGTTTGGATGCCAGTCACATGTCATGATGGAGCAGAAAGTGATAGAGGTGTCCAACAGACAAAACTGAAAGGCTGCAGGAGGGAGGAACAGTTTCTAGAACTTTCTATTTCTAACCTCATGCCTTGCATGGGTTCACAGAATTGGGGCCTCTTTTTAAAGTGTCCTTCCTGGTGCCCAGAACAATGAAGCGCATGACTAGGACCTGCTGGTGATGTGATTACTGCCTGCCACCCTGGTCCCCCACATCCCGGCCATTGGAGGCATGGACTTTCTCTAAGGGAGGTGCCTTGCTGCTCAGATACTGTGAGTCCAGGTGAGGACTGGCCAGGTGAGGTGGCTATTTCAGGTGTCAGCTGGTCTGGTTATTGGAGGTAAAGCATTTTCCCCTAGTGTACCAGGGTGGGCATTTCCAGGACAGACCAGAGACTGGCATTTGAATCTGTGGACTAAGGGAGGCTCATGCTCACCATTGTGGGTGGACATCATCCGGTCAGCAGGCCCAGGTATAAGGAGAGGGTAGAGGAAAGGTGCATGGGTGCCCCCTGCACCCCCCCTTCTGGAGCTGGAACTCACGTCTGCTCTTGGACATCAGAGCTCCATCTTCCCTGGCCTCTGGACTCTTAGGTGTGTCCTGCTTCTCAAGCTTGCAGCCTTGGCTTGAGAGTGAAACCATTACCTCCAGGGTCCCCAGAGCAGGGGGCCATGCCTGTCCCACACCTGCGGCTTCCCAAGATTCCACAGCTCCTCCTGGGTCTTCTCAGCCTCCATGACCATGGGAGCCAGGCCCCTAGTCAATCCCTGTCTTTCTGGGTCTATGCCACTGTTTCTGTCCCCTGGATGTCCTAGCTGGCAGAGGGCTGAGGCGAAGGCTTGAGCTGTCCCCAGGCAGCTCTGAGCGCCACACCACTGGCCTCAGAGGAGCCACGGCTGGACATTGTTCCTTCCTTTGGGAATGCAATGGCTGTGGTGACAAGGACCACAGACTCAATGCCTTGAAAGAACACACATTTGTCTAACAGTTCTGGAGCTCACAGGCCATAAGGCAAGGTCAAAGCAGGCTGATGTTCCTTCTGGGGGCTTTTGGAAAGGTGGTTAGTTTCTAAAGAAGAAAGAAAAATGGTGTCATTACTTATTTATTATGATTCAGATCCTGGGCCAGATGCCTAGCATACGTGTTTCAGTTTATCTCTCAAAAATGACCTTCTGAGGTTAGCATGGCTTCATCTTAGACATGATCCAAGGGCATCTGATGGGTGGCTGACTCTTTTCTGGGAAATGCTAAACTTTTGAGAAGAGAAACACCTACTCCTCTAGAGCATCCCTGTAGGGGTTGGTGGAGCACAGTCCAGATCTCCCACCTGCGAGACCCTCTTGGTTCACGCTGTCCCTTTCCTCCCAGAAAGGAGCATCCTGGCCCAGGCCACCCCTGGTCTAGCCCCTTTTACAGCACCTGAAGCTTGAGAGAGAACCATGGTGAGACCCAGATCCACCTCAGACACCTACTAGATTCCTTGGCTTGAGGAATTTGCTGCAGATAGAAGCCGGAGCTGATCCTGGACATTCCCCCAGCTGTGTCCAGGCTTCTAGAAACCAGATACTTGTGATACAGGAGTGCCCTGGGCCCCATCCTCAGCAGAGCTTGCTCCTGTTCCATCATGACTGGAAGAGGACAGGACAGGAAAGCATGAGATGCCCTCCTAGGAAGCTGCAGGAGTCTGAAGGAGCTGTCCTTGGGCAGTATGTTTTGTTTCTTCCAGTCCCCTGGCTTTGGGCTAAGAACTTAGTAGGATGTGAATTGTGAATCATCTGACACTGCATGCATCCAGGGAACATGTTAGAAAACCAACACCCCCAGTATATTTGGAAGGTGGACTGTCCATTTGTCTATCTTTGAAAAGGCAAAGACGGGAAAGGAGAGGAGAAGAGGGGAGAGGAGAGGGAAGGAGAGGAGTGCGTGTGCTCATAGAGCTCACAGCCTCTGGCTCCTGGTGCCTTTCACTGGGCACCCACTGATGGCTCCAGAAAAAAGTAGAGCAGAGCTCAGGTGTAGCTCTGGAGGCAGCCGCCCTGATCCTTGCGGGGTGCCTCTCTGCTTCTCCTGGGTCCCAGTGAGAAGGAAATCTCAGCTCTCAGCTTCCCAAGGTCAGAGTCATTGAAATTCTCTGTCTGTATCCCAATTTTCCAGCTGAGGACTCTTACAGTTGTCAAGACATAAAGACCCAAAATGGGCACTTTTCAAGATGACCAGGAGTGTATAATTAGTCCATTAAAATTGTCAAGATGTTACTTTTGGTTAGTTAAAAGATGTATCAAAATCATTCTGTTGTTAAAGTGCAGACAGTGTGGGCACACGTGCGTGCATGTGAGAGTGAGTGTGTGTATGTGTGTGTATTCTAAAAAGGATCCAGTACAACCAATGACTGAGTGACTTCACCACAAAAATGCATCTTGATCCTGGCCCACTGTCCACATTAGCCATCCAGGACACACCCTGGATGGGTGGAAGGAGCCAGCCAAGTTGCCACTGCACCCTGAGGTATCCCTAAAACTTTGAGGCTCCCACCTCCTGCAGGAAGAAATCCTTAACTCTAACTGGTCTCTTCATTCTATCCTGAGATAGTGGAGAACTGTCCCCGCACTTATGAACCAGGGCACTGGGTCTGCTCATCCTTGGGTGGAAAGCATATACTACTAAAGAGACTTATTCCAAAAATTAATAGGATCCAGAAAGAGAGAAAATGTCACAGCAGCAAGGGTACGTGGCACAGCTTGAGGGACAATTTCATGCTCTCACCAAGACTGGCCCTTTGCTGTGAATGTTTTAGGAGCACAAGGAACTAAATCTGGGCAATTCACCAACACTAACCCATCATTGTCACTGTGCATGAGGCAGGGAACTAGAAATAACCAGGACAGTGGGTGGTCAGCTAGACCTGAGAGCCAATTCTGTTTCTGCTTTCATAGGTATGAGACAGAATTAGTCAGCTTCTCATCACTCCAGCGGGTATCTGGGGACAATGACATAGAGGAGAAAAGATCTATTTGGGCTCTAGGGTTAAGAGCTTTTAACCCGTGGTTGGCCAACTCCAGCGCTCTGGGCCCAAGTGAGGCAGAACATGGCAGAGGGGCCTGGTGGAGGAAACCTGTCACCTCATGGGGGTGGGGAAGCAGAGAGAGTGAGCAAGGGACACTATAGGGTCCCCAGGGGCACCCTCCTAGTGCCTCACAGCCTCCAACCACGCGCAGCAGGCCTGTCATCTCCACTTCCTCCCAGGAGCCCAGCCAGCTCTCGGGCCTCAGTGGAGTAGGCCACAGATGAGGGCAGAGCCCTCATGATCCTGTCACTTCCCAAAGCCCCGACCCCGGACATTGCTGCCCTGGGGACCAAGCCTTCAACATGAGAGATCTCGGGCCACTCCAGATGCAGGACATAGCAATGACCATGGACAGTTGCCTCTTAGCTCAGTTTTATCCAATGGAAAAGGACCCAAGATACAAATGTGCAGGGCTATTGTGAGGCTTGGGTGCTAGAAAATGCTTGATGTAAATCAACCAGGTCCTCCACAGAGCGGCAAGTGAGTGGAAAGTTGTTGATTTGGCAAGAAAATATTTGCAAGAGCCATTTGACACCCCCTTTCTCTGTCTCTGTCTCTCTCTCTCTCTCTCTCTCTCTCTCTCTCTCTCTCTCTCTCTCTCTCACACACACACACACACACACACACACATACACACACTGTACGTGCCTCCTCCTTCTGGCCTTTGGCCTGGCCCCACTTCTTTGCAGAAGACCTGTCATTGTAACCCACAGAATTAAGACATCAGAGCTTTGGCATTTGAATTTTAAAGGCTGTGGTTTGGAGGAAATCAGAAGAAAGATTTAGGAAGATGTGTGATCAGGTGAGACAAGATCTTGCCTTTGCCTCAAAATTAAAAAAATAAAATAAAATAAAAAGTAATAGAAGAAGAAAAGCTCTCCGTATGCCCTGGGCTGGAATTTGTCCCCACCCCCCGTGTGCTTGTGTTGAAGTCCTCAATCACAGGACCTTATGACATGACTGTATTTAAGGAGAACACCTTTAAAATGGACACTGAGATAAAATGAGGTCACATGGGTGCAATGTGACGGGTGCCTTATGAGAAGAGGACATCAGGACACACAATCCATATGGTGTGAGGACACAGAGAAGATGCCAGATGCAAGCCAGGAGAGAGAACTCAGGGGAAACCCACCCTGCCAACCTTGACCTTGCACTTCCAGCCTCCTCCACAGTGAGGAGATGGATTTCTGTTACTGGAGCTGCCAGTCTGTGGCTCTTTGCTATGGCATCCCTGGAAACCAACCCATAGAGGAAGGGGAAGGAGAGCAAAGGGGCAGACACTAACGAAGGTCCCTGGTGTGCCCAGAGGTCCTGTGCACTGCCTTCCTCCTGTGGGCTGCAGGGTTGAGTGTGGGGCAGCAGGAGTTCCCAGTGGGCATCAGGCAATGAGCACAGGGGCCATGAGAACCTCTCCCCTGGTGACTGCCTTGGAAGCCCCTGTCCACCAGGAGGAGCTGACCACAGCGTTGGTGAGGAGCCAGGCACCTGGAGATGCAGGGCCAGAGACCCCATGGCTGGAAGTGACAGATCTGTGACTCCGAGAGCAATGGAGCATCCTTGGGCAGAGAGAAAGCACGCAGCCAGAGTGATGTGGCTGGGAGTACAGGTGTCCTGCAAAACCAGAGATCACCGTCCCCACACCATGACTTATGGAACTGGCAAAGCCCCTAAGCACCCTGAAAAAGCAGGATTTAGGGTTTTCTCAAGGGAGGAAAGAACCCCAGTCAGACACTAACCATACTGTGGGCTAAATAGCTCCCTCTCCTCACCCCACCCCTAAATGTCCACATCTTGACCCAGAACCTGTGAACATGGGTTTTGCTCTACATGGCAAAAGGGATTTTGTAGCTGTGATCAAGGTAAGGATATTGAGAAGGGACAGATGATTCTAGACTATCTAGGAGGGCCCAGTGTCATCCCAAGGCCCTTATAACAAAGGCAGCAGAAGGTACTGAGACAGCAGAAGCAGGGAGATGTGACCACCAGAGCATTCTCTATAAGGGACAAGGAATGGATTTGTTCCAAGACCCTAATGACACCTTGGCCTATTCCCTAATGACTCACATAGGAGTTCTAACCTCTAAGTCATGGCTGTCAGAATATATTTATGTTGTTTTCAGCCATTACCTATGTGATGACTTGTTATAGCAGCAGCAGGAAACTCATACACTAACCATAGCAAGCTAAAGGCTGTCTTTTCCCTACTGAGTCCTATCATGCTCACTTGATGATTGGCATTCATCTTAAGGGCATGCATGAACACATTGTCAGGACTGTGGTCCTCATTTAATGCCATTTGGACAGCAGAAAGGCTGATCTCCACAAACCAAAGCATGTAAGGCAGGGTGGCCTGCAGCCAATCCTTGCCAGCCATCATGCGAATTAAAGTGGGCTAGAGCCCTGACAGCTTTGGGGTGTCCACACTACGGCTCAGGGACTCCCAGAAACAATGTAGCCGACTCTACCTCTTACAGCTCGGGTCTGCTCAGGGCAGGGATTCTGGGTGTGAAATTGTAAAGTTCTGGCCTAATTGCCATTGTAGTATTATTCCTGTGAATTAAAACCAGTCTAGAGCGATAATCCATTTGAACTGGGAACCTCCCCACAGTCTACTGGAATTTGTGCTCCTCTAGGGAGGTGCGCAGGTGAAGTGAAATTGACTGCAGGCCTGATGAGAGAATCTGTACCAAGGTCCTCTGATAACAACCCACCCTGGTAAGGGCAGATGGCATCATGTCCTTGGGAGACCAGCCCTTGGGTGAGATCTCTGGGCACCCCTCTAGACAAGGCATTGCAGTTGTTTAGCCTTAAATTTTGTCTTCTCTAAAAAAAGATGTAGCGGTGAGGATGTGGCTCAGTAGCGTGGTGCTTGTCTAGCATGAATGAGGCCCTGAGTCCCATCCCCAGCAGAGAAAAAATAAATAATAAGTAAAAATAAGACAGAGTCAGGCCAGTAAGAAAGGCATGAATCAGCCCATGTCATGCCAAACACGGTTCCTGGCTGACACATGTGCCTGGCTGACACATTAGCTTTTACCTGCAAGCTATTTATTTAGAGATTGATATGTATTTCATCTCATACCAACATTTGGTTTAAAGGTGCTGTTCAGAAGCTGTCACCCATGATGAGTTGTTTTGGGGGCACTGTGCGAACCCATGCTGCTTCTCCTTCCTCAGTGAAATCCTCATCATCTTTCACCCACCAAATCCAGCCCCATGCTCAGGTGGCTCTGGGTGCGAGGGTACTGTCCCACTGAACTTGGTCACCTCTCTGTTCAGTGTTCACACTTATCATTCGAGCTTAGCTCCAGGCTTCCAGGTGCCTGTCAGCTCCTTGAGGGGACCAAATGGACCTTTCTCTGCTTTTTCTGCTTCTCCAGACTCCTATCACTCAACAAAACCATCTCTCAGAGTTCAAAAGAGAAAACAGAAACCACACTAGGTGTCTTGGACAGAGAGGACTTAATGTGAAGAACTGGAGAACCTGTAGCCACCACAGGTAACCATGGGACACAACTTCAGCCACCACTGGGGGATCAGAGGATGGAAGGAAGTGGAGGCGGGGTAGTGCAGAGAATCCAGAGGGCAAAGCCCTGAGAAAGGGCTTCCCTGTGGCTGGTTGCACATCCAAGCAGCCCTGGGAAGACTAATTTCCAGAACAGAAAAGAAGGTGAAGATGGGCAGTTTGCTGATGTTTCCAGAATGGCACTGATAAGTGCAGGAGAGCCTGGGAATCGAATTCTTCCCCCTCCTCTCTCTTCCCTTCCTTCTGAATTTTCAATGGTGCAGCTCAACAGGAAACCTGCGTCCAGTGGCTTCATGGAGACAGTCCAGCTTCAGAGAGCAGAGAGGCTTCCGGGGAAGCCCAGAGCCATAAGTTCGTGCTGAGCTTCTGTGCTGGGCTGGGTCTGCTGAGCCTCCCGTTCAACAGCCCCTTCCCCCATCTCTGCCCCAGCCTTCTCTTTCTTAAAGAAGGGAGTGCACCTTCCATCCGGTACTAAGAGTGAGGGCATCAGTGGGGAAGCAAGGTGCAACACAAGGTCAGCCAGGGCGTCTGTGACACCTCGGGTCTGTACTGCCCATGAGCCAGGTGGCTGGTCAGGCATTAACGGCCTGGGGCTGCCTTCTTCTCCATAAATGGGTCACTGAATTCACTCCATCACGTGTTTTTCTGTGAGAATTCAATGAATTAACCTATTGGGCCCAATAAATGGCAGTGTTTTCCATATTTCTAGTTCAACAGGTTAGAACATGGGCCAAACCTTCAAAGAGGTTTTAGGTGACATTTGTATTCCAGTTGCAATGGCCGACCTGCCCATGGGTGGCAAAAGATCAGCATCTGCTGGTCCCATGGGAGCCTGTGGATGGTCACAAGCCCGTGAGGGGAGCTGGCCCACAGGAATATGCCAAATTTTGTTTTTCAAGTTGGCTGAAGTAGACTGGCCCTGCTGGCCACCCGGGGCCACTCTCTCTATGTGGCAACCCAGAAGCCACAGGACTGCAGCGGGACCAGTGGCCTCCCAAGAAGGCCCCAGATGCTGCCAGATTCCCCCCATAAGGTCCAGACAGAGAGAGAGGCAGGTGCTAAGTTTGTCCCAAGATTGCTGAAGATAAAATATCACCCAGCAGCAACAGATAATTCTTGTTGAATGAGACAAGCCAGATATTTTTATGGTTTACACAGTAACCTGAAATTTATCACAAATGTGTCACGGCTTGCCATTATTTCTGCAGCAGGGAAACACAAAGCCATGGAGTTGAAATAAAACCCACAGGTGGAAGGACCCGTGCCAGCACCTGCATGCAAGGTCTCGTATTGAGTTTCGGCAACAGGCCTGTGTGGTCAACCGTATTGTTCCCATTGGTCAGAAGAGAAAACAGAGATCTAAAAGGGTGACATATTTTCTCCAAGTTTGCCCCCATCCCTTTCAGAGCATGCATTCCATCTGAGAACTGCAAGGAAGAAAATATTTTTTTTCTAGGCTTGTCCTGTGTGGAACGCAGCCTATGAGCCCCCTAAAGTCCTGAAATTCTTGGGCCTTCGGTCTTCTCCCTTCAAAAGTGATGGCCTCTAAGGGCATTGCCAACTCAATGAGCCTTTGAAGGGACATTGATCGTTGACAGTGTAAGGGACCCAGAGAAATGCCGAAAAGATGAAGTCATGACCATCGCTACTGAAACCGACATGCAGGGCTTCCAGGGCAAAAATATTTTTCATTTATTTTTGTTCTTTTTCCAAGTTATAGAAACCCCTGCATATGGTTGTCTTTATTTTAATGTGCATGAATAAAAGATATCCTTGTGAACTGGTGTAGGCTGCAGGCTTTTGAGATCAAACAGTTTTCTACTCCAGGTGAAATGTGGGAATGACAGATAATGTTGTCAATATGCTATATTTTTGTTAGATTGAACAAACATGGCCATAGCAATCATTTTCATCATATATATGTGTGTGCATGTGTGTGTGTGTGTGTGTGTGTGTGTGTGTGTATGTGTGTGTGTGTGTGTGGAGTGGGGGTATATTTAAAGAATAAGATTTAAGGAAAAAAATCAATAAATGCAAAATTTTCCATAAAACCTTCAGTGAGAAATATCCCTCCCTCTTCCTCATGTGTATTAAAGTGAGCGGAATTTGCTGACTTGTGTAATGCAGTGCAGAGTGATTACTGGGAGCCAACTGAGGTGATTAAATAACCACAGCATTTGGAGGTACCTGGAAATAAATATCCTCATCTGAAAGCCTGTGAGGAGTCCGTGGCTGGTAATGGAGGGATTCTTCGGTTATTGAAGACTCATTCCTTTCTTGCCTTAGAGAAGCCCCACTGATTTATGGCTTCTGAACAATGGGTTACAAATTCTACCAGAATAACACAGGACGTGCACAATGTATTCACCTATAACCCAATAGCTTGAGTAGGGTGAATGCAAGTTCCCAAAGCAGACAGGCTTTGTTTGTGTTTGAATTTGGTGTTGGCCTTGGGTAAATATCCCAAGACTAGATCCTCTCAACTACATAATGAGAATAACTGTTACCAACAGAATATCTGCACTTTTAAAATCATAGCTATTACTAATATGTTAGCGTGATGATAATGACAGTGTGCTTGACTAAGTGCCCATACCAGGGAATCGACTGCACCCATTAATTAGTTTAATCCTCAACGATGCCACTTTAGCAATTTTTCCATTTTTTCAGAGATTGAAATTGAAATTCAGATTGGGTAGCTACTGGGTTTTGCCGAATTTAAGGCATCCATTGTAAGATGCATTATTACTTTATGTACCACAAAGAGAAAAATATGCTGACAGTTATAATTGGGAGATGCCATCAATTGTAAGATGCATCCTACTTCAGATGTTAAAATATTTCTTAAAATACTGCCTTAGAATCAATAAAGTATGGTAAATTGCCTAACATCACACATCTAGTAACTGGCAGGAGCAGGGTACAAATACAGAACTTTCAGAATAAAACGTGGGGGCTTGTTCCCAAGGCAGGACAGTAGCAAGCACAGAATAGAAACCCAGGAAACATTTATTAAGTGATAGATTCTGCTTCCGATTACACTTAGCAGCACATGTTACATGAGTTCTCCAGTTTCATGTCACATGTATGGGTATGTATGTCATTTGCTTTTTAGGTCAATTTTCATTCTGGGACTCCTCTAAAATAAGACAGAATAGGAAGTAATTTATTTATGTTTATATTTTTGACAAAAAAAAATTTCTGGAAATTCTCTTGGGAGAAAAAGAGATAAAAAGATTTTTTTAAAAAGGAAGGTGCTATTGTTTCCAAAAAAAAAAATACCTTCATAAAAAAATGTGAAATACACAGTGTTGGCACCCTAGACCTGGCAGACCTGTCTGCTGTTCCCAAGGGAGGGACGTCACTGGCCAGCTGGTTGCAAGTGGGAACCTCTACTTTTAAAATGCATCCAGGAGTAGCTTTAGGCAAAATAAGAATATCAAGTCGTCTTGGCCAAGTTCCCCCAGGGTATGCAAACTATTGGGACTGATCTGTTGAGTTAGAATGAAACCAAGGCCAACTTGGCAAGCATTCAAGTTGACATAAAATGTGACCGGTTCAACTAGTGGGAGTAAGTCTAAAGAACTCAGCGGACAAGACAATTCATATTCCAAATGGAGAGCGTTTGTGAAGCTGCTCTGCTTGGAAGTCACTCTGTGTGGGCCAAGAGGAATATCTGGCCCGGGGCCCTCAAACACTCACAGGGCCCACGGGTTGCAGGCAGAACCCACAGGTCCAGCTGGTGCAGACTCCCCGGCTGGTGGATCCGGGTCCCCCTTAGGCAGTGAACCCTGCCCACCATCACTGCACACTGGAGCAAGCTTTAGGGTTTATCAAACACTCCCAGAGTGAGTCATCACAGGGCACCCTAGAATCTTCTTGGAAGTGGTATTTGTTGTTTTTTGTTTTTTGTTTTTTTTCAATAGGTGAAGTAAACTTTCCTCCAACAGGTTAGCAGTTCTTCTAGAGACAGACAGAGAAACCCTGGAGAAGCTGTTTATCTTTGGTTGTAGTCAAGTGCCAGAAAATTATGATAAAGAAAGTGACCATTTTGATCCCTTTAAAATTGCTAAGCGATATCAATAACTGTACTCAATGGCCGTTGGCACACCCCTGAGGACAATGCCCTCTAGTTTGCCCAGCGTGGTTCCAGGGGCACAGTTTCCTTTGGTTTTGGCACCACCCCCCGGAGGTTGTCACAGGCTCCCCTCCTCCACTCTCATTCTAGGATGCGGAAACTGAGGCACTGAAGGGCACCTGGCATCTCAGGAGGCACCAAGCCAGTCTCCAGCTGTGGCCCGGCTCCCTGGCCCCTCGCCCCCTTTCAGATGAGAGGACATTTTACCATTGCAGTGATCCTCAAATCCGGTTTTGTTTGAAAGGGATGAGAATCAGGATTCTGGAGATCTGACAGGCTCTATTTCACTTTAGTGCCACTTGAGCTAAGAGGGCGACTTTGGGGATGACAGAGAAAATATCCTCTCAAGTGGAATTTAACCAGAGCTGATGTACAGAAGGCCCTGCTGGAGAGGAAAAATGGAACATCCGTGGAACCCTCGGCACAGGGACTTTGGTAAGTGCCCAGCTCCACTTTGTGCAAGAGGCAGCCTGGCTCCGGGAGGCCCCGTCCCTGACCTGGGGTTCTCAGTCCAGAAGGGCCTCACTACTTCTCTTGAGTGGCAGCGCTGGCCTCTGACTTTTCCTTGTTCCATCCTAGGCTGCCAAAGGCAATGCCCTCCATCCGGCTGCCCGATGGCCACTATCCTGCCCAGGCCAACCTGTGGCCTTGCAGTCCCACGCTCCAACTGGGCGTCCCCAGGAAGAGTCTCCTGTGAACAGTCCTGGGACACTGGACGCAGCCCTAACTTCACTGAGGACACCTCTTAAAATGTTTCAGCTTCTCTGGGCTCTCACTAAATCTGAGACAGGGAAGGGCTTAAGGGACCGTCCTTGGCAAAGATAATCAGCAAGAGCAGGCGAGGCCAGCCAGCAGGCTGCAGCCTCCCCTTCCCACCAGCTGAGAGTTTATTTACAAAAGAAAATCAGTAGGCCCATGAGCGTGGCCACTGCGCTTTCTTCCCGTAAAGTCGTGCTTGATAAATAAAATCTGGAACATGCATAAAAAGGCTTCTCGACCCAGAAGAGCTGCCGAGAGCCGCGGCCCCTCCCGCCCTCCAGGAGACCAGGAGGTCAGGCCAGTGACTTCTGCTGATCAGCTTGGGGTCCCCTGAAGTGTCACCCTCATGAGCCCAAGGAGACTCTGCCAGAAGAAAAGGCAAGGCAACCAGCCCCAACAGATGCTAGTGACACTCCTGTCACGGCCTTTCTCTCCCTATGCCTCTCTGTCTTGTTTTCTCCATAACAAGCAGTTCTGATTCCTGGGGTCTGGTCGTCTCTGGGAACCCAGGGTGATTGGTTTCAGGACCACATTCATGCCACAATCTGTGGATGCACAGTCCTTCTATAAAATGGGGTGGTACTTGCGTACGATCTACCATGTTCTCATGTGCACTTTAAATCGTCACCGGGTTGCCCATAACACGTAGGGCACGTTAAATGCTAAGGACCTAGTTGCTGCCCTGTGTTGTTTCGCAATGATGTCCTGAAGGGAGAGATGGGTGGATTCGGCACAGAGCATTTTTTTTTTGGGGGGGGGTGCATTTTCCATGCAGGGTTGGTTGAACCCGAGGATTTGGCTATGAGGGCCACCTGTCCACACACTGCAGGGCATCCTTTCCAGAAGCCTCCTGTGACCAACCTGGCCTGTCCACGCAGCCCATGGGTCTTCCTCTTTCCTCCATTAGGGCCAAGTGCTTTAACTCCGGCACTGCCTGAAGGCGTCAGGACACAATTATAGCCCAGCCACGAGCCCAGAACTAACATTCATCTTTGGTCATTTTGACTCCATTATGAGCATGGCCACTGCCGCAAGGTTGTGCTTTGGCTTGGTGACATTGCTCAGATTGGCCTTCACCTCTTGGATTGAAAGAGACATGTTTTTTTTCTTACTATAATCCAAAAGTAAAATAAAAAGTTCTGGAAACATGGTCAGTTCTTCTTTTTGCCTGCTATTCTAAGAGCTGTGCTTCATAAAACCAGGAATTAAAGATGAATAAAAAAGCAGAGAGAAAATGACTAGGCTTTGCCTTTGTGGCCCACTTGACTAATTTGTCTTTTGGGTCAATTGTTTACTGTTGATGAATAAAGCTGACTTGCTCAAGCTTCAAGGTTTCATTATACATATATATTTATGCATTTATATATTTCCTTTTTGGTATAATATAAATTTATACAATATATTATGTATGTTTATATATGCATATAATATATATGTACTAATATGTATGTGTATATATATATATATTGTACCAGGAATTGAATCCAGAGGGGTTAACCACTGAATCACATCTCCAGACCTTTTTATATTTTATTTATAGACAGGGTCTCATTGAGTTGCTTAGGGCCTCACTAAGTTGCTGAGGCTGGCTTTGGACTCTCAATCCTCCTGCCTCAGCCTCCAGAGCTGCTGGAATTACAGATTTCTGATTTTCAAGATAATGTATGCTGGCTGCAGACATTGGTGAACATAAAAGAACAATATGATGAAGAAAATTCCCACATTATTGCCATTGCCACCAGAGTTACCCACGGTGTATTTATCTTCTGAAACTCACCCTTCCCCTTTTAAAATTTCTAATGAATGAGGAATTCCCATCAGTGAGCCAGCTCCCAGGAGGGCTTAGGCTCAAGAGGCAGATCTGCACGTGAACCTCAGCTCCACTGCTGTGCCACCAGGAGAGAGGAGTCTCCCTGTCTGTGCTTTTATTCCTTCACATACTAAATGGAAATTTCCTCTGCTTCTGGGGCTGGAGTGAGAACTAAATGAGATTAATTCATGGAGGGCTATTACTATTCTTATTTCTGTAATGTTGTGTGCAATAACATCAAGACTATTCTCTATAAACATATTGCATGTCCCCTTTTCTGGGTACGACTGCATTAGAAAATTTCTCTATATTACAGAAACAAAAAAGTTGTAAAAAAAAGTCTTTGGAAAACCGGTTTTAAGTTTTGCAAACTCTTCCTCAAATTAGCTAAACTCCAGAGTGTTCAAGGTTTTCTGTGCGGAGCTCAGCATGTGCAAATCTTCCCCAACCTTAAGTAAATATGTGAGGGGTCTGTTTCTGCATTTCCCCCTCTTTCCATAATCACTGAGTTTCTAGAGATGGACTCGTCCAGTGGACATGGCTCTCGATGTCAGATCGTATGGGGACTTAAGGTCCCGACATGTATCCTGATTTCTTCCTGAAATGAAATGCACCTTTCCACTCCACAGTGGTGAGTGGGGGACTTGCTTTGCCGTAGACCCCTCCCCCACCCAGGCCTGCCCCTCAACCTGGAGATTCAATTTGCTTTGAATTCAGAAACAGGTCTCTCGGGGGCTTCTGGAGTGACTGATTTTACCCAGTAATGGCCAATCTCTTTGTTTAGCTTAACCCACCACATTAATCAAAAGAGCTGCTCTGTTTCCCAGGCAGGCCTTGTCTGAACTGGGCTGTGCCTCTCTTTCATCCCTAACAATCAATGGGTTCACAAAGCTAAGTTAATGCAAAAGACAACATGGCCTAGAGTAGGGGTCCATCTTTGAAGGGCTCAGTATAGGGCTTCAAAGTCACTGGGTATGATTCTCAGAAAGACCTTCCACAATGGCAAAATAGGGGGAAACCCCACAGGATGTGTTCATCACCCATGTCTCTGTTGGGCCTGCGGGAAGACTTCCCTTCCCCATCTTCCTAGTAATTAGATAACTGAGCTCTGGCCAGGGAGGATGGAAGCAGAAATGTCCTGCCTCCTACAGTCTGAGGAAGTTAAGAGCAGGTGTCCCTTCTCCGCCACCACACACACACACACACACACACACACACACACACACATACACACACATACACACACTCACACACCGTATGAAATCAAAGATGTGTGTTTCTGTCACTTGTTTGTGAAGCACCTAGATTACTTACCCCTGTGATCCGTGAGGGATCAATGAATACCTGAAGTTTGCCAATGGAGAAATCATGTGATACAGGCAGATGAGGTTATCCAGTCTCTGGAAGCAAGGCCTTGGGGCGATGAGGCGCAGGAGACACAGAGTGATCCAAAAGCATCTGGTCCTGAAAATATATGTATTTAATATAAAAGCCTCTGGCTGGTCCTACTACACAATCAGACAGTTCCCCCAAAATATTAAACAGGGAGTTACCATACGATCCGAAGATTCTATGTGTACCCAAAAGGGTTGAAAGCCAGGATTGTAATTGATGTCTGTCCACCCAGGTTTGCTCCAGCTTTCTCCACAATAGAGAAAGCACCGAAACAATTCAGGTGTCCCCCAACAGATGAATGGGTAGCAAAATAGCATGCACGTACCCTGGAATATTAGTCAGCCTCAAAAGAAGTATATCCTGCAACGCAGAAGGATCGCGAGGACCTGTGCTAAGTGCCGTGTGCCAGGCACAAGGAGTCAGAGGCTGCGTGATCCCACCTTCAGGAAGAACTCGGGGTAGTCAGTGCAGAGACAGAAGGCAGGAGGGCGATCACTGCAGGCTGGAGGGGAGGGCGCAGGCAGGCATTGTTGAATGGATGGAGAGCTCCTGCTTCAGAGGTGAAAAGAATTGTGCAAATGGATGCAGGCGATAGTTGCACGATATAAATTTTTTAGCACATGGAACTGTGTGTGCAAGAATGGTTCAGTGGGTAAAGTTTGTGTTGTGAGTATTTTAACACTATTTTAAAAATCAAAAATTTTTTTTAAAAAATTGAAAATTTCTAAAAAAATTTTTAGTTGCCAATGGATTTTTTTTACTTTGTTTACTCATATGTGGTGCTGAGGATCAAACCCAGAGGCCTCAGACATGCTAGGCAAGTGCTCTACCACTGAGCCACAGCCCCAGTCCCCCCAAAATTGAAAATTAAACCACCAAAGAGGTGCATGTACGAACACTCACCCACACCCATCACCCCAGCCTGCTGGATGTGTGGGCAGGAACAGGACTCAGAGCGAGGGGGAGGGACTCACAGTCCCACATCAGCTGCACCACGTCCTGATGGAGGGAGGCCAGAGAAGGCAGGTGGATTCCATCCTGCCATTTTTCTTTGGCCATCAGAGTCAGACTCCCGAAATCACAGGCTCACTGAGGCTGGATTCAAATCCTAGTTTGACTCCAAATCTAATGCTCAAAAGAGAGCCGTGGGCAAACCACCACAGTGCCATCTATCTGACCAGAAGGTTAGACCAGCAGGGATTTCAATGTGCTGTGTGGGTGCAGTCCCTTCCCACTCATCACTCTGCACAAAAGCAGGGCACAAGTGAGTTCTGCACAGCTTCCTTCAGGGGCTGCACCAGGGTCCCACTGGCCCTGCACACGTGTGAGATGTGGTCACGACTGGCCCAGCTGCTGCCCATACCTGGGCCAAACGGGTTTCTTGGAAACCAAGCAGGAACCTTTGCAGGGGCTCACTAGGAACAATGGCCGTATTCACGTGTGGTCCCAGCAGCTGCGCCTGGATGGTAGCTCTCTGGGACAACAGTGGAGTGCCCTCTTCTGCCTGGTAGGCAACAGCTGTTGTGAGTTTGTGGCTGCCGTGACAGATCCCCCCACCCCAGAGCCCCAGGGCTTCCCTTTCCCTGGCCTCTTTGGCAGCAGAGGCAGCCTGAGACGGGGAAAGGACAGCCCCTCAAAAGTGGAGGACAAAACCTTTGGCCTCAAGGGGCTAAATATTTAGTTGAAGAGTCAATATTTGAACATGATGAAAAGATAAGCCCCAGGGAATGCTAGAGCATGGGCGGTGGATTGAACTCAGTCTTCAAACGGCCAGAGAGTGCCCCAGAGACTCACTTGTATGAGCAGAGCTGTGTTCATAAGTCTCACCGGCTCAGCACGGAGCACAGGAGCAGAGAACCAGAAACAACCTAATGTCCATGTCCAAGATGGGGTAAAGCTGGCAGGCTCATGGTGACACGGTGCTGTCGTTACCCAAAGAGAGGTAATGACACCTGGAGCTGGGAAACACAATTCAAGTTAGATGTGACCTGCATGAAGCAAAGAAAAAGTCCGTGCACACCACAGGCTAATTGTGTGTAAATATAAGGCTGGGTCGGTCTGAGGTTGCCTGGTGCACTCCTGTCACTGAATTAGACTACAGGGCTCTGCGCGACTGCTCCATGACAATCTTTCTCGGCCAGGTCACCTCTCTTCACCTTAATTTGCTTCTTAGGAAAATGGTGATGCCGAAGAGTCAGTGGTGGGAATAAGGAGACCTGGGTGCAGAAGGCTGGGCAGAGAGCCAACGTATGCAGCTGGCGGTGATGGAGAGGAAGGTGGGTGCGGGCTGCTTCTGTACGGGTGAAGGAAGGCCAACGGAAGGCTCATAGAAGATCGATTCTGTGTCCAACTCCAGAGCTGAAGCTCAGCTCCACCAACAACTTGAAGTTGGGTCCTCCCGTGGTCTTGGATTGCTTTTCTGAAGGTGGTGCTAATGGTACCTGGTTGCTGAGATCCTGTATGGTAGGGATTGACACACAGTGGGTACACAGCCCCCAACTTCTGGGTCTCTCCTCCTAATTTCACACTGTCATAACCAGACTTGGTTCCCAGGGTGAGATAAGACGACATTGTTAGAACCACCCATGGATGGACCAGGCTGGCTCCAGGTGGGTTTCCTGCCCTGGAGGTCATCGGGCATCTGTGGAGTGGACAAGACAAGGCAGTGGTTCCCAGCTTGAGACAATGTACCAGGAGGATCTCAGAGGGATTCCCGACACACAGGTGACTGAGCCCTGCCTCACGGTTTCTGATTCAGCAGATCTGGAAGGAGGCCAAGGCTTTGCATCTCTAACCATTTCCCAGGTGTTGCTGGTGATTCTGGTCCTGGGACCTCATTTAAGATCCACTGAAGCGGGAGAACTGACCATAGGTGGTCACCATATCCCCCTGTAACAGTGAGCTGTGCCTCAGACTCACCTGTGGGGCTGTCACAAAGGTACAGTCCTGGGTCTTGCCCCAGGGTGTTCTAACTTCCTGTGACCCCCACCAAGGCTGTGAAGGTGACAATTAGGGACACTGGCTCTGGCATCAGAATGTGAGTTCATCCTGTCTTGGCCCCTCGTGATCTGTGCCATCTGAGGGGATGTAGTTACCCTTCCTCGGTTCGTGTCCTTTTCTGTCTATGAAATGGGAAAGGGAGGGATAGCATACACCTTCCATGGTGGGCGAGAAAATGAAATGAATGAGTACAGGTAGCCATGGGAGCACGGCCACACACATGACAGACATGCGAGAAAGTTATGGGTTAGATGTGAGGTGTCCCCCCAAAGCTCCTGGGCTAATGCAGAAATGTTTGCAGATGAAATTATCGGATTGTAAAAATGGTAACTTAACCAATCCCTCCTAGTTTGAATGGACAGATGTCGGCAGGTGGCATGGCTGGAGGAGGTGGGTTGCTGGAAAGGTGCATCTGCCCTCTGGTCCCTCCCTGTCCCCTCTGCTGCTTCCTGGTTGCCATGAGGGGAGCAACTTCCCTCTACCATGTCCTTTTGCCATGATGTGCTGCCCCACATTGGGCCCAGAGCAATGGAGTCAGCCATCTATGGACGGAGACCTCTGAAAATTGGGCTCCAAATACATTCCCTCCTCTGAGTTGTTCTTGTTGGTTGTTTTGGTCAAAGTGATACAAAGCTGACTAACACATTAGTGTTATCCAGAAGATCACAGTCTCTACCTGGGCCTCCATGTTCAGCTCTCAGCCTCTACCTGGGCCTCCATGTTCAGCTCTCAGGGCTTTGAGTTACTTAGTTAAGAATGTCTTTACCTGGCTCTGGGCCAAGCAAACCCAGTCCTGACCCTGGCTCCTGGGTGTGACCATCTGGGTCAGATCCAGCCCTCACACCACCCTCAGAATCCTTGGCTTTTCTGCCTCCTCCCTTACCATCATCAGGCAAATCCTTGCCCATGGTTCAAAACCAACTGAAATGTCTTTTCTTAAGTCTTCTTGAATGTTCCACTGTATTCATGTACTCCTAGAATTCCGTATTCAGCACATTCTATCCTAATTACTGGTTACTTGTCTGGCTCTTTCTTAGGCACAAAACCTGCAATTTATTTTTCCTCTAACATGATGCATATAATAGCTGCTCAATAAGTGATGTGTCTGTCAATAAATATCCACTCATCCCTTGGAGTCTGATTTCAAGTAGAGAAAATTTCAACTCGGCTTTTTTTTTTTTTTTTTTTTTTTTTTTTTTTTTACCAGGGACAAGATTCTAACCCCCTTTTACCACAATCCCCATTTGTTCTGCTGCCCCTGGTTTTCATGTGAAATGAAAAGTGAGTGTAAAATATGGCATGGAGTGAAAGCCAAGCCAGAACTTGAGCCCCATGGATGAACTTCAAACAGGGACTTGAAACATGCAAAATCAGAACCAGCCTTGACAGGACAGGGTAGAAGCAGCTAGGCACTTGGTTACTCTCTCAGATGTTCTGGAAATACACTTTGATTTCATATATTTTGAATTATATTGATTGAAATTCAAAGCTAAAGCCAACATACCACATTTCCTTTGGTCAGAAGTGAAGTGTGAAAATAGTGTTTTGAATTCTCGGTTGGATGCACAGCTCTGGGATTGAAGTGTGACAGGCTGTGGAGGTTTTGGGTTACTGGAAATTTCAACATTCCTTTGGCTCCATCTTCCAAAGGAATTAGAGAAATTGAAAACAAGGGATTGTCGGGTACTAGATTATCAGAAGGGCGCTGACGATGATTCCCCTGGGCCCAGTGGGTTGCCTCAGACCAGCAGTCATCCCATGGTGGCCGCCATATTGGTAAAGTTGGTTGGGAAAACAGTGGAGTCGTGGGAACTCCTGTGCCATGGGAATTCCAGTCAGTGGAAACTGGAGCAGGCACCCTTCCCAATGCTGGGGGAGACAAAGTGAGGAAGACCCTGGCATGATCATACTACAGCATATTCAGAGCTGGTGTAATAAACAGAGTGGACACTTGAGGGCAAGGGAATTTATTGCCTTTTGAGTGCCAACTTTTGAAATGAATCATGCCAGAATTGCTGGATTTTCTTTTTCATCTGCATCCATTGGTCATTATATTCAGCATCCACTTTTTCGGCACCAATGCACTTCAAGCTTTATTTCATTCCAAGACAAGAAGCCACTGCTTCCTTACTCCTACCAAGAAAACAAAAATGCAGGAATGGATACGACAAATAAAAGGCAAGTGTGGGGTACCTTAGTTCAAGGAAACACAAATTTCTAGATCTTACCTACTAAGAAGGGATCCAAAGCCAGACATAAGCTAGATCTGCAGCTTTGGAGGCCGCCAGGTACTGGACCTTCAGAGAGGCCAAGCAACTGGAAATGGAATGCTCACAGTGGGCACTGTGACAGGGCTTTGACCATCTAGGAGTTTCCAAAATATCCTGAAATTAAGTACATTTGACAGAATTTGAGATTAAAGAAAAGGTTAAAACTGGGGGAAAACAGCAAGGCTATGATGGGAGAAAAACAGTTCTGTAGGAACTCGAGAAATGAAATGTATATTGGTAAAACTGGAAACCAAACGACACTGCTTCGGCTTTGGGACATGGTAGAATAGTTTGGCTGAACTACCTTTCTCACAGTAACGACTTTAAGACGTATGACAGAATAAAGAAGCAACTCCTTTTAAGCCACTGGAGAGCAAACAACAATAGGCAAATCCTTCAGGGATGGCTGTTTCCACAGAGAGGAGCTGAGCTTGGGAGATCTGCTGTGCTTGTGGGTTTTCTGCTAGAGCATCCTCGTCTGTGTGGTGTGGCCAAAGGAAAGCGATCGTCCTGCTGGCTTTATGTGCAAGAAGCCCTTTAGGACCACCAGCAGGGCTAGAGGATAGGGAGGGAGCGTATCAAGACAGGAAAAGGTGGGAGTCCTCAGGAAATCCGCCCAGATCCTGACCTACTTGTGAGTTGGCACAGGTTGGAGAGACTCCAGGACAGTATGCTAAAGCCGCAGCTGAAACCTAAAAGGACCAAGGGGAGAAACAAATCCAAAATCAGGAGTTCTGAGCTGAGGGTGTTGCTCAGGGAGACAGTGCTTACCCAGAACGTGCAAGACCCTGGATTCCATCAGAGTATTGTCAAAAGCAAGCAAAAAAAAAAAAAAAAAAAAAGAAAGAAAGAAAAAAAATTGGATACCTATTCCAGCAAAATTATTAGACTCCTAGAAAAAAAATATTCAGCACTTCTCATAAGAACACAATTGAATCCAGTATTTCTACACAGTATCACGATAATATTTAAGATACTAGCAAAGACTCCTAGATAAAAATGTGACCATAGTCAAGAAAAAAAACTGTTAACATAAACTGTCCTGGAGATGAGAGATAAGCCCAGATGATTAAACCAACTCACTATCAGAGTTCACAGGTCATGTTTTAGCTTCTGAAATTCTTTTCTGAAAGTTGTTTCTATTTGGAGAGATTAATATTTTAAAGATTTAATTATTTATTAGCAATATTTGAAAGCACAAAGAATTTTAAACAATTTTTAATCAAGTAAAACTCATTCTATCTTGTAATTATCACATGGAGTCATGGAATTCATTTAAAAATTTAAGATGTGTGATAGGATCTTAGTGATCCTGTTTGTTTCTCTGAAGTATTTTTCTCTTGCATCATCATGAGGGGTGTTCTGTATCGATTATTCTCAACTATTACAAAAAAGCCATAAGTAAGAAAATAGAAGAATTATGGATGAGGTTGAAAGGATGGCAATAATAAATCATAGTTATCACTTACATTTGAGTATTAACATTCATATTAAATAGAAATATATTGAACACTCTAAATAAAAAGGCATAGATGTTCAGACTGGACATAAAATCCTGACTAAACTATATGTTGTTCAGGAGAGATGAACTTCAAATGCAAAGGTAAAGAAAAAAATAAAAGTAAAAGAATAGAAAAGTAAATACTATGCAAACTGTAATCACAAAGAGGTGGGATGATTATAACGGAAAATCAAAACACAAAAATTTACAGAACAACTAGATTTAAATATTAGTGATATTGAAGATCTTAACATCAACCACATTAATCTAATCAACAATTACAAAACATTATGTTCCAAAACTACAGAAAACATATTCTGTTAGAGAGTACATGAACTATTCACCAAGTTAAGTTATATACTGGGACACAAATTAAGCAATCAATTTGAAAAGAACCCAACATGATGTGACCTCAACAAAATTAGTGGTCAATTTTTATAAGATAGGCAGACATGTTTCAAACATTAGAAGTCAACTAACACATGTCTAAATACTTTATCAAAAAAGATATCACAAAAGAAATTTTACAAATTGGAATCAAATTATAATGAAATCACAGTTTATCAAAATTTTAGGGATGCAACTAGAACAAGGCATAGATGGAAATTTATAGCTATATATGATCATGTTTGGAAAAAGAAAGTTCAAAAATTTATTATAGAAATTTCTATCCTGATAAGATAAAAATAAAGTAAAATAAATAAACAAAAATAAGAGCAGAAATTAATGAAATGGAAAAAAATATACAAACTAAAATTATCAAAGAGAAAAATTGTGTCTTTAAAATTGTTAGTAAAATTAATACAGTCTCAGTAAAGCTAATTTTTAAAAAGAGCAAAAAATAATCACCAATGTCAAGAATAACAGTGTGAGAGTATATTTTTTGAGATCCTATAGATTTTAAGTGAATAAGAGAATATCATGGACAATTCAGATAAGATGGACAAAATTCCTACAAAATTGACTTGAAATAAAATTACAAGTCTGCATGCATATACACATAATATTTATAAACTTTATATACACTGGAAATTGAATTTTTAAATTTTTTTAAAATAAAAAATAGTAACATATTTAACAAAAGAAGTATGGGATTTTCACATGGGTGTGTAATGTATATATATAGATTTTTTTTCCTCCAAAAGATAATTTCTGTCATAGATTACATCTATTACATCAATAGTGAATTCTATCAGATATTTGATGACAAGATGATGTTAAACTTGTGCATATACTTTCAGAAAGCAGAGAAGAAGCAGCGACTTCTCAACTTGTTTTATGAGCTCAGCAAAATGCTGTTATTAAAACACGACAACAGTATTACAAGTAAATTATACATCAATCTTCCCGTTAGTATGAATTTAAAAATGTTAAGCAAAAGATCAGCATATTTAATTTAGTCATATAGGAAACATTATAAACATCATGACTGCATGAGTTTTATCTGAGGAAGGAAAAGTTTGTATAACATTTGAAAATTGATGACATGTATAGAAAATGCATTTGACAAAATTCACCATCTATTCATGATTTAAAGATTAAAAAAAAAAAGAAGAAGAAAATTCTGAGCCAAGTAGGAATAGAAGGAAACTTCCCAAATCTGATAAGAGGGTTGTATAAAAAAGCTATGAATAAACAGAAGGAGACCAGTAGATTAGTGAAAGGGAACTAAGGGGAGGGGGAGGGGAGGAAAAGAAGTCCTGGGGAAGTAAACCAAATTATATTTGAACTTGAAGTAAACTTGAAGTAAACCAAATTATATTTCATGCATTATGATTATTTTCAAATTTAAACTTGAAGTAAACCAAATTATATTTCATGCATTATGATTATTTCAAAAGGAACCCCAATGTTATTGATAACTTTAAAGTACTAATAAAAACATTTTAAAAACTCATTAGCAAACATCAAACTAAACAGAAAGAAAGCGAACTATTTCTGTCTCACATCAGGAATAAAACAAAAATGGTTCTTCTCATGCAAACAAGGAAGGAAAAAGTTTTAAAAAGACATTAATATTGAACAGAAAAAATAACATTGTCTCTTTTCTCAGACAATGTGATTATATATTTAGAAAATACTCCATGATTTTCTAAATCAATCAACATTAAGAGTAACAAAGTCTCAATGATACAAGATTAGTAGAAAAGAATATGTACACTAGAAAACAAAAATATGAATGTCTATTTTAAATAAAAAAATTGTAATGCATTTAATAAAAAATGTACAAGACCTTTATACTAATAGCTACAATGATTGCTGACCTTTGATAATTTAGACAATTTACTGAAGTAGACCTAAATAAATGGAGAGTCTTACCATGTTCATGGATTAAAATCTCAATACTGTTATTAGTTCTACCCAACTGATCCACAGGCTCAGTACTATGTCAGTGATAATTATAGATAACTTAAAAAATAGATATTCACAAGAAAATCGTGTGTAAATGTAAAGAACTTGAAGTGGCCAAAGTAATATTAACAAATGGAAAAAGTTGGAAGATTCTCCAGGTCTTACTGTATAGCTACATTTAGCAAGAGAGTGTGGTGTTGTAGCATAAAGATAGATAAGTCAAATAAAACAGAATATAAATCAATAAACAGACGACATTTATATGGTTATCAAATTTTCAACAAATACATCCAAAAATTAAGTGAGGACAGGAGTCTTTGAAACAGACTGGGTTTTCACATGGGAAAGAAAATGAACCATCACCTTTATGTGACACCATAAACAAAATTTAATTTAATTTTAATAGAAGAGCTAAAGTTTTAAAACTTTTAGTTAATGAAATATCAGATAAGTTCTCAATGAACAGGGAGCAGATAAAATTTTCTTGAATAGGACACAGAACATAATAAGCATAAAACAAAACATTTGACCAATCAGATTTTATTGATTTTTTTTTTAAAAATCTGCTTATCCAAAATTAGTTTTTGTAAATGGATTGGAAATCTCAAGGAGGTATAAAACTTAAATACAACAAAAACATGTTCATTCAGAATGTATCTTCAAACCCAATCTAAGAAGAAAAACAAGCTAAAAGACAGGAATTAAAAACTTTACAAAATGTAATGTAGAAATGGCCAAAAGGCAACTGAAAGGTTTTCTGCATTATCAGTCACCAGGGAAATGTAACTAAAAACCACAGTGATGGACAGCCACACACCCACCGGAAAGGCTGAAATGAATGGTGTCTGTTTAAGTGAGAGGATGTGCTGATGTGGAACATGTGTCTCTTGTATTACTAGTAGGACACTGGGAACTTTCTGGAGAGATGGAGACATTCAGAATCTAGACTGTGGGGGCGGTGTACAGGGGTATATTCATTTGTCAAAACAACTCAAATCGTACATTTAAGATTTGTTCATTTAACATTTGTAAATTGCATGCAAAGAATTGTCAATAAGTATTAGAATTACTTTATAGGTCTGATTTTCCCAGTAGTGAGAGTTAGCAATTCTGAAGATGCTTTCTTTGTATTCCAGACTAGAGGAAAGGAGTAAATATACTGAGGATAATGGGGTTCAGATTTCTGCTGAGGACAGGAGCCATGGATAAAACAAGAAGGAAACTAGAGTCTAACTTGTAATTCTTGGTTGGAATTATAGGATTAACTCAGAGATAAATGAAAAAGAAATAGAGAACATTTGTTTGTATATGCCATTTGTGAATATCGTCATAATGTGCATCTGTATGTCCATATGTGTAGGCACAAGACAAACATACACATTTTTAAGAACCCGCTGTACATGCATAAATCAAAAAGCAGATCAACACAGCTGGAGGAGAAGGGGTAACCTGAAAGATTAACTGAGGACGTTACCCTGAGTGCAGCCTGAAAAACAGACAAAAGTTACCAAAGAACACCTGAGCCTCACCCTTTACGGAGGAAGAGTGTGCAACATACCAGTAACAGAATTTCAAGGAGATAAAAGGAAGAATTGTCAAAAACAAAAGGATAATAGATAAAATAATCCAAAACTGATTGAAGAGAAGATTCCTCAGGTTGAGGGAAAGTGTTGACTCTTGAGCAACACAAGCAATGAGTCTATATTTTGGCAATTTTGTAAAAAACATAAAAAAAATCTATGGGTTCTTTAGAAGGAACATCAATTAAACTGGACAAAAAAAAAAGGAGAGAAAGAGATAGAGAAGATCTTTCAATATTTTGAGGAAAGAAAACTGTTTAACCTAGAATTCTATACTCACCCCAACCATTATTCAACATTGATAGATTAATAATCATAATTTCAATAGGCTAAAAGGGCAATCTATTCTAGGCCTTTGTTTAAAAAACCGAGAAAAGTGATAAAGGCAATTGGACTAATAATAAAGACTGTAATTTAAGAAACATCATAAGCAAACTTAAAATTGGAGGCACAGAGTGGAGCACCATGGCACACACCTATAATACCAGGGGCTGAGACAGGAGGATTGCAAGTTCAAAGCCAGCCTCAGCAACAGTGAGGCTCTAAGCAATTCAGTGAGACCCTGTCTCTAAATAAAATACAAAATAGGGCTGGGGATGTGGCTCAGTGGTCGGGTGCCTCTGAGTTCGATCCCTGATACCAAAAAAACAACAATAACAACAACAATAACAAAAATTAGAGCCACAGATTAGGATAACTTATTTGCAAAACATAGAACCAAACTATTAGGTAGATAGATATAAATAAATAGATTGGTCAATTTTAATGCTTGATTAAAACATAGTTCCATTAAGAATATAAATATTAAAAAGTAGAAAATTGGAAATTTACTTTAACGTTAATCAATAAAGAAGACTTCCAATGGCCAATAAATAGGTAAGTACAGTGCCATTCACTGATAATCAAGGAAATGCAAATGCAAATAATGCAAAACCATTAAAACAATGTAGAGCCATCTACTACATTAAGAATATGCAATTTAAAACAAGTCTAATAATGCCAATTCTTAGAATAAAGACCAAATGAAAATCTATACTGATCATAGAAATATAAATGGCTAAAATCACTGTGTAGAAAAAGTGGCAAAATCTGGTAAGTTGGAGGTATGAGTTATTCCATGACCTACAATGTCATTTCCAGTTACCTTATGCCCCAAGTATGGGAAGACCTATATGTGGATGTCCATCATAGAATTGTTTGTAATAAGAAAATAAAATATATCACCTATTTATAAGTCCATTAAAATAAGAATAGGTAGATGAAATGTTAAATAGGAGTTAAGATGAATAAAGTGTCATGTATTGACACAGACATGTAATTCACCAAATAGACACAAAGACAAGAATCACATGTTCATCTCAATAGGTGCAGAAGAAGCATTTGACAACATACAGCACCCACTCAGGCCAAAAACACTAGAAAAACTAGGTATAGGAGGAACATACCTCAAAATTGTAAAGCTGTATATGAAAAACCCAACACCAACATCATTCTAAATGGAGAAAAATAGAAAGCTTTCCCTCTAAAAACTGGAACAAGACAGGGATGTCCTCTTTCACCACTTCTATTCAGCATAGTCATTGAAACTCTAGCCAGAGCAATTAGGCAAAAGAAAGAGACAAAAGGGATATGAATAGGAAAAGAAGAGCTCAAAGTATCTCTGTTTGCCAATGACATGATTCTGTATTTAGAAGGCCCAAAAAACTCCACCAGAAAACTCCTAGAACTCATAATTAAATGAATTCAGCAAAGTAGCAGGATACAAAATTAACACCCAGAAATCAATTGTGTTCCTACACACCAATGATGAGTCAGCTGAAAGAGAAATTAAGAAAATTATCTCATTCACAGTGGCCTCAAAAAAAAAATTAAAATACTTGAGAATCAATCTAACAAAAGAGGTGAAGGATCTCGACAATAAAAACTACAGAAAGAAATTGAAGAAGACCTTAGAAGATGGAAAGATCTCCCAGGTTCGTGGATAAGCAGAATTAATATTGTCCAAATGGCAAACTACCAAAAGCACTACACAAATTGAATACAATTCCTATAAAAATTCTGATGACATTCTTCATAGAAACAGACACAGCATCCATGAAATTCATTTGGAAAAAAAAGAGAGAGACCCAGCATAGCCAAAGAAATCCTTAGTAAGAAAAGTGAAGCAGGAGGCATCACAATACCAAACCTTAAATTATGCTACAGAGCTATAGTAACCAAAATGGCATGGTATTGGCACAGAAATAGACATAAAGGCCAAGGATACCGAATTGAAGACACAGAGACAAACCCATGTAGATGCAGTTATCTCCTACTAGACAAAGGCCTCAAAAATATACATTTGGAGAAAAGAGAGCCTCTTCATCAAATGGTGCTGGAAAACTGAAAATCAATACGTATTAAAATGAAATTAGACCCCTATCTCTCTCCCTGCACAAAACTCAACTCTAAGTGGATCAAGGAGACCTAGGTATGAGACCAGAGACCCTGCACCCACTCAAAGAAAATGTAGGCCCAACTTTCCATCATGTGGGCTTAGAGACTGAATTCCTCAGCAAGACTCCTAAACCACAAGTAATCAAATCAAGAATTAATAAATGGGATGGAATCAGACTAAAAATCTTCTTCACAGCCAAGAAAACAATCAAGAGTGTGAAGAGAGAGACTACAGACTGGGAGAAGATCTTTGCCACCTGCACCTCAGGTAGGATGTTAATTTACAGGATAGAAAAAGAACACCAAAAGCTTCACACCAAAACCAAATAAGCCAATCAATACACGGGCAAAGGAACTGAACAGACCCTTCAGAAGAAGAAATAGGAGCGGTCAATAATTATATGAAAACATGTTCAACATCTCTAGCAATTAGAGGAATGCAAATTAAAAACTAAACGGGTATTTCATTTCAATTCTCAAAAACTAACCAAAACAAAAAAATCTCAAGAAGTGAGTAAAGATAAGGACAGTCTACGCAGCTTGCAGAATGCACACCGTGATGGTAGTGTAATCTTGGACTACATTCATGGGTTACAAACAGAAAACAGAAAATAATAATCTAAGCTATTCTTGTGCTGATCTTGGTAAAGATTCTCTGAGGAAAAGGAAGAAGAGCAATGTGATTGTGTGGAGATGAGGGGCACGGTAAGGGAGGGTGCGTTGCTTTCATAGAAATAATATCTTATTTCTTTCAAGAAAAAAATATCTGAAGAAAATAAAGCACAAAGCTCACAGGAGTCAAGTTTTCATTATGTAAATATCTGTGTCTGTTACATGAATCTGTACTGTTTTACATTTGATGTATTTTGTGAATACAGACCTTTAAAAGTCTTTTAAGAAATGAGTATCATGCCAGGTTAGTCACAAATGTACAAATGTTCTGTCAATTGTTGTAGACAAATACTTGAGTGATAAAATTAAAAACATGAGGCTGGGCATGGTGGCACGCACCTGTAATCCAGCTGCCAGAGGCTGAGAGAGGAGGATGGTGAGTTCAAAGCCAGCCTCAGCAAAAGCAAGGTGCTAAGCAACTCAGTGAGATTCTGTCTCTAAATAAAATACAAAATAGAGCTGGGGATGTGGCTCAGTGGTCAAGTGCCCTTGAGTTCTATCCCCAGTACCCCCCCAAAAAAGACATGAATTAGGAGCATGAAGACCAGTTTCATGGCCCTAGAAACATTTGGAGGTAGAGGAAGAAAAAACAGAGCATAGAGAGATAGGGGCTCTAACTTTCTCCAGAGTGGTTAAATCAAGAGAAAAAAAATGCACAAGGGTAAATAGTGAAAAGGTACATTTATTATATTATTTATTATTTATTATATTAGGTAAATATGTTTCATAATGTTTTTATATGTATCAGTATATTCGACTTCTTTATGATTAAAATTCTTGTTAAATGAGTCAGAAAATTTTGCAAAGAGTTTTCCAGAATTTTAGAATAAAATTTTCTTACCTCCATCCTTTATTCCTGGTAACTTGGATTCCTTGCTTTCACAAATATTTCTTTTTTTAAAAAAAAATTTTAATTAGATGTATAAAAGAAAAATGAAAAGAGAAAGCAATTGACCTCCACATGTAAACATAACAGTGTGCACCCACACAGAGACACTCGGAGCAAAGGAATCCAGAATATATTTGCAGAAGCTGTTTAAAATAATTTGCTTCATGTTGAGCAAACTTTTTACAAATGTATTGTCTAGTTTCAGGTTTTTTTGCAATTCTAAAATGAATAAATCAATGAATGATACCCAGTTATTTGTGAGATGTTAACTTGTGATTTTAAGCCATTCAGCAGCTAAGCATTAGCTGGGCATGGTGATGCCTACCTGCTGCAGTCCGGCTGCAGCAAAATAACCGGGGGGTGACGAGCAACTTGTGTACATTGATACAGCAGGAGTGGGAGCCGTTTATTGTAGGACAGGAGGGGTATATATACATTCCACACGGCTTATCTTAATTAACATAAACTAGATACAGCAGTCAACCAATAAGAAATCTCCACACTTAATGGCTCACTGGCGTTACTTCACAAACCACTCCCTCCGGCAAAATGTCAGGCGCCATCCTGACTTGTTTACAGACCCTAACACCTACCTGTAATCCCATCTGCTCCAGAAGCTGAGGCAGGAGGATTGCAAGTTTGAGGTCAGGCTGGACATCTTAGCAATACCCTGTCTCAAAATTAAAAAATAAAAAGGTCTGTGGGTGTAAGTTAGTGGTACACACCCCTGGATCCCATGCCAGTACCAAAAGAACTGAATGTGAGGCCTAGTGCATATTCATGGTCGTGAATATTTAGTAATTTACTTCTGTCCCTTTCTACCTCTGAGCCTCAGTGCCTCAGCTGTACAGTGTCAAACCATTTATGACTGTAGCCATTTCCAACACCCTAAAGCATGACACGGGAATGGTGTGGCCACAGCCCCGGGATGATCTATTGCTGGTGTTCAGAGTATGACCAAGGAACATAGCTTCTGTGGCTGCACCCAGCTCCGCCATTTGCTCTTTGTATCACCCTCCAAAGAGTCCTGTTCTTGCTAAGCCTCAGTTTTCTCTTCTGTCAAGTGCAGGCAGTAATTACCATTCCCTGATCACATGAGGTTTAGAGACACCCAAATACGAAGAGGCACATGAATTGCCCAGCCATCTGGGAGACGTACCTGTGCTCATTAGGACTGTGGCCTGTGGGGGCTCTCTGGAGAAGTAGGGTAAATTTGTGCTGAGGGTTTCAGAGCTATGTAAATCTTGCAGGGAGCCTGTGGTTCCATTTCTTAGACCCTGAGCTCTGGGGCCTCCAGCATTTTTTTTTTAATAAAATTACTGCCTTATTTAGAAGGGATCTAATTCTTATTATTTAAAATGCTGTTGGCAGCTGACACATTGAGAACATTATCAAAATATAATTTAACTGGCATTTTGGTAGGGGAAAAAAAGCAACGCTTGCTGTTCATAAGAGTAACACACAAAAGAACATTTTTTTATTTAAAATAAAATACTAGAATTTTTTTACTTCAATATCTGCACTCTGTGAATATGTGGCACGCTTCCTAATTATCAACTTACATTAGGGGGAAAAAATCACAAAAGTACAGGAATTTCTAACAAAACATCACACTGATACTGTCTGTCCCAAATGGGAGAAGAGGGGATGACTTGTGCGGAGGACGGGCAGGAGCACAGGAATCCCACATCACCCACTGCCTCCTGGACACTTCTCCTAAGATGTCACCTGGGGCCCACCTGTCACAGCCCTGCTCATCACCTGCCTTCCTCACACCCACCCTCCCTGCTGACTTGTTTCCTGGCTTCAAGCCTGAACAGCCTTTCTTTCCTCCATATCTGGATGGGAAGAGAGCAGTGGGTGGATGATTGGAGGAAGGGCCCCTGCTACCTCCCACCTGAAGTGGACCACAGACCCGCCAACCACGTGGCACCTGGCCTCTCATCACTGCTTTTCCCCAACAGGGAACTCTGCATTCAAGGATGGAAAGGAAATATTTGGCCAAAAAGTCAGTGACTGATGTGCTGAAGTCTGTCCCCGGGGAAGGGGGACTTTGCAGATGTGCCTGAGCTTGGCGGGAGGGATGTGGTTAAGGCGGTGTTACAGTTTCCCTCAAAGTTCATATACTGATGTCCTAAGCCTCAGTACTACAGAATGTGACCTTATTTAGAAGAGTCATTGCAGATGTAATTAGCTAAAAGGAGGTCATTAGGGTGGGCTCTAATCCAACAGGACGAGAATTTTTATAGAAAGAGGAACTTTGAATACAGTCTTAATCTTTTTGTATTGCTAAAATGATATAACTGAGGCTGGGTACCTTATACAGAAAAGGGGTGTAATTGGCTCTTAGTCTGGGTTGCTACAAAGTCCAAACAGCTTGACCTGGGTCTCTGGTGAAGGCTCCCCATTGGCTATGTCACAGTATTGGGGAGAAGTGGAGCGGGAAATGGCTTTGTGCAGAGGGGCCATGTGTAGAGCCAGGAAGTCAGAGGTTGGGAGGGGCCTGGATCACTCCTTTACAGCTACTTGCTCTTCTGGGGAAGGCGTCCAGGCCTTCGTGAAGTGGTGCCCTCCCAGAGTAGGGCCCCATGACCAGCAAGCCTGCCTCTTAAAGCCCCACCACCTCTAAACGTGTGATATTGGGGGCCGAGCGTCCAGTAGTGGACCTATGGAGGACACACTCCGCTGTTTCCAAAGTGCACCTGACACACAGACCAGCACCTCACAAGGAGGAACAGAGATCCCGGGGATGCTCCCACCTGCCAATCACTCCAGAGACCTTCCGCAACCCGGGAAGCCAGGAGAAAGCCCTGGAGCCGATTCCCTCTCTAATCTCTTAAAATAAACCAACTCTCCCAACACCTTGATCTTGGACTTCTGGCTGCCTAGACTGTGGCACAATAAATTCCTGCTGTTTAAGCTACCCAGTATGTCCTGGCCGCCCTACCAGAGGCAGACGGCTGGACGGTGAATGGCAGCCACCAGTTTCAGCTCAGGGTCCCCATGCTGGGCAACAGGCTGTTTGGGTGCCGAATTTCCAAGAGAGGTCATACATCTTCCAGTATGTAAAATACACCAATTTTCAATTCACAATTAACTCAGAAATTTGAAACAATTCTACAACCCCCCAAACATATCCAGGGGACACAGAATTTATGGTCAAATAACTTTAAATTTGTGTCCATTTGTAATATTCTATGAAACTGTGACTTTCAAGCATTTTAGCTAGTGAGGTACTTAAATGAATAAGTCAAATAAATATAAAATCAGAGAGATGACAAGAGGCCCAGGTTACAGGATAAAAGAAGGCACAGAGGAGAATAAATACTACACCCCTTCCTGGGGCCGTAAATGGCTTTATGTGTTTCACACACAATTCCACATAATCTGCATAATGATCCTAGATGGTGGAGTTTTTTTATTCTTTTTGCACAGATGAGAAAACCATGATGCTACATAAATGAAGAAACAAACATAATTCAAGAAAGAAGAACTGGACATTTTCATCCTCTCTCTCTCTCTCTCTCTCTCTCTCTCTCTCTCTCTCTCTCTGTCTCTCTTCCTCCCTCCCCACCCCCCTCCTTCTCTCAATGTTAAGTCCATTGGCTCCGGAAGCAATCCTGACTTGCGATTGAGCCCAGCTCCTCCAAGTAGCCGCTAATCATGGTGAAAAATGACTCGTGTTTCTGAACTTTACTTCTACGGAGAGAAAAAAGAGAAAGAAACAGGTACTAATCATCTTTCAGAGTAAATGTAAAGGACTCAACAGAATAATGTTCGAAAAGTACTCAGACTACTGTGTGGGGAAATTTTATCTGAGAAGAACGTTTTAGCATGGGTTGGGGACGTGTGTTTGCCCTGCACAGTCTTTTAAGTGCCTTTCAGAGTTTAGTGTCTTTAAACATCATTTGTTCCCACAGTGTCTTTATTGGAAATGCACACTAGTCCTCTTCATTAACAGAATCATGGAGGCGCAGAGACTTTAAACAACTTGATCCAGGTCTCATAACCGGAGTCCGGCAGGGCCAGGACCAGAACCCAGGGATGTCACTCCTCACCACTGCATGGGACCTCTTGCCCTTGGCAGCAGCCACACAGGCACAGCACGGGGAGCACCCCAACTTCCCTTCTCAGCATCTGTCCCTCTTCTCCTCTCCCCTGCTGTGGATCCACCAAGCTACTACTGACTGTTTTCCAGAACACCATCGAACAGAGGTGGTCCTCACTTAGAATCCCAGGTTCCCTCGCTGCCTGCAGAGGATGCTCAACACCCCCAGGCAGGGCTCTCACCTGACCTCATGTTCTGCCACCCCCATTTCCGGTTCCTCTATCTTGCACAGTCGGCCCCAGTCACCCCAACCTTCTCCTTCTTCCCCAAGCAACTCTGTTGTCTCCTCCCTCTGCCTTCCTGCCAGAAGGCCCTGTCTCCTCTCCTGTTCTCCTCCAGATATTCTCAGCCTCACTATCCTGGGGAAGAGATGGCCCTGGTTTTCCGATGGAGAAATCCATCTCAGAGAAAGCTTTGTTCAAGGTCATACAGCAAGAAAGTGATTGAACTGATATTTAAATCCACATTTTGGGGGGGTTCTGGGATCGCCTGCTGCCATCACCCACCTCTCTAAAACAGTTGGGGAGATTATATTGTGGCCTTAAATGACCTGGGAAGGTTTGTGTTTCTCCAGATGTGGCATATGGTGGCTCTGGGGGTGGCTGAAATGTCTCTGTGGCCCTTCTTTCTGACCCCTGAGCCACATCCAACTGTCTCCAGGCTCAGAAAGTCCAGGAGGCGGCCACACAGCTTCAAGAAGGCAATCTCTCTGTCTCCCTGTCTCTCCCCACCCTCTCCCTCTCCTCTCCCCGTCCCCCTCTCTGCCTCGCTGGTGGGAAGGCCGCAGGCCCATGCATGAAGCAGGCTTGACTCAGGAAGCAAAATAAAATGGAAGAGCAGGGCATGTGCATTTTATCAGAACCAAACAAATTGTGGCTGTAAACATTCCGTCGCCAGAGAAATTGCAGGCTTCTTTGAAGATCAGTGTCTGTTTTTTAATGTATCTATATTAAAAAAAAAAAAAAAAGAAAGAAAGAAAGAAAGAAAGAAAAGAAAAGAAACTGGACCAAATTTCCATTCGCCTAATGTAGGGAGGGGTTGCGGGGAGGGAGCGAGGCCTGAGCCCTGGGAAATGAAATGAGGGAGGGGGAAGGGAGACCTTATGTCCTGGATTAGCACATTGATTAAAAGCAAGTTTCTCTGTCTTGAGCAGCCCGCCCCCACACCCCATCCGCAGCCCCACCAGCCACTAACCACAGCTATTTCATGGGGTCTCTCTCTGACTTACTTATTTGATATGCTCAGCCTCAACTGTTGTGGTTCAGACAGTTTGTGTTAGGGGTCCTGTGAGGAAGAAAAAAGGCAGCCTCCTAATTTTCTGCAATTGCCTGTTGACATCTGGAGAGCACCCTGGCTTTTAACCCTCGGTGGTACCCAGCGGTCTCCACCCCCGCCCCACCTCATCAACCTGGGGCCTGGGGAGCCTGAGTCAGCAGCAGCTACCCCAGAGCTGCTGCAGGACTCCGCCCTGACTGCGATCCATCCTCCCCAGCCTCCAAGACCTGCCCTTCCCATCCCGTGGGTCACCTCGCTCTCCCTCCATCCCTGGACCTCTTGTCCCGGCCCATGGCTTCCGTTACTCTGCATACAGGCAACACTCAGAGCCCTTCTTCCAGCTTCTATCCATCTCTCTTGCTCCAGAACTGAATTTTCAACTGTGTAACAGGTACTCGAATCGCTTCCATGTTTTCCTAGTGGAAAAGAAAAACAGAAAGACAAAGCCTGGGGCCCATTCTGAGAAGCCTTTCCCGAAACATGACATGATGACGAGGCTCAGTGTGGCCTTCTGGGAGGGCTGGCAAATCTCTCCTCCACTCGAGGTCCCTCTGGATTTCCCACCCAGGTCCTATTCTTTCTGTTCTTCTAGATATTTCTCCATGAATTTTGTGCAAACACCTGGAACTTAAGTTCCATTGTGTGCATATATACCACATTTTCTTTATCCATTCATCTGTGATAAGCACCCAGGCTGGTTCCATAACTTGGTGATTGTGAATCATGCTCCTATAAATATTGTGATTCAGGTATCACTACAGTATATTGATCTTAAATCTTAGGGATAAATACCAAGGAGTAGAAGAGCTGGGTCCAATTCTGGTCTTTTGGGGAATCTTTATACTGATTTTCAAAGTGGCTGCACTGATTTGCTGTCCCACCAACAGTATATGAGTGCTCCTCGCCCCCACATTCTCACCAGCATTTATTATTATGTGTATGTTGAATGATTGCCATTCCAACTGGGGTGAGATGATATCTCCGTGTAGTTTGATTTGCATTCCCCTAATTGCTAAGGATTTTGAACATTTTTTTAGGTATTTTTTGGTCATTTGTATTTTTTCTTTTGAGAATTGTCTGTTTAGTTCATTTGCCATTTATTGACTGGACTATTTGTGTGTGTGTGTGTGTGTGTGTGTGTGTGTGTGTGTATGCACACTAAGTTTTTTGAGATTTATATATCCTGAATATTAGTTCCCTGTCAAAAGAGTAACTGACAAATTTTTCTCACGTTCTGCAGGCTGTCTTTGTGCTTTAATTCCTTTAGTATGCAGAAGCACTTCAATTTGATGCCATCTCACCTATTGATTCTTGGTTTTATTTCTTGAGCTTTTCAGTCTTATTAAGGAAGTCAGTGCTTGAGTCCAAATGTTGAAGAGTTGACCCTACATTTTCTTCTAGCAATTGCAAAGTTTCTGGTCTAATTCCAAGGTCTTTGATACACCCTGAGTTGACTTTTATGCAGGGAAATAGATAGGGATCTAGTTTCATTATTCCACATATGATTCTCCAGTTTTCCCAGCACCATTTGTTCAAAAGACTGTCTTTTTTCCAAAATATGTTTTTGGCATCTTTGTCAATGAACAGGTGACTGTATCGGTGTCTCTTTGCTTCTGGGTCTTCTATTCTGTACCATTGATCTTCTGGTCTGTTTTTATGTCAATTCTATGCCATTTTTTGTTACTATCGCTGCGTAGTATGATTTGAGATTGAATATCTTGATGCCCCCAGCATCACTCATTGTTCAGAACTGCAATGGCTGTTCTGGGTATCTTATTCTTCCATGTGAATTTTATGACAGATCTTTCTAGTTTTGTGAAGAAAGTCATTGGTATTTTGATGGGGATTGCGTTGGATCTGGAGAACATCATGCTAAGAGAAATCAGCCAGATTTAGAAAGTCAAGGGTCAAATTTTTTTCTCATGTACAAGCTAGAGAGAAATAAGGAATTTCAAAAGGGGAATCTTGTGCAGATAGAAGACAGAATAGTATAGACAAGGAAGGGGATCAAGGAGGAGGGAGAAGGAGCTATGGAATGAAACAAATCAAATTATACTAAGAGCATAGAAGAATATCTCACAATGAATTGCACCTTAATGTAGCAATATGATGCACAAAGTTATTATGTAAATAGAAGGAAGACCAGTGGAGTAAAGAAAGGGGATCCAGGGGAGAAAAGAGGGGAAAGAAAGAGAGAAAATGGGGAATAAAATGGAGTAAATTATGTTATGTGCACATAGATCACAATGAACCCCACTATAATGCATGATTATAATGCACTAATAAAATTTTCTAAAGGTTCCAAAACTATTCATCTTACACAGTCGGGAACTTCTTCTATTTTATATTTTTCTAATGATACCCCGAGCCTGGGGCCAGGGCACCTTCATCTCTCACTTGTCTTTTTGATGCCCTGGCTGAGGGAGGTGGTCTTCAGTGCTCACCCTGTCTTCTAGCCACAGCTGCCCTCATAACTAAAGCCCCATTATTTCTTAGCAAGCCCTATTTATTCACATATGACTTTTTCTTCCCAACCCACTTCCAGGAATTTGATGTAACTTTGAATAAGAAAAAAAAATAGATACAGTTAAAATGGAAAGCTAAGTGAAAGGACCCCTCTCCCAAGAAAATGGATGGTTTGTTTTATTCAACGTTATGGACTCATATCTTTATGAACTGTGCACTCTTCTGCATGCCTACTAACCTTAATTACTCGGCACGAGGGGCTCCTATGTCTCATGCCATCTTCCCCTTTGCCTGACTTTGGTTTCTTGGAAGCATTCAAGGTCTGCTCCAAATCCGGACCTCCTTCCTCCTTATCCAGCCAGGATTTTTCTCTGCTGCCTTTCAATACTCTCTCATCCTAATGGGGTGAATTTATTGTCTTCCCCCAAATCTGTTCTGATTCTGGGTTTTGCACCCCAGTGGAAGGCACCGCAGAACAACCAGAAGGAGATACAGAAGCCCAACTTGCTATCCAGGCTCTATTCAAATCGCTGATTCAGGGAACCCTCTCAGGCAAGCCCCACCCCCCGGGTGTGCGCTGGACCTCTTGCCTCTCTCCCTGCATCTTGTACTTTTCAGTAATGCTGGGAAGCAGGAAGGAGCTCACTCTACAGCAGCAGTGTGGGGATTTAATATACGGTTGTGGAAGGAAGAGAGAAAGGAAGGATAAGAAATTTCTCCTGGCCATTCTAGGAGAGGAGAAATATAGTAATAGTGAAAGATAGGGAAAGACAAGCTCCATAAGAGAAGAGCAAATTGTGAATGAATCACAGGGATCCAAAGGAAGAGGGGCACTCCTGGGTCCTGTTGGAACGTCTTTATAGAAGTTAGAAGTAAAGAACATGATGTCAGAGATTCTAAAGGGCATAGGATCTTGAGAACGTTGGCAGGCACCTGTGCCATTGCTTTGCAGATCTATGGGTGAGCTACCTGTTTGCTCCTACATTACCACTTGTGGGAGAAAACACAGTGTGTTGAGACCTATCTATCTAGACACTTCAAATCATGATGACTTCATTATACTGTCTCTTCCTGGTATATGAAATACGGTTTTTACATTGTTATGTCTTTAGTCGAATCTTCCAAAATGGGAGATGCCATTGGATGGACCACACTAGACACTCATTCTCCTCACTTGATATCATTCCTTAACCAATATTCTGTGAGTACGGAACCTCACTTCACCCCGGGGCCGCCAATCCTCATTTGCGTAATTCACAGTGCCAATGATAAAAGATTTAAATTATTACAAAGGGGAAACATAAATTGTATTGCCTATCAAAAAATCAGATTTGAATTGGCACCAGTGTTTGACAATCATGGGTAGATACTAGAGGACCAGGAACAGGTTCTCCCTGTTGTGTAGAGAAAGGGCTTCCTTCTTACACCCACCCAAGTGGCCATCAAGTATGAAGATATGAGTGAGTTTTTTCTATCTTTATTTCTGTTTTGACTTTTCAATGACTCAAAATCTTCCCTCCCAAATCCCCTGAGAAAATCCTGGAAGACACAATCTATTCGAACCAAGGAGACAAAAGAAAAGGGGGAGAATGTGGGGGGGGATGGAGAAGATCTTGCAGAAGTTCCAATGAAAGACAGCACAGTTAGGATGCTGGCTTGGGCACATCGAGTACACCAGGGAATCAGAGCCTGGGCACTGGAAGCTGGGAAACATCTGAAAACATCCAAGGTTATTTATTGGCTTTCACTTAAAATCATCCCAAGAGAAGCAAGAAGGGGATAGGTAAGATGACAGGACAGAAAGCCAGTGTGACCCCACTGGAGAAGATGAAATAGCAGTTCAACCGCTGAAAAGGGGAGGGAAGTGGTGGGGGAGGGGGGCTGGCAGGGAGGGCAACACTGCTGAGCTTAAGTGATGAGAAGCAGCCCATTAACATGTAATTAAGACGACCTGACCCTGGAATTCCTGAAACTAATAAGCCGTTAAAGCAAAGAGGCAAAAAACAAGGTTAAAACACAACAGTCAATGGAGACCTTTTATGCCATCAGTGAACAACTGGAATTTGAAATTGGAAATGCAATATGATTTGCCTTAGCACCTCCAAAATGGAATACTTAGGTATACATCTAACGAGATCTATGTGCGAGATCGATGAAGAAAACTACAAAATCTAGTGAAAGAAACCAAAGAACTAATTACGGAGCAATAGTCCATGTTCATGGATAGAAGGGTATTGTAAGACGTCAGTTTTCTCCCACTGTTGACCTAGAGATTCCACACGACTCTAATCAAAAGCCCTAAAAAGTAATTTTGCGGAACTTTTTCTGAAATTTATACAGACAGGCAAAAGGCCCAGAACGTTTTGAAGGAGAACAAAGGAGGAGGGCCGACATTACCAATTTCCTTGTGGGTTAAGTGGAGGTTTAAGGAGTCAGCAGACGGATGGACAGAGCACTTAGAGCAGGCCCCGCAAGGGAACCAAGATGTTATCCCCAAAGGGTGATGAGATCCCCGTTGTAGAGTTCAGAACTGAGCCACAGAGGGCACAGGGGGAAGCTGAGGGTTTAGCCCGAAGCTCTGACTCGTTCTTAACCTTTTGGCCACTTAAGGGACAAAGATCCAGTCCTTTACTTGCCCTGTTCACCTAGTTAGGTGAGACACGAGGCTGTGAGGTTAGAGTAACTCATTTCTGAAACCAGCTGCACCCTCTTCCTTTAGCTCTGTGGCTTTGATTTGGCTTTTAACTTCTCTGGCTTTGTTTCTTCATCTCTGTGGGTATAGAAATCCCCCCTCCTGGATAGCTGGAGACCTCATTCCTTCCCTGGGGGAAGGCTGGCACCCAGACTGGGACCAGCCACCCAGATCTCACACATGGGTTGTTAGCCTATGATCACCTCTGCCCAGTCCTCTTTGGCAATAAGTCACGTCCAGGAATATCTGCCCTCCAGTACCCTAATAAAGGAGGCAAAGGTTGCCGGGTGTTCAGACTTATCTCGCCCTGCTATTTCTTAAGCACCTACTATGCCCGGCATGGTGCTTGGACATTTCACATAGGTCTTCTCTCTCACTTTGCAAAGGTCACAGTTTCCTTTGAACACATAAAGAAGTCAAAGGTCTGGGAGGAGGAGAAGCTAAGACTTGGCTCAAGGCCCTCTGGCTGAGTAGTGAAGACACCTTCGAACAGGCTCAGGCTGGTTCTCTGTGATAAAGCAGCCTCTCTCTTGCTTGCCAACCCTGATTCCAGTCCTCACCAGAAGGTGAGCTCTTCCAGCCAGAGTGCTCGGTGACCCCAGCCTTGACCAGCAATGCCTGCCGCTCCCTGGAGCTGGAAAGGGTCAACGTACCATTTTGCACTTAGGAACTCTGTCCTCCTGTCCCAGAGATCCAACCTGTCACACTGAGATCCCTCACCGGGAAGGCGAGGGGACTCCAGGGCTGACGTCCACAGATGAGGAAACAGCAGCTCTCGGCGACCAGGGAGAGGACAAGCCACCCCTCCCGCAGCCTCTTCCTGTGCCCCATCAGCTTCTCTTCCCAGCCCACCTGGGAATCCTAGGAACCCTCCTCCTCGGAGGAAGACGCACGTAGCCGGTGGTCACAGACGTTAGGGGACACGATGAGGAGGACAATAGCCCTGCTCCTAATGGAAAAGGTTCCCGATCACAGGCAGCTTAGGGGAGCCAGATGTTCCTCCTCAGGAGGGAAAAAGTTTGTTGATTTGCCTCAACATCAAAACTTGGTGGGGAGGGTGTGAGCAGGAAGTTGGCTCCCTGTGGCTGGTCCCAGTCTGGGTGCCAGCCCTCCCCCAGGGTCTGGGAAGACGCAGCATCAGAGTCACATTCGGGGCTGGGTGTGCCTGTTACAGCACAGCAGGGAGCACACAGCCTGCACTGGTGGCCAGAGTACCCTGCTCATGCTCCTGAGCTGCGGTGTCAGTGAGCTGCAGGGTCCTGCCTCTGCAGAGCCCCAGGCAGGGAACAGGCCAACCTCCTGGGCCCTGTTGGTGCAGGGCAGGGATAAATTAGAAAGTGGCTTTTTATTCTTTTCCCAACATCAAGTGGTACAACTTACTTCTGTAATCAACATCAGTGAGATTCACCTTTCGGGAAATAAGAATTTTTTTCTCCAGCCACAAATCCATTTTAGGTAAACATTATTGACCACCCACATGTAGAGATCCTTTGTTGGGAAAATTACTTCCCCTCTTTTCTCCCTTTTTGTGATTTTGTAGCAATATGGGGTGGGGTGGGGTGGGGGGGTGCGTATTCCACTAAGAAAGGCTTTTGTTCTCTGGACTTTATTCTACGGAGGACAATGTAGGCAAGTTTTACTGAAGAAACATTACAATTTCCATAAATATGATTATATAATTCCAGTGGAAAATATTCTGTAATCACAGCTTGTTCATACACATAACTCATATTAGGCATAGAAAACAGAGATCACGTAACTTCCTTACAAGACTAAATACTAGATTTTCCCAAGAGTTCCTGTTGAAGGGATTCGCTCACTTAGGGAATGGCCCTTTGCCAAGTGCCTGTTGAGTGACAGTCACTGGTGCTGGGCGCTACTGGTATAAAGCAGAGCTCACTCCTGTCTGCTTGGCACTTTCTGCCTGCAGAAGAGATGGAATTTGGACTCAGAGATGTCATGTCTGTTTGGCACAATGAATACCATATTTGTCAAACTTTGCAGTGCATGGGTATCCATGAATGTGATTGGTGTCTACCACCACATGATGAAAGAGGCAATATGAGAAAAAAAGGCTCAGAGAGTTCACTCAGCTGCCTGAGGCCGCCAGCTAGATGCGGATGGATTCTGAGCCTCCCTGTGTCTGACCACACAGCCCAGGTTCTTCTTTATTTCAGAAGGACCAGGGACAGGATTGCTGTGGCCATAGTCATCATCGCTGAGGTTTTTACATAAGGCATCAGTTTACTGGGGCTGGATTTGTCCTTTTAATGGGTCAGCTTCTTCCCCGTAATTTCTTTTTTTCCCCTCATGTCCTACAAATTGGCTCCAATTTCCATAATCCAGTTTTATGCACATAAGCAAAGTAAATGGCTTCCATATGCAAATAAGCTCTGGAAACACTGAGTCCAACCATCGCACGGGTTTCTTGGCTCACAGGCTTCTCAGAAGGCTGACCTGATGCACTTTAATTAACACATCCAAATTGTGCATGTGTCTGTCTCCTGTGGGACGTTTCAATGCATGTACACGTTATTTAATGCTCCGATCTGAATAAACTTCAAAACTTACCTCTATGGTGAAATCATTCAAAATCCTTTCTTCTTGATTGCTCAAAATGTACAGCTCATCTCGTCATCCACGGTCAGCCTACTGTGCAGTAGCACACCAGAACCTGCACCTCCCCTGCACATGTCACTAGTGCCCATAGGTCCTCTCCCCATCCCTTCCTGCCCACTCTCCAATCTCTGCACTGTTCTACCCTCAACTTTCTTTTGCTTTTGACTTGGGTTCCAGGTGTTTTCTGAATAGTAACCCTTGTTAGGAGTACAGTTTGAGATACTTTGTCCCAATCAGCAGGTTTACTCTGTTGACTGTTCCCTCTACTCTGCTTTTAACCTGATCTCATCCCATTTGTCTATTTTTGCTTTTATTTTTTGTACTTTGGGGCCTAACTCAAAAAGTCCTTGTCCATTCCGATGTTCTGAGGGGTTTCCCCTGGGTTATCTTCCAGTGGCGGCTTGGTTTCAGGTCTTGAGGCCTTCAGTGCCTTCTGAGTTGATTTTTGTATATGGTGGGAGTGAGATGCAGGCCTTCAGAACCTGTGGATCCAAGTCTCCCCCATTCAGCCTGATGTCAGCTGTAGACTTGCCCTATGTGACCTTCATTCTGCCAAGGCACGTTCCTTCTATGCCAAATTTGGTCAGAGTCATCAACATGAAAGGATGTTGAAGTTTATCAAATGTCTTTTCTGCATTTGTGGAGAGGATCACCCAGTTGTTTCCTTTGTTCTGTTGATATGGTGTATCACTCTGTTGGTTTTGCATGTGCATTCCCTAGGATGGACCTCACTTGATAATGAATAACCGTCACTTACTGTTATTGTATTGGGGCACATCTCTTCCTTTGAGATCTGCTCATATTTGCTTTATATTTTTAGATACTCTGATAGTGAGTGAATATATAGTCATAGTTATTATTTCCTATTGCTGAATAGATCCCTTTCTCATTATAGAATGACCTCTTTTTAACCGCTTTTGATTTAGAGTCTATCTGATGTAAGTATGGCTACTCCTGCATTTTTTGTTTTTACTCTATTGGCATGGAGCATCCTCTGCCCATCACTTCACATTCCACTGATTACGTGTTCCTTACAGGTAAAGTGCGTTTCTTGGACGCAGCGTACAGTGGAACTTGTTGCTGGGTTCGTTTCAGTCACTCTATGTCTTCAAATTGAATCATACATTTTCATTTGAGGTAATTGCTACCATTTTGTCACTCGTTTTCTTCTTTTGTTTTCATTCCTTTCTTTCTTCCTCTTTTATACACTTTTATTATGGTTAAGTGATTTTCTCTAACAGTATGTTTGATTTCTTTGCTTATTTTGTGTGTGTCCAGTACAGGCTTTGGCTTTGTGGTTACCATGGGAGGCTCACAAAAAAGACCTTTTTAAGATAAGAAGCTACTTCAAAACAATAGCAACTTAACAATAATTATAAAGTTAGGAAAAGGAAATACACTAAAAAACTCTGTACTTATACTTCATTTCTCCCCATGTTTTGGATTTGTGATGCTCTATTGTGAATCACGTTGTACAGTCTCTCTTTTTATTAATGTAGTTACTATTATTTTAGTTGTTTTTTTCCCTTCAGTCTTCATATACTAAAAATAGAAATGGTTTGTCCATCATCCATGTTTACAATATTAAAGTATTCTAAATTTGTCTCTACAGTTACTCTTACCAGTCCTTCCTGTCTGCTCCAATACTTTATGTTAAGTCAGACACTGAGGTCTCTCATCTGGTATCCTCATCTGGTGAAGGTTGTTTGGTGTGAGAATCGCTGCTCAAGTGCATCTTTCGGTGGGGAGATGATCACTGGATGGTTTAGCTGCCATCTTTTCTCTGCTTCCCCCTTTTATTCTCAGTGACATTAACACATACATATTCAAATTCATTACCCTTTGGAAGCAACAGAAATATCCACTGCAGAGGAATCATTGAGTAAATTATTTGTCATTCACACGGAAACATAATAAGCAGATATTTGAAATATTGTTATAAAGAGTCAAATAAAATCTTAAGTGGTTATCAAATAATGAAAAATGGAAAAGAAAGGACTAAAATGGTGTGTATGTGTTTGTGCATTCGTTTACAATGCTCTGTGAAATGTCTCTGCAATTAAAGAAATGAGAAAGAAAGTGAGCTTTAAAATTCATTTTATTTTTCCAAATGTTCTACAATATACATTTATTGAAGCAATAAATTAAAATACAAATCATTTTATCAAAGTCATTTCTATCCACTGAGAACAGTCAATAAATCATTGCATTTTTAGACTTAACATCCATCAAGAAGAATCAGCAGCAGCTTCTTTTCCCCTTGGCTCTCCACACAACCTCAGGTGGTTCCCAACTGATATTTTATGTCCTACAAACATACCGGATTTTGCAATGAACGAAGTGTATAAAATCGGTGCTGCATTGGATTGTGAATGAGAGATATATTTTAAAATGTATCAGCCTTCTCTATCATCTATTTTTCTTTAATTTTAAGAAACAATTTGCCTTTCTTGAGAACCAACCGTATCCCCGGTATTGAACTAGAATTATTACATTGACTCCTCGTGGCAGCCGGCCCCGTAAGGATGGTGATTTCAGCCATCCCATCTCATGTGAGATGTGCAAGGCCATCTAGGCAGCTGGTGACAGAGCTAGGTTGTGCCACTGGACCTCTCTGTCCACCCTCCTCGCTCAGCCTCCACCATCTGATCTGTTACCAAGTTTGTAACCCAGTGCCTTATTAGTGTGAGGCAAGCACTCTGCCATGAGCCACAACCCCAACCCAAGATTGCTGCTATTATTATTATTAATGACTCATCACCACATCAACTTCCATGAGTTCTTGTACCTTGTCTCTCTATTTGAAAAGTAAAAGGGATCATTTAATTTGAAGATGTTTGGTTTATCAAAATGAATTCAAATGCAGGAAAAAGAACAGCATATTTTATATCAAGCATGTAAAGAAGAGAAATGATCACAGAGAAGTAGAAAATACAATATGTCCTGTTCCGCTGTGGGTGTTCCTTTTCTCCAGAGAGACCTGCCATGGGGTTTCATGGGAACACATTGGAACTGGCCTACGGGGGCCTCCTGCTCCTTGCCCATCTTCCCTTCCAGCTTCTCTTCCTGCCCTGACTCTTTCCTAACCATGATCCTCCCACACAGCCGAGCCAAGCCTCACTGTCCAGTGCAGACCACGCTGTCCCACACCCTGAGTCTGCTCTGCACAGACTCTAGACTTCAGTGGCGGACATCCTCCAGGACATGGCAGTGGTGTGTCCCTCTCTGGAGAAAACACCCCCCTCACCTCTCTAAAGAGCGCATTCTTCTCTTTCTGGTGGGCATCCGTAGAGCATCCTGTCCCCGTCCTCTGAGCCAATCCTTCATGTCTTCTAGCCTGGGAGGCTTCAGAGCAGGAGCTGAGATCGGGGCGTCCCCAGTGCCTGTGCTGGGGGAGCACAGGGGAGCACGGGCCAGGCTTGTCACAGTTTATGGGATTGTAATTTTGACAGTCAGATCAATGAAGTGGCATTGATAACCCAACTCACTTAACAGAGCAGAAAATAAATGACCATCCAGATGAGGAGGAGCGAGTTCAAGAAGTTAGCAGTGGTGAATTCAGTACTCACTGGAGACGGGGACTCTCTCGCAGGAAGCCTCCAACCTGGTCTCAGCAAAGCACTTAATCTCCATTTCTCTTTACCCCTCTCTCCTTTAGATGTCCTTGACCTCCTGATGAGAACACATGGCCGCCACCACTTCAGCCAAGACCTCCATGCTCCCTTCCACCCTTCCTCAAAACAATGACACCCTGCTTCTTTCACTGGCTTATTTCAGGTGAGATGATCAACACTAAGCAAATAAAATAGCCAAGGACAGAGTAACCCCTTCCCACAAGGTGAATCCCCTAATAACAGTGAAGTATTGGAAAGCCCTGGGGGTCCATACCTAGAGGACAGGGGACAAGAGAGACGTGACAGCGGTGCCCTGAGCACATTAACATTCACACACACAGGCGCGTACTGTGCCCCACACAGTAGGTCTGCACCATATTTGTTGAGTGAATTATTGTGTATGCACACACATATATATATACTAATACAGATTTTATCATGGAGGAACACACATTCATAACAGTGTCTCTGTCCTGGAAAAGCTTTCCCTGCTTCCTCTTCCCGTAGAGGGAAAATGAACCTCCGCTGTGGTGCAGAGACTTGCTGGGTCCAACTCTCGGCCGTGCTGAGCGCGTGTTTAACGGTGTTTGCTTTAATGAAGAGCCTGCTTGCCTCTTTCTCCTCCGCACTTGATCTTTTGCATTTGAGGTGTGGGGAGTCACACAGCCTGGTCTTGCCCTGGGCTCTGCTTCACCCTCCCAGTGGTGGGGCCAGAGGACAGTGATAAATGACGAGACCCAGCATTCCATTAATGGTTTATCTGGGTTTCCATCGCTGACCTCTCTCAGCTTGTGGTCCTGCATGTGTTTCAGTCAAAAGCAAAAAGGTAGTGGCTCATTTTTAAAGGAGTAGCTGCCCTTGAACAGCAATTGGAGCCTGTGGGACCTTTCCTGGGAGCACAGGAGGCCTACGCAGCACGTTGAGGACCACAAGCTGCCTGTGTGGCCGGCTTGGCCCTTCCTGCCTCCCTGTGCTTACTAACTCGGGACAGTTTCTTAAACTCTCTGTTCCTTTCTTTACTATGAAATAAGCATCACGATAGTACCAAACCCACAGGCTCCTCCAGGGACACAGAGAGTGGCTGTGAGAATGTCACCCGTGCCTGCAACACGGGATTCACAAGTCGTAATAGACAGACCGCAATAGACAGACCGTCCAGCTAACCTCAACAGCTGACCCGAGGCCATCTCCCTTAACGTCCCGTGGGAACCTGCCCGTGCTGTAGGACGGGTTGGAACCCAGCCTTCCATCCGCTCAGAGGTTCCTGCAGTGTGACACCCAGGTTTGACCTCTGGCCCGACTTTCTCTGCCCTTCTCCCGGGTTCTCTAAGGGAGGCCATCTCGCATGCATTCACACACACACCCACACACACACACACACGCACACGCGCGCACACACACACACACACACACACACACACACACACACACGCTGTGCTCTGGTCCTTCCCTCCATGCCCGCCCAGGTCACAGTCGCACTCAACAGTAGGAACAGCAGGATGAATGGGCCACGGGAAGAGGAAGTAGTCAAACTCCTTGGTGCGTCCCCTGAGGCCTTCCTCACAGAAGCCTCGTCCCCCACCAGGAGCCCTGTGCCCTCTCTTCTTTGATCTCAGCCTGCTGTGCCTGGGGAGAGGGGCATGCACCCCTGAAGAGCCAGCTTTACTCAGCCCAGTGCAGGCCTCAGCTGGGCCCGATGGCCCCTGGCAGACTGAGGGTTGGCCTTCCCCTCCACTCAGCAGATGCTCTCCCAATGGGATAAGGAAGCCCTCAGAGATTCTGGACTTTTCCCAGGGTCATACTCTTCTCATTACCAACTTTGAGTGGCTCTTGGCCTTGCAAACTGTGACCAACCCAATTTCCAAGGCAGCTCCCCCTGAAACCCTCTCCCAAGCTCCTGATTCCACTTAGATGTCTCAAAATTCAGGAATAGTAGGGTCTCAGTATCCCCCAACCCAGCCACGCGCTGCAGGTGGAATGCCATGAGGGAAAGGGGGTGAGGACCAGGACCCACGGGGCTCACGGTCCCCATCCTAGCCTCTATATAAAGTATTTTATTCAATCCTCTATGCAGAGCTGCTGAGCAGACACTTCCTACCTGAGGCCTGACGCTCAGCAGGAAGTGGAAACCGTACAGTGAGGCCGGCTTCCGAGGCTGAGCACCCCGAGCTCCGGTACTGCTGCTCCTTGGTCCTCCCCTGCCCCAGGGTCGGTGCTGCTCCAACAGGCCCCACGCCCTGGTCGAGGCCAATCTTCTGCTTAATTGCAAATAGGAGGGGGAGCTGCCTTGGAAATTGGGCCCTGTGAGAGCTCCGGGCGGGAGCAGGAAGCTAGAGATGCTCCCTCTTCCCTAGGGCCCGACACCCGTGTTCTCACACTGTGGTCAGGACGTGTTGGTGGCTCATGAAGTCAACCACGGGCAGCTAGTGCTCATTGCCACAAATGATGCTTTGCAAGACGGCTTCTGCTTTCGTCTGTGTGTCTACGTATCTATCTCTTATTTCTATTTATCTATGAATCTTTATCTACTTCCATGCACTTGTTTGTACTGGATGAGAGTAAAACACATATCGTACTATGAGTTCAGGTCAAAAAAGTTCAAATCTGCTTCCCTGAATCTCTCTACACTTTAAGTTCCTTTCTAAAAAGTAAAGGTAAAATCTGAGAAACCATGAGCTTCAAATAAGATGTCTATTAAAAGACTCTGTGAAGGGTAAGTTCTCAAAAGCAGCCTGTGGATATCAGTGAAAGGTGGGTGTCACCTGCCACTCACAAGCCCAGGTGTGCATCCTGCTTCTGTTCCTTGAAGAGCATGCTGGCTCGTCCCTGACCAGGAAACAGAGAGTGGCTCTGGGCAGCGCACTCAGCCAGCAACGGAGTCAAGACATGAATAAGCCCCAAAGCCTTTGGGAACACCTGTGCTAAGACCCCCGGGGCTGACATGGCCCCCTGGGGTGACCGGAGCTGCAATAAGAGAAGGTCCAGACTGGCATCTCTGCCAGTGGGTGGTGGTCCATTGAAGTGAAGCTTTAAAAACATTAACCCTAAAGAAGAATGAAAGGACGCCCTTTGTTGGTCAATGGAGGGACCTGGAGGACACCAGCTAAGTGAAAGAAGCCCAGCTGAGAAAGCAGAGGAGAGACATCTCTGAATATGCAGAAGCTACCGAGAACAAAGGAATTAACAAAGGGGGACCTCCTAAACACAGGCGAACAACCATGAGCCATGGGAGGGGGTGGCTGGGGGAGGAAGAGGGTGGGAAGGGGAGAAACTGCTGAATGAAACTGACCCATTATGCTGGCCCACGTACGAAGGTATCACAGCGGATTCCATGTTATTCATGATTATTATACCAAGTAACTAATCAGGGTGTCCAGTTTAAAAAAAATACATAAATAAACAGAAGGAACACAGCTAGGGTAGATGAAGAAGGTCAGGGGAAGGAGGAGAGGGAAAGGGGAAATATTAGGTATCGAAATGGAGCAGATTATGTTATATACATCTATGAATATATAAAAATGAGGCCCACAGTTAGGTCTAACAGTAATGCCCTGATCAATTATTTTTAAAAAGAGTAAGACTCATCTGGCCAGAATCTGCTAAGGATATTGAAACAAAGGACTTCCGCAGAGGGATTGATGGAAGGAGAGCAGGGGGCCTTGAATTCCAAGGGAGCATCTTAGAGATGAATAAAGGAAAGTGAGAAGCAAGAAGAGACTTTCCCAAGATGGAGCAAGGGCTCAGACCTGGGGTTGGCCAGGACCCAGGTCCACACAGGGCTGGAAATCATGAGCTTGGTGGTTCTCACTGGTGCCGGGGACTGATTTCCAAGCTTCGGAAGTGAACGTGAATTACTTTTACGCTCCAGAATTTTGTTTTCAGTTTTAAGGAAATCCTTAGCAGAGTTAACGGGGATTCAGAGGAGAGTAGCCAGGAGGCAAAGGGTCACAGAAGTGGTTACACAGGACCCGGAGACTCTTCCTGAGTGTGACTGGGGAGTGGCGTCCACCGTGTCCTGTCAGCAAGACCAAGAGAGCCCTGAAGCTTCTCCGCTTGGTGGTGGTTCCAGGGACACCGTGCAGAGGCCAGGCACATGTGGCCCTGAAGCCTGGGATGGTCCCCACTCGAGTGGCCAGGCAGAGGGTAGAGAAGTGGCGGAGCAGGTGTTCAAGGGGCTCTTTGTGGTGACCGCTTGAAGAACAGGCCTGACCTTTAGTTCAGGTCACCCCTGGGGACGCAGGAGATCTTCAAGGGCCCCGGGATGGCCCACCTCTCTCGACCTGGCTCAGAGTGTGGTAGCAAACATTTAAATGTCACCCTCCTCTTCTCAGATGTGGTTCCCAGGACGTGTTTTTATGGTGACAGGTTTCGGCCTTGTCTTCTCATTGTGGGGAGCTGAACAATGACCCCCCAGGTACGGCTACCTCCTCACGGCTGGAATCAGAAAATCGGTGAATGTACACATTGACAGAGGATTTTGCAGACGCTGTTAATTCAGGATCTTGAGGGGAGAGGTGACCGGTTGTCTAGGTAGACCCAGTGTCACCGGGGGTACTGGAAAGAGGAAGGCAGAAGGTCAGAGAGAGAAGGGGATACGAGGAGGGAGGCAGAGGACAGGGCATGCAGTTTGGAGGGGAAGTGGAAGCCCAGCCAGGCTCGCAGCCTCTAGAAGGCGGCAAAGGGAAGGGAACAGATTCTGCCCAGAGACTCCAAAAGGCCTCTGGCCAACCGGGCTTGATTCACCCTCCTGACTGAAGACCCTGACTGTGTGCTGGGTTAAGCCCCTTGACTTGTGCCACTTGTCCCTGCAGCACCTAGAAACACCTACATTCACCACAATCCATTTAGATAAGAACGCGGAGGGCAAAGAAGAGCACCCGCCGGGTTCTGTGGCGGGACATCCCTGGGCACGTTGCACACTCTGCTTTTTATTCTCTTCAATTGAACCTTTAGGAGGTTTAGGAGGACCCTAAACCCCAGAGATGTCCACACATCTCCAAGGAAGGGGGTCAGTGAGACGCCAAGCTGGAATTCAGACCCAGGCTCCTCAGCTCTCCCACCCACTGTGGCTTCTCTGGGTCCAGGCCAATTGCTGCTCCCCTCCCTGCACCTTCTATTGGTCTCACCGTCTGGACTCTGAGCTCTGGGCTCCAGCCGACTGGACAGGGAGGGCCCCTCACCACAGAGGAGCACATCGGTGTCAGTGTGAACGTTCCACACGCAGATGGTCGGCGGGCCTCCCTCTGTGGTCAGAGCCCAGGTGGCGGGGACAGGAGGCCACTGATGTGGTTGAAGATGCTGAGATGCACTGAGACAGAGCTGGACTGGGAAAGGCCACCGGAACACCCACGCAAGGGGTGTGGGTCTCAGCTGTGCCACCAGAGCAGAGATCCGAGGCGGCAGCTCCTGGGTAAGGTTTTAGCAGGAGCACGTCTCCCCCTGGGAGGGGAGCCGGCCTGTTTCCCAGGCGTGTGACCCCGCAGCACCAGGACCAGCGCCCTACTGCAGGTGCCACGAGGCGGTTATTGCAGTTTTGTTTTCTTTGAAGTCAATACTCGCTTGTTCCTACAGACCAGCTCTCTCCATCTCAGGATGTTTTTGAATGTGTTAAATGAGAACACCAAGAAGTCAGGGGGTGGTGAGGAGGGTTGCCCAAAGAAGGAACCCAAGGGCACCCACTTTGAAAACCAGAATACGCCATGCCACTGTATTTACGGATTCACCAACTGATAGATTTATAGCCTCCTTTTTTAAAAAGTTGAAAAAATGAAAATTTAAATTAAAAGACAGCACACACATATCTGGGGAATGAAAAAAAGAAGTCCAAATGATGAAATTAGTGGGAATAAAATATAAAAGGGCTTACCATGTGGAGAGCTCCCTAAGTTGCTACCTATGTGTCCCCTGTACCTGACACATCAGCTGTCTGGCCAAATTACCGATTCCTGGCCCCTCCTTGAGGGCAGATATGAAAATATCCTATTAAAATAATGAAGGCTGAGGGCCCATGAGTTGTGCAGTGTGCCACCCACACGCAGGTACACAGCAGCCTGCTAGGGATCTGCTGGGAATCTTTCTTAAATAGGATTATGAAGAAACGTTGCTCAAGGGACCTGTTCACAGGGATGAGTTATGTGAAGACTTTGGGTCTTGTGAGTCACAGCAGATCCAGGGCAGAAATGAACTGTGACAACCATTCTACTGTATGTGGGGTTTTTTTGTTTTTTTTTCTGGTCACTTCTGCTCAAGCAGCACACGTTAATGTTTATTATGCATTTTGAGCAGACTTTTGTTTGTAGCATGAAGTAAGGGTCCTACATCCTTCTTTTCCATGTGGATGGACAGTTGTCCCAGGTCCATTAAAGACTAAGCTTTCCTGTTGGGTGGCCCTGGAGCCCTTGTCAGAAGTCAGCTGATCACCAATGTGAGGGTTTGGTTCCTTCTCGGTCCTCCTCCGCCCCCCTCCCCGTTGGACCTCCTGCTGGCAGGTTCTTTCCACGGCCACCGTGGTTAGAGCCAGGCTGGGCCCTGCAGGCTGGGCTTGGGCTAAGTGTTGCCTTTTCCACACCAGCAAAAAGGTACCTGGGGGCAGCTTCCAAATCATGCCCACATATTTAAAAATATCAGTGTCTTCCCCTTATCTGAGGGATAATCCAAATTTTACTATGCTTCGTAAATCCTCCACGATGTGGTCCAGGTCACTTCTCCAGGCTTAAACCCTAAGATGGCAAAAGTGTCCATAAATCTCTGCAGTTGCTCCATCGAGGCACGACGTCCAGAACCCCCACTTGGAGTCTGGGGTCTGGGCTGTTTGATTTGGCCATTTAAAATGTGGAGGGATTTGGTGCTGGGTAGACTCTGAGTCCAGGCCTCAAGAAACTGGTAGAGTTTCTGATCTCCCTCTTACAACCCTGACAAGGAAGGAGAAGGAGAAGCAGAAGCAGAAGAAGAGGAGGAGGAGGAGGAAGAAGAAGGAGAAGAAGAAACCCCTTAGGATAGCTGGTGGTCCAGTGGATCCCAGGATGAGGATCCTGGCGACAGCCGCCCATCTCCCAGTGACCTGGCTCCTGCCTTCAGCCGTGGGGAAGCCTGCCAAGGCGGCTGAGCCTGTCTCCCATCTGCAGAACCACCCGTCCCAATCGGGCCCACCCCACCTCGCTGCCTGACAACCTGTGAGCTGAATAGAGGGCTCTGTTTCAAGCCCTGGGTGTGGGTGCACGTGCTTCACAGAAGCTATCCGACGCCACCTCTGTCTGCACCCCGCACCATGCTCTCCCTCCTGCAGTCTCTGGTGCACATCCCTTCTCTTACAAGACCTTTCCCAGCCTCTCTCTCTCTAGTCACCCTTCAGCCTTCTCTCTTTGGTACTCTTCTATTGCTCCATACCTGGGTAGGTCGCCCCTGCCCTGAGCCCTGTTCCCCTCTCGTACCTGTCTGTGCGCTTGGCGTCTCTCCTCCCGCACAGACGGCAGGAGCTGCGAGGAGGGGAAGTGTTCCATGTCGGGCTCGGGGCTGGCGTGGTATGGGGATTTTGTAGGATGTAGAGCTGTGTGCCCCCCTGAGCTTGTGAAGTAGGAATAAATGCCCTGGAGGAGGTGGGCTCTGGGGGAGAGTTGGAGCTGGTACAGGAATGAGGGCAAGAGTTTGTAAGTAAAAGGCTGCATCTGCAAACCTCTGGAAAGAGAGAGGGGGCGCCCTGGCTGAGGGCTGGAAGGAACCAGGCTCTTGGTGATGGAGCAGAGCACAAGTGAAAGCCGGGGGTCCTCAGGGGGTGCCAGAGGTTGGGCTCGGCCACCTGGATGGGCTCAGCCAAACCTCTCCTCTGTTATCATTCTGCTTGTTCTCTGGACAGAATCGTCATTTTGACAACCCCAAATGACTCTGGTTTAGCTGGGCTGGGAAGAACCCAGAAAGAGGGTTCTGAGCTATCCAGGGGTCTCAGCAAGCCCGTCCCTCCTCACACCCAGGCCAGTGGCAGAGATGTCCTTCCCAGATAAACAGAGATCAGGAGGCAGGGGCCAGAGGTGTGTGGACAGAGAGCCGAGGCTCACAAAGTGGTGAGCAGCCAGTTTCCCCCCAGTGCCCTGTGGGCTGGGCTTCTCCATGTGGTACCAATCGAGCCGGCTGGAAGGGTGGGATAGAAGCCCCAAGGCATGAAAGCCGCCTGGAGGAAGAGAGAAGAGGGAGGCCCTCACCCCTGCATTAACTGTTCCCGCATTCATCAGACTCGAGGATCTCAACTGGTCTTCTCTGCTCTTCCAGGAACATGAAGGGAGCAGCAATCCCAGAGTTGAGGCTCTTTAAAGTGGGAACAGCCCCTTTAATCAAGAGGTCTGGCCTCTCAGGGAGAGGTGGAAAACGGGAGGCTCAGAACGAGCCCTGCCCCGGAGCGGTTCACAGGGCAAACATGTGGCGTGTTGTCCTTGTGGTCCTCGGTTTGGCTTCCCTCCTGCACCGTGGCTGGGGGCAGGGGCCTGCTCTCCTGGACCAGCCTCCTCTCACCACCCTCCCCCATTAGTGGTCCACATGGGGAGAAAAGCCACCAACTGGGAGTCGTCTCATGGGGGACAAGGGCTGTAGGCAAGGTGATGGGACAATGGGCTAGCGACCAAATGAGGGAACAGCCTGTGTGTACAGGATGCAGCAGACACTGTGGGGTTGAGGCTGGGGAGGGCGAACAGGATGGAGTCCAGGGACTTCTAGGTCTCACCACCAGGGAAGGGGAGGCCTGAGGCCCCAGCAGGGCTACGCTTGGCCAGCTGGGGGGCAGGGGCTGGAGTAAAACAAGAAGAGCAACAGAGGTAATGGCTGATCAGAGCAAGATGAACTGGGAGTCCAGAAAGGCCGGACACCTCCACCAAGGAAACCCAGAAGATCGGCTCAAAGTCAAAGACAGACACTCAGAGTTCAAGGTCAGGGGCTCTTTGGACTGATTCTGGGTATTCGGGTTGCTTTCACAAGAGTCAAGTTCTGATGACAGCAGGACAGTTAACTAGGCATCCCTTGGAGTTGGAAGCATGCTGCAGCAGGGGCCAAGAGCAAGCAAGGAAGGAGTCTTGGATTCAATCAGGGCCCTGATGGGTTCACGGAATGAATTTTCTTAAATAAACACTTTCTGGAGAATGAGAGATCACCCCAATTTGCACCCTGAGGCCCATAGGAAGGTGGCCTTCAGGATCCAAGTTCCTGAGCCAATCCACATTATGGGTCAAACTTTCAAGTCCTCACTTTTACCCTGGGAAAATGATACACCTCTTCCTTGAGTTGCTGGACCATGGGAAGCATTTAGAGTGGCCGCTGCACAGGGCGCATGCCATGTGCGTGCTCACCACCTGACGCTAGGCAGCGTGAGACAGTGAGAGCTGACATCTGGGCACACGTCACTGCCAAGCACTTGAGACACATCCTCATCCAATCCCCACCGCAGCCAGTGGGATGCAGAGCATGTCCTGCTGTCCATTCTCAGCCAGTGACCAGGTCAAGAAAAGCAGCCACACGTGCCATCATCTTCTAAGACATCCACAGCCTTGTTCTGCCATCACCAGCCCAACAGCCACTGCAGAAGACTAAGGATTTATGGAAAAGGAGATTGGAGAGCAAATGCCACTGTGGAAAGAGTCACAAGCCTGCTGCTGCCTGTCACCTGCAGAGGCTGAGGAGGCATCAAGAGGACCAGCAGGGAGCACTGATGTGTGTCCCCAGATTTAGAGCCCTGGGGAGCATTATCTGCCCTACTGTGAACATCCAAAGGCAGGGGACTGATTGGAGTAGCACATGGTGGCCCAGCAAATACAGGTGGCAGCCATCAATCAAATCAGTCTCTCTAGAAGCTCCTGGTATCACCCCTCAGCAGCCCATGGAAAGAGTCTGGCTTTGAGCTTCCCAAGGAAACATCCCAGGACGGCAAGACAGCTCAGGATGAGGAGCTGGGAAAAGCCTCAGAAGCTCCTTCTGCTGCCTGAGCTCATACAAGGCCCATGACCGGACACCCCTCCCAGGGCACGCCCAGGAGGGCAGTCAGAGAACCCACAGGTGCCTCTCGGGAAGAAAGAACCTCTTTGGACACAAATGCCCCCTGTAGCAGTCAGCTTCTTCTTACTGCAGGGGAACATCTGAGACAGGCCCTGTGTGAGGCTCATTTTGGCTCACAGTTCTGGAAGCCTCATCTGGGGATGGCCTTCCCTCTGACCGTCCTGAGGTGGCTCAAGGCGACACACAGACAGAAGGAAAGTATACATGTGTGTGTGAGCCTCTTCTGCTGTCTCCCTCTTCTTATAAATCTACGAGGACTCAATCATGGGACTCACCTGATGGGTTTTTCGGACCCTCGTTACTTTCTAACTGCCCCATCTCTAAACACGGTTGCTGGATAGAGTTTCAACCCTCTGGATACCTTGCCGTGGGATTCAATCTCCCCCTTGATGGACGGTCAAGCCACAGCCAAACCCTAAACACCACCATCCAGCTGCACCTGGCCTTACGGGCACAGGTGCCTCCTCTGTGGCCACACCATAATGTGGCTTCTTTCCTGGAAGGGCCACACACTTGCCAGGGAGGGGGAAGAAGAAGAAGAAGGTCAAGGATCACACACCCTCTCCACGGCTGGCCACTGAGCCCACCCAGCCCAAGTCAGGGATGAGAGTAAGCTTTCAACAGAAGGAGAAGTTTCAAGAAACTGGATGAGAAGTAACAATTCCAAGACAGGAATGAGAAGACTCAATAGAGAACAGGAGGCCAAGAGATCTGTGAAGGAATAAAATGGCATCCTGTTTGCACCCAACTGACATCAACTCCCTCACAGATTTCAGCACACATATCAGAGGGACAATGCTGACTCCATGGTCCAGACTAGAAAGCCAAGGCCCCGCTGGCCAGGTGACTTGCCTGGGGTTTCACCCATGCTGCATATCAGAGCTGCTGCTGGATCCCCAGGTCCATCTGCCTCCAGAGGCCACGCTGGCAACCCCCCTGTCAGGTCCCCACAGCGGGCAATAGAGCATGTCTTAGTGGAATAACTCACGCTCAGAAGGCAGCGTGCGCCCAGGAGCATCTTTGGTTTCTAAAGCAGAGCACCCACTGCGCATCAGGGCACCTCTTCCCAAGTCCTTCCCAGGGCTATGAAATGACCAGTGGGTGCTGCTCCTCTTAGTGACTCCTTCTTTTCATGGAAAAGAAGATATTTATGGAAGCAGAGATAGTGCCGCTGCAGACCCATTAGAAGGCAGAGATGCAGGATATTGTTCCCTCCCCAGAGAGGACAGGATCCTAATCACCCAGGATCTCACATTCCTGCCATGGTACCGGGCTCAATAAATAACACCCCGTAGGAAAATGTGCTGGATGTAAATCATGACTTCCTCTGCACAAATCGATGGTGGCCGATGGAGAGCTTCCAGCCTTTTGGCAAGAAAGTTACCAGCAGCCGAGGAGTTTGGAGACCAGCTCCTCAGAGATGGCAGCCCCCATTCCTCACCACAGACTTCTCAGAAACAATTAACATGTTTTACTTAAATAATAAGCTCTAAAGAAGGGATGTGTCTGGGAGATGATAGCCCTGGTGAAATCACGAGGTACTGGGAGGTGAACCTATGGGCATAATGAGGCGACTCTCCTCGGATGCCAATTTTCATAGCGCTTTTCTGTGCTAATCACTTTTCCAAGAAATAATTCTGAAAGCCCAAGGTGGAAACTGAGCTTCAAAGGCTAGATTGCTCTAATAACTCTGAAATCCTTGAACTCTCAGGAAATGCTCGCTGTGGAACCAAAAGCTAGTTGGGTTTGTTAAGAAAATATAATTTTCAGCTTTACTTTTTTTTTAAAGGAGAGATGGGTGGTCCTTCTGGTATGGAGATGAGAGCTACAGGATCATTCTGTGATTCTGGGAAAAGCAACAGGGAGAGTGGTGATTCCCGACCCGGCTCTCCTTGCTCAGAAAGCGACAGTAGGGCCAGCCCAAACCAGGAGCAGAGCGATTCCAGGAAGGGGTGGAGAACGTGAAGATGTAGTGCTGAGGGGATGAGGGACTCCCCCTGAGCACAGCAACAAAAGCAGATCAGCAATAACCCTTCACTAGGTGCAGGCTGCGGGAACTCCCCAAGAGGTGTCTCCTGCGGCTCTGCCCGGAGGAGGTGGACTGAAAGTCCTGAACCTGCAGGCGTGAGTGCTGTGTTTAACTTCCATGTCTGCTACTCCTGTGCTCCATGGCCGTGAGCCTGAGATGTGGTGTCTACTCATCCAACTCCCCTTTAACCTCGCTTCCAGAGCCCCTTCAAGGGGCCAAGTTCACGGCCAGCTCTGGCAATTCAGGCACTCAGGGCCATGAATGCCAACTCTTCACATTTGATCATCTGCCCAAAAGGCTTGGATTTTTCCTTGTAGAGAAAGGTCGGGAGGCTCAGGGCAACTCACCTATCTAGCTCAAGTTCAGGGTGAGGGACCCCCACGTGTTTTCTTATGCTCACTTCAGGACAAGACTTCAAAGGGAATATTATTAACCCCATTTTAGAGACATGGAACAACTTGAACTTGGCCCCAGTGCGACTTTGCAGTAGAAGATGTGTCTGGACTCCCCGCTTTGTACTGTGTCCCCCAAGTCCTGAGAAGAGCAGCAGGCATCACAGGCTCTTGAGCTGTGCCAAGCCAGGACCTCATCACCAGGGTGCAGGTCGGGGCTGAGAGTGCAGAACAGGGCTGGGAGTGCAGGTGGCCCGGGTGCTACTAGCTGGGCCTAATCTCTCGCTCTTTAGATTGGGCTGGGGGAGACTCAAAGCCACTCTGTTCTGTGGTACACAGGGGAAGTGGTGGAGGAAGTCAGCTCGCTCTGCCCCTGCAAAGCTGTGCACCCTCACACCCGGCTGGGCTGAACAAAGGAGGGAGCCATCTTGCTCTCGTGGCTACTGGAAAGCACATACGTAAAAGCTCACAGTCACTGGGGCCCTAGAGTGGCAGGAGAATCCCAGCATTCCCTCCCCAGTCTCCTGGAAGCCTGTGGGATGCACAGCGGGAGAGGGGAGGTGAAGAAGCACTGGCATTTAGTAGAGTCTGTCCCCAGGATGAGTGGCAATGGTCTCGGGAGGCAGAGCAGTGCCACAGTGAGTAGGCCTTGGGCAGCAAGCCTAGGCCACCTCTGCACAGCCCCAGGAATTAGACAGCAGGAAGACTGCTGTCCTCTGCCATGGCTGACAACCTGCCAGACCTGCAGGATGCTGTACAGGGGACACCACTGAGATGTCACCCATGCTCCCCTGCTCTTGCTTTGCAGAGCAGTTAGGGGACTTCGCCACTACCAGTTGGAACAGTCACTTGCGCTCAGAGTAGGATCCAGGTTTCTCCAAACTGCAAACACGTGCTCTTGGTGGCTGTGCCTTACCTCGCCGCTTGTCTTTTAACCTACCTCTGCATTTCTGACCTCAACTTGAAAATATAACAGCACTATCCCCTAGTGGTTTTTGTGAGCATGCAGGAGTTAAGATCTCAGGTGGAACCTGTGTTCAAATCCTGATTTAATACTTTCTAATCTTGCAACTTAAAGAAATCACCAAGATGAAATCTTAGAGTAGTTTTGATTTGCATTTCTCTAATTGCTAGAGATGTTGAACATTTTTTCATATATTTGTTGATTGATTGTATATCTTCTTCTGAGAAGTGTCTGTTCAGCTCCTTGGCCCATTTATTGATTGGGTTATTTGTTTCTCTGGTGTTAAGGTTTTTGAGTTATTTTTATATTCTAGAGATTGTGCTCTATCTGATGTGCACGTGGTACAAATTTGTTCCCAAATTGTAGGCTCTCTATTTACTTCATTGATTATTTCTTTTGCTGAGAAGAAGCTTTTTAGTTTGAATCCATCCCATTTATTGATTCTTGATATTAATTCTTGCACTATAGGAGTCTTGTTAAGACAGTTGAGGGCTAGTCTGACATGTTGAAGATTTGGGCCTACTTTTTCTTCTAATAGACACAGTGTCTCTGGTTTAATTTCTAGGACCTTGATCCACTTTGAGTTTTTTGCATGGTGACAGATAGGATTTAATTTCGTTCTGTTGCATATGGACTTTCAGTTTCCCAGAACCATTGTTGAAGAGGCTATCTTTTCTCCGATGTATGTTTTTGGCACCTTTGTCTAATATAAGATAAGTGTAGTTAGGTGGATTAAACTCTGTGTCTCCTATTCTGTACCATTAGTCTACCAGTCTGTTTGGGTGCTGATACCATGCTTTTTTTGTTACTACTGCTCTGTGGTATAGTTTAAGATCTGGTATAGTGATGCCACTCTAAGATTTCATCTTACTCCAGTCAGAATGGCAGCTATTAAGAACACAAACAATAAGTATTGGTGTGGATATGGGGAAAAGGCACACTCACACATTGCTGGTGGGACTACAAATTGGTATAGCCAATATGAAAAGCAGTATGGAGATTTCTTGGAAAACTGTGAATAGAACCATCATTTGACCCAGCTATCCCACTCCTTGGTCTATACACAAAGGACTTAAAAACAGCATACCACAGGGACACAGCCACATCCATGTTTATAGCAGCACAATTCACAATAGCTAAAATGTGGAATCAACCTAGATGCCCTTCAGTGGATGAATGGATAAAGAAAAGGTGGTATATATACACACAATGGAATATTATTCACCATTAAAGAGAACAAAATCATGGCATTTGCAGGTAAATGGATGAAGTTGGAGAATATCATGCTAAGTGAAGTTAGCCAATCCCAAAAAACCAAATGCCAAATGTTTTCTCTGATTTAAGGATGCTGATTCATAATGTGTGTGGGGGGGGGGGCGGGGGGATTCATGGGAAGATTAGATGAACTCTAGATAGAGAAAAGAGGCATGGGGGGAGGGAGGGGTGAGGAGGGGGCAGGGGAGTAGGAAAGAAAGACAGAGTAATGAGGTGGACATCTTTACCCTAAGTGAGTGTACAAAGACACAAATGGTGTGACTTACTTTTTGTACAACCAGACACATGAAAAACTGTGCTCTGTGTGTGTGATATTAATTGTAATGCATTCTGCTGTCATGTATAACAAACTAGAATAAAATAAATGGGAAAAAATAAAGAAATCACTAAGCCTCAACATCTTCACCTTTAAGAGAGGGACTCTGAGAGTCCCCCACCAAAAAGGCCACCCTAGCACTAATAGGACCGATGCTGGGGGAGCTCAGTGACCATGAGCTGCTGCTGCTGGGCAGGGGAGACGCAGCAATGCCCACCGCTGGTCCAGCTGCTTGTATCACGCGGCTGCACCACCATTAACTGTTAGGCACCTCTCATGGAGGAGGAGCGAGGATGGGGCCACCTTCCACTGCAAAGCAAGGGCCTGGAGGAAGGGGAGGGCATTTGGGAGTCAGCAGGCAATGCCATGCTGTCCCTTACACTTTGGTTTTGGTCCCCAAAGGACCCCAGCACCTAGATTCTGTAGCACTGACAAAGCATTTCAAAGTGTGTCCCCTCCAGTCCCAGGGATGGTGGGAGAGAACCCCTTCAGCCTGCTCCTTACCTAAACGTGGGATCCAGGCATGAAGAACGCCCTGCCCTCCCTGTCCCCGTTCCCCGCCAGGCTGGGAACCAGGAGAAACATCCAGGTGGGTCTTGGTCCCTGGGGGCTCTGGCCTCCGGTTCCCATCCACCTGCCCCTTGCTCCCCCCCTGACTCCCTGCTGTCCCAGTCTGGAGGCAAGTGTTGGGAGGTTGTTGGAAACACACACAGCAAACCCACTAATTGCCCAAAGTGGTCATTTGATCTACGTGGGAAAGCATGCCCTCCCGTCGGCTCCCAGGCACCAGGAAGCATGGCCAGCAAGCAAGGAAGGCTCGGCACTGGCAGAAATAGCTCCCACATGTCACAGAATGCCTGCTGGTCCCCAGGCACGTCTCGTGCTCGGTGTCATTGTTCTCCAGGGCAGCGCCAAGGGAGGCCTTGCAGGCTGTTTTACAGATGTCAGAACAGGAGGCAGCAGGGCACTGCCCACATCCCTCACAGGACAGGTGGCAGAGCTGGGATGAGTCTGCTTGGGACTCTGCCATGTCCATCCAGCCACACCTAAACTCACGTCACCGTGACTGTGGAGCACAGAGACGGCAACAGCAGAAGGTGTGATTCCTGAGGAGTCAGGGACTCCAGGTCACACAGACTTTTTTCCCCAGGCCTCAGAAACTCTCTAGTTGTTGCTTAATATTTGATTATTCTGATAAAACTCAGCGAGGGTTTATGGAGGACCGGCTATGTGACAAACGGTGACTTTACGATGAGGTCATGTATTCCTACTTACACTCTGGGTCCGAGCACCATTCAGAACACTAACCCTGTGATGCTGGGGAAGTGACAGGACCTCTCCCAACCCTGCTCCACACCTGTGTTCTCAGAACCCAAAAGATCTAAGGCAAATACCAAGCACCTTCCCTTCCCAGACACGGCCCAGCATAGCTGTGACAATTGATACTAGCAGCAGTTATTGTGGCTGTCACTCTTGTTTTTCTCACCTGGTACCCGGATCCCTTCCCCATGACTTTCCTCCCCTTCCCTCCAGCCTGGGAATCTGGCCTACTTGCTTCTCCTCGGTCCTTCAGTTGCTAAGGGCTCTTGGGCTTCCTTTACCCCTAGTCATACCTGAAAAATAGAACTTAGAATTCCTTTCCCACCCCTCTCTTCGTCCATCCAGGGAGACACTCAAGACCCTCTAAGATTTTGGATTTTCCCAAGCAATTGTCCCAGTGTACGGGAAGGTGTTAAAAATGCTTCCAGGCTGAGCATGTCATCGCCTACCCTGGGTGCTCCAAGGATATTCTTTTCCACTGTGGCCAGCTGCTCCTGGCTTCATGTCCTGTGAGCCTTCCCAAAGCAGTCATTTCTTTCTGATGGTTTCTTGAATTTACACAGTGACACACAGAGTCCGTATCCTGTTAGAACTCATGCAAAGTTTATGTGAACATATTAGAGTTTTGAGATTCTGGCTCTTTGGATCCTTGATTAGATCTGTTGCCCCTCTCTGAATGATTCTAGGGAAGTTTATCTACAGATTTACAGAAATTTATGATGAGTCCAGAATAAAAGAACAAAGCATACAAGGTATAACTGAGTCAAAGATTACCTCTCAAGGTGCCCTAGAATCTGAAAAACTGGAATCCCACCATTGCTCATCTACAAATTGTGCTAGACTAGTTGGTGGGGAAAGTTAAATCCCTACCTCACACCATGGGCATGATCATGAAGTCCAATGATTTTAGAAGAAAACTTGAGTGATTGTCCCCATGACTTCAGTGAAGGATTCCACAAACAAGACAAAAATAACATAAACCATTAAGAAAAAATAAACTCTACCAATTTTAAAAAAATTATATATAAAAGTGAAAATGTCAGTGACATATTGGGAAATTAGCAGCCAACATCATGTTTACCATATAGCTTCTCTGGGAGATTTAAAAGAAGCCATGGGCCACCTAATAATGATTCAAGGAAGGTCTACATAGACTGACCACTTCAACCCCCCTCCTCTACAATTGAGGAAACTGACCACAGCCAGTCTCCCAAGAGTTGAGTAAATGTGTTCATTTGTAGTGGAATCCTCTTTGAAGTCACCCCAGGGGCTGGCCTTGCATCTAGACACCCTAGACACAGCTGTATCTGATGCACAGACCCCAGCTGAAGGGAGCTCATAGGCTATTGAGGGTTGGGGTCCGGATGAGAAAGAAGAAACTACTTTGAGGACCAGGGAAAAGGAAGGGCGCTGAGCACAGGTTGTGGAAGGGTAGGGTCTAGAGGGGGTCTTACAGACAGAATCAGGTGAACACGAGGTCGGTAGGATGGACCCTAATCAATATGACAAACGTCTTTTAAAATGAGGAAATGGGCCCAGAGAAAACAGGCCTGGAGCTCACCCCACATGAAGATGCAGGACTGGAGGGTGTATCTGCAAGCCCAGGAGTGCCTGAGGCCTCCAGAAGCCAGGAGAGAGGCCCAGACAGATCCTTCCTGAGCCTTTGAAGGGAGGAGGGCCTGCTGGAGTACCTGACCCTGAGCCCTGCCCTCCAGCTGGGAGGCAACACCCCTCTGTTGTTAAAAACCCACCCCCACCCTGTTTGTGGTGGCCCTGACAAACAGATGCAGGTCCACATTAATCTACCCGTGAAAGCCTTTGATGGATTGGAATCTTCAAAAGAGTAGAAGCAGGGAGAGTGGATCCTAGTGGTTAGAGTCCAGCTTGTGACATCAGACTGGCCGCTTTGGGATTCTTGCTCTGCCTCTTTGTAGCTATTTGACTGGTGCCTCGGTTTCCTGATCCATTCAGCGGTGGAGATGCAAACAGCTAAGGGATTGTAATAAAGAGTAATCATTCACATCGAGTACCTAGCACAGTGCCTGGCATAGGTCAGAGGCCCACAAATGCCACCTCTATTTACTGAGCCCCTGTCTTCTTGGGTCCAGCTCAATTAAAACTGTTCTTTGTTTGATATAATTTGCCCACAGGCCCCACTTTGACAGGCTTCTTAGAAAAGAGTTTGTTTACACGCATCAAATTACCAACATTTTTCCAAGAGAAGTGTTCTCTTTCACTCGGGTATTTACTTGCAAAACTTAGTCCCAGCCCAGAGAAAAATGATGCTTGTGGCTGGTGAACCCGTTCTTGACCCTAAACCCCTTCCTCGTGATTCTGCCCAGCATTTCTAGAATATGTCCCAAAGTAATCAAAAGCACAGACAAGTCTGTAAAGAGAGACATGTGGTTTAGCAGGAAAAAAAAAAAAAATCAAAGTCTAGCCCGGGACCCATGTTTGAATCCCTCCTTTGCACCTAAATAGCAGTGTGGACTCTGACCTGTGACCCAGGCCTCTGAGCTTCCTCATATGCAAAAGGGACCACGCATCCTTGGCAAAGAGGCCTGGAGGTTGGTGTGGTAAGTCAGTGGAGCACTGCTGGCCTTGCACTGCTGTCCCAGTCTCCCTCCCCCTCCTGGCGAGCTCAATGCCAGGGCAACAGGGAGCCCAGGAAGTGAAAAGGTATCCACTGTTCCATGAGCTTTGGGAGTGATCATGTCTCCAGCTGCCAGGCTGCAAATATCTAGGGGCCACCCATGTTATTCCACTTCTATGAACTAAAGAAGCTGCTCCTCACCAATCTAATTTTAGCATTATTTTTACTGAAACCAAATTCCAAGCTTGAGACATTAGGCTCTTCCCGATGTGTTAGAAACAACTGGCAGCCAGATGCTGGGATTAGGGGTCAGGAGGTTCTGGGTTTGGTAAGAGCAGCAGCTCTCCAGAGGAACCCAGGGTGACTCATGCAAGCTGGAGGGGTGTGGAGCTGGGCAGGTGGGTGACCTGCAGCCAGGCCTCTGGTTCCTGGGCAGCAGAACCATCCATGCTGAGGGGGAGGGGGCCAGTGTTATCATGATCGCTGTTAGGAAGGACGTATCCAGTGTTTCATACAAATAGAAGCAAGCTCTGAGGTCAAAAAGTCCTAATCTCCGAGTGCTTCCGTTTTGAAGATGACGTGGTTTCATCTCATGAACTTCGCGGTTCACTCTATACGGAGGGGTGAGCAGGAGTGGGCTATGATGGGGAACTCGAACAGTGCTGCCTGCTGTCTCCCTGCACAGGGGACCCTTCACAGAGTCCTCATTGAAGAACTGGACTAATAGTACCGACCCTCTGACCTGTGACCCCACTGTGAAAGCCAGGGGTGATGGGCATAAACCGGGCACCGTGGAAAATATCTTGTAACTACTTTTATGGAGGGTTTTTCAATAAAGCAGCAGCTTCATTAAAATTCTCCAGGGGAACTCAGTGCAGGGGGTCTAGTTTGGGGGGAGGTGAGATGCACAGGAGATGGCTAGGTCTGGCACAGGCCTCACGGTACGAAAGGCCCTGGCTGCCAGAGGAGGGGAGCAGAGGAGTGGGCCCAGAGAGCCCACCTGGGCTGACCTCTAGGCACTGGGTCCTGCTGGAGCTCCTGGCCCATGTTTGACTTGTTTTCTGCCAAGAACCTAAGTCAGATGACCTCCACATGGACCCTCGCCATGGTCAGACTCTGGGCAACTCTTATTGGGCTTCTGAAAAGCCATTCTTTCCCCCAAAGCAATAGTGTGCCATTGAGTGAGTGAGAAGATCCTGGAGGCTGACCCAGAAGGGCTCAGGTTTCTAAAGAGTGCAACCCATCACAGGGCTCAGGGCTGCAGTTTCGGTTACTTACACACACAGATCACCACAGAGGGTGACGGGTGCTGGCCAGGGAGAGGGAAGCTGACAGGCACATGGATGGGCCTGAGCCCAGGTGGATCAGAGCTACCAGTGTCGTGGGCATGGCACAGGGAGGGGATGTGGGGGCTGGTTCAGGAGAGGAGAGACGTTTCCTGTGGGGGAGGGGCAGGGAGGCAGGTCTTGGAAATGCTGATGTCCAGAGCATTCCTGGTGGACTACGACGGATCTCCTAGAGACACACAGAGGGCTGTGCCCGCCCAGATGGGGAATCTGAACTCAGATTGGGAGGTCCCAGGGAGCTCCTGGAAGCATTTGAGCTATTCCTCCTCCTCAGGTCTGCAGAGGCCAGCAGCCCCCGGAAGGCAGACCCAGGGGGAAGAAGGACATTTGGACACAGACACCCAAAAAGGAGAACATCGAGTGAGGACAGAGGGAGTGACCGGACCTACACAACAGCAAGCCAAGGAACGCCCAGGATTGGCAGGAAGAACCTGGAGCCAGGGGGAGACCGGCCCTGCCCACCGCTGGACCGTCGCGACAGCTGCATTTTGCTCCAAGCTGCCCTTCCTTGACAGGGTCAGTTCTGTGGTCTTCATGAACCCAGGGTGGGGAGTAAGTCCCGAGCATGCAGGCTCCCTTCGTAACAAGCAAACCTAACTCCTCCCTAATGCAAAAAGCCCTTGGGGACCTGGAAGCCCCAGGTTTTATAGGAGCCAAGGGGGTAGGGTCCAAATTGCAAAGCCACAAAGGCTGGGCAGTCGTGGAGGGAGTGACCAGAGTGTGGACACCTTTTATCCTAGGCCTTTAGGTAAAATTTTAATGTCTCTAATTCTCAGTTTCCTCATCTCTAGTACAAAGGTAGTAACACACAGGTTTGTGGTTAAAAAAAAAAATAAACAAGCCACTGTGGGTCAGCACTTAGCATTGGACATGAAAGGTGATGAGCAGCTTCATATTGAATGAATGGAAACAATTTTTAAAGGAACCAAAGGCTAAATATGGACTACAGATTGCGGGGCCTGGGGACATCAATGGAGGTACGGTAAGCCACCTTCTCACTCACCAAATACTGAGTTTTATGGGTCCTCGTTACCCTCCTGGGAACTGGGGACACATTCTAGAAGAAGAAGAAACAGGTCCCGCTGCCCAGAACTTCACAGAAGAATGAGGTCAACAGTAGAGTGTTGGCAATGCTGCCCGCAGTGCTGGGGACGGAAAGGGAACTGAGGTTGACTTAGCAGGAGAACCACAGCCCCAACTCTGGAGCCCCGTATCTAACAGCAACCTGGGATGAAAACAGAGAGAAATGAACAATAAAGGCCTGAATAACACATTTTCCAAACCAACAGTGAAAAACAAAAGATGTAGGGCAAGTAGCTTTTAATTAAAAGGCGTTATTATTTCAAGGCATTGTCAGAAAGGATCGGTGAGTGGACGCCGTGCTCCAACAACGCTGGGTATTTGCATACAGATTCCTCAGCCACACAAGGACCAGGGCTTGAGAGGGTTGTAGAAAAATCATGGTGCAAAAACCACCGGGTAGTGATAAAATCAGGTCACACCAGGCCAGGGAACCACCACCTGATGACAGCATCCCAGGACACAGAAACAGAGCTCTGACGTCCACATTGGTGCCCACCCACTGTGCCCTGTTGTCCCGAGGGTCAGCGATCCTTGAAGCTGAGCTTCAGAGACTCCAGAACACCCACGGCACCCTGTCCTCCCTCCTCCCCGCTGGCCCTAGCCTCCGCCATCTTCTGCCATCCGACTCAGTGGAGGATCATCACTCCGTGAGTGGAGGAACAGATGAGGGCTTATGAAAGGAAGCGGTGGGGGAAAGAGAGCAAAGGTGACTGGGGGCATCAGAGCTGTCTTCATCCATGCCATGACACAGGAGGGGTCTTGAGGGACGGTGAGGAGTTTCCTAAGACAGAAATGTGAGACCGGCCCTGGACACGGGAAGCCTTGCAGCACAGCTCCGTGGCCAGGAGCAGCTCGCCCTCTCCCAGGAACCACGAGGCACAGGGGGTCCCGGAGAAGAGGATGCAGTCACGGATTTGCCTGCGATGAGCCTGGAGATTAGATCCAGACTAGACCAGGAGGGCACTTCCATGTCCAAGAAGGAGAATTCTCCGGAAGGTGACTGAGTGTCAAGGATGGATTTTGAGGACTGGATGAAGATAACTGATTTGAAGATCAGAAACACTACTCCAAGGGACAAGGACAGGCCTGGGAACCAGGGGACCAGATGAAAAATAACAACATCCTGACCCAAGAGGGTGGACACTGGGCAGAGAGAAGAAAAGCAAGCTGAAGGCACTTCCCAGGTGCTGTTCATGACCAGCCCAGGAGTGAGAATCAGGGCTTTAGCTTGCAAGTCGGGCAGAGGTAGTGCCAGTTAGTAAGGCGGGCACCGCTGAAGATGATGTCGCAAGTAGGAGGGCTGGGGTCCAGCTTGGGATGGTTGAGTTCAAGTCACCTGAGGAACCCGCAGCTGGCATGTCTGACTCCAGGGCCTTACACATGATGCTGGAACTTCAGTGACGTGGGAGCCACGGGAGCTGGGCACATGCACCAAGGCTTGGAACCATAGAGGCTGTATCCTGTGCAGGAACTCACCGCAGGAAGCTGGGTTCTCCACACCTGGGGGTTCACACTTCCGCCTCGCCTCACTCTGACACCATCACCACCACCACCACAGCCCTGGGCATCGACAGCCAGAGTTAAAAGTTTTACGTAGTCCAGCTGAGAACTCCAAAACTGGGAGGTTGCCCTAGGATCCCACGACTCTCAGCAGCCCATCTCCAATTCCACCCAGGAACGATGGGCTCAAGAGAAATTTCTATTCAACTCCCACTCTGGTGTTTGGACCCTTGCATCCACCATGTGCCAGCCACGAGTACCTCAGTAAGGTCTGTCGGTGGTATTCCTAAATACAAATGGCAAGAAAGCTGCCAGGCAAGGTGCTGAGGACTGTAGGGATGGCTTCTCACTTTGCAGAGGGAAAGCTGAGCAAAACTGGCTGGGCACAGGGGTAGGGGCAGCTCGAGGTGTCTTTGCAGGTGAAGAGTTTGGAGAAGTATCACGGCCAACCGAAATCAAAGAGCACATGCATTAGAACTAGACTGAGTCCAAATCCAGGTTCACACTTCTCTGTGAAACTCATTTGAGTCCCTTTCAGACTTGGCTCAAAAAGAGGGTTGTTGGATCTCACCTGCTGAGCTGTTAACCGAGTGCAATTCTCTATATAGTGACTCCGTGGCAGTGCTTAGTATTAGAAAATGCTCAGTAAATTCACTTGGCCAGATGGGCAGTGCCACTTAGCCCATGTTCCTTTCCTGTGGGTCTTGCCCTCATTTATGCCATTAAAGGCACAGGACTCTGTTGAGGGCCACAGCCGAGTCAGGGTGACGCATGGCATTTTTGCCAGAAGTAGTGGTTGAGAGGTGAGGCTAGCGAGCCATTAAGATGATGACTTTTGAGTTCTGGCAGAGTTCCCGTTGAGTTCCACTTGAGCTCTCCCGGGGATTCCCGGAGAGTTCCCATTGGTTGGGGAAGTGCCGGAGGAGGGATTTCCGGTTGGTGGTACCTGGAGGAGCCACGTGGCGGCATTCGGGGGAGTTCCCGGGAGCATGTGTGGAGTGTGCTGGTGGAGTTCAGAAATAAAGTTTGTTCCTGCTTCAGTGGCTCGTGATTTGTGCCCAGCCAGACTGCGGCAGGACTCTGCACCAGATGCCCAACAACTAGTAGTGCTCAAGAAAAGAAAGAACAATCCCAGGCAGCAAATCAAAGGACAATTTCTAATACGAGCGACAACAGAACAAAGAATAGAGGAAACATTTGAAAGATCCAGAATCATAACATAAAATCATAGTGTATCTGGACCTATAAATAATGGCATGTGCTATGGGAGAGAAGTCATTCTCTTCTGATGGGTTTCTAAATTAGATGAAGGAAGCAGAGGAACACGTGGATTTCCATCTCTTGAAACTGGCACCGGCCAAAGCAACCCAGATGAGCGCAGTTGCCTGACAATCATGTGCAATGAGAAACAGCCTGAATGTCACGAAATCCGTGGTGTCTGTTCGCTCAGGCGTTTTGTGGACAAGGTTCAGGATAGGGGGGATCTGGAAGGATTCTGCAGCACCATTCAAGTTTGCCAAGGCTGTCCTAAACTGCAATGGCATGGGAGCATGATCAGAGTGAGAGGCACCGTGCAGGGACCTCAGCAGAACTGCGATGACAAGCAGACATGAGATGCAGCCTGGGAAAATGCAGAGGCCTCTAGGTGGGGAAAGTGATCAGGAGCAACCAGAGGATGCAGCTGGGATTCCAGCAGGAGAATCAGCAGAGATGGACGGAGAAGCAGAGACGAACACAGGGGTGGAAGGGGGTGAAGAGCTGGAGGGCATCCAACACTGCCCGTGTGGCCGCCCACGTCAAGGATCAGCATCTTGAACCCAGGAAGGCATCCGTCTGCTCTGCTAGTTGAGACCACCTCAGAGGAAGAACAGGGTGATGGCTGTAGATGTGGAAAGTTCCTGAAACTTAGAGGTGACCTGCGATGGCCTCAGTGACCGTGGACTTGCCACCAAGATTATTGACAGCTCAGTGCCTTCCTCTGTAAAGCGTATATAGAAATAATGGACATTCTTACACCATGAGGTCTTAGATAGATATGAAAGGGATGATTGGGAACTGTAAAGGCTTTGCAAGCATCAAACAAACCTATTATACCTTTAGACAAAGCAAATGATAAGAAAGTTTTATAGGTTCCTGGATTTGTCTTAATACAGGAGGTTAAATGAATTGACTTGGGTGAAATATGTGACATGGACATGTAGCACACATAGAATTTATTTGGCAATAGAACAATGTTCAATGCGTGCTCGTAACTTAGCCCCGTGCCGTGGTAACATCAAACACACAGTGTACCAATATTTTTTTTTTTTGTAAACTCAATTTACCTCTCTAGATCTTAAGCTCCTTGAGGCACAAAGTCACATTAGACTTTATCTCCCAGCACAGAATACCGTGTTTCACGCCGAGCTGCTTCTGAGTGACAATGACAAGATGACAGCGAATGTTCATTAGTGCCCTCTTTGTATGAGGAACTTTTATTAATTGCTTTATTTTAATTTAGTCCTCCTAAAACCATTTGAATCGGAAACCATCAAGAGTCTTATTTTAGTGATCAGGAAACAGGGACCCAGAGGTAACGAAGGTCACAAAGCCACAGAGGAAGAGGTAGAGCAGAAAAGGTCGGGCCGGCCTGGGGACCAGCGAGGTCTCTGATCTCTAAAATGAACGGCTGAGGCGCGAGTGAGAGAGTGGACCACGGTGGGAGGAACGGGGGCCATTCTGAAGCAGAAGCCTGCTTCTGGGACCTCAGAATCTGCCTTGGGAACAGCCAGAGGTGGACGGTGGGCCACTCACATGTGGCACAGGGAGTCCAGAACAGGCCGGGCAGGGGGCTGCTCCTATCCCTCTCCCTGTTCTTACAGCCTTGTTTGAATTCTTGACACCCACACTCTCTGTCTCCCCTTTCCTTGACAAACCAGCCACCTGCACACATCCAGAAACACCCCAGAAAGCCCTTCATCAGCGGGGTGTTTCACTGGAGAGGCTCAGCCGGGCCCGTTTCCCTGAGAGCTGTTCACCAGATGTTGATGTTTGGTGAGATCAAATTGTTGGAGAAAGTTTTATGGATGTGATAGCAAGAATGACTTTGGCATGAGGAGAGCACAGCCGCTGTCTTCCCAGGTTAAGAACCTCCTGGGGCGTGAGCTGGTGGCGATGCCGTCTCTGACACCCACCAAGCACCACCGCAGAGCCGCCAGGGTCCCAGCCCTGGGCTGAGCTTCCCTTCCCCGTCCGGACGCTGAGCTTCCTTCAGATGCAAAGCACTCCTAGGCCAAGTTCTCTGCTAGCTCATGTGCCAGTCTTGAATCCAGGCCTGATTTTTCCCGTCCTTGGCCTCCCTGCAGCCCCCAGACTTGCTCTGAGCAAGCCACCTTTGTGTCCGTCACTTACTGTCTGGTTCAGATTAGGTTTTTTTTTCCCCCTTGGCTACCGCTCTTTCTGGTTGTCGATGTTAACACCTCTGAAACGGCACCTTATTAAGATTTTTATATCTTGCACGGTCTCTCTTTTGGAGTTGATCTTTAACTCTAGGAACATTTTATTTACGTATGATTTTTAATCGTCTTCTCATCTTGGAAGTGACGGACAAGTTAACGGGACCATTTCCCCCCTCGCTTGCTTCTCTTTACTTCAGTCCCGCCCTCCCGGCCCTTCCTGCACCAGGTTGCGCCACCATGTCCCCTCGTGGAGTCTCATCGGGAGGCACAAACACTGCGCTTCAGCAGCTGCTTTCTCAGTCTCCTTCCCGCCCACCCACCCCAGGGCAGACACGGAGTCCCTGTGAGGTGTCCTAGGAGCTGACCTGGACACGTGCATCTCTGCCTGAGTGACAGGGCTCTGCTCTGCCCTGGGGTCTGCTCCTTTGGGTGCCGTCTGCTGCCATCAGCTCCTGCGGCGGATCTCAGGACTCTGGGTAGAGTCTCGGGGCTCAGAGCTACGGCCAGGCTGGAGGCCGGCTCCCCTGTGCTTCCCCAGCTTCCTTTTCATCTTCCCTAATTGCCAACTCCAGTCCAAATCCCACCCTGGATCCTGGAATCCTGTGTCCCTCCTCGGGCCCCACGCTGGGCTGTGAGCTGCTGCCCTTCGGACAGGTCACAGTCGTGAGCCGGGTGATCCTCACATCTTGGCATCTAGTGGGCTTCGGCTCCCCTGAGGCCCTGTGTGCCTGCTGCCTGTGCCCGCTGTGCCTGGAGGTGGCCCTCCTGTCCCTGCCAAGTGCCTCCCCACTCTGCCCATGGCTCGCTCACAGACCTCCCACCCCCAGACATCTGCCAACCAAGTCCTCCTCCACACTCCAGCCCCTCACCAAGGCTGGCCTTTGTCCCTGGCCTGCGCCACCTCTCATCACCTCCGCCACCTCTCATCACCTCCACCAGATGCACAGCTGCCACCTGGTGGAAGACCCTACCTGGTGTGCGGTGGGCTCTGCACCCCACCTAGCCCCTCTCCTTCCTGCCTCTCAGAAGGCCTCCCCGCTCCTGTTCTGACCACTACTTGAGAAAAGGACCCCAAGAGTCCTCCAAATGTGACCTGGGTCTGGAGGAAACACCCACCCCACACCTGAGCTGGGAGGGGATGTTCGTGACCAGAGCCCACCTCCTCCTTACCCCATCCGAAAGCCCTGGTGACTAATAGATTTGGGGAGGAGACAATTACCCCCAAGCCCACAAGACAGCAGAACGCTATGTCCCCCTCTCCTGCTTTGCTCCTAGTCACCATGTCCGAGAGCCTCGGAGGATGTCACCAACGCACCCGCTATTAAAACAGCACGAGGAAGCCCTGTCCATCTCTGAGGCACGATGGGGAGGCCTCTCTTCTGCTGGCCATCCGTGGTGGGCTGGCACGTTTTTGCCTTGCGATGTGTCGCTCCAGTCTCGGCCTCCGTGCTCAGCTGGCCTTCTCTGTGCCCATCGTCTTTATTTCCCTTCCTCTGTGCATGACTCCACGTCCAACCACTGCTCTTCTCCCAAGGACACTGGTCAGTGGAGTAAAGCCCTCCAGCCCAATCCATGACGTCATCTTAATTAGATGGCACCTCAACGACCCTATTTCCAAATAAAATAACATTCTGAGGTTCTGAGTGGACACAAGTCTCAGAGAGACAGTATCAGCTCATTACAGAAGAGGAGAGTCCAGGAGAGAGGAATCAAAGACATGGCGGCCAAAGCCAGCATCAAACCCCATGGCAGAGAGACAGCGAGGACCAAGGAGGACGACGTTGTCCCAGGCCTCGGGCAGAAGTAGAGGCCAGCTGGAGAGACGGGGCACCTCTGAATCCCAAAGTGCAAACTCCCCTGTGGATTACACCAATCTTCTCCATCCCCACAAGGTTGAAATCCACCTGAGGTCTCGAGGGAATCTTTGCAACATGACGGCTTTAATGAGCTACAGTCGGGTTATTTTAATGAGAATATATCAAACAAACAAATAAAAATAAACTCGCTGATGTGCTAATGTCCTTATTCCTTATCCCAAATGAACAGGGACACAAGCAAAGCTGCATGTAGGTAAGACAGGTCACTCTAACCTGTGGCAGAGACCCTGGCCACTGCATTCCCACTGAGCCAGTGGCCAGTCTACACTCTGTCCTCGACCCTTGGAGGCAGGGACTGCAGACCCCACTGGTACTTGGCTGGAGAACAAAAGGGAACGTTATTTGTGAAATGAGTAGGAATCAGTCTAAGGCACTGTGTGGGGACTTATAGAGATCTTTAAAAAAATCCCAGGCTCTGCTAGAGCCACCTAGACGCAAGCTTAGCTCTTGTTCCATGCAGACAGGGGTCCTGAAGGAGCTGGTGTCTGGGGGTCTGCAGGGAGCCCCAGGGGGCAGGAGGAGGACAGGAAGGTGGAACTGCATGGTCCCAAGTGGGAGGGCTGCCACCATCTGTGCTCAGGACAGTCCTTGGGGCTTGGGCCCTGTGCATCCAGCCTGCTGCTCATCACGCCCAGGCCTCCGCTGGCTTCTCCTGCAGCCCCACAGATCAGGCCTACCCAGCTCTGTCCCCTGGCCTCGTAGGGAGCTAAGCGCCACTCTCCCACGGGCCAGCCGTCCAAACACGAAGAAAAGCACTGCACCCCATTCTGTAAATGTGAACACTGAAGCCCCGAGGAAGTGGAAGAGCTGGCCCGCTGGTCTCCCGAGGCCTGATTCTTCTCACAAGGCCACTCTCCTCTTCCCTGGCCAGAATGGCACCATGGCTGCAGATGTCCCCTGCATGGACAAGTTTGCTCCAAGGCAATGGCCTGTGGGCTTAATCATGGCTTCTGTGTGCACAGAAGAACATCCACAACTTGAGCATTATTTTATGCACAGTTCTGCAGTATTCTCACCCCATGTTTGCAGCAAGGACACTTAGATGTCCTTTTGGCCAAGACACAAAGGGGCCAAGAGTCCTGCCCATAGTCACAGTACCAGTAGGTGACGGGGCCTAGATTGCCACACGGGTTTACCATGGCCTGGGCTCAGAATCGCTTCGTGACTTCTGACTCTGTATCTCTGTTGTGTAGCCGCTTGTGAGGCATAAATAAATACACGTTGAACCAATAAATGAAATAGTCACATTCTGTCATCTAGTACCATCTCACGTCAGCAGGATGAGGTCAGAGCTGTGCACCAATATGAACAACCCAAATGACTTCAGGATAAAGATCTTGTGCAAGCTTTTTGTGTACTCAGACCATAGCGGCCTGCTCAGGTCTTCGCCATACCTACAAGGTGCTCAGGGTACGTTTGTTGAATGACTGAATGACCAAGCAGTTTGTTAACTGATACAAAAACACAATATCACAGACCTGGTGGCAAAACTTTCACAACAGAGCTTTATCCTCTCACAGTTCGGGAGGCTAGATGTCCATTTGGGGCATCAGTAGGTTTGATCTTCCTGAAGCCACTCTGTAGGGTTCATAGGTGACCATGGACTCAGTGTTTTCTCACATCGTCATTCTTTAGTGCCACTAACCAACTGCAGAGTGTCGGGAAGCTGCTTAATTGTCCAGTGCCTCCCATTTCCCAATCTGTAAAATGGGTATGATAACCAAACCCACCTCCCACTGTGGTTCTGAGGATGAACTTGAGAGAGATGCCACTTGTTTCAAGCAAAGCCTGGGACATTACAGTTAGTCATAAATAGCAGGCCCTTGCTTATTCTTATGTTTATCTTCTGATTACTTCTACAATGCGCATGCATCCCCTGAATAGTTGGTAATAAAATGCACAGTGGTATGCATAGGCAAGATCCTATGTCCCAGTCGTCACCGCTGCCACTGTAGGAAATGACATGCGGTCTCAGAGCCCTGTCTGGATTTCTGCACTCATTCTGGATTCGCTGGCTTTCTGAAACCCCATAGCACCTGGCAGGCCCGTCTCTCCTCAGACAGTCGAGAGCTTTACCGACGGGGACTGACCCAGCTGTTGGCCGATTGCTCTTTGGAATTTGAGTGACTTGCTGCCCGGCGGAGTTTCAGGTCAGACTGGATGAATGGCTGGATGTTTCTGAAGTCCAAAGCCTTCCTCTACCAAATGTGTGCAGCGGAGGATCAAAGGCAAGTCAGGTCCTGCTCTCAGATGGAGTCTGGAAGGCACACAGGGCAGGGTGCTCGGGCAGCTGTGCTTAGCTCTGGGACCCTGGCTGACTGTGAAGGGGGTCTGCAGGAGGGGAGGACCCCACAGAAGACACCTACAGGAAGTGCCGGGGCAGAGGGAGCCTTGAAGGGGGGCTGGGGCCTTGGGCGGGGACACAGGCACACACTCAGGTGGAAGGGAACCAGCAGGGCTCTCTGAGCCACTGAGGGAGTGGGGGGTGAGATGAATTCGGCCTCTAGCTTTGGGCGTGATTCAAGGGTGATGGCTACTTTGAGTTCTCCAACTTTTTCATGTTCTCATCTTCTTTCAAACCTTGATACTTCCTCGCATTCTGAAGGTTGTTGAGGCTTGGGGCAGGAGTGGCCTCCTCCAGGCAGCCCTCCCTGATGCGCTGGGTTGAGTCATGTGACCTTTCCTGATGGCCACCCACCATACTTGTCCTCCATGGTAGCTACCACACTCAACTGTCACGTCTGGTTGACTGTTTGCCATCCCATATCAGGTCCCCTGAGAATGGAGATTTTCCCCCAGCCCTATTTGGGAAGGGTAAGAAATGGCATCATAGAGGTGGTTCAAGAATGTCCAGAAGGCCGATGAGCATGAAGAGCAGAGGGGAGGGACACGGAGCACGCTGCCCCTAAGCAGAATCACCCCAACTTCAGTCCCATGCATCGAGGGCTGCCCCTGTCATGAAAACCAGCCCTATGCCGACCAAATTTCCAATACATATGGATTACGACTTCTCCAGTCAAAGCAATTAAGAGACCATGATAAATTAGGGGTTGATAAAAGGCTCCAGTTCAAGATTTATGGCTCTTCCAGAATTCTTTCAAGTTCTCCCAAATGCACAGGGACGGGCCTCTCTCCTGGAGCTGCCACATCTGACTCCAGTTAGCGCGCTCCTGCCCAGCAGGCAGAGGCCCCTCCCACCGGCCGCAAGCCCCATCATGTGGAGTATGCTCTGGCCCTGGGAGATGGCCCTGGCCCTGAGAGAGGGTTGCTCTTCAATACTTGTCCCCCTTGTCCCCTGTACCTTGGGTTCTTCATCACCTGGGCCCAGCCTGCACAAGTCAGACCTTGGCTGTTACATGGCTGAGGACAGCCTGAGGTCAGCAGGAGCCTTCTCTGCACATTTTGTGTGTGCACTTGTGTGTGCGTGGATGTGCTTGCATGCTTGAGGTGTCTGGAGGTTGCTCATCTGCAGGGTGGGGTTATCTTTCCTTTATCTTTCAGAACAATGCTAAGATTTGCAATCATGTTTCATAAAGAACCCGAGTCTGGGAGAATCCTCCTGCTCTGCAGCAGCACCTGTAGTCAGGTTGACAGTTGTAGAAAATTCTCTGGCTAGTTATTGAGCATGTGTCAGGCACTGTCCTGGTTACGGAGCAAACAGAAATTAGCAAGAATGCCATGCTCCCTACGGGGGTGGAGTGATATTCTAGGAGAGACTGGAGAAACAGAAAAGCAATATCAAGCAGAAACAATTTGAGCTAATTCCTGAGAGAGGCAGATGCTGTGGAACGTCGTGTGGGAGAGAGCGACCAGTGACGGGTCATAGGCACCGGTGGACTTCTGCAGGCAGCTGATGGACACCCAAGCTGAAGTCACAGGATGAGATGGGACCAGATGAGAGTGGACACCAGGAAGGGGCATCATGGGGAGAAGAAAGACCTGGAGGGACCCCAATGATGGGGACAATGGAGAGGAAGGGAGGAAACTGTTGATGGGTACAAGTTCAGGTCCACTCATCTGTGACCCCATTGATGCAGCAAATAAGCACCTGTTGAGCATGTAGCCGCGGCGCTCTGCACAGGCTCTCTGAGCTAGATTAATCTCTGGCTCCTCAGCAGTTCACCGTCCCACAGAGGAACCATGTCCTCCCGAATGTTTCTCTACTTAGCTCTGTTTGGCTTTTCTGTTCTTGTTTACCTGCAGCTCCTGCTCTGACCTGTGTGCCCTATCACTTCAAAGCCCCAAACACCCTCCCACCAAAGCCAATCCCCATTCAGGGATCTCTGACCAGGACACGTATTCCTAACAGCCTCTGAATGAACCACCCCAGCTACACCCAATTCTCCCCTCTGCAGCCGGGGCCTCAGCTTGGCCACCCGTGGGGTTTAGATGGTGAGCTTCATTCTTGAGAGCATTTAGGCAGGGACCTCATTGTAGCTATGCGACTTAACAGGTGTGGGTTCTTCTTACACACTTGCTCCAGAGGAAACGTCATCAAAGTCTTTCCAGGGATTAGGGTCACGTAGCTAAGCTTGCTGGTGCTATCCAGGAATTCATCCTGGCTCCTGGGAAGGATGGGATCACTTCTCAGGGGAGAAAGGGCTCCTCCAGCCAAGAGAGTAGATAACCTGACTACTGTCACCACCTTATTAGTCCATTCAGACTAGGATAGACTCATTAGGTTGCTGCAGCTCTCGCTCATAATCTAACTGGTTCACCTCTGCATAGACTTGCATCAACACAGGAGATTTTGAGGGACACCTCATATTTAAACCATAGCACCAGTTTCACTGTGAGAAGCAGAAGCCAAAAGCAGAACTGAAGGGCTTTTAAAATTGTAATTTGGTCAGGAAAGTGCACATAAAACTGGGGCCACACAAGTTGTGATTGTTGAAGAGACCATAGCCACTAAAGAGTTGTTAAGTACTTTGCACAGATATACTAGAGGACATCTTAGGAAGCAGAAAGACTCCATCCATTTCACACTCTGGTGTGTAAAAGTGACCATTTAAGAGAACATGGGGGACACCCTGCTGGCACAGAAGATCTTAGGAAGTTGTTTCCCATGCTCAGCTGCCCAGGCTCTCGGAGGCCACTGCAGCTGTGACACTGGGGGGGGGGGGCAGAACTGCTCAAGCTGGTGGCAGACCTTGTGTTTTTCAAGCGATACTGGTTCTGCAGGCATGCAGGATGCTGGAGTTGGGGGCACATGGAGGCTTCCACCAAGATTTCAAAGAAAGGTCTTGGAGACCAGGTAATGGGTAGCAGGGTTGGAATCCCTGTGGGTTACCCTTCAAAGGGTGACAGGTAACGCTACAAAGGTGAAGCCAAAGATGTAATGGAGACCCCCGGAACTGAGAGTTGCCAGTAAGGATAACTGGCTGCTGAGAAAAGTTATTGGTGGTAGAGAGAGCCAGGCCGAGAGAGAGGCCATGAGGCTGCACCTACAAGGCCAAAGGAGCGGGGATGCTCAAATCCCGTGGAGAGCACATCTCACAGCCATGTGTCCTCGATGCTGCACGAGAAGTTACGGAACCTGTCTGTCTAGCTGGACTTGTTGGGGCCATTTCTTCTTTCAGTGCCTCTCTCCCTCACTTCTGGAATAGGAATGTTCATTCTGTGTCATTATATATTGGAGATAGATATATATGTGTGAGACTTTCTTTTGATATTTGTGAAGACTCACAGCCAAGAGTTGACCTTGAGCTTCAGATGAGACCTTGGATGTGGGCTGATGGGCCGGGGCTATGAGTGCATTTTGCATGGTGAGATAGACCCGAGGTTTGGGGACCCAGAGTCAGAATGTTACAGTGTAGGTGTAAGATGTTCCCCCAAAACTCCTGCGGATGACTGTTTGGGTGTGAACTGATTAGACTGTAAGTGTGATGACCTCACAGGTTCTTGCAGGTTTGAATGGACTGGGTGGTAACACAGGGAGGTAGGCACGACTGGAGGAGGTAGGTCACTGGGGGTGTTCCCTGGAAGAGTGCCTCTGCCCTTCAGCTCTCTTTCTCTCTTTCTGCTCCCTGGCCGCCATGAGCAGAACTCCCATCCTCCATGCCCTTCTGCCATGATGTTCTGCCCCATCTTCGGCCTAGAGCCATGGAGTCAGCCCAACATGGACACAACCTCTGAAGCCATGAGCCAAAATAAAAGGTTCCTCCTCTAAATTCCTCTCGCCGTGTGTTCTGGTCCCTGTGATAAAAAGCTGCCTAACACGGACCCTCTGGCTATTTCACAGTCACAGGCCGGATCTTGAATACATGTTTCATGAAGAAACAGGAAGACGTTCTTTTCTCCACGTATCCCCACCGAGGAACCTCATAGCTTAGGTGATCCCCAACACCTGACCAACAGGGAAGCGAAGGTCCACCCCACGTCCCCTCCCATCTCCTCGCAAGCTCTAACTTACGTCTTAGTGGTCACCTCACCAGTCGTGAAACCATTCCCAACACGGGCCAGATGTCCCCTCCGGAGGGACCTCCAGGCCTCTCTAGCACTCCTCACTGCACATTTTAAAGGTCTATCCCTATGTCTGTCTTTTCCATTTGTGCAAATGCTATTCTGGGACAGAATGCGTGTGACGCTCCCAGCTCATGGCCTGGCATCAAGCAGAGATTCAATAGGTTCCGAGATGACATGAAATGGACTTTCAATAGAAGGACTTTTTCCATGGTGAGTTCTGGGATTCAAGAGAAGAGGGTTCCATGTTCCATTAACTTTGGAGAAGCTCAGATGAGGCACAGGCAAGCAGGTCCCTTTCTTGAGAACTTCTTTCAGACATTATGCCAGCGTGCATGAGAATGTTCTAGAAGAGCAGCTCAGGTTACTTTTTGTTCAAAGGACTGGTGTGAGAGCACAATCTTTGGAAAGTGCTGCAATAGATGAGACCCTTGAGAGCCCAGGACTCCTGACTCCTGCTCCGCCTGTCCTCCTCCCCAGCAGTAGCACCTAGCAGCCTCCCTGATCCTCTGTCAGGCCCATTACCCAGTGTAAAGGCCGGGGGCTTTGGGGAGGCAGTGCTGGGTGGCGCTGTGCAGGGGAGGTGATGGCTCCATCACGGGAGCTCTTCCAGTGCAGGCTGGGCCGGCAGAGCAGAGAGGATCCAAGCTGCAAGTGAACTGGCCCCAGGCTGTGGGTCTCTGGGTGAATTTCTTCCTTTCTCTAAACTTTGGTTCTCATAGAAACCAACTGGTCAAGGAAATGCTGCGTTTGCCACAGCTCTTAGGGAGCTCAGGATAACAAAGTTCCAGGAACCAGCGCTTATTAAAGACTCCCCGTGTTCCAGGCTGTGAGACTCTCTCCCGCCCTTTTCTCCTTGGATCCTTAGGATGCCGAGTCACGTCCTGGTAGCTCCTCCATTTTAAGAACCATGACATCAAGATGCCTGGAGGCTTCTTTGCCTTATTCCACGCTATCAAAGAACTGAGCAGAGAACGGAAATGGAAGACTGACTTCCCAGATGTCCAAACTACCAAAACCACATATCACGCCTGAGGCCCATCCTCCTGACTCACCTCCACCTCCCCGCCTGCCTGTCCTCCCGACAGCTCACCACCTTCCCATCGTGAGGCAAGTGTTTCCAAGCAAGTTCTCTCTCAGGAGAGCTTCCTTGGTGCTGTGTCGGGGTGAAAGGAGTGGAAGACCATGGGTTTGCGTCCACTTTGCTCTTGCTGCCCCCTCTCATTCCGGCTGCACAGGAGGGTGCAGAGGTCATTTGTCCTCCTGCAGGCAGGCTCCAAACACATGGCGTCAAGTGTTACTGAACTGCCTGGTTCTGCAGCCAGAGGCCCCTTCCCTTTGTCAAGATCTTGCTTCCTCTCAGACCCCAGCACGTGTCTCCCAAGAAGGCAGGGGACCCCCCACCTGCTGTGGAGAGGAAGCTCCATGTGTGGCCATTAAAGGTCACCTATCACTGCGAGTCCACACGCCCCTAATTTGGGAAGCATAGAATTATTGTTGAGGGGCTGGCGATCTGAGAGTCCCATTCCCATTAGACACCCCAAAGGCCACTTTGGTCATCTCCCATCTAAAGTGGGAAGCTGCCGTGGTACTTCCATATGCCCACCCAAGGCACAGTGGGCGTCTGCTCTCCTGGGGCCCCTCCATTGGAGGGTGCTCACCACCCTGTGGACAGCCGCTGCCTGCGGTACCAAGTCCACACCGTGGGAAAACCTTGCTGACATTAAATTTCAGTCTCCCCCTGCTCTCAGTTCTGTGCCCCCAGGCTTCTCTCCATGGGGAGACCCTTCTAGCAAGAGGACCACAGTGGAGAGGTGTCTGCCCTCCATGCTCACATCTTCCCCTTCGTCCGTCTCACACCACACGGTCTGGGCTCCCCCCTGTGACCTGGTCATGCTTCTCGGAGGTTACTCCCATGTTGTTCTCCATTCCTATTCGAGCACATGATCCCCCAAACAAAGATCAACCTCAGGGCTCTCCAACCAGCTCCCACCTTGATTAAAGCAACCCACAGCCAGGCTGGAGACGCAGCTGGACTGCGCCCCCTCCCCAGCAGGGAACGGTCACTCCAGCTCATGATGGCAACGCCACAGGCCTCTGAAGAGCAGGCCTCGAGGGATGGCTTAGATGTGGTGTCCCCCGAAGGCTCACATGTAAGACAAGGCAAGAAGATTTGGAGGACAGGTGATGGGGTTACGGCCTCAGCCTAATCAGGGAGATAATCCCTGATGGGATTAACTGAGGTGGTGAGTGTGGCTGGAGCAGGTGGGAATTGGGACGTGGCTGTGGTGTATCTGTCTGTGTCTGGCGAGGAGAGTCTCTGCTTCCCGATCACCGTGATGTGAGCTGCTTCCCTCTGCTACACACTCCGCCATGATATTCAGCCCCCCCTTGAGCCCCACGAACTGGAGCCAGCCTTCTGTGGACTAAGACCTCTCTAACCATGAGCCCTCAAATAAACTTGTCTTCCCTAAAACTGTTCTGGTCAGATCCTTTGGTCACAGCAGCAAAAAATCTGACTAAGACATCCCCGACCGAGGTTCCAGAGCCCTCCTGCTCCCTGCCTCCACCCTGAGATGCTTCCTTCTCCCGAGGGCTGCTTCCTGGAGGGGCTTGCTCTGGTGTGGAGGCAGCCGGGCCTTTGCACCAGCCTCCTCTGATCCTTCACTCCACCTCCAAAGAAGGTGCTCTGGTTTGACCCGTTTCTCTAGGAACACAAAGGAGACCTCTGCAGCAGCCAGGTGACAGGGGAAAGGAGCAAGTGACATCCCTCCACCCCAGGCGGCACCACGTCCTCCCTGACTCCACGGTACCCTCCGTGCCAGGCGTGGTCCTAAGCCATTCACGTGAAGCACCAGCCCCGCGCTCCTCCCCGTGGCCTCTTGAGGTGGGACCACCGTTCTGGAGCAAGGGGGTCTTTCCACATCCCACAGCTAGGAGTTGCCATGGCCACTCTGAACTCGGCAGTGTGGACCTTGAACTCAGGTTCCTTTTTTTTAGGAAGCAGGTTCCAGAAGTTTCTGGAGTCCCAGAGGCCTTTGTCAATGGTCCTGGCTGTCTGGATGGTATTCTGAAGGCCTTCAGCTCGCCATGACCCTCCTAGGTCTCGGCCCAGTGGACTCAGCTTCTGACTCAGTGCAGTCACGGATCTCGCCAGCCCCCTCTGCTCCTGCTCTCTGGGGTGTCCCCAGCCTCCCTTGGAAAGACCACTCAATGCACAGTCCACACACACCCAAGCCCTTTGGGAGATCCTGGCCCCATCTGCTGCCTTTGGGAATCCAGGACTTAAGGAAGAGGCCAGAGACCGTCAGTGTGTCACCAGATCCCTCCAGGAATCTGCTGCTGGGTCCCCTGCCCTGGGCACCATCCTTCTGTCTTCTGACTTGGCCACTCTTCCCAAGGGAAGCAAAATATTCCCTTTGAGACTGATCTTAGCTACATGGGGGTACAGGGGGAAAAAAAGAACCATTTAAACCTGTCAAGGACCCCTGTAGGGAGCATCTCCCAGCCTCTGAAATTTGGATTCAAGCTGGTATCATTTCCGTATGTTCATGTTGGAACACAGAAAGGTGGACATGATTGAAATTTGCATTTAAATGGAAATGGTTAAAGGTAAAGGCCCAATGTTGAGGGAAATGAGAGTATCCATTTTTCTAAGAGGGAGGCCGCGTGTTATCGTATACCATTAAGGTGTCACAGAGCCGAAATGTGTTTAGAAATATTAGACACTGCTACTGCCTGTGGAGTGGCGAGCAGCATTTGGAAACGACTCCGCACTGCGAATGAATCTCTGCGAGCCCTGCATGAGGCACGGCGGCTGAGGATGCGGCCCGCCACCGTCACCCAAGTCCAGCCTTGCGCGCTTAACGCCAGGCGTCTGGTAGACAGCTTTCTGTTCTGGGTCGTAATCAATGCCAGAACTAGTTGATCAGCACACAGCTTGAAAACACTCATCGTCTTCCATGAGACCCAGATACTCAGCTCTGGAAATGTGTGGCTGGTTCCTCACCAAGAGTCTCACATGAACTTAATCCACATTGCATGCACAGATAATAGGCGGATTATAATAAAGCAAAAGAAAGCAGAGCTGAAGAATGTAGCAAGGCTGCTTGCCCCGGTCAGTCTGGATAAGCGTACCCACCATGCTGTGGGGACCAGACCCCCAGACCCCCAATGTCATAGCATCTAAGCTTTATCCCATGCTCCACGTCTGCATGGGCCTCACCTCCTCTCTCCAAGACTCAGATGGTCTTTCTGTCAGTGCTTGTCACTGAAGCAGCAGGAGACAGAGAGCTGGAGGGCCCCTGCACGCAGATAAGCACTTCAGCTGGAGCGACTCAAGTTTCTTCACAACTCATCGGCCATGACTAACACAGTTTCTGAAACCCAAAGCTGGACAATCAGGAGTATCTGGAGAACAGCTCTTCAGCCCCACATCATGTCCCTGTCATTGCCGACAGGGAAGGAGGGACCGAGTAGTGGCCTGTGTGGGTGGAAAGGGAGGTCAGCGCTCCCCCAGAAGGAGAGCAAAAGCCAGTGTTACCTAGGAACTCGCCCTGGGTGCCCTCTGGGGCCTTTCGGGTGCTGTAACAGAAGGCCACAGGCTGGCTGGCTTACAAATGCCATAGGTTTATTCCTCACATTCTAGGAAGCTGGGAAGTCCAAGTGTAAGGTGTTAGCTAATCCAGTGTTTGGGGAGTCACTTCCTAATTTGTAGATGGCCTGCTGGTGCACCTCACGTGGTGGGAAAGGGCAACCCAGCTCTGCGGGGTCTCTGGTATAAGTGCACTAATCCTGTTTATGAAGGCTCCTCCCCTGTGACCCAACCCCCTGTCCAAGGTCCCAGCTCTGAAGCCAAAATCTTGGGGGGTTAGAATTTCAACATAGAACTTTTGCGGGGAATGAAAACATTTGCTTTATTGCAAGAAGAAAGGACTCGGGTAGAGAAACCAAAACAGCCCCAACAAAGAACGTAAAGCAAAAATAATTTAAAAACTGAGTCCAAGTCAACACAGAAGCACTGAAGCCAAGAGAAAGATGATAGGTGGGGAATCAGTTCCATAGCTGGGAGGGGCAAATGTGCAGCCAGAGCTGCACAAAACTCCTGCAGGGGGAGTTTCCAGCTCATGAGGAGGCCGATCCTGGCTAGTCAGAGTCGGCCCTCGAAGGAGCTGGACAGACCCAGGCAGCAGTCCACCAGACCAGGCTCTCTGGGGCATCGGCTGCATTCTGGGGAGAGTGTTTTTTTGTTTTATTTTTTGTGGGGTTTTTTTGGTTCAAACAAACATAATGGGACATAAACAGAACACAACTGAGATCATATCACATACCCTGAGTGTCTGGTCTGTCTCCTGGGCATCACCCACAATTTGCAAAGTGAATAATTATTCTTTCATTGATTCAGAAAATATATTTCATCTCTCTCTTCCCAGAACTTAGAACAGTGGCTAATATATACTCAGCATTTAATAAATGTGTGGGAAGGGTTTAAAGAGTGACTCCCCATCAAGGGTGCAGACATGCTGTACCCAAAGGAAAACAGAGTTGGAGGGTGTGGCCAGCGTTGCTGCTCCTCATCAGTCTGGGTAAGGGGGCCACTATGCTGTGATGACAAGAATCCCCCATCGGCCATAAGTTAGCTCACTGAACCTCACTGCTTCCTCGTGTCCCAAGTCTGCAGAGGGATTGAGGCAGGATAGAAATGAAGTTGATGCCACATCATCCCAGCTCTCCAGGAGCTTATGTGTGGACCCACATCACCATGAGGCCAATTCCAATAGGATTAGCGTTGACACAGTGCTGAGATAATGGTGCGATCTACGCCTCACACTCTTCTAACTGCATTACCTGCGTCCTGTATTTCATTTGCAACAGAGCCACACAAGGTAAAGATGGGACATCTACCCACTGTATACAGGAAGAAAAGCAGGTCATCTGTACTTCAGTGGCTCACAGGCCCAGCGAGTGCTGGGCTTTAAATCAAGGTGCCCAGCTCCAGGCCCTGGCCATGAGAAAACACCCCAGAGGTGTGGAGTGGGAGGCCTTGACCCTGGAGAATGAGAAATGGTGCTTTACCTTGAAAAGCTCTCAGTGGAAGTTTTATTTTACCTGGGCTGGAAGGGCCAGCAGGTGTGCCTCAGGAGGGAAGGGGCAGTACTTGGAGATGGTTATCTAGAGGGCCTGGAATCCTTTGATAGCAGACTATGGGTCTGTTGGGGCAAAGACCATGTCTGAGCATCTGTGTCCATTTCCAATATGGTTCATGGTTAGAAAGCAAACGTGTTTCATTAGACCTAAGATGCTTTCATTTATAAGATATACCAATGTCTTCTATGCAACTAAGAAAAAAAAATAAGAAAAACAAACATTGAAGATAACTCCAGGATAGTGCTTTCTGATTACTTAGAGATTCCATGTTACAATTATAGGAAGAAATCCTTTAGGTTTAAGTAGACATAGGTTTTCAACATTTGTTACTCATACAATGAAAGAAAAGCCCTCTACTGTATTCTCGAAACTTGTTCAGAAATTGCAACTTTCCTGAATCACCGTTTCAGTTAGAATCTGTTTTTTCCATATAGTATTCATGCCCCACTATCCTGAGGGTGGATGATATGGTATTTCTTACAAAAATCCGCTAAAGAATGAAGTTTCCCAGTGCTGGGCAGTGAAGCTGGCTTTGCAGGGCTGGTCCATGTGACTCCTGTCTGGGATGCTGCTCAACACAGCTGGTTCACCACTTCTCACAGCAGGTGGGTCCTCCAGATTGGGAAAGGTGCTGTGCCATTCTCTCCACCTCCTCTGCTGCTCCAGAAGTGGCGGTGCTGGCCCTTCCATGTGCACAAACCTGCAGGTTGTGGCTGTTGTGTCCTGAGTACCCCTTGGCACAGAGTGATGGGAACCACCCTGGGACCATGTGGTTGATTTTAAGGTGCATCTCAATTATAGAGAAGCTAAAGTTTGCTTCTTAAAATGCTTGATAAGTTGGAAGTAGCCACTGACACATCTCTGTGCCATACATCTCGTGAGACTTTGAAAGATACTGAATATCAGGAGAAGAAAGTGGGAACATTATCCTACAGATCCCAGGATCCCTGAAGTTTATGGAATGGAGGTACTGGATTGTGCAGGTGTAGAACCTAATCTTAATTTTAAAAATCAAGAAGGACAAATCCCCCAAATCAAAGAATCCCATCGCATGGAACAATTGGAGACTTTCGCATGAAATGAGGTGGAGTTTAGCTGAGCTGAAATTATGGATCTTTCCTGAGGAGAGGGACACCTTGGGACTGGCTGCACACCCAGGGTGCTAGTGGGAGTGAGCCACAGGCTGTCCCCCTCGGAGGGAGGGTCAGGTGACATCCTCCCTTGAGGTCCCCTGGAGCCTGCTGCAGTCATTTGGTGAGCAGAGCTGGATGGTGCTTAAGTTTCCAGAGCATTGGTGGCAGGGATGACGTGGGGACTCTTGGGAGAACTCAGGGGAGTCTAAGAAGTCTTCAGGACTTCTCAAGGCTCTTATGATGTCACAGACTTTATGCTTATGGACAGAGTGAGCAGATCCTGATGCAGAGAACAGCTCCAGAAGAATCCAAGTTGGAACAGGGCTGTTTCAAACAATGTAGGTTTTGGTCGCTCCCCAGGTGACCAGGTGAGGAGAATCAGATCGATCTATGGTTTACGGTAGAATTAGCCAGCATTTAGTGGGCTCCAGTTGTGGGTCATAAATTCATTTACTCCTCCACCTTGTCTCCTGAAACAGGCACCATTATCATTCTGTTTGTGGAAACCGAGGCTCCTGGACCTTGGGGATGCTGTTTCTGACCAACAGTGAACTTGCTCTGAGCTACTTGACCTGAGTCCCAGAGGAGGACCTGGACACAGCACTGTGCAGATTTACCTCATGGCCCCCAGCCCTGGTTCTTTGTGGAGGCCCTGGCCACCAGCTCCCTCCCCCGCCTGGCACATCACTGAACTTCCTCGGGCCTCAGTTTCTTTGTTGGCAGGCGACAGTGGAAACAAGACCCACCAGGCTCCACCTGTGTGAGGAGAAAGTGTGGAGAAGAGTGTGTGACCGCACATGGCTTAGTGAGTGCCCGGTAAGTGTGAGCTCAGGAAGACCACTGCCCACCATAGGCCTGTTCCCCGGCCTTCCAACAACTGCTCCAGCTAAGTGGCTGCCTCTTGGGATCTGAAGAGTCCATCTCCTGACCCAGACCATGCGTCTGCAAAGCCACGTCTTTAGCTGTGCCCCTGATGGGGGTCCTGAGCTCCCATCTTTATCCATCTTGGCCAGCTACTGCCAACAGGCTTCATGGGCCCAGGCTGCCTGTGTACCATCTCTGAGTTAAGAGTCGTTTCTACATGGAATAATGATTGGGAAAAAGTCAAAAAAGAGTAATATTTTTGGACATGTGTAAAATATACAAAATTTTAATATCCAGGTCCATAAATAAAGTATATTGGGACATAAGCAGGATCATCGTTTGCATATCTACCGCTGCTTCTGCGACATAGTGGCAGACAGGAGCGTGGCAGCAGAGGCCCCAAGGCCACGGAGCCTGAAATAGTTACTGTCTAGTCCTTCACAGAGAACAGGCAGTGACTTTTGTCTTGGTCACCTGTAGCAAAGCCAGCATGAGGACCGACACCTCCTGGCGTTGACCTAGAAAGTGGCCCTAATGCCTCCCCCTCGGGTGCTCCTCATGACCCCCAGCACAGGCCGATGGAGACAGCCCTCAGGTACCTCCTTGCTCCCCTAAACCCAACCAATGCTTCACAGTGGCCTTAACTTTACTTTGGAAACTAGTTTGTATACCCTCGTATTTAGTTGTATTGATTAATTGTATTATTGATTGATCCTTTGCTCAGTGCTTGATTTGGACTATGATGTAGCCTGGAGTCTGGGTCTCGGCTGTTGGGTTCTACAAAACGGTTTCAATAGAAATGACTTCCAGGGGGAACTCTGAGCACCGGCTTCTCTCTCGCTCCCTCTCTGTCTTCACCTTGGTTGAAATAAACCCCATCCTAAACTCAGGGTCCCGAAAAGGGTTTTGATAAGGAGATACTCAGATGATTCCTAACTCCTCTTTCTGGCTTTCCCACTCTGCTCCTAGCCATGATTTCCTAAGCACTGGGGGTGAGTTTGCAGATATTCAAATAGGGTTCAGTGAAAAGCATCCACTCTGCAAGGAAGAATTCCTCAGGGTGATACATCCACGGTGCCCCCACCTGAGTCAGTTTCTCATCTCCTTCAAAACAGTGCTCCTGTCATTTCTCCCCCACATGAAAAGTAGCCCGTATCACATGTAGAACATGCCCATTAAAGATTTTTGAAACGTCCACCTACTGAAATTGTGGGTTTTTTTTTTTAACTTGGAAAGACTTCAATGGGTGCACTGCTGGGGACCAAAAATAAGATTTTAATTGAAATACAGATAAGATAGGAGCCTTTAATTTACCTTCTCCCTCAGCACCAGGGCTTTCTTGACTGCATCTGATAGATGGCTTTTCCCCCCTTCTTTCTTTTGCAGCCTAGGCTACAGAAAAATTATCTTATCTCCAGATGAAATATTTTAGGGATTTGGGGATTTTGTGTGCCTCAGGACAAAGGACAGTATTTGTGAAAAGATCACTGTCCTTTTTTTGGAGGCAAATTCCGTCCCTATTGAAATTCTGATGTTAGGAAAAGCCTGTCATGTCATTGCCATCCTGCAGGCCACACATTTTCTGTGCTCTTCTGAATGGCACAAACAGACTAGGGCAAGGGAGAGGAACACAGGTTCCCACCGCGGTCGTGCCAGGCGAGACATCCCTCCACCAACAGCATGTGTAGAGATGTGCTGCTATGAAAGGGGATTATTTTATTCTTACTGGGGCTCCCAGGGGTGATGCACTCGGGACCAGGAGATCACTGTCTCCACACTGAGAGTAAATAACACAGATTCTTCTCAGCCTCCTGAACATGCCTGCCCAGAGCCACTGCCCTCAGGTCTGACAGAGCAGCGGAGAGCTAGGGAAGGGCACACCAAACCCCAGGGCACAGACCTCCAAGGCCAAGGATGATTGAATCACCTGGTTGTCGCAGTGATGAACATGCATCATAGAAACAGGATGAATGGGCCTTCTTCACTGTACTCCTGGCAGCAGTTCCAGCTTTTCGTTTCCACGCCGGCATCCCGTGGCTTCAACTCCACTGTATGACCAAACCAACCCATAATCATCTCCACGGAACCACTCAAGATGAGCTTTGAAATTGTCCCAGGGTACAGATCCTATGATTTGATACAATGTTGTACTTCATGATTCCATAGATGATGCAAAGTTTTTTAGTTTTAAGTTAGGTGAATGGTGCAGTCTGTCTGGGCACAATTCAGGAGCCACTTGTCAAAAGAAACTAACTTTATTTTTAGAACCACACAGGCCAAACAAAACAGCTCCTCAGGAAAAACCCTCAGAGCCCAACTGCCACCACCGGCTTCCCACCAGCCTCTCACACAAACACAAGCCTCACCACCTCCCACAATCCTCCTGCTCTTGAGGCCAATTGGCTGGGTCGCATGGGCGGAGCCAAAGAAGTCCCCCAATGAACAGCTCCATGGTCTGAAAGGGCAGGGAAACAGCCCAATGAGCATCACCGCAGAGGAGCCAATCAGCTAGATGTTGCTGGGGCCGCTGTGAGCCAATCATCAGCCGGCAGCTGGAAGTTTCCTGGGGCCCCTTTGGCTGTGGCTCTCAACAGGCAAATAATACTTGTTGATAATGTATGTCCTGGTCTCCTCTTTCATCCCTGCTGGTCAAACAGGTCTCCCTCCTTTCATTTGGCAATTCCAACTTTCATTTCTGTGCTACTTGGTCAACTCCATGCAAGGAATCTCCAGTATCAAGAATGTCGTTGGAATCCAATAATCTTCAGGAGAGCTGGAGGAAATCGTGGTGTATGGAGAAGGTGTTAAGAGTTCAGTGTCAGATCCCAGCTGGATTTGGGTCCCAGCTCTTGGGAAGGCACAAAAACCCACCACTCTCCAAGTTCCAAAATGGCAGAATTAACCTCACCCGAGGGGTTGGAAGAGGGGTGGAAGTGACTTAGCATGATGTCAACACTTGGCATAGGTTCTGGTGCAGGTGACCCACCAAATGTGAACTCACCCTTTTTCTAATTTCCAGGGGCTGGATTGGTTGATCCAGAAATCACTTCATTCCATAGGCATCTTTCTTTGTTTACAAGCTGATCCTCCCCAGGAGGACTGGGCAGCTGGTGGCCTCTGATCTGTAAGCTCTGAGGCATAATTCAAAGGTGCTTTCTCAGACTGAGTCTCCAGCACCAGGCCAGGACTGGCACAGGACTCGTTTACACTGAGAGAAGGTGAAGGTGACCTTGATGGAAAACACTCCCGTATCCTTCCAATAAACCCAAGGAAGAGACACCCAATGGTTAGTTCTCCTATTATGCAATATATGTGCTCCCGAAAGTCACCTGCTCTGCAAAATGATACCATAAAACAACAGGGACCGTGGAGAAACATAGGCTGGATGTAACATTTAAAAAAAAAATTGTCACTGGCACATTAAAAAATAAAAGATAAGAACTAATAGAAAAGGTAAGTAGCCCAGTTAAGCACATGTTGAAGAGTTTAGAAATATATTTTAAAACCACTGGAAATATGGACCGTCAGCTAGGAAAGGCATGAAGCTTGCTTGTAGAATTAACAAGGGAAGAGCTGCAGATAGGGGTTACCATCTGCAATGGAGGGGGAGGGTGGCCTGAGATCAGAGGATGTGCTATGACATCCCCACCTGACTCCATCCAGCTGAGAGCAGCCTTCTGTTTTCACCCAGTATTTCTCACGAAGGAAACTACATATGAACAAATTCAAAATTCATGTTATCCTCAAATTGTCCCTTAAATATGTGCATCAAATGGAAAAAATATGGATTTTCAAAAGAGAGATTATAGTGTGAACAGCTGTATTTTTTAATTATTGGAGGGATTCTGTAGAGGAAAATAGTAGGGGGGGCGTCTTGGTTTCTTGGAGGCGGGGTCCTGAGGAGGGTAGATGGTAGGCAGCTCTGATCCAACAGGAAGCTCAACATGGGACACGTAGTGCTGTCTGGCCATGAACTTCTGAGGGAGGCAGTGGGCATGACATCTCAGAATAGGATCAAGAAAGAGGTGGCCCATGGGCAGAGCTCTCCAGTGTGGCTACATTCAGGATGCCCAGATCCTGAGCCCGCAGACAGCACCACACCCTATACAGACGGTTTCATCCTGCGCGTGTTTATGTATGATAAAATTCCTTTTAATAATTAGGCACAGTAAGACCTTGAGAACAATAAATCACACTAGAACAGAACAATTCTAACCCTATGCAATCGCAGACGCACCATGAATGTGGACTCTTGTTTCCTGCAGGACTCAGGACAAATGTTCATATTTTCAGAAGGTGGCTGACCATGGGTAGCTGCAACCAGGAGGAGTGGAAATACAATTATAGGCAATGATTGGGGAAGGGGATTCTCAATCAGCCTTGAAGTCCTTCCAGATTTTTAGATATGATATGTTGTGAATGTAGAAGCCAAGAATTTTCACATAAAAATTCAATATTAAGTTAATAAAATGTCTACTGTGTCCCCAAAAGGCAGAATTGTGGGTGTGTGTATGAGTGTGTGAATGCGGGTGATTATGTGCGTGTGTGTGTGTGTGTGTGTGTGTGTGTGTGTTTTGGTATAGGATGTCTAAGCATGTAAGCTATTGCTAAGTTAATATGACTTTATTGAGCAGCTACATACTGGATTAGGAAGTAACATCATATAAATGAATCCCCAGCCATCAGTGATTGGCCATAACTGAAGTCTTTTTTTCTTGAGACAATTCTAAACTGAGTATTCCTTATCAAAAGGGTGACTTTCAGATTGATATGGTTTGGATTTTGGGTGTCCCCCAAAAGTTCATGTGTGAGAACACTTGGAGGTGAAATAGATTATGGGAGGTGCAATTAGATTGTGAGGGTGGATTAGTCCACGGACCTCAATTAACTGGGTGGTGACTGTGGGCAGGTAGGGTGTGGCTGGAGGAGGTGGGCCCACTGGGGTTGTGCCTTTGGGGATTACATTTTGTCCCTGGGGAGTGGACCTAGCCCTTCACCCTGAAGCTCTGCCTCACCTTGGGCCCAGAACTGGGGAGTCAGCTGACCAAGGACTGGACCTCTGAAATTGTGAACCAAAATGAATTTTTCCTCCTCTAAGTCGTTCTTGCCAGGCTTGTGGTCACAGGGATGAGAAGCTAAAACACAGATTTGCCCTCCTTTCCTTCAGTAAGCTGGAGGGGCAAGCATGGAGCCTTCTGCAATGACTTGGAGCAAGGCCGGTCCATAGGGCGGCTGGTCTAGCTGCATTCCCAGGACCAAGGAGGGACAGACTTGTCTGTCTTCTGCAGCCCATCTCAGCAGAACTCACCTTTCCAGTTCCATCCACCAGTGTCAATATGTTGGTGCAAAGTTCTCTCCTGGCCGGGAGGGGAGAAATAAGGCCAGCGTTTATTCAGCATCTATTATTTACTTGCTCATATGGTATCGTTTAACAGTTAGATCATGCTGTTGTGCAGGCGTCATTGTCACCTACAGACAGATACCCGGCGTCAGTGAGGAACGGCAGGCTGGACAAGGTGCTGGTCAGTACACGTCACACGGAGGGCCTGGGCTCCCTCTGCTTTCTTGCACAGGGTCCCTTGGGAGCACTCTTCGGGTGCCCTAGGACTGCAGGCGAACATGGGGCTTAAGTTATCACGGACCAACCTGGGTTTGGCTTCAAAGACGCGGAGGACCTGAGGAGAGGGGGCTCCGACGGGGAGGGAGCTGGCCCTCCACGTGGTCCTTCCTGGGTCTGCTGGGCCCTGCGTGGACACGGCACATGCCGCCAGCTTTAGACGCTCACGGGCCCCCAGCCTGCACTTGATCTTGAGGAAGCCTGCTGTCTTGGGGTCCTTCAGCTGAAAATCTGATGATCGATATCAACTCTTCCTTTGCTGGAATGGACCAAGCAAGAGGCTGTCACAAGGCCTCCCCCACCCCCAGGCGCTAAGTAATTGTCATTAGCATAGGAAATGGCTACTTTTATAGAAAAAATATAACAGAAATGTTCTGTTTGTTTATGAGGAAAATATAAAAACCTCACCCTGAAGCAGAGGGAGAAGGAAGCTGGTTCATTCCTGTGCCGACTCGGGGACAGTGCTGAGGGTGGGGCTGTCAGATCCGTCCTAAGGACTCACGGTCCTGCGCTCCGAGGGAGGGGTCCAGCAGCACCCGTTGATAAAGGGAAAACTAACTTCTCTCCAAAGATCACACGGAACAAACTCTAGGGCCCTTGACAAAAGGCTGCATCTGTTGTCAGAGAGCCCAAATGCGCTTAGCAGAGAGCAGGCGCCAGCGGGAGAGGCCAAGACGCAGCCTGAACGGAGAACTGACTTGGTGACCGTCCCTGGAGTTTCCTCATCTTTCCCCAAACCCCGATTCCTCCCTAGGTGCCAGACTGTTGACACAGTGTCTGATGACGACGATTCCAGGGCTAGAACTTGGGATAAAGGAGGAGAAAGGGATCGGAGCTTCGTTCATCCATTCTGTCAACTCTCTGTCCGCTTTATCAGAGAGAGTGTTCTGGAGCTTGTAAGAGGCAGAGGTAGTGGCACAGCCCCCCATCCCAGTAGTTTGCCTTCAGAAGGAAGCACAAGGGAAGTCAACATTTGGGCAGAGTCTACCTTTAACCAGGTAAGTCCAAAATCTGAGTGTGGATTGGTTGGCGAGGGAGGGGACAATGCTACAGCTCCAGTCTGATGGTGTCTGCTGTAAAATTCCCTCTTGCTCAGAGTGGGACAGTTTTTTGTTCTAGTGAAGCCTTCCACTGATTAGACCAGGCTCACCCACATGATGGAGGGTATTGGATTACTCCAATTCTACCAATTTAAATTTAATCACATAAAAAAATACCTTAGAAACAACCAGAATAATATTTGGCCAAATATTTGAGCACTTGGACCCAGCCAGCTTGACACACAATACCATCCATCATATGGGGAGGGTTCATTATGGGATCCAAAATGACAAAGAGAAGATCCCTGTGTCCAAGAGCACTTCTTCTTGCATGGGAATAAATGGAAGTCTCACCCGCCATGTGAACTGTTGAGGTTGAGGTCCACTGTTCCCAAGAAATGACAAAAACCCAGATGTCAAAGAATGAAAAAAAACAGGAAGACAGGCAAACCCCAGGTCTCAGTAGTCTCAGTAGCACACTTTTTTATTTGAAATACATCACCCTGAATTCCCCACATGCGACCATCTATCACCAACATGTTTCTTTGGCTGGGTGAATTTTATTTCCTTCTGACAAGTAAATCCATTACTTAAGAACTATTGAGTCAACTTGCTGCTGAGTGTGACCGCGGTAGTGACGTTGTCCTCACAGGGTGACACCAGCAACACTGTCTGAGCCTGCTGTGGCAGGTACTAGGGACCTGCCCACACGTGCCACAGCAATGACTGTGCAGTGGTGAGCCTCCACCTGGTGGCTGCTGTGCTGTCAATCAGGTATTGCCGTTGGTGTTTTGCAGATGGGGCAACGGTGTCTCTGAGAGGTGGGGTAATTGAATTCTTAGGAACACACAGCTTGTGAGTGGTGGGGCCACAGCCTATGTTTGTGACTGTACGGCTCATCTGCCTCTTCCCTAGTCTTCTTACGAGTGTAACTTTTCTTTGTTCTCTGTCATTTTTGTTTGTTTGTTTAGAAGGTCATCTGCTCTCAAATTAAAAAAAAAAAAATGCTTGTTTATCGAGATGCGCATTTAGCAAGTAAAGAGTCCACCTTGGGGGTCCGGAGTAACCTACATCTGTGTCTGGGGTGTGGACACCTAAGTGAGAACATAGATAAAAATTCAGCAACCTGTACCCTGAAGGTGAATGAGCTCTGTGGAGGTGTATCATGAGTGGATAAACGAATTTGAAACTTCAAAAATGGAAATTTAAAAAATGAGCAACTGAGCCTGGCAGGGCAGCACCGCCTGTAATCCCAGCCACTCGGGAGGCTGAGGCAGGAGGATCTCGAGTTCAAAGCCAGCCTCAGAAATGGTGAGGCACTAAGCAACTCAGTGAGACCTGTCTCTAAATAAAATACAAAATAGGGCTGGGATGGGGCTCAGTGGTCGAGTGCCCCTGAGTTCAATCCCCAGTACAAAAAAAAAAAAAAACTGAGCCACTGAAAGGTGGAACGATGCAAAGGAAGGAAGCAGTCAAGTCAGGATGGTGGGATCTGGGATGCCCGCCTGGCAAGAGACCTGAGGCAGGGTCCCCTGGGCTCTGGCCCCTGCTGAGTGGTGCCACCACCCCCTGTCTCTGGGTATTCCTGACTCATGTTGGACTATGGGCTCATGGTGAGCAGAGCCAGGCACATTCCTCCCGACCACAGGAGGAGCAGAATGTCTTCCCCCTTGGACCCCGTCACCTGCAGCAGTAGCCACGTGTGTGTCAGAACTTTCCCTGTGGCCAAAGGCCAGTGGCCGAGAGGTTCACTGCAGGCCTCCAATTCACCTGCCCTGCTGCGGTCCCCCCTGTGGCTCCTCCGGGCCCCCTTCTTGGCCCACTAGTGGCCACTCACCTGAAACACACCGTGTGATGATGTTCACCACCCAACAGGGAAAACATTGATGCTGACAATCAGGACGCCATCCAGGGCAAGTGTCGCCGTGCCTGGCCGGGGCTTGGCCTGATGGTTCCTGCAGGGGCGAGCGCTGCTCATCACCCCGTCCATTCTGGGAAGAAGCGGGTTGCTTCCTTTGGTGATATCTTTTTAATATTCATTTCACTGGACACCAATCTGCGATGAAAGAAAACAATCTTAACGAACATTGGGCTAAATCTAAATCTGCAGCCGCCCATGAAGTCACCACCCTGGGACACAGAGGCAGGAGGAAGCTCCAGAGCATCACTCCCCACCGGGAAGCAGGAGGGGCCTCCAACCTGGAGGCCGCCAGCAGCAGAGACGCAGCCTCTCCACCCGGGTTCTCCACTCAGCACCCCGTGGACAGGGACGGCACAGTCCAGTGACTGCCCTGTGACCATCCATCCCTAAGATGGTAAGGGTCCTGGAGGTCACAGGGGATCACATTCTCATGCGCTTGTTCACTTACCTGTGAATGGAAAACTGGACGAACTGCAACTAGCAACTCCAAAAATGTGCCCATAACCACCATCTCAATGGATAGAACCCTTTATACCATGCTGATCCTGAGGTCCCAAATTGGTCAGCCAAAGAAAAATGCAGCTTGTCGTCGTCTTCTCTGAATGGCTAAACACTCTCGGTGCAAAGGAACGGAATAATCTGGACTTTATGGGCTACATCCTCTCTGTTGTGGCCACCTATCTCTGCTGCTCGGATGCAAATACAGCTGCAAACAATGAGTCCACCACACGCATGTCGGCGTTTGCACTGAATCTCTATCTGCTAAGCAGAACTGAGCTGCGGGCCGCAGTTTTCTGGCCACTAGTCTAAAGTGTCATTTCCTAAAGTGTGAGGCATAGATCCTTAGCCATTCAAGATGTCCTTGACCAATAAACGACTCTCTAGGCGAGGAAACTGAGAAATGCTTTGTATTTGGCGGTGGATATTTCTCATGCACGTTAGTGAATCCTGTTGCAAAGAAACTGCTGATACCAGATTTATCCCCAACTGACCTGACTTTCCTTTGCACCTGCCCCTTGTGCCTGCCCGAAGGACTCTTGCTTCAGGAGATACTGTCCTTTGTGTGTGTTTATCTGTGGGTCCTGAGATGCAAATACACTTTGCTCGGAAAGCCCTCTGTGAGCTATCACGCCAGGGGATAGACTTGGAGCCTGGGAAGTCGAAAGATTCAGCAGGGGAATCATTAAAGCCATCAGCAATTGATAGAAATACCTTGTCTTAATGGGCTGAAGACTCACCCAGCCTGTGCCTTGACGGGGGGACACTCGGAGTGAACACAGAGACCCGAGCCTTGGGTCTTCATTTTTTTCTTTAATTAGCTTGGTTGTGGGGAGCTGCTTCACTTTCCCGAGCTTCATCTGCAAAATCACTTTCCTTGGTTGAAAAAGGAAGAGATTCATTTGGTGCCATCCTGACTTGTGTACAGACCCTAACAGAACATCCCTGAGGGTTTTGTCGTTCCCTTGTTACTGCTTTAACTCTAGGGTCCTTTGAGGAGAGACCGACGGCAGGGACAGACGCACAGAAAAGAGGGTTTACACTTCCTTCACCGTGGACTTCCTTTCGCCTTCTGATTGTGTGAGAACAGACTTGGCTAGATTCGGTTTCTGAATCTGGAAGCACAGGGGTCATGCCCCAGGAAGAGGAAGACAAGCTCAGCCCACGGCCATCCATCCTCCCCGGGATCCATCATAGGCCTGGCAACAGGATGACAAGTCCTGGTGGGAACCTTGGATCCACATCGGCCCCCCGTGGGACCTTGCGCAGTCTACCTGTCCTGCCTCTCCTGGCCTCGGACCCCAGTGCCCCATGGGAAAACAGGAGGCCCCAGGGCACTTCATCAGTGCAGTGATGAGCAGAGAACAGCTCCATCCAGGTGGTCACCTCCGCCATCTCTACGGCTGCTGCGTACGTATCGAAGGTGAAACACTTAGGAGATGAATGTGAGGCACGAACACCACGGGCCAAGCCATGGAAGAACCAGACATGGGCTCCATAAGGCTGCCCGGGCAGCCAGGCCTCTCCTCTGCAGACCGGGAATGCTCTCGGGCCCCTTTAACTCAGAGACGTGTTGAGAGAGACTTGTAGTTTCCCCCACACTATTAAATGTGTTTGACATATCATTATACTTAAATATGACAGTGACGATGCTACTAATGGGACATGGCTCACGTTGGAACAGGGAGACACCCTCGATTTCTGCACAGAAAATAAGCTAGAAATGGCAGAGCAGTCTCTCTCTTCAAAGGGGAGGAAGAAATTGGCCTTAAATCCAAAAGTTCCCATAGAGTATTAAAAAAAAAAATGCCTTTGCTTTCTTGAAAATTTATCCAATTGAATTTCCTTTCAAAAGAGAACTGAATGATGCCTTCGTTTCTGTTAGCCCATGCTTCATAAATACCATCTCTGCCCAGTGTACCACGCACATCATTTATTCAGCAGATATCATAATGTATTCAGGGCCGCTCTTAGGCAGAGAAATTTCAATATTAGATAAAAATAGTGAGATGGCAGCGGTAACTGTGTTTGTCTGGTACACAGAGTAAATAGGATTGTTAGCGATTGCTAAAGGCTTCGGGGAAAGATAGGGAAGCAAAGATAGCTCATGCCAGACTTGGAGCCAAGCAGGTGCAGAAGTGCGAGAGAGCTTGATTACCTTCTGCCACCGTGCACTTCTGAGCAGGCCCGGAGACGGGCCTCTCGCTTCTATCTTCTCATAAGAATGGCTGAATGTTATCCTAATTAGAAATCTGCTCAGATTTGGAAACAGGCTGGTTGACTCTCCCCATCCCTCCCTCCTCCCCACCGGGCTCCGTCTCCCTCTGTCACACACAAACACACACACACACACACACACACACACGTGTGCGCGCACGCACGCAGTCATGCATTCATGACGCTCTGTGTCACAGCCAAAGGTCTTTTCTGAGTCCTGACCCTCAAGCTGGCCTGGTTTGGGCCCTCACCCCTCTGAACAGTCACCCCATCTGCAGGGGAGGGCCTGGGCTCTGTCTTCTCCCTCGAGTCTTCCACTGGTCAGAGCTGACCCCACCCCCACCCCACTGAACAGTAGCAGTGCCTGGGTCTTCTCGTTTTCCTTACAATTCACTCAACCTCAGAACACCCTAGCTCCTGGTCCTGGGCCGTATCCATCTCTCAGCTGGATGAGGAATCTCTCCATCTGACAGCAGTGGAACCCAAGGAGGCAAAGGGCATCTCAGTGACTGGCTCAAGGTCACATCTAAGAAGCTGCCCAGCCACAGTTCCTCCTGGACCAGGTGGTTCCAAAGTGCAGAGCAGAGGTGCAGAGGGGCAGTGCTTCATCTCCCCCTCCAGAGGTGTCACAGCTGTGCCTTCTGTGTCTTCTCCGACCTGTCTATGCACACATGCCCACCCCTGGGCACAACACTGCCTGGCACCATGCAGAACTGAGAAGTGGAGACACATCCTGTCCTGTCAACAGGAACCCAAAGAAGGGGCTGGAAAGGCCTGCCCAGGGCAGGAAGAGGGCACCATCAAGGAGAAAGGCTCTGCAGAAGAGTAGGCCAGCAGGTGCCCAGCGTCAGGGTGACCTCCAGTGATGACAGGGACAGAGCTGCTCCTGGAGGACATATTTGCAATGGACCTCGAAGGGAGGTGGGAACGTAGACAGGAGGCAGCGGAGGCAAGGCCGGAGAGCAGGGCAGGGCGGTGAGGGGCAGGGCCGAGCTGGACACAGCTTCCTGCAAGGGAAGGGAGTCCAGGAGCAGATGACCTGGACCTCCATGCCGTTCTGTGTTTGACAAGGCTGAGTGCCCGGGCAGTGGCCTTGGGAAGTCTGGTTGAGAGGCTGAAGAGCATGCAGGTGACCATCAAGGCCAGAGGCCCCAACTCTAACTAACTGAGCCCTACCAAAGCTTTGCAGTGCGACCCTTCATGATGTGGAGCTGGACCACCTGGATCAATATGGAAGTCAGGGTGTGGCTGGCATTCCCTGTGCACAGCCACCGGTCTCTTCCTCTTTGCTCCTCCTCCTGGGCCCGTCCACAGGAGGAGCAGAGCACGTGGGAAAGCAGCAGCTGGGGACCGGAACCCACTCGAGCAGCCATTGTTTCTGCCTCCGTGAGAACCCGCCTGTTTCTGTGCCCACCAGTAACAGTTTTTGCCTTGTTGTTTTCTCAAGCATCCTGACAGTTTCAGACCTGGGAAGCATGACTCAGTCCTAGTGGGGGCTCAGTTTGAATCTCCTGAATGAAGAGAAGGAAATTACAGACGTAGGAAGATCCTTTCATCTCTCTTTATCTGCTCTGTTCTCCCGCCCTCGGAACCAGGCTGCACCCGGCAGGCCAGCAGGGGCCCACAGGCATCCTTCCCTTGCCCTGGCCTCCTGGAGAGCCGCCTCCTCTGGTGTGGGCTGGACACCTTCCTCTGCCTATTCCTACTCAGCCCCCGCTATTTCTGCAAGGCCAGCTTCCTAATTCCCATGGACAGATGAGAGAGCTGAATTCAGAATCACTACACAGGGCTGAGAATTGGGTTTTTTTAAAAAAAAAAAGAGAGAGAGAGAGAAATAAAGCAGACACACAAGTACCCGCAGACGGCATGGGTTTGGCAAAGAGGGCATGACCTCTATTTAGCAGGGGACTGTCTCTTTAGTAATTAGTGCAGGGGTCAGCTCAGTCTTCCAGAGCCTCAGTTTTCTCGTCTACACAGTGGGACAAATGGGAGCCGGAGCACCAGATACTGTTCAGAGTTAGGTGCTCACACACTCTGCCCAGCACCCTCGCCCGCTCCCCAGGTGTCCTCCACAGGCATGTGTGCCCACTGTGTTCCAAATGATGTCTTTTTTTTTTTTAACTCTGCATTTTTTTTCTTCCATCTCTGCTTCTTAGGAGAGTTGACTAAAAGGGACAGTGAACTGGAAAGGGAAAACATGTCAACATGCAGAGAATTCTGAAAATACATCTCTCCAAAAGGTGCAGCCTGGTCCTGGCAAGATGACAAGGGCCCCTGGGGCCACCTGGTGCAGACACAGCGCTGCACAATCCCGCGAGGCTCGAGCGCTCGGTAAGTCGACGGGCTCCGAGTGCCAAGCGCGAAGCAAGTGCTTCTAAACAGACGACGACGACCAGGACGAGAAGCTCAGGATCGGGCCAAGGGAGCGTGGGGGGGTTCTAGATGGAGATGCCGGTGCGGGGTTCATCTTTTTCAGCCGAGGACACCCCCACCAGACCCCTCTCCCTGCCAGGTCCAGGGCCAGGGCACCCCACCATTCAGAAACCGCAGCAGCTCCTTTCCTCACGTCCAGCCCCTGGGCTGTGGAACATCGGGGGACCCCCCCCCCATCGACTTCATAAACATAACTAATAATTTCGCTCGGCCCAAGACCAGCCCACAGGCTCAACACCAAGAGCAACTTAAACAAAACGGGTCATAAAAACCCCCTTCTTATGCCTGCGCTGGATGCCGTCGTTAAAGAAGAGAAGGGATGACAAAGTGAAAAGGAGAAGGCTGCCGTTCTTTTATGTGAAGATTACGTTTAAAAATAACCGACGAACCGTCTGCACTTTTCGGGGCCTGACGTCTCGAAGCGCATTTAGATTGATGCAGATGGGGGCTGAAGTTCCCGCGCCGAGTAAACAGTCAAGTGTTCTTAATAGGAATTGCAGTTTTTCGACATCTGTTAGGGAAAAGGGAATGGCGAAACAACAATTTAGAGTGAGATTGGTTTTGTTAAATGCATTTAAATTCCAAGATTAGTGGTGTTCTTTCTTTTTCAATTAGCATTCACTTGGAGAAAGGTTACAGATGAAGGGGCTGGGGAAGACAGGCTGGAATGTTCTCCTCCCTGAGAGGGCACTCCAAAGCACAGTAAAACTGAAATAGGGAGAAAAATGCAGAGGGAAAGGAACTTAGCCCCCGTGCCAAGCCCGGGCTGCAAAATCTTGCAGGGAAAGCATTAAAAAAATAATAATAAAATAAAAATAAAATAAAGTTGCGTCTGGATTTGATGATCCTTTTCTCTAGGCAGCAAAATCATGAATTGCTTTGAGGGGGAAGAAAAAAAAAAAAACACGAAGATTTGCATTTTCCAAGCCAGTTACTAAGCAAAATTTGTGTTATTTCTCAAATACATGCCACGGCTCTGTTTGAGTGTGTAAAGAGCTGAAACTAGCTCAATTTTTTTAGGGTTTTTTTTTTTTTTTGATAGAAACATAAACAGAGACAAAAAAAAATGTAGGGAATGTTTCACCTGTTTTACTGCCATTAAATAAACCTCATCTGCTACCAAGCTGTTTTGGGTGACATTTGTTAAATAAATACATTTTGTGGGAGGCTGGAACTCTGAAGTACCGAGACACCAAGCCAATGTTCTCAGATAATTCAGTTTGCTTCCTGGTGCCCTTACCCCTGCCCCAAGGGGAAAGAGAACGCTAAATTCAGATTTATCCTCTCACACCCGTGCTTTATATTCAAACTTACACAGCTATGACAAAAAGTGCATCTATTGTCACTAAAGCTCCTTTCCATTCTCTCTCTGCTCCCTTTCCCTGTTCTCCTCTTTCTCTTTCTGTCCCTCCACAAGATATCTTCACCCCCTCACCACCAATTTTTGTGATTAGGAACAAATCCACTTTTGTTGACCCTTCTGTAGGGGTTCCATTCGTAACGCTATTAATGTACATATTTTGTGCATGCCTGTGGCCTTTAAAGTATGTCCACTCTTCAAGATCACTTGAAAATATGCACACTGAGAATTCGTTTAATGTAAAGCCAGTAGTACCATTTCTAATTGGAAAGCTAATAAATCAATTTTTAAAATAACATGAACCCAGACAGTTCTTTAAAGTCTCTCTGTGGACACTTTAGAAGGCACCCAAATGGATTCCTGTTGAGCATGATTTCCTGTGTGCAGGGTCTTTGCGATTTTGCAGAGATCCTAACTGGAAAAAATGGAGCAGTTTTAAACACAGGGCACTGTGACTGCAGAGGCTACACAACTGCATGGAGCTCTTTTCAGTCCCGGCAAACAGAGAACCCACTTATAACTAAAGAAGTCTATATACAGTTCTAGAACATTCTGCAGCCAGACCTGGTGCACTGGGGTGCCTCCGTAGGCAGGGTTCTGCTGGCTTCCGTTGGCTTCCTCTGAGAAATTTCCTATGCTGATTCCTTTCAATTATCTGTCAATTTTCAAAATGCAAATAGAAACAAGCCGACACCGCTTTGGTCCTCACCAACTGATTTCTTCCAAGCACCCAGACCATAAGCAAATGCAGTTCAATATGTTCTCTTCCCTTTTTTTAAGTGGAATTAATATTACTGAGCAGATTTTGGTCAGCTTCCAGGAACCTAGTGTGTGGAGAGGCAGAATTTTATTTTAGAAGCACAAGTTGGTTTGAAAAATGTGAACTTAGCCCAACTCTTTCTTTGTTTCATCTTTCTTGCTAGACATGATTTATTTTTCTTAAAAAAATAAATCCTTCATGGACGCACACTTGAGCACACACACACAATTTATGCCAAATTACAATTGCTACTTAGGATTTTTTAAAATTATTTTTTAACACAAAATGGTATAAAAAAGAAAACAGCAGCCTGCTGTCTCAAGATCAGAAGTAACCACTGAGGAATGGCATGTATACCGGGGCACGGCATACCCCCTGGCCCTGCGCGTCTTAGGGTAGAGATCCTGCCACTCGCAGGACTCTGCATTCTGCACTTTGTCTTTATTTTCATCAATAAGTATTTTCTTTCCATCACTGACACCTCTTTATTAACATAAGATAGGTTAGGTATTTTACAAAATTTTACAGAATCATTCACCTATTGGGGGCTTTTGTAGTTTCCACTGTTTTTTTTTTTCTTTGTGATTTCAGGTAATGCTTAAATAAACCAATTGATGTAAAATAGCTATCTACATTGGATTACTTGCTCAGAATGGGTTCCTGGAAATAGAATTACTAAGTCAAAGGATCCCAACATATTTAATGTTCCCGACATACATTGGCAAATTGCCCTCCGTAAAAATTATACCAATTTACCCTCCTGCAACTGGCATATCAGACTGCCTGCTTACAGCATCTCCCTGCTCCAAGATCTTTTTTGAATCTCTGCAAATTCAAAAAGATTTTTTAAAAAAAAAATGATAACTTTTGCCTGGAACAATTTGTTAAGACATGCATTGAGCAATAGATTCATTTTTAAAAATAGCTTAATTCATAAAGAAATACAAAAGCTTATATCTAGGATGTTTTCTGACCCATAAATATTACAAAGCCATAATGCTTCATCATACATAGTAGATATTGGGTTAGAAATCCTAGTACATTTTGCATATGCTAGAGAGGTTTTTCCAGTTCAGAAAGCATCAGTAGAACAGAGGCAGTCTTAATTTATCGCATGCCGTTTAAGGCAGCTCACACAGACTGCAGGGCAGGGGACACCTGGAAGAGTGGACTTCTGATTGCTCCCATCACCAGGTGTGGTGCCAGACCAAAGGAGAAGTGCCCTCAGTCTTTGCATAGACCTTTCAAGTTCAAGGGGAAAAGGACAGACCCTGCTGAAAAGTCCCCCAAACCTGACAACAGAAAGAGAAAACCGAAGAAGAGCCCTGTCAGGCCAAGGACAACCCAGGAGGCACGGAGAAGCATGGTCGTGCTCCCACAGTCTGAGGTTCAAGAAGAGAAGGCGCAGAGGATATGCTGCTTTGTCTAAATGTGCTCTCCCTTGGGCTTTGCTTTTTCTGAGTTAATGAAGTCAATTTCATTCCTTGACAATTTTCTGGTAGACATTTGAGTTTTCTCAGAGTCGGCCTAGGACAAATCCTAAAGATTTCAGAATCGCCCTAATGACCGGAGGTGGATTTCCAGGGCCACGTGCAGAGGCCACTCCCGACTGGGTACCAACCACAGTGTCTCCCTGCAGACGCCCCTCCTCGTGGCAGGATCTATCAGAAGTTGCCACAGTTCACAGTTAAGGACGCGTCCCTGCACCGCTAATTATTCAAAAATCAAAATGCCAGGGTGGGGAGCAAGGAAGAGAAAGAAAGAAAGCAAAGATCCACCAACTCCAGGATGCTTCCCCCGTCCCCAAATCCTCAATTCCCTGAACTGTCAGCTTTTTCACAAACCTGAGCACACCCTTCCTTCCTTCCGAGAGGGTGGCATTTCTCATTGTAAGAATATTCCTTCTAGTGATCCATTCCCACTTAATGAAGTGCTCCCTAAATTAAATCTACCCTTTCTGAAAGGTTACTCCCCAAACAAAATGAACCAGGAAATGCCTGCAGTCCATATAAATGTCATCCTGCCCTCCAGTAAATCTGTTTTAATCACTGTCTTTAAGGAGGCCGCCCCATCGAATGGGAGAGAAACTCAATTATCCTGCGAAGGGAGACAACTGTCAGAAGGGGTCACAACAGCATCTTCCTCTGGAGAGAGGCTAGACACCCTGCTCCACACATGCTTTGCCCTTTTCCTGTGTTCTCACCAGAGCCATGTCCCACTGGTGAAAGGAAGAGGAGGACACGGGTGTCGATGGAACCTGTCCTGTGTCGAGGATCTCATGTATGTTTTCTCTTAATTCCTTACCACAAGATGATCAAAGATCGGATTCCCTTCTCTGCACAGAGACACAGATGGAGTGCGTCCCAGAGGAGCTAGTCCACGGTGAAGCGGTGCTCCCTCAATTCTAATGAGCTCCAAAAATCCCCTACCTGAGGGACAGTAGCTCTGTTTCACCAGAGGTCTACAAGCGCATTTTAAAGAAATAGTCAAGAGTTGGGCAAAACCTGCCTCCTTATTAGAAGCCAGTCCTTCAGCAGAGTTCCAGGGGCTTCCAGAGGTGGGTGAAACACGGGTCTCAGGCAGGCTGACCCCACACCACCATTTAAAGGTCAACCCAACAGGGCTGTCCGTAACCAATCCAGAGAGTTCTTCATGGAAAGTGATGAGCAGGGAGCACCTCTGGATGCCGATTCCAAGCAGGCGTGGCCCGGGACTGGGTTTCTGCAGAGGCGTGCGTAAGCTGCGCAAAACTAATGAGCAGAGGCAGGCCTCGGTGCTTATGTTTTTTGGAATTAAGTTGCATGACTGTGCCTCGCTCTCTAAAATGTGTAAATGTGTAAATTATGCTAAAACAGATTGCCAAGGCTAGCTGAAGAAATGAAAAATATGGTGCACTCTCACGGTGAGGGTGCAAGGGTGCAGGCGGTGGGGCTTGCGCCTGACGTCAAAGGCAGGCTCCAGCTCTCCACTCCTGGGGGTTCTGGAAGCGACGATTGGGAAGGAGTAGCGAAAGGAAAAGAAGCTAGTTGGTCTTTTCACGAATTCCACCACAGCTAAGCACTATCTCTTTTACTGGCACAAAAGAGATTATGCAAATTATGCACATTACCCAAGTCCTGTTCCCAAGCCATATTCAATTTCTCCAATTCACCACATCCTAAAAGAAATGCCATAGTCCCATGCCAAGTCTTGATCCTAAAGATGTCCAAGAAGAAAAAGATAGAGGGGGAAAAAATGCTCCTGTGATCTCTCCATAACTCCATATCTGCCATCCCTCCACCGGCGGAGTGTGTGTGCACAGTTGTGTGTGTGGGTGTGTGCAGTTATGTTTGTGCACATTTGTGTCGTGCAGTTTTGTCTTCATGGGATTCATTTTAAAGTTGCTTCTGGTTTTTGTGAAAGGAAAGCCAATTCCCATCAGGGACAATAGCATGAAGCCACGAGACGACACCTTCCTTCAAGGAAAAGGGAATGCGGTCATTTTTGTGGCCTAAGATTCTCTCATAAAATTTTCATTTTATGAAATTATATGAAAATGACATTAGGCCAATAATGACTTTGTGAGTCACCAAGGCCAAACACTATCTGTTATTGATGAGGAACCTACTGAAAGATACCCAGGGTCCCATCTACTCATCGTGGGAATAAGAAAACTGAAAAGGCCCAGGAACCTCCCAGAACACACAGCAAGAGCCTGCTAGACTGCAGCCGGCACCCCTGCCAGCCCCTGACCCCGTGTCCTCCGCACAGGCTGTCATCTGGAGATTCAACCACATACTTCTGCAAACTGAGACCACATTTCCTCAGCGTTCCAAAATGCTCCCAGACTGAGTTAAGACTCTACTTTTCAATTAAATGGGTGAGGAACATTGCAAATTCTCCTCAAGGTCACCGGATGCACAATAAAAAGGGAGAAATGTAGATACCGCATTCAAAGGCAGGTTTTCGCAACTGAGTCAAGAGGCAGCAACTTGTTTCCGTAGAAACTCATCAACACACGCAGGCCTGTCTCATTGGGAGGGAGGTCTGAGCCAGGAAGGCTGAAAATAGTGATGTCTAATTGCGGAAAAAGATTCCGGGTGGTGTCAGGAGCCCTCCAGATTTGCAATTTCCATTCTTCTGCTTCTCCCTCCCTTCCTTGTCTATTGTTCCCTCTCCTCTCCTTTTATCTGCCATGATGAGAAAGAGACAAAGACACAGAGGTGACGTGATGAATTGTCAGTGCCCTGAAGATTTCCCCCCCCCTCTACTTTTAATACAGAACACTGTCTGTCTTGCAGAGAGTGATCACGGATTCACGAAATTAACCGATATGTCTGGTTCAATTCTTAAAATAATTGGGCCTTACAGAAGAAGAAGAACAAGTTTGTTTGCGCTGGTTACTCTGGGGCCTGCATGACGTTAGTGACTTGAGTCCGGAAGGCCCATTTATTGGTCATAGATACAGTGCAAAGCAAGACCTGGGATCACTGTGTTTATATTAAAATATAGCATCACCTGTTGACACACAGGGTAGGAAGGCAGCTAACAGGGGCAATGCCACTCCTGGTTTTGTGAAGAATTCTCCCAGCAGTGCTGGAGGGGGCTCAGAGCAAGTCAATAAAGATGACCTATGACACCTAAGGAGACCACGGGCCCAGCAATACCATCTTCCCCTTCCTAAGCTGGTGATGCATGACCCAGGATCTGTCATGCTTCCAGACTCTGGAAATTATCTGGAAACTTTGAAAGAGCCTCCAAGTGGATGCGACCTTAAGTTACCATCACTTACAAATAAATATAATTATGATATGAAAATGATTCGTCTCCACATCTGTTTAACAGCTATTCAGAAACTCCCTTGAGATCAAAGAGTATGGCTTTTGCCTTGATTTCTTCTTTAAAAGGTTCTATATTCTCATCACCTTGCACATTGCCTGCCCTTTAATAAGCATTTAACAAATATTAGGTAAATAAACGAATTCCACCAAACATCAATCAAAAGGAAAAAGACTAGTTTTTACGGCCATCAAGTGCTTTGAGCCTCTGATCATGTGCAATCTTTCTCTGCTGTGTTGCTACTTCTATTCTGTAAATTATTTTGTTTTTAATTTGCAAACTCTAAATGTGGTTTTGTTCATCCAACCTTTCAATTTAAACATCAAAAATTAAGACTCAAGTGATAATCATGAAAATCAATGAATTTATTGATAAGTGTGTCCTGTAAGTTCTTTTAGTATTTTATTTTGAATGAAGGTAGGTAACAATAAATAACTCTAGGAAATTATTTTTTTAAGCTATGGGGCACATACTGTGTGGCAGGTGTTGTCCTGAGCATTTTAATATATATCATTTAATAATCCTACCTCTGCATATCATGTCAACGGTATCCCTCCTCCCGACACCTCTCTCCAGAATGAAGGACCACGTCCAAGGTCATCGAGTTGGTGGTGCAACTGGAATTTGAATCCAAGTGTGTCGTTCATGGCAACCGCATATAAATATAAAAATGAAATATTCTCTTAAAAATAACTCAAGATTCTTGAGGATCAATCACGAGTGCACTGTATTTATCCAGACGCTCTGTCAAAGAATGCCATTTATCAGGAAACTACTTCACAAGAACTTTAACAATTTAGTTTCTCAAGTGATTGATTTCAGAGTTGACTCTCATTAGATTCTTGCAGGCTATGTTTAGCAAAATGGATTATGTAATCCATTTTTTGAGCTGAATTTTTATTATCAAATATATTTTCTAGTCAACTCGTCATGATTGAACTTTTTGATGGTTCCAACTTCAAAACTACATCTTACATAATTTTAAAATCTGGTACTAAAAAATACGAGGAGGAACATAAATGAGCATTTCTAGAGGGGTAGAAGGATGCACCCTCTTCCAGTTTTCTCTGGAAGGGTTGAAATATGAGGACCCATACAAAAGAACTGCTCTCACAACCATAAACAGGTGATTTGTCAACAAGGCAGGCTGTATCTTTAGGCCTGCCTCAGTTCTCTCATCTATAAATTGGGAATGATAAAAACACACATCTTTTCAAACTGCTTTTCAAAATTGCCAAGAGTCCCCAGAGGAAATGGTTGTAAAAACAGTTCATGAAGCTCTAAATCAAATGAAATTTCTAGAGCACTTCTGCTGTTGTAGGTCAAAACTGCTTTCGGTGTTGGCAGGAACAGGTCTGGTTTGCACTGGGAACCCAGTCACCAGCCATACTCTAAATGAGTCCACTTGTGTCAGTAATTTTGAAGAAGTCAATCAAAAGTATGTGATTACTGATGAGCCACATGCTCTGAATCCATTGTTTGCAATAGTGGAGACTAGTTATTTTTTGCTACTAATCCTGAAAAGTTAAAGGGTCTTTTATTGAAAAATATTATAGTTATTCGCATCCTCATCATTACTTCATAGTGATCAAGACGATCATAATTATGCTCTCATCCCATCTCCTGCTTAAAACACTGTCTACATGGGCCAGAGCCTCACGGGGCCTCTCCATGGTCGGGTGTGCACTCTCCTCACCTGGCCCCTTTCCAGCCAGGGTAATTTCATTCTGCTTACCAAAAACTCCCTGTAGTTTCCCCCCAGAGAGGGTCTCCCTCGCTTCCTGTTCAAAGCCAGCTGTGCTGTGGGGCTGGCAAACAGATGCTACTCTCTACCCTGAAGTGTCTGTCTCTCCTCGTGGGTTCCAGCAAGGATGGGGTATTGCTACAGCCAAGGCTTTGGAGAAAACCAGCAAGTATTTTGCCTTTCCTTTTATATACTCCCTAGTAGATGCTGCAATGTGAGGGCCAACATATTCCTTTATGTTTGCACATTTTAAAGTTAGAAAAAAAAAAAAAACCCTCCGTTATGTAAGATCAAGTACCTCCAGCGGCCACCTCTCGGATCAGGGAACTCATAGTCTACTTGATGCTGATCATTCGTAGTTAAAGATGACCTATTATACCTCCTAATTAGTCACCGAGGTTCCTGCAAGACTCTTCAGTTAGAACCAAAGCAGAGAGGAAAACTGGACTTACATCTGCACTACAATTCTTGCAGAATCGTGTGTGAACGAGAACACAATCCTGTTTACACGACATTTGGTGAAAGGAACCATGTAGATGCTTGTGGCTTCATGCAGGCCTCCATAAAACCCCATGCAGAAGATGAAACATGACACCTGCTTTGTAAGCCATCCAAGACCCCTACCCCCAGTCCATACGCTTCATATGTATGTAATCAACTTTTATTGGTTCTTGAATTACAGTCTGTGAGCACAGAACTCCCCTTTGCCAATCAAAGCACAATAACAGAGCTTGGAAGTGTCATTAATAAAGGGCTTGCGGTTTGAACATAGAGAAATGTTTATAAAACTCCTGCTTCTTTCAGAGTTGATTTTGGTGACAACAAAGATTTAGAGGAAATATTTCACACAAAAGTATGACATCAAAATTAGAACCTTTTTGAACTCCAGTGAGCAGACTTCCTTCCATCCATCCATCCATTCTCTACCCAGTGCTTCCTGTGTGGAAGCCATACTGTGAGCCTACACCAGCTCCATCTGTCTAGGAAAGTGGCCCACCTGTGAGCAGTCAAGACATCAGGAAGTGCTACCATCTGAAACAAAGCACGTGAAGTCAGAGGGCTATTTCTAGAAATACCATATCATGAGCCATCACGGTCCTAACCAGAATTTGCCAACCACATTTGCACATTCAGGTACTCAAGCAAGTTGGTCCACTTTTACATCTGCACTCAAGCCAACCAAGCCCAAAAAGTCAGATGCATAGTCAACAAAATAATTGATCTAGTTTCAAGGAGAAATTGACCAGCCCGTGAGAAAATGCTCATATCACGTGTAATACTCACTTTTCAAATGTAGGCATACTGGGGCAGCTACGGAGGCCCCAGAATTTTGCTTAGTGAGCAGAGGATCAAGGGCCCAGAGAAAGGTTGGGTGGCTCTGATCTCTGGCCAGGACAGTTGCCCAGGGAAAGTTCTGCTCAGGGTCTGCTTTTCCTGGGACTATTCTGGCAGGTCACGATGCTAACATACCATATTTGTGTCTTGAGCTGTTCTTTGGTCCCCTGATCACATGTTCCTGATGGGCATGACAAAGCCCACCAGGTGCCCACCTCTTCAGTGATAACCTCATTCATTCCTACTTCTCAGACATCACTGTTGGTCCCCTGGATCGGGGCTTGAGCTGTATCCAAGTTTCAGTGCACATTCACACATAGTTTTCCTTGGTTTGTGCCCACAGAGGGACAGCCCAGTCATTGTGTGTGGATTTGATGACTTAAAGTCTCAGATGAAAACACTGATTCCAAGGCTAGTGACCACGTGTGGTCATCTCAAGGAAGGAGCAAGTTTTTGCCATATCCAGACCTCCTCTGTGGTGCCTAAGCTGAGCCCACACCTGACAGCTGTCTCTCTTTCCCTGTGTTCCGCTCCATCTGTCCTTAGTTTTTAATCCTGCATGTGAGGTGGCAAGCCATTGACGTCTCCCAGGCCTATTTTTTTTTTTTTTGCCTTTGATAACTTCTCTGAATGACCTTTCCTCCAAATATGTCTTTTATCTGCCTCTTCCTGACTATTCCCATCAGGTCACTGGGAGTCAGGTACAGGCCACTGAACTACCGTGGACATTTTATTTCCACTGAATCAAGCCTCTGCCTCCATCAAGTCACTCCCCAGCATGAAAATCTTCCCTGAACCCTGCACCCTGCCTGCAGGCTGCCCTGCTCCTTGGCCTGGGCTCCAGACCCTCCGCCGTCTACCCACAAACTACATACAAACACAAAAAGCCTCCCTCAGGGCCGGAAGATGTGGATTCTAATCCACCTCTGCTGGATGGAAGCTTCAGGGAGAAGTGAGTTGCCCCAATCACAAGGCTGTTGGTGGCGGCCTGGGATGTCCATTTGTGGATGAACCTCCTCAGGTTCAGAGATCCCCACCGTCCCTCCCCTCATGGACCAGGGATGTGGCCACTTGAAAAGGAACTTACCCTGTCGTTCCTCTTCCTAGAAAGTTCTTCCCCTGCTGCTTTACATTGTCTGCTTTTGAGAGCCACAGCCGAAGGGGCCCCAGCAAACTTCCAGCTGCCAGCAAACTTCCAGGTGCTGGCTGATGATTGGCTCACAACGGCCCAGCAACATCTAGCTGATTGGCTCCTCTGCGGTGATGCTCATTGGGCTGTTTCCCCGCCCTTTCAGACCACGGAGCTGCTCATTGGGGGACTTCTTTGGCTCTGCCCACGCGACCCAGCCAATCGGCCTCAAGAGCAGGAGGATTGTGGGAGGTGAAGAGGCTGGTGTGAGGGAGAGGCTTGTGGGAAGCTGGTGGTGGCAGTTGGGCTCTGAGGGTTTTTCCTGAGGAGCTGTTTTGTTTGGCCTGTGTGGTTCTAAAAATAAAGTTCCTTTCTTTTGACAAGTGGCTCCTGAATCGTGCCCAGACAGACTGCGGCAGTCTGCTCTCTGGGGTCAACTTGCTGCTCAAATGTCTCCCCTGACACCGGTGCTGGCCACAGTTTCTGAAATAGACGTCTCTCCCCGTGCTGCTTTATGTTCTCTATGGCGTTTCTAAAAACACCTGAAAAGGCATTTCCGATTGCTTTGTTAGTTTCCGTCCTCATTCCCTACCGGAATGCCCGCTCCATGGCAGACGCCCTCTTCACCCCAGGTGGGCATCCAATGAATATTTGACCAATGAAGCCTGGCAAGCGGGCAGTCGGATGGATGGTCCCATGATGTGGGATCACCAAAATCCAACACGCTCTTCAACTCATGAAATGCACCTACTAAAATTAGGAAGTCTCAGTCGGAGTTAGTTTAGTTTCTCTACAAAAATCCTACAAATCAGGAACTTAAAAGTAATGATCTTGTGTGTAGTCAAAGCAGCTTTGGGCCTTTGGCCATGCGTCTTGCTGACTCTCCCAGTAGCTCCTCCAGAAGCTTCGTGCCCTAACAGAAGCCCAAACATCTTGGAGTCAGCAAGTGTGGCTCTCTGGATGCCAAGCTCCTCCAACGTCTGGTCCCCTCCCAGCCCTGAGGATTAGCTGTCGTCTTTCTTGATGGACAGAGGAATTCACCTAACTGGTGACACTGAGGCCTGGTGAACTGAGAGGGCATCAGAAATGAAATGATGAGCATGGGACACAGCAGTGACCCTCAGAAAGCCTTTGGGAAAGGGAGGGTGGAAATGGCTCAACACCGGAAGCCATAGGTGTCACCTCTTTTGGTCCAGCTCTCTACCTGTGCTTAACAACATGTCAATCACCAAGAAGTATTGGGAAGTGTCCTGTGTGCAAAGAGCCTTGTGCCAGGTATCAGAAGACCTATATTCTGACCACAGCTCTGCCGCAGAAGCCACGCCTCCTTAAGGAGCCTCATCTGCAAAATGGCCTTATTTGAACAACTCTTGCCTGACCTAAGTCAGAGAGGCAGGGAACTCAACGAGCTGATTTTCTAATTCTCTCTGAAGTCATGAAGTACTGCACAAATGAAGTCTCACTTGTCCCTCACAAAAACCTTATTAAATGGCGTCTTGCTTGTTTGGTTTAGTTATTTGGGGAAAAAAAAAAAATGTTCGTCCTGATCTTGCGTTCTGAGAGTTCACAGGAATTCTAAATCTAAGGTGATTTCTCTGATTCTGGCTTTCTCTCGACTTCCTATTTCAAGAGTGAAACTAAAGGAGGATCTATTCCTCTCTGGTTCCAGGTTCCGACAGTGGGGTGTTTTAGCATTCCGACTGCACGCACAGCCTAACAAAGCCATATTGAAATGCAGGGAAATGTCACTTCCATGTTAAAAAGCTCACAGAAGCAAGTCTGTCTCTGCTTAATCTTTGAAGACACCGCTTAATAAAACCGAGAGATCTTTCTAACGCTGTCCAACAAAACCTCTGGTAGATTTGCTCTGTGCATATTTTTGACGATAATGATAAAGGGGGGGGGATAGGGGAAGCGGGGTGCATCACAACAATCGTTTTTCATTACAGTCAGATATCCCCAAGCTTTAGTGCAGCCGAGTCGATCAGAAAAGATTGGGTATTAATTATGAAAGTGCACTTCAATTTATCAGCAAAGGATATCAAGCAGGCCAAACGCCACAGCCTCTCATATAATTTATCTCTTCCTTGTAGGGAGGCAGATAGCAACGATTTGCAAATTGCTTCCTCTGCAGAAAGAAGGGAGGAAAACATACACACACAACACACAATTAAAAGCAGATAAGCATCAAGCCATGTGTCACATTTTCAGTAGAAAGCCAAAAGTGGAGGTCTTAATCTCCGGGGTTGGTGTGCGGGGAGTGTGCTGGCTGCTACTCCCCTTGATGTCACTACTTAACTCCTATTAAAATTAATAGGGGTCAGGCCTAATCATCAAGGGAGAAAGGGCTTCCCGGTGCGGGTAGGCTTCAAGTAATAAGGATTTGGTGATTACTATATTATTTGTCCGTTCATTTTCAGATTATCTTGTAAGTGTGTGCTCTTTGTGATCTTTGGTCCAATTATAAAGAATAACATGTCGCGCAGGATCTATTTTTATTAAAGCAGCCTTCTTCTCTCGAGAAGCATATAATTTGAGAGGGCATATTGACAGGATCTTAATGCAGAGAGCTCAAAACTTTCTTCCTCCTCCCCCAAAGAAAGAGCATTACTTGTTCTAAACTGGGAGGATGTTTACGGATCAGCTGGGACCTCCAACCCAAAGAATGGAGGCACATGGATTCTTAGAAAACCTCAACTCAGCCTGGCCTGGGTGGTGAGAGAAGCATGTGAGTTTTCTGGGGAGAAAAAGTAAGGGGGAGACTTGAACTTGGGGATCAAATGCTGAATGGGAGAAATCCCAGCAATCAGGGGTTCATAAAATTCTTTGAAACTCAGTCCACTCGACTCTTCTACTAAATAGGGGAGGGGGGATAAAGAGCATTACCATCAGGGGCATCACAAGGAAGATCATGTCTATAAAAGTGCCTGAAACGAGGTCACGGTCAACTCCAGCAGCCTGCACGTCACCCAGCAGCATAGACACTCTCCATCCTCAAGGGGAAATCAGAAAAAAATGGAGTTCATTTGCATTTTTAAAATATTACAGACTTTGAACTTTGTCCACCGAAGAAAGAAACTAGAGCAATAGCAATAATTAATACAGGAACATCAGCAGCAGCATTTCGTGGGGCAGGGTGTGGTCAACAATGGCGGCCCTTAGTTCCTGTCGTCAAAGGTGAGAGTCATGATGCATCTCACTTGGTTTTGGTTTGTTTTGGTTTGGTTTGGTTTTCGCTGCAGGTTGAAGAAATCAACCTCTCATATCACCTCCATCCACAGATGAACATTAGATGCCTCTAAAATCGACCATAAGCAAGGCCACACAGAAGTTCAGCAGCTCACAGAGAATGCACACCTGCAAAACACAGATGAGTTTGGGCCTTACCTTCCCATCTTCAGATCAAAATGCTGAGTCTTGTGTGCCTCTAAATGACCACTTACATTTCTACATGTTCTGTCAACTCTGATCTCCTCTCACATGCACGTCATTGGATCAAGTTGTTTCCATTTACTCATTTATTTAATATTTATTTTTGTAAGGACTAGGGATCTAAACGAGGAACCCTGAAAACACTAAGCAAAAGTCCTACCACTGAGCTCCATCCCAGCCCCAAAGCATGTTATTTCGTCTTGCTTGAATTTTCCATAGTGAATTTTCCTCTGCCTGAGCTCTTTCTATTACTGTTACAGTTTCACCCACTTTTCCAATTTGGAGAGCATGTTGTTAGGTACATAGAGATTCAGGATTGTTAGAGCCTCCCACAGAACTGTTGTTGTTTTAATCATTATCTAACACAATTCTGTTTCCCTCAAGATTTTTTTTTCCCTCAAAGTCTATTTTATCTAATATTGATAGTGCTATTCCACTTTTCCTTTGGATTCTACTTTTACCGATTTTTAAGTCTTTCTCAAGATTTCTATATCTTTAACAGGTGCAGTGGTGCATCCCTGTAATCCCAGCAGCTTGGGAGGCTAAGGCTGAAGGATCGAAAGTTCAAAGCCAGACTCAGCAATGGTGAGATGCTAAGCAACTCAGTGAGACCCTTTCTCTAAATAAAATACAAAATAGGGCTGGAGATGGGGCTCGGTGGTTGAGTAGCCCTGAGTTCAATCCCTGGTACCAAAAGAAAAAAAAAGATTTTATGTGTTCTTGTAAATAGAAAACAGATGGAAATCACTTGCTTGTTTGTTTAATGAGGCTTTTTATTTTAAAATAATTGTAGATTCACATACAGTTGTAAGAAATCATAAGGAGAGAAACCTGATACTCTTTATCCAATTCCATCCAATGTTAATATCTTGTAGTTATGCAAGTTATTAACATCCTGGCCAGGATATTAACACTTTTACAGTCAAAATTTGGAACACTTCCATCAACACAAGGTTGTGTGCTACCATTGAGAGCTCTATCCATTTCTCTCCTGCCCTCGCCTCTCCTTAAGTACTGCTAACCACTGATCTCTTCTCCTACCCTCCACTGTTCTCATTTCCACAACATTACATAGATAGGATCATATGGACTATAACCTTTGGAGACCAATTTTTTTCACGTGTCATAATTCTTTTTCGATCCTCCATATTGTCTGAACCTATAGTCCTTCCTATGGCTCACTAGTATCCTTCAGTGTGCAACCACCACGGTTAGCCATTCACTTGCTGAAAGACTTCCAGGTTCCTCACAGTTTAGAGCTATTTATTACTACAAATAAAACCACCATAAACATTTGTGTACAGATTTTTGTGTGAACTCCTTAGTTCTCTGGTATAGATTGCCCACTCAACATGGAATCACTGGATCAGAGAGCAATTGCATGTTGAGTGTTTAAGAAACTACCATGCTATTTTCCAAAGTGGCTATTCCACAGTCCCACCAAGAGTGTCTGAGTGATCCAGTGTCTCCACATCCCCACCAGAATTCAGTGCTGTTGTTATCTTTCAGTAGCCATCATCTCTATCTGTAGCTGTTCTGATAGGTAGATTGACATCTCATTGCTGTTTTAATTTGCATTTCCCTAATAAGGTGTTGAACACTTTTTTATATGCTTATTTGCTCTAAGAGCATCCTTCTTAGTGAAAAGTCTCTTTATGTCTCTGACCATTTTCCAATTGAGCTGTTTATTTGTTTTATAATTGAATTTTGACATTTCTTTAGTACACCAGATAACAGTCCTTTATCAGATATGTGGTATGCAAAGATTTTCTCCTTCTCTTCTGCTTATCTTTTCGTCCTTTTAACAGAGTCTTTGGCAAAGCAAGAATTCTTAATTTTGCTGAAGTCCAACTGTTGGATTCTTCCTGTTACAGATTGTATTGTTGATATCAAATCTTTGCCAAGACCTACCTACTGAGGACATCCCCACAGTAATTTTCTTTAAAATGTGGTTTTGCACTTAAGTCCCTCATCTCTTTGGGATTTAATTTTTGGTAAGATGCAAGACAGGTCACTTGAGGTTGATTTATCTGTTTAATTGTTTATTTAACTATGAATGTCTGATTGCTTCAGCTCCATTTGTTGAGAAGTTTATTCTCCTGCACCAAGTTGCTTTTCCACTTTAAAAAAAAAAATTATTGGGCATATTTGTGTCAGTTTATTTCTGAGTTCTCTCCTCCGTTGCATGGATCTATGTGTCTGTCTATTTCTCTGCCAACATCATGTCGTTTTGATTACTTCAGCTGGATAATAAGTCCTGAAATTGAGTAGACAGGGTCCTCCCACCTTATTCTTAAAAAAAAAAATGGTTTCAGCTATTTTGGTTCCTCTGCATTTCCATATAAATTTTAAAATAATCTTTTCTGTATCTACTGAAAAATCTCACTGGGATTTTGATTGGAATGACATTAAACTTTTCTATCACCATGTGGATCACTGGTATCTTTACTATATCAAATCTCACAATCCACGAAGGCAGAAGGACTGTCCAACTTTTAGGTTTCTGTTTACTTCACCCATCATTGTTGCACCACATTTATTGTACAAGTGCTGCATATTTACTAGTTTTACACCTAAGTTTGTTTGTTTTTCTGAGTCATTATAAAGAGTACTGGATTTTTAAATTTTGGTGCCTATACCTTCACTGCTAGTATATGGAAACAATTGATTTTACTGTCTGTCTTCTCCCTTATGGCTTCAATGAACTTCTTATTTCTAGGAGTACTTTGTAGATTCCTTGGGATTTTCACTAAAACCATTTATCCTTACTTTCTTTTTTTTAAAAAAAAAATCTGTTTATTTCTAATATTTCTATGTCACTACCCTCATGCATTTATCTTACAAATAGGACGTCGCTGGAAGTTATTTGGTTTACTCCAATATACATACATTACTTAAAACTAGCAAGCTTCATTAGTTGACATTCATTGTGACTAAAGATATATTCAAATTTATTCTAATAACTTTTTATTACCATGTTTTCCATTTATTATTTTATGTTTTGCCATTTATTGAGTTATTTGGATTGTCTTTATAATATTCATTCTCTTTTTTTGGTGTTTAACCTTTAAAACCCATATTTCACTGAGCAGTCTATTTGGCTTGATTATTGAGTATTACAAAAGACTATGCAGCGTTTTGCTCCCTCTTCTGTCTTTTGCCATGTTTTAGTATTCTGTTGTTTTGGAGCCCCTTCAAATCCATCCTGGTGATAACTCCTCTGCAGGTTAGAAATCTGCATGGATGGTCAACTGACATCTGAGCTTAGCCTTAGTACCGTGTCGTGTCCCTCTTTGTTTTCTAAGCGTATGTCCTTACCGTGCTGATTTTACTTGTTGGGAGCTTGTGAAGTTGGATCTTAGCCTTCGCTCCCTTGTAGTCTCATCATGTGTGCCTAAGTGTAAATTGGTTTTAATGTTCCTGCACAGGCTCCATATGCTATGCCCACAATGCAGACTCCTGGAACCTCCATTTCCTCTCAGGCCCCTTTAATTGGCCCTGTCCATGGATTTACAGTGTAGGGCTCACCCTAGCATTTTTAAAGGAACGCCCACCCTTTACATGGGACGCTCCACTTAGTGCCCTGTCCATTGATACCTCTGTTTATGATCTAGGGTGTGTTCTTTTTCTCAGCTGAACTATATATGTATATATGTATGTATTTATTTTTTAAAAGGCCCATAAGACAATCTTCAAGTATCTTTGCACTGTTAACATTCTGTGACTTTTGCAGGGACTCAAAACTCTTTCCGGGGCTGGGTGGATCTTTCCACCTCTTCCAAGTGGTGAACCAGATGGAGTTGCTTATTTGGGGCTGAGAATGGCAAGGCCTCCTTGGTGCCCACCTTATCAGGGAAGGCTGCGCTCTGGCACCCAGCTGCGCTGCCTCCTCCCCATCTAAAGCAGTGCTAAGGGTCCGCATCTCATTTCCTCGACAAAAATGTCACCGGCATTATCTTATGCATGTGTTGCACAGATAAGGGAAAGCCATGTCGAGCCACCGGCTCCATTCGCTTTGGATTTACCAGCTTAGGTCTTGATTTTTAGTTCAGCAAAGTGGTGGGTTTTGTCCTAGAGGTGACAAAGCTAATCCATGTCATCTGCTCCTTAGGTGAGAGGGTCCCAATCTAGTGTGGGATTTTGTGACTCACTTAAGGAATTCTGCTGTCAATCAGAAGAAGTGGGACACTCATCCTTCTTCCAGGGAAAACATATCTTAGAAATTTTTGCACAAAATAATGAGCTTTCAGCACCCAGCCTGGTGGGTCCCTCATGGACTGGAGAATAAGATGTATCTTCGTGAACTTGACCATGGGCCTCACATGACAATAATAAATTTTGTCCAACTATTTTGATGACAGGACTAGAACAGCCAATATTCACTGAGCACTTACTGTGTTGAGCACAATGAGTGTGACCCTCTATGCATATCACCATCTCTCAGGCCTCACCACAACCCTGCAGGATGGGTTCTGTTATCTTCTCCTCATGCAGAAGAACTGCAGATCATTAAACTTCCTAAAACCATCTACCTGTTGGGCAGGATTTTGACTCCAGGTTGTCTAAACACAAAATCAAGCTGCCAACCTGTACCTAACTCCAATATGCGAAGACTTGGTACTGTCCCTGTCTTGACGGCTCCGTGTACACGCCACTTTCCTCCCGATGAGGCAGCAGAGGGGAAATGTGAGACACAGAGCCTCTCACACAGGGTCTGGCAGAGACGTGGGCTCAGCTCACTTGACTGCTAGGCCCCTCTTCTAGCCACTGCACTGCATGGTGCAGAGGGGGATTCTCTCCTGGGGGGATGGTAGCAAGATCAAATTCTGTTCACGTCTAAAATTTTTTAAAAGAAAGAAAATGCCTCTGGATGAACAAGAGCCACCGTTCTTCCCAATTTAGCTCAGAATATTAAGTGGAAAGGAAATGGACAAGTTTTCTTGATTTGCAGAGAGGATGTGTACAGCCAGTAGGGGTAACCAGGTGCATAAGAACGTATTACGTCTTCTTAGCAATGGAAGCAGGTGGGTGAAAGCAGGTGAACTTGGGGAGTGAATTGTGGATTGTCGAGGGCTCACGTGAGAACTTTGCCCAGCATTGCTGTGGAATCTTCAAGGACCTTGAGCCCAAGTCACATGCATAATTGCAGCAAGATCCCTGCAGGTTTTCATAACAAAATGAATGAAGAGAGGGCTTCGAAGGCAGAAGCAAGAACCTAGAAACCCCACCTTTAGAAACGTACCCTGTGTATTACACGATGCTGTAAAAGGTGAGTTTGTGGCACCTCAGTGTGTGTCGTGTGCAATAGCAAAAAAAACTACTAACAAACAGAATGGGCTTCATTAAGTAATCGCTGTGTAAGCGTGGTCTGGAACACCAGGTAGCTGAGACAGACGGAGGAGAGAGGCTCACGTGGAAACGGTCTCCCAGGCCATTGGCAAAAGTCAATTATGGAACAAAGTGCATAGTTGAATTCCAATTATGCACAAAATTAAAATAAATCAGCAACATGCATAAATGGGAACACACACACACACACACACACACACACACTTACACTTGAAAATGTGTAATGAGAAGCCTGAAAGGCACAAGGGGGGCCTCTGGTGACCTCCAGAGCAGAGTCCCCCAGCAGCCATGGCAGGGACAGCCTCTGCTCTTCCACCTGGCCCTATTCATGATGAGGCGAAATGCGCTCTGTTCTAACACTTTACAAGTGTAGCTGTGTCATTAAAACTTCACTCATTCATATTTCTAAAAATTGAGCTAAAAATCCAGATCTAAAGCTTTCTTTTATGCATAAGGTACAGCAAAGTGATCGTGGGCCGTATAACTTTCTCTCCTCTGACATCAAGATCCCACACCATTTTAAAAGAATCACAAATTATCTAAGCATCATAATAAAATCGTGAATACCAAGTTCCATGAATTATAGTATGGGATGCAGAAGGAACCAGAGGTCAACCATGATTTGAACACAATTTGGTCATTGGAGCGTGGTCCCCTACTTTTTTACTGTATGGGCTGTTCAAAAACTTCAGCTGAAACCGTTTTACATCTCAATTACTCCTGATTAATGTAATCAGATGGAATCAATTAATAAAGTCAAAATATAGAGGGAGAATTAAAAAGCACAACCAACACACGCAGTTATGCAGGTATAAACAGGAGAGGAGGGAGCAGCTACACCGCCTAGCAATGAGCACTCAGGAGTGATTTGAAAAGTAACTTTGCAAGGTTAATTACCGGTGCATTATGCAGAACACAATCATTTTGTTGGGAATGCAATATTTTATTTTAATAGGCATGTGGGACAACATCGTAAAGCAGGTAAGGTGAAACCACCAGGGATTTGGCAAACTCTGGTCACAGAGACTGGCAGTCACAGAGGGAATAAACAAGGATTCGTGTGTGTCAGCAGCCCTGCCTTCCTGCGGCCTTTCCGAAGGTTGGTGGAGCCTCCTGCAGCCGGCAGTTCATCCCCTGATTAGTGAGAGTTTGCTACACGTTTGAGTAAGGCAGCAATGGAGGGCACCAGCTGGCAATGGTGCCAGCCTTCACTGGGCACGAGTCTAGCAGGATGAATGTCCACCCAGTAGGGACTCAGGTGCACATTAGAATTACAAAACACAACAGCCTCCACAAAAGAGTGTTCAACTAAAGCAAAGAGTTGGACGTGAAAGATGGCGTCCTTCCAAAATGACATCCTAACCCGGGCTCAAAAATGGATGGAGAATTAACCATATGAAGACACGAATGGTGTGACTCTACGTTGTGTGCACCCAGAGACATGAAAAATTGTGCTCTGTATGTGTACTATGAGTTGAAATGCATTCTGCTGTCATATAAACAAGTTAGGATAAATAAATAAATTTTCAAAAAAATGGATGGAGAAATTCTAGACCCCTTTTGGCAGCTATTTTGAAATATGCAATGTGTTATTGTCAAATATACTCAACTTTCTGGGCTGGAAAAACTGGGAATCCATATGCAAGAAAATGAAATTAAACCTCTGTGACTTCCTACATGTTGGGGACCACCCTCCTTCCCTCACCTCTCCAACCTTATTGCTCTTTCTGCTTCCACTAGACCTATCAGACCCATGTTTTTAGATCAGTCTTGAATGTTATCACCAAAAAGCAATGGTAAAGGTTTGGGGTGAAAGGTGTACTCGTTACCATTATGTGATTGTCATACAAGTACAGATGCATGAAAATGCCACATTGTACCTATTGTATGCAAAGTTATTATGTATTAATTTAAAATACATAAATAACATGGAAAAGAATAGCTATGAAAAATCAAAAAATATAGAGGGACAGAATGAATTAGGTGAGGGAGGAAAGTGTGAGTGTCCATGGGAAGAATGTTCCAGCCACAGAGAACAAGATGTTCAAAGGGAGACTTTGAAAAACAGGAGGCATCACAATACCAGACCTTAAACTGTACTACAGAGCAATAGTAACAAAAACGGCACGGTATTGGCACCAAAATAGAAATGCAGACCAATGGTACAAAATAGAAGACACAGAGACTAACCCACATAAATATGCTTATCTCATACTAGACAAAGGCACTGGAAACATACATTCTAGAAAAAACAGCTCATTCAACAAATGGTGCTGGGAAAACTGGAAATCCATATGCAAGAAAATTAAATTAAACCTTTCTCTCTCACCTTACCTAAAAATCAACTCATACAGGATCAAAGACTTAGGCACTAGAACAGAGACCCTGCACCTAATAGAAGAAAAAGTAGGCCCAAATCTTCACCATTTCTTCTTAAGAAGTAAAATTAAGAATCAATAATTGGGATGGATTCAAACTAAAGAGCTTCTTCTCAGCAAAGGAAACAATCAAAATGGTAGAAAGTCTTTACCACATGTATCTCAGATAGAGCACTAATCTCCAGGACATATAAAGAACTCAAATAACTTAATACCATAAAAACAAATAACCCAATCAATAAATGGGCTAAGAAACTGACACTTCACAGAAAATATTCATATCTATCAACAAACATATGAAAAAATGTTCATCATCTCTAATGATTAGAGAAATGCAAATCAAAACTACTCTAAGATTTTTTTTCTCACTCCAATCAGAATGGCAATTATCAACAATACAAGAATAATAAGAATTGATGAGGATGTGGGGAAAAAGGTACACCCATACATTGCTGGTGGAACTGCAATCACTATGGGAAACAGTATGGAGATTCCTCAGAAAACTTGGAATGGAACCACCATTTGACCCACCTATCCTACTACTCAGTTTTACCCAAAAGACTTAAAATCAGCCTACTACAGTGACGCAGCCACATCAACGTTTATAGCAGCTCAATTTACAATAGCTAAACTATGAAACCAGCCTAGATGCCCTTCAACAGATGAATGGACAAAGAAAATGTGGTACATATACACAATGGAATATTGCTCAGCCTTAAAGAAAAATGAAATTATGGCATTTGCAGGTAAATGGATGGAACTAGAGAATATTACGCTAAGTGATATAAGCCAATCCCCCCAAACCAAAGACAGAATATTTTCTCTGATAAGTGAATGCTGATCTGAAGTAGAGGTGGGGGGAGGGGAGAATGAAGGAACTTAAATTTTGCAGAGGGGAGTGAGGGGAGGGGTGGGGCTGTGGGGATGGGAAGGACAGTAGAATGAGACAGACGTCACTAACATTTATACATGTATGATGACACTACTGGTGTGACTCAGCACCATGTACAGCCAAAGGAATGAGAAGTTACGCTGCTCCCTTTGTGTACAATGTGCCCAAATGCATTCTACTGTCAGGTATAACTAATTAGAACAGATTTTACAAAAAGGTTCACATTTACACTTACCAACTCAGACCTTCCCACTACTCTCTCAGGCAGGTAGGGAACTCAGTTTTCTCATTTTACCAATGAGGAAACTGAGGCAGAGAGACTTAGTAATTTACCCAAGGTTCCACACAGTGGGTCCTGCGCAGTCCTGGATCAGAACCCAGCACCACTTCCTTATAACTGGGTGCCCTCCCAGACAGCTGAGCAGCAGCCCTGCACACACTCTGTCCCTCAGTGAACCCTGCCGAGAGCCAAGCCTGGGTCCAAGCCTGGGTCCTCGGGGCTAGGGCAAGACGGTCTTCCCCCGGACTCACTCTAGAGGGTGCAGAGCAGCGCCTCGCCCAGGCTGGCCTTGGGCATCTCTTCCTTTCTGCATGTACCTGGGAGCCGTCCTGACAGCAAGCCCTTGAAACTCCCCTCCTGGCTCCAACACAGAAGGAGGCAGGACCGGGTTAGGGAAAGACCCTCCATGGCACAGGAGCTCTGGGCTGCCGAGCAAGCTCCAGCAGGACGTGCACACTCCCGGGCAGTGGGAGCATCCTCTGCTGTGCCCACGCCCCCACCAGGAGCAACGAGGGCTAAGTGCCAGGATGCGGCTGTCAGAAGGAAAATCCACGCTGAGAGCAGTGTGATGAGCTAACGGAAGGGGAATGGGAACTTGTGAACCGAAGGAGTTCACCAGGGGAAGGAAGACGGGGGAGCGGAGGTTCAGGCATGGATGCGGAGCAGAGACCAAGAGTAAGAATCTTAATGTCTCCCTCCGCCAGCTCTGTAAGCGGGGGATAGTCCTTTCAACTAAGTCTGGGTTTTCTCAACTGTAAAAGGAGTTCCCGGTGACAATGGAATTGTTCAAATGGAATCTTTAGAACACCTGGGGCATCTGCATAGCGTGGTACCCACCGCTGCTATTAGCTCTTGCTCACCCCACCAGGGTGAACATTACAAATTCAAATGACATTACAAATGCCCTGGCCTCTGATGAACATCCTTCTCCCCTTTTCTGTTGCTAAATCCAGAATATTCTTTCTATGACCAATGCCCATGTCCCCTCTTCCAGGAAGGCTTCCCGGAGGACCCAGGCTTGGGCTAGGGGACTCTTCTCTGGAATCCCCGAGCCAACTCTGTGATGAATAGCACTCACTCCACAGTGTCACATTTAGTAGCTAACTTATCTTCTGTGAGATTGTATAAACAGGGACGGCACCGTATTGATTTCTATGTCTTTAGAGTCCAGCACCAGATTTTTCGTGCAGCAAGTATTCTACCAGTACCTACCTCATAGAAAGGGTGAACCAATGAAGACAGACATTCTAGAACAGGAGGGTGCTGACCCAAGTAGCAAGAGTTCCCCGGCAGCCACTTGGGCCAGTCATTTGGCCACTGTATCTAGATGAGCTTATTGTAAAGCAGAAAATTATGCTAATCTAATCTTCATTGCCAGGGTCCTTTAGAACAACTAATAATTGATCCCAAAAGTACTGCCTCTTCAGTTCTGCAGAGGGGAGGCTCCTGTAGGGCCGATCGCCGCCTCGCTGTCACCATGCTCAGTCAAAGTGAGGATGACGTCAGCCCCCACTAATAGAAAGCCAGTACCCTCTGCTTTCTCCAAACCCCTTGCACGATTTTCTTCTGCACCCTTACGTCAACCTTGGGGGAGCTGATTGCCAATCGGAAGCAGGTGCCAGGGGTAGGAGATATTTATGGCAATGGATTCTCCTGAAGCGGAAAGAAAGAGTTACCGATCCTTTTGATCTGCCTCTCACTGGCACTTCCTTGCTGCCAAAAGTTCTGCAGGTAGAGGCTGGGCCACCAGAATTTAGGTCAATGACATTCATGCTGCCTCAGAACAAAACCTTTCTGCAGCAAGTGCACGGTTTCCTGTTATGACTGTGGATCCCGCCAGCAGCACCAGGGGAGTGGTGTAAAGACTTCCACCCTGTTTGTTTATAATTCTTAACAATGGGCTTTTGGGGAAGGAGGGACCGAGGCAGCAGACACTCTGACTCGCACTGCACAGAGCTCGCCGTGCCACCTGAATAATGCATGCCCACTTTGTGTGTGTGCCCGACGGGGCCCGAACGCAGGGGACGTCGGAGGCTTTGAAGCACCTGCTCTGAACAGCTCGTATGACAGCCCAAGAGTCCAGATAAGATCTGAGCTCTGCCCCTCCCCATGCCCCGCTCACCACGCTGCCCCATTTCCCTTTTGGCTTTTAAAATAAGCTCCGAGACTGAGTCACCCAGAGATCCTGTCAAAGATGGGGCTTTCGTGTGGCTCCTGTGAGTCTCTTCCTGTCTAGCCCTGATGATGGCCTCCTGATGGCTGTGTCATTGATCCCCGAGCTGACCCTTACAAGCCAGCCTTACACAGGCTTGGCTAGTACCAAGTGGTGCCTGGAGACAATGCAGCCCCCAAGTGCATGGCTCAGATCTCAGACCCTGTCCCTGTCCCCCACAAGAGCAGCTCACTCCTCCAATACCCTTCAGTGAGAGTTCCTTGTCCTTTCTGGTCACACTGTACCTTCTTATCCCAGCATGTGAAGATTTTAGTGATCTGGACCCCGCTCATCCCTGCAGCCAAGCTCTGCCCTGTCCCTCAAGGGGCCCTTGGAGTTCCCACCAGGCAGTGCTGCCCTCCACTCCCTCCATCTCACCTGGATCACACACCTCTATATTCAGGTGCCGCAGTCTGGCTGGGCCAAATAACCGGGAGGTGACAAGCAACTTGAAGGATGAAGCGGGAACTACTTTATTGCGAGTGAACTCAGCGGGAACTGAGAACTCAAAGTAGCAGGCACCCAAGGTAGCAGGAGCCGCCTCTCTGCCAGACAGCAGAGGTATATATACCTAACTAATTACACACAGCTTGACTCAATTAACATCATCTAGATACAGCAGTCAGCCAATAAGGAATCCTCACCATCTTAATGGCTCGCTGGCGTTGCTTCACAAACCGCTCCTCCTAGCAAAGTACCAGGCGCCATCTTGACTTGATTTGCATCCTTTCTGTCCATCAAGCCCCACAGCAAACACAACCACCACAATCAAACAGTGGCCACCACTCACTGCTGGATGAGTCTGGTCCAGGCACGTCACGGGCATCCATTTATTAAGCCCTCAAAACTACACCATGTTCCTATCTCCATCATGCACAAAGGGACATCAGACCTCCAGACGATTAATGATGCACCCTAGGTCACATAGCTACCAAGTCACCGGACAGAGGATTCAAACAGGAGTCCATTATCAACCTCAGCATCACCCAGACCCGTACTTGTCACCGTTTGGACAAATCCCTATTTGTTCTTGAAGTTGATCAAAGTCCAGCTACTCTGAAATGTTCTTTTTGAATAGAAGGATATTTCAAAGTATACCATCCCACTTCAGAATGCCACTCTCCCTCTCCTGCCCAAGCTGAGCTTCCTTCCTCACCATGGACACAATGAATCTTCCATCTCCATTAACCCCTCGTTCCTCAAGGAAGCCTCACAGGGTCCCTGGGACACAGGCAAAGCCACAGGTCTGCAGTACGTCCATCAATATGGTCAGGGTCACCGTCAATCAGCTCTCTCAAGTCTATTTACTGCATTATGGAAATATGCAGTATTCTTTGTATAGATTACTGAAAGCAAACATACGTTTTTCTAAAATGAAAAAATAACGGAGAAAGGCTGTTTCCCATCTAACCATTAGAACCTCACTCTCTGCCTCATCCTGCACCCTCCCTTCCCACGTTCAGAGGGAGCAGCTCTTGGGTCTTTTTGGTCAACACGCCCTTATTTTCTTCAGAGATTTACACCTTGCTTGGATTCCTAAAAATCAGTGTTGAGTGTAGGGTATTTCTGAGCTCTACGTAAATGGCATCCTACCCCAAGAATTCTCCTGACGGCATGTGCTGCTCTGCAGCGGTTGCCACTCGTGTGATATGTTCTGAGACTCACCCCCGATGTCATATGTACCTGTCCCTCATTTGTCCACAGAGCTGAACGTGTTCTGTTGTGCAATTCCAAAGCAATCACCTCAATATTGTGCTCCTAATGTGCCTCTGGGTTGTTTCCAGGGTTTGCACTGCCGAGCTTCTCTGCGCTGATTATCCTACCTGTCTCCAGATGCAGGAGATTCTCCAGGGTGTGCACCTGACAGAGAGAGGAAGGGCCAGGACAGAGGACTGCCACTCCGAATCACAAGACAACTTCAAGGTCCTTATGAAGGAGCTGTTCTGTGTATGAAAATATTATTTTTGAAGATTGAAGAGGACATGTGCCTTTCCAATGGCAATAGACAATGGCATTTGTTTTCCAAGATGATTGCACCAATCTGTGCCCTCTTGAAGAATATAGGAGAGTGTCCCCTGCTCCTCATCATAACCGAGACCTGTTACTGGCAGATCTGATCCCCTGTGCCCATAGGGCAGGTTCTCAATGGCATCTCCTCATGGTTTCATCTGCACTTCCCTGAGGTTAGGGGACACCCCCAGCTCTGTCATGAGAACTGCCTGTTCAAGTCTTCTGCCCATTTTCCTGTGAGGTCCCTTACGTGTTGGTCAATAGGAACTCTTTGCCTGTGTACTAACATATTTCCTATTAGACACATAATAAACACCTTTTACATTTTTAAAGTTCATTTTTTCCATTATTTTGCTATTTCTTTAATATATTAATCTTTTTTTAAAGAAAAAAAAACTTGTTGGTGCCTTAAGAAATACTTCCTCGTACAAATTAATTAATATATTATTCTATAGGCTCTTTTATTGCTTCTATTAATTTTGCTTTTGGCAAGTCTTTTTTAACCCCCAAATTCATTTTTTTTTATTACATCGTGGCATAGAGATGTATGATTATTTTTAAAAATCTACTCCTTTCCCACAGGTCTGTAAAGCCACATTCGCTTGTACATTATATTGTCTTTCTCTCCATTTCTCTTAATCTGTTTCATTGATAGGTTTCTCTAACCCAGGAACAATATCACACGGTCTTAATTACTATTATTAAAGCAGTTATTGATATCTGGCAAGCCAGCCAGTCAACCTGGTTTGCCTGGTTCAGGAGACTCTCCCTTTGCTACCAATTGCAATTCCATATGGATTATAGAATCTGCCTGTCAATTCCACACACAAACACATGCCCGGGAAGCCTACTGAGAAACCATTTGAATTCCAGTGAATCTGCAGATCAATTTAGGGAGGATTTCCACAACACTGGCCCTAGCATGGTCCTGATCCGCCAATCCATACGTCCACATCCCGTCAGTTTTTGTAGGTTCTTAAATTCTCATAATAGTTGTTTTCCCATTTTCTTCACAGGGACCTTGAAGTGTCTTGTGAAGTTCATTCCTAAATTCCTTACAGTTTTGATGCTGTTAGCAATAATGCATCCACTTAAATTATGTTATCATCTGTCTGTTCCTGGTCTGTGTATAAAAATATTATTTTTGTAGATTGGTTCTGGATCCAGAAATCTAAGCCTTCCTACAAATTCTGTAGGTCTTTGGGGACTTTTCAAATAGGCAATCATTTTATTCAGGAAAGATGTCAGAGGTGCCACTCCCATTTGAAAAGTATCTTTTTTTCTTTTATCTTGTCAAATGTACCTCTGTGGGGACCCCTGGTACCATGACGGCGGGTGGCAGGCAGCAGAGGAAGGGCTCTGTCTCCACCCTAAGGAGAGGGTGCCCTGTTCCACATGAAGCAGGAGAGTGTGGTAGGATCGGTGACTCGATCGCCCTTCGTCCCCTGGTTTACTGAGACATTGCCCTCAGGGATGGATAGAGTTTTCATCAAATGATTTTTTTTCTGCCAATTATTGACATCATTTAATTTTTCCTTTATGATGATATAGTTCATTATTTCCCAAATCATTATCTGACTTTCTGACACTATAACAAAGTATCAGACAGTCAAATTATAAAACACTGTGTTGTTTTGGGAGCACAGTTTGGGAGGTTCCGTTCCATGCTGGGTTGGCCCATGGTTCTGGGCCTGTGACCAGGCAGCACAAGGCAAGGGCCCATGACACAGCAGAGCCACTCCCCTGGGGGCCCAGGAAGCAGAGGAGAGAGGAAAGAACCGGAGTCCCACCCCCTTCAAGGACTGTCCCCACAGGTTCCAGCAGCTCCCAAGAGCACCCTCTGGGGACAGCTTGGAACTTCAGGGTCACTCAAGATCCAACCATGACACCTACGTTAGACTCGACTTCCCTTTCTAAGGCGACCCCTCTCGGGCGCAGGGGATGCTCTGCGTCCCACGGGGCTGCTGTCTGTGCCATCTTTTCTTTGTTCCCAGGCAGATTGTCCTGTGGTCCCAAGGTCCTGGTGGATTCTGGTGGCAAGCTGTTGGAGTAGGCTCTCTCCTAGCCTGTAATCTACAACAGTGGTGCAAAGTCCATTACTGACCACTTCACTTTGTGGGAGAGCCCATTAGGGAGTCCCTGGGGCCGGAATGTTTGGGGGAGAAGTGTCTTCAGGAGGACCTCACTTCCTTATCTGTCACAGGCTCTCATCTTCCGTCTCCTTCCTGTTGGGTCAACCAACCCTTTTTTTTTTCCTAGGGATGTTTCCATCCACCTGAAGTTCAACATCCACCATGCAGAGTTGCTCACGGCGACTTGCTGTCACTCTGGCGCCTGTGACTTGGTGGCCCCGTGCCTTCTCATCTCTCGCTTCTCTGCCACCTTTGTCTGCATTCCAGGATTTTAAGGAAATTCCCTAATTTTGCTCCTTATAAAAATGATTTTGTAACTTTGTAACTTCTTGGGTTCATGGTTTTCAACTCCTAACTTGGAAAATAAGTTCATCGCCCTTCATCCTTCCTTCTTTTATAGAAGATGTGCCAAGGACTGGATCTCCCTCTCCATCCTGCTTGGACCGTGTCACACGCGCTCTGAATGGCTTGTCTCCTTACAGTTCCCTCCAAGTACGTCCTATTCCCAGTAAAGCTACTCTTTGGTAAATGCATGGCTTAGACCTACATCTCTAAATGTTTGAAGATGTGGTGATTTTTCCAGATATAATTTTTTCTCTGTTTTGTAACACTGCTTTTATTTGCTCTATTTTATATCTGAGGATTGTCTATCCAAAATCAAACCTACTTGTCCACTTAATATAAAGTTTTTAAATGTACTTTTATGGGTGTATTATAATTACATGTAATCGTGGGATTCATTGTTATATTTGTACATGCACACTATATAACAATATATAAATTCTAATCTGCTTACATTGGAGTCAGACAACATAGTCTAAAAGAGATTTACTTTTAGCCTAGTATGTGATCAATTTTTCTAAATGTTTTGTATATATTTGGAAAAATATGCATTCTACAGTTGTTGGCTGTAATATCCTATGTGTGTCCATTGATTAATTATTATATATTTATATATTATATATATGTAATATTATATATATACCTATATGCACACACATATATATAACAAATACTCATCAGCTAACATTTTAAATGCTTTATATACACTCATAAGTGATTTTATCTACGTGTGTATGTGTATCAACTCAGACAATTTCCACAAACATTACTTCCCCCTTTATAGAGCAGACACAGAGAGGCTGAATAACTTTCCCAGAACACACAGCCAGTGAATGCTATGGTTCAGACCTGAAGCCAGGTGCAAGCAATGCTGGCTGAGCAGGCTCGGTGCGTGGTGTTGGAGTCGTCCTGTGGATGTTTCTTCCATGTCCATGACTAGGAGACGCACAGTGGCCACCTCCTACTGTAAGGATAGTCTGCCTGTCTCTCCTTGAGGCTCTGTTTTTCCTCTCTGCCTGCTGAGTCTGTCTTCTAGGACACTGGCTCATGCCATTGAGCCTTCTGTCATTCCTTTAAGGATTTGTTAAGTTAACTCGCTGTCCTTGCCTCTTGTGACCGGTCCTTGCCAGGGGCACCTTCCTGTCCACCTGCTCCCCAGCGATCCCCACCCAGGTGTCGACTTCACTCTTGGAAACAGAGATGCCGGACGCTCTTCTCCCTCATCTGAGATCCTGGGTCTCTGCATGGCAGCATTTGCGGACGCTCATCTACCATAACTGCTCTGCACTTAGGTTCCTTTGGCATCGACCTGTTCCGTAGATCTGGAGACCTGGCTTCTCTTCTTGAGTTCACCTGAGGGCTTGCCTCCTGACTGGGGCCACCTCATCTCTCCCCCTCCTCCTCGGAGCATCCCGTTTTTTTTCTTTTGAGAAATGTTAAGATTCAGACTCAGCTGACCACACAGAGGGCCACTGGTGACCACACCAGGACTGCCACACAGGACCCCGGGCTTTCTTCCCTGTTGTGTGTCCTCTTGGTGTGTTCTGCCTCTTTCTGAAGTGCCCATGTCTTGGCTGGTCTCATGCAGCCCAGGGTGGACAGTGTCCCCACAGATGGCACTGCACTTGCCCGGCATTCCTGCCCTGAATCTCAGGTCCCTCCTGGACCCACTCCACCTGGCCTCAGGCTCAACCTTTAGACTTCTCTTTAGATGACCCACGGTGGTGACTAAGCTCTCTCTGTTGTTGCTGTTGTTGTTGTCTTAGTACCCAGGACTAAACCCGGGGGCACTTAACCACGAGCCACATCCTGAGCCTTTTTTGTATTTTAGTTAGAGTCGGGGTCTCACTGAGTTACTTAGTGCCTTGCAGTTGCTGAGGCTGGCTTTGAACTTGTGATCCTCCTGCCTCAGCCTCCCAGCTGCTGGGATTACAGGTGTGCGCCATTGGGCCTGGCTCATTCTTGAAATATATTGTCTCTGGTAATCCACAAGATTTGATTTTTAGTTGACACTTCTTTTTCAGCACAAAGTGGATATTCTTTACAGTCATTTGGCTTCATTTCTTGCTCCTAATACCCTCACATTCATTTTTAATTGTCTAAGTTTTTCTTTTTAGATATACTTGGCAGTAGAGTGTATTTTGACATATCATAATACATTGAGTGTAACTTCCCATTCTTGTGGTTGTACAGGATGTGGAGTTTCACTGTTGTGTGTTCATGAACATAGGAAAGTTATGTCTGATTCATTCCACTGTCTTTCCTATTCTCATTCCTCTCTTCCCTTCATTCCCCTTTGTCTAATCCAGTGAATGTCTATTCTTCCCTCCCTGCCCTTTATTATGTGTTAGCATCCACATATCAGAAGGAACATTCAGCCTTGGTTTTATGAGATTGGCTTATTGCACTTAGCATGATAGTCTTCAGCTCCATTCATTTACCAGCAAAAGTCATAAAGTCATTCTTTGTATGGCTGAGTAATATTCCATTGCATATAGATACCATATTTTCTTTATCCATTCATCTATTGAAGAGCACCTAGGTTGGTTCCATAGCTTAGCTCTTGTAGACTGAGCTGCTATAATCATTCCTCCAGCTGCTTTTAAAAGTTTCTCTTTGTCTTTGGTGTTCTGGCTTTGATATGTCTGTGGATTTGTGGATTTTTTCATTCAAGCTGTTTGGGATTCATTAAGCTTGCTGAGTTTGTACCTTGGTATCAATTCATCAGCTGTGGGGAAATTGGGGGTATTATCTCTTAAAGTCACCTCTTCCACACCCTTGCACACTGAGCCTTCGGGACCCTAAGCAGGTGTGGCTAACCTATGCCATCCTCGGTTCCCACCAACCACTCTTTCTACCTCGTTGTCTTTCCAGTGTGAGTTCTGGACCAATTTTTCCAGTCTGTCTTCCGGTTCATTGGGCCATTTATCATCTCTGCCTCAGCAACAGCTAAACAGCCCTTGAGTCTTAAATTCTAATTATTACTTTTTAAATTTCTTATCTGACTACTTGATCACTTTCTTTTATCATGCCTTGATCTTGTCAACTTTTGATGTCTTCTTGGACATTTAAATACATTAAGGTACACATTTTTACAGTCTCATTGAGGTATAAATTGCATGTAATAAACTTTACATGATTAAGTGTACAATTTGATAAGTCGGACACAGGTACAGTCACGAAGCCACCATGACAACCAAGAGAAGGACATATCCATCCACTGCAAAGCACCCTCACTTGGTTTCTCTCTCCTAGGCAACCACTGACTCGTTTTTTTGTCATTATAGATTAATTGACAAAAAAAATTACTTTTCTCTGGGTCAGATCATTTCAGTATCTAACTTTTTCATATATTGTTTCTGCTGTCTGTTGTATTTCTGGGCATTATGAATAAAGATTTGTTTCCTTCTATTTTTTGATGTTTTAAAATCAAGAGTTCACTTTTAATGAAAACGTGGCAGGAATCCCTTACAGCTATTGCAACAGTTTCCTCTGAAGATGATTCCTGGTGGCTTTGCCAGGCGCCTGACTGTGGGGTCAATCTGAAGCCACCTCGTGTTCTAGTCCAAGAGGCCTTTTAGTTTTACTCCCTCTTTATGTCAAGATTTAGGACAGGCACCTCTGCTCCACGTTGCTGGGAAAGCCGGCTGGGTCTAGTTCACTCCTACACAGAGGATGGGCATGTTCTGGATCCAGGCCCACATGATCGTGGGTCCCTTCTAACTTGCCATCTTGCCTCTGGGTGCTGGGGTAGAGCACGGGAAGCTCCCCTGGGTTTCACAAGTGCCCTGGAGGGTGCAGGGAGCCCTGCTGCTCCGCTGGCTCCGAGTTCCACCTCCACCTGAGGGCCAGCGTCCCAGCATCTCTGCATCCCCACCAGTGTGATAGGTGACGGTGGCATCTAGTGTTCACATTTCCGTTCCCTGCCCACCAGCTAGAAGGGAGATGCCCTCTTCATCTCTGTATTCGGACTCCACCGGCCCCGCCCTGGCTCACATTGGAGGTAACAGAGCCCCTCCTGCATTCAGTTCCCCACCGTCCTTTTCTAGACATGAACTTTAACTGGTGCCATTCCCAAGGGCTTCAGCACCGGGAGAGAGGGATTCCACCAATGTTCACCAGCTCAGCCTTGGTCCAGGGTCCCATGCTTTCTCTCCTCTGTGGAAGATGGAGAGGAACAAAGGAATTTAAAAAGAGAAAAGTCCCTTCTAGGATGAAAATAAAAGAGAAACCAATAGAGAAAAAGAGGGGAATTGAGAGAGAGGGGGTGGGAGGGCCTGGGGATTGAAGTCTACCGCATTATGCTCCGCCCATGTGTGAATGTACACAGTGAATCCCGCTTATATATAATTATAATGCACTAATTAAAATGATGATAATAATAATAATAATGCAAGCAGATCAGGAAAAGAGATGGCTCTGGGGAACGAGAAGGATCAAATGATATAATGTGCATGTTAAAAAATGGCAAAATGAATCCCACTATTATGTATTATGATAATACACCAATAAAAATTATGTTCTACCTCAGTGTCTCTGTTCTTTACTCTCTGTTTACAAATTCCTGTGCTAGAATTTCACCTAGGTTTATTTTATTTTGATTGGCATCTTACTGTCCAATCTATACATATGAAGTGTTCAAACATTCAAAGACAAAGGAGGCCCCTGCTCCTCCTAGGGCAGCACCTTGCACGTGCCCATTCTGTAGGTGGGGCCTCCCGGACAGGCGCCGTGCCTTCTATAGAGTGTCATTGGTCTCATGCAGCGAGGCACAGCTCCTCATCTCTATCAGCAATGGGGCTGTGCACTTTGGGGATCTGTGCTTTATTTTACTGTGACATCAAACTAGGCCCTTCCTTCCTCTCCAACCTCATTCGTCATCATAACAGTAACCATCGTTTATTTTTGAGGGTTTTCCTCGAGGTCTGGACCATAAGCTAAGAGTTTAAAATGGGTTCATACATCCAATCACCATGGCAACGCTATCACCAACCTCAGGTTTAGGTGGGGAAATTGAGGCCAGAGAAGTTACTTGCTTAAACCCATAAAATCCACCCAAGGCAGATCCAGGACCCCCACGTGGGCCACACTGCCCAATGCCCTCGCCAGATAGTCTGTACTAGGTTCCCTGATTTGATTTCCAGAGTCTGATTTTTATGTAATGTTCAGCCTTATTGAAGTCGACCACTTCTGGGCTTCTAAAACTATCCTAATGCGCGCGAGGCAGTGCTCCTTCCACCGATGGGGCATTTTTCATTTTAGGTAATCTGGTGGAAACTCTGCTCATCCTTCAGGTAGTTCAACAAGCCCATTGACAAAGAGCAAGGCTGAGACTCGCAGTGCTCCAGTGGCCTGTCAGGGTTTAGAGCTGTAATTCAGCAGCAGCGTAGCGCCTTGGGACAGCTCAGGGTGCTGGGAAAGCACAGATCAGAAGCATGGAGATCCGGTGGGCTCCAGATGGGGGTCCCAGCAGTCTCCTGGGGCAGCTAAGCACGGAGCTGAGACTTGAAGAAGGAGGAAAGATGAGCCCACGAAGCTGTGGCTGGATACGCATGGAAGGATGAGAACATGTTGCAGAGATACCAGGCAAAGATCAGAGTTTGGCCTTCGTCTCAAATCACATCTGGAACCCAAGAAAGTTTGTAGGTGGTATGTGTCTTAAGCAGAAGGTATCATAAGAAAAAATATACACAGTCATGAATATACAGATGGCTACAAAAATACCTAGTTACTTATTAAAAGGAAGAAGAGACCTTAGAAGGAGCCCCACCAATGCAGGACTGTGAACTTGAGCACCGTCTGCTTCCTGGTCATCGGGCGAGGCAGAGGGGCTCAGGGCATGGCATGGTGGCTTTTTCTATCTTCCTGTTATTTTTGTCATTGAGAGGACAGGATGTAGAAATTGTCCAGAAGGGTATTGTGACATTCCATCTGAATGGATGAACACCGAAGGGCCTGGTGGTTATCATCCCAGGCTGGATGGAGAGAGGAGGGGTTTGAGAATGTGGGGGAGGCTAACTGACAGGGTACAGCGAGGGAGTGTTCTGCAGGGAGGGAGCTGAGAGCCAGCGCAGTGTTCCCAGTGTTCCCAGGCTGGCTGGCCTTGGCGGGACAGTGTGGTCAGGAATTGAGGAGTAAGGCTGGGTTTGAGCTGTCTGATGGGCATGCAAAGCCAGAAACCCAGCAGGTCCTTGGACTCCGGCACTCAGGGGAGAGCTTGGGGCACAGGCATGGATCTGGGGCTGTACAGTGTTCCTGTAGCCCCAAACGCCAAGGGCACACACCAAGAGAGGAGAAGTGAGGCTGACAGGCATCCTTGGGGACAACACATGTGCAAGGGGTGGGCAGAGAAAGCAAGTCACAAAGGTGATGCACAATAGCTGGAAAGACAGAAAGTCAGCAAGGAGTGTCATGAAAGATTAAGGAGACACTTGAGGAGAAGGATGCTCAACAGCACTCTGGGCCCAAAAGACATCCAAGTTGGCTGCTGGAATGTGTCCCATGGACTTTGGTGACTTGGAGGAGAGCAATTTCACTCCAAGTCTGCAGCTTTTCTTATAAGATAATATCTAAAGAGTTGCACACTCGATGATGTGGTTTTTAAATGGTCTTGTATTAGTTATCTACAGCTGCACAACAAATTACCACAAATTTATCAGCCCGGGAAAAACATACAATGATTATCTCACAGTTTCTGCAGGTCAGAAGTCTGAACATGACGGCTCTGCTGGGCAACCCGCTTCCGGTCCTTATACCAGGCTGTGGTCAGATGTCAACCAGAACTGTCATCTCATCTGAGGCCTGACCAGAGACAGACCTGCCTCCGCATTCACATGATGGTTGGCAGCACTTAGTCCCTCGAAGACCGTGAGACTGTGACCCCAGTGTCTTACTGGGGATCTGTGAGTGGCTGCCCTGGGTTCCCTGCCAAGTGGCCCTCTGTCCCAGGCAGCGGACAGCAGGGCAACTTGCTTCTTCAAAGCCAGGTGGGGAAGGAGTATCTCTCTGTAACACAGAGAGATAATGACCTTATAATGAAATCATGGAAGTGACAGCCCATCAAACTTCTTGTTTCCTTTTGGTTAGAAGCAAGTTAAATCCTGCAACTTGTTTCTAATCAAAGGAACCCCTTTGGGGGGGTCCCTCCCATCCATGCTCAGTGGGATCACCCACGGACACGAGCACCAGGAAGTGGGAATCATGGAGGCACCTTAGAGACTGCTGGCCGTGCATTCCCTTGTCAGAATGACCCTACCCTCTCGTATGTCCCTGCCAGCTGCTACTCTTTCATGCTGCCATTTTTAGTTTGTTGGCACCCAAAAGAATTAAGTCACTTCCCAAACTTGCCCTTAATGCAAAACTCAAATTTTATCTAGACTTTAAAAATGGCTCCAGTTATCCACACAAGATCACTGGAGGTATTTAATCCTGTTTCAATAGGGATGCCTCTGGGCATATTTCTTAATTTTTCTGAACCTCAGGTTTCTATTTTCTAATAGAGAATAAAACTCTGTACATCCCAGGGTTCCTGTCAGATGACAGCATTAGTCACAGTGTTTCACGTAAATGGCTTAGCAGTTCCCAGCTCCTAGAACATGATCCTTGGGAACTGGTGCCATTTCCAAGTAAGAGAACAAAAATGAATAGAAGGCAAAATGGGTGCCGTGTTTATCCCTGCAGAATAATTTTTCAGAGGTTAAAAAAAAGCTATGGGCCTCAGTGGTGAACTCCCACAGCCATGTGACTCCGGCAGGGCTGGGGGGCAGGGAGTTCTGCAATGCAATCTGAGAAATGAATGTTAAACGCTATAGGCCAACCCAGGAAGTCCCCCAGCTGGATCTGCCCCTTCACTATGTGTATCGTTACAGACTCTTTTAAGTTGATCTTTCCCTGGCTGACATACAAGTGGGAAGTTTGGGCCATTACTAAATGAAGACTATGTTTTGCATAATGAGTTCAAGGTGGAAAGGCTGAGAAATGGAGAGGCCTGAGCCGTCTCTGTCTCCTGAAGCCCAAACAAAGCTGTCTGGATGATAAAAGCACACGGGAGCATGATTTCATCCTGATTTGGGGAGCGTGCACCCACATGCATGAGCGCCCGTGTAAGCACGTGGCTGGATTGGGCCTGGACCGTGCTCACCCAGATGAAATGAAGATCAATCTTTGAATATGCAGGTGATATTGACTGGATAATTGGAGACATTTTAAAATCCAAATAAAAATCGAGTTTTGCATTAGAGCCAAGTTGACCCCAGGGGTGGTTCAGTGATCTCGTCTTCCATATTCATAGTCCACCTTCAGAGTGTGGGTAGAACTCTGTTAACTTTTTAAATTGATGGCTTATGATTAGTGTCAGCAAGAAATATGAAGTCCAGGGGTCTGACTTAGTGGAGGGCTGAATGCCTAAAGAGAAGGGAAGGATGAATTCTTTAGAATGGGGTCTCAAATCCAAATGCACACACACAAAAAATATATCATTTCTGTTTTTATTTAGTTCCAAGAAAATTATACACAGGAGATACTTTCTTGATCACAGATAAGAATGAATTCATCACTTCCCCAGTCTCAGGTCCTAGGCCGTCTTTATATTCATTATCTCAAGAGCCCAAGGAGGCAGCAGCTCTTAATCATTCCCATTGTATAAGTGAGGAAACTAAAGCTTTGAGCACTCAGGGAGCTATCTTGGGGTCACCCTCCCGGAAAGAGGCAAAGCCAGAGCCTGAAGCCAGATATCCCCAATCCAGAACAGCGTGTCCAATCAATTCCGGCCAATTCAATTATATCACTGAAGGCATACCACAGGTATAATTTCTATTCTGGAGGATTCATACAGTTTTGAAGTAAAGGTGGCAATCATCAAAACAAAGGTAGAACACTAGTTGAGGCCTGTCTCCACCCTTCGTGTGCCTGAGGTTGAAGTAGCGTCTGTGTGCTTAACAACCTATGTGCACCCCTCTCTGCACGCTCCAATTGCAGCAGCGACTTCCGTTCTACAATGGATTGAGATGGTCAAGAGGCTCCAGGTGAAGACGGAGCAAGTGGAGATGTACAACTAGGGGACACTTCCTCAAGGGGCCGTCCACAAGTCCAGGCTGACAGGGGCCCCCTCTGTCCACACGCTGATGTTAGTTTTTTCTGTTGGATCCCCCACTGAGGAGCACAGGTAGGGAAGTGTCTGAGTGGGTCCCTTGCTGTGTCCAGGAGGGCTTTCACAAGCAGGAAGTTGACCTGCTGGAAGGCCCTCTCCAGGCTCCTTTGTTCTGGCCCTGCCCCGACCTCCTCACTGCCATCTTGCCCTGGATGCCTTCTAGATCTTCCTCGCACCTTTAGCAGATCACCACTCACTTGTTCTAATTGCCAGACTCGACTCCTCATGTGCTGGTCCGTACCTTTCTTCACTATCCATTGCCTTCTTCATTAACTGACTTCTCACACCAGCATCCGTTGATTCCTGAGCTTGCTCATTCTTTCCTCTTGTAAACATTTACTGAGGGGTGAAGGTTTACAAGAGGAAAGAAGCATGGACAATGTAGCGTGGACAATGTGGGGATAGGTTCCAGGGCCGAGGCTCTTGGGTTCCTTCCTCCCAAGCTGGTGGGGAAGATGAGTGCAGATCATACAATATCAAGTGCCCTGTGTTTTGGCTTTGACCAAAATATAAACATGGAGTATGAGGGAGAGAGCGAGTTAATCAATGCTTTATTAATATGGTTGTTTGGAGCTTGGTCTGATGGATTTGCCTCTAGGGAATAGAGAGAGAGCCATCATCAGGCAGCAGAAGCAACATCACCAAGATAGAGGGTCATGGAAGTTCTCAGTGTGTCCAAGGAGGGAGGGATATCCCCGTGTGGCTCAAGAGAGGATAAATTATTGGGAGATGAAGGTCAAAGTCCGCCGAACTGGGTCATGCATCCTCTTTGAAGGTCCCTGGTGGCACATGGAAATTCTTAGGTTTTATCATTTTAAGAAACGGTAGAAGGCTGTCTTTTATGGAATGCTGCCTCTATGCAGAAATTGCTGGGTTCAGATCACAGACAATTGCATACTCGGGTCATCAGCCACTGTTCCTCACTTGGCCTTCCAGCCGCCTCTCCCAGAGCTCTCCTATGTCAGCAGACACACAGGGGCCTGGGGAACTGGAGACTTAGGAGAATATTTCTTTAACCTCTGCATGTTAGACAAACTTTATGCAGATGGGAATGTCCTGAGAATCCTTATGTAAAGTTCCCATCTCTTACCCCAGTGGTCAGAGGTCGACAGAGCCAGCCCTCCAGCGGACGCACCCTGGAGAAGCTGAAAGCGTGTGGAGTTGGTCCTTCATCCCCCTGGAAGATGGAAGATGGCAGCCACCACGTAGAGAGGTGGAAATGAGAACCCGGGCATGGTGGAGATGTTCCTATACGGGATGGAACCCTGAGGGAGAAGGCGTGGGTGGGCAGGTGGTGGCACACCAGTGACCATGAGAAGGCTTCTGGGGGGAGGGTACTCCTTGACTGTATGCTTGAGGAAGCTTGGCTGGGGTCACCAAACCTACCAAGCTCCCTTGGGCATACAGGAGGCCACATGGAAATGAAACACAGAGCTGTCCTAGGTGGCTTCTGGATTGGTCACTCACGCTCAGTGAGTGAACTGCAGCAACTGGATCAGCCCTGTCAACATCGAATGTTCTGTCTGCAGGCTTCACTCATGGTCCCCACCCTCTGGTCACCATTCTGAAGTCCTTCCCTCTTCTGTCCTGACCGTCCCTGATGCCAACTCGTCCAAGATGTAACTTCTGCTCAGATGGTCTTTCTCTCCTCTGGTCCCTTGTAACTCCTTCTGACAAAGGTGCTTCCGGAGTTCCAGAGAGAGGCGGTGTGGTTGGAAATGGCTTGTCCCCATTACCATAGGAGTCAGCTGAAGAAGACTTAGAAGTGAGCCTGCTGTTCAATGGTGCAGCCTATGCCAAGGTCAGTGAGAGTCCAGGGAGGCCCATGTGACCCAAGAGAGTACCAGGGAACAAGAGTTCTCCTGAAAGTCAGAGGACAGAGCAGAGAGGTCACTTGGGTGGTGGCCAATCTCAGAGGGTGGCCAAGGCCGACCTGTACCTGCCCATGAGTGTATCATGCAGATGACCCTGTGTGCCAGGGCTGTCTTTCCCTGCTGTTGGAGGTCATTGTTGGCCCACACAAGCAGAACAATCTGAAAGGTTCCACTAGAATTGCCTGCCTATTTATGCCCTGTCGTCTCCGTGGGGGCATATCCCTCAAGAATACTCCTAAATACACAGAGCACAGGTCCCATTTGCTTACCTGATAGATAAGCAATTACCTGAACAAGGTCAGAGAAGGTGCCTGACTTCTCTGTTCTGCTACTTTAGTAGCTGAGTCAAAAGTCAAAGGCCAAGAGTTCATTGTCTCCAATCTTATGCTCTCCCTAAAAGCTGTTCAAAGCTGTTCTGCCAAGACTCGTCCCAATGCTACAAAAGCAAAGCCCCCTCCCACACACAGGTTCTGAACTTGAGTTGGTGAAATGAATTCAATTAACCAGATCTGCTTGATCAAAATGCTATGGTTAACCATTGCAAATGAGGCTTAAGAGAGAGCTGTGGCTTCCTCTCCTGCTCTTGCGTGCACCCCCAGCCATCCAACCCTCCCATGCACCTGCCCCCTCATTCACACCTGTATCCACCAGTGCATAATTGATTGACTCATTAATCCACTCATTATACTTTTAGTCATCCATCAATTCACTCACGCACTCCTGTCCAACCAATATCTTCCCAGGGTCTGTCTTGGTCAAGGTGTTGTGCTGGACACCCTGTTACAACAGGTTCACCTCCTGGGGGCTAAGGGGAAGGACTGAGGGAAGGGAAAGAGGTGGACTTCCACCCATAAGCAAGTCCTTGAAGCCCAACTATAAGGGCCATGGCACAGAGTCGCAAAGTGCCCAGGGAGCACACCACCCTCTTCTGCATTTAATGCAGCACTTTCAGAGAGTTCTAAAAAATTCAGTACTTATAAATTCAAGGTCCTCAGGGGAGGAAAAGAAAGATCAGAGGGAGAAAATAAATCTTCGCAAATGAAGAGATCTGGAGGAAATCTCCTCCTTCCACGGACTGCGGAGCATAAAAGGAAACTCCAGGAGCGGACATGGCTTCCCCACCGCAGCGCGGAGGCTAGCGGGCAGGGACAGGGACACTGCTCTCACCCAGAAGGCCCAGCCCTGCTCTCCCCGTCCTTGGGGTCCGCACGCTCCGTTGACACTGCGATTCTCCTCCTGTTCCCGGGGATCTCTGAGTGCAGCAGAGCGCACACTGGACTTCTGTTATCTTTCTTGTGCTCCAGGGACTTTGAGCTGGTCTGCCCACCCGGGTTTACTCTAAGGTGTGAAATGTAGCTTCAAACCAGGGACAACCTGGGCTCTTAGAACACATACCCTGACTTTATTATGACCTTACAATCTACCCCCCAGAGCCAGATTCGTTCCCTGATTTCCATTGGAAAGAAAGGAATTGGGACAATATGAATTTGAATTACAACTCCCCAACCACCACTGTGTGATCCCAGACAACTTACATAACCTCTTCGAACACTGAATGAAACATTATTGCTATTAATAATAAATCATCCAGCTCATTAATCTCTAACTGGGTCCTAACTTTCTATGAAGTATATTACCTTACTTTTTACACAAAATTCTCAAAACAATCCCAGAAGGTAGCCAGCTTAGTAGATTAGACTGTTGCTCAGAAATATGTATTCCTTCCCCTACTCCAGGCCCAGAAGGCAGCCTCTACTGAATGACTCCTCCATGAGGCTTGGTCATGGGACTTGGCTTGGCCAATGGACCACTATGTTGTAACGTGACCCAAGTAACCAAGATGCTTGTGAGGTGGGGCTTGCTTTCTTGTGTGTCTGCCATGGACACATGAGAAGAATGTATCTTAGCGAACTCATTTGCCCAAGGAAAATGAAGGGCACGTGCCACCCTTTCCACCCACAGACCCACATGAGAATGAAATGTGAGTCTGCTGCAGTAGAACCACCCTCAGAGCCCAGCCTGGGTCAGAGGTGTGCCAGAGGAACCACAGGAGGAGAAGTGGTAATCCATGGTTCTGAAAGCTGTGGTGGCCAATTATGAACCCCAAAAACTCACAACGATACTAGTATAATCTCTAAATCGTAGACAAAAGCACAGTGGAAAACAGAAGACTGGGTGGCCAAGGTCACTTAAGCTGAGTGGCTGAGCTGGGCCTTGATCTTCTAATCAGTCTGCAGGTTGCCTCGCTCTAAGCTTTACCTGCTTCATGCTATGATCCCATCTGAACTTCCATGAGATGGAGACACACTAGTACACAACACCCACCTGGGCCTGGTCCTTATTGAATCTGTGACATATGCCCATTACTACCGGAAGAGCCATGCTGGATCACAATAAGGAACTACCTGCCACTCTGGTGGCTTGTGGGATTGATGGCCATTCCCTCCTGGGCCATTCCCTCCATGGCCATTCCCATGCTCCTGCTGGAGTATCCCCAGTGGATTACGGGGCCACAGAGCCCAGGAACCATGACCTGTGCATCTTGGCATGGCCGGGTCCTCCATGGTGCCTAGCAGCGGGCAGACTGGAAGAATGTTTCAAGAATTAACTGGATATTTGGGTGTCTCTTTGACAGCATCTAAGGAGATCTGTGACAACAGTGAGTCTCAACAGCTTTCTAATCTAAATTTCTTATCCCTCTTTTATTGCTCTCTCTTCCTTAAAAAAGTATATATATTGCTTTATTTTTTTTTCTACTTGCTTCCTATCCTCCCAGACACAACCACACACATATACTATTTTGTCAAAACAGTAGCTCTACAATAACAGGCTGCACCTTGGCAAACTTGCACCCGTGCTAAAATTACACAGAGTGAAGTTTGTTGTTGGTTACATTTTTTAAGAAGACACAATATCCCGTCTCATCAACTTGGAGTTACAAATCACTTGGAAACTTGGGCAGCAGCAGAGAGCACCACGCGTGTGCACGCGCACACACACAAAGCCTGCGTTTTGCACCTCACGGAACTCTGTCATATCAGCTGCCAACACAGAAGCGGCACATGCCTGAGTCTCCGCGCTGCTCCTAATTACACTGCCGCAGGAGCGCTGGCGTCCTCCGCCTGGGAGAGCTGTTTTCCCCCAAGGTCCAAAGAGAGTTCCACTGCCTTTGTCCTCTGGTTTGGCTGAGCGTGGGCACTTAGCTGTGCCCCTCGCTTTGCCTGCGATGTGCCAAACAGGAACTCGAGATGGCCGTGTCCTTGGCAGGGCTGCGGCTTTGTCTGCTGCACAAAGAGCAGGGGTGGTGCGGGTGGGGCCTGGGGCTGCAGCCTGGACCTGCCCACCGCTGCCAGAGAGGACCCGCTGAGCCCAAGGCCCCAGCCCGCGGTCCCTGCACTGAACCAGCCTCTGATGGCGGCTTGTGTGGCCTGATTGTTTTTTCCATTTGATGCGATATTTAAAAGGGAAATTTTCCATCTCAATTTTCAGCTTTTCTTGAAAAGCTGAACCATGAAAACACAGTGACCTGCTTCGGGCTGGAGCTGCAGAGGGCTGAGTCCCGAGGACCTCGCTGCATTCACCCCACTGGGCACGACCCCAGCCTCCCTCCATCTCCCCACAGGGTGTTCTGGGCTTCTGACTATCCTTGTGAGTGTCTTTATTCTCTTATGATAGAAAATATTTCTCTTCTCCATGTCACCAAAAGAAGAGAAAAGGTCAACTAGAGATTACTGCTTGGGGAAAGTCAAGGAGCACAGATCCTTGTGAGAAAGAGCATTCCTGAGCACCGCTATCATCCTAGAGGGAGACCTGCCCTGGCCTTGCTCCTCAGGATGCTTCCTGACTTCTTGATGGCGAAGGCCTCTCCTGCTCCCAGTGGGGCGGGCGCAGCGGGTAGAGCTAACCGGGGTGATCTGGGTTCCAGTCTCACGTGAGCAATCTCACACCTCTGAATGCTGAACCAACTTGCGTTTGCAGCCTCGTGGCTGTGGAGAAAGAGTAGCAGAGCCCGCCTCCTGGAATTCCTGCGAGGAGCCCAAAGCCATGTGCACGGTTTTACCACGCAGAATCCAGGCACATCTTGAATCCTGGAAAGTAATATTTCTCTCTCCTTACCAGGAATATATATATATATATATATATATATATATATATATATATATATAAAAGCAGAAAGAAAACACCAACAGGATCTTGTGAGACTTTAGCAAGTTAAATAATCATGGATTGCAGTGATTTTTAAAATGTTTATATCTGCCGTGTTTGTGACATTGAATCAGATTCATGTTGGGAAAAAAATGTTGTCACACACACACACACACACACACACACACACACACACATTGTGGGGGCAGACAGGGAAAGCTGCTCCCCAAAAGCTTCCTTTTCCTCCTCTGCTCACGGCCCTTCCGCACCTCCCTGTCTCCTTTCCAGCAGAAAGAGCTGACCTGTGGCTTCTGCTGGGCCTTTAAGAAACAGTGGGGGCACTTCACCCTCTCCATCCCCTTCTGGAAGATGGATGCAGGTGATAAAATCAAGGTGCAGGAAGACAGCAGCAGCGGATGGCAGAGCCGCAGGTCTGAAGGAACCTGGGTTTCCGAGTCACAGCATGGATCCTGCTGACCGCAGACCAGGCCGACTCACCTCAGGTGTTATTCTGCAGCCCTCACAAATGTGGGGGTCTATTTGTTTCAATATTTAACGGGTCCTAACTGGGCTCATGGGATTCACTCAGCGCATAATCATGAGACTCGGGGCCTCTCAGAACAGCATGATCACAGTTGAAGATCACTGGCAAGTCGCAAAGGTCTTTGGACCACATCTGAGAATCACCCATGAAAAGGACTTTGACTTCCAGCTGTCACCAACACTGAACAAAGATTCCCCCTGGTCAGTCGGGCGGTCAGCAAATATCAATGAAGATTTATTTTAGGAGATTGGGAATCAGGCTAGAGGATACGAAAAGAAACATTTCAGTCAGAGAATTTACATTCCAATGATAATGACCTGGCTGGTTTTGATCATCTAGTTCTGGTCCTCGATGGCTTTGATCTCTGTTGACTTTGCTTGTGGTTAGCGTTGTTGATCTTCTGGTGAAAACATGGGAATAGCTCTGTAACCGTGGTTAGAGATGACATGCCATATATTTGCATATGGGGTGCTCAACTCCACACTTGTCTTTTTCTCTTTATTACTGGGAGCTAGACGTAAAGACTGCATTTCCAGTCTCTTGCAACCTGATTCCAGCAATGTTCTGTCAGTGGGAAGGACCAGAAGAAAGCTGAAAGGCAGGGTGGAAGACTAAGTGTGTCAGCGGATCTCGGCAATGATAAGTCCAGCAGGTCGGTGAGGCTGAAGGCTCCTAGGATACCTTAGCTGGGACAGGAATTCCTGCACCCTTCTGTGGACCTGGGCAGCAGGAGCTCCCTGACTGTCTCCAAGCACCTCTGCCAGGGTGGACCAGCTCCAGCCACTACAGACATGGTGCCAGCTCTCCTCTGAAGATGCTGCATCACAGACATAGTACCTGATTGGCTTAGCTCTAGCTAACTCCACATGTCACATAGAAGAGGGTCCAGGTATCCTTAATGACAGACACCAGTATAGAAATAATGGGGGAATGGTGTGCTCTTCAACTGCAAACCAAGCCATTAACAGTGGAAGGCACAAGAGTGCCTCAACGGTGATCTGAGTCCAGCCATGTTACTCCTCTGCCCAAAATCTTACCATGGCTCCCCATCCTGTTCAGGGTCAGGCCTGGGCCTTAACATGGCCCATAATGAACCATGTCTGCCCTTCTCTCACTGCATCCTTAGCTACTTCCCATGTCCCTGCCTTTTAAATCCAGCAACACTTACAGTTTGCCAGCTTTATTTTTGTGGTGTCACACCAGTGTACTAGGATCCATGCTGCTGCCTCTCAGTCTTCCCACCTCCAACTCTCTCGGTTCTTGTGATTGGTTTTTCAACTCCTAGCTCAGTTATCTCCTTCTCCAGAAATTCTCTTCCAACTTCCTCTTCAGGTAACTTTGATACTCTCCTTCTGGTCTACAGAGTGTCTCATGATTGTCTTATTAAACCATATTAAAATATACTATAAATGTCACCTTGGGGCCCAGGACAGTGTCTGGTGTGTGATATACACCAATCATGACAATGATAGGGGTCAATATTAATTTATTCATTCAGTCAACAAATATTTGTTGAATTCAACACTTCATGTTGAATACTGCTCTAGGGAGCAAACAAAAGTTACTGTGTGCTTATTCAGGAGTAGGTACTGTGCAAAGATTTTACATGTATTACCCCTAGCAATACCCATTAACATTCAGAGTAATGCTCTGAGGATTATGGCATTATTGGTCCCAATTTAGAGATGCAGAGACTGAGGTTTATAAAGTAAATGTTTAGCAAATAAGTAGAATAACAATTTAGTCTGTTTTTCCAACTATATAATAGTCTTTCAAAAATTGAATCTTAGTTCTGTGTCTCAAATGCTTAAATTCATACATGCAAAGGTCATCCCGCTTCCCAGTCCGCCTAGTACAGTTTACATTTAATTAAACCTTGTCCTCCAGACTAAGTATGCATGGCGCCCCCTTTCCTTCTCCAGGGTGTCCAAATTACCCAGTCTGTGACTTCTAGCTTGTGCAACGTTGCTATTGGCTCAACTCAACAGACTGGGCCAAGGTAAAAAGTAAGTCAAAGTGAGAAATCACCCCCATCCCTTCTGCAGATCCCTCCCCCATCAGTGTCAGAAGGAAATTAATCAAATCTGCGAAGACTTCGCTTTCAGCACAACGGAAGAAGGAAATCCATAGGTCTCTTCACACACTCAGCTGAGAAGAGACCCTTCACTGAACACACCACACTCCTCTTGTTTTAGAGACAAGTCATCTGAGCCCAGAGGTCAACCAAGTGCAACAATCCAGGGCAATGCAGGACTGGAATGCTGGCTTCCTACACCCTGCCCCAGGGGACTCTGGCACCCACACCCAGTCTGTCACCCTCTTTCATGCCCCCAGGTCTTTTCTCACACATTCCTTCTTTCTGGTATGTTCTTGTACCTGTTGCAAGAGCCTGCCCCCCCCCCCACTAAACCTCTATTCCTGTGACCCAAAGCCTTGCTTCTGGGTCTTCCAGACTCCTCTTTCTAGGGCTCCTCCTCAGAGTCACTATGGCAGGCTGCTTTGTCCCTGGAGGGAAACACCTCAGAACAGAGCTCATGCCCCATAGGTTCCTACATCCCACACCCCAACCTCTTCCCACCCTCCTGGTGCTTGGCATTGGCTAAGTGTGTGTGTGCGTGTGTGTCGAATTACACAAAATAAGATTTTAACTATATTATCATTTCTAAAATGCCTGTCTCAAAATTAAGCGTTTGTTCTCTTCATGTCTCTTGTCTCATTATAGATTTAAGATTCCTAGTCAGTGTATTTATGATTCATAGAGTGTTTACTTTCCACGGCTCTCTACCCAGACATTCCCTGAGCACCATGTTGGTGTCAGGGTCCTGCGTGCTGAGGAGGGTCTGTCATTCCAGTGGGAGAGTCAAGGAGAAAAGCCACCCAGGTCAAGTCCTGCCTGCCCTGTGCTGGGGAGCCTGCCAGAGCACCGCAGTATGTGCGGTCCTTAGTTATTGTGGAAGACTGGCAGCTTCCTGTCCTTTAGAAGTTCAGGAAAGTTCCGTGGAGGAGGTGATCTTTGATCTATTCCCCAAAAGCTAAGCAAGAAATTTCTGCCCATAATTAACCCCTGCAGGAACTCTTTCAGTCTATCCATGCAAGAAAATACTTGGGATCCTTCAGGATTTTGTTTTTGTTTGTTTGTTTGTTTTTGAGTCTTGCTCATCTCTTAGCTGTCGGTCAGGATCTGCAGGAGCTGAAAAGATTTTTACCAATTCGCACAACTCATCTTGTGATTTTGTACCCATTGGTCCAAGGAGTCCAAGTCACCTTCTAGATAGTCGATTTAGGACATCAATCTTAAATTCTGCTGTGACTTTCTGTTGTTGTTGTTGTTTCTGTTTTTGGTTTTTGGTGGTGCTGGGGATCAAACCCAGGCCCTTGGGCATGTCATGTGAGGCAAGCACTCTACCAACTGAGCTACATCCCCAGCCCGTCAACCTTAAATTCTACCATCCATGGAGCCATTGGGTAGTTTGCTCTAATTCAGGTGGTAAAATGACAGACCCTTCCTGACTGCACAGTCCACACCCGGCATCTCCCAGCCAACCCTAAAATCTCTTACTGGTTGTCTGACCCCAAAGTCACTGACCTTTCTTGAGCATCCAAGTCTTCATCTTTAGAGTGGGGATGATAATGATGATGCCTGCTCATGTAGGTTGTCATGAGCATTAAGTGAAATAAAGATAGAAAGACCAAGGATAGTGCCCCACCCACATCAGGTACCACTTCATGCGAATGTCGGTCTCTGTGGCCCTCCTCATTAGCAACAGCAACAATCCCATCACGAAACCCGGAGGCTGAGTGCTTTAATACTTTAGGGGTTCTGCCCACCAAGGTACATACTTCATTTAACACAGCATCTCTCTCCAACATCATCATTTTCATTTTACACACGAAGGTACTGATTCTCAAAAGGGTTAAATTCTGTTCTAAAGTAATAAACAATGAGGACCAGGAAAAGAGTCACCTAGGTCTACACCGAAGTCTCTTTGCTGGTGCACAAGCACTTCAGCCACCAAAAATGCTCCTTGGACCCCATGGAGACGGCAGTGCCTGTGCCACATCTCTTACCTACAGCTTAAGTGACATTTCCCTCCCATAACCACCATAACTCTTCAAAGGAGTGACTTCCACGGTGCCCTGGTGCTAGTAGGTGTCAGAGCTGAGTCTTCTCGGAGCCCTCAGCTTGGCTCTGGCTTCCAGCTAGGGGCAGGAGGAGAGTCAGTGTCGGGGCTTGGGCGGCAGAGGGATCTCAGCATTCCCACGGACCTTTGGGGTAGACCCTCCTGACTCATGGTGAGCACATGGCTTAGCTCAAGGCTTGTCAAGTTCTCAAACCCAATGTGTGGACCCTGGTGCCTCCCGTTAGGCGGGGACACTGTCCTTAGCCCCACCCCTCAGCACTGTAGCCCCCTCCCATAGAGCGCACAGCAGGAGCTGGGCATGCCCCATGGCATTCAGTCCCCCTGTGAGTTGAGCTGCCCCACAAATGCCACCTTCTGCAGGAGATGAAACTGAGGCACTCAGCGAAGCGCTCCAGCGCTAAGTCCCTGGCCCCTCTCCCATCACAGGGGTCCCGGCAGGGAGGAGGTACTGACTGAGACCATGCGTCACCACAAGGGCCCCTCCCTGGGAGTAAGTATCTCCTTAAGAACATTGTGAAGCAGAGTTGGCCTCACATTCCACTCTCGGGTTCTGCCTCCTGAATCCAGAAAGGCTCAAATCGCACAGAGCTGCAGCGTCTCCATTGCTTCTCCCCCAAATTGCCACGGTGAAGCTGTGAGCCTCAGGACCTCAGAGGGCTGCTATACTTGGAGAGGGGGCATTAACGGAGATTATTAAGGTAAAATGGGGTCCTGAGGGTGGAGCCCTAAGCCAACAGGACTGCTGTCCTCATAGGAAGAGGAAGAGACATAGGAGGAGCAGGCATGGAGGACAGCCAGGTGAGGATGCAGAAAAAGGCCATCTGGCAGCCAGAAGAGAGCCTTGGGAGCAACCAGTCCTACTGCCCCTGGATCTTGAACTTTCCGCCTCCAGAACCGTGAGAAAATGGATTTCTGTTGGTGAAGCCATCCAGTGTGTGGTATTTTGTTACTGCAGCCTGTGCTGACTAATACATGGCAAACAGCAGTGGGGCCTACAGGATATCCACACAGGGAGACTGAGTCTATTTTTAGGAAGAACGGTGATATACACAGACCTGCATGTGACAGTCTTGCACTGGAGAGGCAGGGAGCCCCCATGGAGGCCCAAGGAGCCTGGGCCTCCTTCCCCCGTACGCAGGCGCAATGCATTCTCAATGATGAACGCAGGCCACCGGCCTCCAGAATGCAGGCGCCTTGCTCTGTCCAGCCCGCGCCTCCCGACTCTACTTGTGTGTCTGTCAAACCAGGCTCCTCTCCCTCCAAAGGACAAGTCGAAGCCATCTTTCAGGAGTTTGCTTCCCCTGACAGAAATCAGCAGGGTTAGAATAAACTGCATAAGTTATCAGCTCCTCAGGAAAAGAACATGAAAAAGGCCCTTCTATCACTTAATGAAAAATAGCTTCTTTTTTGGACAGAACTTCATAGGCCTGCAATCAAGCCGTGGCTCCTCTCCCTTCCCTGACGTGCCATGCAGGCAAAGCAAGTCGGCATCTATTAATAATATTTTCTCCTGTTCCTTTCATTTTTCTGCATGTCCTTACCACTGTCAGGCCCCGTGATGCAGCCGAGCCTTTATCTCGTCCGAGTCTGGCCTGTCAGGGTGATAAACAATTCTAACAAGAATCAGAATAAAGATCTTCCCAGTAGACTCTGCCGAGAGATAGAGGCTTTTCTCATTTTCTCGACGGAAAAAAAAAAAAATTTAATCTAGCGGCTCTGGCTTTTTTCAAGCGTCACATTCAAAGAGATGCAAATTTGTCAGAGCCGAGACCCCAGCTGACTCTGAGCACGGCATGAATGTCAAAGGGGGGAGGCAGTGTCTTTGACATGGCTGCCTTTTTGGGGGGTGGGGGTGAGGAGCTCTCTGCCGAATGTTAAAAAAAAAAATAAGGTTCGCTTTGTAGTATGCGTTTCAACAATTTTCATAAGTTTTCTTCTGAAATACAAAAAAAAAAAAAACTGCCACTGGGAAGGAAAAGACAGGAGAAAAGGGACAGATGGAGATTTGGGGTGAAGGAAGAAGGACCCCCAGGAACAACTCCGTGGCAGTGTCTGGCTGGACTGCAACGTGCATTGGTGGAGTAGGTGGCCCCCATGGGCACCGAGTGAGCGAGGTGGTGAGCCGGGTGGAGGAAGGAGTGAAGGTGCATGTGTTGCGGCTGGAGCGTGGGGTCCTGCCTTTTTGTTAGGTGGGGTCTTTCTCCTCCCTTTGTTTCTTCTGGATGTTTCCTCCCCTGTTGAGCATCAGCAAGAGCACATCTGCATCTCTCATCTGCAGCTCTGTAGTTTGCCTGGATTCAGAGCCTGGCGTGACCAATCCAGCTCAAACGGGGTTGAAGCAGGAGACCAAGCTGGAGAGACTGGAAGGTCAGGGTGCTGGTAGGCTGCAGAGGAACAGGGAGGGGGCCAGCCTGGCCTCCTTGGGTCCCTGATTCTGGGGGAGGCCCAGGCTTGTTGCAGGAGCATGCTCCTATCTCCTCTGAGGCCTTTGTGGACTCTGCAGGTTCGCTGAGCTGGGCTGGGCCTGATGGCCACAGAGTCTTGTTTAGTCTGGTAAATGTTCAGCCCCAGTTGACCTTGGCCTCATCTCAGGTTCCGTGAGCACTCAGATCCTCCATGGTGGTTCAGGACAGCGAGTACAAGGTGCCCCACTCCCAGGTGCACTCCGTCCTCGGCACCACTGGCCTTGCCTGGGTCTCCACTGCTCCCAGCACACCTCTTCCTCCTGACCATGCCCTGGGCTCTTGCTCAGCTCCAGAGCTCATCGTTTCAACCCCGGAGCACCACTGGGACTCGGGCCTTCATGTAGTCCACGTGAGCCAAAGGCCAAGGCTGGCACAGGAGTAGCAAAGACAGGAGCAGGCAGTCTGGCTAGCAGAGGAGACCAAGCCAAGCCCCAGCCATCGCCCAAGTGACCCTCCCACACTGGTTGACAGGGCTTCCCTCCCTCGCAGGGTCTGTGAGAACCAGAGCCCTGTGCCCGCTCTCCTTCACTGGACAGAGGGAGTTGCAAAGCACCTGAGCGTCCGTATGCAGGAGGGCAGACAGACGCCCAGGACTCAGTGAATGATCCGTCTCTGGGGAGTCCCCACTCTATTCCGCAGCCCTGGTGCATCTGAGAAGCAGCAATCACAGCGGTTTTCCCTTCTCTTGAGACTGTTGGGAACGTTAAAACTTCTCCCCCTGGGGTCTGAGGGACATGCCGGCGGGGACTAGTTTTGGCCACTCAATACTAAGCCCTCTGTGAGGGAACGAGTCATCGCAGAGTCTCAGAAGGAGCAAAAGAGGAAGAGGGACCTATAGCTGCTTGTTTAGTTCAGCATCTACCTGGGGCCACCAGCACAGAGCGGAGCCCAGAGCCTCAATCCACAAGCCCAGGTTCAAGACATGTCACTGCTGTGAGTCAGGTGCCCTCAAGAAAAACATGGCACTTCTATGATTTTCAATTCCTCTGTCAAAACCAAGCAAGCAGACACCAAGGACGGTGCCAGCACCCCTTCCTCCAGCTCACAGGATGGCCAAGCCTAGTCAAGTAAGTGCTGTCTGGAACCCAAAGGAGAGCCCTCGCAGGTGAATTCTTTCTGTCTCCCCTCCCTTTCCCTCTCGCTGGTATTATTTTACCCCCAAAGCCCGAGACACGTGTGAGTCTCCTTCCCCTGCCTTTCTGCATCTCCACCAAAGGCTGTGCTTCCTTGAGGCCTCCCTTGGGCTGTTCTGAACGTGTCTCCTCTCACTGCCCGATGCTCCTCCAAGGCTAGGATCTCACTTTCCCCCATGGAGTCTGGCACAGAGGAGGGGCTCAGAAAGGACCCGGAAGTGGGATAAATTTAAATTTGCAGGAGTAAAATGACACATGCCATTGAATGCAAACCCAGAAATCACAGAAAGCAGCTCCCTGAACACTTCTTCACGTGACCCCGGGGTCTGGAAGAGGAACAACTCCACACTTATTGACTGTACACTTAGAAAAAGATTGTATTGTGTTTAACTTGAATTAGCTCATCAGCGTTAAAAAATGCCACTGAGTATGTTATTATTCATGATTTATTCAGGGAAAAAAATCAGTAACTGCTTTAAGATATTTGATTAAATCCGAACGAAAGTCTCAGTTGTCTGTGTTTCAGATGGCGGAATAATCACCCCTTCGATCCATCGCCACCGCGATCACCACATGGCCCACTGCATGCCAACGTCGGGCTCGTCACTGGGAGAAACACTGGCGAGCCCCACAACATGGTGTCTACCCAGAGTGGGCTTGCACTCCAGTAGAGGAAGGGATTTTTTGGTTTTTTTTTTAGAGAGAGAGAGAGAGAGAGAGAGAGAGAATTTTTTTAAATATTTATTTTTCAGTTTTCAGTGGACATATCTTTATTTTATTTTATGTGTTGCTGAGGATCGAACCCAGTGCCCCGTGCATGCCAGCGAGCTTGGTACCGCTTGAGCCACATCCCCAGCCCCCGAGAAGGGGTTTTTAACACCTAAGCCCAAAGAATCTGTAAGCTGATCACCACTGCGATAGGTTCTGTAAAGAATGAGTGCTGGGTCAGGGGAAAATCAAAGGCTTCTCTGAGGAGGGTCAGTAGCCTCAGAGTAAAGGGTCTCAAAGATGCCAAGGAAGGAAGAGAAGAAGGAAGAACGTTGTAGGCCGAGGACCTGGCACATGGGAAGGCCTCCAGGTGTGAAAGAGCTTCAGTGCGTGCAGGGACACAGAGTCACGTGGTCAGGGAGGAAGGCCTGAGTTTGGAGAAGAGTTGGGGGTCAGAATCCCCAGGAGATCTGCGAGTAGCCAGGCACACCGTCCAAGCGGTCCCCCACAGGTAGTGGAGCCGCACCAGTAGCTGACGTCAGACATGGTCCAATGATATTTCAAGGTCACGCTTGCTATAGTGTGGCGAATGAACTGAAGGATTGAAGGCAGGAAGAAGTCAGGAGTCTACTGCGGCTCTCTGGCCTGGGGACAATGGAGGTCTACCTAGACTCATGTGGGCTGCAGCACACATGGACAGAAGGGAAGAAAAGAAAGAAACGGGGGGAGTAAGATGGCAGAACTCGTTGGTGAAATGGGTTGAGAAGGGGCAGAAATGAAATTACGACAACGCTCAGGCCTTCCCCTGGGACGATGAGAGGTTAAGGCAAACTGGAGGGCAGGTTTCCTAGGTGAGGAATCAAGCCATGGATTCAAGCTTTCTCTTGCTGTAACTGCATGTCCACCAGAATAACGAACATGACCCACAGAATGAGCATATGCATTTGATGAATCAAAGATACAACTGTTAGACTCTAAGTAGGAGCTCAGATATGTTGACCCAAATCAGATTAGACATAAAAATTGGGAATCCACCATCTTTCTTACCAAAGTGAATAGGCCATGGAGCTTAGAAGACATGGGACAGCCAAAGGGCACAGACCAGGAGAGAAAGCAGCATTGCGTCCTCAATAGCAGGTGAAGGACCGGAACTCAGAAGAGAAGCCTGAAATGCAAAGCCAGGGTGACCAGGAGTGCCCAGCAGCCCATGGTGACCAGGAGGTCAAGAGCAGAGTGAAGTGATCAACCACGCCCAAGGGCTCTGAAGGTCCCCTAGAGAGGCGCTCCAGGAGCACCCGCCAAATGTAATCAAACCTCGACTCCAGTGCGCTCGTTGCTTTGGTTTTATCATGTGCCGATCATCACAAATGGCAAAAGACTAATAATCCACAAGTTGCCATCCAGGAGCAAAGATTAATAACCCATGGGAAAAATCTCAGCTAATAATAATATTCGTGTCTCATTCCTCTGTCAATACAAGGAATCTGTGTGGAATCACAAGCCGGGCAGATCGCAGACCAAGGCCCAACCTGGCCTACTTCCAGGTAGGCTAACTAAAGCCCTGGTAAATATCAAACCCCTTGTCTACTGAACTTGATGTTAAAAATACCTTACTTTGTATTCACAGAATCAAAAAAAAAAAAAAAGCTAAAGGATATGATAAGATTTTGAAACTAGGGAAACATGCTACACTTGCCGAGGGCCATTTGTGAAAATAGAAATCTACTGCGTCCTGTTTCCTGCTCACTGGTCTCCTGTTTTGGAGGATCTGGCAGTGTGGCAGGAGGATCGACATCATGTGAACCTACACACTGCAGAAATATGACCATTAAGGGGAGTGATCAAACGACACAGATACATTAGGAGTCTCATGTCGTTGACATCACCAAGAACCTGCCCTCCATGAAATAAAGGCCTCAGCTGCTCGCTCCTGGTACCTGGAGCATCATGCTGGGCTGGCTCGTGGTTTTAGAGTTGCCCACTCCCAGCTAGAACTTGATTCCTTAGGTGACAAGATCTATTTCGTAGCCAGAGCCTGGCAGGTTCTTCTCTGAAGAGCTTCTGTCCTGAGTGGACTTCCCCAGGCGGCAGTCTGGGTACTGATCCTGAAGTGTCAAGTTGGAGGGGAACAACAGACATTTCCAAAGGCCCTGTGAGCTTGAGGAAGCCCGCGACGTAGAGGCCAGGAGGAAAACAAACACAAAACAAAACAACAACAAAACACTAATAGCTAAGAAGTCGTGAGCGATTGATGGGGAAGGAAGGGGAGGGTGGAGGGTCCCGCTGAGCTTGCCTTCTTGGTACACTCTCCACTCACAGAGACAAACAGCTCTCAGTCGCACACCCAGCCTGGGTGGCCACAGGGACAGAGAGTACCTTGAATGTCTGCCTCTCACCACTGGGACGCCCTCTGAAGGAACCAGGAATGAGGCATGGAGGAGCCAGTTTATAAGATGAGAGGCCTGGGGCAGGGGGCAGTGTCCAGCCAGCTCTGCAGCATAGGCTTTTGCCTGGGAAACTGGTTTCAGACCACATGGGACTGAGAAAGAGGAAGAGTCAGAGGACTATAGTCATCTGAGCTTCTGCCAGGTGTCCTCGGATTCTTGGGATAGGCATTGGGAGAGTCCTCCCTCTGGGCAGAGCAGCTGGCCACTGGAGCCATCCTGCTGGGGTTTTCCCAGCAGCCCCGCCTCCTGCCCGCAGGGTCTGCCCAGGTCCATGGTCCCCTCCACCTGGGCTCTGATCAGTCAGGGCCACAGCTCCAATCTGGTGGCCATGAGATTCAGCTGTTCCTCTAATAGTAGAACGGTCGCTATTTGGGTCTCCGCTCTAACAGGTCTGAATGAGTCCCTGGAATCTGTCATTTAGGTGACGCTGGCTCTGAGCCTCGGGCAGTACTTTGAGCAAGACTGGGATGGGTTGGGGCCTTGGCGAGGAACCCAGCGCTGGTGCTGGGATGCCTGAGGTGGAGATCCTCTTCTGCCTGATGTCCACTGTGCAAGTGGGCGGCCATTTAGACCCTCCACGTGTTGTCGCCCATGTCTATAGAAATGAGAATGACAGCAGTATCCACTTCATAAACTTTTAGTGTGTGCCAAATAGAGTAACCCAAGCCACAGCATGTGTCCTGGAGTGTGGCATACAGTAGGTGGGTGTTAATAAAGGGCCATGATTAATATGACCACTGAAATACAGAGCAGAAGGAACTGAAAGAGACTCTTGTCTTGAAAGTCTCCCCTCTGCTGCTGGAATCAGGGTGTTTGGGTTCTTCTTTTTAAGATGACTGGCTTCACTGCAAATGGGCCACCCTCCATGGAGACCCAGGCACGCCATGGGGCTGGGATGGGGACAGTTTTGCTAAGTTAGTGCCTCCGCAGTTCCAATGTCACCAGCAACATCGAATCTCACCGTCCACTCATCAATACAAGCCTGCCTCGCCAGTCCAGATTCGCGCAAGACTCCTCATCATCATCCTCTTGTGTTCGGGATCCGGGATCCAGTGAGGGATGGTGTAGTCATTTGCTCAACACGGATGTAGGGGACCCACCTGCATTCCAGGTTCTGCGTGTCCACAGCAACCAAACCAAGGAAAATGGCCTTGGTGGAGTGAAGGAAGAGGAGGAGCAGCATCCGACTGGCGGTGGTCGTCTATTAACATGGAGTTTCCTGGAGAGGGAAGGACAGAGAAGGTCAGCAACAGTGGATATATGTGTATGCAATTATTGACGAATGTCCCTTCGTGGCACTGAGGGGACAAAATCAGTATTTTGTTTACTTGTGTGTTAGAAGACTTTTGTCCCCTTTTTAACGCATCCAATATGAAGGAGAAAAATAGGAAGGTGATTCTGAGGTAATCTGAGAACTTTTGTGATGAGTTCAAGGTGGCGGCCGAGCCGGTGACAATTCCAGGATTCGCAAAAATCTCACAAAATGCCAGGAATGCGTCTCAGACTAGTCCAGAGGACAGAACCGTCCGTCTGTGAAAACAGACTAACAACTGGCAAGGTTGAGGAGTCTGAAAGACGGAGAGCAGACACGGGAGGAAAACACGCACACGCGCACACACACACGCACACACACACGCACACACATACACACACGCTCACGCACACGCACACGCACACTCGCGCACACGCCCTCACAGGCTGGTAGAGCAGGAGCTCTTCAGGGGACCTCCAGGGCTGGCCTGAAGTGGACACAGTAACAGGCAGGGGACATGGGCAGAAACACAGGAGTGCTGCTCCAGGCAGAGGAGAGGAGGGCCAGGGAAGTCCTACCTGTAAAAGGCCAGATGTGCCTGGGAACATAATGGCGGCTGGATTGACTGGCACTGACTGCCATGCACAAGACGCGGAAGTGTTCAGTGCCTCCCTTGTGCCTGCAGAGTCAGGTCCTGTGCCCAGACATGGCATCCACTGCCTTCCACACTGAGACCAGAATGTTCTTCACATGCGATTCGCCAGTTGATCCCCCAACAGCTCTCTATGTCCCCGTCACACTGACCGCTGCTCCTTCTCAGGGAGGAGTCCCTCTGCACGGGACCCCCACTGTTCTCTCTTCAGGGTCCCACACCCGCTCTGGCTGGGAACAGCTCCCCCGTCCATCCCATCCAAACGTCACTGTGTCCAGAAGCCAGCTGCCACATCCTGAGCCAGAGACGTCCGGCCATTTCCTTAGGCCAGCCTGGAAATCTGTCTCTCTGCATCATGACTGCTAACGGCCTTCCTGGCCTGTTGTCATGATGTCCATTGTCCCCACACATTGAAAAGAAGGACCCTGTCCTTCTCAGCACCTCACTTGGAGTAGGAGCTGGAGAAAAGCGTCAGCAAGGGGATCCCCTCATGCTAGGGTGACTGCTGCCCATGGTGCCCTTGTGGGATGCCTGGGCCAGAATCTCTCAGGAAAGGCCTCGAAGGCCAGCGTGACAAGTGTCCTGTGAGTGTCGCAGGGCAGGGAACTGCAGCTCAGGCCGACATTTGAAAACTCCAAGCTCTCTTCAGGAAAGAACCAACAGAATTTCCGGAAGTGGCATCTTGCAAAAACCTACCAGGGACAACTTTCTGGTGAGAAGGATGTTTTGAGAGGACAGTCAGAGTTAATCATTTTTTCCCCAAAATAAAACTTAAAGACGTCAGCAGTGGGGTGGGGAGGGGGCACCCTGCAAATAGAAATACAGACTGCAGCAAACCGACAGGGATCGCGACCCGCGTGCCAGCCGTGGCACTGGCTGCGTGTAAAGCAAGTCCCCCACAGACTCCTTCACAATATGGCCCTTGTTAGGTGCAGGGTTTTCATTAGGTAGGGAGACCACGTGTGCCGCCCACGTGTTCCAGGTAGGCCTGGAATGGGGAGCTGGGCTTGTTTATGTTATTCCTGTCCATATCATTGTCATCTCGGCAAGCTGTTTATTTTTAAACCCAAGCTTTGTTTTGCTTTATGGGCAAGAGAACTATCTGTTTCCAGCCAGGATTCAAAGTAAGATGTTCATTCAAATTTCTAAATATAATGAGTGAATTATTTCTTTCCTAAGAATTTGCACCATTTGGGACTTGGAGGGACAGTGTGTATGCAAGGAAGGAGATCAAGAAGGATGCTGAGGGGCCTGTCCAGGTACAAGGTGTCCCTAAGACGACCCCAGAGCTGGGTGGGCATGGCCCATGTGGGCAGCCTCTTTGGAAGAAAGCAGATGTGAGTCCAGCCCTGACCAGCTCTCCTGATGTGATCTTGGAAAAATCACTTCACCTTTGAGGCTCAGTGATAGTGCAGTCATGGTGACATCTCCACCCACAGGCATAATAGTCCCCCACCAGCCAGAGTCCCAGCACCATTCTGATGAGCATCACGGACAAGCGTGTGGGAAAGCTCTGAAAACTGGGGAGAGATGTGGACCTTGTTATCCTGGGCTTCAGGACCTGCTGGTTCAGGGTGCTGCCCCATCACAAAAGACACACAATGTCCCTGATTTAGAGATGAGGCACCGGAGTCCCCCAGAGTCACTGGGTCTGTGCTCAAGAAAGCACAGGCAGGAGTGGCCAGGACAGACAGCTGAGCCCAGTGTCCTGAGGTACCCACCGTGACACTGTCTCTCATGCCCTGTCCTCCTCCCCCAGTTCCCCTGGGACCAGGCAACTAAGAAGGAGAAGAAATCTCATGCCCACCTCCACGAGTGCTGGCATACAATACACTCGATGACGGAGTTTTGTCACTTGTCCAAAAACCAGCTCCTCTGGGAAATCAGATTTGTGGTGGGAGATACGCTTCATGTCTGACGGCGGACTCCTGTTGGCTGGGTGTGGCAGTCAAGTCCCAAGGATGCCATTTCTCCCCGGCCGTCCCTCCTCCTTCCCTCCCCTCCTTTTCTCACCCCTTCTTCCCTCTCTGCCTCCCTCCTTGGTTCCTTTCTCCTTCCCATCCCCTCCCTCCCTTCCTTCCTCCCTCCTCCCTCCCTCTGGTCTATGACTCCTCGCTGAGCACGGTGTGGCCCCCAGTGGCCAAGAGACTGTGGATCTCTGCGTTCACGTTTCTGGGGGCTCCTCAGAACTCCGGGGCCTGGCTTCCCCGTCTCCCCTGCCGTCCACTCCTGCCATGCCCCGGTGTCCTGCCCGTGCACCTCAGGTGCTCTCAGCCCTGGACTTCGCTTGCTGTTTCTTTCTCCCATCCCGTCCCCGTCTCCAGACAAACAGCACTGGAGGGAGGTGCTTGCTCTAGGGAGCATCAAGCCAAAGCCACCTCTTGGACCACATGGGAGTCGTGGACACTCCCGCTCAGCCCCTTGCTGGGTGCCGGGAGCCCGTGGAGTACCTTTCTGGCCTCCAGGGAGGGGTCTGCAGAGCCGCTCTGACATTGCAACATGATCCTTACCCCTCTAGGGCCCTGGGAAGACAGGAGCAAATGGTCAGGAGCATCGGAGTAGAGGCAGCGGGTGACAGGCGCCATGGGGACAAGGCTGCATAGGCACCACACACCTGGATTCCAAGCCTCCTCCGCTGACTCGAGGTGTGACCTACGGCACATTCACTTCTCCCTGGCCCTGCAGGCCTCTGGGGCAGACGGGTGGCTGCCGGAGCCCAGGGTGGGAGGCGCTCCTGAGATGTCCAGCTCTGCGTCCATTCCCGCCCCACCGTGCACGGCCCTGGGTCATGACACAGCCCTGGTTTCCCTTCATTCTCTCCCTCCATTGCCTTCCTCTTCCCGGCAAGCCTCCCAGGGCTGTCTCCAGCCTCCCCGGGAGAGACTGCTGCTAACCCACAATGCAAGCCAGGAGGGGCAGAGGAGTCACGGTCCCCTGAAGACAGAGTGGTCTGGGGGTGGGCCAAGGGGAAGGAAGCAGGAGGAGGTGCTGGGGAAGGACCAGGACATCCCACTGGTCACAAGCTGTGCTGCCCTCCCAGACCACTTCAGAAGAGACAAGGGGGCTTCTGGCACCCAGACCCCCCACCACCACAGGTGAACGCTGCCAGCCCGCCCGTTCCATGTGCAGGGGAAGCAGCACTCACTGAGCTCCAGGCAGGGCCGGCGCGCCTCTCCTGGAGCAGAAGAAGGAATTCTCCACTTGCAGATGCTTCAGGCATTGGGTTTCCTGACCCCAGGCCTGGTTATGAGCTGCGCGAGGCTTTATTTTGAAACTCGGCACACGTTAGAGAATGGTTCTTACTTGGTGACAGCCCTGCCTCACCTGGACAGCGAGTCTCAATTTTTCTAACTTCAGGAGAAGTTTTCCTCGGGTACGACATTCCCCTTCTGAGAGCCACCTGTATATGCACGTCTAAACCTGCCGCCGGTGCTCATTAACCTGGAAGAGCTGGGTGAGGAGATTGTGGTGCGAATTAATTAACTGCAGATTAGATGATTCAGAAGAGAAGGTGACTTCATGGAGCACCGATGTCACTGCGCCTTCCCCACTTGGGAACCAGGAAACCAACACCCAGAGAGACTGGGGAAGGAGGAGGGCTGATCCCTTGTAAGTCACCAGAACAGAGACCACCTGAAGCCAAGGCCGAGATGCCAGGACCACCACTCTCTCTGGGACTTTCCCAGGCCCCTCACCTGGACCCTGTCCTGAAGTCTTAGGCTCTGCCCTGCTTGGAACCCAAGCCAGACCTGGCCAAAGCAGGCCGTGTGCCACCGCATGGCCCTGTAGGTGATGTCTGGGGCTCATTCTGCACATATCTGCAGTTTTCGGCTTTATCCATGGACACCCATCAAAGAGAGTCCACCAGATTCCTCATTGTCCCTGGGGCAGCTAGGCTGGCTCTGTGGTCCTGTTGTATCAGGGTCAATTAGATAGAATCAAAATTCTCTGACCTGGACCCCTGAGCCCTCAGGCAGATGGGTCTTCCTCCGCCCAAGCTCTCCAAGGTCCTCCAGCTCCGTGGGTGTGACTCCACTCCCACAGACTCTAGAGTGAGACGGTCCTGCTGGACACTGCCCTGCCTCTGGTGGCTGGCTCGCCTCCCCTCCTGGAGCTGAGGCTTGTCATGCCCACCATACCTTGAGGCCAGACAGCCTGGGCTGTGAGGTCCACACTCGATGAGGCTCAATAGGGCCTGAAGACAGTCTGCAAACGTGCCACTAACTGGTGTGGGGAGTCCTCCTGAGCTGGCGGTGAACCATGCTGTGTTCATCGGTCATGTCACGCATGGTCCTTCCCGGCCTCCTTTGCCAGAGCAGTGGCCCGCAATTACCATAGCCAATGGACATGCATCTCTTCCAATTAGGGGTTTGTGTATGACTGTCCTTCTTTATCCACCAGGGATATGTTCCAAGACCCCCCATGGAAGCTTGAAACCACAGATGGTGCCAAACTATGCATACCTACCTAGGAGAGTTTGAATTACAAAGAAGCCACAGTAAGAGATTCACAGCAATAACTACTAATAGAATCATTATAACCATCTACCACAACTAAAGTTACTTAAATCTGGTGAATTATTTATTTTTGGAGTTCTCCACTCAATATTTCCAGATAGCCATTGACTACAGGTGACAGAAACCACAGAATGCAAAACCACAGACAAGCAGAAGCTACTGTATATATTCTCTCTTAGAAGCCAATATTCAGGGGTTGGGGTCCCAAGGAAGAGGGAGTTTGTTTTCCTGAGTCACATGATGGAGGAGACTTTACTAACTCAAACTTTCATATTTTGCACAAGGGAGAAATAAGATTGTTAGGCTAAGTACTCATATATCAGGCAAACTTGCTTTGTTACTTCAGCACAGCCTAGCCCATCCTGACTAATACATGGTATAGCCTCTGCTCATCCTTCAGATTATATTTTTCCTCATTCTCTCCCATCTGGTCAGTCTCTGTAGACACCCCGATGTATTCTCACGTCCTCCACCACTGTCAGTTTACTGGAGGCACAATTCTATGTCACTAATTCCATTTCTATATTTGAGCTTCTGATATCTACATCCAGCCACCGTGTGACCAGTTTCCGGTGGATCTCTATTAGGAACCTGGTGTCTTCTATTCTGTCTCAGTAAAGAAAGTGATTATAACACACCATTAGATAAACAGAAGCTGGACGCTATCCTCCCTTCTTCCTGCAAATTCAACGTACTTTTAAAATGGCTCCACTTCTTGTCTCCATTGCCCTTCCCCTACCTGTACCCATGTCCCACCTGAAGACCAGCACTGGCCTCTTACTTGGTCTACCTGCTCCTCCTATGCAGTGACAGGTCTTGGACAAACGATCTTTTATATTCCCCACCTGAAGTCCTGCTAATGACCTCTTTAGATTTAACTCCTCGGCAGAGTCTTTAAGCCGCTTGTGCCTAGCCCTGAAATCAGAGCCCCCAGCTGCTGGGAAGGCCACATCACCTCCCCATGTCTTGCTGTTCTGATCTGCCAAGGACAATAAATAATGCTTCACTTATTGGGTTGATGTGAGGATGGAACCAGATTATTTGTAGGCACATACTTGACTCTATTGCCTGAAACACGTTAGCCATGATAAATCGTCATTAATAAGAAAAGTTGCTAGATACTGGCCCCTCCCATGGGTTAGCAACTGCGCTAAGCAGCATATACTCACAGCATCTTACTTAATTCTCACACACCCTCCTCTACCTTGGATACAGAGATGGTGACATGTGTGCAACAGGACCTGGCAGTGAGTCCCCAAGCTGAGATTTAAACCCAAGCCCGCCTGAAGCCATGTTTCCCCAACGTGACCTTCCAACTCTGCCATCAAATGTGGCTTGGGGAGCAAATAATGAAATAGCTGATGTCCAGGAATAGAGAAATGATTTTAGAAGGGTTATTTCAAAGACAATGTGTCACTATTATAGTGCAGGGTTGTCAACTTGCACACCTCTGGTGAGGGCACTTTTGCAGAGAATGCAACATGAATAGATAGATGGTAAAGGGAGCTCCCAGGTGTATTATAGAACCACAAAATATCATATACCTACATATGATCACGCCTAGGTAACTTTAGACAATTTCTGTCACAGCACAGCAATGAAGGGCACAGTATTCTGGAATCACGCTGTTTTGGTTTGAGTCAGGGCTCTGGAATATTCTGGTTGTGACCTTGGGTGAATTCCTTAACCTCTATAAGAAGAGAATATAATAGAACCCGTCCTGTCAGGTGGTTTGATGACTAAACAAGGTGACACACACACGGTGCCCAGAGAGTTGCTGATAATGGTGCTCGAATGTTGTCCTCATTGTCCCCATTGTCATTATGATTGAAAATGATAAAAACCAGAACACTAAACTGTACTTGTTTTATATAACCACCTATATTAAAAAGCACAGAGATATAGATAAGACTGGAAAAAAATAGGCAGTATGTTAACATGGGTCTCTCTGCCTTGTTTAATCATTAGTCATTTTTTTCTTCCTTTTTTTTCTGAATTTTTGATGTTGAATATGTGCCATTTTTTTTTTTTAAGAAAAGAATCACACTTCTGCAGTTTTAGACAAGGAATTTTATTTTCAAACCTCAGTGACTTTTTTTTAACAGAATCTTCTTTGGTCATTAAATTCATTTAAGAACCCTGATTCATTTTTGATCATCTGAAATATAGTGACAGGCGCTCAAATCAATCCCTACATTCGAGGTTTGCAAAGAGCATAAATTATTTTAGAAGTCATGTCAGGTAGAGTTTATTCCAAGGTTTGCTTGCAAATTTTAATCAGAAAACACAGAAGGTATATGCGGCTTAGATTGAAATATCCCTTCACCTTGTACTTGGAACCGGGTTGACTTACTGTTGGCTGGCTGATAGGACCAGCAGAAGTTACGGCTTGTATGATAGAGCGGCCTGGGCAGGAACTGAAGGAAACACATAAAGAAACATTTATTTAAAAAAAGTAAATCAACCATAAAGATCCTCCCAGCAGACCTGAGAGATGGAAGCCTCTCTCTCATTTTCTCCTTGGCAAAATTTAATCTATCGCTGGGGTTTTTCAAGCGTCATATTCAAAGAGATGCAAATTCGTCAGAGCTGAGACCCCAGCTGACTTTTAGCACCTTGTGAATGTCAAAGGGGCTGAAATGTCGCAGTGACTCACCTCCCTCTGTCCTGGCAAATGCAACACACACATGTGCATGTGTGTGATGTGGGTGTGCCTGTGTGCATACATGTGCATGTGTGTGTGTGTGTGTGTGTGTGTGTGTGTATTTTTTTTAAGAAAGACCACAACAGAACACAAGTCTACCTGTGTTGTTAGTGCCTGCTTTGTGTGGATCTGTTTGCTATATATCTGAAATTTAAACAGGAAATACCATACTGAGAAATAAAAGTGAGATGGAGAATGCCACCATCTATCTCTAAAACGCAGGCCCAGCAAGAGAGGTTTTTGCTTTGTTTTGATATTTTTTAAATAGCAGCTATTCCATCGACTGGCTTCCTCACAATGCATCTGATTAACCGGTTGAGGACTGACTTCACTCATGACCGATCTCTGCCCTCCTCACGGTTCAGTGCACACAATCCCCTAAGTAATATGCTTAATGTATTTACAATAAAAATAAGAGGTCCTAATTAATATTTCCTACACAGACGTGGATTGTAGGATAGCCGTGCTCTGCACGGGGATTGGCAAGACTGTTCTGAAGTGCAGTGCTCCTCCATCTTGGCACAAGTAAAGGATTGATAGATTAATGAAAAGTCTGTAACTTGGGATTATAGGAGAAAAATGACGTTAAGTTTCCCACCGCGTAACAAAACCCCCAGATATTGGCGATTCGGGGCTGTTACCATCAGCACAAAATTTGAAAATCATATCACATTCAATTCAATAAATTTTTACTGAGTTTCAACTAAGTGTTGGGCTTTGAGGATGCAAATGTAGCTCAGAGTCAATGGCCACCCATAAGGACAGCCTAGGCTAATAGGGAACCTTAGAGTCACCGATAACCATAATCATGTTACTTAGTAAATAAAGCTCAGCAATGTACAACAAGAAGCAATTGTTCCTCCTGGATCATGGGAGGCTGGCTGGTGGACTCTGCTGATCTTGCCTGGCCTCGCTCATGATCAAAGGTCGATGAGTTGTTGGCTGAGGTACCTGGGAAGACTTGGTTCTCCCCTCCACACCCAGAGGACTAGCCTGGACGTGTTCTCGGGGCAATGGGAGAAGCTGCAAGAGACAGCAAACCCGATCACCCCAGTGCTTTGCAAACCTCTGCTGGCATGGCTCTCACTAACATCCTAGCAGCCAAAGGTGACGTGGATAAGACTAAATTAGAGTGGGCGGATGCTTCAAAACTACATAGCAAAGGGCGTGTAGGGGAGAAGAATGGGGACTGTTTAGGTGAGACAGAGCTCAGGTGAGCGCTCAGCTTGGAGACGGAAGACATGGTCTGCCCCTTCTGCAGACCTTGGACGTCACGTTCAGATTATGAACACATGCAACTACACTAGTTAGAAACCTGCTTTTAATGACACACATACTTGCGTAGGTCCAAACACTTAATGCAGGTCAGTGCCATGGGAAGGTCACCAACCTCTCCGTCTCTCTGTTGTAATAAAGGGGCTCCTGGGGCAGATCCAGAGAAGTTGAAAATCTCAGCTCGGTTTTCCTTCATACCTCTCAGAAAACATCCCTGATAGGAAGCCATTGTGGGAATGCGATGGAAAGAGACGGTTGTCTCTTTAAGAGAGTGGATGGGGCCGTGCTTTTGGGTTTGGAAAGTCTGGAGACAGTGGCATGAGATTGATTAGGTGTGTACATGTTGGCTGAGAAAGCTGTAGAAAGGCGAATGGAAGTGTTTGACAAGATGAAAGACTATTCAGCATGTTAGACAGCTGCTTGAGTGAAGAGATCTATAACAGAGCAGTAAATACACTCGCCCGTAAATGATACCTCCACGCAAAAGCTGCTACAAGCTAGGTCACACAAGTTTTGTGTGACATGACAGGCTCAACCAAACAAAGTTTGAAAGCAAAGTTGAATGTGTGGGCCTCCTAACACATGGGGGGCCACCTGGGGCAGTGACCCACGTTTGGTGGTCACCAGTGTAAGGCTCTCTGTGTGGGACTTCATAGAAAATGAAGCCACACAGCAAAGCTGCGTGGAAACACGGAGACAGGATAGGCTTTGGAGACAGCCAGCCACAAGAGGGGGACTTTTAGCCCCAGGTTACCGTCTTACTAGCCTTGGACAAAATGTTCAACCTCACTGACTCCCAGATTCACTCATTATAAAGTATTTGGAGGTCTTTCCCTTTGGCATCTGACACATGCTGGACAACATGATCTGTTAGTGAGGGAGTGTTGGTGTTCCACAGTTGTTGGGGGACAGAAGGCCAACACTTGGTTTCACTGAGCTGAAATCAAGATGGCGCCAGGGGTAAACTCAAGGGGAAAACCAGCTTTTTTTTTTTTTTTTTTTTTTTTGCATTTTTCAGCATCTAGAGATTGTCTGTATTCCTTGGCTTGCGGCTCCTTCTTCCAGTTTCAAAGCCAGAAACATTTTATTTCCATGATCACTCTTCCTCTGGCCTCAACTAAGAATAACTCTCTCCCCTTTCAAGGACCCATGTGATTAAATCAGGTGCACACAGTTTATTTGCAATAGTCCTATTTTTAATCCCTTACTTACATCTGCAAGTCCCTTTGCTATGTGAGAAAGAATAGTCTTGGGTTGTAGGGATTAGGGCACGGACAACTTTGGTGGGATCAGGCGGGCAGCTTACTCTGCCTGCCACAACTGGGGGAGCTGTCTTCACAACCCTGCAGAACAAAAGCGCTAAGAGTAATGAAGATGTCCCCGCTCACAGGACCCTTCCCTGGCTGGATACAGCAGCACTGACTTCAGTAGATGACCGCTCCCCTTGATGTCCCCTGCACTTTTCTTCTCCTGTATTAGACATTCTTCCTGAAGCAGTCAGGGTCCCATCTGCAATTCTGACATGTAGCCTGTGCCTGGTCCCCAGGAAGCTGCTGACCAGTATCTGATGGGTGTCTAAGTACACCAGGGAGGAGGGGTCCACTGGGGTCTGGGCCAAGCTGGTCACTCAGCACACATCATGTCCCATCTTTATCTTGAATTTTAAGGTCAATATCATCTTTCCCAATAGACAGAGGAGGACACCCAGACTCAGCTCTGAAAGTACACATTTCTTCCCTGAATCACAGAGCTGGAGAATGATAAACTGAGGTTCAACAGGCGTCCATGGGGGCCCAAAGCTCATTTTCTTTCCCCCTGTGCCTAACCCAAATGCAGGAAGAAGCATAAATCCACCCAGTTCAGAGAAAAGAGGATCTTGCTGGTCACCCAGTGAAATCACCATGTGCATATACCCAGAAAATAGTCCTAAAAGCACTCGGGGCAGGGGTGAAGTTCCGTTGCACAAACAGCCTCCCTGGAACGGGACTCTTCCCGGAGCTAGGAGGGAACCACTAAATTTAGGCAACACTGCCCAGCTTCCATGCAGGAGGACCGCCGGCCACCCCCGAGCACCTAATACCTCTCTGGCAGCAGAGAGGGCTTATTTCAATCTCAGCAGACTTGTTCAGGTTGACTTATTTCTTTAGGCTCCATTTATAGTGCTCAACTAACCCATCCTGGGATTTGCCCCAAGACTCACAAAACGACAGATAAACAAAGAGAGAAAATAAAGGAAGGGATGTCGTGTCTATAGACATTTAGATCTGAACAGGCCCCCATGCTTTCCTGAGCTCACTCCTTTATTTTGCAGATTCGGACTCTGAATCTCAGAGCAGGAGTCACTAGGTCAGGGAGCTGGCTCCAAACTGGGAGCCAGTTTTACCGCCTGGGAGCCCCTTACTCAGGGAGGGCGTGAATAAATAAAGGGAATTTCCCAAGTCACATGAATCATCTGTTGTTGATAAGTGGCCAGGCTCTGTGGCACCCCATAGGTTGGGACCTGGGCCTCCCAACAGCCACACTCAGAGCACTGTTACCTTGTTCTGACCCTGACCCCTCTGGGTAGAATGTCTGATACAGGAGGAGAAAGGGCCTTTCATTCCTGCTCCTCATGCATGTCTTGAAAATAATCCATACCACTTTAATCAGGTAATTATCCAACACTGGACAGTATTCAATTATGGCCATAAAATAATGTAACTAATATTTTGTTTTGTTTTTAAACATACACAACAGACCCAAGAGTTCCAAATGAGTGAAAGCCTTCAGATGATCCTCCTTGGATTAATATTAAGCAGAAATAGCTCATTAAACCTGAGTCTTTGTGATGATCATGCCTCAGAAGGAGTGCAGACTGAGGAAGATAGACAGTTTTTCATGCACAACAGACAGTCCCTCGATTCCTGATTGTTGGATTTTTGCTCTCCACTATTGCTATAAAATGTTTTCTAATAAATGAGTGTAGTAAGCACGTTGTTATAAATAATAGCCATGCGACACTTGACTCGCTAAACCCTTATTCAACTTCTGCTCTGTTGGCGCTGGACAAGCCAAATCTTCAGTGGTACCCAGCCAAGTTCCAATTCCCCAACACCCTTCCGCCTGGGTGGCTGTAGCCAGTTTTTGTTTGTTTGTTTGTTTGTTTGTTTAATCCTTGAAGATCTAAAAGGATTTCAAAATAAGGATAACATCCCTCACTTGCAGAATAGTTTCATGTAAATCTAAGCACGTAGTTGGGATTCAAAGTGTCCAAGCTCCTTGTCTCCTTTCTTTTGCATGCAAAAGAACTCCTAAGGCTGGTGCTAAATATCTGCAAGATAACAGCCCCGACCAGCTTGCTGGTATCTGCATCAGCAGGAGCAAAATGCAGCAAGGGGGTATCAATAAAACCGTTGGAAGTCGAAGACATTTCAAAGTTGTATTAAAGATCAATAAATGCCTAAAAATAGTTTGTGCGTTCAAACACACAAGGGGATTTGAAACAACATAAACTTCTTACGAAAGAGTCTTTTTTTCTCACTTTATTAATCTATTTAATCTATTTTACTGGATATGACTTTATTTTCTTCTTCTTTGTGTGTGTGTGTTCCTCATCTTTATTTTCTCTCCCAGGCACGTCTATGCTGCTCACTGCGTGTTGGACACTGTTCTCGCTGCTTCCCAAACACCAGCCCTTCCACCAACACAGCAATCCCATAGCGGTCCCATGAGCCCCATCTTACAGATAGAGAAACTGAGGTAGAGAGAAGTGAGGTGGTGCACGATGCTTTTAGTCATTGCCATCATGCAGCCTGCCCTGCTGTCAGTGTGAGGTGCTTTGGGGCCAGTTTTAAAAGCCGGACGTCCTTGGCAAGAAGCTGGTGTGGCCCCTGAGGGGGTCGCCACAAGCAGCACCAGCGCTGCAGCAATTTCAAGTTGGGTTGAGCTTCCTTTATGAGCCAAGAGTGAGAGAAAAACTCCAGAGGGTCAACTGGCTGAAGGGGCAGAGGTGCAGGAAGGCTGTAGCTCCAAGGCTGCTCAGGTGATGTCCACCGGCAGAGCCCAGCAGCTATGATACACAGCAAAGGCCCAGAGCTTAAAGAGGGGACCAGCCATGGACTCCCGCTGTTTAGGGTGTCACTTTGCCCAAGTCCCCTGCTCTCTCTGACTCCAGTGTCTTTATCACTGTGACCTTGACCTCCTAGAGGGCTGATGGAAATCAGATATATAACTGCTCATGACACAGCAGGTGCACACCAAAGAGCCAGTTAAATTCAAAGGTGAGGTGGAGAGGGTCCACGCCTGCGCGGTGGGTACCCGAGATTTGTTTTCCTGGTATCGGACACTGCCAACAAATTGGAAAACCCGCCACCAATCTGAGAATGCACAATATTCTTTCTCTTGGGCTGTTTGGTCCTGAATTTTTTATCTCCCAAGAATAATGACCCCAGCCCTGGGCATTTCCAGGGGATTAATGACCAGCAGGATTTAATGACCCCGGCTCCAGCCTAGAGCCATCCCACATTCCCTGGGTACTCATTAATCCCAGGTAGGCCAGCAGCCCTGCTTCACACTGCTACAATCATGCCCAAGTTCAGCCGTGCTGCAAGTAGAGGGACCGCTGGGACTCCACGCCTCTGCTTCGGTCCCCAGCCTGCTCCAAGCTCCCGCCACTGGCTCATTTATGTACAGGGGCAGCCAGACAGTAATTAAAATATGCTAAGGATGCTCCTGTTTGCTGGCAGCTGGATCCAATGATGAGCTGCTCAAGGCACGCACCACCCGCCCCTCTCCTTGAACACGCACGTATTAACTTTTCGGGCGGCAGCTCGCATTGCTCCACGTGTGATGGAGAAGGATTTCATGAGATTTTAATGAGTTTCTACCGCAGCAAAGGAAAGCTCACAAAAGATCCATGCAAATTGCTTTGTCCTGTGCAGCAGCCCGAGCATGATGATGTGCTTCCATATTTGGTTTCCGCAGGGACGTATGGATATGCTGATGTCCGCACTGGGCCCCAAGCAGCTCCGCTTGCGGAGACACAGGGACCAAGGTGAAACAGTCCTGCCAGGGCAGTTCTGTCTGTGGGACAAAACCCCAGCCTGGATTTGCCCCATGGACATCTGCTATGTGGACCAAAGACTGGTCAGTGGCACCAATACCAAGTGTCTCGTCCTTTATATGAGATTTTCAACGAGTTCTGTGGCTGAAGACAGGACCTGTGATATCTGCAAGCTACCTCCCCGTGGGAAAACCTTAGTTCCTATAATGACAGGTGGGTTCCGCGTCACTGTTCTCTGCAGGCATCTGATCAGAAGAAAAGGAAAGTGATGGTTCTGGAATGACCCACACAACTCAGGTGTCCCCACGCCCCTAGAAATCTCAGACGTTGTCCATATTATCCCTATTTCTTTAACGAGGAGACTAAGCACAAAAGAATAAATAATTGGCCTCATCAGCAAGTGGCAGTGTGGAAAGAGGGACCCCAGGGGCCATGCTGCCTCCCCCTCCTTCTTGCTGGAAGAACAAGGCTCTTAAGGACTTGGAGGCTGCAGTGGACGGCCAGGTGGGCCCAGGGCTTGGGTCTCGAGCCAGGACTGTGTACTGTGTGGTGGCGGATCCAGGGCGGCTAAATAAAGGGGACCTGCAGGAGAGCACGGCAGAGTCTCCCCAGGGACAGGCGAGAAGTTCAGGAGAAAGGACCCACAGCACAGGGTCGCCCAAGTCACCTGAGCCACAGAAGAGCCCTTTTTAGAACTATCTCTGTTGACATGTGTGTAGATAGACACGCAGGTTTTCAGGCAGCTAATCACACATGTGATACGAACACGGACCAAGTAGCTTCTACACACAAATAAATACATGAGTATTGTGTTAGCTTCCATACTCCTCTTATTATTTAAAACCATCTTGAGTCAAAATCTGTGTGTCACAAATGACCAGCTTTTCTTTTTGAACTACTTTTGCTGTGATTTTTTTTTTTCCATTTCACAGTTAAATAGCTTCAGGGATGGGGTGGTGGCTTAGCGGTAGAGCGCTTGCCTGTGCAGCACCTGTGAGGCCCTGGGTTTGATCCTCAGCACCACATATAAATAAATAAAATAAAGGTATTGTGTCCACTTACAACTAAAAAAAAAATTTTTTAAAATAGCTTCATTTTTATAAACAATATATTCATCGTAAAAATGTTCTCACATAGTTCACAAAGGGTAAAGGAAGAAGGTGAAAATCAGCCAGGATCCAGTAGGGGAGAGAGGAAGCCTGGACTCAGCGGGGTCGTTGCCTCCTTGCCCAAGCCCCGTGCTTGCCCAGCCAGCACTGACCAGGACGGGGACTGCGACTTGCCTGTCTCTGAATCGCCAGGATCTGCCCCCATCTGAGCCTTAAAATTATGGCAGGGGGAGGAAAGACTGTGGCCCCAGGAAAGAGGCCCAGGAGCACAGTTTTTATTGGTGGCCATCAAAGGTGTGATGTTCTAAGGTACAAATGACATCGGTGGTATCCACAGCCTAGCAGGGCCCTCCAGTGACCTCACTATCTCCATTCAATGAAAGAAACCACACAAACATCACTTATAAAGTTCACATGTCCCACCCAGGACCTAGCTAGCCTCCAGCAGAACCTTATGAGACGGGGATACTGGTGGATTGTGGTGATCGGGATGTTTATGAACCCCCTAAATTCATATGCTGAAGCGCCATCGATCCACCATGATGCGGTCTCAAGAGTTGGGGTTCTTGGCTCCCTGAGAGGTCACGAGCCCCCCCGCAATGGGGACTTGTGCTCTCATTGTGAGGATCGAGGACGCCCTCTTCCCTCTTCCACCAGGCGAGGCCACCTGGAAGGTGCCACCTATGAGGGGAGGACCAGCCCTCACTGGACCCCAAATCTGCCAGCACTTCAGTCTGTGTAAGAGTTACCTGGTTAAAGGTGTTTTGTAACAGTCACGCAGGAGGACTAAAACAGAGGTGATCACAGTTCAGAAATGACTGACCTCGAGTGCCTGGAAAGTTCTAAGTCCCTGGTTCAAGACCAATGTCCTAAAGCCACATTCCAGTCTCGTTTCTCTGTGACATTCATTAACTTTTCTCCACAATGAGATGAAGCTTTGTCTATTGCCTCTCAATTTCTCCTTTCCTTGTTCTCTCCAAATTCTAAAATCTAGAGCTGATACGCACTACAGCAAGCATCTCTGGATATACGTAAGAAACTCTTCTAAAACATCGGCTTTCAGAAAACCTGAGGAAAGAGTGTTTTTTCACAGGGAGAGGGGGCAACTCCCCCGGGGCACTCAGGGTGAGGCCTTCAGTTTTTCTAATTCTTCCCCACACCTCTCTCCACCCCTCCTGCTCACAGTGACCTCCTAGGGCTGCCCATCCCCAGGGACTTCCCTGCCACAAATTGCCAACATCTCTAGCCAAGCCCTTGGAGAAATTCGTGGCATTGTAGGAAACGCAGCGCATCTTCTGTTGTCTCTGCAGAAATTTTCGGTCGATTAAGTAACAATAACATGCATTATTCCACGAGTACCTGGGATGATTGTCTGGGATACTGTATATAAATTCCATTGTATCGTAGTCAATTAAACCCTATTGTCTATAAAAGTCACCTGTCTGACTTGGGGGGGTGGGGGGAGTGGGAATGAATGCAAAAGACCCGAAAACGTGTTGAAACTCAAATCCAACCAGATCATTTGTGCTTCCTGGCGTGGAAGGAGAAAGAACAGGCAATATTTTTGGTGCCTTGAAGCTCCATGGTGATTTTCCCAGATCTTTCTGAGGGCTAAGGGTTGCTGAGCTTTGGCAAAGAGAGACCAAGGCCCCTGAAGTTTGACTCCCCTGAAAAGTAGGAAGAAGGAGACAAAGAACACTTTTTTTTTTTTTTTTTTGTCATTCGTGGCATAAATGAAAGAAACTTGTCATTCCAACTTCACAAGACACTGCTCGAAGATGAAATGTTCGACTCCATGGGGACGGCCATTTTTTTTTTTTTTTTTTTTGCTGTTATTACAGAAGAAAATTATAACCATAAAAATGTCCAATTTAGAAAAAAAGGTGGCACTTTAGTGTCATTTGCATAAAAGCTGTTACACACAAATTGTTATAAAGACAAATGTGTAGTACTCTTGTTGAAAATTGCTTGTATCTTTGGTGCTTCGCCTCCCACGACATAAAGGCCTCTTCAAACTGAAATTCATTCTCAGGTAAATAAAGCTGAAAGCGAGATTTCACCTATTTGGAGGAACGTGAGTGGTTTCTCCTGTTGTCTTAAACAGGTTTGAGAGCCTGGGCCCTCACCTCGTCCTGCGGCTCCCCGGAGGGCAGATGCCACGGATGCCACAGCTAGTCACCGCCCCAGCCTGAGCAGCTAGGACCCCTTGCAGGCACCAGCAGGAAAGAGGGAGGGGGCTGAGGGGGGCAGCAGCTAACCAGGTGTTCTTGAAGATTCACACTCCTCCCTGGACTGAACGCCCAGCACAGGCCCACCTCCTGGAGACCCCTCTTGGAGAATCCCACTTAGTTCCCTGTCACTCACCAACTATCGCCATGGGGATCCATGGAGTCCTTGAACCTGTGCGCCTTGTGCTTTTTCCAGGTGTCCCCTTCTGCCTGGCACAGTCTTCTGACCCACGTGGAAGAAGTTCAAGGGCCCCCTTACCACCCGCCGTCGGTAGCCCGCTCCTTTCTCTGCCTGCCCTACACAGATGACTATAGTAACTAGTTACTTAATTGAGGAATTGGTTAGTACTAATGGATATGAGTTATCACACTGGCTGCAACCCAATGGCCGTCTCCACCACCATTGGCGGCCACTGGGTGGCACGACCTGGGTCTGGTGCATTTCCATGTTGCAGTTCTAGGGTCCCCAGTGGAGATAGTGCAGACACCACAGAGTTCTGCTGAATGAACAGAGAGTGGGGACCTTCATTTCCAAATAACTTCCTGTTACAAAGCATTTTCCACTAAAGCAAATCTGTCTGGTCTGATTGTAATCAGGGAACTTTGGAACGTTGTACAAAATAGGTGTGTGTGTGTGTGTGTGTGTGTGTGTGTGTGTGTGTGTGCGCGCACACACGTGTGCATACACACACAACTCAACATGCAGAGCTTAGGCTTTATTAAAATAGAAGTTTTAAAAAGGGATCTTCCTAGACTTCCTCTGGTCATCTCACACTAATTCCTGTCATCACTGAGATCCTATAAACAAAGGAACTGACCCTTACTGGAAGAGTTTCAGTGTACGCAGGGATTCTGACTCAGGCCTTACAACCCCACGGGCCATATTAATACTAGACCACAGAAGAGGTAAATGAGCCTCAGAAGGGGAATTTTCCTGATGACACAGACATTAAAAGTAGAAAATTTAGGCTCCCAGTTTCTCTGATACAAATGGCTACACGGTCACATGTCGTCTCACATTCATAGTGATTTACTAATGATAAAATGGGACTTTCCTTTATTTTGTGTATTGCCTTCGGTCCTGGGAATTGGTCTGATTGGTTTCATTCTGGAAGTGATACACAAAGGCAAAGTGTGATACTAAAGAAGCCACATTGGAGTCAGAATGTCATCTCAAAGTGCTGTTTACCAGCCTCTGGGAAGTCCTCCAGTTCTCCCTCTGATTCAGCCTCCTCCCCTGGAACATACCAGAGGGGATGTTGATCCACAGCGTGGTCAGGAGGAGAGACATGGAGCCCACCCCGCCTTAGGAAGGACGTGCCACCAAGGGCACCAAGGAGCCTCGAGGAGCAAGAGGAGATAAGAAAATAGGCCAAGGGGTGCAGGAGGCTGAGAGAGGTGGACCTGGGCCACGTCCCAGCAGCTATCCTGGGAGTTGGAGTGGGACAGGGACCTTGCCTCCCATGGGGACGCTCTGCTAGCACTGGTCCATGGGGAAGTGGGGATTTCCTATCGAGGGCTGATTAACATCATCATCTCCCTTCCTTCCTAAGAGTTTACTTCCATTTCAGTTGAGAGAGGCAAAACAGAAACACAGCTGGGAACTGGAAGGTCCCCAGGAGGTTGCTGAGCTTCTATTAGGAAAGGGAGTGGATTTGGGACTGAGAGAAGTTTCTGGAGAAGGAGCAAGCAGGCCTCTGCACCATTGGTGAGGCAGCGGAGAGAACCCTCTGGGTGTCTGAACAGAAGGAGACTCACCCTCTGAATACAGCAGGACTTCCTGAGTCAAATATTTGCTCCGTCACTTAGACAGGCCCAGCCCAGCTGGAGCCAGTGCTGCTTGGCACAGCAGCGGGGACCCCAGAACCCAACGGCAAGGGTAGACGTCTTTCTAGATCCTCCAGTAGAAAAACAATTCTTTTGGGGCTGGGGTGTGACTCCGTAGCCAGGCTCTTGCCTAGCATAAATGAGGCCCTGGGTTCCACACCCAGCATAGCAAAAAGTTTAAAAGTGAAAAAATTCTTTTAATATGCATTTCTCTAACTGGTGCCAGATCAAAATAGTTGTGTAAGTTTCTATCAGGGATAGCCAGATATTTTTATATTTTCTGCATAGAAATTATAAGGAAAACGATTATTCTCTAGATTATAAAGTCAAAAAATAAATAAATATTTTATTGGGGGCTTTTATAATAGTTGATCCTTCAAAATTTCAAAAAGGGTGTGAAAAAAAAGGACATTTGAGTTAATGCAGAAGAACAACCACAACTCATATTTCATATTTTCAGAATGAAAAATAAAAGCTGAAATTTTCACTTGGCATGCACATTTTATCTGCCACATTTTTCAACTTTAGCTTTTTCTCTGATGACGTACCACCCAGAAAAAGCCTTGGGAGAGCCACCAGGGGAGGTGTCGGGTCCTTTAGGGAAGGAGAGACAGGGTCCTGGGGCTGGGACGTCCCCCTCTATTAGAGGAGAATTTAAAGAGGACAATGTGATTATTTTAAAGGTCACGGGTCTCGATGAGATAAGACAAAAGCAGTGGCGATCTCACCAGGGCTGAATTGGATTACAGCCGGTTTTGTTCAGGCCAATTCATCAAAGCTTGTCTAGATTAAATGTTGGAGAAGCCCCTGCTCGTGAGTCTGCTAAGGAAACTGTTGAAATGGGGACAATGGCACATCTCCTTCAGAGTGCTCCATGCCATCTAAAGATACCGTCTACCTTTTAAGATGTGTGTCTATGACTATGTACAGTCTGAAAATGTACGACAAGAAGCCTAGGACGGTAGACGTTATCAGGGATCCCAGAGAAGAATCACACGCAGGTCAGAGAGCTCACAGGCCTCCTGAGGACAGACCAACGTGATTTCTAACCTATTGAGAAGCCAGCCAGGGGCAGAAGATGGCAGCCACAATGACACCTCTGTCACCCATGAAGCCGTGGAGGAGAGGTCTCCAGGTCCAGGTGGACGGGCTTCCTACGCTTGTCTCTTGGAATGGGGTTTTGCAAATGCCCTTCTGTGGGCCAACTGGCCCTGTAAACAGGGCACCTAGGAAGAAGCAGAACTTCTTAGATTCTCTGGGCAGGTGTCTTACAAGAGGGAAAAGGGACCTGAGCCAAGCCTCCTGGTATAACCCCAAATACCCAGTCAGAGAGTCCACCCTCCTCCCAGGGAGTGGCCAGTGAAGGGCCAGGGGAGCTAGGAGTGGTGTGCTAGCAGAGTTCCCTCCACACGTAGGAGGAAGGTCCAGGAGAGGGGAGGCACCGCCCACAGTCTGCAGCCAACATGGTGCCGTGAGCGTCCTCCAGACTGCAGAGCTAGGTCCAGTCCCCACATTCAGCTGCAGGGGTGATTCCTGCCAAGTCAGCCCAGGGCTCAGAGGCCAGGCTCTGAGGAAAGCAGGGAGAGGAACGGGCCACTCAAGCCCAGCAGAAAAGACCCAGATCAACAGTCAGTGTGCATCAAATCTTTTTTTTTTTTTTTTTTTTTTGCAGAGATGAGGGAGCTGACTCTTTATGGAATTCCAGATGGAAAACCAGAAACAGCAGCAGGAGTTACAGGGAGACAGACTCCGACTTGGGCTCAATGTAAGGACGAACTTTGGAACAGTTGGGCGCGCCCTGACGCACTACCTTGTGCAGGAGCGAGGACCTGTTTCTGGAAGCGTCTTTGCGGAAGCTGGAGGCCGTCTTTCTGGGAGGCTGTGAGGGGGTTTCCTGCTCCGGGTGGGAGGAAGAGCCAGATGGTTTTCCAGGGCTCTGGGAGGCTGCACTTCTGTTGACTCCCTTTCCTGAGGCGCACTTGGAGTACTTCTGTGCCCCCTGTGCTTTGGGTAGGAGACTCAGAGGCAATGAATGCCTAGCTCTTAGTACGAACCAAGGGCCAGGAACTGCAGAGTCACCATCCACGGAGCGCTGATCTCTGGGTCATGCAATTGCCCTTTAAAACTCCTGGTGACCTGGGGCACTTTTGACACACTGGCCAAAATGATGGATAATTAAAGAGTGACACCATTTACTATTCCAAATTGCTCTGTGCTTACCAACTACTGCAGGCTCCCCAATGGCCCCATGAGGCCTGGCTACCCCCACGTTACCAAGATACTGAGGCTGAGGAACGCATGCAAGTTCCTGCAGCTCATGCACAGTGCCGTTGGGTTCTGGGCTCCCCGCTGCTGTGCCACGCGGCACTAGCTCAAGCTGGCCTCTTTTATAGACCTGGGCTCTACATGTCCCATCCACCGAGGCACATTTGCCTCTCTTTCCTCTTCAACCTCCTCCTGATTCAACCCCAGGCTCTCCTCCTTCTTCTCCAGGCCTGACTGTGCTCCAGGAAAATTATCTGAATTGAACCTCTTTTCCCCAGGGTTCCCCCGCCTGCCAGGGATTTCTCAAGGGCAGCAGCTGTGCACTGTTGTTCCTGACACTAGACTGAGTGAAAATAGGCATCTAGGAGAAGTTCATTGAGTGAATAAGCAAGCTGATCTTTTCAGGGACGTTCTACGGACGTTCCTCCTGTGACATCTTTGGACGGACACAGGTATTCCTAAGTGATGATTTGGGAGGCTGCCTGCGCATGGGAACACCTTCCTAGAATAAGGGTTTATTATGCATAAATCAGTCCTGAGTCTTCTGAGAAGCAGAATAGACAGACAACAAGTTTACTGGGAGAAATGCCTGGGTGGGGTTATGGAAAGAGGGCCCCCGGAGGCTGGGAGGCCCAGTTCTGACCCACGTGAAGGAGAAAGAGTGGAAAACCTAAGGCGGGATATCTTGGCCTGCTGTGCTGTCAAAGGTCAGAAAAGCCCTGAGGAGCCTTCCAGCAAAGCTAGCAGATGCCCATGTCCTGGGTCTCCCAGCCATGGGACTGCTGCTAGGCCTGAGCGCTGATGTAGGATTTGATAGATTTCAGAGCACGGCAGCAGGGGCCCTCTGTCAGTCATGCCCCAGACCCAAGAGGTGGGTGTCCATGGTCTGTTCCCTTGCAGCCTCCAGGAGATCCACAGCCTCTGGAGCCTTGGAGAAGCTCCGCTGTAACCGCAGGATTGACTGCGTCATCACGCTCTGGCCACGATGCTGTCAGGGTGGGGCGTGCACCAGCATCGCGTACAGACACGGACGCTCTTTCACCCTGCCACAGCTGTGTTTTCACTTTCAGCCTCGGTGTTAGTCTAAACAGCACGCACTGGACAGCTACCCAGAACAGGATCGGCCAAGGGTGCACACGTGTCTGCAGAGCAGCCCCTGTGGCTGGCACTTAATGGGAGGAGAGGGTTTCAAACACAGCTGCTCTTCTGACCACCACCCTACTTGTTGGCACCTTCGGTTTTCCAGGTAGTGTTCTCATCACTTGGTGTGCACTAAGTCATTTAATCTGACTGTTCTTATCTCCCCCACCCCTTCCACAGTGAGGAAACCGAGACAAGGCCACAAGCCTAACAAGCTGTGGAGCAGGGATTCGGATCTGGTCAGCTCAAGACCACACCCTTGGACACCACGTTCTACCAAGCAGAGGAGGGAGTGGGAGAAGAATGTGCTCACGAGGTGGCCTGGGAAGACGGTGTCATCCAGGCTTAGGCACTCAGCAATTTGATGACAGGAGCAGATGGTGCTAGAGGTGCCCACAGGCCTGGCCTGGGCCAGCAGGACCTGGCCTTCCTCTGCAGAGTACCTGCTGTTTGCATGTCTTGCAGCAGCCACCCGGTCAGCAAACTTAGCGTTTCTCTGTGAACATACTCTTGCTTGCGTTTTTGTGTGTTTAGACCTAGGATTTCTTTCTCAAGTTTGCATTCCCGGCACAGTGGCAAAACACACCTGTAATCCCAGTGACTTGGGAGGCTGAGAGAGGGGAATTGCAACTTTGAGGCAAGTCTCAGCAAGTTGGTGAGGCCCTTAGCAACTTAGCAATACCCTATCTCAAAGTAAAACACTAAAAACAGGGCTAGGGATGTAGCTCAGTGACAAAGTAACTCTAGGTTCACAAACCAGTACCTCCAAAAAAACAGTTAAAAAGAACATTCTCTGGTGAAGCTGGTAGTTTCCTTCGGGTCCTGTTCTAGTTGGGATCGGAATGTCCCAAAGGCTCATGTGCTGAGGGCCCGGTTCCAGCTGAGGGTGCTGCTGGGAGATGGCGTGAGCTTTAGGAGGAGGGCCCAGTGGGAGGAAGTAGGTCACCAGGGGCATGTCCGAGAAAGGGATATTGGGACCTGGGCCTTTCTTCTCCCTGTGTGCTTCCCAGACACCCCGAATGCACAGACGTCCCCCACCTTGTACCTCCGCCATGCTGTCCGCCTCACCACAGGCCCGAATAACAGGGTGAAGCAGTCATGGACTGAAACCTCTGGAATTCTGAGCCTGGATAAGCCTTTCCTTCTTGATGTTGATTAATCTCAGGTATTTTTTCACAGCCTCAGAGAGTTGATTCATGCAGGTCCCCCAATCCAAAGAGTGCCCAGAGAGATGCCCCATTTCACAACACTGGTCCCATAGAGCCCACAGCCTGTCCCACATCGTGGTGTAGGACCAAGGGTGCAGGGCAAGACTCTTGGTTTAAAAGTGATGTCTCCAGGAGATTAAAGGCTGCACGGAGCCTCCTAGCAGGCCAGAGGGAAGAGCAGCTTCACTTTCGTTGATGCAATAAATACTTCTTGAGCACCCACATCCCTATGTGCCAGACACTAAGCCAGGTGCTTGGGAGACAGCACCGAACCTGTAGTGGGAGAGAGAGAACCGCGGTGACAAACAGATCAATGTCTAAGAGGAAGACGAGCGCTGGCAAGAGCAGGGAGGAGGCCCAGAGACTCCACCCTGGAGGCAGGACCAGCCAACGGCATCAAGCAGAGACCAGAAGGGTCGCAGAGCAGGACAGGGCTTGTCCGATGGCCGTGTATTCCAGGCCAAGGGAAGAGCAACACAGGTGTGGAAGGGAAGAATGGCCCATGGGACAGGAGTGGAGTAAGTGGTGTGGACAGGTGGGCAGAGGTAGGTCATGGTGGTCCCGAGCCCTGGGTGAGAACATGGGCTTTCATGGAAGGCAGAAGCTCAACCATAGACTTTTTTTTTTTTTTTTTTTTTGGTACCAGAGATTGAACCCAGAGGCTCTTAGCCACTGAGCCACATCCCCAGCCCTTTTGTAATTTATTTTGAGACAGGGTCTCCCTGACTTGCTTAGCACCTGGCTAAATTACTGAGGTTGGCTTTGAGCTTGAGATCCTCCTGCCTCAGCCTCCCATGTTGCTGGGTTTGTAGGGAGACAACACTGCACCCAGAGGGTCAACCATAGACTTTTTAATGAATAGATATTTTTAGAGTAGATACAGGTTTATGAAAAATCAGGTATCTGTATCTGGGTTTTCTCCCCAGCACAATTTCTGCTAATACTAGCATCTGGCCTCAGTGTGGTACCTCTGTTGCAAAAGATGAACCTAGATGGACACATTCTTATCAACTGAAGTCAGTAGTTCACACTGGGTCTCCAACCTTGTGCTTTATATTCCGGGCACCTTGACAATTGTGTCAGCGCCACGTGTCCACCTTTACAGTGGGCTACACGGTGTTCCGCTGCCCCTTGAGCGGGTCCTGCTCTCCCTGTCTCCCTCTGTCTCTGAGCCCTGGCAGCTGCTGATCCTGCTGCCTGTGATTTTGATTCTTCTCGAATGTCATGTCGCTGGACTGACTCGGTGTGTATAACCTCTTCAGGATAGCTTATTTCACTTGGTAATCTGCATTTAAATGTCTCCCATGTCTTTTTGTGACTTGATAGCTTATTTCTTTTGATTGTTCAATAATATTCCATTGTATGAATGTGCCACCGTTGGTTCATTCATTCACCTGCCGGCGGACAGGTTTGGGGGATGATGAGCAAAGCTCCTACAAACATTCATGAGCGGGCTTTCCCGCAGACACCGAAGTGTGTGTGTAAATACTGAGGAGAGTGATTGCTGGGTGGCGGGGTAAGACTGTCTAGCTTTAAAGAAGCTGCCAAACTGTCTTCCACAGGAGGGTGGATCAGATCCGAGGGCTCACAGATGCATCTGGCTGGGCTGGAGGAAAGAGCCCTGGGCACAGAAGCCTGACTCTCTGGGGACCTGTGAGAGGCAGGTCAGGAGGTAGTGGCAACAGACCAAGGGGACAGCAGGACATGAGGCAGAGCACAGTCTGCTTTGACAACTGCATCAGTTTCCTAGAGAACTGATCCACGAATCATTGTTCGCACATAGGTACTGCCTTTTTAAAAGGTGCTTGAACCCCCATCCTGGATGATCTTTGGGGTCACTTCCAACTCTGCAATTAGATCAGGCTTCATTCAAACAGCAAGCAAAGGTTCAAAGAAGCCCCCCCCTTTCTTTCCACAGTTCAAGGAGATGGTTTTGTACAATATCTGAACCTAACAATTTAGCCGGATTTTCCTTTGTAGTAATTATGTGATGATCAATGTCTCTGTCTCTCCTAGGGGGAAAACCTACTAAATATATGTTCTATCTAAAATGGTTGTTTTTATTGTTATAAACCAGGACAAGTGAGGTGCTGTTTCATATTTAGCAACATATAATTTACCTCTTGTACGTCTTCCTTTAAACTTGTGGTTACCTTGTCTCAAGGTAAAGTGCAGCAAACAATGAATTATTGTCATTATCTTATAATCAAACCCAGAGCCGCCAACAATGGGTGTCATTATGTCCTAATGGGGGAATAACCAGCCAATTCTACGATGGTCATTATGGCAGCAAAATTTAATAATGCCCTGACTTTTTTTTTCTCCCCCTTCTTATTTTCAACACCAATTAAAACTGTTTTCTAGTGTTTCTTCCTACATTGTCTGGATCCCAGTTAGCAAAATGATTGTTTAGCAAATGCGATCTGGCAGCAGGAACCAGGGAGTCTTCTCCTTTCCATTGTGAGCCAGAGAGCGCCTGCGGGGCTTTCTGTGTGCCGGGGACATTGTGCCCACCTAGGAGAGGAGGAGGAGCGGGGAGAAGGGGTCCTTGAGCCCTGTCAGGGGGAGGAAGTACTCTATGACCCTGTGGTAAGTGCTAGCGCTCTCCCCTCCCGGCAGAACCTCATGCAGCATTCCCAGTGTGGATTTGGGAATGAGGAGGGGCCTAGGGAGAGGGAGGCGTGTCTTAACAAACTAAGCAGGAAGAGCAAGCCGGGATCTGAGCTCCGAAGGAGGGCCCTCAGAGACTCCACTGAGACCTGCAAAGTTGGCCTTCCTTGTGGGCCAGACAAGCATGTCCCAGCAGCCAGGGAGCCCATGCAGTTGTGTCATACCTTTGGAATGTGTGCTTTTTCCTTGTGTCAGTCACAGTGCCCTTGCTGGGGACCTAAGGCATGCTGGGGATGTTCTCACCAACAAGACTCTTGGTGCTCTCCGGTCCCCACCGGCCTGTCTTAACCACTCAGACTCGAGCTGCGTCACAGGCTCCTGGACCAGGACCAGCCAGCGATGGCCTGCAGGCCACTGAGCATCCCCTCCGTGGGGCCACTGAGACAGAGACCTGCACCACTCTCGGTGCTCTCTATGGAAATGGCGCTGTGCCCCAGTGCCCCAGAACTGGCTGGGACCCCTGTGCTGCAATGCTCGGGACAGGGACAGGCCTGGCTTGCCAGTGACCCTGTCCTCAGGATGCGCTCTTTCCCATGCTCTGCCAGCTGCTTTGGGGCATTCCCGGATTCCTGGAGGCTCAGGTGCTGCCACCCCCACCACCCTGAGGAGTTCAGAGTGACACTACTCTGCTTGAATCCTACCTACCTGACCGGAACCAAAAAGCTGAGAATCAGAGACTGACGACTTCCAGGTCAGCACAGGAATGAATCAAGGTGGTTTCTGAGCATAGTTGGCTAGAACAGGCCAGGAGTGAAGTAGCCACCGCAGGGACTTTGAACCGTTCACTCTGTCTCCAGGGCCTGGGACCTACTAGGTGTTCATGAATGCTAAATGAATAAACAAAGTAACAAAGCTTAGAAGTTGCCTAATGTAAAGGTCACTAAGTGTCCAAGTCACAGATCCCTAGACATCCCATAAAAGCTAGGACACTCTACAAAAATGCACATCCACCTCAATTTGACACAAAACATAGGGTTTTGCAGCTCTTTCTGGAGAGGGGCAGAGTTCATGCATCCAGATTAAGACCCTCGTGTGTCCCTTAACTTCGGACAGCACCCAAAGGGAAAAACTCAGACTGGGGCAGGTCATCAGCTCTGCCCAGGATCCCATGAACCTGAGGGTCTGGGCTTGAACCCACCACCTGCTTCTCCTCTGGCCACTTCCTCCAAGAAGTCTCCAGGTCCTTCCGTTCCTCCTGTGTTTCACAGCAAATAACGGGCCCCTCAGTTTGGCCAGGTAGCCATTCAACTTGCATCAAATTCCTGATTTTAATTTTTCTAATATTCCCATTAGTAATGTCTGTTTAAGCCACCATTTGGTTGTCCAGTGTTAAAATGTCTTTGAAAGAAAAAAAATGAATGCAAATAATTAAAAGAAAAAAAAATCTAGAGAAAGCTATCCATTTGTCAGGCCTGGCATAAAAAATGTCTCAAAATGCAGTGTTTGGGAAGATAAAATATATGAAGTTTTTTTAAATAAGTGAATTCCAATAATAATCATGTCAGCTTATGCAACCCCATTATTCTCTCTGGAGGCATCCTGATAAATTTTTCAGGTGTCCAGAAAGTTCTACCGAGTAGACTCAGGTCAGAATGTAGACTGACAGGTGCTGAGGAAGAAGGTGTCCGAGTGGCAGCCTGGTCCTCAGGAGGTGTCCAGTTTAATGAGAATAAAAGGAAGAAACACATCAAGGTCAGTGCTGTGATGGGGACAGGCAGGCCTGAGGTCCAGGCTCAGAGAGTCTCCCACAGCCGAGGTCCACCTTTTCCAGAGGCTGGAGGGTTGGGCAGGGCCTGTTTCGGGGGGGCCTTGGGAGCTATCTGGACGTATTTCTAAAAAACATTGGGAGAATATAGGCTGAGCACAGAATGGGTTGTAGGGATGCCACATTGAAGAGGAGATGATGGGGGGACAGGGGACGCAGAGGAAAGTCGGTGACAATCCCAGGGTCCTGTGGAAAGGAAGAGAAGAGCAAATGGTCAGCAAAGGACCTGAGGGTGGGGCAATGTCAGCACCAAGCCCAGGTCCAGTCACAGGCCCAGCGACTCCTACTCAACTCTGGAGGATCATGGGCTGGACGTCTGGGTGTGGTCGCCCTGCAGTGCCCCCTCCGCACCACCTGCTTCCTGATGCCAGAAAACGATAAGCTATAAATCACATCCGAGAGTTGTTTGTTTTTTTATTATTAAAATGTTAATATTTATCTTATCACCGCTTATTTTGAAATGGGATCAAAGAAATTAAAATTTTAAAATGAGCTCGCTCACCTCAATGGAGAAGACACTGTAATAAGATAGATGGTCCCATTTTAATGAAAATCTCCCGTGGACTCCCTGTCCAGCTAGCCCTGGCAGGGTGGTTGAAATTGCATTAAAAAAAGACCAGAGTCTACTTGAATATTCGATTCCAGTTCTGCAGATAAAAATCTATGCAAATTCAGAATTTAAATACAGTGCCACTGTCAGTGGTGAAGGTGGCTGCCGAAATTCGCTGAGCTCTCAGAAGCCAAAGGCTGACAAGGGCCACCACCGGGCACAGCCCTTGTGATTTGGTGCCAGAGCCATCCTGGTGCTTCATCTTCTCGTCCTCATCTGGTGAGTGTCCCCTACACTCAGGGGACACGTGGCAGTGTCTGAAGACCTCGAGGTGCAGGCTAGAACTGGTCCTCACCTCCCAGTTTGCCCGGCGCAGCCCCACGGAGGGCTGCCTGACAGGTCAGCAGGCTGGGGGTGAGGACGCCACCCCAATCTCAAGACGTCAAAGGTGGGGTGAACACCTCAAAAGGCAGGCGTAGAGTGAGAAGGGATCTGTCATCGTCACCCCTGGAGGTCTCCCTCTTGCTTGGCTCTGAGCCTCCCATGAGCTGCTGGCCGGCGTGAGGTGCTTCAAGGGAGCCGGCTCATCTTCTAGGCAGGACCTCCCTTTCCCACCTCCAGGACAGGTGACCTTTAACCCCCTCCCTGCCCAGCGCTGCTCACCCACAGAAACCTCTCCTCCACTCGCAGCTGTTCCCATGCACCTGTGCCCACCTCCGCCACAGTGCCCCTGCTTCTCACACACATGGGAACTCACACATGCTCATGCCCGCACAGACACTCACACTCACAGGAACTCACACGTGCTTGTGCCTGCACACATACAGGAACTCACACGTGCTTGTGCCTGCACACATACAGGAACTCACACGTGCTTGTGCCTGCACACACCCACACACTCACAGGAACTCACACATGCTCATGCCTGCACACACACAGGAACTCACATATGCTCATGCGTGCACACACACTCACACTCATAGGAACTCACATGCCTATACACTGTCAGACATTCATGTATTCAAACCCACTCAACATGCACACACTCCTACACGGGCATAAGCATATAAATGCATTCACACACACATGCACACATCTAAGCATGTACACACTAAACACGCACACGGTGGTACTCACAAATGAGCATGTTCCTAGACAGGTATGAGTGTACAAATGCATTTGCACACATGCATGCACACATCCAACCATGTACATACTCATACGTGCACACTCATAGGCTCTCACATGCGCAGCTTTAATCACACCCACGCAGATGCACACATATGGAAGTGCACACAGGCATTCACACTCTCACACCACACATACTCAAGTGCAATGGGCACAGGCATGTGCACACACAGCCTGTCACATGCACACCACATGACTGTCACATGACTCCTGCTCCTGGTCCCTGCTCCACGGGGCCTTTTCTGACCAGCCTGGCCCCTCCAGGGTCAGGCGTCCCTTCTCTGAGCTCCCTGCCACTTGGGCATGCCTTTGGCATCTACCAAGTGTGTCACCACGTCAGGCTCTGAGCTCCCGGGAGCCGCCCCAGCACAGCTGGTTGGCAAGAAGCAGGAAGGGATGACTGAGCTGGGCACAGGACCCTGGCACAGTGGGCCACCACCCATGCTGTGCCTGCACCCCGAGGCCTCGGTGGAGCTTCTCCACCAGGCAGACGTTAGACAGTGAGGGCCGCAGACCCTCTCCGGGGGAACCACTGAGAGGTGCCAAGTGGGCCTTTCCTGGTCCCTGAGCCTCGGCAGCTCCTACAGCCTGCCATGGACACAGGCACCGTGGTCTTCCCTGACCTCACTCCGGGTCTGCCCCTCTTCCCACCAGGTTCCTCCTTTTGTGGTCTGTCCCCAGCCCCCGGGCTCCACTCCATCCAGGAGCTGACAGACCCCCAGGCCCAGGCCCAGGCCCTGGAAGCCGGCACCCACATCAGGCCTCAAAGACCTAAATGTGCTTGGTTGTTGTTGTTCTTCTCTCGCCTTCACATTTGCATGGAACTAGCGAAGCTTTTAGTCTCTGGCTCAGGCAAATGCATTAAAAAGATGAACATTTTAGTTAATGTTCTAAGAAGATTTCCAAAAGCAGTTCTGATTGTGTACTATTAGCATTAATTAATCTCTAGATTGGGACCCGCCGCTCTATTAGGGGAATGCATATTTTAATTAATTTCTCTGTGCTGCTCTGCATGGGTTAAAGGTAGTTTGGTGGGCTTTGTCTGCCTCAGCCCTTTCATAGAACTCAAGGTACCAAAGAAGCCACAGGCACATGGATGCAGAGCACAGAGCCAAAGCTGACCACTGGCCAAGGAGTCACAGGAGAGCTACTGGGAGCCAAGTGACCTCCGTCTAGAATCCAAGCACCTACTTCCACACAGGGACCTGTATGGAGTAATGGAGACACAGTGACTCTGTTGACCCTAACCCATAGGGCAACTTTATGCAAATTTGACATTGAAAATAATGCTATTTCTTTTTGAGGAGGGCAGTCCCACAGTAAGTGAATGCTTAAAGAACAAACTTGATGTTGACTAGGACCCTTGCACGGTGAACATCCTGTGAAACTGTATGTGGCACCCTGGATTGACAAACGTGCTTCTCACTCCTGACCTCTGAGAAGATGCTTGTCCAGGAAACCCCAACCACCTTTGCCCTCACAGTGGGTATTTATCTATAGCTTTGTGGCATTTTTCATATAAGTTTTAGTGGGTTTTAGGTAATTAAGTGGACATCTGTTGGAAATAGCACACACACACACACATGTGCACGCACTTACACATGTGAACTTGCACAAGTACATGCTTCAAACCCCACTCCTAGCACCCTTTTCTGCACATAGCATGTGAAATCCAATTGACAGCCTTCCCATGAGACATTACATTACCCGCAGATACCAACTACTTCTTTCCTTCGGTTGTGTGTACACAGAGCATTCAAATGTGTGCGTGTCGGGTGCACATGTTAACACGTGGATGGCTCTGCCCTTGAGCAGAGCAGGAAAGAGGAATAGCCACATGCTCACATGTACTTAGGCAAGCACATGTGTTTAACACGTGTGCTCTGCATGTGTCAGGAGGTCGACTGATGAGGGCTTGTGTCCATATGTATACACTACTGAACGCACACAGGTTTGTGGGACATAATGGGACATATATGGGACATGGGCATGTTTATGTGAGGTGCGTGCGTGTGTGTGTGTGTGTGTTTGTGTGTGTTTACACGTGCAAGTGCACACATGTCATCAATGCATGTGTTTATACCCTCACAGGACAGTCTGGGGTTGGAGGGGTGGTGTCCTTTCCCCAGAGAGAGGCCGAAGACGAGGGCTGAAGGGGTCGGTGCCTTTCGCAAGAGCCCCACGGTGGCGTCTGCTCGGGCTCCCTGGCCAGATGGCGTCATGTGATCTCCTGAGCAGGACGTGAAGCTGGGAAGGAGAGGTGGGCTGCTATTCTTTGTTTCAACTGGGCTTGACGTGAACACGGATGAATCGGGGCTTTATCACCAAGAAGACGGTGGAGACCCTGGGCAGTGGGGACCCTGCGGTGCCTGCTCTGTGTCTCTCCACCAAAGCCAAAGCAAGTGCAGGAAAGGCACACGTGCCTGCCCCGGGTCCTTCTGGGGACTTCACGTTGTCGTTCCTCACACAGCAATTTTGACGTGGATCGGGAAGACAACCCCTGGGGTCACGGGCTCCGACAAGCACTCGGGCTGCTCCGCCGTTGTCTTCTTGCGGAGCATGGCAGGGGGCTCTCGTCAGGCCTCGGGTCTTACTGATTTGTACAAATGCGTTTTCTCTCTCACACTTCTCAAGAAGACCCGTTTGCACCCCGGCGATCTCTTTTGTGCAGTTCACTTCCCGGGCTCATGGGCACTGTGAAGGTCAAATCGTTCAAATGGATTCTTTAGTGTCTTCGATCCAAAACCAACAAAATCCAAAGCCAAGAGACAAAGGTGGGGGATGGGAGGCACAGGGTGAGCAAGAGAAACCACCCAACCTGACCAACCACACCCAGAGAGCCCAGCACCACAGGACCTGCACACTGTTCCTGCTGCCCCGAGACACTCCTGACCGACCTCTGCTGCAGAGGCTACCCATCATTTCACAAATCCATTATTTAACAGTCTGCTTAGGAGAGAGGAAAAGAGAAGCCAAAACATCCCACAGGCTGTATTTGAAATTGTTAAGTGAATTTAGTTCTAGGAAAGGATGCCACCTGGGTGCACAGAGATCAAACCCTCCAGCTCATCCACAGAAAAAGACACACCTGGCAAAGCTCTCTGCAGAGGGCACCCCCCCACCACCACCAGTGGGGGCATGCACCGTGGTCGGGGTGAAACTAGTTGAATCTGCAGACAACTTTGTTCACACTCAGTAAGAAGGACGTCCACGTAACCTGGTTGTGGGCAAGGATCCAGCACAGCAAAGGTCTCTTTTTGGTGTGATGGCTAATTTGATGTGTCGATTGGCTGGGCTTTGGTGCCTGGATATTTGTCAAACGTTGTCCTGGATGCTTCTGCAAAACAGCTTCTTGGATGAGATTGATTTTCCAGTTGGTGGGCTTGGAGGGACGCAGACTGCCCTCCACAGCTGAAGGCCTGAGCCTGACTCCCCTGAGCCAGAGGCAATTCTGCCCACAGATGGCACTGGCTCCCGCGGCTCTCCCCTGGGTCACCAGCCTGTGGGCCCACCCTGCAGATTTGGGGCCTGTACTCCTGTAATCACATGGGCCCATTTCTTAAAATAGATCTCCCTCTTCATGTACATGTTGACCTGTTGGTTCCACCTCTCTGGAAAACCTTGACTAGCACACCTGGAGACCCAGGTCAGGTTCAGAGTCAGCTGTCCCTGGAGTGAACCCTGCCCAGGAAGGGTTCACGGTGCAGAAACACAGAGGGCGCAGAAACAGAAGGGGCCGTGCCCAGTCCACTTGGTCACCAAGTTAGAAAAGAAGATCCCAAATCCTGTTGCAAGGTGGTGACATGATACAAAGGAGGGCAGTGACATGTTCCTGAGAATGCTGAGCAGGATCTGAACCCAGCCTGGAAGCGACACCTGAGCTGAGCCCGGGAACATAAGCAAAGTGCCTGGCTGTCGCGTGGCTTAAGATGATGGATTCAGAATGAGCTTGGCGTGGAGGTCTGGCCTCCTTCCCCTAAGACAGGACGCAGGTGGGCAGGCCATCCTCTCCGATGCTGGGGCTGCCTGGATGTCATGGGTCCAATTGCGTCCCAGTGTGACTCCAAAAGCCTGGGTCCTGGTACTTCAGAATACGACTCTATTTAGACTCTTTAAAGAGGGGGCAAAGTTCAAATGAAATCACATGGATGGTCCCTGATCCAGTACTCTTTGTGTCCCTAGAAAAAGAGGTGCTCAAGGCCCAGATTCACACAGAGGGAAGACTGTGGAGGACACAGGGAGAAGATACCATCTACAAAGGAGAGTGAAAGGCTTCAGAAGAAATCAGCCCTGCTGACTCCTTGGTCTCAGCCCTGCAGAACCCAGAGCTGGGAGAAAATAGACTTCTGTGGTTTGAGCCACCCAACCTCTGGTGCTCTGATACAGTGGTGTAAGCAGACTGTTCCAATCCCATGTGTCTGCCCCAGCTAGCCATGTTCATTTCTGAAATATTTACTGTGCATCTGCTTTGTGCCATGTCTATTTTAAGCTGCACTAAGGAAGACTGACAAGTTTCTGCCTCAAGGAGTTTATTCCAGCAGAAAAGAAAGGAAATACAAAGAAAACTCTAAGCAGGGGGATTTCAGATGGTTACAGTGGCTAGAAAAACATGGGATCTCCAGGTATGTGAGGAGGGCTTACCTGCAGTGATCAGGGAGGGCCTGGGGAGGGGAAGACTGGGATCTGGGAACTGGAAGACAAGAGTGCCCGGTGCAGATCTGGGGGCAGAGCATTCCCGGAAGATAGAAGGGGCCTTCAGAAGTCCAGGGTGGCCACTCAGAGGCCATGCACCTCCTCCAGGTGGGGAACGGAGGGTCATGATCATTGCGCCTCTTTCCCTGGGCTCAGTGAAGGAAAGAAGGAAATGCAGGAAGCAAGGGAGAGAGGAAGGAAGAGGAATGAACCCAAACTTATATAATAACGTGCTTCAAATGGGACCAGGTGCGGTATCACCAAATTCACAAGGCAGATTTGTTTCCCGGAGCTGCCAAGAGCAAGAAAAGCAAAGGAAGAATGAGCAAGAGAAGCACATCTGTTCCCCACCCCAGGTCCAGCCCGGCTGCTCCCCAGGGTCCAGCCAGGACCACTGTAGCACCCATCTGCTGCTTCTGGAGAAGGCAAGTGATGATTTTGAGCCCATCACAGTTTGCAGAAGACTCCCTCCATTAATATAAATGGAGTGGCAGGAGGGTGCTGCTGTTCCGGGTGCAGACTGCCAGGGACCACACCCTGCGAGGAGTTGAAAACAGTAAGCACAAAAGGACTGGGTCTGAGAACCAGAGTTCAGGCCATCAGGTGGACGTGGAAAGAAGCACCACCGAACACGGCTGACCCCGGGTTGCTGCTGTGCCTGCAAGCAGGGCACCGCTGTCTCCTAAACTGGGGCCTCCACAGGTGTAGTCCAGGTGGCTGGTGAGGACATCTCGGCTTTTGAATGCTAACTACTAGTTTGGAGGGGAACACCCTTAACTTTTACTGAGCACCTACTGTGTGCTGCATGCCCCTACATGTGACATTTCTCATCAAGTCTTATTACACTCCATTTTACAAATGAGAAATAGAAGCATCAGAGACCTAAAGGAACTTGGTTCAAGACCAGGTGTTAAAAGCAGGGGAATAGGGTGCAGTAGTAGTGCACACCTATAATCTCAGCAGCTCAGGAGGCTGAGGCAGGAGGATTGCAAGTTCAAAGCCAGCCTCAGCAATGGCAAGGCACTAAGCAACTCAGCCAGACCCTGTCTCTAAATAAAATACAAAATAGGGCTGGGGCTGGGGCTCAGTGGTTGAGTGCCCCTGGGTTCAATCCCTGGTACCTTCCCCCAAAAATAAAATAAGCAGGGGCACCTGAGTGGACTGTTTTCCTTCCTCTAAGTCTTATAGCCTCTGCAAAGAGCCCAGTATGTGAGGCTTAGGAACACCCTAAAGATGCTGCAGAGGGAGAAGTCCTGGCCTCAGAGTCAGAGGGCAGGACTGCACGGCCTGGCACAGCCACTGGGAACTAGACTCACTTGCACAGACACTGACAGTACACAGCAGGCCGAGGGCTTTCTGGTGGAGAGCCCTGCTTGATGCTTTGGGGGTGCACTCACTCATCTCGCCCCATCCCAGGGGAGGAAACTGAGTGCACATGAGGCAGCTCGGATGGGCTGGGAGAACCGACACCAAAGTTCCCAGGAATTCTACAATCCAGTTGCTAAACACAGATAGCTGTTCAAACTAAACTATGTAAACTTCTATTTCAATAAATTATATTAAAAACAAGGGTGGTGAGTACCCCAAACTTGCCACTTTCCAATTACTTTACTGTGGCCTACTATAGTCTATGGGCTGAGGTAACTGGTAACTGTTGGGTCTAACCTACTACCACCCACGTCAGTCACTGCCAGCTCCTGCTCAGTGACAACACCCGGGTAGCTTGAAATCAACCATTTCAGGACTATTGACAACAGAAAAAACAGCAAATTCTAACATCAGGGAAATATATATATATATATATATATATATATATATATATATATATAATCAATCAATCCTTAGTACCTCCCCCAAAAAATAAATAAGCAGGGCACCTGAGTTGACTGTTTTCCTTCCTCTAAGTCTTACAGCCTCTGCAAAGAACCCAGTATGTGAGGCTTAGGAACACTCTAATATATATATATATATATATATATAAAGGCAATTGTTAAACAGACATCGACCAGGGACCATTGGAATTCCCCCTATTCCAATTTAATGGAATGACCTCCTATTCCATTCAAGGTCACAGTCAAGGAGGTTGACTAACTCATGGAATAGACACCCTAAGGACACTTCAGTAGAAGTGGAATAAGAAGATGTGCAGAAAACAATAACAAAAATAAATACTACAATTGAGATAAAATCATAGTGACCGTTCTCAAACAATGAGGGGCTTTATTTAAAGAAAGAACATCTTAGAGATTCAGCTTACACACAGGCCACAGTGTCTCAGCTCTCCATTGTGTGGCACCAAGATCATTTCTCACCCCAGGCACTAAATGCTCCATCAAAGGGAACACAGTGTCCTCTCTATTCCGAGAGGCCTTCAATTTGGAGAGACCAAATTCCTTGCCACCGTTGCCTCTGAAGGAGATAAAGCCATGAAGGGTCCCCTCCATGTTCTTGAGTGTTAGAGGCATCATTTGAAATGGCGGGAATGGGGTCATGCACCACACCCAGGCTCAGTCAGGTCAACACTCCTCTTTCTGCATGACAATCTTCTTTTTTTTTTTTTTTCCTCTTGCTTTCTGTAGTTATCAAAATCAGTGTTGGTGTTGGTGTGAAGAACCACACTGCCCAGGTGGCGTGGCAAGGACAGGGAGAGACAGCACAGACCCCTCCCAGGGTCTGCCTGTGGGATGCACGCTTGGGGTCCAATCTGTATCCCTGGCATGGGAACCTTCCGGAATTCGCTTCCTGCCCAGCTCTCCTTTAATGGTTTCCTAAAAGCATTTTGGCATGTAGGAAGGAATGGCATGATGCCAACACATCACTGTGGACAGAGCCTGTAATGAAAATGTCTGGGAAGAAGGCCCCGGATGATGGAGCACCAGCCAATAAGCCAATGACGGTCCCAGTGCACTCGCTCTCAGCTGGTCCGAGGGCGCTGCTCACTGGTGATGGATCTGACCGCTGAGGCCATCTCCCCATGTTGGCTCCCTGGTCTCCTTCCCATTCAGGGAGCCACAGCACCGAGGTAGCGTGGAAGTAATGGAAGGAGCACTGGTCTGGAGTCAGGAGCCTCAACATGCAGCATAACTCAGTGGGGATGTCACCCATCAGCCCTTGTTCCCAGTGGGCCTTGGCTTCCTCCTTTGCTAAGAAGCTGATCCACAGCAAGGCTTCCCAAGGCTTTCTCAAATCTATCAAACTGGTGTGACAAGCTGTTTTAGTCAGCTTTTTCACTGCTGTGACTAAGAGACACAACGGGAACAGCTTTGAGGGCTCAAAGTTTATTTGAGGGCTCAAAGTTTCAGAGATCTCCATCCATGGACAGACAGCTGTATTCCTCAGCACTCCAGGTGAGGCAGAACAGCATGGCGGAAGAGTGTGGCAGAGGAAAGCAGCTCACATGGTGTTCAGGAAACAGAGAGTCTCCACTCGCCAGATACAAACTTCATAGCCATGCTCCCAATGAACCACCCTCTCCGGCCACAGCTACCCACCTTCAGTTACCACTCAGTCAATCCCATCAGGGGATTGATTCAATGATTGGGTTAAGACTCTCGCAACCCAATGATTTCTCCCTGAACCTTCTCTCATTGTCTCACACATGAGCTTTTGGGAGATATCTCACATCCAAACCATAACACAACCCATGGCTACGCAAAACCCTTTGCCTTCCAAAGTGAGAGAGGCCAGCTGAATTCTTAAATGCAATTTGTAGCTTATTTATTATTCCTAAGATCCCAACAAATGTATTCTCATCATCCAACTATCTTAAGATTTTTATAAACATTGTTGTTATTGACACAAAGCAATATACTCCACAAACTGCCACGAACTGAACTGAATGAATCGAGGTCTTATTAACCAGTCCCTAGTTGTTACCTACAGGGGGTAGGGGGACGTTGGCCAACTCAAAGCGAAACCCCCTTTCCCTGAGAGCGTCCTTGTCCCCAGACCTACAAGGAAGAACTCTGGCATTCTTGTTTTTACCAAATGGACAGAACCTCACAGTTGCTTGGCTCCTGGTGAATACCTGATTTGAAAAGTATGGGTAGGATTCTCTTCTCCTGGGATGGGACTTGTAGCACACACCCATCTCTGAGCCAATCAGGTGGGTGAAACAGAAGCTGAAGTGCTCTGATTGGCTAATATTGGCTCACCTCTTGTGGAGCCTGGGTGATGGAGAAGCCCAAGTTGACCCCAGATCTCCTGATGGAAGCGAGTGTACTAGGGAGTTGGAGGTGATGGTTATTTACAGAGGAAATGGGGCATGAACGTAAGCAGGAAAGAATGGCTTTTCTAAGACGTTTTATACCAAACCCAGACCCTGAAGGGAGCTATCTTGACAATTCTCGTGACCTTTATTGCCATCTTAGAGGTGGAGTTTAATTCTCAATTTGGCATTTTAACTTGCCAATCAATCACTCCACCCAATTCTTTGTGAATTGTGTGTTTGTGTGTGTCTTTATTGCAGACTCTCACCAAGTCCCAGATCCAAAACCTATTGTCTGGAGGGCCAGAATAGGGCACTTGACTGTAGATTTCCCTTGCCCTAAGTGATTCTGACACAAAGCCACACTTTAGGATACGTGGCTGCTTCCCAGATCTCATTATTGGGATCTGTGGAAATTATTATTTTAGGGAAGTTATTCTCATGTGCTTGAAAGGATGGATCTAGGAAGCCAGGGCTAATAGTGAAGGAGGCTCTCTATTCCTAATGCAGGACTTGAAGGGCCCGGCAAGGAGACGGGAAGGAGTAGAACCAGCAGCCCTCAGATCTCACACACCCGTGAGCACCCAGGGAGAACGTGGCCTTGCCCGCTGGGCGGTGATGCTCTCCATCTAGGAGGGGACAGCTGGTGAATGGGAGCCACCAGCTCCCTAAAGCAGGCTGTGGCCCTGCACCAAACACACTGCTGTCTCCAGGCCTCCATGTTTAGACTGCGCTTTTCCTCCTACCTGGGCTTCCTGTCGGCCTAGGGAGTTCCTATGTCTGGGGCATGCCTCTGATCCCCTGTCAGGTTTCAGCAAGCTTTCCTGCACCCCGCCCTCTGCATCCTCCCCCCAGGCAGCCCATTTCTCCTACAGCCTGCTCTCCTGCGATCTCCCCCATACTTAGGTGAATGAGTTCCCGAGAGGGGGGACTCTGTCTCACCCTAGGACACCCATCATCTGCAGAGGGGCTGGCCTCACCTGGGCTTAATAACCATTGGTCAGTAACGGCCCGCATGCATCCTGATGTCTGGGAGAGTGTGGACGTCAGGGATGCTGGGAAGAGTCATCCCTACCTCATGTGACTGGCAGCTGGGGTCTCTGCAGCAGGCAGAAAGTCTCGAGGCAATAAGCCCTCTCCCCAGAACTGGAGGTCGGGGGTCTGCTAGATAAACGACGTTCTACAGGATTCATCTTTATCTGATTGAAGTAAAGCAAAGTTGCCACGGGATTGGGCTCTGTGTTGTGAGATAGCAGCCTTTGATGGCAAATAAAAGCCACATCAAATGGGCGTTTTACAGCATCTGGATACCTGGGCGTAATATTTACATCTTAAAGTTTGTAGACCAGTCAAAGCACCAGCCTGTGTTTTAGAAGAGGCTTATTTTTTAATATAATATGGATAATATTTTATTTCCTAGAGAACACGCACATCCAGTGCACACACGGGTGAGAGAGCGATGGAGAACACACACCTACAATGCGTCAGAAATCATAAGATTTGGCTTCTGTCCTAATTTGCAGGAAGAGAGACGGGGGGGGGGGGGGGCGCATCAGGAAGCGAGGCAGGGCCCGATGTAACTCTGAGCTGCTTTAGAAGAGGAGGCAAGTGAGACTGTATCGTGGCCAAAACGAAATAAAACATTTAATATCATCTCTGAGCACAGCGCAAGAGCTCTGAATAGGATCCCAGAATTTCACAGCTCCCTCTCCGGAAGCTCGGGAGTCTGGGGCCCAGGGAAGCCTACATACTGCGCAGTTGGCATCTGTGAGATCCCACGCCATCGGGGAAAGGGAGCAGCCTCTGGATTCTGCAGGAGAAGTTTCACAGGCAGATCACGTCCTTAACTCCGTGGCCCCGAATCATGGAGGAGTCCCAGGAGTTCTGTCAGTGCAGAACTCTGTTTCCAAATCCCAAGGTGGTACCCCCAAAGGCTCCCCCCCCATTACTGCAGACCCACCAACATTTTCCAAGAGAAGGGTCATGATCTCAGCACCGCATGGAATGGAGAGGAGCGGTTCGCCTCGCCCTTGCTGGTCGTGGGGGGCTCCTGGCAATGAGAACGGCACCAGGCGGGCGGCTGGCACCATCTTCCTAGGTGGAGGCCTGTTCTAAAAGTCCTGTGGCAGGAACCCCGTTTCCTCTCAACCTCGCCGCAGTGGGTGGCACTGTCCCTGTTCTAAAACTGGGGAGAGTGGGCAGGAAGAGGCCACGTCCATCCTGAGGCTCCACCTGCAGTGAGCCACTGGCCTGGGAGCCGCGTGGAAAGAGCACGTGGAAGCCTCAGTGGCAGGCAAGTGCAGACCTTGACCTTGGGCAAGATGAAGGAGTCTTAAACCTCAGAGGGCAGTAGGTCAGAGTCAATATCACTGTTGGTCATGAGTGACTCCATGCCAGTCACCAAGGTCCTGGCTGGACCGGCTTCCGGAGTCATGTGAAGGGACATCCTGAGCTGTGACCCTGGGGCGCCCTCTCCTCATGGTGGCGATGCCTTGGAGGACACGTGGGTCAGCAACAGAGGTGAGGTCCTCCTGTGCTGCCATTGGTGAGAAAAGGCACGAGGCAGCTGTGAGGGGACTGGACATCTCTGGAAGGCTCACAGGAAACCGGGAGGTTCCGCGGACAAAGAAAAGCCATCCGGGAGCCAGGGGTGGGAAGCAGCAGCTGCATTTGGCACATTTTTCTGCCCTTTTTTGAATGCTGTACCAGGGGCAGGTGCTGCCTTGTCCGTCGGTCACTCCAGCTGTGGAGGCTGATGTGGGAGTGGGGGTGGGGACGCCAGGTGAGGAGCTGTGGCAGGAGAGGTGGGGGTGGGTACTGGACCCTGTTCCATGAGGCAGGGGCTATAGGGGCTGGATTGTTTTCCCTGAAAATTCCTGTGGGAAGTCTCTCACGCCCAGAGAAGCGTATTTCAGAAAGGCTACCTGAGGTCATGGGTGGAGAGCCGTGATCAGGTAGGACTAATGTCCTGTCCTTATAAGAGACCCTGCAGACAGGCTGGCTGTCTGTCCATCATGTCAGAAGCAGGGAGGAGCACAAACCAGGAAGAGGGCTCCCGCCAGAAACCTAACAGGTGAGCGTCTGGATCCTGGACTTCCCAGCCTCTAGAAGTGTGGAGATCAGCCTGTGTCATTTTTGCCACCCAGTCTGTGCCCTCTGACATGGTGGTAGTAGGGAGCAGACCAGCACAGGAGGGAGGTGAGGAGGTCCCAGCCCAGTGCAGGAAGCTGCAGCCATTCAGGTATGGATAAAAGGCCAGGAGGGGAGGCATAGGGGAGGGGGAGGAACACAGGGGACCGCAGGCAGAGGACAGCCTGCCCATGGAGGAGCCATGGCCTCTGAACAGCCTCAAGCCTACATATTTGGAAGAGTCGGTCACTCAGGCACCTTGGGAGCAGTATCCTGAGGGGACACAAGTGCACATTCCCTCCCGAGGCCATCCTGACTGGTTCTTCCATCCCCAGAGTCTGATGATTGCCAGGAGGACACTGCAGCCTCTTGACCTGCCAGTGTGCCCATCTGCTGGTCTGGGCAGGCTCCCCCATGCCCTTTCCTAAAGGTGCTGCCAGCTGTGCCCTCTGGGGCCTGGGCAGCCTTGAAGGATGTGTCCCCCCCACTCCTCTTAACCACTTGATAGGCCTTAGTGTCTGGTTATCCTCCAGCTCCCAAGTCTCCGCCATGTCTCACTAGAGACTGTGAGCCTGTGGGGGCTCCCATAGCCAGATTTAATTCCCTAGCATGGTCCCCTGTCACAGAGGAATGCCCATAAATATTTGTTGGGTGAACAAATAAGCGGATGAGAAAAAGGAAGGGAGGGAAGAAGGGAGAGAGAAAGAAGAAAGGGAGGAAGGAAGAAAGGGAGGGAGGGAGGGAGGCGGGCTAAACCAGGCTATTGATCCTCTAAAAAATGTTCTCTGAAAAAATAAAGGAACAAAAAAATCAAGTTCGAATATTCCCAGGTCTGCAGTCACAGTGTGACATCAGAATACAGAACGCACTGCCTCCTGACTTCTGTCTGGGTTTCCACAATACAGAGGTTTAAAGAGGGTTCCCAGTGTCCACTCAAAAGGGCCCAGCAACAGGAATTTAAAATCCCAGACAGAAAGGCAAAGTACTTCAACGTGACTGAAGAGGAAGTAGGAGCTGGAGATGGGGATTGGACTGGTCACGTGGCCTTTGGGTGCTGACTTCCCCATCTGGAGAACAGGGAGAAAGACTCTTGCCACCTTCACAGGACTGTTTGACATGGAAGTGTTTGGAAAGGCCGAAGAGCTCTCCCAGGGCGAGGCTACCATTGTTACTCTCTGTTTAGCATTCAAGAGATGGAAAGTGGGCAGAGGAAGGCAAAGGAAGGACCCAGGACCTTTCCTGAGCGTAACTCCAGGGCCCACACAGAGCACTGAACAGAGCAGAGTTGGAATTTAGAGGCAAGAATTCAGAGACCCTGTGGACACGGGAAGAGATGACAAACCCAGCCTTGGGCAGGATTCCCCCTGCGGTGGTGCATTCTGAGGTCAGAGCCCTCTCCCTCCCAGCAGGATAAGCAGCCTTAGCTAATTCCGAGTTCCACAGCGTTATGGTGTGGGCCAGGAGATGATTTGGCTGCACTTTGCTGCAAGTAACATTCCAGAGACCAAAACCTTGTCCAGAGCACCCTTGCCCATTGGTCACCGCCATCGGCTGAATTCCTGCTTCTGTGCTTCGGTGACACCTGCAACCTGCCTCTAAATTCTGACTCTGGAAAAGGAAGAAGAAACAGAACTCGGAGGTGTCTCGAAGCCCCCCTAGATCCTTCCACTTGATTCCCTTCCCACACTGGAGCATGCATATGAACAAAAGTGAGTTCTGCCCATTAATTTGAAATCATTCTGGACTGATAGAACATCCCCACCCTGCCAAAACAGTTTCTATTTCTGAGTGATTCTTTATTCCAAATTCTTCAAATTGGCACTCTCTTTAAAATACTGGGCTCTAGTCTCTGGAGTACTGTAGACTGCATATGTCCCCGAAAAAGCTTGGCTTCCTTCTCAGAACTTCATAAAGAGCTCTTCCGGCACCGTCCCCGTCCCTTCCACTCAGCAGGTAACAGCTTCCTGATCCTTCCACTTGGAATTGGATTGGGGTATTTACCATTCTCCGTTGGAGTGAGTTTCACCAGGGGCAGCGGGTGACATCAGCTTGACCCATGGCCAGGAAGAAAGCAGAAGAAATGAAGCACAGAGCGAAACCCACAGTGAAGATGGCATTCTCACAAAGGGGACCCCCCCCATCTTGGCCTACAAATTAAGTGTGTTAGCTGTCGATTCAGTGACAAAATCCCAGAGATAAACAACTTAGAGGAGGAAAGATTTGTTTTGGCTCAGAGGTATCTGTCCTGGGTCACTTGGCTCTGTTGTTTCCTGGCCTGTGGTCAGGCAGAATGTCATGGAGGGGGTCGTGTGACTTAGATGAGCTGCTCACCCCACGGTGGCCCAGATGCAGAGAGAGAGAGAGGAAGAGGAGGGGCTGAGGACAAACATCCCCTTCAGGAAGTTATTGCTACCTCCGGAGAGTCCCCTAATCTGTGAATCCATCAACACCTGAGCTGCTGGTGGACAGTTGAGATCCAAAACATAACAGTAGGTAATGCACAGAACCTGTCTCAGGGGAGGGGTCTGCCCGGGGGTGGCGCTCAGCTGCACTCCCTCCCACGTGAGGCCAGCGCTGGCCACGTGTGACGGGAGGGTGAGCCTTGGGCAGGAGGTGCCCTCTGTTTACTCCTGAGGTACAGCACTGTGGGTGGGCACGTCTCCAGGGGTCAGCATCTCCAGGAAGGGAGTGGACATAGAGCCCATGTCAGAGAGATGATAGAGTGAGGCCTTTCCTCCCCCCAGAACCGGCTGAAGCAAGAAGAGACCCTACAGGTCACATGGTAGCTAACGTGAGGAGTCCAGGACACAGGTGGCATCAGAGGTGCGACTGCCATCTGAGTCCTCTGTCCAGGTGGGCTTCACGGTCAGATTGTCTCCATGACGCTGGAGCCATCGCCACCCAGAGTCCTGGCCTCCAACCCTAAGGGCTGAGATCCCAGGAGTCCCCTCTCTCCCTGCCATTTACATCCCCCACGCTCATCCCAGGCAGCTGCTCTAGGAAACCTCAGAGAATGTTCAGATGGGGCCAGGGGCAGCAGAGCCATCGGCCAGCGGTGCAGATGTCTCAGAACTGCTCTGTGGACAGCCAATCTTCTCCTCTCTTGTCCATTCTGTGTTTTCGCCCTAACTGAACTCAGGTACCTCCTTATGTAACGGCCATCCATCCTCCTCACGTGTCTTTGGGCACATTATCTCGGAGACTGTGTTCCACCAAGGTAGCTGGCTTCCCTGTTGCTTTTCCTCCTGGTCCCAAATTTCCCAAGTATCCAAGCCCCTCAGCTCTGCTGTGAATGAAGCTGTGTCCAACCAATGAGGAGCCTTTTGAGAAAGAATGGGAGAGATACCTAAAATCACAGCCACGGTGGAAACCCTGGGCGGACGGGAAGCAGTATGTGGCAGGATGATATTTCTGAAAATGGAAACGGAAGTGGTTGGATTGTTTTCCTGGAAAGTCCTTGCCTTTGAGCCCCACTCTCTTTTAGGTGGCCAGTCTTTTCTTGCATTCATCGCCTTGAAGGCAAAAATGAGCCACGCTGCTGGTACCTCCCTGACTCTTCTCTTCCTCAAGACAGAGCTCTAGGCGATGGCGACCTGGAAGCTGCCACTTTCCCCTCTGCCTCCTGACCCCAGCCTGGGGCAGAAGGAAGCTGCAAGCGGGGATGAAGGTGTCGACGAGGATGCATCCACAGGAAGGGGCCTATGGCTTCCACCCTCGAGGTTCTTAGTTGAATCTGAGAACAGAGACAGGTGAGACCTATCTTCTTTGTGGGGTCCCAGGGAAATGCTGAGACTCCAGAGAATACATGACTTCACAGAATATCTAGGCCTTCACAGATCTACCCCTGCACCCAGCCTGACCACAGAAAGACCTCCAAAACTGGAGGTACCCGTGACATGGCACAGCCGGTGGAACCCAGCGCCACCCAAGGAGCGTTCCAAACCTGGAAAGAAGCCGAGGCTGGCAGGGACAGGGGCTCTCTGCAATGACGGAGACGCACTTGCCCAAAAGAGAAATTAACGTAAGCCTTAGGAGGGAAAAATTATAGCTCTAGTTTGCGCCCACGTGAGTTTGTAAATTAAGCTATGTACTTTCTATAAAAAGATGGAGGAAGAGAAAAGCAACAAGAAAAGCCCCATCCTCCTTTGTACACTTAGGCTAGCTGGACCATGTGTCAACCACGTACACATGTATTGGTTTTCTTTTACTGGGTAACGAATGACCCCAAACCCTGGGGCTTACAACTCCCATTTGCTATCTCAAAGTTCCTGTAGGACAGGAGACTGGGCCCGGTGCCACCAAGTCCTCTACCCGGGGTCTCAGTGGGGAGCTCAGGTAGCAGTGTTCTGTCTTCAGATCTGTTTGTCTATTTGGCATCAATCACTCAGGGCCAAGGTAAGGGCAGACTTGTTTATGTGTCTGCTCATCCAGATTTCTCATGGGTGCATGAAAAATCATATTACAAACCCTCCAACCTTAAACCCCGATATCTGTGTTTACTTCCTGCCAAGAGGGGGACACTGCACCCAAAACTTCCTGCCCTAGAGTAACGTGGGCTCTGGCCTCGGCTCTCCCCTTGCTCCTCCTTCCGCCTCCTCCCACGCCTGCCCCTTCCCCGAGTGCCCTGCACGATGTGGCAATCCTCCGTCTCCTGGGAAACGTGAGTAGTAAAATCTTCTTTAGATGGCATTCACCTCTCCATGTCCCCACTCAACTCCCTCCATAAGGTAACACCCTCTAAGAGCATTTGGACGAGTCCAGCCACCGGAGATTTCATCTGAGGCTCAGATATCTCTTCTAGGCTGTCCTGGCTCTGGGCCGAGTCCAGTCCTTGAACCTGAAGGAATGAGGTTCTTCTTGGCTTTCTTGCTTGCAGTCAACCAAAAATCACACCCAGCTCATAGACTGCTGTTGGATCACGGCCACAGGGACCCCCACGGCCAGCGTTCAGTGTAACGTCACTTTCCCAGTAGAGCGTTTGCTGCTGCTCTTATGTCTTGTAAGAGCCCACCTGACCAGGTCAGGCCCTCCCAGGAGAGGATCCCTTTTGATTAAGTCAAAGACAGGGGAAGAGATACTTCAGTTACTCCTGGAACACCTCTTGTCACTTGACATCACACAGGCAGTCCTTGACTCACAAGGGTTTGGTTGGCAGTGCTTTGACTTTACAGTGATGTAAAAGTAACATACACTCAATAAAAACTATATTCGACTTTTGAATTTTGATCTTTTCCCAGTAATAGCTATATGCTGAGCGGTGCTCTCCTGCGATGCCCAGTTGTGGGATACTGCAGGTGATAGGAGCAGTTTGAGGTAGGCCAACTTGAGTATGACGTCTGGCGGGCTAAGTGCATGACAATACTTTCGACTTACCCTGGGACTATCAGGATGTAACCCTGTGGTAAGTTGAGGAACATCTGCACAATCGAAGGTATGCCTTTACAATCGTAATTGTCTGCCTCTTCACAGAGAGTGTGCACCAGGGGCTGGAAACCTGGGGCCCCCTTAGAATTCTGTTTCCAAGTCATGCCTCACTTCCATCATTCTCCATGTGATTCTGCGACGTAAATCATATTTTTTTTTATTCCAGTTACAGGTATTTTAGAGAAACAGAGGCATTCAGAAAAATTCATATTTCAGTTCAATTTTATGGGTTATCTGCTATGGACCAGGAACCATGCTAGATCAATATGAAGCCTTGACCTCTAGGATTTCATCGTCTACTGCCACAGGCAGCTACGTAACGGTGATAGTTAATATCTACTCATCTCCAGGCGTCGTCTCTGTGATGGACAAAAGCCTACGGAGGTGGTGTTTGTTCTCATTAGCTTTCATTTTGCCTGTGAGTAAACTGAGACGGAGAACGTCTAAGGGATGTTCTCAGGGTCACTAGTCATAACTTGTGAAGGAGGGATTTAAATTCAGAGCAGTCCACCTCCCCGGCTCAGAATCTGAACGAATAAAACGTGTGGATCTCAACACAAAAACCCTTGCCTTGCATTCAATAAGAGGTGCTCCAAAGAAACTGCAATCAGCCGTTAAAGGACCCTTTTAAAGGCAACTGGAGAATGGACAAGAGGTAATACATTGTCCATCTGGGCTCCTATGGAACGTACCATAAGCTGGGGATGTACAATCAACAGAAATACCTACGTCACAGCTCTGGAGGCTGGGGGTCCAGGACCCAGGACCTGGCAGATCCAGTGTCTGGTGCCTGGACGGCACCCTCTCCTGGGTCCTCACTTGGTGGTGAGGAGAAGCACATCACTTACTAGGTCCCGGAGGGCTCCGCCAACATGACCTCATCACTTCCCATAAACTTCTACACCACCACCCGGGGCCGGACAGACACAGACACTCAGACCACAGCAGAAAACACGCCACCAGGGTTCACAACCACTCAGTGCAGGAGTGAGGGTGGGACTGGCCTTAGGCAATCAGCAGGACTTCCAGAGGCCAGAGGCAGAGAGGCAACAGGGAGGAAAACAGAGCTGAACACAGGCGGGCGCTGCGGACGGAGGGCTTGGTTCTCAGGCAAGCACCCTGTCTCTGGAATCTGCCTGTCGTGCTTTGGGGACAAGATGCCTGGATCCCCTGAGTATGGCACTGCAGCCTGAACCCAAGTCTGAGACCCGTGGGACATGCCACAGACCAAGAGCTACCTGGTGCAAGACGAGCACTTGTTCCTGAAGAGCTCACCAGCTTTTCCAAAGGAGTGCTTCTCAATGACATGACCCTGAGAGACCCTTGATAATGGATGGACACATTTTTGGTTCCTGTAACCAAGAAACTGATGCTACCCATAACCAGTGAGTAGAAAACAGAGATATTGGTGCACCTTTGAAGGCATGGACCGCCCTCTAGCACAGAGTCGGCCCAGGAGAGACGTCCGATCCACATTATAGACTGAATGCTTCTGTCCCCAGAGTCTCCATACCTTGAAACTCTAAACCCCCATGTGTTGGGTGTTAAGAGGCGGGGACTTTGAAAGGTAATCAGGTTATAAGGGTGGGGCCTTAGGAATAAAGTCAGTGTCCTTGTAAGAACAGACAGGGCTTCCTCTGTCCCTGCTGGCCACCCTGTGAGGACACAAGGAGAAGACAAACGTGGGCAAACCCAGAAGCAAGCTCTCTCCAAACACCACGCCTGCCAGCAGTTTGGATGCTCCAGCCTCCAGAACTGTGAGCAATAACTGTCGTTAAAGCCATGCCGTCCCCGGGATGTTTTTGATGGCAGCCCAAACAGGCTACGTCAAGCCTCCAACGTCGACAGTGCTGAGGCCAAGAAACTCATCTCTGGTGGCCCCATAAAGGATGTTTGTTTTCTTATGACTTCCAATAGTGAGCGAAGAATGAGGTCACTAGATTCGTATCTTGGTCTGGGTGAGGGAGGTCCACAGGTGTGCGTCGTCTTAAAACCAAACTCAAAATGCAGTTGCAGAACCCTTCAGCAAATGCAGAGGCCTGCTGTCTGCCCAGTACTGTCCCAGGGGTACAAGAGGGCCACCAGACTCCAAGACCCAGGAGCTCACACAGCTCTTGCGTAGGAGCCAATCTGATCCAGTGGGAACACGTACCCATCAAATCGCCTTTGGCATCTTGATGGCTCAACCCGAGTCCCGCTTTTCCTCCCAGGGTGACGGCCGGAGTGATTAATCCCCCCTGTTGGGGCCTCATCCTGTCCAGGTCCCACCCCAGTCCAGGCAAAGGAAAGCCCCATCAGCTCAGCCAGAGTCCACGGAGGACAAGGGTGGGTGTGGTATCAAGCATGCTCAGTCTGTCCCGCTCAAAGGTGCAAAGCCCTACAAACTAGGAGTAGACAGGGTGCCCCAGGGAAGATGGGCTTGGCTGCCACTCTGGATGGTGCCGACCTGCATGGGCAAGTCTGACCTGAGAACTGGCAGAGCCCTCGCCCTTGGGGAATGAGCCCGAGACAGCGATCGTTCCAAGCTGCCTTCCTCCAGCTCCTCAGCCGCGTTCCCACAGTCTGGGGCGGGCCCCACAGGGAGGACAAGGCTGCCCAGGATCAGCCCACTGCTCTCCCAGGGCCGACTCTTGGACCCCGCCACCCTGGGGTGTGAGGCTGGGCAGCAGGAGGCCACACAGCCTGCCTGGGGTGCTGGGTGGAGTGAACACCCAGCTGGGCCTCACCTAGCCTGGTGGTGACTTCAGAAAGGGCAAAGCAGCAGCTCATGAATTCTTTTACTCCAGATCAGTGTTTCCGGAGCCTCCTTTATGCTGGGAACTCGACCGGTTCTAGGACGTGGAATTCCACAAAGCAGGGCCAAATCCTGCTGTCACAGAACATCAGTCTACAGACCACAAGGCACCAAGACCAACCCGTAGTCCCACGAATCATGGATTATTTCCCAGGCCTGCAGTTTTTACAGAATTTAATCAGCACAGCACCCCTGCAAGGTGGACCTTGTAAATTGACCAAGGAGACAGAGAGGCAGATTGGGCCTCCTGATGACAAGGGGAAAGACGACGTAGGGCGGTTGGAAGACCACTTACCCACAATGCATGCAGGTCGGTTGGCGGCAGAGCTAGGATTTCGGTTTAGGTTTGGAATTGCTTCCTACAAGCGCCCTCATCTTCTGCTCTTCCGGTTTGTTTTTTTATGAATGCTCTTTTTTTTTTTTTTTTTTTTTTGGTATCAGATGTTGGACCCAGGGACGCTTAACCACTGAGCCACATCTCCAGCCCTTTTTAATATTTTATTTAGGGACAGGGTCTTGCTCAGTTGCTTAGGGCCTCACTAACTTGCTGAGACTGACCTTGAACTCATGATCCTCCTGCCTTAGCCTCCCAAGCTGCTGGGTGTGTGCCACACCATGCCCGACGTGAAGGCTCTTGCCTTCTCCCTCCAAGCGGGATCAGCTTCTTTTGTATCAGGGAAGACCCCACGGGAGCCTAGGAGACCCTTACCTCCTTGGTCTCCATGTGAACTTAACCCTTCAATTCACTTATTCTACACACATGCCCTGAGCACCTACTTTGTGCCAAGTGCTACACTGCAGTGGGTGATGGACTGACACACAAGTACCTGGAACACAGTGCGGTGGTGATGTACACACCAGGGAAATGCAGGTAGCCACTTGGGCACTCAGATGAGAGATGTGGACACATATAAGCAAAGTCCTAGCAGGTGGGTAAGCTGCATGTGTTGAAAGGGATCCTAATGCTCTTAGATCAGGGTGTGCACCAGCTGTAGAAAGAAGACCCAGGGCACGCCATCTCACCCCTCTGCCTCTCTCTGGCCTCCTCTGTGGGATGGAGACACACTTTCCTTAGCTATTGAAGTAGGCCAGGCACTTGCTCCTGCATTTGGAACATCTGTGCTCACCAAGGTTGGTCTGCCTTTCTCCAGACTCATGAAACCCCTACATTGCAGCAAGCAATATCCCTTCACCCAACCCCGAGTCTTAATAACATGGACATGCATGGGAAAATGATGACCAGTAATTGACAAAGGAGACAGAGAGGCAGGTCGGGGCCTCTGCGGAGGACCTGGCTGTCCAGGCAAGGCAGATTGAACTTCTGGAGTCTTCTGGGACGCTGGAAACAGGCCAGCAAGAGGAAGGCCATGTACAGAGAAGACAAGGGCAGGATGCATTCCCAGGCTGTCACCAGAGCCAGTGGCATGCTCTCACGGGGACACTGGCACGTGCAGGTGCTGGGCTTGCTGGCTGACCCGCTCCCCACCCACACCTGCCTCACCTGCCACACAGCCTTGCCAAATGCACAAGCCTTCCTATCAGTTTCTCAGACCGCCTTAGCCCAGGGGAGAACAAAGAATCGAGGCCTGTGGATGGGGAAGACTCCTTTTCTCAATCCATTCATCCCTTTCCTTCCAAATACCTGAGGACAGAGAGCTCTACCCAACCCTTAGCTATGCAAAGATCCAAAACAGCCCCAGATGACCCATCGAGCACTCCCACATATAGATGTGGACATAATAGCAACCATGATGTACGACGTCTTTAGAGTGAATGAGGGCCATGAGCCAGGCTACCGTTGGGCCCGTTGCCTATTTCTATAATAAAAGTGCTACTGAATCTCAGTCACACCCAGTCGTTTACGTAGTGTGCAAGGCCAGCTTTGCACACGAGGGCAAAGCTGAGCAGTTGCCACCGAGTCTGGGCAGCCTACAAGGTCCAAAATATTTACCAGCTGACTATATAAAACTGACTTATCTTTCCCCTAAGATTTTATTGGACTTAAGTCTTTTTTTCATTGATTCATAGTCTATTCTATTCCTTCAAGTCTGTTTCCCACTAGTCTGTGAGCATTTGAGAATTGATGGTATTATCTTGGCATCCCCAGCGCCAAGCACAGTGCCCAGAAAGTCCTTAGAAAGAAATATGAGAAGGGGGTACATTCTGGGTCTCTGCCATCAAGGTTCCTGGTGTGGTGGGAGAGAGGCTTACCGTGCACATGGGTGCTTTGTGCAGAGGGGAGGGCTCCTGCAGGGCTGTGTGAGAGCCGATCGGCATGATCTGGAAGGATTTTAAGATGTGACTTTGTAATTCTGAAATTCAAGTCCCAGAATCCGAGATGAGTGCAGCTGAGAGGACCCGAGTCTTCCTGGAGCACCCGGGAAGGAATGCATCGCTCTTCCCACCGATACCTGCTGTGATCCCTCCCTGGTCCCAGCCCTGTGGCAGGTGCCAGGGATTTGGCAGTGAGCACACCAGGCCTGAACTTCAGATCCTGACCAGCTCATCAGGTGGTGTGCTCTCCATGCTGGACTAGCCCCATCTTGGAAGGGACTCCAGCTCATCCCCATCTTGAGAAGAGCCAGGGCCATGGGGCATGGTGGGAATGAACAGGCCGGGGCTCTACCTCCTTCTGGGACCTTGTTTGCCTCTGACATTGATTATGTCACTTTAAGCAGCTGCTTATAGCTCTTTTTTGTCATGTACAGGAGGTCGACAGCAGCTCCCACATCCTGGCTCTCCTAGGGAAAGTCGGAGTTAAGGCTCACAGTGCAGAAGCACTCAGGAGTCAACTGCAAACTAGAGAAGTGATTGATGTTTACGGCTGCAAGATGGCAGCCTGGTATCTTTGCCTGACCCAATTCCAGCCTCCTGCGTGGGCGAGTCTTCTCATTCCCAAAGGCCTCCTCCTTTTGGCCGGTGAGGTGTCAACATGGGCACCTGGGCACTGTGGCTGATAAGCTTTCCCATGCACCTGCTTGCCCTCCACCCAGGCCAGAAAGGGAACTGTCCTGTGTGGCAGCACGAGAAGGTCTCATCAGATGACACCTGCACATCGCTGACTTCCCAGGCTCGCACACTGCACACCTCACCTCCACTCGAGCCGGACTTTCTGCATGGAAAAGACCTTTCCCTCTTACCTCGCCTCCTTTTTCCCTAATGAAAACCTTAGGAGTGGCAACAGCTTTGTGGTGAGATGAACTCCAGTCGCAGCAGAAGCTAAGAATGCAGCTGCCATCGGTGAGACCTCAGTGGATAGACAGCCGGCGGGGCCACGCCCCAGGTCCCAGGTCAACCCCGCCACCCTTGGTTTTCTCCTAACTCAGCCATTGCCCCATTCACTTCCCTCCCCTTTTCCTAGCACAGAACTTGAGGGGGAAAAATTACAAAGTGGCAGGTACTACCATCACCATGAATATCTAGTGTCGTAGATCTTGTCAAAAAAATCAGCGAGCACGTTAAAAAAAAAAAAGAAAAAAAAGGCAAAACCCAAGACTTAGAAGAATCTGTCGCTCCTCCAGACTCGCTCAAAAAAAAATTTTTTTTCTATTTAGATTTCACTCTATTTCTTTTTTAACCTCTCCTGCAGGTCTTTATATGTAGGACAAAACCACACACGCGCGCGCGCGCGCGCGCACACACACACACACACACATACACAGCACACACACGTGCATGCTCGCACACGTGTGCACACTTCCTCGTTTCTGTCATTGAAAGTAGGAAGAAACTAGCAAAGGAAAATCTATTTTCAGCTGTTTCTTGTTAGAATGCTTTCTTGCCATGAGGATGAAAAAAGTGGATTTCGAAGAAAGTGGAGTCCCTGATGGAGTGGAGGGGACACTGTATTCAGGCATCGTCCTGCTCACTCCATCCTGGGCCGCTCAAGTCCTGGGTCCCATGGAACTAATACTTGAGGACTGAGGAGAGGTCGCTACAGGGTGGTCCTTCTAGAGACTTGAAAAATGAAGATAGAGGCCGGGCCCTGGGCAGGTCCATGGTGGGTCTAGAGATAAAGGAGCCAGGGAAGGGGGGTCTTCAAAGGCAAAGCGGGATCTGGGCTTCAGGGAACAATGGCTGTTCCAGGCTCCCTGCTCTTCTAATGGTCCTTGTGCAGTAAAAATAACGTCCAAACACTATAATTTGACTCACACAAAAGTTACAAATACCGTAGGTATCTTTAGAAACAGCTGCAAAAGTGGTTTCACTTTTGACAAGATTGGTGTTAATTACCAGCAAGGACTTCAGTATAATACTATTTAAATCATTTTAAATTATCCCTCTCAAAAATTAATTTTTCATCAAAGATTACACACAAAAAAAATCATGATATCATCGCAGCTGCGATTTAGTAATAATTTCATCTATTATTACCAATGTCAGTTGGATAAAAGAAAAAAATGGCACCCCACGGTGCCGATTCCAGCACAGGCCATATATAGAAATTTTTAACTATCACTTATAATCGCTTTGATGAGCTTAAACCTCCTCTCAATTAACACCCTAAATGACACTGAGACATCTTAATGGGGGATGTAAGTGAGGGGAAAGACTTTAATCAAAGAATAAAGAGAAGTGTGCCGAGACGAAGGAGGACTCGTGAACACCTCTCTGTGTCCCATCCGGATGATGTCCTGGTCTGTGCTTAGAACCCCGTACCATTGGGCAGCCAGAGCAGGACTCCAGGGGAGCAGAAGGAACACAGCCAGCCACCGGTCAGCAGTTTGCTCTGCTCTCTCTGGAAAAATAAATACTTACTCCAGGGGTCCCCAGCAGGACTCCCAGACGAGGGGATGGAAAGTCGGAATGTTGTCACTTAAACAAGCTCATAAAAGGGAGAAGAGAAGAAGATGTTGTCCCCTGGAGACCATCTTCTGGGGCATCCCAGGGTAGCAGTTTGGGGGATCCAAGCCACTCGCATGGAGGCACCCCAACTCATCCTCAGCAGTTCCGGGGAATGAAATGGGTCCCCTGAGACACATTTGAGTTATGCAAACTCACACAGCCATGGGGATGTTACAGAAGGACATTTCTCAGGCCATTATTTTTTATCATGAACTGCTGTTCCTGGGCTTTGGGAGAATCAGAAATAAAATGAAATAAAACAAAATCCAAATGAAAACTGACCAGCATGCTTTATTCTTTTTAAATCATGTTTGCTGTCTCCATGGTGATTTTTGTTTCCAATTAAGATGTCCTAATGAACATGTGTTCGTGCCAGAGTTTTACAACTAGGAAACAAACTGGTCAATTAAGGGCCCTGCAGGAGCCCCTGATCTCTTGAGCCCTACATGAGTACGGGGTCAAAAAAGCAACAATTTGCAAAGACTTGCAAATTTTACTTTTAAAAAATTAAACAGAAGAGAACTTGACTTTCAGATGTGACTTATCTTTCTACCTAAATTACCTAATCCCCAAAAGACAGCAGCCATGTCCCACAGTTGCCTGACCAGCACAAAACTCTAGAGACAAAGAGAGCAAAGCATGGGCTATGTTTTCACCACCCACAACAAGAAAAAAGATAGTTTCCCACCTGTTGGCACTAAGGGCCAGCATCAGGGCAGTGCCAGGGGACACCCAGCAGGGCCACACTCCACATTAGAACTCTGCAGATAACTGGCCGAATATTATCTGGGATTTGGAAACAGGAGATTAAGCATCAGAGAATTGGAGGAATTTCCAGAAGATCAGCTGACAAAGTGTAGCAAAACCAGCATTTAAAACCGGCCTCCTCATAGTGAGCTAATCAGAGAGGAGCAAGATCAGCATCCTTCTCCAGAATAAGAAGTATTTCGACCATTTTCACCAATTCCGCATTAGCCAACAATCCCCCTCGCCCCCTTCTTGACCCTCCCCAGCAAACTTGGTAGTTTTATATTATACTACGTAAAATTTTACTTCATTCTTTTTGGATTTTGCTTTAGACACACACAGGCACATGTATATACAAACAATAAAGTGTACTAATTTACACACTCAGTCTTAATATGCATATTTCTCAATGCATTCTCCTACTGGTGCCCATCTTCTAAAACCGTTTTCAAAGAGAGTAAACCTTTTGTGGTTTTACTCACTAAATTCTTTATATTCTGTATTATAGCATTTAAACCTCGCATTTCAGGGGCTGGGGATGTGGCTCAAGCGGTAGCTCGCTCGCCTGGCATGTGTGCGGCCCGGGTTCGAGCCTCAGCACCACATACCAACAAAGATGTTGTGTCCGCCAAGAACTAAAAAATAAATATTAAAAAAAAAACAATTCTCTCTCTCTCTCTCCCCTCTCTCACTCTCTCTTTAAAAAATAAAATAAAATAAACCTCTCATTTCCCTGTGATACTGGTGATCGTTATATTGCTCACCCGTTAAATGGTAGTTTAGCTGGATATAAAATTATTGATTGACAATTATTTTTATTTCACACTTCAAAAATAATTCTCCACTCTTTTCTAGATTCAAGTGACAATTGAGAGATAAGAATGTTATTTCTGCATGGGGGGAACTATACTTTCTGTCTGAGAGCTTCTGCCTTTTTTCCCCCTTTGATGTTCTTAAATATAATTACAGATACTCCTCAATTTATGGTGGTTTTAGGTCCTGGTAAACACAGCATTATTTTAAAATATTGTAAGTTGAGGATGCATTGATCGCATCCAAGCTACTGAGTTTCCTAGCTCGGCAACATGGTAGAACGTGGAGGAGGGGGGTTCCTCCCTTCTGATTGGGTGGCTGCCTGGGATCTGTGGTTTGCTACCATTGCCAAGCAGCCAAGAAAGTATTGTGCTGCACAGTTCTGGCCCAGAAAAGATCAAAATTCAAATTTCTACAGAATACGTATTGCTTTTGTACCATGGTAAAGTCAAAAAAAAAAATTCTAGGTTGAACCATCGTAAGTCAGGGACTATCTGTATGCTATTGGAATGTGATTTTTCATGTGCATTTCATTCGTCATTCCATAAGAATTTACAGCATGACTCTTTTTCTTTCTGCCTGCCATTGTCTGTTTTTCCAAATATTTCCTCTGCTCTATTTTTCTCTCCTTCTGTGACTGCCTGTTAGGTTGATAGCAACATCACAGCCTCTGCTTATTTAACTTTCTCTTCATACCTTTCAATTTTTTAGGCCAGCTTCCTACCTTCTCAGAGAATGCTTCAAGCTGATCTTCAAGCTGATTCCTAAGTTTGTCCACTGTGCGTGAGGCCACCTGCTAGATTCTTTATGTCCTGCATTAGAGCTTCCAAACCTCGCATGTCCCTGAGATTCTGATCTGCCTCCATTTCTGCTCCTTAGCCCCAGGACCCCTGATCACTAGGCTGTGTTTCTCTCCTTGTCATTGGGATCTTCTCGCTCTGGCTGCCCTCCTCTCAAGAGTGTCAGGAGGGAGACATGTGTCCCAGTATAGTTACTCCAACACCAAAGTCTGAGTGTGGCCACCCTCACTTACTCTGTAACCCCAAGCTTCAGCGTGGCCTGCTGCCCAGTAGGTAGGTGTGGCTCTTCCCCCAGAGGTAGCCTTACTCCCTGCACCCTTTGAGACCAGGGAGGAAGCAGATGGGGACACACAGTAACCAGCTCTCCTCCTGCACTGTTGACACATGTGCCTGGTGAGCTGGCCCAGGGGTGACAGCTCCTCACTTACCCACAACACCATTGCATTAACTTTGCTATTTTTAGGCCTCCAAAAGAGGCCAAAGAGATGATATGCCAGAGATGACGTGGACAAATGACAAAATGAAACACGCATGCTCCCTTCTTACGGTCGAGCTCCCTCAACACGGCACACAGCCCTCCTGTGGTTTGCAGAATTTAAACCAGAATTCAAACCAGGATGGCATCACCGCCCTCTGTCCTCCCACAGTCCTATCTGTTCAGACCCATTCATGTACTCCTTCATCTCATGGCCTGATTGGGCCAATGGAAGGGGCCAGAATCCTCAGCTAAGGTAATTACCAGCCTGGCAGAAAGAAAACCAAATTCTGGGATCTTCAGAGGTCGGGCACATGTGGAAAAGCAAGCCAAAGAGAATGTCAAGAACGAAGCCACCGAGCCCCAACATGCAGGAGCTGGGTGCAGCAGAGGAGGCTCCTTGGTTATATGGTTGGTTTGTTTTAATCTGGGGACAGCGGACCCACTGAAGAACAGAGCTGGGGAGTTGGGAGCAGAGGCAGAAGGGCTTGCACTAAGGATGAGACCAACAGGCATTTTCTCTTTAAAGTGGAGGCAGTTGCTGGTAAGATGCAGCTTGGTTTGTGCCCCATAATGACAAAACTCTACATGTCCCACTGAGTTGCTTCACTGGGGTCTTGGGCCAGGCACTGAGGGCACTCTGTGGATGAGGTCAGTGCTGGCCTTGCTCAGCTTCTACGCCCTGATATTTCATCTTTATTTTGAGTCTCCTGTGTCTGGTCTAAGAACAGCGTCCTGAGGGAATTGGGGAAGATTTGGTCAGGGGTCGTGTCAGAGGGTCATCTAGGGGAAACCCAGTCCTTGTGTCCAGGTTCTTGGTAGCAAGGGCTTTGTTACCAGCCATCAGTAATACCACTTTTCTTTGGCTTAGCTCAAGACTGAAGATTCCAGAAACCAACGAGACCTCAGAGAGAGCAAGCCAACGAGCAGCTGTGTGCTGTGTCCAGGGCAAGACATTCCACAACATTCCCTCACTTGACTTTCAAAGTGCTCTGGGAGGAAAAAAGTGTTATTATTACATGGACCACATGAGAAAAACCTAGGCCAAGAGAAATCAAGAGACCTGCCCAAGATCATGAAGAGAAAAAAAAAAAAGACAATTCTTAAGACTGTAGGTCCTTCAACTGATTCACCCTACACCACACCTTAGAAGCCCAAGAAAGAGAAGGACCCCACTGTTAGCTTCTGCTCTGTCCCCAGTTCTGCAGGAGGAGCTGAGATCACCCTCAAACCAAACAGACCATGGATGATGAGACCACAACCCGAACAAATAGATGGCGTAACTCTTATGGTTTGGATGAGACATGTCTCCCAAAAGCTCACATATGAAACAATGAAAGAAGGTTTAGAGGAGAAATGACTGGGTTGTGAGAACCTGACCACAGTCAGCGAATTAACCCCTGATGGGATTAATTAGAGTGCAACCGAAGCGGTGGGTGTGGCTGGAGGAGGTGGGCATGGGGGGTGCCGTTGGGACCTATGTTTTGTATCTGGTCACTGGAGTCTCTCTCTGCTCTCTGCGCATGATGTGAGCCGCTTCCCTCTGCCACACTTCTTCCGCCATGATGCTCGGCCTCCACTCGAGCACAGAGGAATGGAGCTGGCTGTCGATGGATTGAGACCTCTGAAACCGTGAGCCCCTAAATTAATTTTTCCTCCTCAGCAACTTTTCTGGCCAGGTCTTTGAGTCACATAAGCAAGAAAGCTGACTATGATACTTACATAATATGAAATCTGAAATTTAAAAAGGAAGAAGAAAAGAAAACAGGGCATTAGAGAGAGATGGCCAGGGTCCTGGGTCTCCACCTTGTACAACTATCACACCTCTTTTTGGACTTAATCACACAGACCATTCGCGCCCACACACGAGCAACAGCACTTTAATGACTATTGGTCTCTGTCCTTCTAAGGCTGCATGAAGGAACTCTGCAGAGCGGCCATCCCAGAGGGCCTGGTAGAAATATACCCAACACTCCCCCGCCCAATGATGTGGCTCTTCTTGGGACCTGGGCCTCTGCTCAGAACCAGGACAAGAGAGCTAGGCTGGCAGCGTCCAGGCCTGGAGTGGGTCCAGCCCCGACGTCCCTGAGGTCTGTCTGCCTCCAGCTCAGAAGGGGCTTAGGAGCAGGCAGGCGCGTGCCAGGGCTGAGCTCCACGTAGCTGGAGCGCTCTTCACATCATCAGTGCCATCGAGAGGGTCTAAATTGCCCACCGTGCACGTGCCCGGGACACCCATTCACTGCTGAAATGAAGGGCTCTTAAAAATGTGAAGCACTGAATTTGGAAAGGATCAAGGGTTTGGGCACGCAGAGTGCAGAACAATTTAATATCACAGGAGCTCTCCAACTACTTTTGATATATACCTAAGCACTTCGTTTTGGAAGTGACTCAAGTAATGCTCGTTCCTACACTGAACACGTGACGGGCTCAGAACGCCATCACCCAACACTGAAACGTTAACCCCCCCAAAGGCTCCAAACTGGGGGGAGGCAGGCAGAAAAGGCAGCGCTCGGTTCTTGAGCACACCTGGAAGATGTCCACTTTCCGCTCCGTCTCTCCGGACACTGCGTTTGTGACCCCAGCACGACGCTGCTCGCTGACGCCTCTCCATTCGCATTTGCTGACATGCATTGAGCGTCTACTGTCAGTCCGCCAAGTTCTCACCGGTGAGGTCATTTAATCCTCACAGCAGCTCCATCGAGTAAGTGGTTTTTATCCCTACTTGACCCCCCCCCCAGGAAGGCTGGGGCTCAGAGGAGCTGAGCTGGTCTTAGAACGTCCAAGACCACAGAGAACACGTGAGCAAGCGGCTTCAACGCTGGCCCAAGATGGAGGTGGGCCCAAGAAGGAGAGGCCTGCTCTAACATGGAAGGCTGCTGACCAAGCCAAAAAGAGAAGTCCCAGTCCTTGATTTGAATTCAGAAAACCTGAGTTCTGACCAGGAGAGGCAAGTCCTCGTATAACAGGGCGACCTGGGCGACCTGGGCAGCTGGCGGGAGGAGGGTGAGTAGCCAGAGGGCAGCTCTGGCCCAAGCCCTTGGCTTTGGACTCCCAACATAATCGCTCCAGGCTTTCCTTTCCTTCATCAGACGACTTCCAGGGGCTTGGAACATCACCAGCAGGGCCAGAGAGGGAGAGAGAGGAAGAGAGAGCCCTGGCAAAAAGAAAAAAAAAGATTGTCAGCCTTGCACCTGGGTGAAGCAGTAAATGCCGGCCATTCACATTGCTATGAAACCCTGCTGCCCCAGGCCCACCTGGACCACGGGTCCCTGGATCCCCAAACCAGCCCTGCTCACGTGGCTTGTCTCTGGAAAGATGAGACAGGGAAGAGACATCAAGGAGGAAGGGCACAGGCACAGAGAAGCATCTTTACTGTGCTGTGGGCAGGAACGTGGACCCCAAAGGCATCCCAGAGCAACCCTCCGGGGACCTGGGAGCACCCCCCCAGTCACTGGGCAGTCACTGGCAGATCCAGAGCAGAGCCAGCCTGAGGGAGACTCGGGGCACCCTGGAGTGTGACGGCCTCTGTGCCCTGCATGGACAGGAGCACTGAGGTCTGGACCAGCAGAGGGCTGTGGGTGCAGGTGCAGCCACCCTGAGTCCACAGCTCCTGACCTCCTCTCCACACAGCCTGCCTCCCCTGGGGGTCGAAGGAACCTGGAAACTCAGCAACTTCTGTTGCTAGACATCCGGGGAGTTTCTTCATGTCCCTTTGATTGACTTCCTCAGAATGGTGCGTGTTGATCTCACCGGCAGTCTGTCCTATCCCCTGTCCACGTCTCCCATTCTGCACCTCTTCCTGGGTGATCTCATCATGCCACAGCTTGAACAGCAGACTCTGGGCTGGACACTTTCAATCTCCCACCTTTGTGTCTCAAGGGCGTCTGGTAATTCCCCCTGGGGACGAGGCAGGCACTCCAAGTTCAACAAGTCTCACACAAAGCTGCAGCCCTCTGTCCACCAACAAGGAACAAACCGGCAAACAAAACAACTTCAAATGGCCGTGACAGGAAGGAGCCGGTGCTGGACAATGGGGCTCATTCTCAGGCAAGAACAGAGAAGGAAGAGCACTTGCACATGGGGTGCTCACGATGAGGTGTGAAAGATGAGGGGAAATTAACAGAAAGAAGAGAGAATGTTCCAAGCAGAAGGAATAGCCTGTGCTATGGCCAGGAGGTAGGGAGGAGCTTGGTGCCCTGGAGGAAAGAAAGAAGAGCCACTCGGCTGGAGCAAGCTGGAAGGGAGGCAGAGGCAACATCCAGAGACATGTCATGCAAGGACTTTGAGGAGCTGGAGAGTTGCTTTAAGCCCAGTGCCAAGTGCTGATATGCACAGAGCCAGAGCTGAGGGTCAGAGTGGACCACCATGCTTTCTGTCCTTGCCTGATGCAGAAGAGGCTCACCGGGAGCTCCTCTCAGCATTTCCCAGCCTGCGGTTATTTGTCTGTCTCTGCTCATCTTTTTCCCTCTCATCCTCGATACTGCTGCTCGTCCTCTCATTTGCTCCACTGACCTGGTGCTTACGCCGTCCACCAGATCATGAACTGAATCCCGATTGCCCCGAAACCTGTATGTTGAAGCTCTCAACCCCGACCACTCCACACAGAACTATATTTGGGGATGGGAGTCTTGCAAGGGGTCAGTGAGTAAAAATGAGGCGACTATGAGCCCCAATCCAACCTGACTGATGTCCTTGTAAGAAGAGAAAATTTGGTCACATGGGGACACGAGGGACAGGCTCACACAGGAGACAGACCCCGAGGGCAGGGGACAAGGTGGCCATGTGCAAGCACTCCTTGATCTTGAACTCCCAGCTTCCTGAAGGATGGGGAAACATATTTCTGTTGTGTAAGCCACCCAGCCTGTGGTGTCTGGCTACAGTAGCTGTAGCAAAGTACTGTAGCAACTGGACCCCCTTCCCTTCCTCCAGAACCACGCCACTCAGCCACTCACAGACGCCTGGTTGCCCCTGAAATATGAACCTGCCGATCGTCAGCTCTGCCTAGCAAGGTGGCCTCACAGAGGAAGGCTCCTCTCCCACCTTCTCCGGGTCGGTGTCCTGTTTGAGAAGGTTTTATTGCAATTTCCCCAGTGTGGTCTTAATTGTTTACTGTCACTGCAGTGCAATTTCAGCGTCAGTTAGGTAATGCACATCTTGGGAAACAGATCTGCCCCCATCTACAGAAACCACCAGGACAGGGTCTGGTCTCATTTGCAAAAATATTCATATTCCCAGCCTCCGACATTCACGTGGGGCATCGTCAGGAATATAAAAAATAGATCAAGAGATTTATTATTTTGGAGTAAGGGGGAGAGGATGGCAAAGCTTCGAAGATTTCATTGATACATAGTTTAAAATGTTTGTAAATATTTAACGAAAACATGGAGCAATAAACTCAAATTATTGCTGAGTGCAGAAAAGAACTAGAAGGTAATTTATCAACGGAGAGGGAGGGATGGATCCTGTGTTTTCCAGGGGCACACACATTCTGACACACTAATGGGGATCCTGCCAGTTAAATGTTGACATGTACCAAATCATGGCCCAGTCTAAATGCCTTAGTCATGGCAGGGGGCAACAGAAAGAGAATATTTGAGAATAATGTGAATTAAAAAGGCAAGTTAGTTTAAATTTCTGTTTGGTAGGCCCCCAGGCCTACAAGTCCAGTGGGAATACACTCCGGCTAGGGCTTGATGAATGGCCTTAATGAAGTTGGACAACTTGGAATACATGCATAAAATGATTTTAAATATTGATACGATGTCATTGTGTGTCTGAAGATATTGAAATGTTCATTCTCCGAGCAAGACAGGCTCCATCTAATTTATTAAAGGTGGAAATGATTATTTACATTTGTAAATGGAATGTGTGCCCAGATAGAAGCCAGGGCAATAAAATAATTATTGCATTTAGAGAAACAGAGAGAGTCCATCTTCTGGAAGAGGAGAGATCGTAGTACGTCCTGACGCAGAAGCTCTGCCGTACGTGGTAGCCGCTGCAGAAACAATGGAAATTTCCTTGAGGGTCATCGTCTCAGGTGCCAGTGGTATGGATACCAATAGATCTCCCAAGAACAGCTAATAACATTTAATCTGCTCACGGGAAGGAGAAGGCGGGGTGGCAAGGCTTCGGGGTGCAGTGGGCGCCGCCCAGCTTCCCCGATGTGTCTATTAGGACATCTCTGTGACACCGCCTGGCATCTGCAACCTGCCCCGCTGCTGGCTGATGGGAGGCAGAGGATGGCGTGATAGTGGAAAGCTGAGTTCTGTTGTGATGTGAGAGTTTCCGCGGAGATGCCTCGGGCAGCTGTCTGCCTGGTGTGTTCGACATCGGGGCTGCGAGAGCCAGGGTGGAAGTGGATCAGAGCTAGCAGGCAGCGCGGCGTCAGCTGGAGGCTGGGAAGTGCTAACCAGGCCGAGGAACCGAGGGCAGACCCAGGTATAAAAATAAAATCACTGCAAGCCTATTTCATTTCCTGCCCGTGCGTCTTGGCTTGGAGAGCTAATTGCTCCTCACTGGGTGTAAGGTGTTTGCTCTTGGAAGGCTGCGTAAGAGCATGGCTCGCTGGCCCATTATCTCCTGTTAACCCCCTTCCTTCCCACCATGGCTACACACACATGACAGGCGGGCCACATGAAGTCCCAGCAACCTCCCTCATCACCATACCCAACACCACTGCCAAATCCAGCCAGCCAAATCCAGCCAGCCAAACCGCCGCTCCTAAAACCAGCCACAGAGCGCAGAGGGCCACGGCCAGGGCCAGCACACAGGGCTCAGAGTAAGCCGTCCATTCCTTCTTTCCATATATGGTGAGTACTCTGTACAGTTTCAAATCCCTGCATGACCCTGGGCAAATCACTTAACTGCTCTGTGCCTCAGTTTCCCCCTCTGTAACGTGGGAAGTGTGGCACCAACAGCATCATACCGAGGTCATGCAGATTCAGTAAGACCAGGAATGAAAGCCCACAGAGCCGTGACCGGTCCATGGTAGACAGGCAGTGGGTGCCGGTGTTCTTGTCCTTCCTGCCGTTGACAATTAGACACCGTCTTGGACACTGGAGTAGATGGGTGACAAAAATAGTGTCTCTGTCCTCAAGAAGATGACAGTCATGTCAATAAAAACAAGAGACATTTCAGTGTGATGATCAAGATTGGCGTTGCTTGGTCACCTGTCCCCGGGCCAGAGCTCTGCATAGGCCAGGCACCTGGACTATGGATGCCTAGGAGGCAACTCAGCCTCTGGGGCCAAGTCAACGGGGACGCAGCAGGTGGCAGAGACAGCAGCCCAGGCTTCTTCTCCTCTGTGCCTCCGTGGGCTTCCAAAGTCAGGACGGGGCTGTGATGTGACCTTTCATTTGGGTCCTAGGAATTGAGGTGATCTGTGGGCATCCTTGGGGTCCAGAAAAAGGGGTCATCAGCCATGAGTTTTCTCCCTCAACAGAACTTTGGGGTCCTCCTCTTCCCCGTGTCATGGGGCAGGGCAGGCGGGAGGGGAGAATGGTTTGGGGCAAGACAAATGCCCAGGGCTTCCTGCTTGTGGTTTTATGCCCTAAAGAGAAAGAGCTTCGCCAGCCCCTGGTGTGAGGAGGGCTATGTCCCTGCACGTGAGCTCTCCTGACTGGACGTAGACCCCAGGCGCTGGTCACGGGCTGCATCAGATGCCTCCCACGCTGCCCACCACCAACCTCCGCTTCTCAATTCTAGTGAGCTTCCAACAAACCGCTCAAAAGCAGCTCATTGGGGTGCAAAAAAAAAACCCCACCCTGGTAGAGAAGTTTGGTGAACTGGTGATACACATTATTACCAAAACAATAGAGAGATTAAAACCCCCTGATGAGGCTGGGCCTCCTCAACACATCCGGCCCTCACACAGGAGCCAAGCACACACACTCCGCCAAGCGACCGCCGTTTATGGATGAGGAATCAGGCCTGGGAGTCTGAGACCGCAGTTCTGCCACGGTGCCACTGAGTTCTCACTCATTCGTCCTGAGCACAAGGAACGTCACTTCCTAAGACCCTGGGCTTTCAGGGGTGAGCCCAGTCCTGTTGCCAAGCAGGAGGGTAACTTGGGGGAGTCACCCCTTCTCTGGACCTCAGCTCCCTCCATCTGCTGTTAGGGGGTTAGTCTACCTGTTGTCCACTCGCCCTTCTGACTGTAAAAGCGCCAGGCTGTGGCACCCCGGGTTGGTACAGTTGGGTGAAGGCTCAGTGGGACAACACTTGGTGCTCCGACACAATCCCTTCTCAGTGCAGCGATCCTGCAGTAATTAAAATGGTGATTATGACTAAGTCTTCAACAACTTTCTATAATGGGATTTGATCCTCAGTCTTAGAAAAATTATTCTGGGATGATCGTTGAATGCAAGCAGTCTCTTCAAGACACTTCTCCCTTGAATAATTGAGTTTGTATGTGCCTCTTACAAAAGAGGTGTCCTGCTAATGGATGAGGTGCATTTTACACTTACTTTAATTGCTTGGTACAATAGTTATCTTAAATATCCATATGCTTATTGTGGGATTCATGGTGTTGGGCTGCTTAGTAATATGCTAAAGTGCTTCTTCTTTTCAAAAAGTGAAAACAACTTTACATTGCAGATTTACCAAAGAAAAAAAGAAAAAAGTCTTTTGGGGCACCTTTCTATTTTATATGCAAAGTCACATACAAATTAGGTTATGTGTTCATTCTTCCAATCACAAAAAGTAGAAATAAAAAAAATCAATAATTATAAAAAACAAAAAAAGAAAAATAAGACAAAAGGAAAAGAACATTTAAAAAAAAAAAACAGTGGGTGGGTTTGCATTTTTTTTTCCAGAAAAAGCACCCCCTTCCCCAAGCCACGTATGAGGCCTTGTCCCTAAGAAGCAGAGAAAAGAGTTGAGGAACAACGTTCTGGAAGCCTCTGGTCACAGCTGGCAAGAGAGGCCCTGCTCACCTGCTACCACTTATGGACCATCCTTAAATACATATGGCGGACCCAACCTGGTTCTGGAATCAGGAAGCAATTCTTCAAATGGCTCCTCCCTCCAGTCATCGTCTCCTGAGGATCTGCTTCATGCCACACACTGCTTGGGTACTGTGAGACAGGACAAGCACCTGGACCTCCAGCTGCATGCATCAGAAATGGGGTAAAGAGTGACCATGACCTCAGGAACCCCACACAGTTCCTCACTCTCTAAAGGTCCCTGCTGTGGGAAAGTGGAGCTAATCATGTCTGTCTCCTAAGCCTGTTGAGAGGCCAGTAGAACCCGTAGCAGAAGGTCTTTGAACCTAACAGATGTGCAAAAGAGTTAATTCCTCTTCCCGTTCTCCTTGCGTCATTTTTGACCTTTAAACCACTCATCACGTTTTCTCCTGTACTCTAGTTTAATGGATTCCTTTCTTGTCATTTAGACCAGGACTTCTGGAGAGCCATGTGGTAGTCATTAGAGCTGCTTATAAGATCATTGCCAGCTCTCCTTCCCCAGCAATTGAGGGACTGCACTTCCCAGTCTCAGTGGCTCTGAGTGGGCTGAGCGACCAACCCTAGCCCTTAGCATGAGGGAAGTTCTGTGTGTCCCTTTGAATTGCTGCAGTCAGACACCCTTGAACGCTTACTCGTGGAACCAGCATTTTGAAACTTCTCTGTCAACCAAGATTCCATGGGGGGAAGATATGGAGCCAGCCCATATAATAACATAAACTCAGCTTTGGTTGTACCAGTTAGCGAGGTGTAGGGGGTGTTTGTTATAACAGCATAACCTAGCTCATCCTGATGATCATGGAACACAAAATATTAATTGTGTCACGGAGCCAGACTCAGGCCATATGAAAAGTCAGTAGAAAGGGTACTAGCTGTCTCAGGAAAAAGCAGCAAGGTGCATAATTAGGGCTTCAAAATTTGGAATATGAGTCCAATAAACTTCCCGTTGCCAAAATATCAACATTACATATGGAAAATGTAAACCGGACAGAGAGATGATGCTCTGGCTGCATTCCTGTCTCTGCAGAGTGCTATAGGCACAGTGAGGAAGGATGCATAATCCTTTAGGGAGGAAAATCAAATTGTAAGAAAGTCAGAATAGCAGAATAATCGCCAGGAACATGTAAGGCAATAGAGAAAAATATATCCAGGGGTTAAGAAGACAAAATTCATATCAATGCAGTATTGGATGCGTTCGCCCCGGACTGGCTGTCACCGCCATGTGTGACTGCTTTGAGCAAGCACATAATCATCCCAGCCAAGGGGCAGTTCACTGAAAGGTTACGATGATAACATTCTCCTTAACGCATCACACCGCCACCCCAGCCCGTCCGTCCGTCAGGAGAGCACACTTTCAAATTACTTTGCCAGGATCAGGACAGGAGTGAGGGTAGGGATCACGTGCCAACAACCTGACACTCTGTTCTCCAAAGGTGTGACCAGGCTAATTTCCATTCCCATGGCTCACAGAGAAGAGGAGCCCATGTCCATCCCCCAGGCCTCCCATCCAAGCCCTGAGGAAATGGCCAGTGGGGATTCAGGAGTGGAACCAACTTGCTGTTGGATCCCTAGGTTTGAATCCTGGCCCCATCTCCTACTAAGTGTGTGACTTTGAGCTACAGACTTGACTTTTGTGTGCCTCAGTTTCCTTGTATGTAAAATGGTAATGCTAATGATAACTTAGAAAGATGTTATAAGGATTTAAGAAGTAAATTCATAGAATATACTTAGACGCTGTTAGGCAGGTAATTAAGTGCTCAATAAATGTAGCTGCTAGTATTATTGTTGTAGTTATTATTATCATATTTACTATCATCACCAGAAATTCTTAAGGCCACAGCTAGTAAATGGCAGAGAGAAGATTTTAATAACACTGTTTTCTGGTGAACCCTGAGGGACCAGGGTAAGAAGCAAACTGTGGTTATGGCAACTGCGGAGACACAAACAGAAAAACACCTACATCCCCTGACCTCCTGGCCTTCATGTGAAACCAACTGAGCCCACTGCCCATGGGCTAGAGATGTGTCCCTACACCAGTGCATCACCACCAAGCCTGGAGACTCTGCAGCTTCCCAAGTCCCTGCCAACCCCTTTACACGCCAAGCTCCCCAGTCCTAATTAGCCCAAAGCAAGTCATCTGGGTAAGCTGAATCTCAAACTCAGCAAGAAACTCCCACTCCTCATACATTGCTGGTGGGACTGCAAATTGGTGCAGCCAATATGGAAAGCAGTACGGGGATTTCTTGGAAAATTGAGAATGGAACCACCATTTGACCCAGCTATCCCTCTCCTTGGTCTACACTCAAAGGACTTAAAAGGCATACTACAGGAACACAGCCACATCAATGTTTATAGTAGCATAATTCACAATAGCTAAACTGGAACCAACTTAGATGCCCTTCAGTAGGTGAATGGAAAAAAAATGTGGCATATATACACAGTGAAATATTACTCAGCAATAAAAGAGAATAAAATCATGGCATTTGCAGGTAAATGAATGGCGTTGGAGAAGATAATGCTAAGTGAAATCAGTCAATCCTCCTCCCCCCAAAAAAATGCCTAATGTTTTCTCTGATATAGGGAGGCTGATTCTTAGTGGGGTAGGGAGGGGGAGCATGGGAGGAATAGAAGAACTCTAGATAGGGCAGAGGGGTGGGAGGGAAAGGGAGGAGGCAGGGGGTAATTAATGATGGGGGAATGTGATCATCATTATTATTCAAAGCACATGTATGAAGACACAAATTTGTGTGTATATACTTTGTGTACAACCAGAGATATGAAAAATTGTGCTCTATATGTGTAATAAGAATTGTAATGCATTCTGCTGTCATATGTAAATTTTAAAATAAATAAATAAATAAATAAATAAGACCATAAAAAAAAAGAAACTTTCACTCTGATTGTAGGCTCCAAGAAGCAGGCAGAACAGCACAGCTTCTGTTCAGGAACTTCATTGATTATATAGGCCCATTGATGAAATAACAAGAGGTGGAAGATGATGTGAGGTGTTTCTTCTGTTTTTTATTTTTTCTTTTTCCTTAAGTGATTGCAAGTAAATGAAGAAAAAGCTATGAGCTATGTGTCACATACATTATCACATTACTTCCAAACTCTCTATCTAAGGCTCAGACGTTGTCATTTGAAACCAAGAGGTTCACAGACTGGGGGGAGACCAGGTGAGGATTTCTGAAGAGCAAGCCATTAATGTTGGAGAGTCTGCATATCGTTCCAATTTGGAAATTGCCAAAGAATCAAAAGTTTACTTGGGAAAGTCAGAAACTTTCCCCCATTGACTTCCCTTATGCACCGTTTTCCTATTGACATCAAAAAAGCAGTTTCATTGATCATCTCTAGTGATTCGAAGGGGAGGTTTACACTCAGTGCAAACCATTGATTGTAATGGCGATTCCTGTCGACTTAAAGAGGTGTTCAGCTCTGATTGGAATCCCAGCAGATGAGCAGGGCCCATTTTCAATCATGTAAAAATCAATGTGCGGTCTTCACCCTCTTCAAACATCCCTTCTAATCACTTGGTATCAAGTTCCAAACTTTCCAAGAAAACTTTCAAAGTCGTGGCAATAAATGGATGCAGAATTGGGTCTCCTCCTTCATGGTGACCCCTGGATCAGGGATTTTCTACTTTGTCCTTTGTTGAATTCCCAGCTCCGTTTCAAGTCCCAGGTCCTGCTATTCCCATGGTGGAATCAGATACATCTGAAATAGACAGAAGAATTCTGCAGGATAGACACAGGCTTCCACTGAATGGTTTTAATCCCCATTGATCTTTCTGGAAGTGGCTCATGCTTTCTGTCAGTGTATACTCTACACCAACCACGGTCTAAGAAGTAGGGACACCTGTCAATCAGACAGCTAAAAACTACAGGTTTGCATACATTCCAGAGGAAGGCACCAAAAGCAAAGGAGTAAGCAAAGGAACCGTACAGATATTCCAAATGAAGACAAGTGCAATAAAAAAATAATGAAATGGCATCACCGACTAGAAGTGCTTATGGCAATATTTGAATCTGGGTCACAGGAAAGTGGAACTCTGCTGACTTTGGCAATTCCACACCTCCCAGTCCCGCCCCCTCCCCTTGACCTATGACCCCATTGCTCTGTGCTAAGGAACAGACAAAATAAAGTGATACCAATTTTAAAGAGATGAATAAGGAAGTTGGGAGAGTGGGTCAGGCAGGAGAGGACGGGCTTGTGCGTGCCCTTTCAATTGAGCTCCCAACTGTTTTTTGGTTGTTGTTGTTTTCACTAAGAACACATTGGGATTTGACTATGTTCCTTTGTTTTTATTCTTTTTTGAATACATAACAGCGGAATGCATTACAATTCTCATTACCCATGTAGAGCACAATTTTTTACATCTTTGTATATAAAGTATGTCCACCCCAATTCATGTCTTCGTACATGTGCTTTATTCTATCCTATGTTGATTGTTTTCAAATTGCCATTTATGTCTCTATAATAAATATTTTTTTCTTATTATGCCAAAGATCACCTGTAATAATCAGAGGGATTTCTGAGGTTCCGAAAGGCCTCTGGGATCAGGAGAGCCGGTGAAGACCTTTGACGACAGGGACCCTCACTGGGGGCCGGAGCAGCAGGAGGAGGAGCTGGTGCAGACTGTTGCCTGGGTTTCAGCTTGGCTGGCCTGTGCTGGCTCAGTTTCCTTTTCTCACATTTTATTGTCTTCTGCTCCTAAATTTTCTTACTTTCTCTGCACATTTGTGTGCAGAGAAAGAGCCCAGCCCTTTCAGATAAAGCAGTTTGGGAACCCCATGAGTCAAGTTATCAATTCACAAAGTCCTCTTCGGCAAGCTCCTTTGGGACCTCAGGTTCTGTGCGCCTGCTAGGGAAACGGGGGAGCGGTGGACGACGGAACCCAAGGTGACCGTGCTCTGCCCTAGCTTTCCAGAAGTTTCCTTCAGGAGGAGGAATGACATCCATGTGATGAGAAAACTGTCAAGGGAGGAAGACCATGAGGTCTGGGGAGACCCCGTGACTGTCCACTGTGCTGCCACGGGCATCTGAGGCTGTCCACGTGAGCCTCGGTGGCACCCAGACAGTGGTGTCCTGAAGCACGGCGCTTGGGGTGCTGAGGACACTGGAAGGGCCCCCGCTGTGCCCCTCTGCCCCACCCCCTTTTCCTCTCTCTCTCTAGCATTTCTAGAAACAAGAATCCTGCTTCCCCAAGGTGGGTCAGAGAAACCAAAAATGCTACTCTCCCTTCCCCCTGCCTTTCTGTGGAGGAGCTGGCCCTGAAGAAGTCTGCAGACCTTGTCTGACAGTGGACACTAAGGCTCGAATCTCAAAAGGGGCCCCGTCCTACACCCAAGAAGAAGAAGAAGTGCCACCACACAGACCCAGAAGACTCTGAACGGGCTGGCTGGGTCCCCACGCAGCTTGACACCATTATGTCACACCCTTTTGTCCAATTGCATTCCAGGTGACAGCACATGCTTCACGGAGTCACAGCATACAGATCAACAGTTGGCCCTGGGCCCTGGGTCTTCATCTCTGAAGGCTCCCTATCACCAGAAATTTTGATGACATCAACTTTTACACCTTCCTCTTGTCCATTTGTCTGTCATGGGGTGCTGGCAGTGACCCTTATGATGCGAGCGGAATATATCACACCTTTCTGCCCCTGCAGCTTCGAGGGGTATTTGAAGAGGTGGAGGAAAGAGGAACGGCCACCTGGGAGCAGGAACGGCATGAGCCAATGTCTAGAGGCTGGGAAGCTTGAGACTCGGGAGAAATCAAGAGCAGAGCCAGGACTCCAGAGGACTGTAGAGAGCCAGGTCAAAATGCCACCAAGAACTGGCCCTGTGCAAGTCAGGGGAAGCCAGGACCCCTCTGAGCTACCTGCAGAAACCTCTGTGCCTTTTCCTCTGAAAGTGGAGTAGGACTAGCTGAGCTCAGAGGCTGTGTGGGGGATTCATGGAGATGATGCCAACTGAGACGGAGCACAGGCCTGGAGTGTGGCAAGCACAGGGATGTGTGTTGTGCCATAGGCAAGGCTCACCTGGTACCATGCAAGCTCTGAGCTGCTGGTAGAATCGTGCCAACACAAGCCTGGCAGAGAACAGTGCCACCGCAGAGGACACAGGGACTTAGGGAGGAAGGAAAACACATTCCAAATATTGTCACCTGGTTCCAACTGTACCTGAAGCCAGAGAACCTTGGATTTTTTCGTTTTTAAGACCCACCAAATTCTCTCTTTGGCTTAGGCCAATTTACATTGATTTTCTGCTGCTTCATCCTGAAAGAAATTCTACTTACTTTAATATTATGATTCTTACAATCTTGGATTTTGAGTGCAGCTTGTATCCAAGAATTTATCCCATGAATTGATATAGGAGTGATCAATAAGAAATTTGAGCTCAATTCAGGAATCCTGGGGACAGGTCTGCATCGTGTCTTTTGTGGCTCTAAGGCACTTTTGCCCCTCCTCCATACACATATGCACATATGTTCAAAGTTACACGTTTATTATTTTATAACTGGGCTGGCATAGGGATGCATGGAGTCCAGGCTGAACTTGTTCTTATACATTTGTTATTATTTTATTTATTTTTCTTCTTATTTTCAAAGAAATTAAAATCAAGACCATTTTGTGAGCCTTGAGAAATACTCTAGGCCCCTACACTCTGCCTGTGACACCTCGCGGCTCTGTCAGGAGTTTCCACGTGGCCCATCTCAAGAGGACTTGGGTGGTAGATGCACAGCGGCCTCTTCATCTTGTTCTGCAGTGCCAATCATGCCTTGTTCCTGCACAAAGTGTTTTCATTTGATACTTGAGATTGAATTCCAAACTTGACCCACAGCCGGCAGAAGGCCAGGGCCGGGCACCCAATTCTGCTGCTACCGAGCAGCATGATTCCAGCACCCGCCGAGGTGGGTCCCCTCTCACATCATCAGCAAAACAGAAGAAGTCAGGGTAAGTGATCAGGTCTCCTCCCAGCGCTGAAAGGTTGAAACACAGCCCCTCTCCCATGTTCCCATTGCCATCTAAGCAACTCCCTACACCTATACGTTTACCCCGTCTCCCACCACACACAAGCAGGCTGGGCTATTCCTTCCTTAAAAAATTGCTAATGGCCAGAGAATAAACGAAGAAGCTAGAGAAGAAAAAAAAAAAAAAAACCATCAGTGAGGAAGGGTACCACGAAAGCAGCAGACCTCCTAGTACTGTATGTCTCATCTCTCTTACAAGACTTCCACCTTGTTTATCATGTTTAGATTGTAATTCCCCAGGGCAAGCAAGCCATCTGCAATTTCCAAAGTGCCTTCTAAATAATCAGTAATCAAGAGATGCCAAGTAATCGTGATCGTCCGTGCACTTGAGGAGGGTCATCTGCCAGCCTCCTGTCTTCAAGAACCACGGCTCTTTGCTTGGACACTGAAATTGCTGTGCGGGGTTACCATGGAAGCCTGCCCCTGCACATTCCCATTATTATTATCGTGTTCCCCTAATACTTTCATTGAAAGATAATCACGTTATGAATATTAACTTTTATAGGCTGCATTTGTAACTGCTTATGTGTAAAGAAGCGGCACTTTCTGAAATCCAAATGACACTAATAATTTAGTCAATTTACTTTTTCCCATCTTCGTGTTTACAGTCGTGTTATTTTGTAACTGCGCCATCTGAATCTTGATATAGCCATCCTGGTAATAAGCCTTTCTGTTCTCCATATTTAAAGATTCTTTTGTCGCGCAGAACAGAATTGGCTTGAACACTCTCATTCAATAAATATTTATTGAGTTCCTACTAGGTGTCAGAGCCTTGGTAGGTCCCCAGGACACATGGCGTTAACGGCTCACAGAGGGCAGCCAGGCAGACACACCCAGAAGCCGCTGACCCACAATTAGAAGTGACTTCGTACATGTACAGAATAGAAATGAGGGGAGGAGCCCTTGAGGGGCTTCAAGGGGGGATATCTGATCCGTTTGGGGGTTCAAGGAGGATTTTCTGAATTTTAAGCACTGAGAAAAAGAGACTAAAAGAAAAACTAAATGAATGAGACGTGTAACCTGACTACTGTGTATCAGGATGCAGAGAACCTTCACCCTCCTTGGGATGACCATTATTTTAAAAATATTAATAACAAAGAACCCCACAAAAAATAGAATATGCCAGTGTTGGCACAGATGAGAAAGCAGAATATGCTGGTGTTTGCTGGCGAGAACGTAAAGCAACGCAGTCTCTATGCTGTTCGTTGTAGCCTCAAAACATCAAACCAGATGACCATGTGATCCTGCCATCCCCCTACGGGGTCCCCAACCAAACAGGAGAGGAGGAAGCACCCCCAGGCTCTGTCCACGGAGGAACACGTCCATCCAGGGTGGTTGACATACACATCAGAGCAATTTTCAACCTTAGAAGAGAAATTCGGACACATTCCACCACACGGAGGAAACTTGAGGACATGACGCTCAGCGAGTGACCTGGCCGAGGACAAGTAGGCAGCATCCACTTCACCAGGGCGTGCAGAGCAGCCAGGCTCGACAGACAGGAAGTCCCGTGGAGGTTGCTGGGGCTGGGAGGACGGAGGAGGCACAATTGTCCAAAGGGGCAGCGTTTCCACTGGGGAAGAGGAGAAGGTTCTGGAGACCGTGGGTTGATGGCTGAAGGTCTGCATGAATATGCTTCAGGCCACTGAACTGAGCTGTTGAAAACAGTTGCCTGTATGTTCTGTGTATTTTTCACAATTATAATAATATTAAAAGGTGCAGAGAACCACACACCCCCTTCCAACTCCAAACTGCGTTCCTACAGTCCAACTCCTCTCCCATTTTCTAAAATGCGGTCTTCCTGGGAGCCGCTGGCATTTGTAAGTCAGCTCTATTTGTAAATACAATTAAAAATCCAACCACCAAACACCACCATCCAAGGGGTAAATGTTCTCAGGCTCTGAAACGGAGTGCCGTCGTCTCCATTAACAGTAATGAGAGTCCCACGGCTAAGCCTCCGCGCATCATGTTCAAAATTTACCCCCTAGAGTTTGCAGATGGGGAAAAAAAAAAAAAAAAGATCATCTTATGTACAAACAGAAAACAGAAAATAAAGCCAGAATTTGTAATCTGACCATGGAGATGCCACTGGGGAGGTGAACAGGCAATCTGGTGAGCGCTGCTGCAGACAGAGCCCCTAAGGGGGCTCTTGCCAAAGTAACGTTGAGGTCCCCAGAGTCCCTGTCTCCTGAGTAGGTGTCTCGGGCCTCCAGGGGCTGGTGGCCCCAGGTCAGAAACCTAAGCTGTAACTCTACTACCTATTTTCTAATCCACAATGTCTTCTTAAGGCAGATGAAAATAAAGATAGACAAATCCTTCCTGCATCCTACCAGAGTTCTCACGCCTTCCATTTCAATGAATTTGGGTGGAGGTCTTTAAGAGTCCGAGTGCATTCTCATATAATTAAAGACTTCAAGTTGTTCATTCCCTCTTCACTTTCTGAATTTCCCCCTGGAGCCTTTGTCATGTTTTAGTTGTTAGGAAATGGAGGCAAATTAACACAAGGAAATGGGGTTTTATTGGAAGTCAATCATATATATATGATATGTGTGTGTGTGTGTGTGTGTGTGTGTGTGTGTGTGTGTATCTCACTGTCTCCCTGTCTCCTCTGTCTCTGTCTCACTCCACTTGAATCTTTCGATTACTATTGTTCCATCTCTTCCCCAAGACATCTCATGGACTCCTGCTCTACTCTTTTCAACACAGCTCCATTTTCCAGAATTTTCCTGTAGACAGCACTCCAGCCTCATTTGATCCCTGGTCACAGTGAGGGTTGAAACGGCTTCTTCCACTCCCAATGCACTTCTTTCTGACCAGGTACCACTCGGAAGGACTGGAAAAGTGATCCTGCTGGTCACAACCTTGCCACTGGGTTAATGCTTTCTAGCCATGTTCTGACCTTTTCCTTCACACGTCACACCCATGGGTGTGGGAAGGAGAGAAATTGTACAGCTTTCTACACATACTTGTGAGACTAAGAACTAGAGAAATTCTCTGAAAAGTTTTTGTGAACTTAGCAAGCAAACCAACCAATCAACCAACCAACCAAAACATCCCCTATTTACTTTAAAGCTTCAGGTCCCCAAAACAGTCTATGATCAAGATATTCCCGTGGCAACGTTAAGACACTGGTTGCCTCCTTCTCTCTACCAGAATGTATACTGATGGTGCAGAAATTATGGTGGGACTCATGAAAATGTGGTGAATATACACAATGGAATGCTACTTGTCTATAAAAATGATGGAACCCTGACATTTGCAACAATATGGATAAACCCAGAGGACATTATGTTAAGTGCAATAAGCCAGACACAGAAAAATAACTATGACATGATTTCAGTCATGGGAAGAAATTTTAAAGCTTGATTACATAGAAGTTGAATAGGGTAGGGTAAGGATGGTGGATGGTCAGAGAGGAAAGATCAGTTCCCCCATGTGACTGCACAGACAGGTGATGAGAGCTAATAACCATGTATGGCATGTTTTAAGGGAGCTATAAATGATCTTGAATGTTATTACCACAAAGAAATGATAAATGTTCAAGGTGATAGGCATGCTGCTATAATTTTGATTTGATCATTTTTAATGTTCAGTTGTCCAAAAACATGTAAATTATTACATGTCAATAATAATAATTATTTTAAAAGTCATGGTGCACAAAGGTGCCTGTGCTTCTGCATAGGCTATAGTAGAAGCGTGAGCTTCCTGTTAGCACCATGTTCTTCAAGACCACACACTTGAAGTTAAGATAAACAATGCCAGTTGCACTTCAGAATGTCCTTCATGAAGCTGTAGTAATTATTAATTTTGTTATATCCTGACCCCCATCTGCATTCCTTTTTGATATTATGTGTAACAAGATGAAAGAAACCCACAGAATGATTCTGTTGCCCTCCAAAGTGCAGGGGATGTCTTGAAGAATACATTTACGTGATTGATGGTTGAGTAGCCAGCTAAAGTAGCCCGTTTTTTCATGCAATGACATTTTTACTTAAGTAGACAACTGACAGAAAGAGTCTAGCTCCTCAGACTTGAAGACTCAAAAGACGTTTTTCTCAGAAATGAATAAAATAGTCCTGCCATTTGAAATAAAACAACTGATAACAGCAAGTTTGAAATTAAAATATTTGAAAATCTACCACTGTGAGCTTGAAGGATCACAAATATTCACAACAGGTTGAAATTGCTAGTATATTATTAATGTGGTTTTGAAAATATTTTGTAGCTAACTGCACCAATATTTTGAAGATCAGTGTCACTCAGTAAACCAGTATTTTCCAAAAGACCAATGTAGACAAATCACACTAGCCCATGACCACTTCCATTCAAGTTCAAGACCAAGGATGGATTTTAACAAGGAAGAATGAAAAGCTCATTGACACAGTTTATTTTCACATTTTCTATTACAACTAACCTTTAAGACAACTCACCACTTAGAAAGTTTTGGTGTCGTTACTCTCAGGGAAAACATCAAAGATAATCTGAAAAGACTATTAAAAAAAATGAGTGGGAAAACATCAATAAAACCAACATCTTAGTCAAAGGTGGGTTTCTTCTTAATTTTTATCAATGTACCAAGTTGACATGAGTCCTAGAGGAAGGTGAAGGAAGGGTATCAGGATCCCATGCTCTCCTTGCAACTCCTCGGTAGGTCTAGAAATTACTTCTTTTTTTTTTTTTTTAAAGAGAAAGTGAGAGAGGAGAGAGAGAGAGAGAATTTTTAATATTTATTTATTTTTTTTTTTTTTAGTTCTCGGCGGACACAACATCTTTGTTGGTATGTGGTGCTGAGGATCGAACCCGGGCCGCACGCATGCCAGGCGAGCGCGCTACCACTTGAGCCACATCCCCAGCCCCTAGAAATTACTTCTTGAGAAAAAAAAATTGAAAACTACCATAATAACTGTTTTAGGCAACTTTTTTCACTTCTGTGACTGAAAGGATCCAACCAGAATAACTGTATAGGAAGAAAAGTTTATTTGAGGCTGCAGTTTCCGAGGTCTTAATCCAGAGAAGACTGGCTCCGTTCCCTGGGACTAAAGGTGGGGCTGAACAGCATGGCGGAAGGGTGTGGCAGAGGGAAGCAGCTCACATGGTGATCAGGAAGCAGAGAGAGGCTTCCACTTGCCAGATACAAATATATACCCCAAAGCCACACCCCAATTCCCACCTCCTCCAGCCACACCCACCACTTCAGCTCCACTCAGTCAATACTCATCAAGGATTAATTCACTGATTGGGTAAAGACTCTCACAACCTAATCATTTCTCCTCTGAACCTTCTTGCGTTGTCTGACCTGTGAGCTTTTGGGGAACACCTCACATGGAAAGCATAAGAGTAACCAACAGCAGTGGCTTCCCAGTTCATTCAGGTCTTCTCCAAAAGAGCGCTTGTGAGCTGCTCGCCCTCCTCCTCTGGCCTCACGAGACCTCTCTCCCCAGCCCCCTCAGATGCCCTCATGCTGGCCTCCTACTGTTCTGGAAGCTGCTCCCGTCCCAGGCTCCTTCGCCACACCTGGGATCACCTGGGGTCACCCCCAGCCTCTCCTTGGCCAATGACTTTAGTTCCAGGCCTCCTCTCTATGAGGCCTCGCCTGACCGTTCTCTTTAGAGAACCAAGACCTCTCACCTCCAGGCCCTGTGGCTCTTCCTCCTTCTGCACATCCCACTCTCCTCCTGCGTCCCTGCTCCATTCCTCTGTGCTTGCTTCTTCCTGGACATCAGTTTGATGGTCATTCCTGAATCCTCAGTGCCTGGAACACTGCTTGCCCAAGTCACTCCAAGCCTCTGACGTGTCGGGTTTACTGACCACCCACCTGGACTTTGCATGTTTATCAAGTAGACTCCAAGGTGTAAACCTCCTTGCTACAGAGGAGACGAGGGTAACAGACCCTAAATAGCCCCCCACAGCTGGAGCTAACAGGTGGGTAGAGGCCCCTTCCAACAGCCCCGGGAATAGCAGTTTCCCTGCTCTTTGCCCTGGCTCTGTGTGCCTCCATTAAGACACTATGTGCACCCAGGTGAAGGTTATGGAGGATTTAGGAAGGCGCTTCTCTAAGTACCTTCGGACTCCCCGGAGGGCTTTTCTTATGTGGTAGATATTATAATGAAAAAAGGCCCAGACATGACAGGAGACACATGGGCAAAGACAGCCACTAAAGCCAGAGTGATTGATTCCGTCACATTCCAAGGTAACCCTCTCCCACTGCACCTACAGCACCCCTCAACATCGGCCCCCCTAATTTGCATAGGTAATTGACAGCTTGTTAACAGCTCATTAAGAACACTGAAAACCATGTGACAACCACAAACTGCGGCAGTTTGCTGGTGTTAAGGGGCCTGGTTACGGCCCATGCTCATGGACATTGCCAACCCAGCTCCTCTGGCCAGCTGAATTTGGGGACTTCCAAGCACCTTGTACTGTAACCACCTTCTTAAAATTCTCTTCTTGGGATTGGGAATGTAGCTCAGTGGAGGGCCTGTTGCAGGCAAGGCAAGTGACGGGTCCTAGACACAATCAGTCATGAAGGGAGGGGATCTTCAACTGTACCTTGTGGTTAGACATATTTCAGATCAGATAAGTTGAACCCTGGAGATCCGGCTCCTCAAGTAAGAGATCTGAGAAAAGAACAAGAGAAACTCTTTGTGTTGTAGCCAACGCCAACGACTGTGCACAAAGATCCATGCCATCTCCACATAGAGGCCAGTGTAAAGCAGGCGCTTCAAGAGGGGTCCACTCTGAGGCCTGCAAGGACACCATGTTGCTACTGAAGGGTGGTCAGGGTCCTGGGACCCTGAGCATCTGCCGGGAGCTAGGTCACATCCCAGATGTACAGGATGAGAATCCCTGGAGGTGGGGACCGGGGACAGTGCTTCCAATACTCCATCCAGGGGGTTCCTAAACACTGAAGTTTGACAATCACCAGCTGCACACTGAATCCCAAGGGGGTCTGTGAAAACACTAATGCCACATTCACAAATCACACTTCAGGCGGGTCCAGTTAAAACAGGCTTTCAGATGAGTGACAGATGATTTTTAAGTATAAAATATGTCCCAACCATTTTCTTTGGTCAAGCACCCAAGCCAGTTCTTCCCTCAGGGATTCTCATCTCCTGGGCCTCACAGGGCCTGGGCCTTGGGTCTACTAACGCTGATGGGCAGCAGAGCAGAAAGCTGAACCCTGAGAAGCAGACCCTCCCCTCCTGAAGGCTCTCCTTGGTCACTCTTTGACTTAGACTCTGACTCTGGGGTTGGGGCACAGGGTGGCAGTGGAGAAGATCCATCTTCCTGGAGTGGAATGGATTGAAGTTACTGAAAATGGCCTTGGGCCATTGAATATGGAATCACTGTGACACAATGTGTTAGGTGCAGGGCAGGCTGAACAAATGTTAGCTGCAGGATAGCCCACACACTCAAACCCTACTCTCTCTGGTCCTTTATCACCTGTTTGTGTCAAAGCTGAACACTCAACCCCGCTCAAGGCTGAACACTTAACCCCCACCCCTTGGGCCAACAAGGCAGCTTGCAGACCCAGAGGCCCCCTTAGATTGGGGCTATAAAAACTCTCTCCTGCCAGGCCCCTCTCTCTTTTGCTCTCTTGCTCTGTCTCTCTCTCTGTCTCTCTTGCTCTTGCTCTTGCTCTCTCTTTCTTCTCTCTTTCTTTCTTTTCTCCTTTGTTGCACTGCTGCAATAAAGATCTCTTGGTTGCTCCGAGTGTTGTGGTCACTTTCCTTTCACGATATCATGATTTCTTTTATTCTGCAGCTAAGTACACGTTGCCATTGTTTCCTTCAGGAGAGACAACAAAACCCTGCCACCACAATGTCTGACAAATGAACAAGGGCTGCTCAAGTTGCGTCAGGTGGTCCCTGGTGGGAAGGACTGGGACAACCATGAACGACCTGGGACTCGGGGCGTGGGGCTTTGGCTTGGGTTTGCTTTCCTAATGTTTGAGCTCCATGGGCACGTGGGTCATGAACCAAGTTGCCCTGGACATCCCATTCAGCCAGGTTCTCTTAATATGTTCTCCCTCTCTTGGATCAGACTCTTGCTCATTTTAGAAGGCAGCGGGCGAGGTACAGGGCAGGAGATACTCAGCGACCAAGGGCTGCAGGTGCCTTGAAGCCCAGAGCCAGTTGCCCTACACAAGGTCCAGCTCAGGGCTCCCCCTCACAGTTTCACTAACAGTCAGAACTAATGGGAGTTGAAAGTTTCCCTTTCTTGGATCATAAACCTGACCGAGTGTGTTGCTCAGTTTAAAGGCATGGAGAGCCTGTTTTCTCCTTAGGAGGGAACATTTTCTCCCTTTGCCCAATGGCCTGCTCCTTACAGGATTGTAGAATTCCAGCCTGGAACAATAACAGTAAGGTTTGACCATAAGGTCAAAAACACTGACAGTACCATGGGCCTTTATGTTTACATGCACCGGAGTTTATTGTTAGCTTGGATCTTTTGTTTTGTGTCCTATTCCTTACACACACCCCTCACTGAGTCCCTTAAACATACAAACACACTGAGGTGCCGTTCCTCTCAGACCCTTCCATCATATCTACTTCTTGGGGTAGCCACTCGCAAGCTTGGTGTGTCTGCTGGCTTTCCTTTCCCCCCGTCTTCTTTTCTGGTGAACTTTATAATTTGTATTGATTTTATCTTACACAGAGATTTGATTTAGTTTCAGTTTGATTTTTAAATCAAAGAGTCTCATGGCCCAAGTGTGAGGATGTTTCTGAATTACTATTTGGCATTTCCATCTCCAGGGATCCCAGAACCATGCCTAGTTGTTTTGACATGGGGATTCCCACGTCACAGATACAAGGTGAACTTGAATTCTCCCATATATCGTACCATATATATGGTTATAGCTTTGATTTATCGTGAAAGACATTTTTTCTTTTTCTACTCAGAGGCCAAGGTAAACAGAGCGTTTTCCTGCTCTACCCCCTAAATGTCAGGTCTTTTAAAGGTGCATATTTTATGCTATAGTTCTAATTCCTACCACAAGTAGATTCAAACCTTATTTACACTCCCAATGTGGGCAAGAAATCACCAGATCCTAGCGTATATGATTTAAACTTATTTTAGCAAATAGAACTTTATCTTTCTCAGATAAGAAGATTTGAAGTAGGAAGCCCCAGGTTGACAGTCCTTCCGGGACTGAAGGACACTGTGGTATCAGCAAACTGAATATTCATTTTAACACCTAGCTTCTTTTTAAGCCCAGATGCATACTTTTAAATGCTATATTTCTCTAGTATCTCCATGTATTTGTACCAGGAAGGTGACGTTCACTGGCTCAGACTGTCTATTGTTAAAATCAAAAGTGTGAAAGTTATTCTTGCAATTGAAGAGCCAGAGACTATGAATTCTTGGCAGCAGAATGAAGTATAGGAATGGAGACTCTGGGTTTGAGGAGATTAGATGTCAAGTGTGTGACGGTGATTTTGCAGAACTATTCAAAAGCAACTCAAGCAAACTAAAGCAAGAAGGAGAAAACTCCAACAGAGTCTAGAATAATTTTGTAATTATAATTATTTATGACAACTCATCAATAACTATAGCTCCTTAACAAACTATTCCAAAGCTTCGTGGCTTAAAATGGCAATGAGGCATCGGGATTGTGTGGCCAGAAATTTGGCTGGGGCTCAGCTGGGTGATTCTTCTGTTCCATGTGGCGCTGACAGAGGGCACTCAATGGTGTTCATGTGGTGGAGAGACTGGTAGGAAGGAATCACTACGCATCTGACATACTGTCTATTTGGGGTAGTGGGGACTGTTGACAGGAATGCCAATAGGTGACATCCCTAGCTTTAGTGGTCACAGAAGAGCCAGATGTCTGAAGTGGTTCAGGCTTTCAAAAGAAAGTTCTAAGACACAGGAAGTGGAGAGGGAGGACTGACCCTCTTAGTAGGTATATTTATGGCCATGATTTATTTGCCACCATAAAGCCAGACGGGTAGGTTCTGAGGTCAGGCATGATCATGGAGGAACTGAACCCTTTCTAAAATCCTTTTTCACACTGACTACAGAAGGCTCTCTAAGTTTTTGTTTTCCTCATCTGAAAATGGGAAGTGTTACCATGGAATCCTCTTAGAATATTTTCAAGTATAGGTAACTTTAAAAAAAACTGACTTAAAGTTATTTTCTCAATTAGGACTTTATCTTTCTCACATAAGAGGATTTGAAGTAGGAAGCCCCAGGTTGACAGCGCAGCTTTATCATAAAGCCTTCTCTCATTCCACTCCACTATTGACTCTTTAGTTAACAGCAGCAAGATGAGTATGAACATTCCAGAATCATGGCCATATTCAAGGTAGAAATAAAGGCCAGGATTGCCCTGCCCAGGTCAATCCTCTCTTTAAAGGAAAGCAAGGCACTTTCTCAGAGACCCCTACAAACTTCATGCATCTGGTTGGCTGGAACCTTGTTACTCCTGCAGCAAAGGAGCCTGGGAAAACAAGCCTTAAGCTGTGTACATCACCACTGCACACGGGGCCTCTGCTGGCAAGACAAAAGGGAGGACGGGCTCCTGGGAGGGTCAAGGGAGTCTGCCTCAGCATCACGCCACAAGTCAAATACGTGTGTAGCAATATTTGACTGAGCCACTGAGTGAAGTTAAGAAATAGAGAAACAATGACAATCATAATGATGAAGACAATAATTTGTTCTAGCCCCTCTTGGTCCACTGAGAAGATAAACTGATTGATTATAGGAATAGATTAAATTTAAAAATGGGAACCTCTGAGCAAAAATCACAAATCACAACAGAGAGCACTAGAAGAAAGCAATCTCCTTCATGGATACTTGAGAAGGAAAGTATTTAGGCTCTGGCACAAGGATATTCTGCCCTTAGTCACAAGGACGTTGCTATAAGAAAAAAAAATTATTCTCCAAGGACAAACTGATGTACACTATATAAAAAAGTGAAGTGAGAGCCTAACAGTGAAGAGGGCAGGCAGGTCATAGATGAGATGTGAAGAACATCTGGAACATGTGTGTTGGTCCAGAACAGAGACAATGCCCTTACACACCCAACTCGTAGTGAGATGGTATTAGAAGCAAACGTCAGAATCACACTGCATATGCTTTGTGACTTGAGATATATAATTATGCTTAAATGAAGTGTGCAATGAATTCTAAATGGAAACCATCCTGTGGGTTCCATTACCAGCTCCTGATTGTTTTGTGACACACAGGACAACACATCTGTACGAAGCATGCACCACATTGTCCACTGCAATGTGAGCGTTCTATATGTTTTAATCCTGGACACAATGAAGAGAATTATCAAGATGTTTTATGGATAGCAAAATTGAGCGTTGGAGATGCTAGGGTCACTATCCACTGTGAAGGCTGTATTTAGATCCAGGATGGATTCTCATCTAGGGCCATCCTGCTCATGGCTCAATAGGCTGGACCATGTCCCCCACCTCACCCCTACCCTGTTCTCTTTGTCCTGAGGGATGTATTGCATCATGTCACCATGAGAGTTTTCAGCAAACCCAAGATGGAGAGACAAATCCTCTGGAAGTGTTTCAGGTTTGTTAAAATAAGATGATGGCAGAAACATCAAAACTTTCCATGCTACAAAGCCAGGAGATCTCCTGCCTATAAATGCAGCACAGGATAAGTGTGGTGGAAAAAAGCACAAAGTGTGAGGCTCTGTCATCTCCAAGGCCCTTGAACATGAGGTATTGAAATCCTCTGTTTCATCAACTGTTGTACTCTCAAATACTCTCTTGAGAGTTTTTAAAAAGTGGATTTATTATGGTCAAGCCAAAATGTTGGTTGCATAGCCAGTTTTATACATTTAAGGCTAAGAGCCTATCTGAAATCACTTCCTAGACAAAAGTGAATGATCTTTCCCATACACATTATGGGATTGGATTTTCCAGCATGCACCTACCGCCTTCCTAGAGCACCTCAAAGCAGGAGGTGCCTCACCTCAAAGTCAGGGCCATTTTTGGAAGATTTTGATGTTCAAAAATACATCAGAGTGATTATCTTGGACATTCTTTTTCTGCAATGATTGCCTATGGATTTTAGAAACACACACAACCTGAATTGCTGCTGGGCTCCTGTGCTGAAGGTCACCACCCATCCATGGCATCACAGAGGGAAAGATAGCAAAAGAGAAGCTGAGGGTGCCCCACCCTGCCTCCATCTCCGTCCATCTCTTAGGCTCTGCATATGCCATGATCAGAGCCCAGACCATGGGGCAACCTGTTATGGGCAGGAAGCCAAAGGCTGATAGCTAGGAAGGCAGAGTGACCTGCATGGCCTTTGGCCATCTTCCCTCCCTGGAAGGCAGAGCTGTCTGCCAGACCCACAGCATCGCAGCAGCCCAGGGTCTCAAGGTGTGAGCTCCTCCAGGACCAGAGCAGGCATGTGCCCACACACATGCCTGTGCACGGTCACGCACTCCGACATGACAGAAAGGCCACCAACTGGACCCCTCCCTCACCAAACAGTGCGACAGACCTCCCTGTCCTCTTTCCCCCTTGCCAGCCTTCCTCCCAGCTTCTCCCCTCCCCAGCTCTTGGCTTTATTGGTCTTGTTATTCTCTTAAGTGGCACACACAGTACCACTTCCTGTTCCATCAGGCCCCACCAGGCCCTGCCAAATGCCAGGAAAGCTCATCCTCCTGGAGGTGACATCTGTCTGGGAGGCAGCCACCTTGGGCGGTCCTCCTGGCAGCCACCGCACTGCCACCAGGCCTGTGGGGCAGCTCCGTGCTGACGGGCTGTCCGGCTGCCTGTCTTGTGGGCTGCCACCTCCTCTTGATTCAACAGCATTTGCACGCTTTCATCACTTAGTGGACAAAGTCCTCGGCAGGTCCCCATGGCTGCCCTCTGTGTAGACAGCCCAGAAAGAGTAGTGCCCTGTGTGACTCAGCTTCGAGGTGTAAATGGGAGCCTGGCTGGCCCTGCCACATGGAGCCCAGCAGCGGGTGTAGACTGTCACTTCCCAGCTCCCTAAGAGCCACTGTGACCCCCACCCTCTCTGTTTCTCAGAAACCACTGCATCAGTGACAATGCCCCCCATGACAATTAGCTTCTTAATCACCCAACTTGGTGACGTGGTACTTCAGGGTTAGGAGGCACCCGAGTTCCTGGCTGGCAGAGGAGCTTGCTAAAGTAGCTCCCCCAACACCCCCTCCTGCCTTTGTGATCATCCGGAGGAAATGAGGAAATGATTCCCAGCAGTAGCTCCTCCTCCTGGCGGGCGGGCGGGCGGACAGAAGCACCGACAGGGTTAAATTGCTAATCGAGGTTTCGTGAGGTCTGCCAGAGCCGAGTCTCCAACACTTACATCTGTTCAACAATTATTACAGCATTTTTGTCATAAAAAATTCAACACCCTTAGTGTCATGCTAGCAAAACCTGAAAATTTATGCAGTGAATAGAATAGCTAATTTCTCTGAGGAAATGCAGGGGGAAAATTACAGATTTTACTTAAATTCCAAACACCGGAGTGCACACATCTGATGCCCTCCTGGGCTTTTTTTTTTTTTTTTTTTTTGTCACAAAGCCGGACCCAAGTGGTGGGACTTTGCTTCTCGAGCATGTTCTCATCATCCGAGAACCCGATACTGCATAGTTCCCAATAGGTCCCTGCACCCAGCATCCTTAGAAGACCCCTGCCCCAGTTAAATCCACACAAGCTGTGGAGTCAGCCCTCAACCCCCGACAGAGGAGGTTGGCCAGACTGGCCTGCATTTGGACCACTCCCTCCTCCCAATCTGCCCCCATACCTTTGAGTCCTCTCTAGGGAGAACCCAGGGGAAGGGCCCCAACGCCCCTGTAGTCTTTAAACTCCCGAATTTGCTCTAGAGCTGCTTAGTGCTTGCAGGGGCAGCTCTGCAGTTAGCCTCCCTGATCCAGAAAGGTCTGGAATATGGACTTTATGCTAAAACCGAAGCTGTCTAGTTGGGATGCTGGCAGAGGGGAGCAGCATGCCACAGCGACCGTCCGTGGTTCTCTGGGGCTGGAGCCCGGCTTCTCTCACTGGGCGTTCACGCTGTAATCACTCCTGCAAGCGGGATAAGCAGGAATCGCTTGCTCCGTCACCATGTGGCACAGCAAACAAGGTGTGACTATTCAGAAATTCCACTGCAGAGACAGGATGCCTGCTGCCCTCTCTCCATCCTTCCCAGAGACCATTCTCGCTAGAGCATCCACAGGCAGTCCGTCCGAGGGACCAACTGCCCTTTGTATAGTGGCTCTGCCTCCTGACTGCTCAAGAGCAGGTGTGGCAGATGTTTTCCCTGCAGCAGCCCACCTCTCCCTGCCGTCTCACCACGGGGCTGGGCAGCTGCGGTCAGGACGGGCACAGGCCTTAGTGCAGAAGCCAAGAGAAGAATCCACCTTTGCCACTTCTGTCCTAAGGAAAAGAACATGCAGTTTTCAAATAAAACACCACATCGTTTTCCTTTGGGGGGGGTACTGTTCTCGTTTTCTCCTGCTTTGTACCCTTCTTGAAGATGCAATGTGCCCCCAGAAGAGTCCAGGGAGGCTGCCATACAGTTTCCAGATATGCAGATGTGGCTCCCCGGGCCCTTGCAAGTGACAGAAACCATGTGTGGAGCCCCCTCCTCTGTGGCTCAGCTGTGCCTTGGGCACAGAACACCCACTGGGAGGAGGGCTGGCCCCACCTGGCTCCCAGCGGGAACCTGTCTTGCAGTCATCTCCCCAGATTCTGGTGTCTGGGCCCAGGCGCTGCCTCGGGCTCTGTCACATGTTGAGGTCTCCAAGTGAGCCCCTCTCTACACAGCCCCCTGCCTGACACGTCCCCTGAGCCTGTCCCAGGGTGGGTAAGCTCCAAGGAGGGAACCTGAAACCGCAATGATCTGCAGCCTAAAGAGGAACTGAGCGACCCCGTTCCTCGGACTCAGACAGCCCTAAAATTCACACAGGATGTGAGCAGCAACCCCATCTCTGTGACCCGGAACAATTACCCACTCCAGGCTCACGCCAAGAACTTGCCCTGGTTTAGTTTCCAGAACCACTCTCTACAGTCTGTATTGCCATTCCTTTTCCCCAGCTGGGGTCAGGGTCAGATTCCAGGCCCGTGGGACTCACACCCTGCTCCCCGCACCAGGCCACACTGAGAAGCAAGTTTAGCATGTGATGTCCACAAAAATGGCCACAGGGCCAGCTTACCAACTTAGGTGTGCCTGCAGTGAGGCAGATCATGCCTGACATTCAGGGGACAGAGGTCACCGACGAGCCAGAATGTTCCAGGACGGTGCACGAAATTAGCCTGATGGAGAGAATTGTGTTCTGTGAGGCACAATTTCTAATTCTCCTGTCTTGTTCCCTCCTGCAAAAATGTGGTTGACCTGCTGTGTGACAGTCGGGGAAAGGCAGTGGGTCCACCGTAGTGGCAGTGATGTTATGAAGCTCTGGAGTCAGGATTGACCTCCTCTTACTGACTTCACATGCCACATCCTCAGGTCCTGGCACCTTGATCCTCCCTGAGTGAACCCCCTTGCTTGGCCACCAGCTGTTTGCCTGTGCTGTCCCAGCCCACGAGAAGATCTCAAAGGCACCCTGTACCCTGGCCACCTCTACACCAGGTCCTCCAGACCCACATCAGCACAAAAGGATTTTTTTTTTTTTATTTGGGACATTTTGTATCATCCATTGGTGACCCTGTAACAAATTACCCCAAGGCATAGTGGCCGAAAGGTACAGATGTTTATGAGATTGGGAATCTGGGCACAACTTAACAGAGCCTTCTTTTCAGGGTCTCCTGCGGGAAGAAAGCAGGGTCTAGCAGGGCTGCAGCCCTCTAAGTCTTCACCAGAAAAGAATATGCTTCCAAGCCCCCTCACAGGCCTGCTGAGAGGACACAGCTCCTGGCAGGCAGCTGGACTGAGCACCCCAGTTCACACCCACACCCTGTCGGGTGGGCTTCCCAGCAGGTAGCTCTCAACACGACAGCTCGACTCATCCTACCAAGCCAGGGAGAACCCCAGACAGGCAGGGTATGTGCAGGCCACAAGTCCCCTCTTTGATGGCCTAATCTCAGAAGTGATCCACTGCTCTCCCCCGACACTCTGTTGTGTGGAAGTGACTCATAGATTTGGCCACTTTGGGCAGAGGCGCTCCTCAGGACTGTACACCCCAAGGCAGGGGTCACAGGGACCCTCCTCAAAGCCAGTACCTCACACACCAACCCCACCCTCGTGGGTGGAGTCATTAAAAGGTCGTAATCTCACCTATCGCCGGGGGGCCTGGAACTCTTGTCTGGTTCCCTGGTACCTGGTACCTAGTTTTTCTCTTTGTGCATGGTTTCTATTTTTTTTTTTTATAATTTTTTATTTTTTTTTATTGGTTGTTCACAACGTTACAAAGCTCTTGACATATCATATTTCATACATTAGATTAAAGTGGGTTATGAACTCCCAATTTTACCCCAAATGCAGATTGCAGAATCACGTCGGTTATACATCCACAATTTTACATAATGCCCAATTAGTAATTGTTGTATTCTTCTACCTTTCCTATCCCCTTACTTTTAAAGGCATTAAAACTCCTGCTTTCTTTCTACAAAGCCAAGAAAAGAAAAAGAAAAATGTGCTTATAACATTGTTGCCATTGAGTGAGCCCCTGCTACACAGCAGTCACTGAAGGAGAGCATTGAATATTTGATCTCACTGGATCCCTGGAGCATGCCAAAGTAGTGGCACCAAGTGAACTGCGAGGACTCCAAGGTCAGTATGGCTTCTCGCTCAGAGACAGGGGAGTCTAACTACAAGCACAGGTTGTGTTCTGTCCACTTGGTCTTCCAAAACTGTGTCTGCAACTTCATTTCAGATAAATTGTGCCTCCACCCTGAGCCTCGCTGTCAACTTCAAAGAGCAACCCTTGTACACAGGAAGCCATGCACAACCTGAGGTCCAGCGTGACCACATGCTCTGGATTTTCAAGAGAATGCTACCATTTTTTTCTTCCATAAAACAATTATAGAGATACACAAATAAATAGGACCTACTGGAATTTATTTGAACCATACAGCACTGCCACAGTTGTGGTCAAAATATCGAACATTAGCAATTCTGTAGAGCACATTCTGATGTATTTTTGTTAATACTCTTCTCTAAACAAATGATCCTTGCAGATGAACAAATGTTCTTTTCATAGTGTAAAGGATCCACACGGCAATGATCTATATCACAGCTTCAATAGACATAGGAAAAAGGAACTCAAGTTTTCTGTATCCAGAGATATTAGCATATGGCAAAAGAGATAGCAATACTAACAGTGGCATCCCTGCTTGGACCTTTTCCCATTAATATGAAATCTTTACAATTTATCTAGAGTACATACTGTTATCCTGACTTTTATGCTTAAAAATCCAGTTCAGAGAGGGGAGTGATTTCGCTAAAACCGCTCGGCTAAATGACCAAATCAGCATACTGACCCAAGTCTCCAATTCCAGACCTCATGCTCTCTCCATTAGACTTTGTGTCCTATCATGAATCACATTCTAGAAATTTCTCTATGGTCATGGAGTTCCACTTGATTCAGCCTGGTCCTCTGTGCTACTGAAATATACATAAATAAACACAAAAACCTCCAACGTCACCATAGCACTGGAAACAAACTCATCTCCGAGGCAAATTGCTCACTCTCCACACAGGAGATAAGCAAGGATGGAGGATCAGAGACTCACGTGCTCTTTCTGAAAACAGCCAGGCAGCCAGGGAGAAGAAGCAGGGTCATGCCCACTGAAGCAATCTGAAGACCCCTCTTTGGCATCTCAGAGGCTGCACCATTGAACCTAAGTCCTGGTGACTTCCCAATACTTTTGAGAACCATCCACCACATTCAGAACCCTCTTCACTCTTATTTCTGCCCACTGGTACCCACTGGTACCTTCCTCTTCTGCAGCCACCTGGAAGGCAGAGACACACCACAAACTCACCAAGGTGAGAGACTGGTCCACATGCAGACTTGCATTGGGCACAGGAGCCCTGGAGTTTAAAGAGCTCGATTCTGTATGCATGAAAATAAGAACAACAAGAGTCACAGATTTCTTAAATCATCCCCAGATAGATTTTATCCCCAAAGATTGGAAAGAGGCCAAGTAGAAGTCGGCGGATCATTCACCAGTGCTACACCTGAGGTTTGGCAATGCATGTCACACGTCAGTGTGGCTTCTGAATTAAGATCCATGAGGATTCTTTTGGAAATAGTGGGAATAATGGTGAGGAGACACTCAATCTGTATTCAAAGAACACTAAACATAAAACAAACTAAACCTTGCCCAAGGAAAGTGTAAAAAATGTCAACCAGTGTTATAAAAATGCAGATGAAAAGCATACCCAAGAAGAGAATTTATTATAGGAAACTGAAGAAATTTTAGAATGCATCTGCTTTATGTTCCCTTTAAAATATGACATAGAAATATGAAGCATGATAAGAAATAAACTATTTTTAACACAGCAGGGTCAGATGAAGCCTGAGATCTTAAAAGGAATCTGAAAGAAATTATGAAAGAATCAATACTAGCTAATACTTGCTAAGGGTTTACAATGCCCCGGACGTTGTTCTATGCAATTTATATCTATTAACTCAGCCAATTCTTGTAACGACTCCCAAGTATGCTCTTTTATAAGGGGGCTGAAGTTAAATATCTTGCCCAACTCAAAAGAAAAAGGAAAGCTAGTAAATGAAAGTGCAGCAATTTAAACTCACACTGCAAAATCTGCATACTCAGTCCTCTGACCTTACTTCTCTAAGGAAACAAAGAACAGAATTTACTTAGCAGAAAATTAAATTAGTATGTAGAAAGAAACCTAAAGAAGGCTTTCAGAAATTTATAGCAGAAGTCAGCAAATTGTAGACCATTGACTAAATTTGGTTGGCCACTTGTTTTTATAAATAAAGTTTTGTTGGAACACAATTCTACTCAACTGCTTATGTATTATCTATGACAATTTTCTGGGCTTCAAATGGCATAGCAGAGACTTTCTGGCCCACAAAGTTAAATTTTTCATTTAGTCCTTACAGTAAAGTTTTGCTGTTCCCTGATGCAGAAAAAGAAAACAGATGCACATTTTGTGAGGGAAGATGAGATGTGAAAGACCTACTGTGTGGTGAGCTGCCATTTCAGAAGTCATAACTGGGTCTAGGAAAGAGAATAGCAATTGAACAAATAAAAGATGAATTCAGAGCTGGAACTACCTGAGTTTGTTCCTCAAAAGAGGGCAAATTATTTCAAACAATTAGTCTCTAAAGAAACATTTAGTTAAAAAAAAATTTTGACTCTTTGGGGAATTTTTTTCTTATATAATCTAGCAGAGATGGTTGCAAGGCAAATGGTATACTTACAAGAGGAAACAAAAAAGTAACTAATTTCAGACTTCAAAGATTTTCACATCATTAAGAAAATGAAGGACTGCCCCTGCACCTCAGTGGTAGCACACTTGCCTAGCACGCACAAGGCCCCAGATCAATCCTCAGCACTGGAGGAAAAAAATGCCAGAAGAAAATGAAATAGAATATAACGACTTTTGAAAAGAAAATGTCTTAACTCAAAAATTTTATACCCAGCCAAGTGTTCACATGATGTAAAGAAAAAGATTTAGCCATACAAAACATATTCTACCATTATTCCCTACAATCTGCAAATATACTCACAGTCACTGAGTAATTAATCAAAATAAATAATTGAAGAGTAGGAAATTATGGTTTAGGACATATAGTAGTGAGTGTGGATCACATTTACTAAATAATAAACATAGAGTCAGGTCCAAAGTAGCTCTGTACTTAAAATTAAAATGCCAAAAAATTAAACTGCCAAAACTTAAAAGTCATATTGGAACAAAGTATGTAATTAAATATAATCAACCATTTCAAGAAGAGTAAAACAAATCTAAGTACAAAAGAAGCTAAGGGATAAATGCAATAAAATGAGATATTAATTAATTCTAAACATAATAGCATTAATAAATAAACATAAGAGTTGGTATTTAGAAATATACAATAAAATAGATAAGCCATTATTACCTCCAAATTAACAAAAAAATAAATATGCAGAATCAAGATATGAGAAATTAGATACAATATCAGCTAAGACCTAAAAATTAGAAAAATATAGATGTATAGTCTTATATAAAGCCATTTGAAAATGTAATATGATTTTCTGGGAAATTGAAAAATAACAAAAATTAATCAAACAAGAATTAGGAAACTTTAGTAAATTCATAGCCCTTGAGAAACATGGGAAATGAATCTTCAACAGAAGCATCTCCCCAAAGACTCCTAAACCAAGTAATTCTGCCATTTCTGTCTAGCTTCAAGAATTAGATCATCATTATTATGTCATATCTGATCCAGAGCATACAAAATAATGAAAATCTTCTGTTCATGTTGTAGACACTTTCCACCAATATTGCAGATCACAATAGATGGTAGAAACAAATAACAGACTGCACATGTTACTTGCTTACAAGAAGGCAGGCATACCCTAAATCAAATGCCAAATGAATTCTAATGTCCAATAAGAAAATTCTAGGTGTTTTACTAGGGATATAAGGAGGCTTACTATTAGTGATCTATTCATTTTATTTAACACATCACATTAAGACGCCAAATTTAGAAAAAAGTACATGTGTGATAACATTTTTAGAGAAGCAAAATAAACTTCATAAATTTAGCATTTGAAGGCTCGTGGAAGGCTTTCTTAATATTCTAAAGACTACATTTCTTAAATGCTTGTACCTCAGATACACTCTCCTACAGATTGGGATGTGGGCAAGGGCATCAGCCCCAACCATTGGCATTGTTTTATACGTTCCAGATAACGTTGTGAGACGGGAAACATAAAAGCCAGTTTATAACTCGTAAAGGAGAAAAAATGTTCGTTAACCACTCATAATCGCTAATTTTATAAATCATTAGGTAATAGGTCTCAAATATCTCACACAGTTAACTGGAAGAAAATACACCCAGTTTTCAGACAACTTGGTAAATTAACCAGATATAAGATAAGCAACCTGGATAAAGTTGGGTTACCCAAGCCATCTTGTGCAGAGGAAATAAACAGCACATCCAAAAAGAATTGAATAAGTATTTCTGTCTTCACTACTGTGCCTCAGAAATGCTGCGGTCCGGCTGCAGGAAAATAACCGGGTGGGTGAGGAGCAACTTGTGTAGATTGATACAGCAGGAGTGGGAGCCGTTTATTGTAGGACAGGAGGGGTATTTATACATTTTGCACAGCTTATCTAATTAACATAAACTAGATACAGCAGTCAACCAATAAGGAATCTCCACACTTAATGGCTCCTGGCGTTACTTCACAAACCACTCCCTCTGGCAAAATGCCAGGCGCCATCCCGACTTGTTTACAGATTCTAACACAGAAATACTAGTTTTATGATCTATTACCCAAAGAAAAACCTGTTTAATGTTCTCTGATGGCATGCCTTGCCCAAAGTTTTCATTAGTCACCTCACCAGCTGTCACCCCCATTCCCTTTGAGGGTTTGGATGTGGGGTGCCCACCAGAGCTCCTGTGGGAGACAGTGCAAGAAGGTTTGGGGCACAAACAATTGGGTTATGAGAGCCTTAACCCAGGCAGTGGATTTCCCCCGATGGGGATTAGCTGAGTGGTAACTGGAGGTGGGTAGGGTGTGGCTGGAGGGGTGATGTTTGGGGCCGTGCCTTTGAGGTCTATATTTCATATCTGGTGGGTGGAGTCTCTCTGCTTCCTGATCATCATGTGAGCAGCTGGCCTCCACTACACTCTTCCACCATGATGTCCAGCCTCACCTGGAGCCCTGGGGAATGGAGCCCGCTGTCTGCTGACTGAGACCTCTGAAATCATGAGCCCCCAAATAAACTTTTCCTCCTGTAACATTGTTCTGGTCGGGTCTCTTAGTCACAGTAGCTGGCTGAAAACACCCTTGTAGAAATTCTTCTGCACTATTCCCTAGTTCACTCAAGATCTCCAAGCCTTAGTTACTTGAGATAGAAAAGACAAGGTGCTCATGGTTTGCAAATTAATATCTATGTTAAACACAATTCACATGAAATTTTCTTTTTTGTCTTAGAGAGGGTGAAGAAAAAGAAATGGATTAACATTCCCTTGGAAAACTTGGGCGAAACTGCCTTAAAAATTGAAAAAGGGAAAGGAAAGATGGTCTATTTTAAGCCCACTCTATTGATACCATAATAATAGCAGGAGAAGTGAGACCCTAGTGTCTGCACCTAACAGACAAGAAGGGTTTACCTGAAGCTAACCTGTATGTGTGCGTGTCAGTGAATATAAACTTGATATATGTGAGAGAGGAGTTGTGATCCAATTTTGAAAAGACAAATGGCCCAATAGGTGAAGGTGGAAAAGTGACATATTTTACAAAGAAAGGCTGGACCTCAACTCACCCCGGGAAGATGAGACTTAAATCAGAGTTTAAAAAAGAATAATAAAGAGAAGTTCTTCTGAGAAATATGCTTGCATCCTGAAACAAATTGTGGGATACAAAAAAGATCCCCTAAACATAACATTTATGGCAGACCTAGTATGGTCGGAATATTCATGCAAAAATGTACACTTGGACTTGTTCGGTGATGATGCCAGGAGGTGGGGCATCTGCAGGTGACTAGGTGATGGGGGCAGAGCCTTCAGGAACAGGCTTATCATCTTCCTGAGAGACCCCAGAGAGTGTCCATCCTGCCATCCTGTGAGGCCAGAGTGGAAAGACACTGGGTAGGAGGAAAAGGACCTTTGTAGACCCCAGTGCCTTGATTTCAGGGTTTCCAGTTTCCAGAACTGTGTGGAATAAATTTTTGTTCTTATAAACCACCCAATCTTTGGTATTTTGTTATAGCAACCCAAACAGATTGCTACAAAGAATGCTTAACCAAACTTCTTACTACACCTGACCAGACCAAACCTAAAAACTTTCTCTATTAAATGTCGTCGTGAATAAAATTTAAATGCAAGACAAAAATCAGTTTGCTGCAAATTGTCAGAAACAACATCAGAAGCACATAGACATGAAAATCTCCAACAACTTACACACAGACACACACACACACACACACACACACACACACACACATGCACGTTTCAAAGAAAAATAAAGGCAAAATCTATAAATAATTTAAAATAAAAAGCATACATCAGTGGCCAAATCAATAAATCCCATTTATTGTTATTAGTAACACACATAAAGACTTAAAACAATAGGCAGTTGGTATTTTCGCCTGGATATTTGCAGCGGGTGGCAGGACAGTAGACTTGTTCTCCAGTACAGGTAGGAGGTATCCCTCCAAAGCACCAAAGCTTGTGTGTGTGTGTGTGTGTGTGTGTGTGTGTGTGTGTGTGTGTGAATACCAGAACATTCAGAGATGAACCATGAGCCTTATCTAATCTGCATATTAATCCACTTCAGAGGATTAACTGGTGGTGACTGGAGGCATGTGGGGTGTGGCTGCAGGAAGAGGTCACTGGGAAGGTGCCTTTGGGGCTTATGTTTTGTCCTACTTGAGCGGAGCTCTCTTTCTGCTTCCCCTTGGCCACGTCCTCCCCACACCCTTCCACCAAGATGAGCTGCCTGCCCTCAGGCCCCGAGGAATGGAGCCGGCTGCCTACGGACTGAACCTCTGAAACCGTGAGCCCCAATTAAACTTCTCCTCCTCTAAAATTGTCCTCGTCAGGTCTTTTGGTCACAGTGTCCAAGAAGCTGACAAAACTAATGTTGACTGCAGCAATATGTATGATTTAGACAAACACAAGAGTGAGAATGTCTAACGATCAGGCTAAGTTTACATCTGTATAATTGTATCGTAGTCAATTTTAAAAAATGATTTTTTTCGCCAAAATATTTAATGGTGCCAGAAAAACTTTGATCACGTGCTGACTACTGAAAAGAAGAATACGTACACACACAGATCTATACGCTTGTGTGTGTGCACTTGGTGCACATGCCCGCACACACATACAGTAAGCACCCACTTGGGTAAAGGAAAGGCCGGGGTTCCTCCAGGCCTGCAGGGGTGGCTCCGGGGATCCCCCACAGACACCCAAAGCAGCAGATGCCCCCGTCCCTTCCACTGAAATGGCGTAGTATTTGCATATAACCTCTGCACACCCTCCAACACACTTCAAATCATCTCTAGATGACTTATAACACCTAATAGAATGTAAATGCTATGGAAATCGATGTCATACTGCATTATTTAAATAATAATGACAAAAAAGTCTGCACAAGTTGGGGACAGACACAACCATCGCCCATTTCTGTCTCTGCCTATAGTCCGCTCCACCCAGGGCCTCCTGTGGCCCGTGGCTTCCACTACGGCCTGGCCTTTTCTCTCCTCTGTGGACCCTTCCCAGCTGCCTCCTGTAAAGGGGTCACTCTCCCCACCCCACCCCACCCCGTGGGCCCTGGTCATTCACCTCCAGGACACTCTGGGGTTAATGAACACTGTTCAATCCCTGAGGGCCTCTGATCCCCACCAGGCCCATGTGGCCAAGGATACAGACAGAAGTCCTGCCTTCCTCACACCTGGCCCAGGGCCTACCAGCTACACCACCCTGCTGTGCAGGTGTCTCCAACACAGGGGCAAGGGCCACTCGGGGACCCAAGGGACTGAGACTGCAAGAACAGCACCAAGTCTGATCCATCCAGACCCGAGTTGGCACATGGACGAGGCTCCTTAAATGTCTACAGGTAGAAAGAAAGACAAAAGAGGAAAGGAAAGGGTGGGGGAGAGGAGAACTCTCCGGGCATCTGAAGCAACACACAGAGTGCCCAGCCCCACCTGGGCAGTAAGACCAGGGCAGCAGAAGGTGGCACCTGGGTGGCTTTGTGTCCAGTCTCCCACCCCAGAGCCGCCACAAGGTCTCACGTCCACTCGGACAACCCCGCTCCTAGGCAGATCCTCTGGGGAGGAGATGCAGTCACCCATGCCTAGCCGCTGGACCATGAGGGTCAGCTGCGAGATCTTGGAAAGTCCTTCAAGGGAGATCCACCTCTTCCCTCTCCCTTGGAAACATCATTAGCCTTAATTTAAGTCAAGGTGGGAGGAGAAGGGGACAGTCGTTGTAGGAAAGCTGAGTGACGATGGTTTAATCCCATTTAGGGACACTTTGAGCAATGACTTATGGATAATAAGCAATTTAAAATTCTTTGGTCAGTCTCTAGCTAAAGGCTTTTTACGGGGGAAAGAATGAGTAATTCAGCGCAGATGATCTTGCCTTTCACAAGCTTTTATTAGTGATTTGTTGGACATGGATAACATAAATTTTGCTACTCATCTATTAACAACTTCAATTGGAAGCTGGTCTCCCTGCTCTGCCCATAGCATCTCAGACACCAGCGTAGGAACGGGAGGATCGATAATTCCTGTTTGGTACTGTATCTGGGTAAGCGATCATGACTGTAATATTTCTATTTATTGAATATCGTGTCAACAGATTCCCATTTCAAGAAGAATAAAACAAGTTACATTCAATGTCAAGGTTGTTTATCCCTACGAAGGGTGCACTACATATTTCACTTTAAAAAAAAAATCTGTGCTAACATTCTTTATCTAAAATAATCCATGCTTTGATCCCCGCTGCCAAGTAAAAAATAATTTTGCGTTGACTCTGTCAGCTGTCGAGATACATTAAGTCCCATAAAACGGACAGTGGCTTCAGGAAGAAACAGCACATTTGTTCCCCCCACCCCTATGTATTGAATGAAGCATGAGGTGAGTCTATTCACTGTATCAATGTGAACCTGGACACACACACACACACACACACACACACACACCAGTTACCAAGGGCGGGGGGGATGGCTAAATTTACCAGGCGAGTAGGAAACTTAGCTGCAGAATTATTTCAAACCTATAGTTCTCAAACACAGCGTGAAAAGTCTGAAAAATGAAATTTTCGTCATTAGAGGCTGACAGCTTCCAGTCATAATATGCTGACATGTGTAACGGGAATTAAGAGGTTCCACCAGCAGAACCAACTTTTTTTTTTTTTTTTTAGGCAAATCATCTATTGTAGGTCCGTGAATCCCACCGCGGCTGCAATACGCTGGACACTTATCAGTGACACAGTACAACTTTCGGGGACTTGGCGTTCTTTCTTATGTAGATTCCACCCTAATTACTGGCTCAGTGGAGGCACTTCCTGCGAGGCAAAGCCAAGAAGATCTGTGCAGAGGGGCAGAAGGCCAAGGGGTTAGTGCCATGTGGTGCTTCTCTAAGGTGACCTTGGGTTTGAATTGGTCCGTCTCTGCAGGTATAGATCACGGTCTCTCCTACCTGCTCATCACCAACAGATACTCACTGTGTGTGTGCTACGGGGCAGACATTGTCCTGGCTACAGGGACACAGAGAGGGTGGGGGAACAAACATGTAAGTAAATACCTGGAATGGACACCGTACAGGCCAGGGGTTGTCTCGCCCTGGGGAACCAAATCCTCACCTGGGATGCTAAGGTGTCAGGATGTGCAGGGGCCCTGGGGTAAGCATGCCTGGGTTCAAATTCCTGCAGCACCTTCACTAAGTCATGGGTTCCTGGACCAGGAACTCGACTTGTTTTAGTCAATTTTTTGTATCACTGTGACCAAAATACCCAACAAGAACAACTGAGAGGAAGAAGAGTTTATTTGGGGCTCACAGTATCAGAATTTCCGTCCATGGTGGGCGCAGTCTGTTGCCGTAGGTCACAGGTGAGGTGGAACATCATGGCCCAAGTGCCCAGCAGTGGGAAGCAGCTCAGGACACCGTGACTGGGAAGCAGAGGGGGAGAGAGAAAGGGGAAGGGGCTTGCCTCCAGTGACCGGCTCCTCCAGCCCCACCCACCTGCCCACGGTCCAAACGAGGGTGGGTGGCCGAGTGGCCGAGTACAGCTCTCACGATCTGTCGTCTCCCCTCCCAACACCCCTGCACTAATACCAGGGTGTCGGGGGAAAGCGGGTCTCCAGCCACAGCCACCTCTCTGTGGTCACCTCTGCCCTCCTCACATGGGGACCACCAGGCTCCAGGCTTTGCCCCCAGGGCGCTGGCGGAGGGTGGATAAGCAACTGATAAACAAGGGGGTTTCTGGCACATAGTGAGTTGTCACGCAGAGGCAAGGATTTGCTGGAATAATGACAGAAACGACCAGACACGTCAACGAAGCCCTTCCCTGGGCCCAGAGGGAAGACGTGGAGACAAAGAGGGCTACTCTGGGCCTTAAAATGCAGTGGGATTGGCCCTGCTGGGTTTGGGGCATGCGAGGCGCCTGCAGCCCTTCCTGGGGAGGGATGGCCGGCCCCCGCCTTCCCACCATTGGGTTCTGGGCACACACATCACTGGTCTGGCTTCACAGCATCTGTTATGGTGTGGACATGAGGTGTCCCCAGAAAGTGACGAGTGAGACAGTGCGAGAGGTTCAGAGGAGCAATGAGTGGGTGGTGAGGGTCTTGACCCAATCCGTGAATTAGCCCTCCCCATAGGGATTAGCTGAGTGGAAGCTGAAGGGTGGGTGTGGCCGGAGGAGCTGGGAATTGGGGCGTGGCTGTGGGTCTATATCTGTATCTGGGGTCTCTCTCTCTGCTTCCTACGGAGGTGAGCCACTTCCCTCTTCTGCCACACTCTTCTGCCATGACGTCTTGCCTCCCCTCGAGCCCCGAGGAATGGAGCCGGCCTCCTATGGACTAAGACCTCGGAAACCGTGAGCCCTCGAATTAACTTTTCCTCTCCTAAAACTGTTCTGGCGGGAGGGAACCTTTAGTCACAGGAGCGAAAAAGCTGACTGAACCAGCACCAACACGGAGAGAACTTGCATCTCAGGAAAGTCCTACCTCCAGTCTCACCTTGTCTGGCATAGGCGACGTTTGATGATTAGGTGAGACGTTGGACTCGCAGGCAGGGGTATGGCTTTGGGGCTGTCAGGAGGGTGAGTGTACTTTACATGCAGGAAGGAGATGAGCTGGGGGGAGCTGTGGTGAGGTGCTAGGTGCCGAATCGTAGCCCCCTCCAAATTCACGTGGTCGCGTCCTGTCTCGCCGTTCTTCAGAACGTGACTAATGGGCACTGAAGGCTTGAAAGGGTGATTCTGTTAGATTGAGGTCATCGAGGTGGACTCTAATCCCATGACTGGCGTCCTTATGAGAGAGGATCAGGACACAGACACCCACGTGGAGGAAGACAGGAGGAGACGTCATCTGCCAGCCAAGGAGAGAAGCCAACCCTGCCCACAGCTCCATCTTGGACTCCCACGCCCCAGCACTGACTTGGAGTTTTTCAAGTTTATGATGCTGTTAAAGTGATAGCATTTGGTAGAAATCATACCTTGGAATTTTCAATTTTGGTCTTTATCTGGGCTACAATGGACTGTCCAATACTCTAGGGATGCTGGACAGTAGTAGTGAGTGCAGCTCCCAGGCAGCCCCGCTATCACATAGGAACACAACAAACACTACAGTGAGCTGTGCAGCTAGGCTAGGATTGGCGGACTATTCAACACATCGAGTGCATTTTGGATTTATGATATTTTCCGTTTGACCAAAGGCCTAACAGGACACGGTGCATGGAGGCACATCAGTATATTTGTGTTGTTTAAGCCACTCTGTGTCCAGGACTTTGTTACAATGACCCTGGCAAGTAGACTGGATTTTTTAAAACATTCTGCAGATCCGTGGGTGGGGCCCTCCAGGCCACGATTGACTGCTCATAAGGCTACAGTCCTACGGGACGAAGTGCTTCCACATCTCATGCTAGCCTCTGAGCCCGTCACTGGTTCACAGAGTGATTCAGGCTTCCCCCCCCCCCCGCCCCCCCGGGCACCACTTCCTCCCCTGGAGACAGAAGGCATGGGACAGTATCAGCCACTGTCACAGGGTTCCCCAGCAGGGGCTTTCTGTGAAATATACCAAGAAACCCCTGCACGGGGCCCTTTTCCCCAGCAGTGCAGCTACCTGGGAAAGAACAATGGAGCCGCAAGAAGATCCTGGTTCTGCAGGATCCGTCCAAGTCTGGGGTCTCAGGGAGGAAGAGAAGGCGAAGATGGAACCAGAAGTCCACCCGGGGCCCTGAAGTGGCCATGGGCCCCAGACGGTACTTGACACATCTGAAGTTTTTTTTATAAAACTGCTTCCAGCTTCCTAAACAACAACAACCAAAGAGAAAAGTTTGTTCTATGGTCACTCATGTGGGGCACCCGCTCTGCCCTGGGCCCTCCCCGTCTGGAGAAGTGGAGACACACCGGGCACATGCTCTCTGCATGAGGGAGTGGGTTCAGCTTTGGGGATCCTTGACCTGGCATTGGTGAAGGGTCCCTAAGAGAGTTTGGAAATCCCCGAGGTGCAGGAACAGAGAGCCGGGCGCTGGGAGCCAGCTAGGGGAGACTCCCTAGGCCGGGAGGGCCAGGGGAGGAGAGCTCTCGGTCCTGGACGGAGGCTGCCTTGAGTCGCTTCATTTGCATTCTCCGTTCCGTCTCCACGATGAGGCCCTGCGAGGCGGGTTAAGTCGTTTACAGGGTGATTAATTTTCGTGTGAGGGATGTAGACCTATTCCCGAAGGCCTCAAGTAATTCAAAACTAGCACAATTCAAGATTAATTCTCTGGAGGAGGAAATGTAAAGCAGGGTTTGTGCTCGTAGGAAATCTGCGCATAAAGTACAACTACTAATACATTATAGATCACAATTTCAGATCGGCACGATTCAGATTGGCAAAAAAAACATGACCACACAGGGTACCTTCTGGGGCCCGGGGAGCAGATTAGCAGGAGCAGAGATGAACTGGAGATCATGGAGGGGGCCAATGTGCTGGAAGCTTCCACCTCCACTGGAGCTTCCCATGCCCCAAGCTTGGCAGGTCAGCCCTGGAATGCCCGCTGCCCACCCCGAGGCAGTGCGTGTCCCCTGAAGATGGCTTACCTGCCATGAGACAGGACCGTGGAACGACCCAAAGTTTCTCCTCTGACTTCAGACAGACCTGGGTTCAAGGCTTGCCTCATCTGTAGACATTGGGCAAAGAATTCCAACTTTTTAACTCTCAGTCACATTGCTATAAAATATTGATGGTATCGATAATAATGCCTGCTTCGAGGGGTCTCCAGGGTTGAAGAGGCACTTGTAAAAGTGCTCAATAATTATTAGCTTGTAGCATCACTAGTGCATATATTCTGTGACCTCTTCTCCTTGCTCCACATAATCTAGAAAAATTGACATATGGCTATCCCCACTTTACAGGCCAAGAATTGGGGTGTCAGGAGAGTTGACGAGGTTTGCTCAATTTTTATAACTAAGATGGTGACATGAAGACAGGAACCCAAGTCCACCTGCTCACATGTTCTTTTTTTATATGTATATATATATATATATATATTTTAATTGTAGATGGACACAAGACCTTTATTTTGTTTTTAGGTGATGCTGAGGATGGAACCCAGTGCCTTCCCCATGGAAGGCGAGTGTTCTACCACTGAGCCACAACCCCAGCCCCACTGGTGACACATGCTATGTCCACACTTTCCATTCCGTGGCTCTCCTGTCAGGGAGGAACAGGGATGGACCCTGCCATCCACAGGACCCCAGAGCCCTGGGGCAGGATCGGGCCCCTCCAGCCACCACACTTTCCCACGGAGTCCGTACCTGCGTGGCCGGTGAGCACAGATGTGCTTCTCAGACGCGGCTGGCATTTCAATAAGGACAGGACATTCTGTGCTGTAAAAACAGAACATCATTGCTTACCAGGGGCTTATAAAAATAACTGCAATCCAGCCTGGCCTCTGTCACTAGTAATTTATCGCACGGCACCTCTTTTGTTAATGCAGTTTACACGCGTCAAACGAGCTACGTGCAAATGAGGAAGCATGTTAGGCCTCAAGCCGAGAAGTGGCTCCCACAGGTGTGAAAAAGAGTTTCCAAGGTTTCAAATCCCCAGTGGAGGCAGGTCATGGGGAAGGAGAGGCTGGGCAGGGAAGAGCCCGAAGCCTCCCTGGGTTAAGAGAGAACCCAAGGGTTACGTCTCCGCCTCTCCCTGTTTCCTACTGCTGCCCTTCTACAGGGCCACACCTCCCAGCACCTTGAAGTCCATCTGTCCCTCAAGCTGCAAGACTAAGGCCAGGCCCTCAGCGGGGCAGGCTGCATGCCCCTGGGTGGAGCCCCGCTTTGCTTCCTGACCTGTCCTGCAGTGAGTGCGGTGTGCCCAGGACACCACGGCCTAGGTGTCCTTGTTCAGGCCAGCCCTGGGCCTGGGCCTCCCCTGCCCAGGTACTCACCCCAATTCTGAAAGTGCTCCCAAGTCCCACCCTCCAGCCAAAGCCACTGTCACCTGTCATAGCTCCGATGGCCTTGCCTCTGCTTCCTGCAGGAGACACTTCCTGCTGTCCACCAATGGGAAGGCTCCTACTCAGACCGCCGTCTGCTCACTTGTCCATTATTTAAACGTTGACTCTCAGATCTGAAGAGTGATCCCGGAGCTCCCTCCCTGGGCGGGACCTCGCACCAGCTTCTGAACCCTGGAGCCTCTTACCCCTTGTGCCAAGAAGTAAAGAGCCCACGGTCAAAGAAAGTAGGGACTCTCCAGAGCCTGGCCTGAGACCACCCTGCAACCATGCCACATTGCCCCCTGATCAGAGTCCCTGTCACGCTTTTGCCACGAATGAATGGTGAATAGAAGGAGGTGCCTATCCATGGAGGCTCTGAGGAGAGGACACCTGGTCACCCACACCAGAGATGGGGGGGTTGGGTGACACGCAGAAGATGTGGCGTGAACAGCGGCGGCTACCCCACTCGAGCCACGTCCTGTACACCAGGCAGGTCTCCTTAGGATGCGTGTGTTGAACTAAGGGTCGTGGGCCACCAGGGAAGTCCAAGACCTGACTTAGGATCTAGATTCTGGATCCCAAAGTTTCCAGGTGGCTTCAGAACGCACTGGGGATCCCAGTTCAGAAAAAAATATTGTCACACTGAGTTATACCGAAAGGCACAGCTAGAAAAAGGAGGCCCCTCCCTAGATTCAAGTGTTTATTCCCTGATAATCAACTCCTTGTGAGGAAAATGTACCTCCTCTGCTACAACTGCCTCTCTCAAAACATCTAGCGTCTGTCGTACACATCAGGCATGTGCTGCAGTCCTGAAGGGATCCACGACTGCGGTGCCTCGGCAGCTTCCCACCTGGAGAAACTCTAGATATTGCCCAGGAGGTTGAAAGCGCTTCGGCAGCCATGAAGGGCATCTGTAACGGCTGCAGTTCTGAACGCCTCCTGGCTGCCAGGCCCTGCTCAATGCCCTCAAACCCTTGTGACCTCATGACGCCCCAGTGAGATGGGCACCCTCAGTGTCCCTGATTGACAAGGGAGCCAAGCACGAGCTGTGGGATAATGAACAAGGGCCAGTAAGGTTGCTCATGCACTAAAGAAATGTGCAGCAAGCCCTTGCAATTCACCAAGTAGGTCTTGTGCACAGGGGTACAACGGGCCACAGATTCAGAGGATTCACAGGGACACAGAAATGACCAAAATTCAGGCTCCCTCCCCAAGCAGGTCCCAATCTAGGGTAGAGAGACCTGGGGCTATGTTGGGAGACAGGTCCTGATAGAAGCCAGAACAAAGTGGCACAGGAACCCTAACAAGGGAACCATACCCCACCCGCGATGGGACTTTGTACAGAGAAACATTTGAGGCCTGTCTGAAAACATGGCTGCAGAAACCGGAAGGGCGGGCAAGGCAGGGTGGACACTCGCAGGCAGAGGCTGCAGCTCGTGCAGGAGTGAGGATTTCCAAGGAGAAGGAAACTTCCTTGTCCCTGTGTGCTTCGCCAGTCTGACCAGGTCACCCCTGCCAAAACCTTGCCATCGCGTTAGGAGGGGGACGAACGCCTCAGTCCCACCAAAGTCCACATTGCTCCCCGACAGCCGCACCTGTGCCACTGTCCCCATGGTCCCCTCAGCCCCAGCTCCAGCCCCCCTCAGTGCCCATCCCACCCGTCTCACATACACCACAAGTGTGTGCCATCTGCAGGTCCATGACGGGCAGGCCTGAGCCACTCCAAGGTCACCACCAGTCAGGGAGGGCTGACCCAGCTCCACGTGCCTCTCCTCCTTTGGGACCAGTGGCCGACCTAGGACACCCTCTCACATGGACAGCAGAAGTACATGAAGGTCAGCTCCCCCGAGCAGGCGCTTCCAAGCCCTTGCTCACGTCACATCCACTAGCATCTCACTAGGAGAAAGGTCACATGGCCAAGCCCAAAGTCGGAGGTAGAAAGTAAACTGCCCTGTTTAATGGGAGGGGCTGGCAGGACTATGGACTGACCAGGAGCCTAACTGTAGGGTCACCACCACCCCATCTCAGGACCTCCCAGCGCTCCGTCCTCGGTCCCTCTGCCTGGAAGGGTCTTTCTTCCCTCCGCCCCTCCCTGGCTCCCGTACAGTGGGGTCTCCCCTGACACCCGACCAGGGCAGGTCCTTCTATGCCAGTGCTCCCAGAACACCCTGCAGTTTCCCTGCATTCCATTTCCCAGGGTGGGAGCTGAGTGTGGGTGGTGATTCAGTCACAGTCCCCCCACGAGGGCAGGGACCACATCTGTCCCCCTCATCACACCCACTCTATAGCCAGTGTCCCCAAAGTGTTAGTGGTGCAGATGAGCTCAACCAGTGGACTCATGGAAGGTGTCCTCAGTGGAACCAGCATTATGTAAAAACAGCTCTGCAAAAAGACAGAGCAGGAGCCCAGGGTGGGGCTGCAGGGCCCGGGAAGAGGGAGCTGCAGCGGCCCCTCCCCCAAATGATGGCGGCCCAGTCAGTGAAGACATCCATTCCTTCACACAGGGATGTGTTCTCTATGCCAGACTGGGAATACCACCTCTTAGCATCTGCCCCAGGTGGGTGGACACCCAACAGGAGCATCAGTTATCAGATGCTCTGGGTTGTAACTGTCTGGGGAAGAGGTGACAGTATGGGGACAGTGGGCAGCAAGAGAAAAATGCAGAAATCATGACCAGAAATGCACTCATTCCCTCAGTGTGTGACAGATGCCATTGTTTTAAATGATGACATAAATAACCCAAGTGCCACAAATCACTTTCCACAGAACAGAAAAGCCACAGAACTCACACTTGACCAGGAAACAATTAAAAACCATGTAGGTTTGAAAACTATGGCATGTTCCCAACAGGAAGCCTGGGGTTCATGGGGGACATGGGTCCCTTCAGATGCTGGATTGAGAATCAAACCACCCTTAGTATTCACTAAGATTGATTACAGCAAAAAGGTACCAGCTACCTGTTCCCAAGAATATTACACTATTATGGACATGCCACAAAAAATTATTTCCATCCTATCAACCACCCTCTGAAGTGGACACTTTGATTTATGGGCAATCTGAAGCAAGCCGAAGACACACAGAGGTGGAAGGGAAGAATCAGCACCTGACCCCGTGTGTCATGGTACATGGCTTCTCAGATGCCCGCCCACCCTGTCCCCTAGTGTGCACACCCAGGAAAGCACCCAACTTCAGTGTGAGCTGAACTTAAGGACTCACTTCTCACAAACAGAATCACACAGCAACTGTGGCTTCCGCCTTGATCATCCTTCCCTCTCTCCCTCTCTCTCTCTCTCATCCCCACCCCAGGATAATGAAGGAGACAAGCTACTATACTACGTGAGAGGAATCTGTCTGGCCAACAGCCAGTGAGAACCTGAAGCCTTCACTCCACCAGTCTCAGCAGAACCGAATGTTCCAAACAGCTGGGTCAGTGAACATGGAAAAGAACTTCCCCCAGTCGAGCCTTCAAGTGGCCACAGCCCCAGTGTCACCTTGATTGTAGCCTGGGAGAGGCTAAGCTAAAGGCATCCAGCTAAGCCACAGGTACATTCCCAGCCCATAGGCACTGTCAGGTAATAGGGCTGTGTTTTCTGAAGCTGCAAGTTTGGGGGGGTAATTTGTTACGCAGCCATAGGTAACTAATACATACATCTAATTTCAGGGTCCATGGTTCCAGCCATCATAACCAGCTGCTTCAGAGATCTTTCCAAGTTATTTCAGCCCCCAAACCACCTACCCCTGGCCTAAAAGACAGACACTGATCTGTCGTGCACCTGAGCTCTGAGGGAGGGAAAGGATATTAGAATGCACGTCTCAAGCCAGCTTCTCTGAATGCAATAATTAGTCCAGTTTACTACCTGCCAGGGTTCTACGTTCAATGGTCTAATGAAATCATTGTCATTTAAAATGATTGTTATAGTAAATTGAACGCTGTCTCAGTCTGTCTCAGCCTGGAAGTTCCCTGAGGTGCCAGCTCATTAGGAAAACGACCGGGAAGAGTGTCTTCCAGGGAACTCCCCTCACTCTTCTCCCTGGAATGCCATTCTGTGCCAGGCCTTGGGAGGGGTTACCCAAAACGTGCTTGCCATTTTTTTCCATCACATTTTAAGATAGATACCAACACAGATAAGGGCAGAGCAGAACCGACTAACTTGGGGAATTATGGAGGGGTCTTGTAGGAAAAGGCCTCAGAGCAGGCCCTTGGGGAGGAGAAGTCTTGGGACTGACCCAAGGGCATTGGAAGGGGGATTCTTTTCTCTCCAACTAATTCACTTGCTCATGATTTCAATCAATGGTCCTTGAGCATGTGCCATCCCCATGATGATCACTGGGGAACAGAGAACAAAAGACACTATCAGTCTAAAGAAATTTCAGAACAAAATTTAGAGAACATGTAATTGACCCATTGAAAGGATTGATCATAAAAGGAATGAGAGATTAGGACGATCTTCCTAAGATTAATGGGATGGATTTTCAGAAAAAGCCTTGCAGAGTAGATGAGCCAAGACTTGGCTCCATGGATAGTTGGGTAACCACAGATATTATCATTTAAACAAGGACATTTGTCAGAGGGTGGATATGAGGTGTCCCCCAAAAGTTCATGTGTGAGACAATGCAAAAGTGCTCAGAGGTGAAATGGTCAGGTCTTGAGAACATTAACCTGAGCAGTAGACTAAGTCATATCACTGACAACTATTTCAGCCACCAAACCTCCTGCCCCTGGCCTAGAAGATAGAGACACTGATCAGTGGCATGGATTGATCCCCAACATGGATTGACTGGATGGTCACTGCAGGCAGGAAGGGTGTAACTGGAGTAAGGAAGTCTCTAGGGGTGTGCCTTAGAGTCACACTTTGTCCCTGGTGAGTAGGGACCGCCCTTGGCCCCCTTCTGGCTGATAAGAGTTGAGCAGCGTTTCTCCACCACAGCCTTCCACCATGAGGTTCTGCCTGGTCTTGGACCAAGAGGTGTGCAGGTCAGCTGAGCGTGGACCGCACCTCTGAAACCATGAGCCCAAAGTAAGACTTTCCTCCTCTGATTGTTCTTGTCAGGTCTTTTGTCACAGTCACGCCAAGCTGACTAAAACGGCGATCGTGAGCATTGATGAGTGAGCTGGGGAGTAGGACTTCCCCAGCAGAACCAGAACACTCGGCTGTGGAGCATTAACAAGAGTCAGATGACCTCAGGTGGAGCCACGTGACGGCTATGGAACAGGAATTAGTGACTGCAAGAAACCAGTCCTTGCAGGCATCAATGCAGTAATTCTAGTGTGATGGCTGTAGAACTCACTAGAGCACATGCTCAGTGATATTTGTTGAAAGAAGTAAAGAGGAAGGAAAGGAGACAGGTTTGCTAACAATAGGTCCAAAAATGAGGGGGGGGATGTTTAGTTTCATCAAAACCCCTAGAATTAGTGAAGTGTCTTAAAATTTCTAACCTTGGGTTTTTTGTCTTGGTTGACCTTCGACCATGAGCATGAGTATCCCAAAGATTTTTGAGGAGAGGGCGTGGCACAGAGCGAAGGTCTTGGGCTTGAAGCTTGATCTTGACCCCCAGTTCTGCCATTTATTACTGAGTTTCAGAATCTCATTTACTCGATTGTCAAGGGGGGATGAGCATCCCCCACCCGTGAGGCTTCTCTGCAGCTCGGAGGTGATAACATTCAAATCCACCAGGTTCCCAGCACATCATGCCCCTGAGCACACCTCTCTCTTTTTCTCTTTTTTACAAAAAGCTAAAAACATGGAGGATGATGAAAATACCCTGATGTACCCTTAATCCCCATCTCAAATGATAGCAGCCTCCTTATAAACCTGCGGGGCTTCTGAACTTTGTCACTGCTGCCATCTCAGAAACCCCCGCAAGGCTTCAGAATCCAGGACCCCACAGCAATACCTACATTCTCACCAATGACTAGGAAACCAATTAGATTTCTAAAATAAATTTGGATAATTTGGCCATTCGAACCACCAGATCGAATGGATTTTAATGGCATTTTAAGCCTCAGAAAATCAGGCTCCTTGATGTAAATACTGACAGACCCTCCCGGCAGCCAGACAGCGATCGACACCGTAATGGCTTTAACAGGGAGAAGTGAAACACCTATTTACATTTTGAGTGCAAGTCAATTCCCTAAGCACAGGCACATTTGAATCAGATAAAAGACCCAGCAGTAACCTCAGACTGAGTGACAAAGGTCCCCCTGTGGCAGGAGAATGGGCCGGAATCAGTGCTTAACACCCCTCTTAGAGACGACTCCCCATTGGAACGTCTTACCTTGTCATGACAAATGACACTTGCTGACCGGCGAGACCATCGTGGACTTCCTGCTCAGGCTGGAGTGGGTGTGCTCAAGTTGACGCCACCCATGTCCCCCGCCAGCCACGGAGCACCAAGGTAGCGGAACATCCACCTGTTGGTTCTGCTCAGAGTCCTCTGCCTACCCCTAGGGAGATGTGCGTTCAGTGTCGTCAGTCATTCAGAGTTGAAAGACCAAGGACAAGAAGACGAGCAGGCAACACGGACAAGTGGGAGAAGGGAAAAGAGATGCCCTTCAGACCATGTTCAGGGTCTCCAAGGAGAACCCAGAGGCTGGTCTGGCTCACATGCCTACAAGAGCCCTGGGCTACTCAGCAGCTAGAGAAGGGCACTTCCCGGGAGCCTGGGTGATCACACACCAAACTCACCAGCAATCTAGGTTCAAACCGCCCTTGACTGCTTCTTTAAACTTGGCTTCTTCTTCCAGTCCACGCGTGATGGCGGATACCACCAATGGGGAAGGGCTCCTAGTCTTTTTGGTAAAGGTGACACCCATTTCCCTCCCCTGCTCTGTCCCCAGTGACTGTCCTAGCTCACTCCTCTCCCTAATCCATTCTTCACACCCATCTCCAGAGTCACCTCTCTAAAGCAGAAATTGGATGCCGACACCTGCCACTAGAGTTCTTCTTCCTGACTCTTCTGCATCAGAGCCATGCCCCCCGGGATATCAGCCCCCCAGGACTCAGGCCGCTGAGCCTAATGCCTTGCTGAGCAGATTCTTTCAGCTACAGCTTGGGAAACTGAGAGCCGGAGAAGTGGGATGACGTGCGCCAAGTCACCAGACAGAAAAGAATTAGCTGGGAGGTCTGCTGCATGGCCCTGTCCCCGTGGGGGCTTTCCACCCAGACCGAGCTGCCTTGGGCACCCAGCCCTCCCCAGATCCCGAGCCACATCCTGGCATTGCCGCGCCAGCCCAAGTTCTGCCACTGTCGTGAGAAGTGTCAATCTGAATCCCAAATGTGCCAGCCTTATTACCGTCGTCAACAGACTTCTTAATGAAGCTGCCAATACTGTCAATGGCATCTTTTAATGACACTTCATAAAGAAGGAGGATTCTGCAGCTTCCTCTTACATTGCCATTTGGTACTTTTGCTGTATGGCAGGCGCAAAATGTTCTCTGAATCAGGACTCTAAACAGCACCCATAATGGCAAGAACAATAGAACGGATGTTTATGGAACGCAACCCTGTGACAGGTACTGCTTTAAGCCCTTTACACACATGGCAAAATGATTTGCCCGGATAAACACGGGCTCAAGGGACAGACACTTAAGGACAAAGCTTAGTCCACCTCTCCTCAAAGCTAGATTATGACTTGGTTTCTGTGCTGGGCACTGCCCACGTTTCCTATTTCTCATGCCAGGTACAGATCAGTAAAGACTTGGTCCCTATTATCTCCAGCTCTGGAAGAATATATAACAAGGCACATATATAGAAATCAAGGTCAGCCAGCTAGTGACTGACAGAGTCATACTCAGAACCCATGCCCGCCAATTTTCAAAGCCTTGTTGCTGACCTTGACTACTGCAGGTGCCCATCTGCCATGCTGACGTTTCTATTACCAGATGGACACAAGCCAAGGGGACCTCAGGGGGTGAGATGGCTGGATAAGCAGAGCAAACACTCAGCTTCTGACTCCAAAGTAAACAACAATGGTCACATCTGGAATTTGGCGTGGATTTCTTTGGAGAAACCCTGCTCTAAAAAGCATTTACCATCCCATTTCTCTTTTTAGCACCTGAGAATCAAGCAGACCCTGGTGTGCTGACATGGGACCCTAACTATCATTATTAGACTAGTTCTTCTGAGATGAAAAGATACCCCAAAGTATAAGTGCCAACACAGTTAATGGCCAAGTGGTAGACAGCATTATAGTCATAACATTTTGGAATTAGACAGCTACGAGCTCATTTTCATTAAGGAGATAGATCTTAGCAGATCATTAACCAGGGACTATCCATGAAAGAACTTGGCTTCGAAGATCAGAAGATCTGAGTTGGGAGCCTGGTTCTGGTGCCCACCAATCATGTGACCTTGGGAGGATTACCCAAGTTCTCCAGGTAAACTAGTCTCTTGATATGGGCAGTGAGACCAGCACACTTTTTCACAGCCTAATGCTCGGCACCTTGTGTAATTCCTGACACCTTGGGGCTGACCTTCCCTGGGGATATGGAGCGGCTGCTCTGGAGAAGACAGCCTGGGCTCCAACCTCAGTTCTTCCTCCTGCCAACCGAGGCCCTTAGCAAAGTTCAGATCTCCCAGGACCTCGGCCTCCTTATCTACCTCATAGAGAGCCGTCTGTCTCGGGGTAGCTGCGAGGAGGAAATTAATGAGCACATCAGAGAGCTTCAGACAGAGCGATAAACTGACTGCTTACAGAACCCTCTTGACTTTGCAAGTTCATGGCCTCTGCTTTGGTTCATTTTTTTTTTCCGTCCAGTTCTAATCAACAGAGGTGTGTTTGCAAAATCAGATAAACAGGTAAAAATTTTAGTAATAAAAAGATTCAGAATTGGCCTGTGCATTTGAAATTCAATTTGGAGAACGTGCTCTCCCAGCCCATCACCATTTAACCTGATGGGTTGATTGATGGAGGCCTAGACAGAGCTGATCACCCTTTCTGAACAGATCCCATGTAAAAGTGCCTTCAAATTTCCCTTCTCCAGTGTCTCCATATAAGTGCCAATAGCCCTTCCATTACCTAGTGATGGAAACACACTTTTTTAATTTTTTATCAACATGTATTAATGGCATGTATTAATAGGATTGGGTGTGATATTTCAACACAGACAACATCTGTAGGCAGAAGGTTAGAATTTGACCCTGATTTCTCACACTGTACAAAAATCAACTCCAAATAGATCAAAGGCTTGAAGGTAAGACCTGAAACTACAAAATAACTCAGGACATTGGTAAAAGCAACACATCTTTGGTTATGGCTCCAGAAGCACAGGGAAGAGTATCAGAAGTTGACCAGGGGGGTGACATCAAACTAAGATGCTTCTGCTCCACAGAGGAAACTCTTACGGAGCCAGCCTGCAGAACGGAAAGATATTTACCCCCTGTTCATCTGACGGAGGGTTAGTATCCAGGACATACAAGGAATGCGAAAACTCAACGACACAAATCAAGGAATCCAATTTAAAAATGAGCAAATGACCCAAATAAGACGCTTCTCCAAGGAAACGATTTTTAAAGCCTCAGAGCATAACTTTAAAAGTAGAAGTTCCACACTTTTTTTTCTCCTAACTAAACAGATCACTCCTTTACTTCCTCTCAAATTAAGAATTTTTGCAGGGTCAATGCCAGGACTAGAACCAAGAGATGCTTTACCACCGAGCTACATCCCCATCCTTTATTTATTTATGTATTTATTTATTTATTTTTGAGATAAGATCTTGCTAAGTTGCTGAGGCTGGCCTTGAACTTGAGGTCCTGCTGCCTCAGCCTCCCATGTGGCTGGGATCAAAGGTGTGCATCACTATGCCTGACTTTCAAATTAGGATTTTAGTAATAAAAATACTAAGATTCAGAATTGGGAAATGTGGGATAGGGGAAATGACAAGGGGGGAAATGATTAACAGAATGTGAAAAAGAAAAGCTTGGAGGCCATTGTTCACCCCAGGATTCTGGGGTTGCCTGGATCTTTCTTTTCCTGCTCCCTGACGTTTGTATCTTGAGTCTTGACTCCCATTCTGTTCGGCTTCCCCCTCCCTGAGCTCTTTAAAGGTCTCTTCAGGGATCCCAGTGGCCCTCCTGGAGCCTGCCCAGTCTGGGTGTGTTTCTGGTCTGGGCTGTGACCGTGCAGCACCTCTGGAAAGCACAGTCGGTCCCCCTCCTCTTTTCCAGGTGCCTGAACCGAGGCTCCGAGGGACAGACTCACTGTGAGTTGCCAGGTGCCGTATCAACTGCTGGCCCCAGACCTCTGAAGGGCCTCTAGGTCAGTGACACGGTTCACAATCCTGAACCACACACCTTCCTGTGGGAGGACAGCTGCGTCCCAGGGGCACAGGTGAGGAAGAGAGACCAGGAAGCACACACAGAGGTGGCAGCAGCCTTCCCACGGCGGAGACATTTCTTTTCTCTCTTCTGTGCCACAAAACTTTTAGTAACGTGGCTGCACTCACAGGGGAAGCAAATTTCTTTTAAAAACTTATTCTCCCTCTTGCTCTGTGGATTTCCCTGGAGTTTCATGTAGAATCAGGCAAGTTGAGAAGTCTCCCAGTTTCCCAGGGCAAGCTTCGGCACTTTTAAAGCCCCTACTGTCTTCTGAGACGGGACCACAGGGCAGCACTGCATCTCTGACCATCAGCCTGCAGTGGCTCTGTGAGAGGTTTAAATGGCTTGTGAAGAATGTCCTACTAGCCGGGCACAGTGGCCCACGCCGCCCATGATCCCAGTGACTCAGGAGGCTGAGGCAGGTGGATCCAAGTTCAAAGCTATCCTCAGCTACTTAGTGAGGCCCTAAGCAACTTAGTGAGACCCTGTCTCAAAATAAAAAGGGCTGGAGAGGTGGCTCAGTGGTAGAGCACTTCCGAATTCAATCCCAGTTCCAAAAAAAAGAAAAAAAAAAAAAAAGAAGCCCTATTAACAGACAGCCTGTCTCTCCCCTCCTCAGACAGAGCTTCTAAGGTTCTTTTTTCCCAACACCACTTCCAAGTTCCCCGAGTTGCATTGTACTAATAAACACTGATTCGGGAGTCTTTAAATGTTAGACTGTATAATGAAAAAGGGCAGAAAGTGTCTTTAAATACCAATGAATTCCAGCACGTTGGGCTGCCAGAAGCCTGGTCTCTACCTCCGGCTCCCGCCCCAGCACTGGGGTTCGCACCTGTCAGAAGCCCACGTGACAAGGTTGGGCCCGTCTTCCCCCTGGAGTCCTGAGGGGTCCAGGCCAAGGAGGGTGCCCTCTGTGTTGAGGGGCGCCCCTGTGCACCCCCACACCCCTGCCTCGGTAGGTCTTGCCTGGAGCACGTACCAGCAGCTCTCTGCTTCTCTCTTCTGGCCTTTGTGACTCAGCTCCAGGGGGAGAAGTGGGCCTTGGGGGCATTTTAATGTACCGTTCCATCTCAGGACCTTTAGAAAACCTTATAGAAGGAGGGATGGGATGGTACAGAATGTTTAATCTGGGGCCAGGTGCAGAGGTGCACGCCTGTAAATACAGCAGCTTGGGAGGCTGAGGCAGGACCATCTTGAGTTCAGAGCCCACCTCTGCAACGTAGTGAGGCCCTTAGAAACTCAGTGAGACCCTGTCTCTAAATAAAATATTAAAAGGGCTGGGGATGTGGCTCAGTGGTTAAGTACCCTGGGTTCACTCCCTGGTACAAAAAAAAAAAAAAAAATAAAAGAATGTTTGATCTGGTAACAATCTGTACACACGACCATGCTCTGTACCACCAGCAACCTGGGGAACATGGCTACCATGGGAATCCTGTGGCCTGGCCCAGGCTGCAAATTATCTGGGTCCTCACAGCATGCAGGTGGACGCTGGGACCCTGAGAATGTAACACCCTGGCCCAAAGTCAGCCCTCTGAAGTGGGCAGCCAGCACTGGACACAGGAGTTTGGCTCGGCAGCCTCTGCCTTGATCACCAAGCCGCCCTTGCAAACCCCTGTGGGCCAGCAGGCCGACCAGCACCGGCTCAGAACAACGCAGTCCTGCCACACAGCACCCCAGCCGAGGGGCCACCCGAGGAAGCAAGGAGGACTGCGCAGTCGTTCTGTCAGGCTCTCAGAACCCATCCATGAGCACCTCTGAGCACACGGCCAGTGGTGGGTGCTGCGCTCAGAGGCCTTCTGTTGTGGCCAAGAGGACTTGCCATGCAAACCCACCGTTACAGAGGACGGACACGTCTAGCCCACGGAGCTGGGTGGAGGGTGCTACGAGCCACCTCTGCCAGCCAAGAAGCCCAGGGTGGGGGTGGCTGTTGGGTGGGGAGGCATGACTGCAGAGGGGAAGCCATGTTCCTGCAAAGTCCCATGGAAGGGACCAGAGTCCTCCTGGCAATCCAGCAGAGGCAGCAGGCACACCAGGGCCTGTGGGTGGGAGCAGGACCCCCAGCCGTGTTCCTGTCTTAATCCCCACATCACAGGGCAAGGAGACCCGAGAGAGGGGGTCAAGTTCATGGACCTCAAAGGGGAGAGTCCTCTGGACGAGATGGATGGGCCTAGCCTCATCCCTGTACATGGCAGAGGAAGGCAGAGACCCTTCAAAGGATGTGGTGCCCAGAGAAGAAGAGGCCAGGGGTCCGGGAGGGGTGGTCAACACTTGAGACGCTTGAGGTGGACCTACCCACCATTGCTGGCTCTGCAGAGGGAGGAAGAGGCCAGGGCCAGGGACCACAGGCGACCTTTCAGAGCTGGGAGGTCCCTCAGCAAAGAGTTGACCCGGGGACAGAATGGGGACCTCAGTCCCAGAGCCACGAGGAGCTGCGATCCGCCCACAGCGCAGGGGAGCTGGGAGACGACCCTCCCCCGCAGCCTCCGGAAGAGGCCACAGCGCTGTGGGTGACTCGGTTTTAGCCCAGTGACTCCTGGCTAAATGTCACCTTCTGATCTGTGAAACCCGAGCAAATAGATTCAGACTATTTTAAGTCCCTCGCTCTGTGGTCATCTGTCACTGTGGGTGGGAACAGAGCACTGACACAGGCATCAGGTGGGAAGCCGTGTGGAAGGCTCTGAGAGAGGAGGGCCTGGAGGAAGGCTGGGGAGGCCTGAGAGAGGAGGCGGAGGCCAGCTCAGCCTGGACCCGGGGGAGGCTCAAAGGCAGCCCCCGGCGCCAGGCTGAGGAAGGCCCCCAGAGCACCCTGCAGAGGCTGCTCCCCAGGACCTCGCTTGCTGTGCCCTGGCCTCGGCCTCCATCCTGGACTTCTAGCTGCTCCTGGGTCTCTGTCCTGGTAGCTGTGGACTAAAGCACCCCCTCCATCCACACCCATTCAGTGACAGTTTGCTGGGACACCCCCCCCCCCGCACCCTGACACTCTGCTCAGGACATGAGGCCTGAGCCTTTCAAGGAACTGAGCCCTGGAGTGGGGGGGCATCCAAAGTCCAGGGAAGCAGGTCTGGGAGGGGTCGGGGCTGAGAGCAGGAAACCAGAGCGGAAGCAGCTCTGGCCAAGAGGGGTCAGGGCAGGGGGAGAGGAGAGGGCGGACTGGAAGCCCATCCCAGGGAGAACTCACAGGATGAGATCCAGAGGTGGAGAGAGGCTCGAGGGTGTCCAGCTCAGGTGTCAGATGGATAGGGACATCAGTGACTGAGGGAAGAGGAGGAGGAGAGGAGATCCAGTCGGTCCGTGCCTGCCTGCCGAGGTCTCAGTTACTTTCCTTCCCACCAGCCTCTGCAGAACGGCCGTTCCAACCACACGCATTAGACAGTGCAGAGGGATGGAGAGACCCCGCCAAAACCACAACCATCAGACATTCCTGGAACCTCCCTGGGGAGTACAGGAGCTGGGTGTGGTTGGGGCTCATTCTAAACCAACAAGGGCTCAGAGCCAGCCCTCTGGAGGCTGGCCTTCCAATGAGAGAGGCTCTGCAGACCTCCAGAGAACCCTGCAAGGATGCACGATGAACAGGCGTGGCAGGGAGAGAGTGCTCGTACCCAGAACCCAGGGCTCGTTGTCCCTGGCCCCTCCTAGGAGCTCATTTTCCAGGCACAAATCTAAAGCTTCAGAAATGCTTGCCATGCAGCCAGTGTGAGGCCCGCACAGTACTGTGGCTTGAATGATGGTGTCCCCCAAATGTACATGCAGACTAATCCCCAGTGTAAGGCAGAGTTTAGGAGGTGGTGGAGTCCTGAGGCAGACTCTAAGGAATGGGATCAGGGGGCCTTGCGAAGGGCCTGATGGAGGCAGGTGGACCCTCTCTGGCCTTCTACCCACGGCCATGTGAGGACGAAGCACCTCTCCATCCTGCCAGGGGATGAAGCTGGGTTCCAACAGCAAGACTTCCCCGTGCAGAAGCAGCAGGACATCACCTCTGCGGCACCCCAGCTAGTGGCTAAGGCCAGCCAGATTCGAGGGGAGAGGAATTGGACTGTCTCCTACACAGGGAGTGTATGTGACCATGTCTATTCCATTGCAGTCCCCAGCGTCATGCTGGGTGCACTGGTGAGGAGAGGGATGGATCCCACACACTCAGAACCTGCTCCACAGAGCCTTCCGCCTGCTGCCCGTCACCCTCTCGCTCGTCGTGTTTCCGAGCCTTGCTCAGACTCGGTTCCCCATTTGTACGACGAGGACACCAGCCAGCCACTAGCACAGCTCAGGGAGGATTCAGCCCCAACGTGCGTCCGGCCCCACCTGACAGCCCATCAGGCCTGGACGCCAGGAATGCCATGGCTTACCCAAAGCCACGCTGCGGTCCAGGCAGAGCTGTCACTGGGCTGCAAGATGGCTCCAGAGGCTCAGCCGCGGTGTGTGCTACCGTGCAGAAGGACAAGAATTAGCTGTTTTATGAGAAACTCAATTTCCTTATTACAGGGCAGACAACCACTGTTCTATTCTAACTAACTAGACTGATTCAATTAACGGTGCTAAATACAGTTCCTACTTGAAAATAACTTCAGTTTACTGCTTCCACAAACCTCATTACATTTGATTAAACAAAATACATAGTAATAGACAAAAGATGTTGCTAACTTTTGGCCATGGCCCATTGACTAGGGGGCCCGCGGCTCTCAGCAGGAGCAGGGGTTGCGTGTGGGCCTCCAAGTCAGGAAGGCCCGGGTCGGGGGCACATGTTACCGAAACAAGCACTAGTAGAGATGGTGCAGCTGGAACAGCAGACCCAGAGGATGGGGTCCAGAATCAAGGGGCAGCGAGCTGCATTCCTCAGAGGCCCCTCCTGGGTTGCCCTGTTCATTGGCATGTTGGTTGTGTCCTACTCTCTCCTCCTCTTACAAGGACTCCAGTTATTCTGGATTAAGACCCACCCAGATGACCTCATTTTGACTTAATTGTCTCTTTAAAGATTCAGTATCCATCACACTTGGAGGTAATGGGGTTCGAACGCCAGCTTGTGAATTTGAGCGAGGACAAAACTCACCCCATAGCAATTCCTTCTAATTCATCCATCCCGACCCTCTACAGAATGGTAGGCCTACAATGCCCCAGTGGACATAGACCACCCACCCCAGGACCTAAATTGCCTCCTGGGTTCCTAGAAATTACAAAATAAAATCCACAGACCTCAGCAGAGGCTGGGATGGAGCACGGAGTCCTCCCCGTCTTCTCTCTTCCACCTTTTTAGAACGAGGGACAGTTTCCCAAACCACTCCACATCATCTCTCTCCCACCCCTCCTCCTGGGTCTTACCCCTGCTGACCACTCCCTGGGCATCTCCTCCAGGAGGCCTTCCTTCACCACCTGTCTTTCTGGGGGGCCGGGTGGACTCTACAACTCATGCTCCCCCCATCCCAAAGCCCAGATCACAGCAGATGGCCACTCTCTACCAACCTGTCTTTAAACTCAGGGACGATGTCCGTTCTCCCTTGAGTTCTCACCAGCTGGCAGACCCTTGGTGAATGAGTGAGTAGAGAATGCTGTGCCCGCCTCCCCATGGAGGGATAGTGCACATCTTGCCCTGGGTCATCCCTAGTGTCCCCACAACCTCTTTCAAAACCTAACACAGGTCTCTCCACTGACCTATCGCGAAGTGGCCTTCAAGAGGACAAAGGCAGAAGAGCCTGGCAGAGCATCGTCAGGGAGGCTGGAGAGACCCTTCCATGCCTGACGGGTTTCAGTTGCTTCATCAACTTTAAATTGTTTTTCATCATATCCTTCCCTTAGCTAAGCACTGAGTTAGCAGCAGTTGTTTTAAAAAATGAAACTTCATTGTAAAGGAAAGCAAACACTGAAGTGGAAAGAGCATTGGTTCAGGGCCAAGACAGTTGGGGTTCTACCCAGTACCCACCACCCCAAGTCCTATCCCCCCCCCTGTTCTGTGTGTGGTCTGTGCAACAGAAAGTGTTTGATTTGCTTTCACCTTGCTGTGAGCATTAGATGGGAGCACGCACATAGTAGGAGTTTAATGAATGCACTCTGCATTCCTCCTCTGCCTGATCAATACATACAAGGGTGTGTTTTAAGCCTAGAATTTAGATAACATTCTTGTGGGGACAGGGGACAACGAATCAGTTGGTTTATAAAGGTGGACTCCAGACGTCACTGACTGGGGGAATCGGAGCACATTTAGAATTGATAGCCCCATTTCCAACAAGAAAATTATACCCAGAAATTTCAGATAGCAAGAGTCTCCCCCCCCCAAAAAAGATTCCAGCTGTCAATGACAACTGGCAACGTGGTTGTACCTCCTTCACATTCTGATGAAAACCTCCCCGGGGTCTCACTGCTTGGAATGCAGACCCCAGGACCAGCAGGTGGGGAAGGGAGGCTGGTGCACAGGTCCCTAGCCCTCCGATGCAGGTACCCTGTGGACTTACCATTTCTATTTTCCAAAATATTTATGACCGCACAGTACACAATAAAACTCAGCTGATTCTCACTCTGATCCAAGCAGAAGTCTCTCCACTCACCATCTCCTGGACGGAGCCGTGGGAGGGCTGTATTGAGGACCACAGCAACAGACAAACTAGGCTTCTGTTAAAATTCATACATAATCAAAACAAATTGGATATCCACCCTTATTTCCATAGGGAGCAGCGCTATAATGATTAATGCTTGACAATGATATTTAATTAAAGCTTATTTACTTTATAAGTACTTTCTGAGTATTTTTCCTGGGCTATGTCATGCATTAGCATTCCAAGAAAATGTAACCTATCACCGGTGAAGACGAGGGTTATAATAACCCAAAAACACGCAAATCCACAGCAGGCGCAGCCTTGGAGCGTTTGTTACAATAAAAAAATATATATATTTTCAGTGAACACATTTGAAAACAATTCAATTCTCGAGGAATGAAGTGTTGATTCTCTCTCTCTCTCCCTTTCTCTTTCCTTTTTCCTTTCTTTCTCCCCAAACATGCATCCCATACACAAAAATAGAACCCCTCATGTGTATGTCTGCAATTTAGTTCCATCTATTTTTATTGTAGAATCCCTCACGTTCTCTACCCCCAGACTCGGGCTTCTGATACAATTAACCCTGAAATTCTCAGTTGCAATATAATCCCAATCAGAAAGCTAGATGGACTCAGCCCCGTAGACCCATCCCAAACTCCAGACTGAAAATCTCAGTCTTGTTTTCAGATATATGATGAAGAAAACGATACTGTGAAATTCTGTTCTGGAAATGTACCTTAGGTCTCTAAGTTCTCCCCCACCCCCAATTCCAAAAGATTGGGTCTAATCTTCCAGTACTGATTATTATTTGACTGAAATTATTAGCCTGATCAGTGAAAGGACACTTGATTTTATTTTATGTGAATTCTGTGAAAATCTTGAGAGACCATATATCCATTAAGTTAGACTTTGGAACCATTCATTTTTTAATTTTTAAAAATGTGCAGTTCATCACTAAAGTCCGGTAGCTATAGATACAGTTCTAATGACGCGGAGCAGAGTCACCCATTCTGGTCCACAGCAGAGATCATGGAGCTCTTCAATTTGTGCATGTGGACCCCGAAGAGCAGAAATGTTTTTGCCTTTGGAGAGAAAACAGAATGTACGTCCTGCTTGTACAGTGCTGTGCAGAGACTGGCGCTCTTCAGGGGAGCCTCTGCAGGGATTCCAGGGTGGTGCTCTGTGGTAGGAGGTGTGGGGTGCCTAAGGGCTTGCCAGGGACTGGGTGTCTTGCAAACACCTTCCTGTCACCCTGCCTGTGCAGAAGTTCCACCTCCTCCACCTCCTTCCGAAGGTCCTCACTGGTGATCCACTTGCTCAATTCAGGGCTCACGTGGGGTGGGTAATTCTGACAAAGGTTGGCAGGTCTGTCATTGCTCCAGATTCAGAAGGGGGTGCCAGGAAGCAACGACACTCATGCTGTATATAAATCTCTTGACAGAACAAATTCAAAATCCTCGACTTCTTTACATGTCAAAAAAATATACGTAAGTTTTTTTTTTTTTTCTGACACATGATTTCAAATTAAGACGTAGAGAACTGTGTTCGTACTTTCTGTGGAACTCTGTAACTTCACGTAGTTCAAATGGCATACATCTCTTGGACTGATCTCTTGGATCAGGCCCATTATACAGATGCAGAGATGCCCAAGTGAGTCCAGTCCCATCCCTCCAGCTGTATAGGCCATTGGATTCCAAGGCCTGGGACCTCTGGCTACAGTCAGCTGCTTCCTAGAAGAGAATCTGAGAGGGTCAAGAGCACTTACTAACCCAAATCTGAACTCCTGCTCCATGCAATGGAAGAACAATCAAATGAGCTCTGATACTATCAGACCTGGGGTCAACAGTGCACAGGGGACACTGGCAACTGTCATTTTTGACCCACACATGGCCCACCTGAGGAGTTGTCAATACAGCTCTGCCTGACATTTTGGCTTTCAAATCTGGAATCCAGCTTGAAATAAATTGAGCTTACTTGATTTGGTTTTTAATTCAGGAAAAATGAATCCCTCTCCGCTCTAAATCGGTTAATGCTCGGAGTCCCGTGCACTGCTTTTCTTTGCAATCCTCACGATGAAGGTGTATTTTATAACAAGGTGTTCTATTGCTTTCTAACCATTCATCCCACATGCGTACGTAAACGCTAAATGAGTTGGAGAGGCATTAAAGGCAATTTTAATGCTTTTAAAACCAAAGGTGACATCAATTTAGGCTGGCTTTCCAATAAATTCTAATTTTTTTCACTTGAGGAAAAATATATAATTGCTAAGTTTATGCAATTTAACAAAGTATTTTTAGCCTCAGAATAATAAATCTCTCCTAAATTGATGTTCTTTGTACTTGTTACAAAGAGTTAATAATATAAGGCAAGCGAAAAATAAGTGCAGTTATTAAACACTTTATTGATAAGTTGAGACCAAGAGTTACACCAACAGAGAAACTGTGAAGGAGAAGAATACTGATGAAGTTAAAATATAAACAAATATATAATGCCACTTTGCAGGATTAAGTGCACTGTCTAAAAGAAAAATTTAAGGAAATAATTTAAATAAATGGTATAATAAGATCCTTTTAAGAGACAGCTGTTCGGATCCATATTTAGATTCATGTTCTTTTATCCATTCTATGAATAACAACCAGCTTTTGTTATTTCCTTACATGAAACCATTTTTAAAACAAATTTCGAGTGTTATAAATCACCCAGAATGCACGCACCCCTAATTCATGCAGTTTTATTGCCACCAAGGAAATCATCATTTTTTTCATACTTTGTGTCTCTCTGTCTTTCTCTCCCAATGCTCTTCTTCATTGCAGGAGCCTGGATAGTTACAAGTTTTGTTTTGTTTTTAATTTCATGACTAGGAACCCATTTTTTTCAAATCAAGGTGTTTTAACATTTTTAAAGGGGGAGAAATTTAACACCCTTGGTAACTATTCTCCACAAAGCCTGTTAACAGAGAATTTGATAGATGCGCAAATCTCTCTCTGTTTCAAAGGCTTATTTATAGAAATTTATGAAGGCTTAAAGGGGATTCATTTTGCAAAAAAAAAGCAATTTTGCAGACCGTTCTACTATAATACAGACTGGTCTCCTTGGCATGTTTAAAGAAAAAGAGAATATGCTTTAAATTTTAGCTCAGGTGTTGAGACCCTAGGCCGATATTGGTGGCTGTGAAGTGTGGTGTCTCCATAATGCAGGAAGTGCACATCACGCAAACTCATGCACATTGCCAATGTGTCCAAAGACACAGTGCAGCCAGGCAAATCCCCTCTGTCAAACCAATAATGCATATCTGGCACTGTTATTATTATCAGCAGTGACTACATGGTAAACCTGCGCTTCTCTCCTGGACCCCTTGGCCAGCCCACTGACATCCTAGTAAGACCTGCCTGCAAGCCGACCTTGGAGTAGCAATTTGTGTTTAAATGCTGAGAAGGGGAAGAAATGGAGGCCAAGTTCCGGCTGTGCCTAGTTAGGGACACCCAGTACTGAAACTGGGAAAGGCCCAGGGAAGCTGGGGTTAATTGGAAGAAAGTTGGGAATTGAGTTTAATCAGGCCAAAGCTACAGAGGAAAACAGACTAGAAAAATTATAATAATGTTAAGGGGGTAAATTGCAAGTCTGGGAAAAGAATGATTTAGGTTTGATGTGTAACCAAGAGGGCAACCCAGATTGAAGGAAATTCACCTTAACATCAGCATTTAGTCTCAAAAAAACAGAGAAGTTGTCAGCACCCAAGTGGAAGAGCAGTTGTGTGATGCCTAACTTCTAACATCACCTCCTGTGAAAACCGGTTGTGTAAATATTACCTTGCAAAAAGAGTGAATTCGATGGGCCCAACAGATATTCCAATACCAGTTTGGGGTGAGGCATCAAAAAAAGTTTTTTACCTTGACTACCACAGACGAAAATAGTGAAGAAAATAGTAATCATGTGAAATTTCTCATTAAAAATTTCAGATTGCATTCACAAGAGAATATGGGAAAAGTTTTAAAATCAGATGCTCTACCTTAAGACAGTAAAGGATGAAGGCAAAGATGCCCGTGACATCGAACAAAACCAATCTGGAAGCAAGCTTTTGAAATGTTACATCATCAAATCGATCCAGCTGGAAGCTTTCCATGTGGAATCAGCACAGAAAAAAACTTTTAAGCACTCAGGATGTTAGCTATAAAATGCACCATCTCCACTGACACAGCCCCGGGATGCTCAGAACCTGGACCTCACCAGCCCGAGGCGCGGAACGCAGGGCTGGAACAGAGGCTGCGTGCTCTCCAGAGCAGCTGGGATTTGTGCTCACAGAAAGGAAGAGAGGCTTCAGGAATCCAGAAAAAGGGGAAAGGGGTTTGGAAGTCCCCGCGTCATTTTAGTTCACAAGTATTCCTGCAGCCAAATATGTCACTGTCCTTGACCAAACTGAATGACGTGTTCCTTGTTTCTGTACAACTTACTCAAAACTCACCACCTGGACGCCAGCCCTGCTCAGCTCCAAGTTTGCAGATGAAGGGAGATGAAGGGAGGCTCAGAGAGGTCCCTGTGTTGCTGGGGCGGGGGAGGGGGGCGGGGGGACGGGGCTTTGTCCTCTGGTGTGGACACTTACAGTTGATGGACATCCTCCTGAAGACCAAGAAGGAGCTCTCACCTTTGAGGAGAGAATTGGGCAGGGCAGAAGACCCCAACTTCCAAGCCAGACAGATCCAGCGTCACACCCTGCAACGGGCTATTTATACATATTCAACCAGTGATTTAACCCCACCCCCTGCCCCGCCAAAGCCCCACTTTTCTCTTCTGTAAAATGGACCATCCAGTTGCTCAAAAAGTTAAAAGCAGAATGACTGCCCAACCCAGAGATGCAGCCAAGGTGGGACCCACCCAGCACCCGTCAACAGATGAACAGGTAAACGAAATGCGTCTCCCAGGGAATGGAGTACAAGCAGCCACAGACGTGCATGAATTTCCGGTGCAGTAGGTCACGGGGATGAACACTGGAGCCATTACCCTCAGCACCCTGAGCCAGAAGCAAAAGGACAATGCTTCAGGATTCTCGGGAGAATCAGTGCTGTGAAGTACCCAGAGTTGGCCAAGTTATAGAGACAAAGAACTGGAGGTCACCGCAGGCTGCGGGAGGGGGAATACATGAATTCAACAGTAGTGAGACTTCGAATTTTCCTCTGGGTGTGTTATGGTTTGGTTATGAGGTGTCCCCCCAAAAGCTCCTGTGTTAATGCAGGAAAGTTTCGAGGTGAAATGATTAAGTGATGAGAGTAGTGACTTAATCAGTCCCTCCCAGTTGGAATGGACTGACTGGTGTTGGTAACTGCAGGCAGGTGGGCATCATCAAGGGGTAAGTCACTGGGGGAGGTGCCCTGCCAGGGTTCATCTTCCCTCTACCCCTTCCCCTTGATCTCTCTGCTTCGTAGCCACCCTGAGCTGAGCAGCTTCCCTCTGCCATACCCTTCCGCCATAATTCTGCTTCAACTTGGAGCAATGGAGTCGGTCTGTCATGGACGAAACCTCTGGAACTGTGGGCCAAAGTAAGTTTTCCTCCTCTAAGTTGTTCTTGTGAGGTGTTTGGGTCACAGCAACCAAAAGCTGATTGATACAATATGATAAAAATCTTTTGACAATAGATGATGATGATGATGATGATGGTTGTCCAACATTGTGAATCTATTTAATGACAATGAATCGTGCACTTGAAACTGCTTAAGATGGAGTTGTGTGTCAGATGTATGTGACATATGTCTCACGAAAAATATGATGAAAGTGTAGTGAAGAGGAGAGAGGCAACCAAATGTTACTAACCTTTGTTATGTCCCCAGCGTCTGCGGCAGGTGAACAGGGATCAGGCCCACAGTCACGGTCCCCGAGGACCCCACCTGGCCTCCTCAGCACGTGCTCTTCTGAGCTCTTGGACTGAGGAGCTTGAGCTGCCCTGTCTGTGAGGCCCGTGTTGCACGACTCAGGACAATTCTTCTCGTCAAGTCAGTCGTGGGACATCAGTTTCTGACAAAGGCAATTAACCAGTTGCGCACGGAGAAACTTACTTTTTCCCTAATCATGAGCTTTAAAATTCACTGTATCTAGAAAAGACACTGAATTTAAAATGCAATTATTGTGCAGTAATTAACTTTGTCCAAATGAGGCCCTTTCAGAACTGTTTCTTTAGAGATACATTATAAAGCCCAGTGTTTTGTTTTGTGTCTTTTTTTTTTTTTAATTTTTCAATAAAGTTTTTTATGGTCAAATTGGTGGATTGAAAAAAAAAAGTCTGATTCAATATATTTGGGCTCTTTCCAAGAACTCTGTCACAGTATTCAGAGTTTCAGCTTCCCGCTTGGGGGAGGGGGCAGAAGAGTCTCATTTCTGTAAATCAAATGTGTTTGTTGCCACGTGAAACAGCCTCACAGAGATCTGCCTCCAGGCAGCCAGTCTAAGACAATGGCAGCAACAATTAGACCTCGTCCTTGCCCTCCCTCCCAACTTAGCCCGGTTTTGCCTGAAGATTGCTGCAGCCGCTTTGCCCAGGAGGGAGGACAGCCAGGTGACAAGGGTGCCAATGGCCTTTTTCCTTCTGCATATGGTCCGTTGAGATTTCTTACTTTTCCTTCTTTTGTCTTTCCCCTACAGTCCCTGGGGAGGAAAGGCATCTTATACAGTTCACCACCCAACATTCTGGGTGTGACCGAACACACAGGTGCTAAGGGTCAAAGGCCAGATGCTAAAGGTCAAAGGCCGGATGGAGGAAAAGCAGAAGCTGTCTCTACTACCTTCACCCCATTTCTCACTATGAGAAGCATCGCGTATTTTCAAGACTCAAAAGCCTCCATGCGTGCCCTAAATAATGGGACAGTTAGAAAGAAACTCTGGGCTCTGTCTCTGAAGACCACCTAGAGGGGAAACCTTGAATGTGTTGAGGGCTTTGAACCCAGGGCTAACTTTCACATCACTCACCCCATTGTAAGGGCAGCATGAAGTGGGTCTGAAGGGGGAAACTGACCCTTTCTCCTTGCCCCACGAAACCCCCAGTCTGCAAAGCCAAGATGTTACCTGATTCTGCGGAAATTACCAG